>NC_073240.2:82292500-83542500 GCF_029281585.2 Gorilla gorilla gorilla | reverse complement strand
TCAGTAATGGCTTTCAAAGCCTAGTCTAGAGGAGCTCACCTCCGCACATGCCCACCCCACCCCCAAGCTGAACAGTTCCCCCTGCAGGACGTCTGCTGCTATAGAGAAGAGAGGCTGTAAGAGGGGGACAAGGGCCAGGGAGCTGCCCTAGACCAGACTCCAAGGGACCGATGCCAAGTTGTACAAAGTCCATTGGCAAAGGACTTGAGAGGTGGGAGGGACATTTTGTTAAATTGGGGCCCCTCGATACCTGTTGGATCCTAGGTTTGAGTTATTCATATCTACAGTAACTCTAAGTTTTCTCCTTTGCAGTAGGCAGGAGGGGAGACCCTTTGGAAACAGCACCCTGCTTTGCTTTCGGGAAGTCTTATCATCTCTACTCAGTCCATGAGGTTTGCGTGGGTTTGACAGTACCACACCTGCATGTGATCCAGGCTTGGACAGTCACTCAAGTCCCTTGGCATCAATGGAATGGACATGTGACCCAAGATGGTCCAGTGAGAGTCAGCCTCAGGGCTTGTGGGAAAGAAGCACCACAGTTTTGGTTTTTTGTTTTTGTTTTGTTTTTGTTTTGTTTGAGAAGGAGTCTCACTCTGTCATCCAGGCTGGAGTGCAATGGTGCAATCTCAGCTCATTGCAAACTCCGCCTCCTGGGTTCAAGTGATTCTTCTGCCTCAGCCTCCCAAGCAGCTGGGACTACAGGCGCCCACCACCACACCCAGCTCATTTTTGTATTTTTAGTAAAGAGGGGGTTTCACCATGTTGGCCAGGGTGGTCTCAAACTCCTGACCTCAGATGAACTCCCCGCCTAGGCCTCCCAAAGTGCTGGGATTACAGGCATGAGCCACTGCACCTGGCCATACCACAGTTTTTTATTAAAACTGCTATGTCAGTAAAAACACCTGGGCTGCTGGCAGCCATCTTTGTCACATGACATGATCCTACTAGAGAAGGAAGCTAGCATAGGAAAGTAGAGCTGAGAGATGAGGAGGGACCAATTTCTGATAGCATTGTTTTGAGCATCTGAATTCTGTACCTTACCACCCTGAACTTTTAGTTTCGTGAGACAATAAGTTCCCCTTTTGTTTGTTTAATCAATTTGAGATGAGTGTCCATCACAAGTAATGAAGATTCTTGACCAATATAACACCTTTGATCATGCCACCCGCCTGCCCAAAAATGTTTGGTGGTTCCCCATTGTCCCCACACCCTTGTCCTGTCTCCTCTTCATCTTTCAAAATCTGTCTCTAGTGCCATTCTCATTAGGATGTCACCTTCCCTGTGGCTAACCAAACTTGAGCTTATCTTTATCTGAAGCCCATATTATTTTTATCTATTTTATGGTATCCAACATGTTCTGATAAGTGTAGTAGTGATTTGTGTATGGTTCTTACCCCATCTACTTATTTGAAAGCCCCTTGAGTGTAAAGATTTTCCTACCATTCTGTGCCTTGCTCAGCAAATCCTAGTAGACGTGTAGTGACTAGGCTACGAATATACATGTAGTCAGGTAAAAGTACATCAAAAACACAGGTCTCCTGGCTCCCATTCCAGTGCTTCTCCCAGTATGTCACGCTTACTGAGGGAAAATTCTGAGTAGTCTGGACAAGTTATAAAGCAGGGTTCTCAAAGTGCGATCCCCTGACCAGCAACATCGGCATCATCTGGGAGCCTGTGAGTCATGCAGATTCTCAGCCTTCACCTCAGACCTCCCAAATCAAATTCTGGGTGTGGGCCCAGCAAGCTGTGTTTTAACAAGCCCTCCAAGTAACTCTGACACATGCTCCAGTCTGAGAACCAGTGCTGAGATTTCAGTTGACATTTACATAATATATTTCCTTTTTGAAATGTTTAACTACTTCGTGATTTATGGATAAAAATGCACACTATTCATCTTGAGTCTCATGTTAAGTAAAATTTGCAAGGCATCATTTGGGTAATTAATTTTCTTCCACTTCAAGTAGATACAGAAATTCTTAAGTCTTTCTGAATCTATACACGGTTATTTTAGGATTGGGATTCTCAAACTAAAGGTGAGAGAACTCACAAAAAAAAAGTCTATTTAATTTTTTAAAGAGCTTCCATATAGTGTTCATTCTGGGCAGAATGTTGATGGACAGAGGAAGGAGCTGTTTGCCTTTCAAACCCAGTAGGGACCAGAAAGGGAGGAACGGAGTGTCTTTACCAGCTCGGAGATCTGGGGCACTTATAAAAGTACTTTTAAGGAGAAAGGATTGAATCAAACAGAAAAGGTTGTTTGAACATCAGATTTAGATGTTTCCTTTTTTATTCGCCCTAATTCAAAAAAAAAAGTGACCTTATGAGCTGTCTAGTTGTGAGTTTTTATACCCCCCTCCCTTCTTTTATCTTTTTTTTTTTTTAAGGAAATATCTAGAAAAATCAGTGCTGGGGAGTTTTTCTGTCATGTGTTTCATGTGAGATCATTGAAAATACACACTTTTCATTTCATATACTTTTTCTTTCAAAGGCATTTTCTTTTATTCAAATAACTTCACTTTTGCGAATGTCAATTACAGGTGAATTCATTTGGCTGTTTTCAGAGGCTTTGAAGTATTTTTTTAACTGCCAACCCCACCCCCAGTTGTTCCAAATTAATAGGATTTAGCATTTGGAATGGAGTTTGATACAGAAAAAGTGGTGATCACTGGTCAACTCTTTCTCTGAAGAAGGCAGAAGTACTGTCAAGTCTGAGACCTCCTGGTCTCTGGGCTTGTCTCTTTGAGAGCTAATTTCCTCCTCTGAAAAGGTTAAGATTTCCTAAGTAATGTGCAAGGAGCCCTACTCAAATGTAACCTGAATTTGCCAGTCTGACAAGATCACTGGCCTAATGGCCCTGTTAATGTAGGACCTCCAGCCCCTTCCTCCCACTCCCAAATATTTCAGGGGGCTCCCGAGGGTGTCTCACATAGGCTCATGATCAAATCTGCTTTCTCTGGGCACTGTTCTAAAGGGGCACCACTGCTCCTACCCCTCCCCAACCTGTGGCTTCTTCACTATTTCTCACCTGCACCCCAGTCCCTACCAGCTTTTGCTATCCCATGCTGCTGCCAGAGCTGTGGAAATGGACTTTTTTTTTTTTTTTGTCTTTTCCCCTTTGCATTGTATTGGTGAAGTCTCAAAGCAGTGGGCTCTGTGTTGCAAGGATTTATGGAGTTTTGAGTGAATTGGCATCTTGGTACTTGCTCTCTATTAGAATCCAGAGAGGTGTCCTTACAGCCCAACTTGGGACAGATTCAAATAGTATCAGCTATACTCAAAATTATTGCTCCCTTCTGTTACTCAGCCAATTGTTTGCCACCTTCTCATTGTATCTGTTTCTCCCAGAAGGTCCCTCAGAATCCCCAACAAATAGACTCTTTTAGGTCCTGTCCCACCATCCATCAGGCAAGCCCAAGCAAGCCTGCACCTCGGCAATAAACAACCTGAGGTCTCCTAAACCCGTGTGGCTCAAATTTGGCTGCAGATTTGAATGACCTGTGGAGCTTTAAAAATCACTGATGCCTGGATTTTACTGCCAGAATTTCTGATTTAATGAGTTTTTGGGTATGGCCTGGGCATCAAGAGATTAAGAGCTCCACAGGTGACTCTAATGTGGGACCAACTTGGAGAACCACTGCCCTAAGTACATGTCCTCTCATTTATCACAGCCATCCTACTAAGTGGCCGCTGTTTATTACCCAGTCTCCAGAAATTGAAGCCCAAAGAGATGGAGTTACCTTTCCTAGGGTCACACAGCCTAGTAAGTAGAGAAATATATCACTTAGAACTCTGTTCGACTGCATGGGACAAAAACCCAAGTACGAGTCTTCAGCAAGATGTTTGTTCCTCTCACATAAGAGAAATCTGGCGAGGCTGTTCAAAACTGGTAGGGTGACTGACTACACAGTCATCAGGGACCCAGGTTCTTTCTGTCTTTCTGATGCACTGCCCTACAGACGGCGTCCATCCTCAAGTTTGCTCATGATTTGTGGTGGTGACTGGAGCCCTCAACTTTACTTCCATATTTTGGGTAGGAAGGGCAAAAAGGTTGTCTTCAGCTGAGACAACCCTCTGTAAAGTCTTCCAGAAGCCCCACCAACAACTTTAATTGACATTCCATTAGCTGCCCAGGTTAGGGTGGGCAAGGTAAGTTGGGAAACATGTCCATTTTAGAGTTCATTAGTGGGGAGAAGGGCAGCATGGTTATTAGCTAACCAGCAGTCTTTGCCCCACTGAGCCCAGTTGCTAACTCAGATCTGACTCTGTCCAGGCTCTTCAAAATCAGTTACTAGGATTTAGTGAGACAAATTAACATTTTAAAATAGCTTGTAGAAAGTGTATTTGGGATCATGCTCTTGGTTTCATATTTGCTCTATGCAGTGCCCTGAAAAGTTTAGTCTGATTCACTTTTAATGATCAAAATATTTTCAGACCTGCAACTTTAACCATTAAAAGGAATCTCAATTTCCAAAGCAAATATAAGATAGGAGTTTTGGCATCAGTTCTGAACAGCTTAATTTGGCTCCTTGCTATATCCGTAGCTCCTTCTAAGGAGACCCCCCCCAACTGTCATTATTTTTTATAATACGGTGGTAGCATTGGCTACATGGATGTCCATCGAGTCCATCCATAGGTAGCAGCAGGGTGAGGATTAACAGCTGGACATGATATCAAGGGAGCTAGAGAGGAGCTGGACATTGTGGGCAACTGTATTCTCTGACTCTGACAAGCAGCGTTGGGAAGAGGCCCTGCCCAATTCAGTAATATGTGTTAAAATGTAAGATAGTCATACGCTTTAACCTAGCCATCTTTTTAGCAATCTCTCCTACAAAACCATGTACACAACACAGATATATCCAAACCAGGCTTTGTATGATAGCTCCCAAATGGAAGAATTCTCTCAGTGGAGAATTGCTTAAACTATGATACATTTGAACAGTGGATCACTAATAGCCATTAGAAAGATGGAAGATCTCTACTTAATGATACAGAATTTAAAGATATATTGAAATGTAAAAAGCCAAGTTACAAACTATATTTTGTTTGAATTCATTTTTATTATGTATTTATAATATATGCACACATTGTTAAATGCTTAGAAGCTGGGTGCAGTGGTGCATGCCTACAGTCCCAGCTACTCAGGAGACTGCGGTAGGAGGATCACCTGAGGCCTGGAGTTCGAGGCTGGTTGTGTGCCTATGATCACACCTGTGAATAGCCACAGCACTCTAGCCTGGGCAACATAGTGAGACCCCACCTCTGAAAAATAATAAGTAAGTAAATGTCTAGAAAAACTCTGAAGATACATTCACAAACCTGTTGAATTTATCAACTATGGGTTTAATTAAGGAGCACTTTTTCTTTCTACATAATTTTTTTCTATACAGTTTTACTTTTGCACATCCAACATATATTACTTTGGTAATCAGAATCATATAGTCATGCATCACTTAACAATGGGGATACGGCCAGGCACGGTGGCTCACGCCTGTTATCCCAGCACTTTGGGAGGCTGAGGAGGGTGGATCACGAGGTCAGGAGATCGAGACCATCCTGGCTAATACAGTGAAACCCCGTCTCTACTAAAAATACAAAAAATTAGCCGGGCATTGTGGCGGGCGCCTGTAGTCCCAGCTACTCAGGAGGCTGAGGCAGGAGAATGGCTCGAACCCGGGAGGCGGAGCTTGCAGTGAGCTGAGATCGCGCCACTGCACTCCAGCCTGGGCAACAGAGTGAGACTCCATCTCTAAAATTAAATTAAATTAAATTAAATTAAATTAAATTAAATTAAATAATGGGGATACATTCCGAGAAATGCGTCCTTAGGCAATTTCATCATTGTACAAACATCATAGCACGTACTTAGACAAACCTTGATGGTATAGCCTGCTGTACCCCTAGGCTATATGGCCCCATTGCTATATAGGCCCATTGCTCCTAGACACAAACCTGTACAACATGTTACTGTACTGAATACTGTAGGCAATTATAACACAAAGGCAAGTATTTGTGAATCCAAACATAGACAAGGTAATGTGTTGGACTGCGATGTTATAATGGCTATGGCATCACTAGATGATAGGGATTTTTTAGCTCCATTATGATCTCATGGGACTACCATTGTGTGTACACTTCATTGTTGACCAAAATGTCATTATGGGGTGCATGACTATATAAGATAAAATAATAATGTAGTCCCGCACCATCACTTATGGATCCTACCAACCAGCGGCTGAGGGTGTGTGTGCACCAGCATCTGCATGTGAAATAGGCTGTGGTAGGTAGGGACATTGTTGGAACTGCATCAAGAGGAAGAAGGCCTTGAGAGCCTGGCAAGCAAACAGTTGAATGTCCTAGGTAGGCCAGCACAATGCCAGCCAGGCCTTCAGGCAGGTCAGTCACGATGCCTGGGAAGCCTCACAGACAGGACATCCCAGTTGCTTATATCACCTGCTGCCCTTCCAAGGGAATCTGTGGCACCTCTACAGCCTCTGCTGGGGTTGGGAGCCCCAGGGTTCTCCTGGCACGGGAGTGGTTGAATTCTGAGCCACAGGATTGTGCCACAAGTAAAAAGACCAAGGAAAGCTGATGACAGGCCCTGGCCATGTTTCCCAGGAATTTGAATGGGGAAGTCTAGTGATAATTAGCCAGTTGGAAGAGAGAAAGGGGGAGAAAAGAGAAGCACCCCCGGGAGAGGCGGAGGTGGAGAGAGTTGTGAAGTCACTAGACTGAAGCCGTGTGCTCAGCTCCTGCTGCTGAGTCCTCTGGCCTCCTTTAACCCTAAACACGTTTCACTTTCGCCTCCCAGCAACTTGGCCATGCTGCACTCCCAACACTGGCGCCTGGTGACTCTTCTTCCCCTAGGTTCCCGGGAGGCCTGGCTGCACAGACAAGATCCTGTCCTCCTCGTTCCCCTGTGCCGGCTTAAGCCATCTCGACCCCCTTCCATATGGAAAGCTGAGTGATGTCTGCTCTTTCCTGAAATAGGCACACATGGAGGCTACCTAGTTCCGGGCCATTCTGATTGACTTAGCCAAAGTGCTTTCTCCAGAAGAAACCTAACATGGATGTTCCAGTGTAAAAGTTGTCAAAGTGGAATTGCCCTGTTTCACGACCCTCAAACCTGGGCCCAAAAGTAGTCGACTGCTCCTGGTGGTGTCCATGGAACCCCTAGGGGGTCTGTGGAGCACATCTGAAAATCAACAGCTGTAGATCCCTATTGGGTGACACCCTCAGCGTCTCCCTGGAACGCACCATCTCCTTTGCTGGTTTCCGAGAATCACGTACATGCACACCATATCCAGTTCCACTGTCACCAGCTGTAGGATTCAAGCAGCCAGTTTAGTTGGCTGCTGACTCCTCACCAAGCTCTCTGCATCTGCAAGAATGAGGGTAATTAAGGTGACTTGCATGCATGTGCCCCAGATCCCAAGGTCTTCTCTAGAAAGAGAACTTAGGCAGACACTTTGATGCAATAATAAAGTCCTAGGCCAGGGGTTCTCCAAAGATGCTGGAGTCTCCTGATCAGCAGCCTCAGCATAACCTGACAGTTGGTCAGAAAGGCATAGTCTCAGCTCCACCTCAGACCTAACAAGTCAGAAATGGGACAGGCCGGCCATCTCTCTTGCTGATTCTCATGAGCTCACCTGGGATTTGCCTTTCAGATCTGTCTCCTGGCCCAACCTTCCATGAACTCGTTGCAGGCTGCAAGCACACACTGAAAAGCTGTCTTATGAAATCTCTGAGCCCCTGGGAGATGAGACAGTGAAGTTTCCTTCCTCTAATACAAAGGGCAGCCCAAGAGAGAGTAGAGGCCACCTCTTCCATGCCTGCCCAGAGCACAGCTTGGTCTCAACACACCGTGTGCTCTAGAGAACACAGCTCCATTTTTATACCTTGAGGGACTCACCTCTAAGATACTGTGAGAGAACTGAGCAAAAATCATGGCCCCCTTTCCAAGAACTAAAGGTCATGCAATAGCAGATGGGTAGGAGGCAGCGGGATGGGATTCCTTCTGTTTCCCCATGACAGTGTGGCCTGGCAAAATTCAACTTACACAAATGGTACACTTTCCAAATCTTACCACTTTTGGGAAAATATGTATACACACACACACACACACACACACACACACACTTATTAAATGTAGAGACCCAGCCAGGCACGGTGGCTCACGCCTGTAATCCCAACACTTTGGGAGGCAGAGGCAGGCAGATCACTTGAGGTCAGGAGTTCGAGACCAGCCTGGCCAACATGGTAAAACCCCATCTCGGAAATAGAAAATTAGCCGAGCGTAGTGGTGGGTGCCTGTAATCCCAGCTACTCGGGAGGCTGAGGCAGGAGAATCGCTTGAACCCAGGAGGCAGAGGTTGCAGTGAGCTGAGATTGCACCATTGCACTTGGGCCTGGGCAATAAGAGTTAAACTCCGTCTCAAAAAAAATCTAAAAAATAAAAATAAAACGTAGTGACCCTTGGTTACCTTCCCTCTGGATTTTAACATTACTCATGTACAAGAAATATAGATCTTAGAGAGCCGATACCCTCACACAGTTTTGGTGGGGATAGAGATGAAAAGAGCACGCTGATGTTACCTAATATTATAGAGTCTTTCTGAGATATGTGCCTGTCTCACACAAAGTGTATTTACTCTGCCACATTACAATTCAGCTCTTTTATGATAAGACTAGTAATACTGATAATAAATATTATTTTTGAGCTCCTACCCTATGCCCTTATACCATTCTAAGCACTTTATTTTTTACATGGCTTGCCTCTGTTAAATGTCACCTTAACTCCCAGATAACCTCTTCTGACAGATGGGAAAACCAAAGCACAGATTGGTTTATAAACTTGCTCACACAGCTAGCATCAGAGAGACCTGGGATGTCTCATCATTTATGTTCTCGTATCAAAGAGGGCTATTGTGAGCCTCTCAGTTGCCCAATCCTAACACTGGTCAACTGGAATCTACTCCCCAATGTTCCAAGGAATGGATGTCATAAACCATGGCAGGTGGCATGGATGCTGGAATCCAGAGTGGTCCAGGTGAGGCCTCACCCATATGCAGCTTGGCCTCAGACTTTGCCTCCCCATAGGTTATGATGTTGGGGCTGCCATCTTTCACCAAATAGGAAAATGTTTGATCAAATCTTTCTATAATTACAAATTATTGTTCTCACCTGGAAAACACACAGACACAGAGGGGCAAGCATTATTGATTATTTGACTATTGGTTTTTCTCTCCTTATCTTTATCTATAAAGTTGAACTTCTTAAATTGGGGTAGAAAGTAATTATTCCTCCTTTAATTCACTCTGTTTTTAATTTGGTTCTCTAAGATTTTGGCTGCACCCATGGTCGAGGCAGCCAGGTGAAGGGGTTGAAGACACCAGAAAACGCATTACTTGCTGTAACACAAGAAGTTTGTAATTCTCTCGGGTCATCTTAGGAGAGTCTTCCCCATGGGTTGTGTGTCCACACAGAAGGCTGGCTCCAAAAGCCCTGGCTGCTCTAGCTCTTGGCAAATGAGAGAACTCACACAATAATAGCAGCTGCCATGCATTGAGCCCTTAGGCGTTAGGCACTCTACCAAGCATTTAACAATACTCCAAAATAATTAATAATTTACTATATGCCAATCATTCGAATGCCTCTTGACAATTGTCTGACGTGGGTGCTCACCTTACATTTGAGGAAACTAGATACAGAGAGGTTAAATAAGTTGCACTTGGCAGGTGGAGCTGAGGGTGAGGCCAGAGATGACAGGGTGGTCATGGAAGCCAGGGTGTGGGGCGGGAGGCGGCAAGTGAGTCTAGGCTGCTTGGTGAGGCCCAGGTAGCAAGGAAGGCATAAGGCCATGAGGGGCCGGAGAGGCCAGAGAACCAAGAAGGCGGGATGTTCTCAGTGAGGTGGAAAGCAGGTTTGGTGGCAGGAGGGACTGGGAGAGGCAAGAAGAAGGCACAAAAGGAGGGCTAATCTTTGGAGAATGTTGACCTCCTCTGGGAGATCCTGCACTTTCACCTCAGTGAGAATAATAATCAACTGCTCCCCATTTCTGATACCCAGGGTATTACCCACCAGCATCATGCTGGAAGGGATAGGGAATATGGTCTAAGCCCCAACAGTGCTTCCTCCAAGGCCGTTCTTGTACCCACAGAAGATGGGAAGAGTGTATAAAATGGTCCATTTTGAGTCATCCAGTCTAACCCCTGATATGGAGTGAATGGGGGAGGCTTGGAGTGTTGTGGCCCCTCCCCCTATTCCAGGGGCTTCTCCTCCTCAGGGGCTCACACTTACCAAGCCTGGGTTCTCAGCCCTTGATTCTCAAGGCCACCAGCACCATCTCCCTTCTCCTCCAGCGGGTTTATCAGAAGAACCGCTTCTCTTGACTTCTGTGTCTTTTCCCTGGTCCCCTCAGACCCACGTCCTTTTATTCTCACTCCTTCTTCCTCCTGAGTAGGCTCTCCATCCTTGGCTGCATCTGGAAGCCCTAATGCAGCCTACTGTGGATCCTGCAATGGTTGGGGAGAGGAGGAAAGTGGCCTTGGGGTGGCATTTGCAGACATAACCAGGTTCACAATCCTGCAGGTACTTCCTGTGCCCCTTAAGGAAGGGGCTGCCTCACTATCCCAGATAGATGAAGAGGGAAGGAGGAGGGAGAGAAACCCATTCTGACACGTAAGAACTGCTCTGTGTGCCGCGCACTGTGCTAAGGGGTTTACATGCATGACTTGAATTTCCTGCCCGGTGATTGGTAAAGTTCAGATTCAGACCCAGGCCCTTTGGCTTTCTAACGCGGGGCTCTCACCCCACTGCAGCCCCTCTGGGGAAATGAGAAGGAGGTGACAGAGCAGTAAGTGTGGTGGGAGGGCCCGCAGGTGCAACTCATGGCTATTCTAGCTGTGGCCAGAGAAGCTGTCCAGTGTGGGGTGAAGCCCAGGGGTGGACAGAGTTAGAGGCCTAGGCTAGATGTCAGCTGGGGGTGGTAGGATATAAGAAAGAAGGGAGGAGGAGAGAGTAGAGGGAATGGGGATGCCATGGGTGGTTTGCTTGGAAATGATTCATGGATCAGCACTTGCAGGAGGAAAATGCCCCATCAATCCTATCTCAGTGACAGTATTGTTTCCTTCAGATCATAAGCCAGGGCTCTGGTACAGCTTCCCCTATGTGAATAGAGGGAAGCAGAGGGCTAAAGACAGACCTGGCCTGGCAGCTGCTCTGCATTTCCCTTCCACAGAACAAGACACTGAGAATGCCTGGCTTGAGGTTCTCCCCACACTGCTCCACTCAGCTGGTGTGAGTGGTCCTGGAACTTTCCTGGCTTTACAAATGGGTCCTTTGTTTAAGACTCAGAACAGGAGCACTCAGCTGGTGATGATTTTGTCCCCCAGGGACATTTGGCAATGTCTGGAAATACACTGGCATCCAGTGGGTACAGTCTGAGGAGCTACTAAACATCCTGCAATGCACAGGACAGGCCCCCTGGGACGAGGAAGTATCTGGATCTAAATGGGGTAGGAGGAGGGGGCAGAGAGGCTTTCCCATCCTGTTTGATTCCCACAGGCTTCCTGGTGCTCTGTCCTGAAGGGCATGGAGGTGCTGGGGAGCTGTGCCTAATGGTAACCACAGCCCAAGGCAGAAGTGGAATCGTGGCCTTGTGAATGGCCGCCTCTGTGCTCACCTGGTGAGTGGGGCTCCTGCAGGTATTTAATATGTTTCCAGGCTGCCTTCAGCTTTTCTGGAGCACAGAGAGCGACTGGGAAGAGTCCTATGCCCATCAGTCTGTCCAAACCCCATCATCACAGGGAGAGGGTTAGGGTACTTAAGGTGGAATTTCCTGACAGTGGAGGCAAGCGAACCAAAGAGGGGCTGAGTGGAGAAGCTGTGCTCCCTCGGCTGCCCAAGGGGAAAAGGCATAACTTGGAAACCCGAGAGAATCACCTAAAGGACAATTCAGCAGATACATACTTCGGGACTGTAAACCAAGCTCCTGTTTGTCCCAAGACAATGTGAAAACCACAACATTTCCATCAAGTTAAAAAACAAAAAACTTTCCTGGCACAGCTAGTCATGAACAGCTCCAACCCCGACACCAGAACATTGTGGTGGCACCTGCCTGTGTCTGCAGCCCTCTCTGCCTGGCCCCAGGCCTCCAGCAAGAAGGCCGGGCAGGGCTGAGCCTGCAGAGCTGCCTGAAGACTAAAAGCTGATTGGAGAAGGGACTTTATCCCTCAAGTGGATGGCTTTCCAAGGGTTGGACTCACACTGTTACCTCTTGGGCCCTGCCTGGGGGCAGCGCCATCTAGAATAGTGGTGAGGTCTCCCAGACGGAAATGTAGAAGGAGAAAATACTTTCTTTGTGGCTCATCTCTCTGCTCCTCTGCAGTGTGGCTGCATGTTGCCTGCTCTGTGTGGCTGCCTTGGGCGCCTGGAGGGTCTGCAGAGCTGTGCGTCACTGCATATCTAGGCTTTGTGGCCGTTCATTCCTGGACCTACTCACCGCACCGCACAAGGCAGTTTTGAAAAAGGACTGAGGTTGCTGAAGTGTAAATGGGAGACGTCTGGTTCTCTCTGTGTTCTACATTGGGAAACATATGGTCTGAATTAAGACATTTGAGATGGTTTTTAAAATGCACTGCTCTGGGTGAGAATGTTGATTGGATCCTGCATCCAGGAAACCAACTGGAGAAGACATTTTAGACACCACTGGGGAAATGTGAATAGGGCCTGAGTATTAGATGATACTATGGTTTGAATGTTTTTGTCTCCCCTAAAATTGATGTTGAAACATAATCCCCAATGCAACAGTAGTAAGAGATGTGGCCTTTAGGAGATGGTTGAGTCATGAATGGGAGTAGGTGCCCCTATAAAGGAGTCTGATGGAGAGAGTTTATCCCTTTTGCCCTTCAGCCTTCTGCTGTGTTAGGATGCAGCGTTCCACCACTCCGGAGGACTTGGAAGCAGACAGCAGCCCTCACCAGACACAAACCTGCTGGCACCTTGATCTTGGACTTCCCAGCCTCCAGAGCTATGAGAAAATAAATGTTTGTTCTTCATAAATTACCTAGTCTCAGGTATTTGTTATAGCAGCACAAACAAACCAAGATAGATGATATTAAGAAAATTGACCGGGTGCGGTGGCTCACGCCTGTAACCCCAGCACTTTGGGAGGCTGAGGCAGGCGGGTCACCTGAGGTCAGAAGTTCCAGACCAGCCTGGAACAACGGTTTAGTAGAAACCCCGTCTCTACTAAAAATAAAAAAAATTAGCTGGACGTGGTGGCACGCGCCTGTAGTCCTGGCTTCTCAGGAGGCTGAGACAGAAGAATTGCTTGAACCCAGGAGGCAGAGGTTGCAGTGAGACGAGATCGCACCACTGCACTTCAGCCTGGGTGACAGAGTGAGACTCTGTCACCAAAAAAAAAAAAAAAAAAAAAAAAAAAAATTGCAGTTAATTGTGTTAGGAGTGATAACAGTATTTTAGTGGAACAGGGAAGTATGCTTATTTTTTAGAGGTGCAAATTGAAGTATTTGGGGGTAAATTGTCATAATAATGATAATTTACTTTATTTATTTATTTTGAGTTGGAGTCCTACTCTGTTGCCCAGGCTGGAGTGCGGTGGCGTGATCTTGGCTCACTGCAGCTTCTGCCTCCCAGGTGCAAGCAATTCTCCTGCCTCAGCCTCCCAAGTAGCTGGGATTACAGGTGTGCACCAGCAAGCCCGGCTAATTTTTTTGTAATTTTGTAGAGACGGGACTTCACCATGTTGGCCAAGCTGGTCTCGAACTTCTGACCTCAAGTAATCTACCCACCTCAGCCTCTAAAGTGATGGGATTACAGGCGGAAGCCACCTCACCAAGCCGATAATTTATTTTAAAATACATCCTCTCCAAAGGATATTATACGGTTCTCCTTACTTTTCCTGTATGCTGAAAATGTTCATAATGAAAAGTAAAAACAAAACTCAAAGACCCTGGAAATCCTCAGTTTCTTTATCTGAAAAAGTAAATGCTGCCCTAACTTTGAGGTAAAGGCAGAACAAGCATGACGTGGGAAAAGACCAGCTCTCTTCTGTGAGGGCTGGAGCCTGCACCATTACTGTTCCGGCCTCCCCAACCTTCGGTGCTAGGCGCATATCTGAAAATGAATGGAGAATTCGTTGCCCTGCAAAGAAACTGTCACAGATCATTCATCCATTCATTTATTCCACTACTTATTTATCCAGTCATTCAACAAATACTGATTGAGGATCTACAGCTTGCCAGTGTCTGTGCTGGGGGCTGGGCACACAATGATAAGAGAAAACAGGCACAGCCCCTGCCCCTGTGGAGCTTAAAATCTTGTCGAGGAAGCAGGTGTTAAAGAACTGCAAAGATAAATGCAGAAGTTACAACCAAAGAAAATGAGTAGCATTATAAAAGAGAGTATGAGAGAGAGGAAAACGACCAAGCCAAGAAGATCTAGGAAGCTGAGTGTGACAGGAGGAGAGAAGGGAGGTGCAGAGGCCTGTGGCCAAAGACAGCAAGGCAGCACTGAGGGCTGGAGTCTGGTGTGGCTGCAGTGAAGGGGGAACGGGAGTGGCTGGAACTGGAGAAGGTGCAGGAGGTAGAGGCAGAGATGCCTGGTCCATGGGCTACTTCTGGCTTTTCTCTCCCGGAGTATGGAGATGAACCTGAAATTTGTCTTCTTCCCTTGCCGACTTGCCCCATCCCAGCTCCTCACTGCTCTGCTCGGCCTTCTGAGCTTCAGATGCACCCTCCACCTGACCCTTACTAAGTTAAACACTCTGTGGCCTTCATCATGGGGTCACCTCGCCCCTTAGCATGGCAGGTCCCTTCCACTGGCTCTTCTGGCCCTTTCCATGCCAAGGGAAAGCTGTGGAGCTCTAACCGAGACCTCTCCACCCCACTGGGTCGGGTCTCCATTTGATTCTGGCTGCTCCGTGTAAACATGGCAGCTCCATACAAGGGGGTCTGTACCCAGAGTCCCAGCCCAGATGACATGCACAAGCCCCTCCACTGGTGACGTCACCTCAAGACATCCTAGGCCGGGCGCGGTGGCTCACGCCTGTAATCGTAACCCTTTGGGAGGCCGAGGCGGGCGGATCACAAGGTCAGGAGATCGAGACCATCCTGGCTAACATGGTGAAACCCTGTCTCTACTAAAAAGACGAAAAAATTAGCCGGGCTTGGTGGCGGGCACCTGTAGACCCAGCTACTCGGGAGGCTGAGGCAGGAGAATGGCGTGAGCCCAGGAGGCGGAGCTTGCAATGATCGGAGATTGCACCACTGCACTCCAGCCTGGGCGACAGAGCGAGACTCCATCTTTAAAAAAAAAAAAAAAAGACATCCTCACCCCACCCCACCACATCCTGGGACTTTGGCTGAGGAAGCCACGATGCCTGTGTCTCAGCCATTGCTTCTCCTCCTCTGTCCCTCTCCCTTCCATGGTCCATCAAAGGGAAATAGCAGGATTTCTACTTCCCCTTCCCGTCTGGAAGAATCTCCTCTTACTCAATGCCCTTCCCTTCCCTTCCCTAGGCTGCAATCCCCTTGACTGCTAGGGTATCTTCTCTACATTCTGGAAGAACTTTAGGGCTGGGGTCTACTAGGCTTGGCACTAGCCATCACCCTGGATAAAAATATACTGACTTAAGATCCCCCAAGATCATATCCTTACTAGAGCAACATGTTCAATCAATAGCAGCTATTGTGATCATTCCCTTGTCTAAAGAAGGTTTCTCCTAGACTCTCTGGAATACTTCCTGTTTAACTCAAGACTCGCCCTCATGTAAGACTTTGCCTCTGGGGTCCTCAGTTGAGTGACACCAGTCCACACCCCCAAACCTTCAGCCTCTAATGATAGAGCCCGGAGATCTCCCCCAGCCCATGTGCCACATCTGCCTCCTTTCTGCCGCTGAGGTTCACCTGCGCAGCCCCAGCCCCAGCCCCAACTCTCTGCTACCCTCTGGTGGAGCCCTGCCGTACTGCCCTGCCTGGTCCCTGGCTGACTTCATGAGCTGGAAGCAGCTGCCAGCAACAGCCACTTGGCCCTATCAGAAAAATGTGAGGGAAGTTAAAGACCCAAAAAGGTGGGCCTTATCACATAAAATGAAGACCTACTGAGGTGCTTTCGCCCTAATTTGTTGACAGGATAAAAATAAGGACGGGGTGGGAGAGGAAACTCACACTTATGAAGTCCCTGTAATGTGTTAGGCCCTTGCTATACACTTCATGTATGTTGTTTCATGATAGAACTGTGAGGCAGGGCCAGGTGCGGTGGCTCACACCTGTAATCCCAGCACTTTGGGAGGCCAAGGCGGGTGGATCACCTGAGGTCAGGAGTTTGAGACCAGCCTGGCCAACATGGTGAAACCCCGTCTCTCCTAAAAATACAAAAATTAGCCAGGCATGGTGGCACATGCCTGTAGTCCCAGCTACTGGGGAGGCTGAAGGAGGAGAATCAGTTAAACCCGGGAGAGGGATGTTGTAGTTAGCTGAGATCGTACCATGCACTCCAGCCTGGGCGACATAGCGAGACTCCACCTCAAAAAAAAAAAAAAAGAACTGTGAGGCAGGTACTCATGTTTGCAGAGGAGGGAGATGAGAGTTTAAGTGACCTGCCTGAGACCAAATAGAGTGAAAGTGGCAGAGGTGGGATTGAAACACAGGACTGTAGTCTGCTGAATAAAGGGGTGACACAGGCCTGGCATGGTAGCTCACGCCTGTAATTCCAGCACTTTGGGAGGCTGAGGCGGGCAGATCATTTGAGGTCAGGAGTTCGAGACCAGCCTGGCCAACATGGTGAAACCCCTTCTGTACTAAAAAATACAAAAATTAGCTAGGTGTGATGGTGCGTGCCTATGGTCTCAGCTGCTGGGGAGGCTGAGGCACGAGAATTGCTTGAACCTGGGAGGGGGAAGTTGCAGTGAACTGAGATCGCGCCACTGCACTCCAGCCTGGGTGACCGAGCAAGACTCCATCTCAAAAAAGCAAGAAAGCAAGAAGGAAAGGAAGGAAGGAAGGAACGAAGGAAGGAAGGGAGAGAGGGAGGGAGGGAGGGAGGGAGGGAGGAAAGGAAGGAAGGAAAGGAAGGAAGGAAGGAAGGAAAGAGAGAGAAAGAAAGAAAGAGAAAGAAAGAAAAAGAAAGAAAAAGAAAGAAAGAAAGAGAAAGAAAGAAAGAAAGAAAGAAAGAAAGAAAGAAAGAAAGAAAGAAAGAAAGAAAGAAAGAAAGAAAAAGAGGCAGCATCAAGCAGGGAGATAACAGAGAGGGAGTGAATGTACTCAGCCCCTGTGTTGCTTCCAGAAGTCCAGTTGGGGAAGGTTAGAGGCCCCTTGCAGTGCCTGGCATTCCTGGCAGGGAACTTCTCCAGCCTGTGGTGGGGTGTAATGCTCTCAAGGTGGCTCCTCCACCCCTGCTACCTCACTCCACCTGCTCAATGTCTGTCACCCCTGGGACCAGCCATGGCCAGGTCAGTGAAAGCCTGGCTTGGGAGCAGATGAAGCGAGCCTTCTGGGAAAGGAAACAGCTCTGAATGCGGCAGTGCCCTCTGTCTGGGCTCTAGACCCTGAGGCACACAGTCCCAAGTCTTCAACAGAACTGTATCCTGTCTCTGATAAACCCAGTCAGCTGATGGATGCTGTACCCCACCCTCACTCCAATCCTTTGGAGGAAGCCACTCCTAGGTGCTTCTGAGTCATGTATACGAAAGCATCCTTCATGGCGCCAGCTATGGGAGTACACCTTTCACCAGTGCCTCCTCAGCAGTGGAAGTTCCTCATAATACTTATTAAAAAGTGCTTTGCTCATTTTGTAGGTTAAAATGGCACTTGTACAGTCATTGAATCTGAGTTTTTACGGTGATTCGTGTTTTGACTCTTAACTATCTATTTTCTAGTGAGAATTGGATTTGCCTAAGCAGATCTGGATTTAAATTCTGGATAGAAGAACCTGCGCAATTTGCTTAACTTCCCAGTACTTCAGTTTCAACATCTGTAAAGTGGAAATGATAATGGTTTATAGTCCAAACACTAGCTGTGAGATTTGAGATAAAATACATAAAGCACTTAGACAGTTCCCAGCATCTAGTAAATGCTCAATAAATGGTAGCCAGTAGTGCCAGAGTAGATCACTTCTCTCCTAAGCTCTAGCTGTTTCCTTACATGTTTATAAGAACTGTGTGGATGTAAACCCATGATCATTTCTGCAAATACGTTTTGCAGTCACTGTTCCCCCTTTCATTTCAGTTTGGTTATATTTCACTTATAAAAAATTGATACCCCTGTTGTTGATTCCTTTACTTGGTGTTTTCTTTGATTACTTGAAAGCTGAGAAAATCACTGTTCCTTACTTTCTATTGTTTGTTTTGAATGACAAAGTGATAGATAAGTGAGAAATTGGTGTTTGGAGTTGGGAAATATGACAAGCTGGTTTTCCCAGCCATGTCATGGGGCCTTGGCTGGCAGGTTTTCCTGTGGTGCTGGGAACATTCTTAGAATATTCTGAGTGACCGAATTCCACAAAATGTCTGAAAATTCATCAGCAGACATGCACACCAGCTAATGATAAATGATTCATTCCTCAAATATTTATTAATAATCTGTTATATGATACAAGGTCCTGGGCTTGTCATGGATTCGGGGGCAATTCTGACATAGGTTCTGTGCTCTAGGATTGGGTAGTAGGGAGGAAGGTGGGGCGCTGGAGACACCTTGTTTGCCCCACAAGATCTCTCTGTGCCCTTCTCTACCTGCTCTGAGCCCCAGGAGGCTGGCCTGTGTGGGCAGCATCATGAGGTTTCTCTACCCTCTGTTTTCTTGGGCTCAGCCAGTGGGAGGCACCCACAGTACATCAGAGGGCAGGAGGAGAGCGAGGCCAGGGTGGTTATTCCCCCAGCTCCCTACCTGCAAGGCTGTCACCTGGCAACCTCTGTGTTTCTTTTCCCAAGGCCACAGCTCCAGTCAGGTGACCCTCTCCTGGTTCTAGTGCCTGCTCCTTCTTGTCCCTAGCCCTCAGGGTAGCTTTGACTTCTAACAGCTCTGGGGTGCTTCGTCATCCTGGTTAATGTCCCTTAATTCTGCCCACACCTTTGTAAATAGTCCCTGTCATTAAACCCTCTCCAGATCCTCCTCGTGTGTGTGCCTGATTGGTAAAGCATGATTTAAAATAATTGTCAGTGAGGCTGAGGGCTGTGGCTCATGCCTGTAATCCCAGCACTTTGGGAGGCCAAGGCGGGCGGATCACTTGAGGTCAGGAGTTCAAGATCAGCCTGGCCAACATGGTAAAACCCTGTCTCTACTAAAAATACAAAAATTAGCCAGGCACGGTGGCACGTGCCCGTAATCCCAACTCCTTGGGAGGCTGAGGTGGGAGAATGGCTTGAGCCTGGGAGGCAGAGGTTGCAGTGAGACGAGCTTGCGTCATTGCACTCCAGCCTGGGAAACAGAGTGAGACTCTGTCTCTAAATAATAATAATAATAATAATAATAATAATAATAATACATTGTCAATGAAAGAAGAAAAGAATGGCTACAGAGGGGTGAGCAGTGCTGAGAGAGGGCAGCGGCTGAGACATTTCTTCCACTTGGGCATCAGAGACAACCTGGTGGAGCAGGTGGCACTAGAATCAGACCCCAAAGATGGAACTCAGATGTGAGCACAAAGGTACTCTAGGCAGGAGCAGCAGCTGGGGGCCAAGATCAGAGGTGAAGAGGGCAAGTTATTGTGGGATGGCCATTCTGAAAGTCTGGTCCCCAGACCAGTGGCCTCAGCATCGTCTGAAGAAATGCAAATTGCGCCGAATCAAAAAACTCTGGGGACGGAGCCCAGCAACCTGCATTTTTCACAAATCCTCCTGGTGGTTCTGTTGCATGCTCCAGTTTGAGAGTCACCGGGGTAGGGACAGCAGTTCAGAGAGTGGAGTGAAATGGGGGGAAATGTTGGAAAGCATGTGGGCCCAGGGGTTGCAGGGCCTTAAACAGCTGCAGGGTTTGGCTGGACACCGTGGCTCATGCCTGTAATCCCAGCACTTTGGGAGGCCGAGGTGAGTGGATCACGAGGTCAGGAGATAGAGACCGTCTTCGCTAACACGGTGAAACCCCGTCTTTACTAAAAATACAAAAAATTACCCTGGTTAATTTTTTTAGCCTGGGCTAATAATTAGCTTGGGCGTGGTGGTGGGCACCTGTAGTCCCAGCTACTCGGGAGGCTGAGGCAGGAGAATGGCGTCAATCGGAAAGGCGGAGCTTGCAGGGAGCCGAGATCACGCCACTGCACTCCAGCCTGGGCGACAGACAGAGCGAGACTCCGTCTCAAAAACAAACAAAACAAAACAAAAGCAGTTGCAGGGTTCAGACTGCATTATTGTAGGTGATGAATGCTGTGAAGGGGTGTGTGTGCATGTGAGCATGTGAGTGTGGGTGTGGCCTGAGCGGGGATGCTTCTAAGAGTGCGTGCGGTTGGAGACGATCAGGGAGAGGATCACCGAGGTAACTGTGATTGACAAACAGAGGAGGCCCTAAGGCAGTGCCTCTCAACCTCAGCACTGTGGACATTTCGGGGTGATAATTCTTTGTTGTGGGGCTGTCCTGTGCATTGTAGGATGTTTGGTGGCATCCCTGAACTCTACTCGCTGTGTGCCAGTAACACCCCTTGGCTGTGCCAAACAAAAATATCCCCAGACACTGTGGAACATCCCCTTGAGGGCAAACTCACCCGCGTTTAGAACCACTGCCCTAAGCCTTTCGATTTGGCTGAGACTATGGGATAGAACACTCAGGTTATCATGGCTGTATCATCGGCTGCATTTTGGCCACCGAGGGGAGCAAAAGGCCTACAGTGGTTACAGGCGAATGATCAGACATCAGTCAAATCAAGGATCTAATTGAAAATTGCTCATTAGAAATTAAGTATTGATCTGTTTGGGCAAGCTCTTTCAGTAATGTTCCCTGGTGGCCAATTTGTTCAGGTGACACTTCCTGAGGACAGCAGCTTCAGGAGCTCTCACAGCAGGTCCTGAAACAGTCAGGGGCCAGGCGTGGCTGGGTTGGGATCTGATCACTTAGGACAGCTTCCATCCTCTGCCTGCTTTCTCTACTGTCTCTGAGTTCCTCACTTCCTCTAGCCTCTTTTCTGTGCTCTCCTAACAATCTCCACTTGGTCATAAAGAGCAGTCATAGAACAGATGCGCCTTTTGGAGAATGGCCCCTGCCTCCTCTCCCCTCAGGGAGGTCACTTTTTTTTTTTTTTTTTTGAGACAGAGTCTCCCTCTGTCACCAGGCTGGAGGGCAGTGGTGTGAGCTCGGCTCACTGCAACCTCGACCTCCCAGGTTCAAACAATTCTCCTGCCTCAGCCTCCCAAGCAGCTGGGACTACAGGAGCATGCCACTGCGCCCAGCTAATTCTTGTATTTTTAGTAGAGACAGGGTTTCACCATGTTGGCCAGGATGGTCTCAATCTCTTGACCTCGTGATCTGCCCTCCTTGGCCTCCCAAAGTGCTGGGATTACAAAGGAGGCCACTCTCTTCGGGTGCTCAGGGCCCTCAGACCGCAGGCTATTCCTGCAACTGCCAAGAAGCAGGGGTTCTAGTCCAATCTCCACCAATCATTGATTGTGTAACCGTGGGACTGTGATTTAATCTCCGTGTGCCTGGGCCTCCTCATCTGTCACACCAAGAAACAGATATGGGATGGGTGTGCTCCTGTGTCAAAATGAATAAGGAATTGGAAACTAGAGTCAGAGAGTTCAATGTCTGAATCCTGACGTCACCATCTACAAGCTGGGTGAACTTGGACAAGCCACTCAACATCTCTGAGCCCTAATTTCCTCACTGTAAGAGGAGATAATATCCCTGCCTCCAGGCTTTTGTAAGGACTGAGATCTGAGAGTAAAGCCTTTAGCCCAATGCCTAGCACATCATAAGCGCCCTTTATTATTACTGTTGTTGCTCTTATTCCTGATCTGCCTAACAGTGGTTCCAAAGCTCACTGAGGACACACTTTCTGGAGGCTCAGCTCTCCTGGATGTGTTACCCAGGCCATGAGGAACTGGTGGAGCATGCAGGCAGCAGGCCTCCTACTCAACCCAGCCCCAGCCCAATGCCACAAGGCCGTGGGTGACTTTTGAAGAGATTATTATACTCTAGGGACTGAGATGGGACTTAACCTACTGGGAATTCAGAGACATGGGAGGTTGCCAGGAGATCATTTTAAAGATTTTTCTGGAGGTGGCTTTTGATGAGCGTTATTGGTCAGGGGTTGAGTTTTCTTTCCACATCTTTACTGAGAACCCTCACAGACTGTTGAAGGAGAGGTTCACAACCCATACATCCTGTTTTCCTACTACGGTGGCTCTTCACGACTCTCACATCCCAAAGCCACCTTAAAGTGCCTCTCTTTCCTCCAGCCTGGGTGACAGGGCGAGACTCCATCTAAAAAAAAAAAACAGTGCCTCTCTTTCGTTCTCAATTTCTCACCTCAGCACAAAAGAGAAACTCTCTCCGAACCCAACTCCGGTTGGCCTGTCACTCCCTCCCTTCTCTTCCCACTCCCACTCTCAATCTCTTCTTTTTCCCCTATAAACAATTTTCCTGCTCCTTTCTAAATGCAATTAAGTATTTAATAAATCAGCTTGGCCGGGCGTGGTGGCTCATGCCTGTAATCTCAGCACTTTGGGAGGCCAAGGTGGGCGGATCACGAGGTCAGGAGATCCAGACCATCCTGGCTAAGACGGTGAAATCCCGTCTCTACTAAAAATACAAAAATTAGCCAGGCCTGGTGGCGGGCGCCTGTAGTCCCAGCTACTCGGGAGGCTGAGGCAGGAGAATAACATGAACCCGAGCAGAATCATGTTTTGTCAGAAGAGAAGAAGCTCAGGAACCAAGATGGCAGACCCAGGAGCTCCCAAGGAAGGAAGGGCAGGGGGACAGTGACCAGAGATGGGATTTGCTCTGCTAGGCTGTGGGAAGGGGAAAATACCACAAGCACATGTATTTCCATTTTATATTTTGATAAACGGATTTTTTAATGATTTGTTATTGTTAAGATAGGAGAAAAGTCAAATCAATGGCACAGCAAGTGTCAGTGTGGTTGGGAGGCAAGCTAACACCCACACACAAGAAAGAGGATCCCTCATTCCTCCTCCCTGAATTTCTCCTTTTCTTTTCACCAGTGCTGTGCAATCTGTTTCATTCTCCTACCTCTACACCCTGAAAGTAAAATGATTGACTAGGAAAGCCCAGACCCGCTGCGAGCAGGTGTGGGTGTTTCCATCAGCACTGTCGGAGGTGAGGATCTGCAATAGTTGCTCTTGCGTGGAGATAGGAAGCACCATCAAGTCTGCCCCTTCTGGGAAGTGTGGAAAGCCTCTCAGTCTCAATTACCTGCAGCTCAGAGGAAGACTAAGGGAAACTGAGGCACAGCTGAGCATCTCCCAAGCAGAAATGCCCTTCCTAGGAAGTAAGCATCCTTTCACTCCAGGCTGTCCATGCTGAGGTTTCTGTAAGTTCTTGAGATGGGGTATTTGTCAGGTCGTAAATATCTTCGGATTGAAGCTTGTCTCTGCTGCTTTGGCAGCCTAGTAGAACCGGAGATCCACGCTGACCCTCGTCCATGCTGACCTCATGGCAGCAGGTGACATTCGGAAGATGCATGAGAGTTTCAGAAAGCACAGGGTGAGGGAGGAATGCTGGACCAGGTCAGAAATGCCGCTGCCATACGGATGAGCTCTGATTTTTTTTAATCACTGAGGAGGCAGGGGTTGTCATTTGATCTCCCTGTCCTTAATTCCTCCCATCCCCAACAGATTTGCATGAAACAGAACACCAAAGAGAGTGAAGAAACTTTGAGGAGGAAATTGTCTGAGGCCGATGTCCTGGCAAAATAGGCAGAGGATAAAGTGGGGCCGCTGTGGCCTTCTGGAGGTCCATATGAGGCTCATCGGCTGGGCAGCCTGGGCCCAGGCCAGCCGTGGGCTCAGCAGTGGTCTGGGCAGAAGGCTTTTCTCTTGACCCGTTTGGCATGTCTGTGACTAGAACAGAGCTCAGCTATTTCCTCCCTTTTACATCTAAATACAGGATTGCGGCTGGGTAATTAGAACCTTTTTTTTCCCCCTGCTGGAGCACAGGGCAGCTATGTATCAGCCAAATTGCTCCCATTCTTAGCATGGCTCGATCCTGGGCCATTTTCCCAAGTTCTGAACTATTACATATTTGTCTCTGGGATGGCACCATTTGTGGTGGTGAACGTGCAATTGTCTGTGACGCTCTCACATTATTTTCTTTAAATTTCCACCATGAGGCTTCAAAGAATTCAGCCCTTTCCATCAACATCAGCATAGTTAGGGTCTTCTGAGTAGTCAGCTACTACAGCTGTGCTTCCAGGGAAAGCCTGGCTTCCAGAGGCACATGGACACATTAGTGCTTCTACAGGGCGTTTAGCCAGGAGGGAAGGAAGGTCTGGAAAGCAGGTTGGGTGAGAAGAGAGGTTCAAGGTGCGGGGTTTCTCCTAAACGCCCTGGAGCATTTGTTCGTGGGGCTGTTTGCACCTCCTGCCTCTTGTTTTGCTTCGTGTATGTGTACAAATACCTTAAAAGTGTAAGTGTTCCAGCACTCTGGGAGGCCGAGGTGGGCGGATCACGAGGTCAGGAGATCAAGACCATCCTGGCTAACATGGTGAAACCCTGTCTCTACTAAAAATACAAAAAAAAAATTAGCTGGGCCTGGTGGAGGGCGCCTGTAGTCCCAGCTACTCGGGAAGCTGAGGCAGGAGAATGGCGTGAACCCGGGAGGTGGGGCTTGCAGTGAGCTGAGATTGCGCCACTGCACTCCAGCCTGGGCAACAGAGCGAGAATCCATCTCAAAAAAAAAAAAAAAAAAAAGTGTAAGCGTTCAGAGATAACCAATTATGCCAAATCCCACATGATAAAATTATAATGTTAGAGTTGGAATGGCCCTTGGAGAGCAAGTTGCTCCCAAAGCCGTGTTTTATGGAGGAGAAAGGAGAAGTCCAGGGATGAGCAACTTGCCCAGTATCACAGGGCAGGCACGAAGCAGGACCAGAGCTTGGACAGACGTTGGCTCACGCTCTTTCAGGTCATTGGCTGCGTCCCTGAGGAAGAGGGCGAGGAGGGAGAGAGGGAGGGAGAAAGGGAGGTAGCTTGCAGATGAGCACCTACTATGTGCTGCACACTAGGTTCAGTGTTTTCCCAGTTCATTCCCCACTTAGAGGCCCATAAGTGCTCATTGACTTAGGTTAAAACTCCAAGTCCACAGCTGCAGATCTACGTCTAGGAACCTCAAGAAGCTGTTGAATGTCGCCAAAGGACAATGTCATCTGTGCAGCGTAGAAAGTGAACCCATCAAAATGACAACTGTGTATCCACTCAGACACCCTAACTTCAAGCCTAGCAGGGTTGAGAGCAGTGTCAGTCCTGTGACTAATCGTCTAGAAGGATCGTTGCAGCATGCCAACGTTAGACACTGCACAACAAGCCACGGACCTGACCCACCCTCAAGCTTCCCTGAGAAACCCACCTGTCGTCCTCAGCAGCTCATTCTTGGAGGCTGCATCTGCTCTTCTGTCCTCTTTGTACACGTCCTGCCGATAAGTCTCTCTGAATGGTCCCCTCAGGCGACTGAGTGACAATAATGAAACAACCATCGCAAGCAACGCTGACTAAGGGCCGTGCAGCAGGCCCTTTGCACACAGTGTCTCATTTAGTCTTCACCAGGACCCTACTATTATCTCCTACTTTACAGATGAGAAAACGGAGACCCAGTGATGTGGGCCCCCCGCCCCTACCAAAGTCTGCCGGCAAAGCCAGGACTCAGCAGCAGGTCTGCCTGACCCCAAAGCGTGTGCTCTTGACCTTTCAACTCTCCTGCTTCCAGGTCCTGCTCTTTTTCTAGAAGACATAACTTGAAAAATTAATTACAAATCCAGTAAAGGAAATGCTATTTGGAAATTAAAACAAAATAAAACAAAAAGCACAGAACTCTTCAGTCAGCAAAGAACTCACAGCTGAATTTACAAAGTTTTCATACAGTAGTAACCATAAAATCTACATATGTTTTAACAAAAGAGGAAAACTCAACAGGAAGACAAGCGAAGGATATAAATAGGAAACTCAAGAAAAGGAGTTACATAAATGGCTCAAAATATATGGAAAAAAAGTCAAATTTTCTAATTAAAGAAACACAAATTAAAGCAACAAAAGATTTTGGAAAATGACCAAACCCTATGTTGGAGGGAGGCAGATGGCAAAATGGGCCCTTGCACACACTAAGATGGGGAGCGGAAATTTGAAAAATGCTTTTGAGGCAGGGCCCTACTAATGGCACTTTTTAGCCTTAAAAATATGCATAACCAGGGCCAGGTGCTGTGGCTCACGCCTGTAATCCCAGCACTTTGGGAGTCCCAGGTGGGTGGATCATGAAGTCAGGAGTTTGAGACCAACCTGGCCAATATGGTGAAACCCCATCTCTACTAAAAATACAAAAATTAACTGGGCATGGTGGCAGGCACCTGTAGTCCCAGCTACTCGGGACGCTGAGGCAGAAGAATTGCTTGAACCCATGAGGTGGAGGCTGCAGTAAGCTGAGATCGTGCCACTGCACTCCAGCCTGGGCAACAGGGCGAGACTCATCTCAAAAAAAAAAAAAAAAAAGCGTAACCTTTAACTACCAATTCCAGTTCTAGGAATTTACCCTTAGGAAATAATCTCTGATGGACATAAAGAATTATCTATAAAAATGTTCTGTGCGACATTGTTAATGGTAGCAAAACTTGACAAAATGTTGAAATTTGACAAAACAATAGGAGTTATAATTAGTAAACACAGTGTGCATCATGGAAATTATGCAGCTATTAAAATGATGCTACAGCCTGAGTAACATGGTGAAACCCTGTCTATACAAAAAATTAGCAGGGCATGGTGGCATACGTCTGTAGTCCCAGCTACTCAGGGGGCCTGAGGCCAGAAGTTTCGCTTGAGCCCAGGAGGTCCAGGCTGCAGTGAGCTGAAATCTTCACTCTAGCCTGGGAGACACTCTGTCTCAAAAAAGAAGAAAAAAATGACGCTTTATAAGAATACTTAGAACCTGCCAAATTTTTATAATAGTGTAAGTGAAAAAGGAGTTAATAAAACAGCATATTCAGTGTGATCTGAATTTTCTTAAAAAATATCTGTCCTTCAGCCGAGTACAGTGGCTTATGCTGGTAATCCCAGCACTTCGAGAGGCTTAGGTGGGAGGATCACTTGAGCCCAGGAGTTCAAGACCAGCCTGGGCAATACAGGGAAACCCCGTCTTTACACACACACACAAAATTAGCCAGGTGTGGTGCCTGTGGTCCCAGCTACTCAAGAGGCTGAGGCAGGAGGATTGCTTGAGCCCAGGAGTTTGAGGCTGCAGTGAGCCATGATTGCACCACTTCACTCCAGCCTGGGCGACAGAACGAGACCCTGTCTAAAAAAAAAAAAAAAAATTTCTGTCCTTAACCAAGTGGTGAACATTAACACCACCCATGGTGGGGCAGGCCCGCTTCATCTGCATCCTGCTATGACATGCTGAGAAAACAACATCACTTCTGGGGATTTTGTATTCCCGAAATGCAACACCTGGATCTAATAATGAGGAAATGTCAGACAACCCCCAGTTGAGGGGCATCTTGTAAAATCACTGGACTATATTCTCTAAAAATGCTGAGGTCATGGAAGATAAAGACTGAGGAACAATTCCAGATTAAGGGAGACTAAAGAGGCCTGAAAAGTCAATGCAATGGGGGATGCTGGCCTGGATGCTCAGCCAGGAAATAAAATTGCTATAAAGAACATTATTGGGGCCTGGCGCTGTGGCTCACGCTTGTAATCCCAGCACTTTGGGAGGCCGAGGAGGGCAGATCACCTGAGGTCAGGAGGTTGAGACCAGCCTGACCAACATGGAGAAACCCTGTTTCTACTAAAAATACAAAATTAGCCAGGCGTGGTGGCATATGCCTGTAATCCCAGCCACTCGGGAGGCTGAGGCAGGAGAATCACTTGAACCTGGGAGGTGGAAGTTGCAGTGAGCTGAGATTGAGTCATTGCACTCCAGCCTGGGCAGCAAGAGTGAAACTCCGTCTAAAAAAACAAAACAAACAAACAAACACAAATTATTGGAACAATTGATATGATTTGTTTATGGGCTGTGCATTAGTTAATAGTGTCAATGCTAAATTTCCTGATTTCTATGTTGGTACTGTAGTTATTTAAGAGAACTATCTTATTCCAGGAAATGGGGATGCTCCTGGCCCAGGATCCCCCCACAACCTCTCACTGCTCTGGTCCCCTCTGGCACTGAAGGAAAATGGTGTAAAGGAAAATGATGTTTTCAGCTTGGTCCCAAATGGTTCAGAAACTAAATGTCTGCCTGTATTAGAATATTATTTAAATTATAATTTTTAATATTCATAACATCATTTAACATAATTATATTAAGATATATTTAACATAATTATTTGTAACTATATTAAGATATATTTAACATAACTATAATTATATTAAGATATATTTAACATATAATAATACTTTAGAGAGAGAGAGGTAGAAGGAATAATAAAGCAAATGGGACAAAATGTGGCCAGTTGGTGGATCTGGGTGAGGAACATATGAGAGCTCCTTGGACTCATCTTGGAAACTTTCTCCAAGTTTGAAATCACATGAAAATAATAAGCTACCCCAAAACTACATAAAAAACTGGAATGTTATTAACAAAAAATATCAGTAACACTTATCTTTCGGTGGTAGGATCACACTTGATTTTAATTTCATCTTCCTGCAGACAAGTGTTTTCTCAAGTTGTCCACAACACGCATGTGTAACAATGTCAGTGGTTCATTGGACAGTCTGAACTCAGTGGGGTGTAGACATGGAACTGCCTTTAAAAAGCCCTCACTGCAGCTGGACAGCACTTTTCAGTTCCTCGATGGCATCTTGGAAGATCTCAAAACTCCCTGAGTACCTGTTAGTATGAAAATATCTGGTCTAGATTTCAGTGTTTATTTCCAATCTAACGGAGAGCTCATCTCCTTGCCCTGGTCTTTGCCTGGCCTAGGCTGGAAGGAGGTGGGAGGGGAAGGAGATGGCATGTTCTGCTTTTACCCTCCTCCTCTGCTCACCTCTGCCTCTGAGTGGTCAAGGTCAGGACAGAGGGTAGAGGTAGTAGAGGAAAGGAGACTACATTCTCTCACCCATCTGAAGCTGTTGAAGTTTCCCAGTTGGCTGGGATGCCTCTGGTAGCCAGAGTCCAAGGGCCACTCCTCCTGGGGGCCAAATGTGAGTTCTTCAGGAGGCCCTGGAGGGAGCTTACCACTACACATCCCCCTGGCACGCAAGATCCTCCTGCCCCAGCACCCCCCCACGGCCTCTCCCGACTCTGGTCCCCTTGCCCAGCAGGCAGTGTACTCCAACACTTACTGGAGGACTGGAGGTCCCACAGGGCAAAAGTCTGGAACTGACTCCACATCACCCTCCCGACCCCACCATTCTGGATCCTCCTGTAGCATTTCCCCACTCAATGAGTGGCACCCCTTCCTCCCCTGTCATTCTTCCCACCTCCCCTCCCTTGCTCATCCACAATCACCAAGTCCTTTCTAATCTATCTCCTGAATATTCCCCCAGACCAATAGTTTTTCCAAACTTATTTTTAGAAATAGGCTTTTCCTTCTCAAACAGAAACTTGTGTGGTACCCTAACACACAGAACATATCAAAGTAGAGCCACCCAGGTTAAAGGGAGAAGGGGAAGGCAGAGATGACAGGTGGAACTTCCCCCACTGGCCACCCTCCAGCCACACACTGGTTCCTGGAATCCCTCTCAACACAAAAAACTCCAGGGGTCACGGTGGTGAGAGTGTGCTCCAATCCATCCACTTTTCCCATCACCTTGCCTCTGCCTGGATGTAGGCCAGCATTATCATGGTGCAGGGCATGGCCACGTTCTTTACTGAACCACAGTCTCCATTCTGTAGCCAGAGTGATCTTCTCAAATGAGAAATAAAATAGTACAATAGTCTTCCCTTATCCACAGAGGATACATTCCAAGACCCCCCAGTGGATGTCCTGAACCCTACGTACACCATGTTTTTTCCTATACATACAAACCTACCTAGGATAAAGTTTAATTTATAAATTAGGCACAATAAGAGAGTAACAACAACAACTAACACCAAAACAGAACAAGTAACAATACACTGTCCACGATTTCACAAACAGAAGATTCATTCTTACCATAGATCTTAGCAACCTCAGCATATGATTTCTTTTTCTTTCCTTATTACATTGAGAACTTTCAGCTTTTCGCTTACAGGAAGCACTTTGCAGCCTCTTTCTGGCATGTCGGAATCACCAGCATCGCTACTCTTGGCACTTTGGGGCCATCAGGAAGTAAAATAAGGGTTACTTGAACACAAGCACTGTGCCGCTATGACAGTCAATCTGATAACCCAGACGGCTGCTAAGTGATGGGTGGGTTGAGTCATGTCTACAGCAGGAATACGATGGACAAAAGGATGATTCACATCCCGGGCAGGATGGAGCTGGGTGGCGTGAGATTTCATCACACTACTAAGAACGGCATGCAATTCAAAATGTATAAGTTGTTTATTTATGGAATTTTTCACTGAATATTGTTGGACCTCAGCGAACCATGGGTAACTGAAACCACAGATAAGGGAGGACTACTTTATATCATTCCCTTGCTTAAGCTGCTCCTCATTTTGGGGGATAAAGTTGACACCCCCCTGAACGTGGTGTAAAAGTCCCTTCATATTCTACCCTCTGCCAGACTGCTGTCTGGGACCCCCCACCCCCGCGCCCCACATCCCAAAATTTCATATGCTGACATCCTAAACCCCAACGTGATGGTATTAAGAGGTAGGGCCTTTGGGAAATAATTAGGTCATGAGGACTCCACCCTCACAAATAGGATTAGTGCCCTTATCAAAGAGGCCCAAGAAAGCTCACTTACCTTTTCAACACAGTAAGAAGCCTTCTGTGAATCAGAGAGTGGGCTCTCACCAGACACTGGATCTGCTGGTGTCTTGGTCTTGGACTTTCCAGCCTTTAGAACTGTAAGAAATAAATTTCTGGGCTGGGCATGGTGGCTTGTGCCTGCAATCCCAGTACTTTGGGAGGCCGAGCTGGGCGGGTCACGAGGTCAGGAGATCGAGACCATCCTGGCTCACACAGTGAAACCCCGTCTCTACTAGAAATACAAAAATATTAGCTGGGCGTGGTGATGGGCACCTGTAGTCCCAGCTACTCGGGAGGCTGAGGCAGGAGAATGGCTTGAGCCTGGGAGGCGGAGCTTGAAGTGAGCCGAGATGGTGCCACTGCACTCCAGCCTGGGCAACAGAGCGATACTCCGTCTCAAAAAAAAAAAAAAAAAGAAATCTCTGTTGCTTATTAACCATCCAGTTTATGGCATTTTTGCTATTGCAGCCCAAATGGGCTAAGACAGCCCCTCCAGTCTCAGTCTCAGCTTCCTTCACACCAAATTTGTTCCAATGTCCACAACACATGATGATCTCTGACTCCAGATCTTTAGACACTTCTTTCTCTCCTCCTGCTGTCCCTCCCTCTACACATTCCCCGGCCCCCTTTCCTTGACCTGGAGATGCCCCTTAGGCTTCTAGTCCCACAAGAGAATGGACTGAATGGGAGGAGGTTATCGATGGGCCTGGGTCATGCAAATGGGATTTGGAGTCTACAGAAGGTCCCAAATGAAGACAGGAAAGAAACCACTTTGGATGTGTTTATAAACTGGATGTTCAAAAGTCAGGCACCAGAGATCATTTGAGCTGGTCTGGAACATCTCCCTTAATCCCCAAAGGCCAGTCCATCTGCCTGGGGTTTTCTGTACCTAGTTCCAAAAAGAGTCACACCAGCAGGGTTCTGGAGGCTATCTAGAGATGCTTTTGGAGCTTGTCCTTCTAAAACTCAAGTCCTCTAAGGAGTTACTTGTCACCAGGTTTTTGTGAAGCCTGAGGTTCACATAATTGAGGAGTTTTTTCTAAGAAAACAAAGTCACAAATAGAAACTTTGGTGCAGGGCCTTGGGAGAGGCCTTAGGCAGACAGGGGGCCCTGAAACTTAGCTTCATTGGCTTCCTGGTCAATCCAGCTCTCCTGGTCAGAGGCTGGAATCAGGACAGCAGCTGCAGCGTGTTTCCCATTTTCAGGGTGATTCTGGTATCACTGTGGGGTGTGGGAGTCCGGAGTCAGGCAGGCTTGGGACCCAGCCCAGGCTTTGTCTCACCAGCTGTGTACCTTCTGGAAGGTTACTTCAATCCTTTGCACCTCAGTTTCCTCTTCTGAAATAAACTGAGATTGCTCATGGGGTCGTTATTCTAAAAGGTCTTGGCATCTAAAGGGTTCCCTGTTTACCCTTCCAGAAAAGCAGCCTTACAACATTCAGAATTCATCAAATGACTCCAGCCCCTTTTGCACCTACAAGGACAAAACCACGTGCTTAGTGTGATGAGGGAAAAAGTTTTTGTAGCTTAAGGATCCCTTTCACAAAGTGTCATTTAACTTTTTACCACACACTTGGGAAAAGTGCACTCAACTGGGTTGGAAAGTTCCTTTGCTTGTCTTAAGAGGAGTTCTACGGTGACTGTGTTGATGCTGCATGGCCTGGGTGAGGAAGAGCACTGGCCAAGACCTGCAGTTGCCTGAGCCGTCCCACTCTGTCGCAATTCTGGTACCCAGGGGGAGAAAACAGAGGAAAGAGGACTAGGAAGAGGATTTCTGTTTCCTTTCCTCGATTCATGCTTAACCTGTAAAGTGAAATTTTGATGTAAGCAAAATAAGTTTTGGCATCCTTTTGCTTTGCTTTCTATGCTCTTTCTTTTGGGGGGCTCCTTCCCCTCCCCCACCCCTTTTGGGGGGCCCCTTCCTCTCCCCCAGCCTATCATATCCCTTAGGTCTTCCATGCTATGCAAAGGCAACCTTACTCTTCGCCCACCATGCACCCCAGCGTACCCTCACCAGTCCCCAAGTCCACAGGATAGCTGCTTAGAGTTTGAAGTCAGCTCTGATTGAGCTAAGAGCTTCATTCTCAGTTCTTCATACCTTAACCCTCTGGAAAGTATTTACATGTAAAAGAACATTTGTGACCCATCTACATGAATTTCTAATTGGGTGGACTATCAGAGTGAGGAAATGAAATCTGAAACTAAGCTGAGTGGATGAAGATAACTTTGGGCACCAAGGATAGGGAGGTCAAGCCTCACCCAGAATTGGATGTCTGCTTTTCATAGTGCCTTCCCTTCCTGCGTTTCAGATCTTCAGATGCTCTAAGTATTCCAGGTCTTTCCAGAATGGCTAGGGCCAGGAGTGGAGGTGGGAGGAAACGAGACGGGGAGAGAGGGAGAGCCAAGGTTGTTCACAGGTGTGGTTTGTTTGCTAACAGATTGGATGCTGGCTTCTTAGATGCTAATCTTGGGGCCTGAGGAAGGAGGGCTGGGGAAGGGTTAGGGAGAGAGAGCCGAGTAATGTTAATGGAGAACCAGGACAGTGACTTCATATGGTGAAAAATAGGGAATCTCTAAAAGTTTTTGAGCCAAGATGTGATGTGTTACAAGCTGCTTTTAAGAAAGATTGATTTGCAGCCGGGTGCGGTAGCTCACGCCTGTAATCCCAGCACTTTGGGAGGCCGAGGCAGGCAGATCACGAGGTCAGGAGATCGAGACCATCCTGGCTAACACAGTGAAACTCCGTCTCTACTAAAAATACAAAAAAAAAAAAAAAAAAAATTAGCCGGGCGCAGTGGCGGGCACCTGTAGTCCCAGCTACTTGGGAGGCTGAGGCAGGAGAATGGCGTGAACCCGGGAGGCGGAGCTTGCAGTGAGCCGAGATAGCGTCACTGCAGTCCAGCCTGGGCGAAAGAGCGAGACTCCGTCTGAAAAAAAAAAAAAAAAAAAAAAAGAAAGATTGATTTGCCAGTGATATGTCTGATTGATTGAATAAGGGAGCCTGGGGTCAAAGGCTGTGAGGGTGGCCGCCCCAGGAATGCAGGGCTGTGCAAAGCATACCAGTGGTATTTCAATGAAAACATTGCTATTTGGTATCTGAATATGGAGGGTGAGGAAAAGAATTAAGATCTACATACTAATAATAATGACACTAACGATACTAATATGAAGAAGTGGGAAAACTAGTGCTATCCTTGATAAAGACAAGGTAACAGGATTTAGATGGGATATCTCTTAGCCAGTAGCCAAAGGGACTCTATAGCAGAAACTGGCTAGTTATTCACCACACTGTTGCATTACATGCCTTTGTTCATATATCTTTGTAAACTCATATGAATGTTTCCTTAGGGTACTTTCCTAAAAGAGCAGTTCGTATATCAAAGGACATATGCATATACACTTTGAAAAACTTGGGCAAGCATTTTTATCTTAAATGGCAAGTCCCATTCAGTGAATGTGAGGAGAACAGGCATTCTCCTATGTCACTGATGCAATTGTAAGACGCTACGCCTTTTCTGGAGGGAAATTTAGCAATACGGTCTTTTAAATGTAGTCTTATCAATGTGCCTATCTAGTAATTCCATTTGTAGTTTTTTTTAAGGAATTAATCAGACAAATGGGCAAAGATATTTTTGTCAGACTTTTGGCAGCACTATATATTAGAGTGAAAAATTAGGAGGAAATCTGTGTCTGGTATTAGCAGAATGATTAAATAAAATATGGCACATTCATACAATTAAAAATCATGTTGTAGACGTACATTTATGGACATAGGGAGATGTTCTCAATGATGCGTGCTACAAAAGCAGATTACAAAGCACCAATTTGGAGGCAACATGAGCTTAAGATTTGCTCCCCACTCAGGATTCCAAGATCCCATTTCTTTTTTTCTTTGACTTGTACCACCACACCCAGCTAATTTTTGTATTTTTAGTAGAGACAGCCAGGCTGGTCTCGAATTCCTGACCTCAGGTGATCTGCCTGCCTCAGCCTCCCAAAGTGCTGGGATTACAGGCGTGAGCCTCCGTGCCCAACCTCCATTTATTTTTTGAGTCAAGATCAGGAGAAGGACTCGGCTGGGTCCTTTCCCTTCCTTCCTGGCAGGATCGGCCTTCCCAAGTGAAGAATGGCAGGTGGGTAGGGGATCTTTCTCTTCAACTCTTTGGCACCCGTTCTTGCTGACTGACACTCCTTGGGTTTTCAAAGAAGTTGGGGCATGTTCCCCTAGTATTCCCAGCATGGATTATGGAATCATTCCTATTACATCCCTGTGAACATCTGGGTACTGAAGGAAAGGGGACTCGAGGCTTCGGGTTTATAGATTGCAACTTGGATTGGATGTCCCGGCACCGCCCCTTACTCCATGCTCTTGAGAATCTCTGTGTTTCCATGGACAATTCCACTCCCATGCCACCCTCCATCACCATCATTAGGACTGAAGGACACTCCATGGTCAGAACTGTATCCTTTATGTTCTTATCTCTTTCGTAATTTTTCTAACCATGGAATTGAAATCACATTGACCTCCTCCACGTCCTCCCCTTTTTCGCTTGTGAGAATGTCTTGAAAGTTTCCTTTGAAATCTAAGAAAACTGACAATACCCAGTGTCCCCATTGCTCAATGTTAGAAAAGTTCTAAAAGAATATATTCAGGTGGTGGTGGTTTTGGAAAAGTACAGAGGGTATTGAGGACGTGAGACTGATTCTCTAACAAAGAGCAGGACCAACAGCGTGGGCTATGGGTTAGACCCCACTTGCCTTCCTTTTAAATGTTGGGAAGGTTGAGCTATAAAAAAGCAAACCTTGGCCGGCTTAGATTCCTTGATCTTTGTGGGTCACACCTTCCTCTTGCCTACCATCGACAGGGTACTTGCTGCAAACATGTTGGGAGGTAATTGAGATGTAGGTTAGTGAACAGTAAGGAAGTTTCATTCTTTCACTAAAGTAGAACTTCCTTACCTCATTAGAACTTAAGAACTCCTCACAATGAGTAAAGTGCATAATAATAGATCTGACAGGGAGCTGGAATTTCTCTTGTTGTAGAAAAATTTTATTGTAAAGAAAAGTGGTATAGTATATTTGATTGAATTAAAAAATAACTCTTGTTACATTTGTTGAGAACCTAGTATATGCCAGTTCCTCGGATGCACACACACACACACAGTTACATATTATATGTTACGTATTATACATTATATGCTACATATTATATCTGATATTACTACATATCCATCACACACACACACACAAACACACACACACACACACACACACACATATATATATATATATATATATAGTTTTTTGTTTTTGTTTTTTTTTTTTTTTCTGAGACAGAGTCTTGCTCTGTAGCCTGGGCTGGAGTGCAGTGGTGCCATCTCGGTGCACTGCAGCCTCCACCTCCCAGGTTCAAGCGATTCTCCTGTGTCAGCCTCCCCATTAGCTGGGATTACAGGCACCTGCCACCACACCCGGCTAATTTTTTTGTATTTTTAGTAAGACAGGGTTTCACCATTTTGCCTGGGCTGATCTTGAACTCCTGACCTCAAGTGATCCTCCCGCCTCAGCCTCCCAAAGTGCTGGGATTACAGGTATGGTCACCGTGCCTGGCCTACGTGATACATATTAGATATCACATATTGCAGCCAGGAGGAGACTAGCACTGTATTTTTAATGCCTGAGCTTTCCTTACTGACAATTTGACCCCAAAGGTTAATGGGGTTGCTTTTTTTTTTTTTTTTTTTCTGCAGGGGACAAGTGGGAAGCAGAGCTCTCTAGCCAAAAAATTTCCAGAAGATCCATTAGGGCTTTTCATTTTTGGGATGGAAAAGGGAAGAAAGGCCTGGAAAGAGTCGTGAGGATGTTGATTGCTGGGTTGGTGGAGAGCACTCAGCTGCAGCCCCTATTGGAAAAGATTGCCGGAGCCAGCTTTATTGAATGAGGTGGGCCCAGAGCAGGGGGACCAAGCTGACAGGTATCAGCAGTTGACCCCAGCAACACACAGTCTCGGGAACAGTAGCAACATGAGCCTGGGAGGGCAGGCTCCTCTTTGCTTGGGAGTTGAAAGTTGGGGGAACTTTTAAAATAACTCATTGCAGAGAACGAGGTGCTCTTTGACTGTCAGTGGACAGAGTTCACAGATTCCCTGAGGGCTGGATGGATGAGATACAGAAAGACAGAGCTAGGATCTAGAAAATACCTTGGTGGGCCTGAGCGCTGCCATGATGCTGACAACCGCATCCAGGCCAGGACAGGGGCTGGCTTAGCAGCCACATGTGTAAAAAGTCATTAGGCAAAGAGAGGTACATGGAGGGGAAGAGTCTATGAAAAGGGCTTTGAACCTCAGGAAGTGTGACCCAAGTGCTGACCCGAGGGGCTGTTTTGGGAGCTGGTAAGACCACACCTGTGCTTTGTGGTTGGCACCAAACAGCACAAATGCTCCCTTTCTCAGCTGCCTGGAGACCCTGTCTGCTAATCATGGCTCTCTCTCATTTCCATCTCATCTTCACTCCTATCTGCCCTGGATCCTCCTCCACCTCCTTGACTTGTCGCCACCCCCTCGACTTGTCGCCACCCCCTCTGAACCACTGTTGATTCTCTAGGGCCCCTTCTTTCCCAGAGCTCTCTGCCGTCCTTCTTGCTGCCCATCTGATAAACCTTTCGACATGGAAGCATTGGCGTTTGTCCCCTGCCGTCTCCCATCCCAACCCTCCAGTGGCTCCTAACAACAGCAACAATAGCCACCAGTTACTGAAAGCCTAACCTATGCCCATTATCATGTGCCCATTATCAGTGTGGTGCAGGTGGTGGTGGGGATTTTAAATTGAGTCGTTCTTGGGTACCTCCCTGCTCTCCTACTCCCCACCCCGCCACCACACACACAACACACACACAACACACATGATCAGTTTAGCTACTTAGTGATTTCCATTTTCAAAAATCAGCCAGAAAGAAGAAAAACAGACGTTTTCTGGGGGGTGTTAATTAGTGAATAGTGTGTTCAGTTGTTACCCACGAGAGCTGATTGTCAGCAACAGCAAACAGGCACCCAGATACAGGAACAGCACAGCACCGTGTTCTCTGGGCCCACCCAGGCTGGTGCATTCTTTAGGCAGAGTTATGGTGGGAGAGGAACTAGGGTGTGCTGAAGACCTACTAGGTGCAGGGCCTGTTCTTTTCATTTTTTTTTTTTTTTTTTGAGACTGAGTCTCACTCTGTCGGCCAGCCCGGAGTGCAGTAGAGGGATCTTGGCTCACTGCAACCTCTGCCTCCCAGGTTCAAGCGATTCTCCCACCTCAGCCTCCAGAGTAGCTGGGATTATAGGTGCACGCCACCACATGTGGCTAATTTTTTGTAGAGATATGGTTTCACCATGTTTGCCAGGCTGGTCTTGAACTCCTGATCTCAGGTGATCTGCCTGCCTCGGCCTCCCAGACTGCTGGGATTGCAGGTGTGAGCCAACACACCTGGCCTGTTCTGAGAGCTGTGTATTTGCAAGTTCCAGCCTCCTATCTCCTCCAGAGAAGCCACAGGCCCATATGAACATAGAATACCCAGCCATGCTGACCACATGGACCCAGTCCCCCTTGCACTGAGTTGGAGTCCTCCAGCCCAGATCAGCTGGTATCTCCTGGCCTCTGCTCTCTATTCGATCGACGCAAACCCTCCCAGGAAGGATACACGGAAGGCTCAACTCTCTCCGAAGATGTGCCAGAGGGCCCCCAGGGGATCTCCGTTCACCAAATAGCCAGTTTCTGTGAATTCACCTACTGAATTATTGTTTCCTGCTCTGTGTCCTGCAGTTGCTTCTTTATCTCTACCCCAGTAGGCACCAAAATAAACTCTTTGCCTTGTTTCCCTTCCCAACCCAGCAAATGGGGATGCCCTGGGCTGTCGTGTCAGCAGAACGTATACTGATGAGTTGTGGGCCACCAAGTAAGTTCACGTGATGGAACTGAGCGCAGACGACTTAAAGCCACCACTTTGAGTCCTGTTGCAGAAGCCCTTTCAGCCAGTGTCCCAGGAGGGCTTCTCACTGCCCTTGATCTGTGGAGCTCCCAGCCTTCTGCCACTTTGCAAGATTTTTCCTCTCTCTTCTCTTCCAATCTCTCCTGTTCTCTTCCAAATTTGGCTCCAGGCATATCTGAATCTATGGAGGTGCTTGGCTGAACAAAATGATCTTTATAGGACAGGATGTCCCTTCCTTAGAAGAGCATTATGGTTATAAATGGCAAAGACATTTTCCTCCTTTGCTGAATTACGTTTAACGACCCCCAAACGCTTCGCCTTGTATGTTGATGTTGAACATGAGGCAAACAAACAGTCTGTGGACTTGGGTCACTGACATAGCCTCCTTTCCCTGGCTCCCCTCAGAGGTCTGCCCACCTTTCCACAACTTTGGTGTGTATGAGGTGTATAACGATACCCCATCTTCCCTCGTCTGAGCCCACCTCACCTGGCATGTTGTCCACGGCCTCCCTCAGGCCAGCCCTTTATTGAGACATGTCAAAAGAAAGAATGAACCCTCCTTCGCCTCCTCCTTCTTCTTTTAATTAATGGATTTTGTTTTTTAGAACAGTTTTAAATTTCCAGAAAAATGGAGCAGATAAGACAACTCCTATATACCTTGCTTTGTGTTCTCACCAAATTTCTCTTGTTAACATCTTACATACCAGTATGGTACATTTGTTAGAATTAATACAGTTCTATTGATACATCATTATTAACTGAAGCACACAGTTTATTCAGATTTCCTTTGTTTTTACCTAATGTCCTTTTCATGTTCCAGGATCCCATCCAGGATCCCACATTACACCGGGTCGTCTGGTGTCCTTGGGTGCCTTGTGGCAGTGACAGCTTCTCAGACTTGCCTTGTTTTTGAAGACTTTGACAGTTTTGAGGATTGCTGGTCAGGTATTCCGTAGGCCGCCCCCCTGGTGGAATGTATTTGATGTTTTACTCCTGCTTGTACTGGGGTAATGGGTTTTTTTGAGGAAGATGGCAGAGGTAAAGTGTCATTTTCATCCTGTTGCAATGAAGCTGCATGCTATTAGCATGATTGATCACTGTGGATGCTGGCCTGGAGCGTCTGGCTGAGGGAATGTGTGTCAGGTTCCCCCTCTGTCAAGTCACTCCTTTTAGCCCCTCTTTCCAGGCGGTATGCATTGGGAGGAAGGCCCGATACACAGCTCACACTTGCGAGGTGGGGAATCATGCTCTACCTCTTAGAGAATGGAGTATCCACAGAGGTTCTGTAGAATTCGTCTGCATGGGAAATTTGTCTCTTGCACATTCTTAAATTTATTAAATTGTTAATAAATGTGTTAATTTATTCAGTCATGTATTTATATGGTATGGACTCACGGGTATTTATTGTATGCTTTGGGTTATAATCCATTGCAACTTTGTTGATTTATTTGTTCAAATTGTTCCTGCTTTGACCCTGGGTTGTTCTTTCAATGGGCTCCATTGCACCTTTGCATACCCCCATATCTCTGTCTCTCTCTCTCTCTCCTCTCTCTCTCTCTCTCTCTGTGTGTGTGTGTGATCACTTTCTTTCTTGGTGGCACGACAAGATGCTCCCTTTTCTTCATTTCACCCCTGCTCTTGGTTATTCTTGCTCCTGTTTTCAAATCTGTTTGAGATTTAAAAAACGTGAATGTCCCAACTACCAGAGGGCCAAGAATATTGACTCCTCTCCATGGGTAACCCAGTGAGTGTCCACGTTCCTCCTTGGCTGCAAAAGCATGTTTTCATTTATTCCTTGCAGCACACCTTTGAGTGGATAGCAATATTCTCATTTGACAGAGACTCAGAAATGTTAAATAACCAGGTCAGAACCACACAGAGAAGAAGCAGGGAACAGCACCTGAACCCCATGCACTGCAGTTGCCTCGCCTTTGAGGGGGCAGTTCCCAGTCTCCACCTGGGGCAAGCACGATCACAGCGCCTCTGTGAGGAGGATACAGACCTGCAAGTCTTCCCCATGTGCCCCTCGTTCAAAACCCTCTGGTAGATCCCGGAGCACCGTCTCCCTCAGGCCACTTCAGCTGTTTGGGACTTCGGAAATTCACCTCCCTACCAGAGAATAAAGAATGGGTAACTGGATAATTTTTGCAACAACAAACCATGCCCCTGTAAGCAGCTCGATATCCATTCCCTGTACTAAAAATTGTCTGCTGGCCAGGCATGGTGGCTCACGCCTATAATCCCAACACTTTGGGAGGCTGAGGTAAGTGGATTATGAGGTCAGGAGTTCAAGACCAGCCTGGCCAACATAGTGAAACCCCATCTCTACTAAAAATACAAAAAAATTAGCCAGGCGTGGTGGCAGGCACCTGTAATCCCAGCTACTTGGGAGGCTGAGGCAGGAGAATCACTTGAATCTGAGAGGCGGAGGTTGCAGTGAGCCAAGATCACGCTACTACATTCCAGCCCGAGCAACAGTGCGAGACTTCGTCTCAAAAAAAAAAAAAACAAAAAATTATCTGCTGTAAACAGGGAGAGGTGTGAATAGTGTTGCGTTCACTCTCCTCATTACAGGATGGCTCTTGGTGGATTTTCAATGACATTCAACAAATGAAGGGGGAAAAGTAAATAAACCAAAACCACCCTATTTTTATGAGAGGGTATGCATATTTACATATCAGTCTCATATTTCAGTGTTCCAGTTTGGACTATGGTTTTTTAAAAAGGCACTATTTGTTTTTCCTTTTTATAGAAACAAATTTCACTTTGAATTGTGGCGGTTTTTTTTTTCTAAAGAAAAAGCTACATTTGAATTTTAGAACTGAAAGAGTGTCTGGTCCATAGCAACCACATGAACAAGATTTCAAGAAATCCTACAGGACTCTACCAGAAATGGAATGGACGACTTGTCTGCTGTGTAGTTCATGGTCAAACGCTGCCGTCGCTGGGGCCTGTGGTCCAGACCACAAACATGTGATGAGGGCCCAGAAGAAGGAGCCAGGCTGAGTCAGACCTTCGGCCTGCCTGAGCACTGGCTCTGCAGAGCCCAGAGAGATGTCTCTCACCCTCCCTCCCACCTCGCTCGCCCATGGCTGGGACCCCTCCTGCCTGCTCCTGTCCACGTCCCTGCCTGAGGCCACGGCTCTGATCTCCTGCCAAAAGCTGCCCCACTCCTGGGCCACAGAGTCTGACCCCTGGAGGGGCTGGATTGTGCCGAAAGGGAGGAGGAAGAGCAGGGCTGGGAAGTGTGTCCCGAGTCACTGAGCTCAGAGGGTCCGAAACCCAGCAGCCCGGCTTGTATCCACCATGGGTGTCTTACGCTGGCACAAGTACCAGTCAGGCCCACCAGAGGGTGGTTTAAATTCTCCCTCAACCCCCAGTTGTGGACCAGGACTTGGTTTGCATTCAGTTTTGGAGGGAGGATGAACTCAGCTTTTTTGATGCTCGGGGTTAAAAGAAAACAATCCAGTCCACAGTCTGCACTCCATTGACTGGCCCTCCCTCGAACTCCCAGTCCTCATGCTGTGTTCCTAAGATTAGCTGTTCAACAGGGCCCCCTCCAGGTGTTTTACTGAATAACAACAACAATAATGGAATAGTTTGAAATGCCAGGCACAGTCTGAGGTGTGTTATAGACTTGTATTATCTCACTCAAGCCTCACAGCATCCCTGCGTGAAGGTGGAATCATTATCCCAAATTTGCAGACAACAAGACTGAGGCTCAGAGAGATCAGTAAGTAGTAGAGCTGAGATTCAAGCCTGGATTCGCTTGACTCCATAGTCCATGTACTAACTAACCACTAGGTTAAACTCCCTTGTTGGGCCTGACCCATGAATTGGAAAACCAGAACCTGGCTGCATCTTCGTCAGTACTTGGCTGGGTCACCTTGAGAAAGTCACTTTCCCTCTCCTGTCCTCTGATTTATTATGAGTCAAATACAGGTAGTACCTATCAGGGTTTCCTGAAGAGGTGCATATGAAAATGATTTGTTGCCCTGCTGTAAGTGATAAGAAAACCTCCAAAGAGAATGCCCCCCTGTCTTTTTAAGGCTTCTCATTCTTTCTTATGGCACTTTCTGCTCATGAGTGGAAACTTATGTGTATTTACTGCAGGGACAACCACATTTTGTCCGCAGAGCTATGGGGTGCAGCAAAGGAAGGTAGGATTTGGTACATTTCCCCAACTCTCTCCTGACCAGATCCATATATTCTCAGCTGGTTGGAGGCATGACTCCAATCTAACTGACCCACAAAACCTCTGCCTCTCTCCCTTCTCTGCTTGACTCATCCATTCTTCAGAACCCAGTTTGGGAGATCTCTTCCAGAAAGGCTTCTGTGACCATCAGCCTGAGTGTGGGGCTTCTCCTTGAGCTCCCACCAAGCTCTCTCTCTCTTTTTTCTTTTTTCCACACAGGATTGTGCTCGGTCACTCAGGCTGGAGTCCAGTGGTGCGATCATAGCTCACTGCAGCCTTGATCTCCTGGGCTGAAGTGATCTTTCCACCTCAGCCTCCCAAGCAGTTCGGACCACAGGCATGCACCATCACACCTGGCTAATTTAAAAATTTTTTTTTCAGAGAAGGGGTCTTGCTATGTTGCCCAGGCTGGTCTTAAACTCCTGGGCTCAAGCGATCCTCCCGCCTTGGCCTCCCCTAGTACTGGGGTTACAGGCATGAGGGACTGAGCTGGGCACCACGCTCTCCTTGTAACTTCTCCCCCACTCCACAAAGGCAGGGACTTTGATTGTCTAATGCCTGATCTGCTGCCCAGCAGGAACGCTCTCAGTAAAAGATGAATGAATGAAAAATGGGTCAGATGCACCTGCAATGATGTGTGATTCATTCTCAAAGTTGTGTGGGTGTCTGGTTGGACTCTGCTCATGTTCCTCCTGTGTCCCCAGGTCCCACTTCTCACTGATGTGCCCCAGGCAGTCTGTGGTGCTCTACTCTTTCTCCAGGGCCACCTATCACTGAACCTACAGGATGGCCATGATGAATCAGGGGCAGGTGGCACAGGTGGATGGCAGGGGTACAATGTGCCAGAAGTGAGGTGTCCACCCCTTGTTCAAGTGGTTTGGGTTGGAGTCTAAGCTGGTTTCCTCTATTCCTGTCTTACTCAAGGGAAATTCCTACCCCTGGCCAAGATAGAAATAGGAGAAACCAGCTTAAAATCCATCCCTTTCCTCTGGGACAGAAAACCATCAAAGTGTACCACATTCACCTTATCTAAGGAAACCTCAAATTTACTCAAAATGGCAGAGAGAGAAAAATGCGTCTCTTGTGTGTCTGGAGTTGGAGCCACATAATGCACATTCAGAGGGTTTAAACCCCTCATGGAGGATTCTTCTCTTTATAAAGTTGCCACAAAAGAAGAGACACAGCCATGGATGCTCACAACCTAACTAAGATTAGGATAAGCCTATGGGGCGGGGCGGTGGGGCAGACAGACAGGAATACAATGCCTTCTGCCTCTGCATGCCATTTGTCTTTCAGGGAAATCTGGCTGAGAACTGCTGTAGATATTTGCTATCAGCAAGACACTCTCCCATTTCCTACCCCAGAGTTATGAGGAGTGTACGTGCCGCTGGATGGGAGCAGTGCCTGGGCAGATTCCATAGACAGAAATGTGAAATGTGATTCTGATGGAAATAAAACAAACAAACAAAGCAAACTCAGCAAAAGTCTCAGCAGTCATGAACCTTCTGGGAAAGAGCTGCACTAAATTACTGAGTCTCTTCATTTAGATGAAAGTGCGTGTCTTGAGACATCATTGTTATTTTAACCATTTGGAAGGAAAGTATTCTCCCTAAAACCTGAGCTCCTTGAAGGCAGAGCTGTGTCTTACTTATCTCTACATCATCCATGGCGTCTGGTTGTAGTAGTTGCCTTCCCAATACCTCTTCTTTTCTTCTTTACCTCTGCATTGTTGGGGTTTGAAGTAATAAGCTACATTTCCCATTCTTCTTGCACAGAGAGATGGCAAATGAGATGTAAGCAAAATTGATTAAAGCGCTGTTAGAGCTGTTTGAAAGGGATTGAGAAGAATGCCTTTTTGCTGTTTCCCTTTCCTCCCGCCTGCTGACTGGAATTTACATGTGATGACTTGTATTTCAGCAGCCATTTTGTGATTATGAGTTGACTTTGAAGATGAAAGCCACATGCTATAAGAATGGTGAAGCAAAAAGATAGGTTTCTAAAGCTTCCGCACAGCAAAGGAAACAATCAAATGTACCCCATAAATATATACACCTATTATATGCCCATAATAATTAAAAAATTAAAAAGGGGCTGGGAGCAGTGGCTCAGGCCTATAATCCCAGCACTTTGGGAGGCCAAGGCAGGTGGACTGCTGAGCTCAGGAGTTTGAGATCAGCCTGGGCAACACGGTGAAACCCTGTCTCTAAAAAAAAAAAAAAAAAAAAAAAGAATTAGCTGGGCGTGGTGTGTGCCTGTGTTCCCAGCTACTCAGGAGGCTGAGGTGGGAGGATTCCTTGAGCCCAGGAGGTTGAGGCTGCAGTGAGCCATGATAACGTCACTGCACTCCAGCCTGGGCCTGTTATGCAAGAGTGCATGGGCTCTGGGAGAGAGGTTGGGAGGCTCGCCTTTGAATATGGGTATTAAGCTTCAGTGGATGAATTATGTATCATTTATTAATATCTTGGCTGCTCAGAAACCTTTTTACTCACTTGCAGCTTTGGCCACATCTTAAACAGCTGCATAGCTAGCTCTAAACAGGTGAGAATTCTGAACACTACATCTCAAATTTCCTTTTTTTTTTTTTTTTTTGAGACAGATTCTTGCTCTGTCACCCAGGCTGGGGTGCAGTGGCACGGTCTCAGCTCCCTGCAACCTCCGCCTCCCAGGTTCAAGCGATTCTCCTGCCTCAGCCTCCCCAGTAGCTAGGATTACAGGCGCATGCCACCACGCTCAGCTACTTTTTGTATTTTTTAGCAGAGACGGTGTTTCACCATGTTGGCCAGGCTGGTCTGGAACTCCTGACCTTGTGATCTGCCCACCTCGGCCTCCCAAAGTGCTGGGATTACAGGTGTGAGCCACCGCGCCCAGCCACATTTCAAATTTCTAAGAGCTCAGGCACAGGGAGGTAAGCATGACATCAGGTAAGGGAAGTAAGGGTTCGGTCTGTCGTTCCTGCTGGACACTGAAGGTGGACGTGTATTTGATGACCAGATAGAAGATGGGTTCTTGTGTAGTCTTTTCACTTCAGATGAGTTCCTTTGCTCTCTTGGGGCTTCGGGTTCCCTTTCCATCCAGATGCCCAGATGCTCCTAGACTGGTTCTTCCCTTTCTTCCCTGGCTTTCTATTTTCTGTGCTTGCTCGGGGGAATGGTGTGGGAAGACAGTTTCCCTCACAGTTTCAAGGCGGTAGAGCATTGTTGAGGGTCTCCTGCTGGAGAAGTGGAGCTTTGCGACTGTCACTCAGGAGTGCAGTGCAGTTTCTGAGATGAAAATTTGCGAACTAGTTTCACGTGGTCAATGTTGTGAATGAATTTATAACTAGTGAGGCTCTGAGTGCTGATCAGCTGGGATGACTTTGGAGCTAGATCTGAATACTAATGGGACTGGGTGACTTTAGTCGGTGAGAATTTTGAGACCCTCTTTGTTTTGTTTAAAATGGTCTGAAGCTTTTTTTTTTTTTTTTTTTTTGAGATAGAGTCTTGCTCTGTCGCCCAGGCTAGAGTCAGTGGTGTGATCTCGGCTTACCGCAACCTCCGCCTCCCAGGTTCAAGCGATTCTCCTGCCTCAGCCTGCTGAGTAGCTGGGACTACAGGCGCCCGCCACCGCGCCCAGGCAATTTTTGTATTTTTAGTAGAGACAGGGTTTCACCATATTGACCAGGCTAGTCTCGAACTCCTGACCTTGTGATCCACCCACCTCGGCCCCCCAAAGTGCTGGGATTGCAGGCGTGAGCCACCGCGCCCAGCCACTGAAACATTCTTAAAAAAAGGAAAAAGAAAAGAAATTCAAGTGCTATACCGCCGTATAGAAAGGAGGTATTGACATAGAAGAAGGAATAGAGTCATGAGAAAATGCAGGAGAGGAATGCATGCAAAAGACTCCAGGAACGGATGCAAACACTAACACGAATATTTCCTCGTTAGAAGGGCCAACATGTGGTCTCAAGTATTTTTCATGCTCCTCCCAGACCCTATACACACACACACACACACACACACACACACACACACATATATATATATATGTATATATATCGGAGTCTCGCTCTATTGTGCCCAGGCTGGAGTGCAGTGGTGTGATCTCAGCTCACTGCAACCTCTGGCTCCCAGGTTCAAGCGATTCTCCTGCGTCAGTCTCCCAGGTAGCTGGGATTATAGGTGCCTATCACCATGCCAGGCTAATTTTTTGTATTTTTAGTAGAGACGGGGGTTTCACCATATTGGCCATGCTGGTCTCGAACTCCTGAACTCAGGTGATCCTCCCGCCTCAGCCTCCCAAACCAGACCCACTATATTTCTAATTTAGCCATAAGTAGTTAAGTAAGAAAGACCTGAGCTTGGGAGTGAGGAGAGAAAGGTCCACATGCAGCAGATTCTCCCACACAGACTTGGCAAAAGGAATGTCCAGGCCAAAGCTGAGATGGCCCTTTTGTGCTTTCCAGGAAGAAGCTACAAGGAAAACATTATGGAAAGAAGCCTAATTTTTTTGGTGCATTTCCTAAGTGTGTGTAGTTGCTCAGAGGTGGTGTATCCCCAGGCATTGCTCCACTATATGTGTTACTTGCCTGTGTGTTTATACAGTGAATAACTCATTAATACTGTGGTTCTAGCTTCTGATGTTCTGTGTGTATCTGTGCAGGGTAAGAAGAGAGGCTTCTGGGCTGGGCCTGGTGGCTCACGCCTGTAATCCCAGCAATTTGGGAGGCTGAAGTGGGTGGATCACAAGGTCAAGAGATCGAGACCATCCTGGCCAACGTGGTGAAACCCCGTGTCTACTAAAAATACAAAAATTAGCCGGGCATGGAAGCAGGCACCTGTAGTCCCAGCTACTCGGGAGGCTGAGGCAGGGGCGTCCCTTGAACCTGGGAGGCGGAGGTTGCAGTGAGCCGAGATAGTGCCACTGCACTCCAGCCTGGGTGACAGAGCGAGACTCCATCTCCAAAAAAAAAAAAAAAAAAAGAAGAAGAAGAAGAAGAAGAAGAAAGGTTTCCAGTGTAGTGGAGAGACCAGGCCCCAAGAGTGACATTAGAGGGAAAAGACAGAGGCCTGCTTGGCATCCTGGGACAAGGATGGAGGGTGTGGGGGAGAGTTACTGAAATGGGGACTGGCTGGCAAAGGGAAGGACAAGGATTGGGGCGTGTCTAAGTACAGAAAATCGATCCATCAGCCTGGGTTAGTTCTCCTTGCCTGGCCCTCTCCAACTGGGGTTGCGAGGCTTGGCTTTGCTCACCGCAGTTCAGCCATGGGAAGCACCAAGGAAGTGACGTCACCTGCTGCAGTTCTGGCCTCCTCATCTGCTCTCAGTTCAGGCTCTTCAGACTCAGCATATGGGAGACCCCTGTGGAGAAGAAATGTAGCAGATATTTTATTTTATTTTACTTAATTTAATTACAGGCTAGTATCTTCATATTTGTTTCTTTTTTTTATGTTACAAAAGTTGTACACATTTATTGCAAAATCTTTAAGTAACCCAGAAGCCTATACAGTAAAAAGCAAAAGTCTCCCCTCTCTCCCACCACTTCGCTTCCCCAGGTGCAGAGTCTACCATTGTTTACAGTTTGAGACCTATCTTTTGAGATCCTTTTCTAAATGAACACATAAACATAACGATATTCCTCTATACATATTAATCTACAATTGTTTTTAAAAAAACACATATCATGGATATCTTTCCAAGTTGATACATCCATATTTAATTCATTTCCTTTTATCAGCTCCATCATAATCCATTGAATGAATGTTTGATCATTTATCAAATCATACCTTATTGGAAGGCATTTGCATGTTTCCAATGTTCCACTATTAAAGAAAAAAGTGCTGGATGAACAATGGGTATTCCTGTAATATACAGTCCTAGAATGAAATGTGCATCTGTAACTAATCAGCAGGTACTGTCAAAATTCCCTCCAAAATGTCTGTGTGCACTTATTCTAATACACAGTTTTAATAAATAACAGGCATGAGTGGCCGGGTGTGGTGGCTCACGCCTGTAATCCCAGCACTTTGGGAGGCTGAGGCGGGTGGATCACAAGGTCAGGAGATCGAGACCATCCTGGCTAACATGGTGAAACTAAAAATACTAAAAATACAAAAAATTAGCCAGGCGTGGTGGCAGGCACCTGTAGTCCCAGCTACTCCGACTGAGGCAGGAGAATGGCGTGAACCTGAGAGGCGGAGGTTGCAGTGAGCAGAGATTGCGCCACTGCACTCCAGCCTGGCGACAGAGCAAGAATCCATCTCAAAAAAAAAATAATAATAATAATAATAATAATAATAATAATAATAATAATAACAGGCACTAGTGACTGGGGTCGTGTGCTCAATGCTCACCACCCCTTCCTCACCCATGCTAGTTGTTAGCTGACAATTTGAGTCCGGTGATTAACACCAGCTATCACCCCATTGGTGTTAACATCTCTGAGACATGCAGGTCTCATGCCCAGAGTTCCATAGCCTCTATTTCCAATGAGACTTTGCCTGGAATCCCTCCCTATATTGTCTCCTCTCAAAGTCCTCCAGAACATTATCCTTGACATCTCTGCAAACCCTCGTTCTTCCCCCTTGGTGTCCTTATTGTGTCACTCCACAAAACCGGAAATTATTTGTTAGCACGTTTTTGTCTTTTTTCTCCCAATAGACTGGGACTTCCTGGAAGTCGGGGACTGAATATTAGTCAATCTGGCATAGAGCACACTATTTAACAATCAAATGATTATTGCCTGGTATTTTTTTGTTATTTTTTTAGTGTTGGTTGTTTTCTGGACACTCTGAGCCTAGTAGATGTTCTAGGTGTTCTAGAAATACTGATTAATTTGTTCAGTCATTCTGGATAACTTGTACATCTACCAGTCATAAAATTCTGTACTAAAGGGTAAAAATGTGGAAATGGGAATTGGCAAATAGCCAGCTATGGAGAAAATGTTGGGACTCACCAATAGAGAGAGATGAAAGTTGGTTGGGTTCTAGGGAGGGGAGAGGAGAAGGGGTCAGAACCAAGTGGATGGAGACAGAGGAGGAACTGGTAAAGGAGAAAGGAGAGGAGCCTGAGGGCAAAGATGACACAGGGGAGAGAGAGGTTAAGGCACAATCAGGGAAGACTTCCTGGAGGAAGGGGACTTAGGTGTCAGGCAAATGACAAATCCTAGTTGAAATCCTAGTTCTGCCACTTAACAAGCTATATGGCCTCGAACTTCATATTTAATAAACAGCTTTCTCATGTATGAAATGAGGATAATACACCTAGCTGCTGGGGCTATTCTAAGGACAAAATGGACTTATGCATGCCTTTAGCACAGTGCCCCTAACGTGGAGAAAAGAGGGGGAATGTCTCTTTTCTCTGCTCAGCTCTCAATTAAGAGCAGTTAATTGTCTAAATCAAATTCTCTATTTACTCTCCCCCTTATAAGTTGACTTTTAAAAGATCTGCAGAGACTTATCAATACTTTGATAATTTTCCCCCAGACTCAACACTTCCAGCCCATACCACCCTGATCGCACTCCTCTGAGCCCTTTTCTTAAGGTGGTACTTGGAACTAAGTACTGGTCTTCGGTGTTCTCTGGATGTAGTTGACAAATGCGAGGTACAGGGGACACTGTTAGCCACCCCCACTCATCCCATATCAGTAATGGGCATTTACAATTTTTTAAATTTATTTATTATTTTTCGAGACGGAGTCTCACTCTGTCACCCAGGCTGGAGTGCAGTGGCACAATCTTGGCTCACTGCACCCTTCGCCTCCTGGTATCAAGCGATTCTCTTGCCTCAGCATCCCCAGTAGCTGAGACTACAAGCGGGTGGCACCATGTCCAGCAATTTTTTTTTTTTTTGTATTTTGGGTAGAGATGAGGTTTCACCATGTTGGCCAGGCTGGTCTCGAACTCCTGATTTCAAGTGATCCACCCACCTTGGCCTCCCAAAGTGCTGGGATTACAGGCATGAGCCACCACGCCCGGTCTACAATATTTATTTATTTATCTTTTGAGACAGGGTCTAACTCTGTCACCCACGCTAGATTGCAGTGGCGCAATCATAGCCCACTGCAGCTTCAACCTCTCGGGCTCAAGTGATCCTCCACCTCAGCCTCCTGAGTAACTGGGACTACAGGCATGTGCCAGCACGCCCAGCATATTATTTTATTTTTAACATTTTAAATTGTGCCATTGCCTTATGATGAATTTGTGGTCATCTGAAACTCTTAGGCACCTACTTTTACAAGTACACTTTTTGGAATGCAAAAGCAGAACTTTACGTTTAAAGCTGCGAGATTGTGTCCTGTCGGTTGATATCCACTGCATCATAATTTCAGTTTGATGGGTTTTCTAGAATCCTTATTCTGTCCAGAGCAATCTCAGCTAAGATGTTTCCCACATCCAAAGATAATGGTTTCTGACCATCTTTTCCATTTTCCTTCTGACTAGTCCTCCCCTCTAGACCCCTCTGAAGTGTTACTTCCACCCCTGCACTGGTGTGATCCTCCCAGCACCAAGCATAGTGGAACAATTACTCTCTTGATGTAGATGTTCCCTTCTATTTGTTCAGCCTAAGATTGTGAGCATTCTTGGCTCATGTGGTATTTGTTGTTGAGTAGAATTCTGAGGTCTTTTTCATGTGAAATCTTCCATTCATAGAAGCTGCTGCTTCTATGGGCCGTCGTGAATTTTTATTAAGAATCTAGCTGCTGCCCCAGGGGTTTTCTGATCCAATACACTCTGCAGACATTAACCATTGTTTATTGCTTCCAAAAAGGGAATGGGAGGGTTTGGCGATGTCTGAGCACATTCATAACTGGCTAAAGGGGGCTGTCATCTCGGTGGTCGGGCGTCTGCCCTGAATGAGCAGACCTTTAGCAGGTGGGGTGATAGGTGAGCAGAGCTTAAGATCAAGCTCCAGGGACAAAGACACAGAACATTTGAAAACATCTGTGCAAACGTCACCCAACAAAGAGTGTTTGGAATCGGCAGGGAAGGCATGGGCTCCACGAGGGCTCTCCAGGCAGGCATCTGTGGTGGTCACACTCTGTTCGTGGACCCACTGCTTTTGGCCCCTTCCCAGCCTTAAATAGAGATGATTTAACATATGAGACATGGGGGTTTCCCTTCCTAAATCAGAAGTATAGCATAATGGGAATACAATGAAAGCCTTATTGTCTGGGAAAGAAATGAAATCCTGTCCAATGTCACGGTGGCGGAGTCTTGCCTTGCATTTTGTTCCCTAAGAGATTTGAAATAGAGAGTGGAAGGGGTCTAGGAACACAGGATCCCCTTTAACTTCCTCTAGAACCTTTTCCTTCCCCCAGGCAAGAGCAGTAATGCCCTATGTGTCAATGACTCAGCAAAAGCTGTTGTGGTGAGGTGACCCTCCTGGTAACTCCACAGGATGCCCCTCTTACTGGGTGTGTGTGCTCATGTATGTGTCTAATAAAGACAAGGTTTCCTCTAGACTAGTGCTGTCCCAAAGCACTTGGAGATGATGGGATGTTCTGTAATCGGTGCTGTTCAGTATGGTAGCCACCAGCCACGTATGGCTGCTGAACACTTGAGATGTGGCTAGTGCAATGGAGGAACTGACTTTTTAGTTGCACTTAACTTCAACGAACTTTAGTTTAAGTGGCCAGATGTGGCTGGTGGCTACTGTATTGGACAGTGCAGCTCTAGACCATAGAACTAAGGTTGCACTTCATTTATTCACCCACCCTCTCTCATTTATTCAGTGAAAGTTCTCCAGGCAGCCTCTCCTTCCTCCTGGAGGCTCACAGCCTTACAGAAAGGCCGTAGGCCATGGCACCACATTACAGAGCACTTACAGTCTTGTGGGAACAAAGCACAAGTAAAGAGATGATCTCATGCAGGGTGGAAGGTGCAGTCATCGAGTTATATACAAAGTGGTATCAGGAAGGGAGGCGAAGTTCTTCATCCGAAGGGCACTCATAAAGGCTTCACAAAAGAGGTGGTGTTTATTGATGTGTTCAAGTAGTGATTTCTGAAATCCTAGACCTCAGTACTTGTTTTTAGAAGGAAAAATTAGCCTTGAAGCTCTAGTGCTAGTAAGCCTTAAGTTTACTCCCTCACATGGCATTTCATTAACTCCTGGCAATCACACCCATGGAAACAACTTTCCCTGTTTTGGTGTCATCAAAAATCCATTGATCAATCAATCAGTTTATCAATTAAGCTAATACCAACAGGAAGTGTATTTTCAACATATATCAACACTTCTGCAAGTACATGACGGTCATCTAATCAATGACTTTTTAAGGAAACTGAGGCACAGAGAAAGCAACTTAGGTGACTATGCAGATTAGGCATTCCTCAAGAGGATGTGGATAGGCAGGGCTTCAAAACAGACAGGAGATATTTATTGCCAGAGGATAATCTGTCTATCCTTCTTAATTCATAAATAACTTGGTAACTCATAAAACAAATGTTTTTGGCTGTTGAGATTAAAGAACATTTAGTACAAAAATGAAATCTAGAATCATATTTGTAAACTGCCTAGTGTTCTGATTTTGAGACTAACCTTCTTGTCAAAATTGAACATGGATTTAACAGCCTAATGTCTGTATCAGTGAAAATGGAAGAAACACTTCCCTATCAACTCCCCAACCTTCATCTGGGAACACTCCTCCTTTGCACCATCATCAATAGAGAATCCACAGACTCTCAACTGCTCTTTTGCCTTTGACTAAGTTTAGATCACACACCCATCAGAATCTTTGATTTGCTTTTTCTATATCTTAGACTGATGGGGATGAGTGATTAAAGCAATACAACGAACAGACAATGTAATTGGACATGAGAAATAAATAAGGGTAGTATAATATTGGAAAGAGAAACTACGATATCATCATTTCAGGGGGCACAATATCATACCTTATTAGATGAACAATAAATATGTCCAAAGAGGCCAGACACGATGGCTCACACCTGTAATCCCAGCACTTTGGGAGGCCAAGGTGGAAAGATTGCTTGAGGTCAGGAGTTCGAGCCCAGCCTGACAAACATGGCAAAACTCCATCTCTACAAAGAAAAAAAAAAAAAGCTGGGTACAGTGGCGTGCACCTGTAGTCCCAGCTACTCGGGAGGCTGAGGCAGGAGAATCGCTTGAGCCTGGGAGGCATAGGTTGCAGTGAGCTGAGATCATACCATTGCACTCCAGCCTGGGTGAAGGGAGTGAAACCCTGTCTCAAAGAAAACTATATATGTATCTCTCTCTCCGAAGAGCATTCTGAATACACTGCAGTGAATACGCTTGAAGGAAATTATTAAAGAAAGCCACTTTTGCAAATTCAATAAAAGTATTTTATTACAAGGGAATAAATACTTGAGATAGGACTGGCATCTTATTTTTTATTATGAAATATTTTACACATAATTGAATATATATAATATATAAAGAAGTTTCAAAGCAAAATAATGAAGGGAGCACTCAGCATCCAGTTTATCTATAGACTCCATAGAAAGAAAACAATATATAAAATGTTATTGAATGGTATAAATAAAGATTTAAATAAATAAAAATACCATGCTTCATATGGGAAAGCTAAATGTTATTGAAGGTGCCCCATTCTCCATGATGTGCTTATTTCACATCGCATGCCTGTATCAAAACATCTCATGTACCACATAAACATATACACCTATGTACCTACAAAAATAAAAATTAAAAAAAGTTATTGGAAGATGATTTTTACTTATGAGGTATTTATTAGATTGAATATAGTCACAATTAAAAAGCTAAGAGGTCTCTTATTGGAAATATATAACATGATTCCAAAATTTGTTTTAAAAGACAAAGAGGGAAGAAACATTTACAATGAAATTATTAAAAATTTAATATTTAAAATATGTTTACAAACATTCAAAACAAATAAATATAAATCAGTGGAACAGAATAAAATACCCAGACATAAACCCAGCTAAATATAAGAATATAATATTGAATACTTTAGAATAAGAAGGCAATGAAGGATTATTTGAGAAGTATTGCTGGGACACCTAACAAGGTATGGGGGATCATTCCATGTATACAACACACTAAGCGCTTCCTGGTGCTGCTTGTACAGCATTTTTAAAAGTGCAGATGTGCGCCCCTTCAGCAGTTGGCCATTTTGAAGGAGATATAGGCACTGAACAGGCAGCCACAGTGGAGGATGACAGGTGCCCCAGTTGAATTACGCATGGCGTGCTCTGGGAACACACAGGAGAACTCATTCCAGACTTGGGGGATTCCAGACTTCTCAGAGGAAGGGAAAGCTAGGCTGGACCTGAAGGGTGCTACGAAGTATCTAGTGGAAGGAGCTGGAAGGAGCTGTTTCAGTGAAGTGGAGCCTGAGGCTAGAATGGCTCTGTGCATTCGGGGTGAAGAGAGGAGAGGAGGCCGACAGCTCTTTCAAGAATCTTTCTATGAATGGACAGACAGGTAGGGCAGGAACAGCGGTAGATGCAGAATGAAGGGGGGATAATTCTTCATGAAGCAGGAGAGACTGGAGTATGCTGACACTGTAGTGGGGAAAAGAGTGGGAATTTGAAGATACAGGGGAGAGGGAGAGCTTGAGTTTGAGAGAGCTTAAATGATCAAGCAAGATTCCTGCAGAGGAAGAGAGGAAGACAGGCCAGGGGCATAAGGAAGAGACAAGGGAGGGGCTCTACCATCATGACCAGAGGAGGATGGTCCTGGGAAATGAAGCAATGTGCATGGTTCTCATTGAGGTGAAATCCACAAACATAAAATTAACCCTTTAAAATGAACCAGTCAGTGGCATTTAGTACATTCACAATGCCGTGCAGCCATCACCTCTAGCCAGTCTCAAAACATTTTCATCATCCCCCTAAAAGAAACCCGGTACTAATGAAGCAGTTACTTCCCATTCTTCCCTCCTCCTCTGTTCCTGGAACAACTCATCTGCATTCTATCTCTTTGGGTTTGCCTGTTCTGGGCATTTCATATAAATGGAATCATGCAATCTGTGACCTTTTGTGTCTGGCTCTTCTTTCACTTAGCACAATGTGTTCAAGGTCATTCATGTTATAGCACGTTTCACTCCTTCACTGCTTCTTCTGGTTGTTACGGACTGAACTGTGTCTTCTCAAAACTCATATTCGAGTCCTAACTCCCAATATCTCAGAATATGACTGAATTTGGAGATAGGGCCTCTAAAGAGGTAATTAAGGTTAAATGAGGTCATGTGGGTGGGCCCTAATTCAACATGACTGGTGTCCTTATAAGAAGAGGAGACTAGGACACAGACACACACAGAGGGAAGACCATGTGAAGACACAGGGAGAAGACAGCGACCTACAAGCCAAGGAAAGAGGTCTGAGAAGACACCAAACCTGAAAACACCTTGATCTTTGACTTCCGGCCTCCAGAATCATGAGCAAAGAAATTTCTGTGGATTAAGCCACTTAGTATCGGGTATTTTATTTTGGCAGCCCTACAAAAATAACATAATGGTTGAATAATATTCTATTGTATGGATATACTACAATTTGTTTATCCACATATCCACTGTTGGATGTTTGGGCTGTTTCTATCTTTTGTGTTGTTGTTTTTTTGAGAAGTGGTCAGTTCTTTCTGACGATTTCTAAATCTCTATGAAGTCCTAGTCAAGGTTATCTTCTCTGAGTGGGGGTGAAGGAGACAGACAAGAAAGCTATGATCCAGAAAACAAAGTAAGCTGAATTTGATCTCAATGGAGCAAGTGTAGACATCAGAGTGGAGAAATGGTTCTGAAGCATCTTCAGAGGTTGAAGAAGACATCCTCAAGTTGAATGATGAAGAATCACTGAAAAAGGAAGACATCCACTGACTCCTTACCCTCAGGCACTCAGGGAGAGAGAGAGAGAGAGCAAGCGCTCCTGAGAGAGTTTCAGGCCAGGTCCTGTGAGAGAAAGAGAGAGAGAGAGAGAGAGAGAGAGAGAGAGAGAGAGAGAGAGAAAGCTCCTGAGAGAGTTTCAGGCCAGGTCCTGTGAGACAGAGAGAGAGAGAGAGAGAGAAAGCTCCTGAGTTTCAGGCCAGGTCCTGTGAGTGTGTGTGTGAGAGAGAGAGAGGCCTCCTGAGAGAATTTCAGGTCAGGTCCTGTCCTCCAGGGAGAACCAGGTGGCAGTAGGGCCATAGGCATAGGGTAAGAGGGTGTGTTTAATGAAGGGGAGGGAGTACATAGGAATCTGACTACAGAACAAATTGTGTGTTCTAGAGCAGGGGTCCCTGACCCCCAGGCCACGGACCGGTACCGGTCCATGGCCTGTCAGGAACTGGGCTGCACAGCAGGAGGTGAGTGGCAGGCAAGTATTACTGCCTGAGCTCCGCCTCCTGTCAGATGAATGGTGGCATTAGATTCTCACAGGAGTGCAAACCCTATTGTGAACTGCACATGCAAGGGATCTAGGTGTCGCACTCCTTATGAGAATCGAACTAATGTCTGTTGATCTGAGGTGGAAGAATTTCATCCCGAAACCATCCCCACTCTGCCCCCAACCCCGTTCATGGAAAAATTGCCTTCCACAAAACCGATCCCTGGTGCCAAAAATTTGGGGACCGCTGTTCTAGAGGACACAGAGGGAAGATTTGAAAAGGAGGAGAGTAAAGGGAGTAAGGTCAGAAAACAGGATGCATTTAACAGCGGATTTGAGGGAGTATATATGACCAGAGAGACTTATTGTTTAGGTACTTATCAAATAAAATATAAAGAACTTATTCAAATTTTTAAGAGTAACATGAAATTCTTAATGTTAAAGGGTAAAGACTATAGTCTAGTCACAAAAATCCAAATAAAATCTGTAGTTTAGATAATAATAATATACTCTTTTTTTTTTTTGAGACAGGGTCTCACTTTGTTGCCCAGGCTGGAGTGCAGTGGCACAATTTTGGCAGCCTCAACTACCCAGGTTCAAGCGATCCTCCCACCTCAGCCTCCAAGTAGCTGGGACTACAGGTGCACACCCCCAGGCCTGACTAATTTTTGGGGGGGAAAGGGGGTAGAGACAAGGTTTGCTGTGTTTCCCAGGCTGGTCTCCAACTCTTGACTCAAGTGATGCACCCACCTTGGCCTCCCCAAGTGCTGAGATTACAGCCATGTGCCACCACACCCAGGTGTATTATATCAATAATAATTTCTTAGTTTTGACAAATGTACCATGATTATGTAAGATGTTAATAGTAGGCAATGCTGGATGAAGGGTATATAAGAATTATATATGCCATCTTTGTAACTCTTCTGTAAATCTAAAATTATTCCAAAATTAAAAGTTTAAAATAATTGTTTAAAAGTCAATCACCAAAAAGTAAGTACATTTAGGACATAGATACATGCAAGACATGTGTAACATAACTGAAAATCACAGATTTTGGAGTCGGACGTACCTGGTTTCTCATCCTGGCTGCCCCAATTGCTAACTGCAATGTTGGGCAAATTTCTTTATTCCTTCAAGCTCTGTGTTCCAATCTCTAAAATAGGAATCCTAATTATATATACTTCAAGGGGTTCCTGGGAAGAGTAAATGAGAAAATACTGGCAAAGTGCCTTATCATAGTGCCTGATTGCCTGATACATAGTAAGAGCTCAATAAAAGTAGCTTTTATTATTCTTGCAGGTGATCAAAGAAATGCAGAATCAAACAATGTTGGCAAATGATTTCACACCTACTGAATCGGCAACAACTGTGATCCCCAGTGCCTGACAGAGTGTGCTGAAACCGGTACCTTCATAAACTGTAAACCAGTACAGCTATTTGGAAAAGCAACGTAGCAATATAGACACAGCAAGAGACTGCAGAAATGGTCACAACCTTTCACCCAGACCTCCTTTTAATGATTTGCAGGGTTCCAGGCAAGGGTATAAATGGAGCCTCACATACCATATGTATAAGTAGTTTAAAGTTAGAAATCAGGTTACAAACTGTTAAATGAAAATATGTTCTAGCCTCCTGCCTTGGCAAATATACTGTCACCACCACCTGGAAGGGCTCAAGTTAAAAATTCTCAGATGCCTCTGCGTCCTGTGTTGGAACATGACGGCATGGGGAGAGCCAGTTGCCAGCCCCCAGACCCACTGTCTTTCCAATTCCTAAGTCTGTCCAGCACTGAGGGGGCCTCATGTGAATGTGTGTGGACAGCCTAGCCCATGCGTCCAGACTCTGTCCACTACCCCCTGCCTGTGGCCACTCCTCAGATCCGGGTGTGTCTACTGGTGGTGTGATTGGATCTCAGGAGGAGAGACTCAGGGACCAGGGCTGGGCAGGCCCTGGAGATGAGCATGGGGCCAGTGGGCAGGGACTTCTGGGAGTCCTAGGCGCCTGGAGAATGGTCTAAAAGGGAGGATGTGGATTTGCAGTGGGCATGTTCCCTTGGCCTGCGGACTCCTCACCAGGTGGGAGGGACGCAGCCCAAGGAGGGCCAGGGGGACACCCCCTGCCTGATCTCACTGCAGTACTCCTTAGAGTCCATCCAAAGGAAAGAAATAGTTCAGCAGAATAAAAAGGCTACGGGCACAAAGATAGTATCACTGTGTTGCATTTGACACTAAAAAAACCCAACCTAATGTTCAACAGTAGGGAAATGTTAAGACAACAATGGTAAAGCTATTCAGAGAAGTAGTATGCTACCACCAACACTGGCACATGTGACAACCATGTCATAACATGGGATAATGTTTATGTGTAGATATAATAGTAAACGAACTCTGGCAACTGTGCAAACATCTGTGCGCCCTAGGTGAGATGCGGAAGTCAACCTGCAGACATGAGAACAGCTGCCTCAAAGAGGGTTGAACTCTTTCAGGCAGCTGAAAGATTTTCCTCCCAAAATTGTCTCTTTCCTGTGGCTGGGGAGAAGCAGGGACTTTTCAGGAACTAACGGGTAAGAGCTGGCTGGTTAGACCGGAGTTTTTTGTGCAACTCTACTCAGGAGCTGGAGATAAGAACCTGCTACCTGCTGCACAGAAGCCAGAAAAGCACTTTAACTAATCACACTCCCTCTCTGCGTGGGCTGAAGATATCCTTGAGTCCTCCCAGCCCTGAGCCCTTCTCCAGGGGCCAGCACGCCCAGAAACCACGCGTGCAGTGTTTGCTCTGGATGCCCAGGATAGTCTCTGCTGCGCGTGTGAAGCTCTGCCATGGGCTGGGTATGGTATGGGCCATGTCTCACTGAGTCCTCGCAACAACCTGGTGAGATGGGAGCCTCAGCATGGCAGACTTGGACACTGAGGAGCTGGTCCAGCACCACACAGTTGGCAAGCAGAGAAGCCAGCCTTTGAAACTCTGTGCTTCCATTTGGACACATACACTGGGAAATCAAAAGGCAGTGTTCCCTTTCTCCCCACAAACTGCTTCTAGTGTCCCATGGGGCCAGAGAAACTCAATCAAAATGATATTCCATAGATGTGGGATAGTGGTAGCACAAATAAATTAACAATTGCACTTCTGGGCACTCGACTGTCCCCACGGTTCTAAAAATGAAAAGACTCTGGTATTTAATTTATATTTTATAAGAGTGAAAAAGGCCAGTCACAGTAGCTCATGCCTTTAATCCCAGCATTTTGGAAGGCCAAGGTGGGAGGATTGCTTGAACTCAAGAGTTCAAGACCAGCCTGGGCAATATGGCAAAACTCTACAAAAAAATTAGCCGGGTGTGGTGGTGCATGCCTATAGTTCCAGCTACTCAGAGACTGAGGTGGGAGGATCACTTGAGCCTGGGAGGTCGAGACTGCAGTGCACCAAGATAGCACCACTGTACTTCAGCCTGGGAAACAGAGTGAGATTCTGTCTAAAAAAAAAAAAAAAAAAAAAAAAAATTTGATAATTGCCTTTGGTAAGGAAGAGCTGATTTTAGCATGGAACAGAGGGTGGCAAACAACAGCCTTCAAGCCAAATCTATTCCACTGCTTGTTTTTATATGTCCCATGATCTAAATAACGGGTTTTACATTTTTAAATGGTTGGTGGGGGGAAATGTGAAACTTACATGAAATTCAAGTCTCCATATCTATAAATAAAGTTTTATTGGAACACAGCCACATTCAGTTGTGCATATGTATTGTCTACGGCAGCTTCTGCACTATAACCAGCAGAGTTGAGGAGTTGTAACAGGGAGATCATATGGCCTGCAAAGCTGAAAAATTTTACTATCTGGTCTTTTACAGAAAGACTTTGCTGACCCCTGAAATGGAAGAAGACTACAGGCCTAGTTATTTAGTGATAATTGAACCCAGCTTTCATTGTTTGAGTAGCTTCTGTATGTCAATTGTTAAGCTTTACTTACCTAGATTACTTCAAATCCTACAAAGTACATATTATCGATCCCCTGAGCAAAGCTAGGATATTAGCTGAAGCCTTAAATTCAAGTTTTTACTTTTTAAATTTAATTTAATTTAATTTAAATTTTTTTTTTAGAGACAGGGTCTCGAGCTCTGTTGCCCAGGCTGGAGTCAGTGGCATGATCATAGCTCACTGCAGCCTCAAATTCCTGGGCTCATGTGATCCTCCTGCCTTGGCCTCCCAAAGCACTGGGATTACAGTGCCTGGTCTCAAATTCTTACTTCCATACCATGGCAGAGGAGCAGAGCAAGACCTCTTCAGAAACATGAGCTCTAACCAAGGCAGGGAAAATATATTTAGAGGTCCTGAATACTGAAAACATTACAGTGTACCTTCCCCAGCCACCCCTCTGTATAATCCAAAATATTAAACATTGTTGAACTCAAAACTGAGTGAAAGCAAGTCCAACAGAGTTCTAATTCCCTCCATGATAACTACATGTTTTTCTAAAATAGTATCCAACTATTTTATGAGAATTTTTTGGTGTCCCTAGGTATATACTTGCTTCATTTGTTGGGTGATTAAACCCCAAAACTGACCAAAATCTGTTGACCTTGCTAAGTCTGAGCTCAGGGCACAGATGAAGAGTCTCACAGTGTGACAGCCACCTGGCGTGGCGATAGAGTCCTGTTCTTTCCACCAAGAGAGAAGCCGTCCCTAGAGAAGTCTCTCATTTAAGAAAGCAGAACATATCTACTCAAAAAGCCATGGGGCCACCTGAATCAAATGCCTGTCAGACCTTCTCCCTCGCCTCAGGTCTGTGTCTCCCTGAGCCCATGTCATGATCAGAGATGTTCCTTAAAGCTGGGCTCCCCAACCCTCAGGCCATGCACCAGTACAGGTCTGTGGCCTGTTATGAACAGGAGGTGAGTGGCAGGTAAGCAAGCATTACTGATGGTAATGGCAGGTCATCTGGAGTGTCTGCTGCCATCATACTGGCTGCAGCAGGAATGCGCAAGTGGGGCTGTGTGCTCCATGAAGCCAGCAGGAACCAGGGACAAGTGGGAGCTCCACTTCTTCTGAGTTGGGGCTGGAGCTCCCTGGGTGCCACTTCAGCTGCCCAAATGGCAGCTGCAGACCCAGGCCTCTTGCAGATGGGAGCCCCGCCCTCCCAGGCATAGCAGGCAGACAAGTTCCTGGGCAGAAGGAGGTGGGTCCTGGTGAGGCCCCACCTTCAGGCCAGGGAGGGTCTGAAGTCTGTGGGCCCAGCTGCCAGTCTGGTGAACCAGAGTGGGGACTTGTGCTGCCTTTTTTGGGCTCATCCATGGCCACTCATTGGACCAATCAGTACATACTTCCTCCCCTCTGAGGCCCATAAAAGCCCTGGGCTCAGCCAGAGCAGAGGAAAGGATGGAGAGACACTGGGATAGCCAGCTGCAGAGAGAAGATAACCTCTCATCAGGGAACTACAGAGGACAGGACAACCAGCCTGCAGAGAGGAGCTACCCTCTCTGCTAGGAGCTAAACACTTGTCAAGACACCCTAGCTACAGAGGAGCTGCCCACTGCAAGTCTTCTTTGAGCTGCTCTATTGCTCAGTAAAGCTCCTCTTCATCTTGCTCACCCTCCACTTGTCCGCATACCTTATTCTTCCATGTTGCAGGACAAGAACTCGGGACCCACTGAATGGTGAGGCTAAAAGAGCTGCTGTAACACAGACAGGGCTGAAACATGCCCCTTGCTTGCCACATTGTAGGTGAAGAGAAGGACAGAAGAGCTGCAGCCCTTCAGGGATCCCAGACCTGGGAGCTCCCTGAGCCAGAGCCGTGACTCCCTCTTTGGGGTTCTGTGGTTCCTGGCATCTGCAAGCTTCTGGGTGCCACTGCATTCCCCAGTGCCAGCCAGGGAAGTGGCTTGCAGTGCACCTGGTCCAGCCACAACCTTGCAGAGAGTGCTGCTGGCACCTGTAGCTGCCTGCCCCACAGCAGCAGCCAGTATGTCTGACTGAGCAGTGGCCGGACCCCACGCTCGCTCACACACCCCTCACTGTTCCACACCTGACTCACCCTTGGCAGGCGTGGGACCCAGGCCAGTAGTGTGAACTGAGTACAGCCTGCCAGGCCCAGCAGGCCTGAGCAAAAGTTGGGTAAAAACATCACTGGCCACAGAGGTTTCTGGCTAGGAAAACAACACCCCAAGGATCCTGGAACATTCACCAGAACTCCACCTCCCGTTAGATCAGCGGTGGCATTAGATTGTCATAGGAGCACAAGCCCTATTGTGAACTGTGCGTCTAAGGGATCTAGGTTGTGTGTTCCTTTTTAGAATCTAAGATCACTGAGATTGATGAGATCACTTGAGCCCAGGAGTTTGAGACCAGCCTTGGTAACATGGTGAAACCCCATCTTTACCACAGAAACAAAAATTAGCTGGATGTGGTGGCGTGTGCCTGCAGTCCCAGCTACAGGGACTGAGGTGGGAGGATCACTTGAACCCAGGGAGGTTGAGGCTGCAGTGAGCTGAGATTGCACCACTGCACTCCAGCCTGGGTGGCAGAGTAAGACCTTATCTCAAAAAACAAAACCAAAATGGTTTATTGTAAAAAAAATGAGTATGGTCAATATTTTTTTCTCCTCAGTTCTACTTTAATTTCAAGCACTCAAGTGAGGATCAAGCATCAGATGAGAATGGGAGAGAAAGGCAGAGAGAGCTGGGTCTGTTCAGGAAACTGCATCCTTTCACAATTAGGGAAACAACAATTTTTTTTTTGAGGCAGGGTCTTGCTCTGCTGCCCAGGGTGAAGGGCAGTGGCACAAATCATAGCTCACTGCAGCCTCGACCTCCCGGGTTCAAGCAATCCCCTTACCTCAGCCTCTCAAGTAGCTGGGACTACACACAGGCACCATCACGTCTGGCTAATATATTTTCATTTTTAATTTTTTAGTAGAAACAGGGTCTCTCCAGAAAAATTACAGATGGATCAGACAATTAAATACTGAACCCTGTGGAACAAATAGAAGAGAAAGTGAAGGCCTGTCTATCCCTAGACACACTCTTTCTGGAACATCCGTCTTCCTCACACTGTCCCCTCTTGACTTCCATGATACCCTAGGCTGCTGGTTTTTCTCCTACCTCTCTGGCCAGTCTTTCTCAGTCTTCTTGGCCGGCTCCCCCTGTCTCTGAGCCCCAATCCCTATATGTTGGAGTCCTTTTGGGTCTCAATTTTTTTTTACTCCTTCTCTTTTAGTGTTTTCTTCCTATGAGATCGTTCAGTCTCTAGCCTTTAATGCGACTGAGCGTTGCCATTTCTACTCCCATGTTCACAATTCCAGCCCTGATGTCTGGCCTGACACTTAGAGACTGTCCACGGAGGGATACAGGAACAAAGGAAGTGACAGGAGTGACAAAGGAAAAGATGCGTTTGTGTGTTTCTGCAGTTTCTGTGTCTGTCTGTGTCTCTGCAGGTTCTGCATGTCCAAAAAACAATACAGACGAAGAGGCCGACAACAAGGGTGGACATATTGCAGCAAATATGAAAAACAAAGAATTGCTATCTTATATATAAAATGTTCATAATATTAGAAAACAAACACATTAAGGCTCCAAGAATAAAACAGGCAAGAAACAGGGTCAGAAAGTTCTCAGAAGAGAAGATACATTTAGTATACAAGCATAGAAAACGTCCAGTCTTAGGACTTATATCAATGCAAATGAAAGCAAGTAGATACATAGTTATATAAGAAGAACAAAGGTTGAGAGGTTGTGAATGCTGTTGTTGTTGAAGCGAGTGAAACAGGTGCTCTCCCACAGCCAGCAAACTTGTATAGTCCTGTTGGAAAGCATTTTGCTGCATTTGACCCAGTAATTATACTTGTGGCATAAATCCTAAAGAAATCATTCCATAAGCTAAAAAGCAAACTTTTAAGAAGCATCTATACAGAAGTAGATTAAGTAAGCCTTGATAAATCACTAGATTTTGGAATATCTCAGATTTTCCTGACAATGGGAATCACCCAAAGTACTTACCATGTATGCAAGTCCCTCTCCCTGGGAAATTCTGATTCTGTACCTCTGGGATGGTGCCCAGGAATCTATATTTTAAAAAGACACTTTAGGCTAGTCTTATCTTCAGACAAATTTGGAAAATACTGATAGAGGAAATATAATGAAATGCCATCATGAGGTCATTAAAGCTAATGTGTGCAAAGATCGTATAATTCTTTTTTTTTTTTTTTTTTTCAGACAAAGTCTCACTGTTGTCCCCCAGGCTGGAGTGCAATGGCACGATCTCTGCTCACTGCAACCTCCACCTTCCGGGTTCAAGCAATTTTCCTGCCTCAGCCTTCCCAGTAGCTGGGATTACAGGTGCCCGCCGCCATGCCAGGCTAATTTTTGTATTTTAAGTAGAGACAGGGTTTCACCATGTTGGCCAGGCTGGTCTCGACTCCTGACCTCAGGTGATCCGCCTGCTTTGGCCTCCCAAAGTGCTGGGATTACAGGCGTGAGCAACCATGCCTGGCTGCAAAGATCATATAATTCTATGGAAAAATACTTAATGACATTTTGAGTTCCTAGAATGTCAAATGAAATAGCAGGATATGAAAGTCTGTGAAGTATTAGTCTATTCAACAAATAAATATTTACTGAGCACCTACTAAGAGCCAGCCAGGTGGTGGGGAGTCAGAAGAGAACAAAACAGCTGCCATTTATCCTCATGGAGCTTCGAGTCTAATGGGGAGATAAAGAGTAAAGTTAAGAAAACACACACACACACACACACACACAATTCCATACTTACCTAACTGCATGGCAATGATCTCTTTACAAACACATTGTCTCCTTCTATAGGCGGAGAGCTGCTGCAGAACCCAGCTGCTTTTGGTGGGATTCTAGCTCCATTACTTAGCAAGTGCTTGCAACTCTGTAGCAGCTTAGGAAAGAATTGCGGTTGGAAGGAAAGAGTGTGGTGCATGGATTTGGTAAAAGAGTAAGAAGAATGGCTGGGCACGGTGGCTCATGCCTGTAATCCCAGCACTTTGGGAGGCCGAGGCAGGCAGATCACGAGGTCAGCAGTTCGAGACCAGCCTAACCAACATGGTGAAACCCCGTCTCTTCTAAAAATACAAAAATTAGCCAGGCATGGTGGCATACGCCTGTAGTCCCAGCTACTTGGGAGGCTGAGGCGGGAGAATTGCTTGAACCTGGGAGGTGAAGGTTGCAGTGAGCAGAGGTTGCACCACTGCATTCCAGCCTGGGCGACAGAGTGAGACTCCATCTAGAAAAAATAAAAATAAAAAAATAATAAAAGAAAAAAGTAAGAAGAGTAGGAGCAGAAAGAAAGTGAGTTAATAAATGACCAGGGCTGTTTCTGAATTCTGTATGGTGGGGCAGAAAAGATTTTCTTTAAGTAGACTTCTGGGTACCTGTAGACAGACGTGCTGAAAACCCACTGGCAGAACAGCAGCCCTGGTCTGGAGGGAGCATGTGGGTCTCCAGAAGCTAATACCACAGGTCAGAGTTCAGATCACCCACCCCAAATCTGGGATCTGGGATCAGTATGAGTCTAGGACTGGGGCAAAAGCCCGGGGTGGGGATAGAGGGCTGTGTGAATTGACCTGCCATTCAGAAACAGCCTCAAGTTTAGGCTTGGAGTTATCTCCAAATGAGATTATGAATACTGTCACAGAGAGCCACCCATAAGATCGAAAAAAAAAAAAATTAACTAGGACTTTTACACTTGTGTGTTATGACTGAGCTGTATTGACTCTGATGCAGTCTGAATATTTTAAAAATAAATCATACGCTTATCTGGGAACCAAAAAAATTATGTTGCATTATAGTTGGTTGAAGTAAATATTTAATATCCTGGATATGATAGTTTTTATAATTCTGGGTTGGCATTTCTTCCTTGTATCAAAAACTATACTAAGGCCAGTTGCAGTGGCTTGTGCCTGTAATCCCAGCACTTTGGGAGCCTGAGGTGGGCGGATCACCTAAGGTCAGGAGTTCAAGACCAGCCTGGCCAACATGGTGAAACCCCAACTCTACTAAAAGTACAAAATTAGCCAGGCATGGTCGCGTACACCTGTAATCCCAGCTACACGGGAGGCTGAAGCAGGAGAATCGCTTGAACCTGGGAGGCGGAGGTTGCAGTGAGCGGAGATCGTGTCATTGCACTCCAACCTGGGCAAAAAGAGCGAAACTCCGTCTCAAAAAACAAACAAACAAATAACTATATTAGAATCCTCAAACGCTGGAAGTGGTTTAAGCCTGCCCTGACTCTGAGAGGCTATTCCAGGGTAAGAATGCTGCCCAGTACTCTCACCCTGTAGAAAAGGGGCTGGTGCTTATTTCCTTGGAGGCATTTCTGTGTAGTTTATCTTTGGTGCTAATGTGGTCCTTTTCAACTTACCGTGTTAAACAGGACATTAGGGTTCTGTTAAGAAGAGATGCACTTTGGGAGGCCGAGGCGGGCGGATCACGGGGTCAGGAGATCGAGACCATGGTGAAACCCCGTCTCTACTAAAAAAAATACAAAAAAATTGGTTGGGCGTGGTGGCGGGTGCCTGTAGTCCCAGCTACTCCGGAGGCTGAGACAGGAGAATGGCGTGAACCCAGGAGGCGGAGCTTGCAGTGAGCCGATATCACGCCACTGCACTCCAGCCTGGGCAACAGAGCAAAAAAAAAAAAAAAAAAAAAAAAAAAAAGGAAAAAAAAAGAAGAGATGTCGCCGAGTGAGGGAGAACCTCTCCTGGGATATGTCCTACCAGGAAGCATATCTGCAGGATCAGATTACAGGAGGTAACAGAGCTGGGGACTTAGAAACAGCAGCTGTCTAGTTTCCTATTTATTTACTCATTCTGAGCACTGTCCATTGGAATTTTTTTAGGAAGGCAGGTTTGGTGTGGGCTAGGTAGTTGAGATCCTGAGACCTGCTGGTCTTGATCTGTAGGGAGCTGACTGGATGACCTTGGCCCCAGGCCTGCCATAGATGTAACAGGGAAGATGCACTTGGCCATCTCCCTGGGCCACTGCAGCCCAGAACATTCTACGTTAATAAGACTCAAGAGTGTTTGCCCAATGGCAAAAACAAAAGTCACACCTTCCAACTCAGACCATCCAAACTGTTTATGAACCTTTCAAGTTTTATTTGTTGAATCCCACAGGTCTATCATCATTGTAAACTCTTACTCCCCCCAGTAATATATCTGTAATAATCCTGAAGCATGAATATCTTGAAAATAGCTGCAGATGCCTATATTTTCCCAGCAGAGCTGATAAAAGAGACTTTTGTTTACATATTCATCATTCAGGGTGCTTTGAGAAATTAGGAAGTAAATCGAGTTGCAATTCTACAAGTTACTTGGCCCTTAGGACTGTCTTACAGTGTGTGGTGTGTACTTTGTGCCTATTCAGGACCATTCCTATCAAAATGAATTTGTAATACAAACATGTCTTCAGCCAATGGGACCACAGAATCTCACATTGTCATAAGAGATGCAATCAGAAGTATTGTGCAAACACCTTTCCCTGACAGAATAAGTTCCTGGCAACCCAGTAGCCCCCTGCATAATCAAACAGTAAGCCAGATCCTAAATGTTCTATATAAATGTAGAATATGGAAACTGTAGTCAAACAAAAATAGCAATAGTGGGGAAGAAACCAGCACGTGGCTTGGAGCCTGCAAACTAAGTTCTCACCACTTGTATGTGACCTGATAAAACTTCAGCCAAATTAAATTTAAAGGAGTTTAATTGAGCAGTGAACGATTTGTGAATCGGGCAGCCCCCAGAATCACAGCAGATTCACAGAGACTTCAGTGCAACCACGTGGTGGAAGAAGATTTATAGACAAAAATAGGGAAATGATGTACAGAAATTGGAAGTGAGGTACAAAATGGTCGGATTGGTTACAGCTTGGCTTATGCCTTATTTGGACATAGTTTGAACACTCAGCAGTGTATGAATGGTTGAAGTATGTCTGCTGGGATGGGTCAAGACTTAGCTATTGTTACAGGTGCATACTACTAAGTTATGTTTTCAATTTTGTCTGCCTATTAAGCTAGGTTACAGTTCATCCACAAGGACTGAAATACAGAAGTACAGAGTCCTTCTCAGGCCACGTTTAGTTTGTTTTAACAGACCTCAGCCTAGAACTGCCCTTAATCCTGGCAACAGGGGCCCTTCTCTGGCCCCATGCTTTCAAGGATCTGCTCTCCTGCAGGTGTGGCTCCTTTCTTAGGGGGAAATGCCGGGCTAAGGAATGTATCCCTCGAGGCCTGGGCCTCCCTATTTTAGAACATTCTCTGGATACCCAGGATTCCCTGCTCAAATGTTCTGGGCCTATTTCCAGGACCTGCCCAGGTTCTTTGCTTGGTCCATCCTCCTGAGGGCAGACTATACTGAAGACTTAGGCTAAAGAAGGGGCAGCTTTTTTGTGGGGAGAGGGCCAGCAGAACTTGGACTTGTGGGCCGAGATGTGCACCCAGGTGCATGTGAGGACTTTCTCAGTGCAAGATGGAGCTGGAGGGAGTGGGATGGGAAAGGAGGTGGTATCATGTGCTGGCAGCTGGCTCTCCCCATGCCAACGTGTTCCGGGAAAAAATTCCAAGGAGCCTGAGAACTCTTAACTTGGATCTAGTCTTCTAGGTCATAAATGAAGGTGTGCATATATATCAAGGTAGAAGGATATGTTATCTTTAAAAGTTTTGTTAGTTTCAGCCAGGCATGGTGGCTCACGCCTGTAATTCCAGCACTTCGGGAGGCCAAGGTGGGCAGATTACCTGAGGTCAGGAGTTCGAGACCAGCCTGGCCAAAATGGTAAAACCCCATCTCTACTAAAAAAAAAATACAAAATAATTAGCTGGGTGTGGTGACAGGCACCTGTAATTCCAGCTACTTGGGAGGCTGAGGCAGGAGAATCTCTTGAGCCCGGGAGGCAGAGGTTGCAGTGAGCTGAGATCACGTCACTGCACTCCAGCCTGGGTGATAGAGCAAGACTCCATTTCAAAAAAAAAAAAAAAAAAAGGTTTGTTAGTTTGATTGGTAATGTTTAAATATTTAGACATGGAGTAGGTGGGTCTCCCACTTGTGATCTTGTTCTGAGTGAAAATGTTAGGGGCTGAGCTGCCTTAGGCAAATCTCTTCACCTCTGAGGCTTGGAGCTTCTCTGTACCAGGAAGCCTTGGGCTCCTTGAGGGCTACTGGCCGGTCCAGCTCTTTCTTTCTTTGAATGTTGGCTGATGAGGCTGAAACTGATGAAGAAAAATGTAGGCAACTTCTTTCCATGGCTGCTTTAGGTGGGATTCTTTTCAGTGCAAGGGACAACAATCTAACTCAAATCACCTTAAGCAAAAGAGAGATTCTTTCTGTTCACTTGCTTCAGACATGTTCATATTTAGTTACTCAAACACCATGTTGTCCATAATTTATTACTATTTCTTTTTCTGTTTTCGTTTTTTGAGATGGAGTCTTGCTCTGTCACCCAGACTGGAGTGCAGTGGCAGGATCTCGGCTCAGAGCAACCTTTGCCTCCAGGGTTCAAGCAATTCTCCTGCGTCAGCCTCCTCCTGAGTAGCTGGGACTACAGGCATGCACCACCAAGTCCAGCTAATTTTTGTATTTTCAGTAGAGATAGGGTTTCACCATGTTGGCTAGGCTGGTCTTGAACTCCTAACCTCAAGGGATCCACCCGCCTCAGCCTCCCAAAGTGCTGGGATTACAGGCGTGAGCCACCATGCCCGGCCCCTATTTCTTGACTCAGCTTTTTTTCTCTATTGGCTTCATTTTGGGGCAAGCCAAGATGGCCACAAGCACCTCCAGGCTTGAATTTGGCAACTTCAGCGAAAGAGAACATTCCTTTCCTAATAGGTTCAGCAAAAATCCTAACTAAGCCTCTCATTGGCCCTGGCTGGGTTACATGCTCATCCTCTAAACAAATCACTGTGACTCAACTGCCAGGAAGATGGGGGAGTGGAAGATGGCGGACTCGCCTGAACCACAGGACAGTGTGGGGCAAAGGGTATTTCCAACAGGAAAAGAGGGGTTCTGATGCTGGAAGACGGATGCTACGTAGGCAAAATCAACAGATGTTTCACCAGCAATGCTTACCACATGAACTATGAGGACAAAGGAAACAGAAACATACAAATATTTATGAAAGACAGAGATGAAATGGTGCGGTGGAAAATTGTGCTAGAGAAGCGAATCCCGCCCCCTCAACTCAGCCACACTGAGCGAGCTGTGGGTCAGGGGTACCCACCCTACCCTCTCCTTGGCTCCAAAGCAGATGTTCACTACAGTCAACTTAGACATTGTGACTCAGAGACTGCAAGTTCTGTCAGACACTTGGACTGAGGATCTACATGGAGATAAGCAGAGAAAGGTGGTCTGTGAGAGAATAAAGCGGAAATGCAAAGAACACCAGAGACCAGGCAGCCCCAGATAGACCAACAGCTATGATTCCTTCCCTCCAGCCAGTGGCTCCAGCGCCTTGCAAGGCTCAGCTGTATTTCCTGCCCTTGGTAGAGACTCCTGGGTCCCTCCAACATGTTTTCGTGTGTGTGTGTGTGTGTGTGTGTGTGTGTGTTACAGCTGGATTTAACAGTTTGCTGTTCCACAAACCACAAATAAAACAAAACACAATAAAAACATAAAGGTGGGGAAATGCTGTTTTTTCTTCTAACATGTAAGAATTGAATCAGGTGTTTCTCAAGACTGTTGTGATTTTTATCTTAGTTTTTCACAAACATCCAGAGAAGGGATAGGGAAGCGTGCACGTGGAACGACAAGGCGGCTGAGTTCAAGGTCTGGAGCAAGAAGCTCTGCATCCCTGCAGCTCTGATGCGGACGGAGACCCTCTGGGCAGAGCTATGCAGGGAAATGCTCATTACTCTGTACCCCCTACCCCAACTCCGCTTTTGCCGAGAGGTGGACTGTGCTAGCACCAATGTGGAGAGTTTTGGACATCCACGCCATATCTGTAGCAGCTGCGGCTGTCTCAATGCATAAGCTACATTCTCAAAGAATTTCACGTCAAACCAGTGGTTATAAACGGAGCCCGATTTTCAGTGCTTGGAGAGAACCTACACGCTTCCGTTAAAATCTCTCTTCTAGAAAAGTGAAACACAACCTGTTAATCAGCATTTATATAAGGCAATATTTTAAAAATCAGAAAAAAGCTTTTTTTAAAAAAGGCAAAGTTGACAAGACAAATAAGCTGGATGAATCAAATTTCTGCTTTGTTCTGCTTTCACTAATTGCTGACAGAGCCGAGTTGCGGCCTGATTATAAAGCTGTGCTTCAGCCCCCTTAGCAAATCTGTTGCTGGAAGACAAGGAGCGAGCACTTACTTTTTGAGAGTAAACTGTATTTTATTTTATTTTTGATTATACTTTAAGTTTTAGGGTACATGTGCACAACGTGCAGGTTAGTTACATATGTATACATGCGCCATTTTAAAAGCACCGGGGGACTGGTCTATTTAAAAGAACAATGAGGTGAGTGGCGCTCTAATGACGGACTCCAGCTTGGGGGCTTTGACTATCCTAGTTCTTCTTGGGCCCCTTTTGGCTGAGCGTGAAGCAAATAAACAAACACCCCCTGATGGAGAGGTCCTTAACCAGGGTGTGCAGCAGCATCACCTGGGGAGCTGTAGCCCAGTACACACGCCCAGCCCCACCCACCAGCCTTACTGAGAGGGGAAGGGATCCTGCCTATGTGAGCTGGAAAAGCTCCCCAGGTGATTCCGCTTCAAGCTTCCGGTTAAGCACGAAGGCTAATGAGCCTTATTTAAAAGCTCAGGTTTTTACTCAGCAAAATCTGTTGCTTTTAAAATGGACCGCCTTTAGAAAAACCAGCAATGTTGCATGCCAGGATGGGACTCTCTCCCCGGAAATGAAATAAGCAACCCCTGAGAAACGGCGCTGGGACAATAGGGCAGCGGTTTCTCCTCACGTCCTAGGAGGGAAAGTCAAAGGGGGAGGCTGCAGGGAGTTATATGACTTAATATGCAGCTAACCAGCCTTTTAATTAACTTGACATGCCAGATAACAAAGCTATTACTAAGTGAGAGTTTCTTAATTGAAAGGGGGAAGAGAGATTTGTTTTATATTTTCAAAATAATCTATAATGAGCGTTACTAATTTGACAATCAGAATTTGTGTGTGTGTGAAAAATGGCTGTTTTGAGCTATTAAAAGGGAGGATGAGCAGACCTGCACACGGCAGCTTAGCTTGCTGTGGTTTTGCCTTAAGTGGTAGACGGTGCCTGGTAGTGCATGACTGAAAGATGGTGTGGTTGATTCTATTAGTGTGCAATTGTTCGCAGGCATTTTACCTAGAAATCACTTGTGCCATCCTGGCCATAGTATTTTTCCAGCCTCATCTCTTACTGAACTGTACCTCTAGCTCTGAGTCCAGTCACAATGAACTAATTTGTAGTCTCTCAGTTATCCATGCTTTGCACATGCAATTTCCTCTCTATGGAATATGAAATACCTCCCCTTCCCTCTCCTCTTCCTTCCCTTCAGCTTCCAGACTCCTGCCAGCAAGCTTATAAGTCACCTTTCAAATCTCAGTTCAAAAGCCTCCTCTGAGACCATCTCTTACTCCACTTGCAAGACTCGGGGGCTCCGTCTATCTCCTGGGATCCCTCGACCAGGCACTCTAGACTCTAGTCATTACAGCAACTCATTGAGTGTATTACGATGGTGTGCTTTTGTGCCTGTCTCCCCACCATTCATATAGTCAACACGCACTTGGTAGATGTTGTCATTTGATCACTGCAGCAATCCTACAGGGTACCTTTTACTGTGACTCCCATTTCCCAGTGGAAGAAACTGAGGCTCAAACATAGTAGCCTGCCCAGCTCTCACTACAAGTAGATGGTTTACGTGTGATACAATCCAGGTTCATCTTGCTTCTGAGTTTGTGCTCTTAGCTGCCATGTGAGCAAACTTCAATCAGAAAGTGTTTTTTCTTTTTTCTTTTCTTTTTTTTTTTTGTGACAGAGTTGCTCTGTTGCCCAGGCTGGAGTGCAATGGCACAATCTCTGCTCACTGCACCTCCACCTCCCAGGTTCAAACGATTCTCCTGCCTCAGCCTCCCGAGTAGCTGGGACTATAGGCGCCCACCACCACACCCAGCTAATTTTTGTATTTTTAGTAGAGGTGGGGTTTCACCATTTTGGCCAGGCTGGTCTCGAACTCTTGACCTCAAATGATCCACCTCGGCCTCCCAAAGTGCTGGAATTACAGGCTTGAGCCACCGCACCCTGCCTGAGAGAGACTGTCTTTTCAAATCTGTATCTTCAATGCCCATCCTACAGGAGATGCTTGGTGGATAATGATGGATAATTATTTGGCAGTTATCCATTGCCAAAAGAATGGATAACATCACTGCTACTGGCTTTGGCAGACCTCACTCCAGGTAAATCATTCCCTGGGGGCATTAATTACCTGCTGGTGTTCCCTGGTTAAAACACCTGTGACACCAGCCTACACATATGCACAGGGCTCTGAGGTGATTTTTTTTTTTTAATGACAATAAAGACATAAAAAGATATAAGGTAAACCTACGTGGGCTGCTTATAGCACTGTCAGTTATGTGTGTGTTTTCATTTACTTCAAAAACTGAGGATATTAAAATAAATATGACTTTATTCCATTTAGTTGAGATTGTCATTTTTTTTTTAATTTGGAAGAGAATTTAAGAAATGATGACCTTATTAACAACACTGGCGTAGGACAGTAGCAGACTGGGTTAAAATACTGTATCAATGTTGAATTTACTAAAGTTCATCACTGTAGTACAGTTTTGGAAGAGAATATCTCCATTCTCAGAAAATGCACACTGAAGTATTTAGGGGTAAAGGGCTATAATGCACACAACTGACTCTCAGATGTCTCAGAAAATAAGTGTGTGTGCATGTGTGTGGTTTGTATGTACGTCTGTGTATGAGGAAGTGAAAGGGACTAATGTTAACAATAGATGAATCTGTGTGAAAAATAAATGCATATTCTGGCTGGGCACAGTAGCTCACACCTGTAATCCCAGCACTTTGGGAGGTTGAGGCAGGCGGATCACTTGAGGTCAGGCATTTGGGACCAGCCTGGCCAACACAGTGAAACCCTGTCTCTACTAAAAAAAAAAAAAAAGGCTGGGTGTGGTGACATGCGCCTGTAGTCCCAGCTACTTGGGAGGCTGAGGCAGGAGAATCACTTGAACCCAGGAAGTGGAGGTTGCAGTGAGCCGAGGTCGCTCCACTGCACTCCAGCCTGGGCAACAGAGAAAGACTCCACCTCAAAAACAAAACGAACAAAGAATGGATGCGTATTCTTCATATTATTCTTATTTTTGCAAATTTTCTGCAAGTTTGAAATTATGTCCAAACGACCTTGGAAGAAATGAACATCCCTGAGAGGAAGGTGTAATGAGAGTGTTTCTTTGAAATACAGTGAGCAAGAGCTGGCAGGGCCGGTCAGTGTCTGACAGTGGCATGAGGTTTCTTTCAGGCTGACTTGCAATGGCTTGTTTTCTTTACCTATTGATGTGTCTTGAATATGTTTACAGTTCAGCTGGCCCAGTTCTCTGAGAGGCAATTGGGTTTCCTTGCAGATGTGCCGCGGGAAGGACAGTGGTGCCTGTGCTTGGAGAAGCCCCTGGCCACGTGCTAGGACAGAGGGACATATGGTGGCACGACTCCAGCCACAGATGCAACTCCCTCAGGAACAGTGGGGCCTGCAGTTGGAAGGGGCCCCCTCTGGCTCACAGTGCTGTGTGGACAGTAGCATCTGTGTGACTGCAAACTCGCCCACTGTGAGTGGGAACAGTCGAGGCTATCTGTGGCCTTGCATCTGCTGGTCCCATTCACCAGGGCAACACTGTGCACGGCCAATTCTAGACCTCCCGGACGCAGTGCATGCAACTCAGTGTTAGAATGTCAATTTCGAAGTACTAGAATGTCTTTTTGCTGTTACAGTCACCCCACAAGCATTTTCTGAGCATCTTCTACTTGGGATCGTGTCCTTTTTGCTAGGGACTGTGTCATGTGCGTACACACAGCATCTTATTTTTAGCTTTCAGGCTGACTTTATTGAACATGGTGCAGTTAACGTGCCCCCCATTTTCCAAAAGTAGAAAACTGTGACACAGAGGTTAAGTGGTTTCTGAGGTAACATAGAAAAAATATGTAGCAGAGATTTCCTAAACAAACTTGCAGCCTGGCAGGAGGGGTAAGAAGATCCACAAGGAACATTGGATCAGGTTGGAGGAAAGAGGTGCCAAGAGAGACCCAAGATCTTGGCTGGGAAGTGAAAAGGAGTGTGGCCACTTTTGATTCTGGGGTAGGAGGCTTTATTGGGGAGGTGGCATTTGCGTGGAGACTAACAGGATGATAAGAATTTTGAAAGGAAAATCATAAAGAGCTTTCCAATGGAGTCGAGAAAACATGGTAAAAAAACAAAATAGGAGTTGAGATCATAACAACTGTCATTTATTGAGTTTTTCTATATGCTAGGAACTGTGAGAGGCGCTTTAGATAAATTAACTCATTGAAACAGGAGTTTTCTTAAGTGAGCCCTATTAGCATCCTCATTTTAGGGTAAATGGAGGCATCCATGGAAGGTTACATGCATCTAGTGTGGTAACAAAGCCCACAAGCTTAGAAAGTGCTTCATGATAATAGTGAAATGACGATAATAATAGGAAAAAGGAGGGGGAGGAGGAGGGAGAGGGGAAGAGGAAGAGGAAGAGGAGTGGGGAGGAGGAGAGGAAAAGGAGAAGGAGAGGAGGGGAGGGGGAGGAGGAAGAAGCGGCAGGAGGAAGAGTGGAAGGAGAAGGGGAAGAAGAAAGAGGGGAAAGGGGGGAGGAGGATGACAAGAAGGGAGAGGAGAAGGAGGGGGAGGAGAAGGGGGAAGGGGGAGAAAACAAGAGGGAGGAGGGAGGAGGAGAAGGAGGGAGGTAGGAGGAGGAGTGGGGGACAAGGAGGGAAAGGAGAAGGGGAAGAGGGAGAGGATGAGGAGGGGGAGGGGGAGGAACGAGGAGGAAGAGGAAGAGAGAGGAGAGGAAGGAGAAGAGGGGAAGGGAGAGTAGAGAAAGGAAGAGGAGGGAGGAGAGGGAAGAGGAGGAAACGAGAAGAGGGGAGAAGAGGAGGGAGGAGTTGGGGAGGAGGAGGGGGAGAAGGGAGAGGAGAGGGAGGAGGAGGAAGGAAAACAGGCAGGGGGAGGAGGAGAAGAGGGAAGATGGGAGAAGAGGTAGGAGGGGGAGGAGAGGGTGGAGTGGGGTTAGGGGTTAGTCCTGGAGGCATCAGAGGCTTCTCTAGGGAGCGTGGTTTCTATCCTACTCTACCTTAGCCTTGACCAAGCAGGCAGATAGCATTAGTATCCACTCCTTGCTTGGGGGCACTTGAAAAGTTTATAAAAAGGTGTAGGCTGTTAGGATAAAAGATGCTCTGGAGACAAGACGGTGCATCTTCCTCAGTCACTTCCTCATTCCTTTCTCGGCTCTGATTCTGGTGTTTGATGTCTTCCCAAACTCGGCAAAGAAAGAAGAAAATCCCTTTACTCACTGTGTGGTTTGTAGGTTACTTAAAGGAAATGCATTCAGGTGGTTCCTTGCCCGGCAGGGTACAGGGATGGAGTGGGATACAACCAACCCCTCAGAGGGCAAGCGCAGCTCATTCACAGTGGCCAGGATCCCTAGGGCAGCCTCGGGCGTCTGTCCCACAGCAGAGGACACTCTCGTGAGGCGCTGGAAACTCAGCCCAGGGCGTGCCAGGTCCCACGGGCGCCTTCCAGCCTGGGACACCTGTGCCAAACCTGAACAGGGAAGGTGCAGAAAAGCGTGTGTGTGCGCATGCACGTGTGTATGCTAAAATATAAATGAACCATTAAGGGTTTCCTCTGCTGGATATTCTCTGCAGTGGGGAGAAGAGTTGGGAGAAAGTAGCTGTTTTTGCCGCTTGGGGAATGTTTGCCCAACTGGTAAAGGTAGAATCGTTCTTTTCCAAAGGAAAGTTGTGTGGGAGTTGCTTCCTTACCGAAAACAAGGAAAAGCGTTAGTGAAAAGATGTAAGATCAACAGGCAATCAAAAATGCACACTGCCAGTGTTAAGGGCACAGGTGAATTTTCCTTCTAGGATTCTCAATACAAACCTATTTTGAAATAAAATGCCTCTAGGTCTTCCCTGCCTAAACCCACGTGGGGAACACTAATAGCTGCGTACAGACTTCATTAAACTGGCCACAGCTGAAAGGAGCTGGTGCCAACCCACTGCTTTTTGCTGACCGAAGTATCCGGCTGGGTTTTTGCCCTCATTCTGAAGTGACTGCTGCCCATCCCCCACACCTTGAGCATTGTTTTACTAGACATCTTCTAGTGTAGGGTAATTGGAAGAAAAGTAATGGAATACCAGGTGCCATTCATCATATCCCTGCCTCTTCTATTTTGTGGTGCAGGGATGCTGAGGGGAAAATGAGTCTCCTGTAAGTGCTTGGAGATCCTCCCCCACTCCACCTCCTGCATTTCCATAAGCATTTGGCATCAGAGTCTTCTGGTAAACCCCCCAGCTTCTACAATTGGACAATTGGCTTTGTATCACGGCAGGAATTCGTGCCTCTGAAGTTTCTAGGGAAGCTCTACAGAAGCAATAAAGTAGTAGAGTTGTTTGAATAAAATTAGCTTCTATGCTTGTAGGAAGCATACCCAATTCCAGTTAGCTGTATGAAATGCAACCATTTTGGAGGTTTGTGAAAATATGCAAGGCTCCCGGCTTCAGGAGAAAAACAGATTTACATTCCTCCCTGTCTCAGCAGGGAGTCTTCAATCAAAGGCAACCAACAAATCAACACATGATTATCTGTCAGCACATTGGCCCTGGTTTGTAATTATACATTTATTTGTGTGTGATCAATGCTAGTCTCCTCACTGGATTCTAAACTCCCTGAGAGCTTTTCTGTCTTAATTACCCTGAACTCCAGTGCCCACACAGTACCTGGCACATAGGTCATGCTGTAAATATCTGTGGAAAGAAGGAAGAAATGGAGAAAAGGAAGGGAGGAAGGAACAGAAGGGAGAAAGGAAAACGGAAAAAAAGAAATGTTCCAGGTGGAAGGATTTTTTTTTTTTTTTTACAATCATCCTGCCCAACAGTATATAGGTTTGCCTGTGATCTTTTTCTCATACATAAGATGGAGATAATAGTCCTTGTCTCGTCCTTGTCTCAATAGTTATTTTACGTTATTTTCTAACTCAAATAGTTAAAAGTCATTTGTAGGCCCCTGCTCTGGGCCCATGCTTTGCAGGATCTCACTGTCGCTGTCCTCAGGCTGTGCCCCTTCCTAGAGTATGAAGTCCCGGTGGGACTTTAAGCCTATGCTCCCCTTCCCCTTCCTCAGCATCTGTGGGGACTTCTCCCCGACAGTTCACCCAGGTCTCCACCGCAAGTGTGCATGCCCTAGGCCCAAGGGGTGTCCAAGGAGTGACTATTTGTAGGGGATGAGGCATGGATGCAACTGTAGTGTCTGCACACATGTGCCTAAGACTCTCTCCCATTGTGGGATGGAGCCTGCAGTTCAGTAGGGGGAATGAAGGGAGGTGTGAATCATGGCTCTTGACCCAGGCCCACCTCTCTCTGTGTGGCCAGGGTTCAGGGCAGAACCTCAGGAGGCTGGAAGTTGTAGCTTCTAACCTGGCCTTTCAGGTCATGATGAAGGTCTATTTGTCAGGGTAAGAGGTTCAAACCTCCTGCAATAGTGTATTCAGCAGCTGATAGCTTGGTTTATAACTTTTGAATATTTAGATGTATTCCACATGGGCAAATAGGAACATACACACATATATATATGTATATTTGTGCATTTATATGTGTGGGCGTGTGTGTGTGTGTGTGTGTACATATATAATTCTATAGTTCACCTGTTAGTGTACCTTGATGATGAAAAGTGAGGGAGGACACTGACTTTGGACAGCATGGATCTGCCTGCCACTTACCAGCTAAACTGTTTCCTTAGGGCAAAAATAGAGACAACAATAGTACCTATTTAGTTGGATTATTGAGATTATTAAAAGAGAGCAACTAACATACTCCTAGAATATGAGTGCTCCATGCATATTATAAACTAACAATTGTTTCCTGCTCCTTTCACTTCATGCATGAAGACATATTCACTCACTCATAAATACTTGCATTATATCTATTATCTATCTATCTATCTATCTATCTATCTATCTATCTATCTATCTATCGACAAAGTCTTGTTCTGTTGCCCAGGCTAGAGTGCAGTGCTGTGATCCTAGCTCACTGTAGCCTCGAACTCCTGTGCTCAAGCAATTTTCCCACTTCAGCCTCCTGAGTAGCTGGGACTACAGATGTGCACCACCATGCCTGGCTAATTTTTGTATTTATTTGTAGAGATGAGCTCTCACTATGTTGCCCAGGCTGGTCTCGAACTCCTGGGCTCAAGTGATCCTTCTGCCTCGGCCTCCCAAAGTGCTGGGATTAGGAGTGTCAGCCACCATACTCGGCCATTATGTATATTTCTTATTCAATCTGAGAACTAACTATAATATTATTCATTTACTATTTTAGTTCAAGTTGATTTCCTTTTAAAACATACACACCAAGTTTATGTGTATTGATACCAGTGGTTTCCCAGGTGTTTTTTTGTTGTTGTTTTGTTTGTTTTTTCAGATTCTCATTCTGTCGCCCAGGCTGGAGTGCACTGGCGCTATCTTGGCTCACTGCAACCTCTGCCTCCCGGGTTCAAGCGATTCTCCTGCCTCAGCCTCCCGAGTAGCTGGGACTACAGACACGTGCCACCACGCCCAGCTAATTTTTGTATTTGTAGTAGAGATGGGGTTTCACCATGTTGGCCAGGCTGGTCTTGATCTCTTGACCTCATGATCCACCTGCCTTGGCCTCCCAAAGTGCTGGGGTTACAGATGCGAGCCACCACGCCCGGCCTTATATAGGTATTTCACAAAATGATTTCCTCCATTACGACCATATTCAAAAAGCCCTTCCCCTACTCCACAATTACAGAAGCAGTCACATACATTCCATTTGATTCTTCTCTATGATTTCATTTTTGAAACTTAATTCCTTAACCCACCTGGAATTTATTGCGGTGTTGCTGTGAGGTTACGAAAAAAAAAATTCAATCTAATATAATGTTTCTAAAAAGCCAGTTGTCTCGGCATCATTTTTGGAATAATCTTTCCCCTCATCATTCATTTACATTTCTATCTTTGTCACATAGTTAATCCTTTTTTTCAATTTGGGTTTCTTTCTAAACCTGTAAGTCCATTTTAATGATCTAGTAAACTTTTGATGCCAGTATATACCGTCTTAATTCTTGCAGGTGCATAACAGTTAATACAGCAGAGTGCAAGGGCTGCTTAGTTTTCTTCTTTTTCTCTTTTATTTTGGGTGGGTTGGGGGAGGGAACAAGGTCTTGCTCTGTTGCCCAGGCTGGAGTGCAGCAGTGTGATCACAGCTCACCACAGCCTCAACCTCTTGGGCTCAAGCCATCTTCCCACCTCAGCCTCCTGAGTAGCTGTGATTACAGGGGTGCGCCACCATGACCAGCTATTTTTTTTTTTTGGAAAGACAGTGGTCTTGCTTTGTTGCCTAGGCTGGTCTCGAACTCCTGGGCTCAAACCCACCTCAGCCTCCCAGAGTGCTAGAATTACAAACATGAGCCACTGTGCCTGGCCATTTTTCTTCTTTTTCAAAGTTGATCAATTATGTGAGCATCACCACTAGAATCTGCAAATGTCGTTTCCTGTATCGGCAACGAGGGAGGTACCATAAGCACCCTTCTTTTACAGATGAGGAAACTGAGCACAGAAAGAAGAGACACTTGCTCAAGGTCACAAAAACAAGGCAGGTCCAGGAACAGTGAAACACAGGCAGTCTAGCTGCAGGGACCACGATCACAACCTTTGCAAAGTGGGGCAGATCCAACCTGAGAATCAATCTCCTTCAAGTCGGAGCATTTTCTCCTCATATCTATTATTACTGACTTCTTGGTATTTGTTTTATTTATGTGGTTGTTTTATGATTTCATATGTTTCCCTGTGTTTCGTTATATACTTTCTATTTATAATGCTTCTTAAAATTTTCTGGTTACAGACTATTTTCTTTCTTTTTTTCTGAGATGTGGAACTTACCATGGTTCATATTTTAAACTCTTTGGCTAGGTTTACTAATAATTGTGCTTACCCGAAAGCATTCTTTAACTGCTATTTCTTTGGTTTTCAAGGTCAGTGAATCTTTATATGGCTGCATACACATTTTAGTACAATGATAACTGGATAATTTTAATAAATAAAGTTGTATAAGATATAGTTTATGAACATAAAAATGATTCTATTATTAGTTAAAATTTCAGCAGCACTGTTGACATAATTTTTATTGTTTTAATTAAATTGCATGGAAAAGAAATAATTTTATCATAAGAATAAAGAGGATGATAGTTCAAAGTTATTTGTGAGAATATCGTGGCTGTATTGCATTAGCATCTTGACTTTTAAGGTGATGTTTAATAGAGACACAACAATTCTTTAGGTCGTAAAGGCAATTCTTGCTGTTTTAAAAAAATGTTATGAGAACAGGTGTGATCACATAAAGTATTAGAAAAGATGAAACAATTTTAAATATTTTCCACTCTATATTCTACTGCTTTATAAGAAGGCTGACAAGAAAACCCTCGTTTCACTAGATCATATCTACATCTCACTGGCAGGAAAGAAGGGCCCATATGAGTTACTTACCTAAGCAGGAACTATTATTCCTGTTTTACAGATGAGAAAACCAAAGCTCAGAGGCTAAGTGACTAGTTGAATGTCAGCAGACCAACTGAAGAAAACTCAAAATGTCACCACTCACCAAATTCACCTGTCTATCCAGCCAGTGCACACATCCTTGGCAGATGTCTCCTAATTAAGTGGAGTGTGTGTGCGTGTGTGTGTGTGCACGCGTGCGCGCAGTGAGGTGGGCCACCCCGCCTGCAGGCAGCTCTAAGTCGTAGTTCCGTTAATTATTTATTTTATATGATGATTTTGAGTCCTTTTGTAGTCCTGGCTGTCTTTTTATGAGCACATTTCTATTTGAGAAAGTCAGCAGGAATCTGGATTCTGGAGTCACTGAATTCCAATGCCAGTTCCAATTCTTCCTAGAAACGTGATCTTAGAAATGTTAATTTATATAACAGAAATGATAATACATATCTTACAGGTACGGTGTGAGAATTAAATGAGAAGTTGTCCATGTATTTAGCATTGTGCCTGACTGGTGTCATGTGCCAATGCATACTGCTCATTTTATTTCCATGGTATGGACGTCCTTTTAAGAATATTCGCCCACTGTAGCTGGGCGCGGTGGCTCACGCCTGTAATCCCAGCACTTTGGGAGGCCAAGGCGGGCGGATCACGAGGTCAGGAGATGGAGATCATCCTGGCTAACACAGTGAAACCCCATCTCTACTAAAAAAAAAAATTACAAAAACTTAGCTGGGCATGGTGGCGGGCACCTGTAGTCCCAGCTACTCGGGAGGCTGAGGCAGGAGAATGGCGTGAACCCGGGAGGCGGAGCTTGCAGTGAGACGAGATCGCGCCACTGCACTCCAGCCTGGGCGACAGAGGGAGACTGTCTCAAAAAAAAAAAAAAAAAAAGAATATTCGCCCAGTGGAACAACTTTTGCTGCTGGTCCCTCCTCTGTCTCCCCCAAGCAGGGTTATATAGTTCGTTGAGACATTCCCTTCACCAAAAGGCATTCCTCAGCTCAGGGAAAGGAAAGTGGAGAGGAATGGTGAGTGAGACCGTCTTTAAATATCCTGAACTACTGCCCCCTTCCTTATTGTCTACTATCTACATTTGGGGAGTGATTCTCTTAGCAACCTCTCAGGTTTGATATCAGCAATACTGACTCATGATACTACCCCAAAGCCAAAGCATGAAACATGGAAGGTGTTCACTAGGGACAATACCAGATTTCCTTAAATCACAAAGCAACAGAGCACATCACACTGGATGTCTCACTCTGGCTTCCTGCCCGGCTCCATATCAACGGGCAATTGACGTTGGGGGGGCCATTTCCTACTCTGGCCTTCAGCTTGCGGTCAGCTGAGTGTGTTGGACCACACACTCTCTAGCATCCTGCGATTCTAACCTTCTATGGATTTCATCAGTTTTATAGATATGAGTTCAACCTACGACTTTGGGAAACAAAGGATTCAACTGTAAAAAACACTTGAATTCCACTGATCTATTTTATCTCTGCTCAGGAAGAAAAAACAGCATCTTCTTCCTGAAGTTTGTGTTTCCGGTCTCCTTCAATTCTGAGAGATTTTAAAATTACTTTCTATTTTTCTTACTCTGTTCTGATATTGCAAAATGGTTATTACCAATTGTTAACTAAGTGATGTTTAATTTTAGAAGTCAAGCTACTTGTAAGGGCCCATATAAATGTGTGCTAGGATTAGCTTTAGATTTGTTTTCTGCTTCTATTTACAGCAAGGACAGGACTGGGGAGTGGTTTTATTTTATTAAGCTTTTTAGCATGATTTAATTTTTAAAACTCAAGACGTATTACTTTAAAAATTAATCGAATAAAGATGTATGTTCATAACTTGAACCACACAGAAAAGTAAAATACAAATAAAATTGTGATCTCATTACTTAAAGAATAACCATTGTTGGCCATGTACGGTGGCTCACGCCTGTAATCTCAGCACTTTGGGAGGCCAAGGCGGGCGCATCACTTGAGGTCAGGAGTTCAAGACCAGCCTGGCCAACATGGTGCAACCTCGTCTCTACTAAAATACAAAAAAATTAGCTGGGCATGGTGGCATGTGCCTGCAATCCCAGCTACTTGGGAGGCTGAGCCAGGAGAACTGCTTAAACCCGGGAGGCCGAGGTTGCAGTGAGCAGAGATTGCGCCACTGCACTCCAGCCTGGGCGACAGAGCAAGACTCCATCACAAGGAAAAGAAAAGAAAAAAGAAAAGAAAAGAACCATTGTTAAAATTTTGATGCAATTCCTTGTAGCCTACTCATTCACTGTTTCTAATGCTTACTAAGTGTTTAGTAACACATACATACACACTGCACACACACACATTCTTTGTCTCCTTTCTTCTTCACTCAACATAAGGACAGCATTTCCTATATTATTAAAATATTTAAAAAAATGTGTGTGTGTTACATGTGTTATATGTCACACACACTTTTAACCACACAAAGACAACAGGAGAACATCAAAAATCAAGATGCCTTCACGTCCCCTCACACATGTGATCCTTATAATCCTGTGTGAGAAGCAGGACTGGAAATATTTCCAACTTCCAGCTGAAAATGCATAGCTCAGAGACAGGAAGGAACTTAACGTTGGTTAAGATCACAGGCTCGGGGTACCACATACCAGCTGTGTGACCCTGGGCACAATAATGGATCTAAGATTTGTGGGGCGCGAAGCCTGTATCATTTTAGGGGTTCTCCTTAAGGAAAACAATAAAACATTTACCTGTGAAAATTTTAGTGATTTCATGTGATCTTGTAAGTATATTGCTAGGACCTCTTCCAGGGCCTTGGAAGGGTCTGTGTTAAGTGAGGAGCCCTGTAGCTTCATTTCATCTGCTTGGAGGCAAATCTGCCTTTATTTGGGTAAGTGACTTATTTTCATCTGTAAAGCGGGGATGATAAAAGTACTTGCCTCTGAGTAGTTAGAAAGATTAAACAAGATACTGTATTGTAAAGCATTTTGTAAACTTCCTGGCACATAATAAGTGCTTAATAAGGGTCACCGGTGATTACTAATTTTATTCAAAATCATGTTATTGTGGCTGGTGTCATTTGAGCTGCTTCCCAGAGACTGAGCGATTCCTGTACATACCTAAAGTTACACCTTCAAGATGCTGCAGCTTGGCTCACTCACTCATTTAATAAGCATTTAGGAGTTCCTGCTAGATGCTATGCACTGTGCTAAGCTCCAGTCTCAATTCATTCTCACACCACATTCACTGGAAGCACAAATCAGGTATCCCCTCCTCTGGGAAGCCCTTCTAGGACCCTAAGCCGACTCACTACTATCTGGGCACTTATCTCTCTGTGTGACTGCGTGTGGACATGACTAGTATTCAAGGAAAAGACATTCTCCTGCCCCTCTGCCACCTTGTTCATTTCAGTTCAGTATAATCGATACTTCTCTCTGTGCCTATAATACAGTATGGAGGTGCTCAATAATCTTAAATGAGTTGACTGAGCATGTGTTTGTTTTCACAGGAAGATTTCCGTTTCTTTTGCAAGCTATTTAATTTGCAAAAGTAAGCAAGATGTGCACAAAATAGTTTTGAGACATCTGGAAACAAAACAAGGTTGCCTCATCGTTAATCTTGTTTTTGTGTGATAACTTTACTTTTTCTCATTTTATGACAACTGAAATTCTCTATTATATTGCCAGACCTCATTCTGCAAGCTTCTCTCCTGTGCTAATAAAACATATTATGGCCACATCGAGAAGTCCTTAGGGAATGTGTTCTGCATCATGAAAAGTAATTAAGCTCTGGGGTCCTAAAGGAGCCTGGGAAACTCTATCCAGAAACTATGGGGTTAGGATGTATTATCTATTGAAAAACAGAACTGGACTTTGCAAGTTTTACGATATCTTGGCTTATTAAAGCCACTAACTGAGAATTAAAATTTCTGGATTGTTACTTTTACAACAGCAGTCAAGTGTCGGAAAATATCCTGACCCGTCAGTAAGGTATACAAATAGAGAAGGCAAGGAGTAGCCGTGAGTAAAGCGCCAACTACATTTGCTGAGTACCTGGGAATTTACGAGTTAGCTTTTGCTATCATTATCCGTCTCGCTAAAGCAACCCTATGAGGTAGGTGGGAAGCTGGATGCCGTCCTCTTTTGACAGCCAACACTGAAGAACAGCTGGGGCTGGAAACTAGATCTGTCAGACATCGTAACTGCTTCTATCACTCTCACCACCCTCCCATGCTCTTGAGAGTGTCTTCGCTTTTGTGGGTGTCTTCAGAAAAGCATGCGGATCTCTGTATAGGTTTTACTCAAGTGTTCCTCTCTGTGGAGGGTGACCTGGGCTACATGAACATGGGCACCTCAGGATCGGCAGCTTTCCATGAATTCCTATGTTAAGGGGTTCAGCTTATCCTTCATGTGGGTGAAGATGTATGATTTCATTGAACATCGGCAGTTACAGCCAAGCACAAGTCCTGGCTTCAGGATCCAGCAGGGAAGAATGACATTAAACATGTCACCTTGGAGAAATGTTGCATTCACCTTCCGGGTAATGACCCAGCCACCCAGGGACTCCTCTGAAATATCCAATCCTCTAAGTTTAAACACATTTCAGAATTAATCCATCTGAATTCTTATCGCTGTAGATGCAAGGAGAAGGAGTTACGGCAGGTCTGAAACTATTAGCGGCCAAGCTCCCTAGCAGAAGCAACCTCTCCCTACACCCCATTATCCGTGCACAGCTCCTTATCAGCGGAGGAACAACTTTACTGTCATCATATTTTCTACTCGGAAAAAAAAAAGAAACCTCAGCAGGCCCAATCCGAAGGCCATGAAATTTCAAAGAAACAGAGCTAAGAGGCGAGAAACTAGCCCTTTGTGTTAAAAAGATGGAAATGCTCCAAGCGCCTTTCCAGTCTGCTTTCTGTTTACAGGCCTTGCGTGAGCGCGGGAGGCTGGGCCTCATCTCTGGCTCTCCCCAGCCAGGACCCCTTACTCAAAACCCTCCATCTCGGCAAGAACCCTCATTCCCAAGTTAGTTGGATTCCAAGTCCATAAACCGGGTCAAAAGAATACAGTAATTTCCTACTGGAGCTCTAAGTGGTGGTTTTCACGGAGGACTCAGCACCATCCTCCCACCTGCCTCCTCCCATCGAACATTCCCTTTTAAGAAAAACACACACCAGGCTCCGGGAAGCTGACGTAAACATCCTGAGGAAATAACCACTGTAAGTGGCTTCTAAACCCATTTCCCCAAGGAAATAATCAGCACCTCTTTCCCAAGACAGCTCCAGGTAAGCAAGCGCTGAAGGGAGCTGCACCTCCGCGTTCTCAAAAGTAAAGGCGCTTGCGGAACTGTCTACTGATTTCTAAGCGCGCGCCCATCCACTGTCGCATTTAATCCTCCAAACGACCCACGAGGTGGTAAAGGCGGGGATTATTTTCTTCATTTTACGGGTGAGAAACCGAGGCCCACAGCGCTCGTTCCCTCTAGCCGGGGTCACGCAGGACACACCTAGGGGAGCCTCTGCCTTCGACCCCCGGGACCGCCCCGCGGCACCACGAGATCTCCCCAGTCAGCCCGTGTGCGGCTGCGGCCGCATGGCCTCATTGTTTTGGGCAGACGTCCCGCTGTGCGGATCTTGGGCGACTCTATGAACCGCGGGCCCAGCCGCTGTGCGGAACGGTCCGCGGCGGGACGCAAAGGGCGCGGCGAGCCCGGCGGCTCCCGGAACAAAGGACAGGAGAGCGCGCGGGGCCCGAAGGGGCGTCCGCCCTAGTGGGCGGCGGAGGGGGATGCGCGCGGAGAGGACCAGCGCGCACCGCCCCGGCCCGCCCCTCAAATCCTCCTTCCTTCTCTCTCGCACTCGGAGACGGTCCCTGGGAGATCCGGGAGGGGGCGCAGCTCGCCGTCCTCGCGGCAAGTCCCGTCGCAACCTCCCTCTGCCGCCACCCCCACCCCGAGAAGCGCACAAAGAGCGGCCGGGCAGGGAGCGCTCACCTCCCGTCGGGGCGGGGCCGGCGCGCGCTCCACAGCGCCCGCCTTAAAGGGCCCGCCCGCTCCTCGCACGCACTGCGCATGCCCGGCCGCGGGGCGAGGAGGGGAGGGACAGGGGAACAGCGGGCGCGCACGCCGCCCGCTGGCGCTGTGGCCTGCGTCCCCGCGGTGGCGGCGCGGCGCTCGTGCGCGTGTCAGAACCCGCAGGGTCTCGGCCCGGGCGCCGGGCGTGTGCTGGACACTGGTGCCATGCATTCCAGAGGTCGCCAGCGGCCCGGCGGGCCGAGCTCGCGCGGCAGCCAGCTTTTAGCTTTCCCATCCTCAGTTTCAGGGCCAGTTGGGCGAAGTGCTGCCCAAGGAGACAGAAATGCAGGCGCGGGCGCGCGCGCGCGCGGTTGCCAGTGTGGGCGGGCGTGTGCTTTTGTGTCTCGTGCGCTCCCGCGCAGGTGGACAACCCGCGCCGGGAGTCACTCTGCCCGTGCGCCCCAAGATCTGGAGTCCTGTTTTCCGTGTCGGAGGGCTCGGGTCGCCCTTTTGGGCGGACTACAGACTCTTCTCCCAGAGGAAGCTTTGGCTCCACGGATGGTTTATTTGGAGCCACTAACGGGACTTCCTGAGGACCGCTCTTTTAGAGCCCGGCCCCAGGCATCAGAGTTGGGCGCGTTTTCTTTTCTCAGTCAGGCGAGGGAGGAGACTTAGGGACAATGATTGTCCTCGGCTGATAGGTACATCCAAGTGTCCCGAGCCTGCCAGTCCCGCATTAGACAACAAAGAGAGGCGTTAGCGGTGGCGGGGGAGGGGCGCGGCCGGGAGGAGGACGGGGTTGGCTGCGGCGAGCGCGGGGGTGGGGGGTGGCGCTCTCTCTCCGCTCGCTCAACCCGCGGCCTCCTCCCGCCCCCGGCCTGGCGCGCGCCAATCGCCTCCCCCAGCGATAGTGTCAGTAGCATTGTGGTGTCAGCTCCCGCCTGTGACGTTGCGCCTCCCTCGTCCCCCTCCGGAGTCGTCTGGCTGCAGAGGCTCAGTCAAGAGGCGGGGAGGAGAGGAGGAAAAAGCGCTGAGTGAGGGCGGGCGGGCGGGCGGGAGGGAGTAGAGGAGCCGGGGAGGGGCTCCTTAAAGAAACGCTTCTGTCGCTCGCCTGCTCGCTTTTCGCTCGGCATTGCGGCCAGCCAGCCGGGCACTCGGGGGGCACGCGCGGCCACCGCTAGAGCTCTGCCCCCACCCCACCCGCCAGCAGGTCTGGGGTGGGGACCCAGGTGGGGGCTCCTGCAGCCACTGCCCGGTGCGGACCGCACGGAGCGACCCACTCCTCCCGGCACCGAGGAAGAAGCAACGGAGCCCTCAGCAGGCGGCCGGCCTCCCCGCCCCTGACCACCCGCTTCCCGGCTGCCTTTGTGGCCGCAGCTTCTCACCGCCGAGCCGAGGGCCGGCGGGGGCGCGGCGCGCACGGCCGAGCGATGCCCAGCTCGCTGTTTGCAGACCTGGAGCGCAACGGCAGCGGCGGCGGCGGCGGCGGCGGCGGCAGCAGCAGCGGAGGGGGAGAGACCCTGGATGACCAAAGAGCCCTGCAGCTCGCGCTCGACCAGCTCTCCCTGCTGGGGCTGGACAGTGACGAGGGCGCCTCTCTGTACGACAACGAGCCGCGCAAGAAGAGCGTGAACATGACCGAGTGCGTGCCAGTACCCAGTTCTGAGCATGTCGCCGAGATCGTGGGGCGGCAAGGTAGGTCGAGGAGGGATGGGGAGGTGGGTGGGGGGCGGTGTAGGGTCTCAGGCTACTGCCTCGAGGGGAAGGCGTGTTCAGTATCGGGATCCGCGGCGTGGGGTGCCTTGGGGAGAGAGGAAGAGCCGCGCGATGGGCCGGCGCCCCAGACAAAGAAAGTGCAGGCAGGCTGTCTCCCGGAGCCGCGCCGCTGCCCTGGCGGGATGCGCTTTCTTCTGCTAAAATCACTGCTTTCTCCCCTAACGCCCCCCACCCAGCCCACCTCCAAAAAGACAATTTAAATGTAAGATGCTTGGGGGAGGGGGCCTTTGATCAGTCCTTTGGGAGGAGGGAGGAGGAGGAGTGAGCATAGGATGGGAGGAGGATTCTGGATTTCTGCAAAGCGGAATGGAGCCCAGAGGAGGAACAATGGGTCCCGGGACTCACACCCCACCCCCTACCCCCAGTCCACCAGCGCTGAGGCATCGCGACTGCAGCTGCCTTCCCCGAGCCCCTTCCCCGTGTTTTCAGAGCTGACGGCGCGCCCAGCTGGATCCCAGCGGCATCTCCCCAGATGACTTTTCTGGGATTCTCGGGTTTGGTTCGGGACGACTGCAGTCACTGGGGGAGGGCCAGGCAGCCAATGGGCTGTTCCTCGAGCGCCTCGCTGGTGGGATCCGCTGCCCAGCCCGTGGCGCGGCCCGAGGTCAGTGAGGGAGACGCCCCCTTTCCGCCCATCTCTTGTCCTGCCGTCTCGCTGTCCTGGACGCGGGCTGTCCCCGGTCCCCGCGGTTACCCCAGGATAATGGGCGTGTCTGTCTCTCTCTCCCACTCCCTCCTCCGCACCCTGGTTCCTAGGTTGTAAAATCAAAGCGCTGCGGGCGAAGACCAATACTTACATCAAGACCCCAGTTCGCGGGGAGGAGCCTGTCTTTGTTGTGACGGGCAGGAAGGAGGATGTGGCCATGGCTCGGAGGGAGATCATCTCTGCTGCCGAGCACTTCTCCATGATCCGCGCCTCCCGGAATAAGAACACGGCACTCAACGGCGCGGTGCCTGGGCCGCCCAACCTGCCCGGGCAGACCACCATCCAAGTGCGGGTACCCTACCGCGTGGTGGGGCTCGTGGTGGGGCCCAAAGGCGCCACGATCAAACGCATCCAGCAGCAGACGCACACGTACATCGTGACGCCCAGCCGGGATAAGGAGCCGGTGTTCGAGGTGACCGGCATGCCAGAGAACGTGGATCGCGCTCGAGAGGAGATTGAGGCGCACATTGCTCTGCGTACCGGCGGCATCATTGAGCTCACAGACGAGAACGACTTCCACGCCAACGGCACCGATGTGGGCTTCGATCTACATCATGGGTCCGGCGGGTCCGGCCCAGGAAGCCTCTGGAGCAAGCCCACCCCCAGCATCACGCCCACCCCCGGCCGCAAGCCCTTCTCTAGCTACCGCAACGACAGCTCCAGCTCGCTTGGCAGTGCTTCCACAGACTCTTACTTCGGCGGCGGGACCAGCAGCAGCGCAACGGCTACCCCGCGCCTGGCGGACTACAGCCCCCCCAGCCCCGCCCTGAGCTTTGCGCACAACGGAAACAATAACAATAACGGCAATGGGTACACCTACACAGCGGGGGGAGAAGCCTCAGTGCCATCCCCCGACGGCTGCCCCGAGCTGCAGCCCACTTTTGACCCGGCTCCTGCTCCCCCACCTGGGGCACCACTTATCTGGGCCCAGTTCGAGCGGTCCCCGGGAGGCGGACCTGCAGCTCCGGTATCTTCTTCCTGCTCTTCTTCCGCATCTTCGTCTGCTTCTTCCTCCTCCGTGGTCTTCCCCGGGGGTGGCGCCAGTGCGCCCTCCAACGCCAACCTGGGGCTATTGGTGCACCGCCGGCTGCACCCTGGCACCAGCTGCCCGCGCCTGTCTCCGCCCTTGCACATGGCCCCGGGGGTGGGAGAGCACCACCTGGCTCGCCGGGTGCGCAGCGACCCGGGTGGAGGAGGCCTGGCCTACGCCGCTTATGCCAACGGGCTGGGGGCACAGCTGCCTGGCTTGCAGCCGTCGGACACGTCGGGCTCCTCCTCTTCGTCCAGCTCCTCCTCCAGCTCTTCATCCTCTTCCTCCGGGCTTCGGCGTAAAGGCAGCCGCGACTGCTCCGTGTGCTTCGAGAGCGAAGTGATTGCCGCGCTGGTGCCCTGTGGCCACAACCTCTTCTGCATGGAGTGCGCCAATCGCATCTGTGAGAAGAGCGAGCCCGAGTGCCCGGTCTGCCACACCGCGGTCACTCAGGCCATCCGCATCTTTTCTTAAAGGCAGCGGGCGCTAGTGCGCACCGTGCTGGGGGAAGGGGGAACCCCTCCCCATCCTCTTTCCCCAGCGCTCGCCTGCCTCCCTTGGGTGCCCCCCCCTCTCCCTTCTCCTTCCCGGCCCCACCAACACTCTGAGATCCGAGAGGAGCTTGGAAAGCTGTAGTATCCGCTCATTTTTAAAATTTAATTTTTAAGTAAAGGAATTTGCCAGGATATCTGCATCAAGAGTACTGTAGCCTGGGAAACCTCTGAACACCTGAAATGCATGCTCTATAAATAATAGGAACGGCGACATTCTAGTAATGATAGTTTTTACACTGTACTTAATAGGAAGCTTCCAAAAGAAGAAAACCCCACAAGTTTTCCATTTTCTTAAAGTAGGAAAAAATGAACAGTAATAATTATGATGAAGATGATAGTAGTGCTATGGGATGTGTGGACTGTTTAGTGTGTTCCCCTTTGTGGGTGGGTTCCTATGATACTTATTATAGAACACAGTGGATCCTTTTTGAATGTTCGTGGAAGGGCCAGGAGTTCCTGTGAAACCAGGATACTGCAGCTTTATTAAAGTTAAAGAAACTGTAACATATCTCTTATATATTAAAAACGTTTAAAAGTTTTAAAGAGAAATTGCATTAATACAGATTGAAGTATTTTATTCTTTTTTGACTTGAAAAATTATATTTCATATTGCAAAGATGTTTACAAGTATTTTAATTTAAGTTCAGTGAACTTTTTTGTAGCTGGGTTAAATCTTTTTATTTTAGTATGGCCTTATGGCAAAGAACACTGTATTATTTTAATAATCACACAATTGTGACGGAATTACAACCATAAAATGTGTAATGTTTTGAACAGTATTCTGTTGGGATGGAGATTTTATAGGTTCAGACAAATCTTCTAGATCTGCTTCACCCAGCATATTTTCTATTCAGTGATATAAAGCATATTTTATTCTATATTATTACAAAAACGGAAATGTATAAACATGTCAAAAAGAACTGTTGATGCTTTCTAACATTTGTATAAATAGAATTCAGTGCAAGTTACAAAAATTCTGTTGCACCACTATAGTTTTAGTATTTCTATTTTAATACATTTGTTTACCACTTGTTTATGTATATGTAGGTGATGTTACTTGAGCTTAAATGTACTTTACTGAGCAAAGTTTAAAAAACAAAGTATATTTTATTTTATGATAAAGGGCCTTTAACCTCATGGTCAAATACTAATATTATATTTGCTGAGACAAGATTTGAAATTGTATCAAGAGTTTTATTTTTCTGACATTTAAAGTTCTACATAATAAAGGTAAAACTTAAGTAATGGTGCTACTTCATTTTTTAAGTATTTCTATATAAATAAAATATTGAAGAAAATCTTATCTTGTGTGGTGACTTTTTTAAGCCTGTTGGAATCTTAACTGAAAGGGATCACTTTAAATTGACAAGTTGAAATATGGAATTCCCAGGTACATTTTGTATATTATGAATAGAATGGATTTTCAAAACAGGCCAGGGTTGTGTTTGGTTGGATGGGTGGCCATGGGTAACGGTATTTTTTCTAAAAATTGCAGGTATCTACTGAATTAGGGCCTCCATTAGACACGCAAGTCACAGTGCCTAGGGCGCATGATACTTATAGGGGTTCAGGAAAGTGTTTATTTTAAAAATTAGAAAAAAAGGAAATTAACATATTCAAAAAATGTTTTAGTTTTCAGCCCCACAAACCATTTCATTTTGCCTGAAACATTAAGAAAAATATTGAAATTAATTTAAAGATATCAAAAATAAATATTAATATGGATATTATTAGTGAGGAAGGCAAAAAGGGCCAGGGAATGTCATCATTCCACCTGGCATGGGCCCCTGAGAGGATAGTGGGTCTTAAGGCCCTATGCCTGCTCTGTGGCAGGGAGAAGTTGGTTTCAGCTCTGTTGCGAGTTTCCCCTGAAGGTCACTCCTTTGGGGAAGCCGAAGAAGGAAGAAGGGATGACAGTTTCTGCTTGCAGAGAACCTTCCTGGATTTGAGCACTGGTCTTAATAGGCTTCTGCTTGTAGGGCAGACTAATTGGTGTTGACAGGCTGCCGGTGTCAAGTGTTTGTTGTCCTTTGAGGGAAGTTTTTGTTTGCTTTTGGCAGGCTCCACCTGCTCCCTGGCTGTGGGGCTTTGTCAAGGGGAGGAGCCACGTGCTGTCACTTAACCTGAACTCAGTCTTGTAGAGAGTATTTAGGAATGACCAGAGCATGCCACTGAATTTCCAGCAAACTTCCTGGCTGAGTTGCCCCTGGAGAACAGTATCTGACTGGAGTATGGCAGGCATTTATTTTCATCTCAGCAGGTGAATCTGAAGAGTAGACTAGTATAAATTGATCTTGGTAGTCCTTCTTCCTTTTGTGTTAATTTTTACCTGTTTGATAATTTAGTCGCTGCCTACATAGCTCCTGATTCAATTGGTTTACACGATGCTGTGTGAAGGCAGTAGACAGGTCTTCGGGGTGGGAGGAGTAAAAGGAGTGGCTCTGCTTGGAAAATTTCTGGCATCATCTTCAGCTCTGGAAAGTTCCCAGGCAGTGTTTACCCCCTTTGCTTCTCTCTCAAGGACTGGAGGTTAGCTGAGGCCTGGCAACGGGAAATGTCACCATGTCCAATTCCCCCTTTCCTTCAGCTGTCTGGAAATGCCTAGAACAGAACCAAGATTCTTTTTGTATGTAACTTTCTTTAGTCATGTAACTTTGCTTTTCTGCTTTAGCAGACTAATTACAGACAATGCAAGGAAAAAATAAAAAAGCCTTGATTGGTTGATATCTAATGGGCCCTTACTCATTCACATAAGATATTTTTGTGGTTCATGTGCCACTTTGGGAACTGAAAAAAGATCAGATGTTAAGGCTGCCAACATACTTTAGGATGGCCTGTATTTTTTTTTTCTTTATAGTGAGAGGTTCCCTTTGTTGACATAAAGTTTGGGGATATATTATTAATAAAATTAGGCTTCTTGAGAGGAGAGCCTGCTCTCTAAATGGGTCTCCCTTGCTAAGCCCAGGTCCCTGTTACCAGCAGCGGATGTGGGCACATGCTAATATTAGATGGCAGTCACTTTTGGTTTGAGTTAAGCCTTTTGTCCCATCCTCCAGCTTCCCCAGGTGACTTCCGTGGACATGACCACTGGCTGTGGAGGTGACAGTCCTCTGGCCAGAAAGATGAGAGGCGCCGCATTCATGTCCTCCAGCTACCAGCAGCTTCCTTTTCTACTTCTCCACCCCTCTGAAATCTGTCTTTCTGCAGCAACAAAATACCAGCTAACGGACACCTTTTCCCCTAATTACTGTTCCATGTTTTCTTTCTTTAGGTAGAATAGCTCTCAGTGGAGGTAAGGGAGGGGATGATTTTGCACCCCTCCATTTTGGCAATCTCTGGAGACATTTTTGCTTATGATAAAAATGGGTAATTTTACTGACATTTAGTGGGTAGAGGCTAGGGATGCTGCTAAACATCCTACATTGCACAGGACAGCCCCCACACACGGAATTATCCAGCTCAGGGATGAGAAACCCTGATGTAGACGAAGCAAATATATCTTCTCTTCCCTTCATTCATTGCCTTGAAATTGGTGGACTTCTTCCAGCATTTACGTGCCTAAAGGCGTTCTAGGATTACCCACGACCCAGTGTGGCTCTGTATCAGGAACATTGTGGGCAAGGTCAAGGCTGATGTCTGAGCATAGGAGGTCACAACAAAGGGACTCTTTTTATTCACCAGAGTGGTAGATTGTACCCAATGAATGATAATAATGATTACATGGAATGTTCAAAGCACTCTCATTTCCATTCTCTCCTGTGAGCCTTTCTGCAACTATGAGGCAGGCAGCCCTGAGATTTTACTGTGCCTATTTGCAGTAAAACAAATTACTCAAAACACAGTCCCAGCCCCCTTACCCAGAATCAAACCTCCGTTTCCAGATCTAGCCGGCCTCTTTCTGTTTTGTTCGGTTCCCTGTAACTATGAGATAAAATGTACGGAGAAATTTCCAAATGGGTCTGTGCTAGCATCTTTTCCCCTTTCCCTATTTCATGGGTACTCCTTATACTACCAAAATGGGCTCTTGGGAAAAGTTCTGATATCTTCAGTGAATTACAGTCACTAAGTGATGCAGAGCTCTTATCTCTTAAGTCTTATCTTTCTAAGAAATATGAACAAATTTGGCCGGGCGCGGTGGCTCACACCTGTAATCCCAGCACTTTGGGAGGCCGAGGCGGGCGGATCACGAGGTCAGGAAATTGAGACCATCCTGGCTAACACGGTGAAACCCCGTCTCTACTAAAAATACAAAAAATTAACCGGGCGTGGTGGCGGGTGCCTGTAGTCCCAGCTACTCGGGAGGCTGACGCAGGAGAATGGCGCGAACTCGAGAGGCGGAGCTTGCAGTGAGCCGGGATCTCGCCACTGGACTCCAGCCTGGGGGACAGAGCGAGACTCTGTCTCAAACAAACAAACAAAATATGAACAAAGTCTTCTCTCAAGTGGGTTTTGAGCCTGCTGGCCAATGCAATGGCTGGGAGTAGTAGTCCAGAAGCTTTGTTGGGGCAAGGTAACTCGGGAAGGAAGGGAATTTGCATTGGGCACATTCACTCTTTTTCGCTGTAAAAGAGTAATTCCCTCCCTGGCTAGGGAACAAGGGCCCTTCTAACACTCAACACTGCCTCCCCTTTGGCTTCCTCCCTTCCCTGACCTAGTCAAACCTGACCTTGCCCACAAGCGATGCTTAAAGTGCTAAAGGATCTCTTCCCCGACTGTTAAGACCAACCAGCTTTCCAGGAAGGGAGAGTGGGAAGAGTTAAGCATCACTTACATTGGCTCAGGGAAGGTCAGTGATAATTTCTATAGTTTACTGAGCCTCTCATTCTGACGTAGGCACTCTACATTGGTCCAACCCTATGGGGTAGGTCTGAGTAAACCCATTTCAGAGACAAGGAAACTTAGGTAGAAGTTAAATTACCTACCTAAGGCCACACAGTCAGTAAGTGTTGGGCTTAGGACTCCAACCTTGGGTCTACCTAAATCCAATGTTTCTATCTTTACCACTTCAGAAAAAAATGGCTTTTATAGGAGGTATTTTGAGAAAAAGCAAGCACTCATTTGTCATAAAATAGTCAACTAAGAGAATGATGTTCCTTTTAGTGATACGTGTAACTGACTTGAAAAATAGAGCCCGGCGGAGCTGCCGTGGTGCGGCCAGGCCACGTGAGGAGAACCGAGAACATGAATAGCACCTTATGGGCCAGGGCATTTCTTTGACACTAATTCTAAATAAAGCCTTGACTGTCTTGTGAACAATCAAACATTATTCTGTAATGTATTCTTTTCAGGTGGACAAAGAAAAATTACCATTGGATGAGAAGAAAATGAATACAGAATTCTCTGTTTTAAAAAAAGCTCAATAAAAATGTCACATGAAGTAATTTAGACAGTGACTAAAAGATGCCAGAACCCTGACTGAAAAGTGAAACGTAGTCAATTGTATGGTCTCCCAAATGCCAAGGTCTTTGTTTGACTGATTTTTAAATTTTATTTTATTGACTTCATTTTTCAGGGCATGTATTAGAATTGCAGGATCTGGGCACGGTCTAAAAATGGCATTATGGGTGCTACCCACCCCATGAGTCTTTAGTGCTGGTTCCAACTGTAGCACATATTTTTATGGAAGGTGTGGGTGAAACAAATGGCAAATTTGTGACTCAGTTTACTCATCTGTGCAAAGTGAGATAGTGTCCTTACTTCTGGAGTTATCAGACATGTTCAGCCCCTTACCTGATACCTATACCCCTTCCACAGTGATATCTTCCAGGCCCTTTCACAATTGCTTAACTGTCTTTTCTCCCTCTAGGCTGAGAATGTATTCAGAGCAGGGGTCTTATCCCCCATCTCTGTGCCTCCAACACCGTCCACCACAGAGCCTGGTTCACAGCGATGTTCAGTGCATACTTAGCAAATCAGTGAAAGGGGTGTTTTGCTTCAAATAACCTACATGCCCATCGATAGGGGACTTGCTTGTGAAGTTACGTAGCTTCTGCACGTGGAATTCTAGCTGTACTAGTAAATGAGGGGATCACTTTGATATCCGTAAAGGCAAAATGCAAAGGATATAATCTCTGCAAAAAAAAGTTTTATTTGTATAGAAAAGTTCTAGAGGACTGTCATGGTGCACAATCTTTAAGACGGCCCCCAGTGATCCCTACCTCCTTGTGTGACCCTCTCCCCTTGAGTGTGGTTTGGACTTTGTGACTTGCTTCTAATGACCGAATATGGCAGAAGTGAGAGGATGTCACTTTTGAGACTAGGTTTTAAAAATACTGTGGCTTCTGTCTTGGTGTGATCTCTCTCTTTCCCTCTGTCTTTCTCTCTCATCACTGACTCTGGATGGAGGCAGCCCTGTGGAGAAGTCTATGCGGTGAGAAACTGAGGAGGGCCCCTGCCTCTGGCTGCGAGTACTTGAGGCTTTCAGTCCAATAGCCCATGAGGAACTGAGACCTGCCAACAACCATAGGAATGAACCTAAAGCAGATCCTCCCCAAGACGAATCTTCAGATGAGACTGCGGCCCTTATCAACATCTTGACTGAACCTAATAAGAGATCTTAAGTCAGATGCACCTGGCTAAGCCACACCCTGATTCCTGATCCATAAAAGCTGTGAGTTAATAGATGCTTATGTTGTTGTTTTTGTTGTTGTTGTTTGTTTGTTTGTTTTTGAGATGGAGTCTCACTCTGTTGCCTAGGTTGGAGTGCAGTGGGGTGATCTCAGCTCACTGCAAGCTCCACCTCCCGGGTTCATGCCATTCTCCTGCTTCAGCCTCCCGAGTAGCTGGGACTACAGGCACATGGCACCACGCCCTGCTAATTTTTTGTATTTTTAGTAGAGGTGGAGTTTCACCATGTTAGCCAGGATGGTCTTGATCTTCTGACCTCGTGATTCACCTGTCTCGGCCTCCCAAAGTGCTGGGATTACAGGCATGAGCCACCACACCCGGCCAGATGCTTATTGTTTTAAGCCCTAAATTTTAGGGTAATTTGTTGTGCAGAAATAGAAAACTCATACAGATGTGGAATTGACTGTGAAACAGTGGTCATCTTTAGAGAATAAGACTAGTATTTGGGGGGTGATGACAGAAAACCAGCTCTGACACTTACTAACTGTGTAACTTGGGAAAGTTACTAAATTTCTCTGTGCCTCAGTTTGATCATCTATGAAATGCAGATAATAATAGTAACTTACCTCAAAGAGTTTTTCTGAGGAGCATTTACCATATGCATGGCATGTGATAAGTGCTATCTGTCTATGTCTCTCAATCCAGACCTATGCTATTATTACTGTCTTTTCATTTTATATTCTCTTGACCTTTGGATTTTTTTAACCTTGTGATTATATTACAGTCATAGGTTAGAAAGAATTTTAAAAATTTAAAGCAAGATGCATGAATGGTGTTAGTCAATTTGGCCTGGGCCAAATCTTCTCCATCAGAGCATTTTGTTGGAAGCATATCTTCGAAAGTGATAAAATGCTATTATTTTATTTTGTATAGGAGATATTATGCTTTTGAAAATCCTTTCATATAAATTGTCTCACAGCAACCCCATGAGGTAGTGGATAATATGGATAGTACTATTATCCTAATTTTATAGCCGAAGAAACTGAGCTTAAATGCTAAAGTAGAGACTAGAGATTTCTGGAAACCAAGATCTTTCTAGAACATTCCCTGTGCAGATATACAGAAAACTTCTGCTTTTATGGAATAGCCAGAAGTGATTTTAATGAGTTATGAATAAGTTTAATATGCTGTTTATTGATAATATGCAAGCCTACCACCCATGGATGTAGGCTTTAAAACACACTTCTCATTAAATCCATGATGGCATTACCTTACTATCCCTTTGATGACTCCAGAAGGCACTTCAGGGTTCTCATCATGAACATCAGCGACTCTACTGCAAGAACACTATCACTTAAAACCTCTTGATAAACGGGACTAGGGTATTTGGGGTTACTTATCCTAGTCACATCTTTATGGTGTATATCCTAGATGAATTAATTCCTCCACACCTCCTATTCAGGGGGCCCTGTTGTACAGTTAACTCTGCCTCTAACTTCTCTGCTGTGAGACTTTGAGAAAATCGCTTTATATCTTTCAACCCTAGTTTTCTTATTTGGAAAATTAGAAGGATGAGCTGTTTTATTGCTTTGTAAACTAGTCTTGTGAGATGCCTACATGAGAGTAACCTACAGAAGATGTATGAAATACAAATTTCTGGGTTCACCTCTTGAAATTCGTATTCAATAATTTTGGGATGAGATCTGGAAACCTACAGTTTAAAAAGTTCCTTATATCTGTCAATAGGGGATGATGAGTTAAAGATGTAAATATATACTTTAGATGACTTGGCAGAATGCTGTTAAAAAGAATGATGCAGTGTAATTTGTATTGATATTGCACAATCTTCAATATGCATTAAAAAATTTTCCCCTAATTCCTGCACTGATCAACAATATGTATTATTAAGAGGAAAAAATTGGCCAGGCATGGTGGCTCACGCCTGTAATCCCAGCACATTGGGAGGCTGAGATGGGCAGATCACGAGGTCAAGAGATGGAAACCATCCTGGCTAACATGGTGAAACCCCGTCTTTACTTAAAAAAAAAAAAAAAAAAAATTAGCCGGGTGTGGTGGCAGGTGCCTGTAGTCTCAGCTACTCGGGAGGCTGAGGCAGGAGAATGGCATGAACCTGGGAGGCGGAGCTTGCAGTGAGCCGAGTGCCACTGCACTCCAGCCTGGATGACAGAGCGAGACTCTGTCTCAAAATAAATAAATAAATAAATAGGAAAAAATTAAGGTTCATTACAGGTGTATGGCATGCTTCATTTGTATTAAAATTGTAGATGAAGACCTACCTACAAGTATAATCATATACATAGAATATATCTCAGGGAGGGAGACTGCGGCTTCAGGGATCAGGAGCTGGAGAGACTTCCGTTTCCCTGTATATCTTTTTATACTGCTTAGATCCTTTTTTTTTTTTTAAAGTATGTATTGCCTATTCAAAAACATTTTTCTTTGGTTGGTAATGATGTGTCAATGTTGGTTATTGATTGTAACGCCTGCACCCTGATGTGGGTTGTTGATGGTAGAGAGGCTGCCTGTGTGTATGGGGTAGGGCAATGTGAGAACTCTCTGTACTTTCCGGTTAATTTTGCTGTAAGCCTAAAACTGCTCTAAAAAGTAAAGTTGGCCGGGCGCGGTAGCTCGTGCCTGTAATCCCAGCACTTTGGGAGGCCGAGGAAGGCGGATCATCCTGGCTAACGCAGTGAAACCCCATCTCTATTAAAAATACAGAAAATTAGCTGGGTGTGGTGGCAGGCGCCTGTAGTCTCAGTAACTCGGGAGGCTGAGCCAGGAGAATCGCTTGAACCTGGGAGGCAGAGGTTGCAGGGAGGCAGAGGTTGCAGTGAGCCGAGATTGCACCACTGCATCCAGCCTGGGCAACAAAGCGACACTCTGTCTCAAAAAAAAAAAAAAAAAAAGGAAAGTCTATTAATTAAAAACATTTTTAAGTGCTAGGCATGATAAACCCATATATAAATAAATGTATGGCTGCATAGCTAGATAGAATGACTGATAAAGTAAAAGCTCCTCAGGGGATTCTGCTGTGAAGCTGAGTTTGGGAACCATGAGACTAGGTGAGCTCTAGGGTCTCTTCCAGTGAAGATTTCGGGTGAGCTGAAGAGTAGAAAATAAGTTTGGAAAAGCAAGTCAGAGGCAGATTGTAGAGAGTCTGGGAGGCTCAACTGAGAGTTTTGGGGTGTGTCTTGCAGGCATTGGAGAACACTGTTTTATATTGTTTTCTGGTAACTGTGAGCTGGTTGGGCTGGGAAAGTGCCAGGAGGCCAGTGAGGAGCGAAGGCCTTGATCCAGGAGGTGGCTGGAGAGGCGAGAGGCAGAAGAGTGTCTGGGATGGTCAGAAGAGAAGAGGAGAGAGTTTTAAGGACCTCGAAAAAGTATTAGGTTGAATCATGTGAAATTGCTGATACCAGACCATTTTGACCTTCAGTAATGGCAATTTCATACGGTTCAACTCAATTAAATTGACAATGTTAGGTGGCAGAGGCCATATCTGGGAGCGAAGACGGACAAGAAGATTTGCGGATTTAGAACCTTGGTGGGTTGGGCACTATTATTAAAAATAGAAGAATGAGGATGTTAGAAGCGATAACTAAATGTAGTGTTAGACCTAGCTGGGAGTCATAGAGCAAATGCTTTTACTTACGATTTCCTGAATACATCTAGTGTTTTTATATATTTGTGCCTTTGCTTGAAACATTTCCTCTGCCTAGGAAATGTGTTGATTTTAAAAAAAGAAAGATCCTTGTGGAGGACTAGTGAGATGTGGGGGTGGGGGGGGTGGGGGACGCAGCAAAAATGCCAGTCTACCTGGAGCAGAGTTCATGATCTCATGGGGTGGGAAGAGCTTATCAACGATAAATACAAGCATTTACATTGGTGTGGCTGGGAACTGGCCTTTGAACAGAGCAGGCCTTAAGGAAAGTGACATTTTAGGAAGATGAAGTTGCAGGTGGTAGGCAGGACTGATTTCTTGCAAAAGAGATCAGTGACCCAAGATTGAGGTGGTGAGGGCACCAGGCCAGGGAGACAGCAATTGGAGTGGGGATGAAATAGCATGCTTCATGGCCTCACAGAATCTTGGAGAAAGAAGGAAGCTTAAATGTCATCCAGTTCAAACAGCACCTCTATCAATGCGCAGATCGCTTCCTCAATCTACTATTTTCTTGAAGAATTTTGGGGCCACGAAAGTCATCACTCGTGTGCCTTGGTCTACCTATGAGAGAGCTCATCTTTGTCAGGAGTGAAAAGCCAGCTTTGCCCAGCAACTTTCATTTTTATAGATCAGGTCAAATTTCTTTTCTTTTCTTTTTTTTTTAACCTGACAACCCTTCAGAGATTTGAGGTCACCAACCATGAAATGCTGAATCTTCTTGTTTCTATGCTACCCAGCTCCAGGGCCGTGGTTTTTACATGATTGTTTCCAGCCAATGAATACACAATTAGATGATCTGAAAATTTTCACTGTGAGTTTATAGACATATTGACACTGTTTATTTAGTCTTTTTTTGAAATTAAGTTTAGAAAGCCTACAACATATAAGGTTAAACATTTGTTATCTCCTTTGAACATACGATGGCCGATAGTGGTTTTTTTTTTAGAAATCTTGTTTCTGAGTATTTATTTACACAATCAAAGTTTGAAGATTTTAAAGAAGTATAGATTTGTGGCTTCTGAAAATGAGCTTAGAATTTTTATGAAGTGTAACTTGACTGTGGAAGTCAGAGAAGGAGCCACAGTGACCTTTGGGAGGCAGTGCAAATGGAGCAGCAAAGATGGACAAAGGACATTGAGAAATGAGGAGAATCACTGGAAGTAGGAAGGAAAACTGAACATTTAGATGTGCAAGATGCAAAATAATCAGCAGTAGTTATGAGGAAGGGCATAAAATAGGACATGTGCTTCAGCTGTGAGCACTGAAATATAAGATATTGGGAACAGGGGTTAAAACACATGTGACAAATACTCTAAAAGCTGCATGATGGAGAAGCTTCATTTCAACATCTGTCCAAAATGCTTTCTCTATTGTAAGAAGCGCTCACATGATTTGCACACAGCCAAAACCTGCAAAGAACATATGCAATTCCACGCTAAGCAGTATGAACACATATTGGGGACATATCTGATCCTCAGACTCACTAAGAGTTTTCTCTAAGAATAAAAAAGGATTGCTAATTGTATTTAAATGACATGTAAGAATGAATAAATAAATGTATTATTATTTTAAAAATAACTGTTGGGATTTTCTTAGCAGTGTGTCTTGCACTGGATCCAGCCAGCATTAAGTAAGTATCAAAGACCAACAGTTGTTAGGATGCTTTTAAGATCCATTTATTAGTAGTAGTATTTTAAATCCCTTTGTATGAGCACATACATCAATATGTTATTGTCATAAAAGTTTCATCTCCATAGCTCAGTATCTATTAATACCATTTAGGGCCAAGTGCCAGTCAGATTCTAGGAATTCCACTCCAAAGAAGAAATCAAAATGAATGAAAACCTCCAATCTATATTTCCCATTTAGGAAGAAAAACCTTCTTGAATTTCACTTGAAAATTTATGAGAAGTTTGGGACTGAGTAAATGGTGGAAAGAGTGGAATTTTGAATTTACTGCCTAAATATCTTGCCCTCTGCTTAGTAAGGTTGGGGCTGCCAAGTAGCTCACTATAAGAGAGTGAATAATCCAGGTTCTTGGTGGAACTAGGACATATATTAAATTTGGAAACCAGTCCAATGAAGTCCCTTCCAGGGCAACTCAATTAATCCTTCCTTAATGATCAGAACATTGAAACTTTTGCATGCAGACCAATCTCCAAAATGAATCAATTAAACTCAGAAGCTTCTCACAACAGCAAAGTAGGCAGGATTTAGAGCACAGGACAGTGCAAAAGCAAAACCACATCATTGTGTGGTGCTATCTTACTGCGTCAAGACCTAGCTAGGACTCTATGGCCACAGGCAGTCTGTACACAAGTTGAAGCAATTAAGGAAGGCATGGGCTCCCTGTGCAAGAGGGAGGAACTCAACCCCTGCCCCTTGCTAAGAACTCTGAGGCAAAGTGCAGAGAATCTCTCCAGCTATTCAGTGTTCTTAATGGCTCATTAAGCTTAGATTTACTGGCTGTCCTTACAAGTCCACTGGACAGTTGTCTAGTCACTGAGATTTTTCCAAATGTAGAATTATATCTGATGATTGTTGAAGTCACATTTAGGGTGGGTGTGGGGTTGGTGGCAGAGCTGGGAGACTGCCTAGCTGTATCATACAGAGATATATCCAGTTTCAAAGAACAGAACACCCTCCTGTATTCATTTGGTAGGGGGGCCAAGTACCACAAACTGAGTGGCTTAAACAACAGAAATTTATCATCTTTCAGTTCTAGAGGCAAGAAGTCTGAGATCAAGGTGTCAGCAGGGTTGGTTTCCTCTGAGGGCTGTGCGGGAAGGATCTGTTCCAGGCCTCTCTGACTTGTATGTGGCTGCCTTCTCCCGCCTTTACTTTGTCTTCTCTGTGTATGTATATCCCCAAATTTCCACTTCTTATAAGGACATCAGTCCTATCGAATTAGGACCCACCCCTCATGACCTCATTTTAACTGGACTATCTTTGTAAAAAGATCCCATCTTCAAATAAGATCGCATTCTGAGATGCTGGGGTTTATGACTCCAGCATATCTTTTTTCAGTTTAAGATTCATTTATTAGTAGTAGTATTTTAAATCCCTTTGCAGGAGCACATACGTCAATGCGTTATTGTCATAAAAGTTTCATTTCAATAGCTCAGTATCTATTAATACTATTTAGGGCCAAGTGCCAGCCAGATTCGAAGCAATTCCACTCCATAGAAGAGATCAAATGAATGAAAACCTCCTACAGTGGCTGAAGCAGGGTTTGACTGGCCTTACACACAGGCAGCCCCAAAGTAAGCAGATCAGGGCTGGTCTGGTTTCTCAGAGACAAAACCAGGATCCACAGCTCTGTACATCTTTCTGCTGTGTCATTTGTTAAATGCCTCAGGGTCAAAGGATGGCTGCCACAACCCCAGACCTCTTGTCTATAGTCCAAGCATGAAGAAGGAGGGAAAAGTTTAGTGAAATGACAAGGATGGCCAGTAAAGAGGCACTTTGCTGGTGAGCCTTTGCCTTTTCATTCAGAGACTATCTCTCATTGGCCAGAACTGTTCATATGGTTGGAAAATCAAACATTTATAGTTAAGCAATGTCATCCTGAACAAAGTCTGTGTTATTTCTGTAAAGATAAAAGGTAAAGAGGGATAAATATTGGATAAGTAGCAGTAATACTTCCGAAGCTAAGACTGGAAGGGCTAGGAATTTGCCAAAGTAAGGGTCAAGGCTGAAGTCACCAGCCAGGTAGTTTAATAGGATCTGTGTGTGGGGCAAGGGCCAGTCTAGGGAAGGGAATGAGACCTGAAACCTAGAGAGAGGTTGGACAGCTGTCTCTTACAAGATGGAGGGGCCCAATACAGGCTGACTTGTCACTCTGTGGCCCTGTGGTCTCCTCCAGGAACAGTGCCATTTCCAAGGCTTAGCTTTGACCTCTGTTGCTAGTAGACTGGACATTCAGAGGTGACAGTGGCTACACTGGTCACAGTCAGTGGGAATGCATGCTGTTGGGCCTGTGCATAGCTTCCATCTCTCCATTTTTGTGCCCATCATACCACTTCTGGGGTGGCCAATGACAGGCTTGCCACCTCTCCCATAGAACATTACACTGATACAGCCGGGCGCAGTGGCTCATGCCTGTAATCCCAGCACTTTGGGAGGCCAAGGCGAGTGGATCATCTGAGGTCAGGAGTTTGAGACCAGCCTGGCCAACATGGAGAAACCCCGTCTCTACTAAAAATACAAAATTAACCAGGTGTGGTGGTGTATGCCTGTAATCCCAGCTACTCAGGAAGGCTGAGGCAGGAGAATCGCTTGAACTCAGGAGGCGGAGGTTGCGGTGAGCTGAGATTGTGCCACTGCACTCCAGCCTGGGCAACAAAAGCAAAACTTGGTCTCAAAAAAAAAAAAAAAAAAGCATTACACTGATTCGTTATACCGATGACATCATGCTGATCAGACATGAGCAGCAAGAGCTGACTAGTACTCCAGAGGTCTTACAAGGTAAGACATTTGCAGTCTAGAGGTGGTAGATCAACCCTACAAAAATTTAGATTTTGGCCAAATGGCCAAATCATTTTGTCTACTTGGTTGTCTATTTTCTATTTTCTCTTCCATGATGGATGTTTTCTGGTGGGCATTAACTTATAATTCAAATATCACCAGAGGTTGAGCCCACTCTCATATTCATGTTCATCTACATGCCTCTACTGCAGACTTCCTTGTCTCCAATCTTCCAGTCCTTTCATTTTGGTTCCTAACCAGCTGGTTCAGCCATTGGCCCCTGCTCAGGAATCTGTGTATGTTTTCCTCTTAGCCACTTTTCTTCCTCACAAAGTGTATTAGGAGGATCCAGCTTTTCTGCGGGAAAGGTTTGTCCCTCTTGCCTGTCTTTCAGTGGCTGTAATACAGCTGCTGCCCATTTTCAGCTCATGCCTACATACTAAGCTGATACAGCAGTAACCAAGCTTAGACATTTTCTCCTCCTTCAGTTGATCATATGGGACCCATATGGCTTCGATGAGCTGAAAAAACTGTTGAGAGTGCCTTAAGTTTCTGGGCTACCTGCTCATGAAGTTTATTCATGGCCCCAGTCCTGCTCAGACCAAGTCTTAGAGGTATAATTTTCATCTTATGATAGACTGCTGCTGAGCCTATTTCAATGCAGGACTTGGAGAATTCAGCTCATGATGGACTGTGGTGGATGCATGGTCATTTGCCCCCAAATCAAGTGTTCCATTTCTACCTGGGTCCAATGATGTACCAGGAACTGTTTATTGAAAGGTGTATAAATCTTTGCTGTAGATAGTGTGGCATTGGTCCAGTACCCCAGAGACCTGCTTGCAATTTTTCCAATGGGCCTTGCAATAAACTCCACCACGGCATCTTCTAATGCACCGGATACCTCCAACATCATACAGTCTGCTAGACTGGACTATGTGGCAGGGCTGCACAGAGCTCTTTCCTGACCTGGGCCCCACTTCAAGCTGTCAGTCTTTTGTGTTGACCGGTAGGTGGGCCCAAGCAGTATTCCTAGATGTAGAACCCAAAGAGGCCCACCTTTCTTCTTTAGGGTAGGCAATAAAAGATATATCAATTAGTTTTTTACTTCGGAGGTAATATCCCAGAACATGCCTGACTTCTTGACTCTTAAAAAATTATCAAAGTGACCGATTTCTGAATCTTTGTAGTGTTTATCTCCCACTTCTATATTGCAAATGTCTTACCTTGTAAGACCTCTGGAGCTCTGGAGTACTAGCCAGCTCTTGCTGGTCATGTCTGATCAGCATGATGCCATCGGTGTAATGAATCAGTGTACTGTTCTATGGGACGTCCAAGTGCCTTAGATTCTTTAGACTATATTATGATAGAGACTGAGAGAGTTAACAGCCTAGAGGCAAAACTGGAAATGAATACTATTGTCTTGTCTATGGTAATGAAAGCAGTTTCTGATGCTCTTTTGTGAGTGGAATAGAAATGAGCTTGCCAAACCAATGATGGTATATCTTGTACCTGAGGCCTTATTAATCAATTTTAGCAATAATACTGCCTTCTGCAGGGCAGCTGTAATCAAGGCTACTTAGTTGATCTTGTGGGAATCTATAGTCATTCTCCAGGATCCATCTGGTCTCTGCAGGGTCTAGACTGGTGAATGAAACTGATATATGTTATGGCCTATCACCCCTGCCTCCTTGAAATCCTTAAAGATGGCACTAATATCTGGCATCTCCCTAGATAGCACATTGTTTCTGATTAACTATTTTGGCCAGGGCTAGGGGAGGGGTTGCAAATTCAGAGGGTTCCACTTGGCCTTCTCTACTATGATATCTGTTACTCCACAGGCCAAGAACCCCATGTGGGGCTGTGACAGGCAGAAGGATGGCTCATTGAAGATGCTCATGTCCTAATTCCCAGAACCTGTGAATATGCTACTTCGACAGCAAAAGGGACATTGCAGATGTAAATTACGGACCTTGAGACCGGGAGATTATTCTGGATTGTCTGGTGGACCCATTGTAATCACAAGGTTCATATAAGGGAAATAGGGAAGCAGGAGAGTCAGAGAAGGAGATGGGATGATGGAGGCAGAGGTTGGAGTGATGCAATTGCTAGCTTTGAAGGTAGAGGAAGAGACCTTAAGCCAAGGAATGTGGGTGGCTTCTAGACGCTAAAAAAGGCAAACAAACAAACAAACAAAAACCCTGCAACAGATTCTTCCCTAGACCCTCCAGAAGGAACACTGCCTTGCTAACACCTTGATTTTAGCCCAGTAAAATTCATTTTGAACTTCTAACCTGAAGAACCATAAGATAATAAATGTTTGTCATTTCAAGGTACTTATGTTTGTGGTGATTTGTTACAGCATAATAGGAAACAATTACAGGGGCTACCCCAACTGACAAGTGCATCAACCCCAACTATGCACTCTAGAACTGGGAAAATGACCACCAGTTGTATCAATTGACCCAGTGGACCAACTGTAAGCTAGATGTTAGCCAGGACTCTACTGACTACATGGTACTTGTAAGCCCTCACTCTGACAAGGAGGTCATGATGAAGCTTTGGGTCTTTTGGTGTCAATGTCAACTTAAATCCTGTGTCCAGTAATACCTGAAACACCTGGGCATTCCCCCTTCCCCAGTGTGTAGTCACTAGGGTATTGCTCGTAGGTCCTTTGATGAAGGACTGAGAGATTCATTGCAGTATATACTTCCTGTGGTGTTGCAGGGTCCTTTCTCTAGGGCACCTGGCCAACTCCTCAGTCAATGGGTTTTGGATCTGAAATTGAAGATCTTCAGGTCTGGGAACTGAATGAAGGATCATGACTTTTTTTATTGGGGTGATCACCATCAGCTTTCTACTCTTTCATTCTTGACTTCTTCTGATTATAGATGTCAGACAGTACCCTTGTTGGTTCCTGTCTATTTTGCCCTTCAGGGCACCATGTTCTATAAACCATCTCCACAGTTCCCTGTGGGTCAAGCCCCCTTGGCTACCCTTCTGACTTTGTAGTAATTGTGGCCCCCCACTTCTGGTGGTGAGGGACTGCTACCAGGCCTCCATTATTTGGGGCCCCATTCTGCAAATAACCATTAACAAGTCCAGCTTTGTGAGTGTCTCATCTACAGTTAGCCCTACCCAGCCTGCTGAGGACAGGTATCACTGAATTGATTAGTGTTCTTGGTGAACCTCTTGCCAGCTCATTCCTGGTGGCCTTGTTAAATGATGGGTTCACTGAGCCTACCCATGGAGCATAATCTTCTAGTGGGTCTTTTGGCCTCATATAATATATCCATTCCAGCATGTCTTACTTATGAATCCTGCTGTGAGTCTAAGATAAGACTAAGCATAGATTAATTCCTCCATTGTCATTTAGTTAGCCTATGCACAGTGATAAGTTGCATGTCAATAACTGTCAGGAGGGGGCCACTGCCTGCCACGACTCTCAATTAATCTATGCTGGTTAAATATTCTAAAACCTGCATTTTTATTATCGACTTTCTATTATAGGTGAAAGGGAAAGGAAGATAAATATCTGAAACCAAGGAGTGTGAGATGGGGAAATCTGATCAGAGCTGAGCTCTTAGAGAAGTGGTTGTTGGTTGCATGGGAGTTAAGAGGCAGAGGAGAGGAAGAAGATAGGGAAACTCAGAGAAAACCGAAGTTCAAAGGAGTAGGATGGGGCAAGAGCACACAGCATCTCAACAAAACCTAGAGCTCCAATGTTGCTGTAATTGGAAGACAAGAGTCCTAACACTGCAGAGGCAAGGATGGACTCAGGTCAAAGATTGTGGCTGGGAAGGCCCTTCAGCCTTGGCTCCCAGTCTCCCTACCCTTCTCTGTCTCTCCCATGCATCCAGCACTCAGGGATCAAGAAACTCTCAAGGAAAAACTTCATCTTTTTCCAATTAAAAAAAATCCGGGCTGGGTGTGATGGCTGATGCTTGTAATCCCAGCACTTTGGGAGGCCGAGGTGGGCAGACCACTTGAGGCCAGGAGTTGAAGACAAACCTAGCCAACATGGCGAAACCCCATCACTACTAAAAATACAAAAAATTAGCTGGGCGTGGTGGCAGGCATCTGTGATCCCAGCTACTGGGGAGGCTGAGGCAGGAGAATTGCTTGAACCCATGAGGTGGAGGTTGCAGTGAGCCAAGATCAAGCCATTGCACTCCAGCCTGGGCAACAAGTACAAAACTGCATCTCAAAACAAACAAACAAACAAACAAACAAAGAAAACACAAAACTGCTTTGCCTAACTGGAGAATGTGGAATTTCTAATTCCACATTGAGTATGCTGCCATGTTTTTTTCCTTGTGCGTCTCTCCTGTTCTCTCATCCCTGTGACCCTCTGCTATCCCCTTTCCTTGCTCCGTCTTCTGGTTTGTTTGTCCTTCTGTCCCATATCTTTTCTGGCACTCTCCTCTTTGAACATCACCATTCTCTGGCCCTTTCATTCTTCCTGCTGCCTTCCTTTCGCCTCTTTTCCTCTCCTGATAGACACCCTCTCTCCTTTCAGAGGCCCTGTTTTCCTAACACACCCGAGCACCTGCTCAAGGCCACTGCAATCACGCACGCCACTCTCACACAGTCTTCTTCCCTTTGCATTTTCTGGGCCTTGCTTTTGACTGAGCAATTGGCTTCTGACGTCAAAGTTTTCAGATACAATAGATGTCAGTTATTCAACGTCACTCTAGAGGCTAATCTGAATTCAAGAACTTTGGCTTGAGAGGAAATGTTTGGAGAAAGGCAATTTCACTGCTTTTCAGTCTATAGATAACCTCTTCTACCATCGTCAAGGGGAAAGGAGAACACCTCTACATCTTGTCAAAGCCTTTACAGAAAGATAAGATTCATTCTCATTCTTTAAACACTGTTGCTGATGTAAAACACCTTACCTTCAAAGAGGTCAGTATTTATTCTACTTCACTACAAAATTACTAAGGAAAATCACATATTCCTGCATTGAGATAAAACTGCATCACGAAGTTTTAGTAAAACAATTTTTTCCCCAAGTCTCAAAGGACGGCTTCATCCAACATTCAACAAATGAGTTGAAATGTTAAAAAATTTAAACTCACATGTACTCTACAAATGGAAAATGTACAAAATATGGCAACCTACATATAAGCAAGGTTTGTTTTCTTTAAGGTGAATCAAATTTTGTCATTAGGTTATTACTATTACCGGTCTATTTGAAATCAAACACTGTAATTGGATATTTCTCTGGCGTTCAAATCATCAGGGGAGGGGAAGCCTCTGGGGTCAGGGTTGGAGGAAATTGATGGGATTTCATAGACTGGCAGGTTGGCAATAACCTCATGGATTCCTTAAGACGAAAACCCTTAGGGCATGGTTTCTCAAACTCTCCACTATTGAGATTTGGGGAAGAGTTATTCTTTGTTGTCAGGGGCTTTCCTGTGTGTTGTGGGATGCCTAGCAGCATGCTTGGCCTCTGCCTCCTAGATGTCAGCAGCATCCCTCCTCCCCCATATAACAACTAAGAATGTCTCCAGACATTGCCAAATGTTCCCGAGGGGTGCGGTGTGGGTGGAAATCGCCAATGGTACAGAATCTGCCTTAGATTATAAACGAGGAAGGAGATCCAGAGACCTCATGGGGATTTCCATTAGTGGAAAAGGAAAGATATTCTTGGCTAGATCCTCTAGATCCTCCAAACCAAGAATCCCACCAGGCCCAGGAAAGCCCAGTGGGTAGCTGTGGAGGGGTCTCCCTCAAAGCCAACAAGCTGTACCTGTGGGGCATTTGAGAAGCAGGTGGGGGCGATTGAATGGGAAGCAGAGATCATGTTTATGCTCACTGAGGAACACTTTCCCTCATACCAAATCTTTCAGCTTTCAGGAGACAGCAGCATTTGTTCTCCAACAGGCAAAACTAACACAAGACCCCTGGTCAGTTCTAATGGGACCTCTGAAGATGAGACAGAATCTGAAATAGCAGATCTTGTTCCTGAGGGGGAGTAGGAGGAAAGCCCAGGCAGTGACCCTGGCTGGAGTAGCTGGTTACTATTGGTGTCTTCTTTTACTGGGCCTGCTGCCAAGATAGGAGAGGAGGCAAAGGAAGAAACATGTTGAGACCTGCAAGAGCAGTCGGGTGAGCAGAGACAGCAGCTGCTCAGGCTGGAAAAACAGCTGGACAGGCTGCAAAAAAGAAAAAAAAAACAACAAAAAACAGAGGCTTGGAATGAAGAAAAGGAATCCCCTGCTCTCAAGACGAGAAGAACTATTGCCTAAGGACTGAGGATAAGATTCTTCAGCTTTGAAAGAGATTTCAATAGTGGGGCATTTCATCCTCTTTTTCAAAAATCTCTACCAAGGGAACTTGAATCTAGCACACATCCAGTCTCCGGATTGCAGGGCAAGACTGAGCCCAGGCGCAGGTGTTCTCAGAGGAGGCTTGGAAGAGCTGACTTTAAAGGGACACCTATGCCCAGGAGAACTGGTGGAACCAGGGCCTCCTATGGAAGGCAAAGCCTTCAGCATCTAAACATGAGCCTCACTGTCTTGTGTGAGGGAGATTTTGATGAGAAACAAGTGGATAGTAGAGGCCCTCAGAACATAAGCTGTGTGTGTGTGTGTGTGTGTGTGTGTGTGTGTGTCTGGTGTTTATGTTTGTGTAGGGGACTCATCTTTGACCAAATTCTCTGCATTGTAAAGAGCCAGAACAGTCACCAGGCCATGTGGATATCTTACTGGGTAGGAAAAATGGGTCTATATCCCTTTATCCAAATTCCATCGAGTTCCCATTTCTTCCCAGCAATCTCCATTCAGGGAGCAGAATCTGTCTCCTGAGAACCATGCAAGGAGTTGAGGAGAGCCCATGATTCAGGACAATATTCAAGTTCACAGAGTAAAGGCTATTTGGCTTGAAGAGGATTGTTTTTATTTAAGTCTGTCACCCATACGCCCAGGGGGGAAAATCCATTAAAATTTTTATCTCTAACTGATGTCCAGTGTCCTGTGAAGGGGTCCTACAGAACACTTCAGAAAAAAAATTGTGCTAGAATGGACCAAGAGACTCCTGATAGGAAAATTCCCTGGGATGAGGTGTTGGAGGAGAAACTGTGTGAGTCATCCTGTCTCCATTGCCCAGCACAGGGACTGGCAGAGAGAAAGCATCAGCATATGTTTGTGGATTGATCAGATGAATTAGTTAATTAATTAGAGGGTGAATGCTTCTTTGCACAGTGGAGGCCTGCTGGGCTCTGTCAGCACCCTCTCCACTGGCTTCTGGAGGCTGCCTGATTCCTCTTGCAGGGAAACATGGGGCTGGAAGAGGAAGCCCATGTGATGGTCCTTTGCGTCCAACTCCAATTCTGATTGCTGTCTGGTCACTGAGACAAAGATTGCTCAGAGTAGGGAGGAGCTTAAAGGCCAAAACAAAATCCAGGGGTGCCTGGGCGAGCTCAGCCTGTCACAGAAAAGGCTCAGGGACAGCATGTGGAGCAGTAGCAAAGGAGGAATCTCTTCATATGGATATTGGCTTTATGACATCATCAGTCTCTCTGGGCACTGCTTTGACTTGGTGTTCCCTGGAATCCCTAAGGAGCTTCTGGGATGAGAAGGCTTATCAATGACTTAGAACATTTTATGGGTTTGGCTGGCTTTGGACAGGAACGTGATCATACCTGAGGTTTCCTATTTCATTTGGGATGGCTTGATTCGTTCTGAGATGTGAGGTCTAGAATGAAACAAGCTGTGCCTGAAGGGACAGGAGAGAAGGGAGGCTGGTTGGATATTGGAGCAAAGGGACCATTTGGATCCTAGAAGGAGGGATAGGGACATGCGTCCCTTTCAGTTGGCTCCAGCCTAGTGGGTGGGCAAAAAATGCCCAGGTTATATTTGCCAGATGCGCTAGGAAGCCCTAGAGCTTTCAGTATTAACGACCCAAGCCTCGGGAACAGAATCTGAAGTGTGGCTCAGGGAAGCCATCTTGGAAGGCATTGGGTTTCTAATGAGAGAGAGAGGAGTGGGCGCAGGGAAACGTCAGTGCCAGTCATCTGCTGACTGCCGTGTTTGAACTTCCTGGTATGACAGAGAGAAGAGGAGAGGCAGGGAGATATCTGCTTATCCCTGAAAATCAGGAAGGAAAGTCCTGATGCCCGGAAGTTCAGAGAGGGAGATGACGTTTCTGGGGTGGGCAGTGCTCCCTTGGAAATGGGAATTATTTTAGGACCGTTTAGCCAGACCATTCCTTTTTCCCCCCACTAAAAGGGGGCTTCAGTCAAAACAATTGCTTTCATTTTCCATCCTAAAATAAGGCCCAGGGCACACAGTGTGTGTCTTTTCTTTCTGCTTTTGGAAAGAAGGCAGTAACAAAACAAGGGTTCTTACAGAGCATCTTCCACGCACACACATTGTTCCAGATTTCATACCGTGTCTAGCCCATTTATTTGCCTATAGTATATGCTCAATAAATGTTTGAAGCAAAATTGCTTTAAATAGTCCTTAATTATTTTGGCTTTTTCTATATCTAGAAACCAGCAGAGAATGCTAAATTAGAATTTGGGAACTGGATGTATATGGCAGAGCTAGCTAATTACCACATACATTTTCTCTTCTTCCTGGGAATACAGCTAGATGACACTTCCCAGCTACCTTTGCAATGAATGGGGGCCATGCGATCAAGTTCTAGCCAGTGGAATGTGAGCGAAGGGATTTGCTTTATGTTCTGGGCTCCCATACATTCTTGACCTTCTGTATTAACCTTGGAGAAGGTAGAACTACAAGACGGAGGGATTCTGGGTCCCTGACTCACCACTGGAGGAGTTATTTGCTGATCACAAACACCTATTTTGGATTCATATGAGCCAGAAATAAACTAATATTATATGATGCCATTGAGATTTTGTGCTTTACCTGCTACATTACATCTAGTGTTACCTAGTTGAGAAACTGGTACTTGGTACCTTGAAGTGAGGTGTTTCTGCAACAAAACTCAAAATATGTGGTGTTGGCTTACCCTCTAGCCATGGAGTGAGAAAATTGCTATCAGGTGATGGAAAGATGGAGCTCTGTGTCATGCAGTGCCAAAACATTTAGTAAAACTATTACCTTTGATCATTTTAAAGGCAGGCTACATATTGAATAAAACTGTGGCTCTAGAAAAAAATGTGTTGGCTTTTACTTTTTACTTTTTGTGTTCTACTATGAGATACAAACACACTCAGGAAATGTTTGGCCAATTAGCAAGCATAAATGAAAAAGGATACAGAGAAAAGCCAATGCTTTTAGACAATACATATTAAAAAAGAAGGCTGATATTAGTGAAACACAGTGATTGAGTTCTGTGGTGAAGATCAGATGAAAGGTGTGGCCTTATTCCCTATTGTTTGCGATGGTCTCAAGGTAGCAGCATTAGGTAGAGAGATGGAATGGAGGCGAAGAGGGAATAAAGACATCAGACTTGAAAATTACATCTAAGAAAGAATTTGGGGTGTGATTCCTGGCACATGGAACTGCCTGGAAGAAAATACATCAGAAACCTGCCAAGTTTTTGAGATCACTGGATTGCCAAGGAAAGCGGTAGCCTACATTTAAAAAGGTTTTGACTGAGACTTAAAACAATCCCCACTATGCAAGCCTTGCACAAGTGGAGGTGGGCTGCTGTGAATGCAGGACCTCATACTCACCCGTACCCACTTCAACAGTGACCCTGGAGGGTAATGGGTTAGTGGGCGAGGAAAACCCTCCCAGAAGGCTGAGCCAGTGGCCATGAGAACAAGGGACATAGAGTATTTCCCTGAGGCAGAATCAGGGTTAGAAAGGGAACTTCCCCTAGGGCCAGGGGAAGGGGCCAGGCAGGATTGCATTACTGCTTTGGACCTGTGTCGCTGTGGGTCTCCCATTCTTCTCATATCTGGCTGGGACTTATTGTGGTTTTCCGGTTCCTACTCCACTATGGTTTGACTGGCATGTATGTAGAGGGGAGATAGTCTGTCCTCTGGCTCTTTGGTTGTTGCACCACAAACAGCCTCATCTGGACCCAGAGATCCTGGGCTGTGAGCTGGTTGTTGTGGCTGGCGTGAGCATGAGTCTGTTTTCTGCATCCTGAGAAGGGAGAAACAGATATTCCGTGCCCAGAGGGGTGGCCTGTGGCAGACACTGCTGGTTGTTCACAAAGCCCACTTCTCCCTGGGCACACAGCCACACCACATTGCCCAGCATCCCTTGCCACAGGCATGTCTGAGTTTTAAGCCACTGGAATATGGGTGAAGGTGACAGGTCTACTCCCAGGCCCAGCCCATAAAACCTTCCCACCCATCCTCTCTTCTCCCAGTCATGGCAACCGTGGGAGCCATGTGTTGAAGTTGGAAGAGACACAGGATAGAAGGAGCCTGGGCCCCGGAATCGCCACTTGGGAGAAAGCTACCTGATGGCTGAGAGCACCTCTTTTGCACTTCACATGAAAAAGAATCCCCTGGTTGTTACTCTGCTGCGATTTGGGGGTTTATCTGTTTCAGCAGCAGAGTGACCTCAACTCACATAACTGTAAAGGAACAATGTTTGCTTTCCCTCATTCGCTGGGGATTCTCTGCTACTTTCAGAACCATGCTCACTTCCATGGATGAGTCGATCTCCCCTCTTTCCTGTCAACTTGAAGAAGTGTGGAAAATAATTTATCAGGGCATTGGGAGATTTGGCCATAGCCACAGTTCTGTCACTTTCTCCTGGCTGCGTGACTTGCATCCCTGTTTATTCATTTGTCCAATGAGAGTATTAATAAGTAATCTGACTATTTTACTAGGTAAATGTTTAAAGCAAATGTAATAAGACTCATCAAGCTGTTGTCAGACTTTGAAAGCACTGTGTGATTCTTTAGGTCTTGTTCTATTTAGACACACATCACTTAATGTTTGACCATGAAGAAAAATATTTAATCTCCTTCAGAATTATTTTTCCCATCTGTAACAGAGGAATAGAAAAACCTCCCTTTCACAGGCTAGTTATGAGGATTCAATGAAATAATCTGTGCATCGTGCCTGGTGGAAGGCATGGCCAATCATGGTGGCTCAATAAATGCTAGTTTTAGAATTATTAGTCTTATTTTGTTCTGTCTTATGTTAGGCATTTATTATGCCTGCTTACGTGGATGAAAATGTATATAACACTGTCCCTGCCTCAAGAAAAATTTGGAACTGGAGGAAGAGAACTTACTGTCCATTTCTCTCCCCACAAGCCTTCTCTTCCATCTTCCTGTTGCTGTGACCCAGGCATAAAGGGTGACTCCTGCCTCAGCATCCCCTTGGCCCAGAAAACATCCTCTTGTTTTCTGTGTCCTGAGAAGGGAGAAAAAGATATTCTGTGCCCAGAGGGGTGGTTTGTGGCAGACACTGGTGGTTGTTTACCAAGCCCACTTCTTCTCTCTGGACACACAGCCATGCGATATTGTCCAGCATCCCTTGCCACAGGCATGTCTTCTCTCTCAGGTTTTTGGTTGGCTTTCTGCTGTTTCTGACTCTTGCTTCCTTTTCTCTTTTTCCAAGCTACGTCCTCTACTTTCACAAGGCTCTCTCTCCTTTGCCTTATGTTGTTCCCATTTTCCCTTGGCCCTTTACTCTGTTCTCCTGGCTTCCCTCTTCCTTGCTCCTCCTCCTTGGTGCTTCCCTGCCGCCCAGGCCATGCCACAGAGGCATTCTTACCCTCTGCACTATGGACGTCCTCCTTGTGATGATGTGGACTTGTTTCTGGTTTTCCCAACAAAGCATTCATTTGCCTTGATGCAGAAGGTCAATCTGCAATAGGAGCAGGTGAATGTGCTCAGAGAGACGAAGTTTTATTTTTCATGAATCAATAGTGTGATGTTCAGGTGATCAAGGAGGAGAAAGAGCTTTTTTAAGTGATGAATTCTTATAAGAGCCTTCACACAAATATTATTCCTAGTGCTTAAATAAAAACACTGCTATATAAAGCTATCCCTTGAAAAGCGGTACATGGGCTGGGCATGGTGGCTCATGCCTGTAATCCCAGCACTTTGGGAGGCCAAGGTGGGTGGATCACAAGGTCAGGAATTTGAGGCCAGCCTGGCTGATATGGTGAAACCCCGTCTCTACTAAAAATACAAAAATTATCCGGGCATGGTGTCACACGCCTGTAGTCCCAGCTGCTGGGGAAGCTGAGGCAGGAGAATCACTTGAACCTGGGAGGCGGAGGTTGCAGTGAGCCGAGATCACACCACTGCATTCCAGCCTGGGCAACAGAGTGAGATTCCATCTCAAAACAAATCAAAACAAAAAAACAAAGAAAAGCGGTACATGTTCTTTTTTTCAGCCACGATTTAGCATAGAAAAATCTAATATTTATCAATGAAAGTAAAATCCTTTTCTGTGCATCCTCTGAGGCACTGATTTCTATATTCTGTTACACATAATAATTAGATAACAACATCAACAGCAGTGACAATAGCTAGCATTTACTTGAAGACAAAGGTGAATAAGACAGAGTCCTTGTCCTCAACAGCTCATAGTCTGTTTTATAAATCTGTTTCCAATTAAATTTAATTACCAGAGCCTCTTAATGTCACCCTTTATTCTGCATAGAGAAAATACTAAGTTTTATCCTGTTTATTTTGTAATTCAGGGAGGACTGATAATAAGTAAAGCAAGCCATTCTCAGTTCCTTATTCTGCTATTAAGTAGCAATTAACTTCCAATTTTCTTTCTTGCTCTCCTTAATCTCTCAGCTCATCCTGATTCCGGGTAAAATGGCAGCTTTATCATATGCATCAAATTACTTTCTCCACTTCACTTTGCTTTCATTACGTTTTGATTGAAAATCAAAAAGAACATAAAATCGGGGAGCATCTGCCTCAGGGAAGAGGTCATCCACGGGCCATACTTTGGAGGAATTTCTGCCAAGTTGAGTACAGTGGGACCAGCCTGAAGGAGGGCACTGATCACCAACTGGTGGCTTTCCTTCTAAGAAGCAGTGGGCTGGTGAAGGATGAGAAGAAACACTATCCTGGCTTGGAAGGCAGAAGGATGGGCCATAGGTCAGAAGGGGAATGCCATCCCTGGAATCCTTATTCCCACTGAACGGCCAGCAGCTGAGAGCAGCTGAGTCACATATGGCTTCATCAAGATGCCAAGGAACTGCAGTCCTGGGACGGAGCCAGAGAACAGCCAGACTGTGTATCTGGAAGGTCATAGCTGGGACCGACCACAGAGAGTGTCCTCTGGGCTAGACTGTAAGCTTCATGAGAGCAGGGACAGTCTGTCTCTCTCATCACCATATCCTCTGTGCCTTGCTGGCTGAATAATAGGTGTGTAATAGATATTTGTGGACATAAGGTGAGATCATTGAATTTATAATGTAAATTTACTTCAATCAGTCTGTTGCAATTTGCAGTGTTTTTTTCTCCAGGCCTGTTGCATTAGTGTCATAATGGGACATCCCTTTATGGCTGGGCTGGGTTGGAGCTATTGTTTCCTGGATCTCATTTCTTCTGACTAATCAGTTATCTAAACTTTTAAAGAAACTGTTCCATCAGGGGAGCAGAGTGTTCTATTGTCAACAAGTATCACTGATGGGAATCTTATATTTAATTCTTCTTTCTTCCTTTTTTTTTTTTTTTTTGGAGGCGGAGGCCCCTCTACCTCCTGGGGGCCAGGCGCAGTGGCTCATGCCTGTAATCCCAGCACTTTGGGAGGCCGAGGCGGGCAGATCACGAGGTCAAGAGATCGAGACCATCCTGGTCAACATGGTGAAACCCCGTCTCTACTAAAAATACAAAAATTAGCTGGCCATGGTGGCGCATGCCTGTAGTCCCAGCTGCTAGGGAGGCTGAGGCAGGACATTCACTTGAACCCAGGAGGCAGAGGTTGCAGTGAGCCGAGGTCGTGCCATTGCACTCCAGCCTGGGTGACAGAGCGAGACTCCGTCTCAAAAACAAAAACAAAAACAAACAAACAAAAAAACCCTCTACCTCCTGGGTTCCAGCGATTGTCATGCCTCAGTCTCCTGAGTAGCTGGAACTACAGGCGCCTGCCACCATGCCCGGCTAAGTTTTGTATTTTTCATAGAGACAGGGTTTTGCCATCTTGGCCAGGCTGGTCTTGAACTCCTGACCTCAGGTGATCTACCCGTCTCAGCCTCCCAAAGTGCTGAGATTACGGAAGTGAGCCACTGCACCCGACCTCTTCTTTCTTTTTAAGTAACCTATTTTTCTTTCTCTAGAGTCTAGAAGTTTTAGACTTGTTTGCTTCATTTTTGGTGTTCTGAAATGTTGCAATGATGTGTCTGAGTGGAGTCATTTCTCAGTCATCCTGCCCCAGCACTTTGTGGGGCCTTTTCTTTTGAAAATCAGTGTTTCCCTGTAGCTGGGGGAAATTTCCTTTCATTTTTGACTAGGTTTCTCCCTGTTCTAAAAGATCTTTCTGGAATTTATATTTGAATTGTTTGATCTTCTGAGCTTGAGGCATACGCGTACAAGAGTCTCTCACTTTTATCTTGCCACCCTTCAATTGAAAATGTAAACTAAACTCTGGCGAGCGTATTTTTAAGATGCTAAAGCTTGCTCTTGTTTATCGGTTGTTGCTTTTTGTCAGTCCCATCAGGTCTTTGGTGGAGGAGGTAACGGCTGAAAAACGTGAGCTTGTTCTTAACCAGGGAAAAGAGAAGAGACCCCGAAGAAGCTAGTCGGCACAGAGTGTGGCTTCTGCTGCATGTCCAGCTGCTGTCTGTCCCCCAGGAGACCATTCTAGAGCACACTTGCATGGGGTGGAGGATATTTTCAGCTGCTGAGTCTTCTTCAAGGAGGAGTTAGAGTCAAGACTGTCTGTCTCAGAACCTTGGAGTCCAAATAGAAAAAAAAAATTGGAGATGTGGTAACATCAAGTGTCAGCCAAGCTGAGAAAACTAGATGCCAAAAATGATATGTGTAAAAAGCAAGCGGGCCAAGCAGACACAACAGTTGCAGAGATAAGAGGCAGTCGCTTTTCTTCAATGGAGGGGCCAATGCCTACAGAGGACTCACCCAGACCCTTCAATCTGATGTAGCAAATAATAAAGAGAGAGATTCGGTACCTATGGGAACAGCCTCTACTCAGTGACATTCAAGACATTTCAATGCACCATCTACCTCATCTACCCAGGTGGCACCACCAGTGTGGGGTCCAGGAGACAGTGCATCGGGAAGGGACAGAACAGCGACCTCAGAGACCAGGACAGGCTCAGAGGGACACCTTGACCGTGGGGAAAGAAGAGGAGCCAGGGCCTTGTTTACATGTTGAAATCCTCAGGAGGTCAAGGACGAGCCATGCTGTGAGTGGCTGAGAGGCGCGGGATTCTGATGGACAACGGGAGGTTGGAGGAGGGCTTTAGGAAATAAGGGACTCTGGTTTGGGTGAAGGAATGGTGGGCTGAGCTTTGTGCAGGGTGAGGCACTAGCGTTGACAGGGGACACAGGGGGATGTGAAAGGACACGAGCAATGAGTAAAATAACTTTTGCCAGTTGTTTCCATGTTCTCCCTTCTTCCAAGAAATCCACTTGCACAGAGATTTTCATCCATAGAAAGCAGAAAACCCCCAAGAGCAGGGGAGGGTCTGCTGTTTATGAAAAACAAGGCTCAGGGCAACTAGGGCCAGAGACAATAGTTTTTGTTTTCAGAGAAAATTTTACGTTTATTATGTACTTTTTTTTTTTAAATGGTGTCTCACTCTGTCACCCAGGCTAGAAAGTGCAGTGACACAATCTGATCTCAGCTCACTGCAATCTCTGCCTCCCGAGCTCAGGTGATTATCCCACCCCAACCTGCTGAGTAGCTGAGACCGCAAGTGCACACCACCACGCCCGGCTAACTTTTTGTATTTTTGATAGAGACAGGGTTTTACTGTGTTGCTCAGGCTGGTCTTGAACTTCTGAGCTTGAGCCATCTGCCTGCCTTGGCCTCCCAAAGTGTTGGGATTACAAGCGTGAGCCACCGCGCCTGGCCTATAGCTAATACTTTGAGGATGCAGAGAGATGAAATTCTAGTGATAGGAATATTCCAGGATGAGAATTGGTAGGAAAATACACTGAGTGCAGTCTGGGGAGAGATTACAGTGATTTGGAGAATTAATGGGAAAAGAAATTGAGCTGATAAAGAAGTTTGCATGAGAAAGAGAGGACAGTGTTTGAAAATTAGCTAAAGAGGGATGTGGGGTGTATTAGTTTCTACTTTCTGCCGTAGCAAATTATACAAACTTAGTGGCTTAAAGCAACAAAAACAGTCCAGGTGCGGTGGCTCATGCCTGTAATCCTGGCATTTTGGGAGGCCAAGACAGGCAGATCATGAGGTCAAGAGATAGAGACCATCCTGGCCAACATGGTGAAGTCCCGTCTCTACTAAAAATACAAAAATTAGCCGGCCGTGGTGGCGCACACCTGTAGTCCCAGCTACTTGGGAGGCTGAGGCAGGAGAATCACTTGAACCCGGGAGGCGGAGGTTTCAGTGAGCCGAGATTGAGCCACTGCACTCCAGCCTGGGTGACAGAGCAAGACTCTGTCTCAAAAACAACAACAACAACAACAAAAACATTATTGTCTTGCAATTATGGGATATCAGAAGTTCAAAAATGGGTTTTATAGTGTTAAAATTGAGGTGTCGTCAAGGCTGTTTTTTTTTTTTTTTTAAGGCTCTAAAAGAGAACCTCTTCCTTGCCTCTTCCACCTTATGGAGACCATCTGTATTCCATGGCTCATGGCCCCTTTTCCAGCAACGGCATCTCTCTGATCTGTGTTTCTGTTGTCCCATCTCCTTCTCCTTCTCTGACTCGGGCCCTCCTCTTTCCCTTACGTAAGGACCCTTGGGATTACATCGGTCCTACCTGGATAATCCAGGATCATCTCCCCATCTCAAGATCTTTACCTTAATCACATCTGCAAAGCCTCTTTTGCCATGTAAGGTAACATTCATAGGTTCCAGGGAGTAGGAGGTAGATATGTTTTGGTGAGGGGTGCAATATTCTGTCTACCATACAGGATTAAGGTAGGATTTTTTTGAAAAATGGGAGATACAGACATGTTTATTCACTGAGGGGAAAGGGCCAGGAGGGAGGGAGAGATTTCAGGCCTAAGGCAGAGATGTAAAGACTGATGAAGAAAGCTCTTCAGGAGGTGAGGAAGGGAGGATGCCCAAGGCACAGGTGTGGGTAACAGTGGTGGACGGGAGGAATGAAACTGGGGCGAAGATGAAGATGAATGCAGAAATAACGTAATTTGCAGTTGCCTGGAAGGAGGTAATATTCTAAAGGGAACTCGAGATGAGGTTCTCAGAGAGAAGAGGGCAGGGTTAAGGATGGAAGCTGAGGATGAGATGCTAATGAGTGATATGTAGGGGCAGTCAAGCAGTCCACAGAACCCCTTCAGGAGCAACTTCTCTGCAACCAGCAATTTCTTTTTTACTTTCTCTTTCTTCCAATTGTGCCTCCGTCTCAGCGGGAGGCTCCCACAATTAATACTGTTCTGGTTGAAGCTACTCTTGGTTCTAGTAAGTGAAAGAAGAGAGGAGAGATGTGTTAGGGGGATTCAGAGGTAGATTCTGGAAGACTTTATTGTGATGAGATCTTTACTGAGCCTGGAAAATATGACAATTTTATGTTTCAGATTCAGTGACATTTTCACAGGATTAGAACACCCTTTCCATGGGGTTAGAAATTTCTAAGCCTGGATTGTACAACAGCAACTTTCCAAGATGCCGCTCAAAGGAAAAAGTGATTCTGGAAAAGGGGGAAAAGGGGGAGCAGCCTCTGGGAGTGACAGCGCTGACAAGAAGGCTCAAGGTCCCAAAGGTGGTGGCAATGAAGTAAAGGTCAGACACATTCTATGTGAAAAACATGGCAAAATCATGGAAGCCATGGAAAAGTTAAAGTCTGGAATGAGATTCAATGGAGTGGCCACACAATATAGTGAAGATAAAGCCAGGCAAGAGGGAGACTTGGGTTAGATGACCAGAGGGTCCATGGAGGGACCATTTCAAGAAGCAGCATTTGCCTTGCCTGTAAGTGGGATAGATAAGCCTGTGTTTACAAACCCACCAGTTAAGACAAACTTTGGATATCATATTATTATGGTTGAATGAAGAAAATAAAATCATATGAAAGACTGAAAAAAAAAAGAATTTTCTAAGCCCATGAAAAGGGCACACTTAGAAATTTCTAACCCCATGGGAAAGGGTGTTTGAATCCTATAAAATTGTCATGAAGTTTTTCTGCCTGGCAGAAAAATATGAGATGGTGATCACCATTTGTTTCCTACTCTATTCAAGAGCATTCATTGTGACTAAGGTGAAGGAACCCAGAGGACAGGGACCCAAGGCTGAATCCATTCCTCTGAGGATAAAAAGAGGATAGGGAAGAGAGGAGAGTACACCTGTCACCTACTCATGGAGAGGCTGCATCGATGACATCTCTACTTGCTAGCTCAGTCTTTCCAGACCTGGGAACCTCCATGAGCAATGGGGATGGATGGAGTCGTTGCTGAGGAGGAGCTGCAGGGTGTGATGGTAGACGTATAATGGTGCACACTTAAACTTTCCTCAGCAGCCCTATTACGGCTACCTGACTGCCTCTGAGATTTGAACCTGGAAGATGAGATTCCAGCAGTGGTTAAAACAGGAGAGCCACGAAACTGGAAGAGAGAGGAGACTGCCTGGGCCTCAGGGGTGGGACAGGAACGTGTGGCCTTTGGGTATGACTCTGGCTTAGAGGGCGGGAAGAAGAAGATTAAGTCACTGCTGTGACACGGAGGCAGAGGCTGTAGGAGGCCCTGGGGGTGTTGGAGACAGTGACTTCTTTCTGATAGATGAGATGTGAGGTGTCCCGAAAGCTGCATGGGTGCGCTGACGAAGGGATGGATGGGGTTTCTGGAATTGCACAATTGTCAATCTGATGCCAAATTCATTGCTTTTAGGATGAGAATTAAAGACTCTTGGTGTGTCAGGAGAGAGGAAGAGTTAAAGTCTTGAAGAGGACTCTGTGACAGCTAAAAGTACACGAAAAAGCCCGGAATTCCTGGGGTAGACAAAGGTCGTCTGGGGGACACTGACAGGGACATTTGGCTAGATCATGTAATAAGTATTACTTTGTGTAAGACGATTTATTAATGTGCTCTACTTTTTATCTTGAAATGAGGAGTAGAAAATAAGGATGTATATTTTCTAGTAGAAGCTATTGAGAAAGGACTTGGTGGTAGCACGTTTGGTGTAATCATTTTTATTCTATGAGATCTAATACACTGCCGTGCCCATGTGCTGACTGCAGCAGTGAGGATTTATTCAGCACCACACAATTATTTTTGGTAATTGAGAGTTTCAGGAAGCAGAAGTTTTCATCTTCAAGGGTCTAAAAGTTCAGCAGGCTGTAGCATCTGTCTTTTAAGACGTCTGGATGCTTGAACAAACATTTAGAACTGGACAGTGAGGAATAATCACAGTGTTTCAAAAACACAAAAACCAAACAAACCTTCAACGTGCTATTCTCTGTTTTGTTTTCACTCATGCTCCCCTCATTCTCTGCCTTCATATTCTTTTGTTTTTTTTTTGAGACAGAGTCTCACTCTGTAGCCCAGGCTGGAGTGCAGAGGCGTGATCTTGGCTCACTGCAACCATGGCCTTTTGGGTTCAAGTGATTCTTCTGCCTCAGCCTCTTGAGTAATTGGGATTACAGGCACACGCCACTGCACCTGACTAATTTTGTGTTTTCAGTACAGACGGGATTTCACCATGTTGGCTAGGCTGGTCTCCAACTCCTGGCCTCAAGTGATCCACCTGCCTTGGCCTCCCAAAGTGCTGGGATTACAGGCATGAGCCACCGCGCCAGCCTCTGCCTTCATATTCTAATTGGTAGAGTCCGCTTTCTTATGCTGTCATTTAAAACAGTTAGAACAAGCACTGGCCAATGTGCCCAAAGGTATGTGGAGGGAGGGGATTCTTGTCTTCTTCCACTTCCTCCTGGCTGTATGCCCTCAGCAATCAGCTAGCTTTTTTGAACTTCAGCCTTTTAATTTGTAAAATGAGAATACAAGGTTTTTTTTTCTACCTCTCTTGTTAGTTATTTTGAGAAATGAGATACTATTTGCAAAATTACTTTCACAGCTCTAACATGCTATATAGCCATTTCACACAGCAGAGACGCTAAGGGCAGGGAGAAAGGACAGCAGAGAATAGCAAGAGATGGCCCCGGGAGTGAGAGTGGGAGGCCAGGCCAGGAGACATCTTGCATAAAGGCCATGGGAAGAAGTGTGGCCTTTGGACATTTTAATTTTAATTTTATTTCTTTATTTTTTATTCTTTTGAGCACTCTGTCACCCAGGCTGAAGTACATTGCTGTGATCATGGCACACTGCAGCCTCGACCTCCTAGGCTGAAGCAATCCTCCCACCTCAGCCTCCTGAGTATCTAGGACTACCACCACCACGCCCAGCTTGCTTATTTATTTATTTATTTATTTATTTTAGTGATAGAGTCTTCTTATGTTGCTTAGGCTGGTGTTCAGCTCCTGGGCTCAAGGGATCCTCCCATCTCAGCCTCCCAAAGTGCTGGGATTATAGGCATGAGCCACTGCACCCAGCCTGAACATTTTTAAATAGGAGAGTGATTTGGTCAGATTTAAACTTTAGGTGTATCACTTTCAACTCTGTGGAGGTTGGATTTCAGAAGGACCAGCTGAAAGGCAAAGAGATCAGAGAAAGGAAGGTTACAGTAAAGATACTGAGGGTGAGAACTAGGATGGTGGTAAGTCACTGGGATGGACAGCACAGGAAAAAATAACTTCGGAGATAAAATAAAGAGCACGTAGTGATCAACTGACTGGTGAGAGAGAGGGAGAATTGAGGGGTCCATGAAAGAGGACTCCTGAGTTTCTGGTGTAGATTGACAGCCCCTAATTCAGATAAGGGGATATATTATACAAGGAGGAGTAGGATTGGAAGGAATGAAGGTGAGTTCCATCAGGATGCACTGAGTTTGTGGAAACATGGGGCATGGAAGCGGAAATACCCCATAAGCAGTTGGATGTAGACATTTGAAGCTTGGGGAGAATGTCAGGGCTAAAGATGTTGATTTTGGAGGCATCAGCTTGTAGTTATTTTTTAAATCTTAAAAGTGTTCCTAAGTAGCTATAAAATTTGAAGGTCAAATAATCTTTAGGAAGACTAACGTTAAGAGGTGGCATATTATTTTCTAAGTACAACAGTGGCTTACAATGATACAAATTGATTGTCTTACAGTCCTGTAGGTCAGAAGTCTGACACCGGGCTTTTGACCACACTGGGCTAAAATCTAAGTGTCACCAGGGCTGTGTTCCTTTCTGGAGGCTCTAGGGGTAGAATTCATTTCCTTGCTTTTTCCAGCTTCTAGAAGCCACCTGTATTCCTTGATTTGTGGCTTCCTTCTTCCATGTTTGAATCCAGCATGGGTGGGTTGAGTCTTTTTCATGCTGTCATTTTGCAGGTTTCTCTTCAGCTTTTTCTTCCACTTTTAGGAACTCATGTGATTAGAGTGGGCCCATCTGGATAATCCAGAATAATCTCATCTCAAAATCTTCTGATTAGCAACTCTGATTGCAACTGCAGCCTAATTCTCTTTTGCCATGTTAGGTAATATATTCACAGGTTTAGGGCACGGACATCTTTGCAGGCATTGTCTGCTTACCACAGATGGTAGAAAGAAAAGGCTTTCATTAAGGGGGTCAAGGTATGAGTGAGAGTGGTGTCATCCTTGTCCTTGAAATGAAGCCCAAAGATCTAAAGCCATCTTCTTGGAATGACTCTATCTACTCTAACAACTTAAATTGGGTGAGTAATGATGTGGTGGACAACTAGAAGATTTGGATTCAAGTTCTAGGCTTTTCCCTCATGCTTTGGGACCTCGGGTCATCTACACTGTAAGACATTTTCTTCATCTGCACACCATGGATCATGATTATACTTCCCTCGTAAGATAATGCACACGAAAACTTTTAGCAAATTATAGAGGGATTTGCACATGTCAATGATATGCTGTTCAGGAATTTCCCTAAGACTTTTTCAAGATAGGTTCAAGCTATGTCAATATTCTCTCAGGTTCAACTACCTCTTTCAAGCTACAAGGTAAGGCTTCCCTCAATCCTGAATTGCTAGGCTTTAGTAAAAGGATCTGCATTAAATGAGTGATTCTGTCAGCCCACATATATAGGGTATATACATAAGCCACTTATGTATATAAGCCGCCATTAGTGAAATTGCTCCTGCTTTCAATGTTAACATCACCAGCTGGTGAATATTAGTTTGTACAAATGGAAGGTTCTAGAAAAGATGGGAGGGTATAAAGAGAGCCCCTAGTGGAGTAGGTCAGTGAGAACTCACACTGAAGAATTATCACCAGGAAAAGAGAGTTGACATAATCTGCACTAATTTAGAAGTCAGATAAAAAATAGTTTAAACCTAAATAAGACAGATTTTGATACTTAATGTAGAATTTTCTAAGGTTAGAGATGTCCAACTCTAGCATTAATGGATGAAGACTATTTTTTTAGTGTTAAGGTATAGGCTGTAATGATCTTTATCATTAGGATTCCTGTGGTGGGTACTTATTTGGATGTTATGACTATTTAGGTTCCAAATGTAAGATTTTATAATATCTTTAACTTTCAGTCGGACATTGCTACTTGGAAATCCCACAGTCAACTTCAAACTCAATACATCTAGAACCTTCTGGTTTAAGCCCAGTTTATTTTTGCTACTAAGCGTCCCTGTTTCCATCAGTGGTAGCTAGTTTCTCAAGCCCACAGGCTAAAACTCTTTTTCTCTTCATTCTATGATGATTAATTAAGCACCCACTACATACCAGACAGTGAATGAGACAAAAGGATTACAAAGATGAATAGGAGATGTCCATTCCAAGTAGTTTGGTATCCTGGATACATCCATAAAAGCCTTCTGCTGCAATACATCTCATATGCTATATTTAAAAATTATTTAAGTGCTAAATTAGCAAGAAAGTAGGAGTACTCTTCAGATGCCCAAAGCAAGAAAATGCAGGAATTAAGATGGGTCAGGGCAAAACAAACATTAGCCATTTAACAAAAATAACAACTAATTTAAATAAAGACAAGATAAAGCTAAACTACCAATGGGATTAATCGGAGTTAAAGTACACTAAAGTCTTTGATCTATTCAAGAGGTGAGTATTTAGTATCATAAGATTTTACTAAATTATATGTGTATTTTACAATTTCTAGAGTAGTCATCAAAAGAATAGAAATTGAGTGCAAAGCTTTCAAACTAGTAAAGGAAAAAATAAAGTAAAAAATAAAATTAATCCACAAGAATGGAAGAAAGGAATGATAATAATAGTTAAACAAAAGAAAATGAAAATGCAAAAATAGAAATTACAAAATAAAATAAATATTAATTAACCATTTATCCCAATATATGTGAATGGAATCGATTATCCAGTTAAAAGCAAATACTGTCACATGAAATTTTAAAGACAGATTAGGCCAGGCACGGTGACTCACACCTGCAATCCCAGCACTTTGAGAGGCCAAGATGGGAGGATCCCTTGAACTCAGGAGTTTAAGACCAATCTGGGCAACATAGCAAGACCTCCTCTCTACAAAAAACAAAAAAATTAGCCAGGTGTGGTGCTGCATGCGTGTAGTCCCAGATGCTTGGAAAGCTGAGGTGGGAGGATTGGAGGTCCAGGCTGCAGTAAGCTGTGATTGTGCCACTGCGCTCCAGCCTGGGTGACAGAGGGAGAGCCTATCTCAAAAACACAACCATATATATATATATATATATACACACACACACACACACACACATATATATAAAATAAAAGATTAGCCATTTTTTGCTTATAAGAGACACACTTAAAATACAAAGTTGAAAGTAAAAGAATGGAAAAAGATATTCCAGGTAAACATTAACCAGGTATAGTTACATCAGACAAACCATGTATAGGTGTAGCCATATCACACAAAATAGATTTTCAGGTAAAAAACATTATTAGAGACAAAGAAGATCAATATGTAATAATAAAAAAGTGCAAGTCATATGACTGACAGTTCTGTTTTTAATTTTTTGAGGAACTGCCATACTGTTTTCCATAATGGCTATACAAATTTCAATCTCCACCAATAGCGTGTAAAGTTTCCTTTTCTCTACATCCTTGCCAACTTGTTATCTTTTGTCTTTTTGACAAGAGCCATTCTTTTTTTTTTCTTTGTTTGAGACGGAGTCTCACTCTGTTGCACAGCTGGAGCGCAGTGGCATGCTCTCGGCTCAATGTAACCTCCGCCTCCTGGGTTCAAGCAATTATGCCTCAGCCTCCTGAGTAGCTCAGATTACAGGCACCCACCACCACACCTGGCTATTTTTTTTTTTTTTTTTTTTTTTGGTAGAGACAGGGTTTCACCATGTTGGCCAGGCTGGTCTTGAACTCCTGACCTCGGCCTCGACCTCCCAAAGTGCTGGGATTACAGGCGTGAGCCACTGCACCCAGCTCGACAACAGCCATTCAAACAGGAGTGAGGTGATATCTCCTTGTGGTTAATTTGCATTTTCCTGATGATTAGTGATATTGAGACTTTTTCATATGCCTGTTGGCCATTTGTATGTCTTCTTTTGAAAAACGTCTATTCATGTCTTTTGCCTATTTTTAAAATCAGGTTATTTGTATTCTTGCTATTGACTTGTCTGAGTTCCTTAAATATTTTGGATATTAACCCCTTATCAGATGTGTAGTTTCCATATATTTTCTCTCCTTATGTGGGTTGTCTCTTTACTATGTTGATTGTTTTCTTTGCGGTGCAGTAGTTTTTAGTTTCATGCAATCCCATTTGTCTATTTTTGGTTTTGTTGCCTCTTGTTTTTGAGGCCATATTAAAAAAATCATTGCCCAGACCAATTTCATGGAGTTTTCCCGTGTTTTCTTATAGTAGTTCTATAGTTTCAGGTCTTATATTTAAGTTTTTTTTTTGGTTTGTTTTGAGACGAAGTTTCACTTTGTCACCCAGGCTGGAGTGCAGTGGCACAATCTCGACTCATTGAAGCTTCCTCCTCCCAGGTTCAAGCAATTCTCCTGCCTCACTCTCCTGAGTAGCTGGGATTACAGGTGTGCATTACCATGCCCGGCTAATTTTTGCATTTTTAGTAGAGACAGGGTTTTGCCATGTTGGCCAGGCTGGTCTCCAACTTCTGACCTCAGGTGGTCCGCCTGCCTTGGCCTCCCAAAGTGCTGAGATTACAGGCATCAACCACTGCGTTCAGCCTATTTAAGTCTTTAATCCAATTTAGAGTTGGTATTTGTATATGTTAAGAAATAAGGGTCTAATTTTATTCTACATATGTATATCCAGTTTTCCCAATGCTATTTATTAAAGGGATTGTCCTTTCCCCATTGTGTGTTCTTGACACCTTTGTGAAAATCAGTTGGCTGTAAAAGTTTGGATTTATTTCTGGGCTCTTTATTCTGTCTCTGTTTTTATGCCAGTACCATGCTGTTTTGGTTACTATAGCCTTGCAGCATATTTTGAAGTTGGGAGTGCAATGTCTCCACCTTTGTTCTTCTTATTCAAGATTGCTGTGGGTATTTGGGGTCTTTTGTGGTTCCCTGTGAATTTCAGAATTTTTTTTCTTTTTTTTGTCAAAGAATGCCATAGGTATTTTGACAAGAATTGCACTGAATCTGTAGACTGCTTTGGGGGTAGTGTGGACATTTTAACAATATTAATTCTTCCAATTAATATTGTTAAATTTATTTGTATCCTTTTCAATTTCTTTCATCAGTGTTTTACAGTTTTCATTGTAGATAACTTTCAATTTCCTTGGTTAAGTTTATTTCTAGGTATCTTTTTTTGGAGCCATTTTAAGTGGGATTGTTTTCTTGATTTCTTTTTCAGAGAGTCCACTATTAGTGTATAGAAACATTACTAATTATTGTGTCTTAATTTTGCATTCTGCAACTTTATTGAAGTTGTTTATTAGTTCTGACAGTTTTTTTGGTAGAGTCTTTAGGGTTTTCTAGGTATATGATCATGCTGTCTGCAATGAGGAACAATTTGAGTTCCTGTTTTCCGATTTGAATGCCTTTTTAATTCTTTCTCTTGCCTAATTGCTCTGGCTAGGATTTCCAGTACTATGTTGAATAGAAGTGGGGAAAAGTGGGCATTCTTGTGTTGTTCCAGGTCTTAGAAAAAAAGGTTTCAAATTTTCCCCATTCCATATTATTAGCTGTGGATTTGTCATACATGACATTTATTGCATTGAGGTACATTCCTATACCTAACTTGTTGAGAATTTTTGTCGTGAAGAGATGGTTGAATTTTGTCACATGCTTTTTCTGCATCTATTGAAATGATCTTATAGTTTTTGTCCTTCACTCTGTTAATGTGATGTATTACGTTTATTGAACCATCCTTATATCCCTGGGATAAATCGCACTTAACCATGATGAGTGATCTTTTTAATTTCTTGTTGAATTTGATTTTCTAACATGTTGCTGGGGATTTTTGCTTCTATGTTCATCAGGGATATTGGCCTGTAGTTTTCTTGTGTGTGTGTGTGTGTCCTTGTCTGGTTTTGATGTTAGGGTGCTGTCCTTATAAAATGACTTTGGGGCCAGGTACAGTGGCTCAAGCCTGTAATCCCAGCACTTTCAGAGGCCAAGGCAGGTGGATAACCTGAGATCAGGAGTTCGAGACCAGCCTGATCAACATGGAGAAACCCTGTCTCTACTAAAAATACAAAATTAGCTGGGTGTAGTGGCGCATGCCTGTAATCCCAGCTACTCGGGAGGCTGAGGCAGGAGAATCGCTTGAACCCGGGAGGTGGAGCTTGCAGTGAGCCAATATCATCCCATTGCACTCCAGCCTGGGCAATGGAGCAAGAATCTGTCTCAAAAAAAAAAAAAAATGACTTTGGAAGAAGGGCCTCTTCTTCAGGTTTTGGGAAGAGTTTGAGAATAATTTATATTAGCTTTTCTTTAAATATTTGGTAGAATTCATCACTGAAACAATCAGGTTCTGGGCTTTTCTTTCATGGGAGACATTTTATTATTATTTATTTTTTTTTTTATTATACTTTAAGTTTTAGGGTACATGTGCACATTGTGCAGGTTAGTTACATATGTATACATGTGCCATGCTGGTGCGCTGCACCCACTAACTCATCATCTAGCATTAGGTGTATCTCCCAGTGCTATCCCTCCCCCCTCCCCCCACCCCACCACAGTCCCCAGAGTGTGATATTCCCCTTCCTGTGTCCATGTGATCTCATTGTTCAATTCCCACCTATGAGTGAGAATATGCGGTGTTTGGTTTTTTGTTCTTGCGATAGTTTACTGAGAATGATGATTTCCAATTTCATCCATGTCCCTACAAAGGACATGAACTCATCATTTTTTTATGGCTGCATAGTATTCCATGGTGTATATGTGCCACATTTTCTTAATCCAGTCTATCATTGTTGGACATTTGGGTTGGTTCCAAGTCTTTGCTATTGTGAATAATGCCGCAATAAACATACGTGTGCATGTGTCTTTATAGCAGCATGATTTATAGTCCTTTGGGTATATACCCAGTAATGGGATGGCTGGGTCAAATGGTATTTCTAGTTCTAGATCCCTGAGGAGTCGCCACACTGACTTCCACAATGGTTGAACTAGTTTACAGTCCCACCAACAGTGTAAAAGTGTTCCTATTTCTCCACATCCTCTCCAGCACCTGTTGTTTCCTGACTTTTTAATGATTGCCATTCTAACTGGTGTGAGATGGTATCTCATTGTGGTTTTGATTTGCATTTCTCTGATGGCCAGTGATGATGAGCATTTTTTCATGTGTTTTTTGGCTGCATAAATGTCTTCTTTTGAGAAGTGTCTGTTCATGTCCTTCACCCACTTTTTAATGGGGTTGTTTGTTTTTTTCTTGTAAATTTGTTTGAGTTCATTGTAGATTCTGGATATTAGCCCTTTGTCAGATGAGTAGGTTGTGAAAATTTTCTCCCATTTTGTAGGTTGCCTGTTCACTCTGATGGTAGTTTCTTTTGCTGTGCAGAAGCTCTTTAGTTTAATTAGATTCCATTTGTCAATTCTGTCTTTTGTTGCCATTGCTTTTGGTGTTTTGGACATGAAGTCCTTGCCCATGCCTATGTCCTGAATGGTAATACCTAGGTTTTCTTCTAGGGTTTTTATGGTTTTAGGTCTAACGTTTAAGTCTTTAATCCATCTTGAATTGATTTTTGTATAAGGTGTAAGGAAGGGATCCAGTTTCAGCTTTCTACACATGGCTAGCAAGTTTTCCCAGCACCATTTATTAAATAAGGAATCCTTTCCCCGTTGCTTGTTTTTCTCAGGTTTGTCAAAGATCAGATAGTTGTAGATATGCGGCGTTATTTCTGAGGGCTCTGTTCTGTTCCATTGATCGATATCTCTGTTTTGGTACCAGTACCATGCTGTTTTGGTTACTGTAGCCTTGTAGTATAGTTTGAAGTCAGGTATTGTGATGCCTCCAGCTTCGTTCTTTTGGCTTAGGATTGACTTGGCGATGCGGGCTCTTTTTTGGTTCCATATGAACTTTAAAGTAGTTTTTTCCAATTCTGTGAAGAAAGTCATTGGTAGCTTGATGGGAATGGCATTGAATCTGTAAATTACCTTGGGCAGTATGGCCATTTTCATGATATTGATTCTTCCTACCCATGAGCATGGAATGTTCTTCCATTTGTTTGTATCCTCTTTTATTTCCTTGAGCAGTGGTTTGTAGTTCTCCTTGAAGAGGTCCTTCACATCCCTTGTAAGTTGGATTCCTAGGTATTTTATTCTCTTTGAAGCAATTGTGAATGGGAGTTCACTCGTGATTTGGCTCTCTGTTTGTCTGTTGTTGGTGTATAAGAATGCTTGTGATTTTTGTACATTGATTTTGTAACCTGAGACTTTGCTGAAGTTGCTTATCAGCTTAAGGAGATTTTGGGCTGAGACAATGGGGTTTTCTAGATATACAATCATGTCATCTGCAAACAGGGACAATTTGACTTCCTCTTTTCCTAATTGAATACCCTTTATTTCCTTCTCCTGCCTAATTGCCCGGGCCAGAACTTCCAACACTATGTTGAATAGGAGTGGTGAGAGAGGGCATCCCTGTCTTGTGCCAGTTTTCAAACGGAATGCTTCCAGTTTTTGCCCATTTAGTATGATATTGGCTGTGGGTTTGTCATAGATAGCTCTTATTATTTTGAAATACGTCCCATCAATACCTAATTTATTGAGAGTTTTTAGCATGAAGGGTTGTTGAATTTTGTCAAAGGCCTTTTCTGCATCTATTGAGATAATCATGTGGTTTTTGTCTTTGGCTCTGTTTATATGCTGGATTACATTTATTGATTTGCGTATATTGAACCAGCCTTGCATCCCAGGGATGAAGCCCACTTGATCATGGTGGATAAGCTTTTTGATGTGCTGCTGGATTCGGTTTGCCAGTATTTTATTAAGGATTTTTGCATCGATGTTCATCAGGGATATTGGTCTAAAATTCTCTTTTTTGGTTGTGTCTCTGTCTGGCTTTGGTATCAGAATGATGCTAGCCTCATAAAATGAGTTAGGGAGGATTCCCTCTTTATCTGTTGATTGGAATAGTTTCAGAAGGAATGGTACCAGTTCCTCCTTGTACCTCTGGTAGAATTCGGCTGTGAATCCATCTGGTCCTGGACTCTTTTTGGTTGGTAAACTATTGATTATTGCCACAATTTCAGCTCCTGTTATTGGTCTATTCAGAGATTCAACTTCTTCCTGGTTTAGTCTTGGGAGAGTGTGTGTGTCCAGGAATTTATCCATTTCTTCTAGATTTTCTAGTTTATTTGCGTAGAGGTGTTTGTAGTATTCTCTGATGGTAGTTTGTATTTCTGTGGGATCAGTGGTGATATCCCCTTTATCATTTTTTATTGTGTCTATTTGATTCTTCTCTCTTTTTTTCTTTATTAGTCTTGCTAGCGGTCTATCAATTTTGTTGATCCTTTCAGAAAACCAGCTCCTGGATTCATTAATTTTTTGAAGGGTTTTTTGTGTCTCTATTTCCTTCAGTTCTGCTCTGATTTTAGTTATTTCTTGCCTTCTGCTAGCTTTTGAATGTGTTTGCTCTTGCTTTTCTAGTTCTTTAATTGTGATGTTAGGGTGTCAATTTTGGATCTTTCCTGCTTTCTCTTGTGGGCATTTAGTGCTATAAATTTCCCTCTACACACTGCTTTGAATGCGTCCCAGAGATTCTGGTATGTTGTGTCTTTGTTCTCGTTGGTTTCAAAGAACATCTTTATTTCTGCCTTCATTTCGTTATGTATCCAGTAGTCATTCAGGAGCAGGTTGTTCAGTTTCCATGTAGTTGAGCGGTTTTGAGTGAGATTCTTAATTCTGAGTTCTAGTTTGATTGCACTGTGGTCTGAGAGATAGTTTGTTATAATCTCTGTTCTTTTACATTTGCTGAGGAGAGCTTTACTTCCCAGTATGTGGTCAATTTTGGAATAGGTGTGGTGTGGTGCTGAAAAAAATGTATATTCTGTTGATTTGGGGTGGAGAGTTCTGTAGATGTCTATTAGGTCCACTTGGTGCAGAGCTGAGTTCAATTCCTGGGTATCCTTGTTGACTTTCTGTCTCGTTGATCTGTCTAATGTTGACAGTGGGGTGTTAAAGTCTCCCATTATTAATGTGTGGGAGTCTAAGTCTCTTTGTAGGTCACTCAGGACTTGCTTTATGAATCTGGGTGCTCCTGTATTGGGTGCATATATATTTAGGATAGTTAGCTCTTCTTGTTGAATTGATCCCTTTACCATTATGTAATGGCCTTCTTTGTCTCTTTTGATCTTTGTTGGTTTAAAGTCTGTTTTATCAGAGACTAGGATTGCAACCCCTGCCTTTTTTTGTTTTCCATTTGCTTGGTAGCTCTTCCTCCATCCTTTTATTTTGAGCCTATGTGTGTCTCTGCACATGAGATGGGTTTCCTGAATACAGCACACTGATGGGTCTTGACTCTTTATCCAATTTGCCAGTCTGTGTCTTTTAATTGGAGCATTTAGTCCATTTACATTTAAAGTTAATATTGTTATGTGTGAATTTGATCCTGTCATTATGATGTTAGCTGGTGATTTTGCTCGTTAGTTGATGCAGTTTCTTCCTAGTCTCGATGGTCTTTACATTTTGGCATGATTTTGCAGCAGCTGGTACCGGTTGTTCCTTTCCACGTTTAGCACTTCCTTCAGGAGCTCTTTTAGGGCAGGCCTGGTGGTGACAAAATCTCTCAGCATTTGCTTGTCTGTAAAGTATTTTATTTCTCCTTCACTTATGAAGCTTAGTTTGGCTGGATATGAAATTCTGGGTTGAAAATTCTTTTCTTTAAGAATGTTGAATATTGGCCCCCACTCTCTTCTGGCTTGTAGGGTTTCTGCCGAGAGATCCGCTGTTAGTCTGATGGGCTTCCCTTTGAGGGTAACCCGACCTTTCTCTCTGGCTGCCCTTAACATTTTTTCCTTCATTTCAACTTTGGTGAATCTGACAATTATGTGTCTTGGAGTTGCTCTTCTCGAGGAGTATCTTTGTGGTGTTCTCTGTATTTCCTGAATCTGAACGTTGGCCTGCCTTGCTAGATTGGGGAAGTTCTCCTGGATAATATCCTGCAGAGTGTTTTCCAACTTGGTTCCATTCTCCCCATCACTTTCAGGTACACCAATCAGATGTAGATTTGGTCTTTTCACATAGTCCCATATTTCTTGGAGGCTTTGCTCATTTCTTTTTATTCTTTTTTCTCTAAACTTCCCTTCTCGCTTCATTTCATTCATTTCATCTTCCATTGCTGATACCCTTTCTTCCAGTTGATCGCATCGGCTCCTGAGGCTTCTGCATTCTTCACGTAGTTCTCGAGCCTTGGTTTTCAGCTCCATCAGCTCCTTTAAGCACTTCTCTGTATTGGTTATTCTAGTTATACGTTCTTCTAAATTTTTTTCAAAGTTTTCAACTTCTTTGCCTTTGGTTTGAATGTCCTCCCGTAGCTCAGAGGAATTTGATCGTCTGAAGCCTTCTTCTCTCAGCTCGTCAAAGTCATTCTCCATCCAGCTTTGTTCCGTTGCTGGTGAGGAACTGCGTTCCTTTGGAGGAGGAGAGGTGCTCTGCGTTTTAGAGTTTCCCGCTTTTCTGTTCTGTTTTTTCCCCATCTTTGTGGTTTTATCTACTTTTGGTCTTTGATGATGGTGATGTACAGATGGGTTTTTGGTGTGGATGTCCTTTCTGTTTGTTAGTTTTCCTTCTAACAGAGAGGACCCTCAGCTGCAGGTCTGTTGGAATACCCTGCCGTGTGAGATGTCAGTGCGCCCCTGCTGGGGGGTGCCTCCCAGTTAGGCTGCTCGGGGGTCAGGGGTCAGGGACCCACTTGAGGAGGCAGTGTGCCCGTTCTCAGATCTCCAGCTGCGTGCTGGGAGAACCACTGCTCTCTTCAAAGCTGTCAGACAGGGACATTTAAGTCTGCAGAGGTTACTGCTGTCTTTTTGTTTGTCTGTGCCCTGCCCCCAGAGGTGGAGCCTACAGAGGCAGGCAGGCCTCCTTGAGGTGTGGTGGGCTCCACCCAGTTCGAGCTTCCCAGCTGCTTTGTTTACCTAATCAAGCCTGGGCAATGGCGGGCGCCCCTCCCCCAGCCTCGCTGCCGCCTTGCAGTTTGATCTCAGACTGCTGTGCTAGGAATCAGCGAGACTCCGTGGGCGTAGGACCCTCCGAGCCAGGTGCCGGATATAATCTCGTGGTGCGCCGTTTTTTAAGCCGGTCCGAAAAGCGCAGTATTCGGGTGGGAGTGACCCGATTTTCCAGGTGAGTCCGTCACCCCTTTCTTCGACTCGGAAAGGGAACTCCCTGACCCCTTGCGCTTCCCAAGGGAGGCAATGCCTCGCCCTGCTTCGGCTCGCACACGGTGCGCGCACCCACTGACCTGCGCCCACTGTCTGGCACTCCCTAGTGAGATGAACCGGGTACCTCAGATGGAAATGCAGAAATCACCCCTCTTCTGCGTCGCTCACGCTGGGAGCTGTAGACCGGAGCTGTTCCTATTCGGCCATCTTGGCTCCTCCCCCCCGACATTTTATTATTGATTCAATCTCCTTACTTGTTATTGTTCTGTTCAGATCTGTATCTTCATAATTCAATTGTAGTAGGTTGTATGTGTCTAAAATTTTTCCATTTTTTCTAAGTTACCCATTTTGTTGGCATATAGTTGTTCATAATAGTCTCTTACAATCTGTTGTATTTCTGTAATATCAATTGTCTCTTTTTTCATCTCTTATTTATTTGAGTCTTCTTTTATTCTCAGCCTAGCTGAAGGTTTGTTCATTTTGTTAATCTTCAAAAAAACACCCAAGTATTCGTTTATCTTTTGTATTATTTTTTCTATTCTCTATTTCATTTACTTCTGCTCTGATTTTTATTATATTCTTCCTTCTACTAATTTTGAGTTTAGTTTGCCCATATTTTTCTAGTTCCTTGAGGTGCAGTGTTAGGCTGTATGAGATCTTCCTTTTTGATGTTGGCATTTGTTGCTATAAACTTTCCTTATAGAGCTGCATATGCTGTATGCCACAGGTTTTGATACATTGTGTTTCCATTTTCATTAGTCTCAAGATATTTAAAAATGTTCCTTTGAATTTCTTCATTGACCTATTGTTTTTCTAGGAGCATGTTGTTTAATTTCCATGTATTCGTTAATTTTTAAAAGTTCTTTCTATTACTGATTTTTAGTTTTATACCATTGTAGTCAGAAAGAATACCTGATATTTGATTTCAGTCTTCTTAAATTTGTTAAGACTTGTTTTGTGACCCTAACATATGATCTATCTTGGAGAATGTTCCATGTGGTGTTGTGAAGAATGTGTATTCTGCAGCTGTTGAATGGAATGTTCTGTATATGTCTGTTAGGTCTATTTGGTCTAGAGTGCAGTTTAAATCTGATAGTTCTTTGTTGATTTTCTGTCAGATGATCTTTTCATTGCTAAAATGGGAGTGTTGAAGACCCCTACTATTATTGTATTATAGTCTGTCTCTCCCTTCAAAGTAATGTTTGCTTTATATATCTAGGTGCTCTGATGTTGGGTGCAGTAGTTACAATTGTCATATCCTCTTGCTGAATTGACTCCTTTATCATTATATACTGACCTTCTTTGTCTCTTTTTACAAATAACTTAAAATCTACTTATGTGGTATAAGTATAGCTCCTTCTACTCTTTTGCTCTTTTGGTTTCCATTTGCATCAAATATCTTTTCATTCCTTCACTTTCAGTCTGTGTGTGTCCACTTACAGGTGAAGTGAGTCTTTTGTAGGCAGACATATATGGGTCTTTTTAAAAAAATTCATTCCGCCACTCTATGTCTTTTGATTTGAGAATTTAATCCATTTATATTCAAGGTACTTATTGATAGGTAAGGACTTACTACTGTCATTGAGTTGTTTTCTAGTTATTTTGTAAATGATTTCTTCTGTTGTTACTGTCTTCCTTTGTGGTTAAATGATTTTCTCTAGTAGTATGTTTGATTCCTTGCTTTTTACTTTTAGTGTATCTATTACAGGTTTTGCTTTGTGATTACAACAAAGCTGACAAAAACATCTTACAGTAGGTTATTTTAAGCTGATAACAACTGATTGCAAAAAACAAATCTTCTACACTTTAACCCCACTCTCCATTTGAATTTTTGATGACACAGTTTACATCTTTTTATATGGCATATCTCTCAATAAATTATTGTAATTATTTTTGTTTTTAAATAATTTTTGTCTTTTAACCTTTATACTAAAAAGTTAAGTGATTTACACACCATCATTACAATATTAGGGTATTCTGAATTTGATTGTGTAGTTACTTTTACCAGTGAGTTCTATACTTTCAGATGTTTCCATGTTACTCATCAGCAACCTTTTATTTCAGTTTGAAGACTACCATTAGGGTTTCTTCTAAGACAGGTGTGGTAGTGATGGACTTCCTCAGCTTTTGTTTGTCTAGAAACATCTTTATCTCTCCTTCATTTCTGAAGGATAGCTTGGCTGGTTACAGTATTTTTGGTTGGCAGGTTTTTTTCCTTTAACACTTTAAATATAGTATCCTACTGTCTCCTGGCCTGTCCAGTTTCTGCTGCTACTAGGAGGATTGGAACTCCCTTATATGTTATTTGCTTATTTTCTGTTGTTACTTTCAGGATCCTCTCTTTTTCTTTGATCTTTGACCTTTTAGTTATAGTATGTCTTAGATCATCTTATTTGGATTAAATCTGATGGGAGGTGTTTGACCTTTATGTCCCTGGATGTTCACATCTTTCTCCAGATTTGAAAAGTTTTCTGGTATTATTTCTTTAAATAAGATTTCTACTCCTTTATCCTTTCCTACTCCCTCTTGAACACAATGAACTGTATATTTGCTCTTTTGATGCTATCCCATAAATCCCATAAACTTTCTTCTGTTTCATTCTTTTTCTCTTCTGACTATATATTTCCAAATAACCTGTTTTCAAGTTTATAGATTCTTTCTTTTGCTTGATCAGTTCTGCTGTTGGTGCAATTGCATTTTCCATCTTGTTCACTGTATTTTTTAGTTCCAGGATTTCTGTTTGATTTTTTAAAATTATTTTAATCTCTTTATTAAGTTTCTCATTCTAGTCACTTATTGCTTTCCTAATTTCACTGAGTTGTTTCTCTGTATTTTTTGATGTTCAGTAGCATCTTTAAAATAGCGATTTTAAATTCTTTGCCAGGCAATTAATACATCTCCATCTCTTTAGGGTCTGTCACTGGCACCTTATTTTGTCTATTTGGTGAGGTCACATTTCCCTGGTTGTTCCTTGCGGTTATGCACGGATTTCTGTGCATGTAGGTAGGTATTTATTCCAGTCTTCACAGCCTGGCTTTATCTGGGAATGTCCTTTAGCAGTAAGCTTCTTCAGAGATTCTGGGCCGATTATCTGGTGTAGTCCCTAAGCCCATAACTGCTGTAGCTGTTGCTGTGCTAGGGGGTTGCCCTAAGACCTGGACTGCCATGCCAAGTGCACTGCTGGGCTAGAATCAAGTGGCTGCCAAAGCTGGCACACACTGAGCACACCCAAAGCCTACAGCCACTGAGACTAGCGCAACACTGGGGCATGTCTGTAGTCCTTGGCTGCTGAGGCCTGTCTGTTACTGTGGGTTATTCAGAGCCCCGGGCCACTGTAGTTGACTAGTGTTGATGCAAGCCAGGACTTGAGTTCATCTTGCAGCGGCTATAGGTTCCTGTCCTGTGTTGGAGTGGATCTATAGGCTCTGTCACTGGCCTAGAGATAGGGGCCATAGGGACTGCCTGGTGCTGGGTTTTACCATGGCAGGGCTGGTCTTGGTGTCCAAGGCAAAGTTTTATGTTTACTTTCCTCTCCTCCAAGTGAATGATATGTCTCTCTCTGCTGTGCTGCCTAGATATGGAGGAGGGGTGATGTGGGTACTGTAAAATTGTTCTTCCTATATCTTTAATGCATCTTTTAAAATTATTATGCTATCACCAGGTGCTATGATTTCTCATCTGGCTTCCTTAGTTCTTATAAAGGTATTTTTATGTGTGGATAGTTGTTCAAATTGATGTTTCTGGTGGGGACGATCACTGGATAGTCCTATTCTGCGATCTTGCTTTGCTCTCCCATGGCCAACTTTTAACAAATTAGAAATAGAAGAAAATGTCATAATCTATTAAAGATTGTCTATAAAAAAAATCTACTGCAAAGGTGAATAAGAAATAATTCCTGTCCTCAAGAAGTTTACAGTCAGGGGGAGATAGATGCAGAAGCCATGAACCACAAAATCATTCTTTGAAGTCCCTTTAACAAAGGAGAAGGTAAAGGTAACATCAATTAAGTCAGCCATCACATCTGAATTTCTTTTTATATAATAATATTGCTGAAATATTCCCTTTTCTGTGACCTAACAGTGCAATCTTCCTGCTCTTATTGCACCATTTTATCTGTAATTATATCTTACTGAAGAGTTTTTAAATGCTCTGCTAAAATCAAGCTGTACTGTGAGTATAACACTCACCTAGTCAACATGACATTTTGTCTCAGATTTAAGAAGAAAATTGTGAGGAAATTTTGACAGTACTTTAAAACCTTAAATTCTTTTTTTTTTATTACTAAGTATCATGTGTACAGGTACATTTACCACATCATGACTTTAACCATCTATGTTCTTCAAGGAAGATAGAGGCTTATGAATGGGGACAGAAATAGAACGAAGGTCAAGAACAGAGTGGGAGAAAATTAAAGAGTAGGGGAGCAAGGTAAGGATGTCTATTGTGACCTTTATCCTGCAATGAAAATACTTGGTAGTTTGTCGTTCTTTTGTTTGAGTTAATTGTTAAGTACAAATGTCAGCATCTCCACTCTGATGCCTGAGTTTTATTCTCGAGCACAGGATTGTCAGAAAATTGGGTGAGGCTTAGGGATAGGTCTCTTGAACACATTACTTGAAAATAAAATGCTTAAGGTTTTTGAATGCCTTTAATTTTTTTCATGTTTACATTATGCATTTTTTTTTGTATTTTCAAAAATATCAGTCCTCAATTGATTTGGAAAAAAATTAGGTCCCTTACCACGGGGAGTCTGAGAAACACTGAAATAGGCTCCATTAAAATCAAGAAATGCTATTCATAAAAAGATACTGTAAAGAGTGAAAAGACAAGCTACACAATGGAAGAAAATGTTCGCAACACATATAACTGACAAAGACCTAGTATCTGAAATGTATAAAGAACCCATTCAAGTCAGTTAGAAAAATGGGTTAAAAAACTTAAAGAGGCACTGCATGAAAAAAGAAATTCTAATGTCCTATAAACATATTAAAGGCCTCCACCTCATTAGTCATCACGGAAATGAAAAATTAAAACCACAATGAAAATTACACATGCAGTCACCAGACTGGCAAAAATGTAAAAGCTTCACAAGCCTAAATGTTGGTAGGAATCCTGAGTTTCAGAAACTTTCAAATATTTATTGCCTGTGGGAATGAAAATGAATTAAACGATTTTGGAAAACCCATTGGTAGTATCTATCAAAGTTGAACATATACGACCCAGCAATTCTTGGGGACCCAACAGAAATGTGTTACATGTGTGAACCAAAGGACATATACAAGGATATTCATGGAAACACTATAATAGCCCCCAAATGAAAACAGCGAAGGTGTCCATCAGTAATAAAATGAATAAGTTGTTGTATTGTCACATAACGAAACACTCTATAAAAGTTGTTCTTAAAGCATGGACCATGGACCAGAAACATCAGCATCACCTGGGAACTTGTTAGAAATGCAAGTTCTTGAATCTCACTTTGGACCCAGTGAATCAGAACTCTAAGAGTGGGGCTCAGAACTCAGAACTTACATTTTAAGAAGCCTTTCAGATAATTCTGATGGACTTTAAAGATTAAGAACAGAATTTCTCTCTGTTTCTGGCTGTAGAATTTTATTTCTACAGAGATAAATATGAATGAATTATAGCTTTTGCCAACAACATGAATGAGTCTCAGAAACATATTCTGTTGTCATAGTGTTTTTTGTGATTTCCCTAAGGTATCCACAGGACATTTCAGAGGACTGACTCTTCTGTAAATTCAGAAATGTCTCCATGCTCTGATGTTTCTCATCCAGAGAGTCAGTCCCACCTTGGGGCCAAAGTATTATGGCAGGAAACAGTAGGGAGAGATATGGGGGTCACTAAAGGGGTCTGCAGTAAAGGGTGCACTTTGGACTCAAGGAAACATTCAGACTCTAAAATGAAGTCCATGGGTGCCAGAACCCCTGGTGGAATGCTTGAACTGGGGCATCCCAGGCCTGGCTGTGATTGAAGAGAATAAATTCTGCTGCTGAAAATTCCCAAGGGTCTGGATGGAGAAGGTCTAGGGAAACTGGATATTCCTAGACTAAGAGATTGGTAGACGCAGAGGCTCTAGAGCATCTGCTTGGCTTGTCCCCGGCTCTGAATTACTGGCATTGTTTCCTGGGTCATTGCTGTTGTTGCTACTGCCAAGACAATTTGGCCTGAGCCACACCTGTTAGAGAATTTCTACAACTTTGCTTGCTTCTTTTTGCGGTAGACAGTGCATTCTGGTGTTGCCTCAATAAAGGCCATATGAATTCCTGAGGTTCTTGCTCCTCTTGCTTTTATCCCATTTTCTCCAAGTGTTCCTTAAAGTTTAATAATTTTTTAAAAGGATTATGAGGTAGATGTAAAAGACAAACTGTTCTAAGGTGTAAAAATAATCCCATTAATGCACTATGGCCTGAGTGGCTCATGGCCAAAGAACAGATCGTGACTCTAAAACATGTTGCATTGAACTCTTCTAGCTCTATGGATTTCAATACCTTCTATACACTATCGGCTCAAAAATTTACATTCTGAGGCCTTCTCCAAGCTATTCTCTAAGCTCCAGATGCATGCTATCTAATTGCCCACATGACACTTTCACTTTATCCTAAATAGATTTTCCTTCCATTGGCTTCTTACCCCATTCACCTTGTAAAGAATGCCCCTCCCCTAGTCTTCTCCATCTCAGGTAATGGCCTAATGGCCCCACCTTTTACCCAAGACCTAAGGCATGGGAGTCCTCCCTGGTTCTTCTGGTTTCCTCATCCCCCATATCCAATCTACTAACACATTTTTTGGTCTTGGAAAACTTATTTTTTTAAAATAAATTTCTTTTGAAATTTAGTTTTTAGCCAACCACTTCTCTTTCCACTCTTTCTTCCCAAGAACAATCCATAATCACCTCTCCTAAATTTCTGCATACACTCCCTAACAGGTATTTCTCCATTCTTGTCCCCTTTAATCCATTCTGCAGACAGCATCTAGAGTAACTTTTTGAGGTAAGTAACTTAAGATGACCTAATTTCCCTAATTAAAACATGCCATGGCTTCTCATTACACTTAAGATCTAAATTTCCTGACATACCTACAAAGACAGGATCTAGATCCTGCCGACTTTTTTAGCCTTATCTGTTCCTCTTCCTCCAGTTTACCATACTGTAGCCAGGCTGGCCTTCCTGCTCTTTCTGAAACAGGACATACTCATCCTTACCTCAGGGACCTTAACTTTCCTCTTGTTTCCCTCTGGAATGCCTCCCCAGCCAGATGACCACATGCCTTTCTTTTCATTGTTTGTATCTCTGCTCACATGTCATCTCCTCAGAGACATCTTTGACTATTTCTTCTAAAATGGTACCTCCCTTCCACCTCTTGCTTCGGTCTTCTTATTATATATTATTTCCTTCACAGCATTCTCTATCTGAACGTTAATCATTATATTATTGAGTGTCTAGCTGAAAGATGATGAAGGTGTTGGCAGGAATATAAAGCAAGGGAGGAAACACATGTAACAGAAAAGTTGGCCGGATCATACTTCTTCAACCAAACATCCCTAAGTCAACCATGAGTCAGGCACTGTACCAGGAGCCAGAATTAGAAAGATGAATTAGACATGGGCTTGATCTCACAAGTCTCAGAGTCTAGTGTGGTAAGCAGTATTTTCAAGAAAGGTTGGGAGCACAGGAAGTGGTATGTCTTGTGGGTATGAAGGACAATGAGGAGAGTTTCAAAGTTTTACGGGTAATTATATTTGGAGAAGGAGTTGGAAACTCTGGAATTGACTTCTAGGTCATGAGCTGGGAGAATGGTGGAACCATCACTCTATGATCAGAAGGAGGGAAGCCTGATCTGTGACAACCTCTGACACCTTCAGGAACTCTCTAGCCAGAATTCGTGGTAGTCAAAAGCCAACAGTGGGCTGGGCGCAGTGGCTCACGCCTGTAATCCCAGCACTTTGGGAGGCCGAAGCGGGCAGATCACAAGATCAGGAGTTCGAGACCAGCCTGGCCAACATGGTGAAACCCAGACTCTACTAAAAAATACAAAGATTAGCCGGGTATGGTGGTGGGCGCCTGTAATCCCAGTTACTCGGGAGGCTGAGGCAGGAGAATCACTTGATACTGGGAGGCGGAGGTTGCACTGAGCCAAGATTGCACCACTGCACTCCAGCCTGGGTGACAGAGCGAGACTCCGTCTCAAAAAAAAAAAAAAAAGCCAACAATGGTTGTGCTCAGGACATAGACAATGATAAGAAAACAGGAGCAGGGCATGGTAGCTAACAGGAGAGCTTCTGGTCATGAAGGACTCTGGAAAAGGAGAGAAGCAAACTATCTCCTTGGGAAGGCCTGGATTACTGGGCAATCCTTTTCTGGATCCAAGCCCTCTTGGGTTCTCCGTTTTCCAGGTCATTCCCATTCCTTCTCCATCTTTACCTTTCAGCAGTGCCTTCCAGCTCTTAGAAATCTATCCTGTTCCACAGAATCCAAGAGCTGGAGCTATGAGTTGACCCATTAGGACACATTATGATCTCTATTCTTGAGCTTTTGCCTGTATTACTTTCCAAGCTATGGTTGCTGGTTTTATTTCATGGAATGCTTAAGCTTTCTAGCATTTAGTCTCTGGAAGCTGAGGGGTTTGTCTACATAGGGTTCTAGTTATGGAAGCTTGGTGGACCCCACTTGGTACTGGACATGCACTTGCAGCTCAGCTCCACCCACACTCCGGGAAGCCAGATTCTGAGGCCTTTGTCCACAGCAGCCTTGTTGTGGGTGCACTGCGGGAAACCAGCCTAAGATGCCAATTCTAACCCCTATCCCTCAACCTCAAATTTCACATAAAGTTTCTAACAAAAAATAGGCAAATTGGAGTGGTGACTTCAACGCATAATTTATGCTCAAATTATGGCTCTTTCTGCAAACAAAGCTTTACCCTAAACACATCAGCCATCACTGGTGATGGTCTGAGTCCAAAGTCCATTTCCATGATGTGTAACCAGGAAACTTTATGTCTTAATCAAGATGGTATTTATGTCTGAGGAAATATCTGAATATAATGTATTCCTCAGTTAAGCAGAAATCCCAAGAGAGACAGACTTCACCAAATGCTTTCATTTTATCCACACTAGCCATTTATAGCCTGGTTTCATACGGAAAAAATATGTTTACTGACTGCTAAGGAGGTGTACATCTTAGTTTCTGAAAACTAACTTACTAAATAATGTGTTAAAATGGCTTTGCATTTTCAGGTTCTCATTTTCAGATGTCTACATTGTGAGCCATAAGGTCTGCAGTTTGCTTAAACCCAGATTATTATATATTTTTGCTTCCAGTGATATTTAATATTTGGTTTACCTTTTTTACTTACCTATTCATAATGAATGGCTGATGATCTTGAGGTGGATTCAGCTTTAGTGTAAAACATATAAACATATGCTATTCTTTTTTTTTTTTTTTTTTTTTTTTTGATGGATTCTCACTCTGTCGCCCAGGCTGGAGTGCAGTGACGCGATCTTGGCTCACTGCAACCTCCACCTCCCGGGTTCACGCCATTCTCCTGCCTCAGCCTCCCGAGTAGCTGGGACTACAGGCGCCCGCCACCATGCCTGGCTAATATTTTTTGTATTTTTTTTTGAGATGGAGTCTTGCTCTGCCACCCAGGCTGGAGTGCAGTGGCACAATCTCGGCTCACTGCAAGCTCTGCCTCCCAGGTTCATGCCATTCTCCAGCCTCAGCCTCCCGAGTAGCTGGGACTACAGGCACCTGCCACCATGCCCGGCTAATTTTTTGTATTTTTTTAGTACAGACAGGGTTTCACCATGTTAGTCAGGATGGTCTCGATCTCCTGACCTGGTGATCTGCCCGCCTCGGCCTCCCAAAGTGCTGGGATTACAGGCGTGAGCCACCGTGCCCAACCTTTTTTTTTTTTTTTGTATTTTTAGTAGAGATGGGTTTCACCGTATTAGCCAGGATGGTCTTGATCTCCTGACTTCGTGATCTCCCGCTTCAGCCTCCCAAAGTGCTGGGATTACAGGCGTGAGCCACCGCGCCTGGCCAACATATGCTGTTCTTGATACATGCTATATACATCTTTCTAAATACACATGTGTTTACCAGAGAACAATTTGCAGAATAAAGATTCTGTTAGGAAAGTGGCTTGAAGGCTAAAGATTCATTAATCTGGGTTTACAAAAGAGATATAAACGGGACAGAGAGCAGTGACCACCTGCTTATTTAGTTTCAAAAATACTAGCATAGTGCTTTGCTGGTGAGTGAACTTCAACATTTTGGAGGGATTGATAGAACAGGAGAACGTGTTGGGTAGAAGGGAGGAGGAAGCGGTAATGTGGGATACAGTGTTCCTAACATTTTTCCTATCAATCCATAGACCTTCAAAAAGTCCTGAGAAAAAGGGTTTTATAGTCAAACAAGTTTGGAAAGTAGTATATACTGTATCTCCCTTTTGGAAATTCACAGAGTATAATAGCACTATAAAGGCTCTGAGAAAATCTTCAATCAAGAAAACCTGTTCACTTTGTTTAAGCACTAGAGTGCTTTTTTGTTTTGTTTTTTTTTGAGACACATATTGATATGGCACCATCTAGGTCTGAGTTTGTTGAATCGGAGTTCATTGCTATGGCTTTTTCCCATGACTCTGGGGCATTGGGGGATGGGCCTGAGGCACTATAGACAGGGGAGGTTGAGGCAAAGCCTCAGACAGATGTTGTCAAAGATAACCAAAGCTGGATGCTGGGTTGAAGTGGCAAGGGCAGATTGTAACCTGTGGTCCACTATTGCAACTGGGAAAAGAGTCCCATGTGAACTGACCTCAGCTTTACTTTATTCGGAAGTGACTGGGTATTTTAAAGGGAGAAACGAAAGCATATGGCTAGGGCAGTGTGGGGCCTCAGTAGAGTCAGGGAAGTGAACAATTACAAAAAGCAGGAAGGGGCTTTGGAGTTAGTCCATGTGAAACCCCTCTGGGTTTGCTAACTGGCGCTTATCGAAGTCAGGCTCCTACCCTTGCGCAGAGGCTAGGAGACAGGGTCTCTATCTTCAGGTGATGGCTGGAACAAACAGTCCATTGCTTTGGCAGCCATGAGTTTTCTCAAGAAGGCCGTCTAGGTCATCCTAACAGCCTCGAGCAGTTAGAAACTCTGTTAGTGTATGTTCAATCCCTTTATAGGCCGAGGTTGAGGCCTCATCAAGAGGAGGGCTCCGAGGAGCCTGGCAGGAGTTTGGTCAAGGAAAGAATTTTTGTCAGTGTCGTGTGCTGTCAGAACTGGGTGTAGAAACCGGAGACTCATGCTCAGAAACAAGATGGGGAAACACGTGCCCCTCATACACTTCCCTCTAGTGTGTAATCAGCTCTCTGGCACAACAGTTCATTTGGCACCAGCCTCAGTTTACCTTCCTGCTTTTAGCGCTTAATTACTTCACATGAGAAAAGCAGAAAAAGAGAGGATGATATAATGGTGAAGGCCACTGCATGAATTTTCATGATCCTTTGTTCTTTCCTATCAGATATCCCAAAATTAGAAATGGGAGAGATTGATTTTATATATCAGGTGAAGACATTTTGATTTAGATCAAATTGCATTTAAATTAGCAATTCTACTTCTGAGAACACATTTCAAGGGACTGTCTCTAAATACTCCCTTCCGCCCACGCACATGCAGCTGGCTACCCCGTCTTGCCAATCACGCCCTCACGTGTGCCTTACGTCCATCTGTTTGCTCATTCTCCTCGCCCAGCTCCCATCCGCATTGCCTCTTACCACCATTGTTTCCACGGGCCCCGATAGAATTTCAATGCAACCTGCTCCCGTGTCACCCTTCATTCAATGGACAGTCCCCAAATACATCTTCCTACAGTACATGTCATTCTTCTGCCTAAAATCTTCAGTGACTTCCTTCTGTTCTCAGAGTCAAGTCCAGTCTCCTCAGAATGGTATCAGCTTCTGCTAGGATGTGGTCCCAATCTATGTTTTACTCTTATATTCCATCAGTTTCCTAAACATATTTGCCTCCCAACCAAGCTCTCCCCTTACCTCCTTTGATCTTTGCCTAAGCTGTTTTCTTCTTAGCATGACCTTCCCTAATCAACTTCTTAAAGACTTACCCATCCTTCAAGGTGCAATTTCAAAATACCAACTTTTCCGTGAAGTCCCCCTGGTCCTTCGAGCCACAAGGGATCTTTGCTGCTTCTGTGTTCCCATGGCTCTTTTGCTTTTAGTTTTAGTTATTTATATCTTCGTTTAGTTACGTGTGTCTTTATTTTATCTCCTTGGAGGAAAGGATGACTTTTAATCCACCTCGTTATTTCCATAGAACCTAGTATAGTGCACACTGGCCTGCACTTAGTAGGAGATCATCTATTAATGATTGTGAAATGAACTACAAAGATCAGGGAAGTATTTCTTTTTACAAGAAGTATTTATATTCTGGATATTTTCCTTTAGGAACAATATCACTCATTTTGCCAGTAGAAGTATAAATTGCAATGCAGCCATCTTTATTTAAGAGTGAGTTTTTTGAGAGCAAAAAGGGGTGAACCCTGGGCAACATAATCCAGTTAGTCCAATTTTTACTTTCCATTCTAATTCATTTGTTTTTTGGGGAGGGGATAACGTAAGCTTGAGACCAGTTTCCCTGCTTCTAAATGCCTGAAAAATGATCAATTCCGAATTATATTATGGTTCTCTTGAATCTGTCTATGTAGTTAATCCTCTCTGGGAACCCGTAAAATTTAGACTTTTAGTATGGTCCACGGACTGTTGCTTATTATTATAAAAATATTGAAACAATTATGCGAATACATCTCTAATTACTGTATAATTATATATTATAATAGAAAAACAAAATGTTCTTCCTAATTTTTATCTTCAGTGTATCTTGAGTTAGAATAATTTGAGATGTAATTTTGACGTACATAAAAATAGATTTTAAATCTTAAAGTTCATTTAACGAAAGCTAAAAATTACTTTTATCCATCATGGTGATGGGAAAACTTTAATTGAAAACAGATTAGCAGGTGTGTCCTGCATGCCCAGCTTATGTTGATCTTGAGTATGTTTTTAGTATGTGATTTGAGGCCGTGGTACCAGACTTTAGAGAACAATGCATAATTCATTGCCATCATCATTTTCACAGAACAGTGTTTCTGAAGCTTTTCCTTGGGCTTGGGGCCGTCTTGGCTGTTTCAGAATTTTGGTGAGCAGATTGAGTGATAATTTTAGGCTTCTAAAATCAGTCTGTGTCCCCTCAGTCACATGATGTCATAAGCAGCTGGTGTTGCCTTGGCAACTTTACAGAATAAAAGTGCTGCTTTTGGTAAAACTTTGGGTCATGTGACCTAGCTCTGTAGCTGGGGAAAACGACACAAAATTATTACTTACTTCACCAAAACAAACCAAGATTCACACAAGAGAAAAACAAATCCAGAACTCAAAGTTCCATGTGAATTAATTACCCACCTTGCCATCATCTGAAAGGCAAGTTTGTTTGACTTTGTAATTTCAACATGCTTCACTCCCTGCAATACTTTGAGATTCATCTTCTCCTTTCCCCAGCCCTCCCTATGACCCAGGAAAGTGCATCCATTTCTGAGACGTTAGCAAGGCTGGGAGAAGAATGACAAAACTAATCAATCCAGAGGAGTTCTGACTGCCTAACCTTTCATCCTGTGTGTTCTAGTGCCCCGTGCTGTAAAGAGTTCGATTACTGCCCCCAATTTGCTGTGTGATTTGGGGAGAAACATCTCGTGGTTAAGGCCCCCCTCCTCTATTGCAGACAAGGGGCTTACTGTCAAGAAATCATGGTGCCCTTCAGCGATTGGGTAAATCAGTCTATAAACTATGAATAGCCAGCAATAATTATTTAGATGTTCCTGCTACATAGCTATACGAAATGATAAAATTACTTTGTATTTTTTTTAGGATTCTAAGTACCCATATTTAAAATAATACTTGAAAACAGAAAAATATAAAGAAATGGAATAAACATAATATAATCCTGTCATCTAGAGAGCATAACTATGAATATTTTAGAAATTTTCCTTCCATTTTTAAACATGTTTCCATGTAAACAAATTATAATACATATATTTCAAAATAAACAGGCCAGGCCCGGTGGCTCACGCCTGTAATCCCAACACTTTGGGAGGCTGAGGCAGGCGGGTCACGAGGTCAGAAGATCGAGACCATCCTGGCTAGCATGGTGAAACCCTGTCTCTACTAAAAAATAGAAAAAATTAGCCGGGCGTGGTGGCGGGCGCCTGTGTTCCCAGCTACTTGGGAGGCTGAGGCAGGTGAATGGCGTGAACCTGGGAGGTGGAGCTTGCAGTGAGCCGAGATTGTGCCGCTGCACTCCAACCTGGGCAACAGAGCGAGACTCTGTCTCAAAACAAAACAAAACTAAACTAAAAAACAAAATAAACCAATTATATGACACACACACAAGCAAATATATGTATGTATATATAATATTACTGTTTCTCCTTCACATAAAACTGATGTGTCCATGGCATCCATAAATTTGTGTATCTATTTATTTCTCCACCTTATACAACAAATAATTTAAGGTGGTTTAAACTTACTTTTTGAGCAAGACTCTTATTTTTAAATTTAACCCCTTCTATATTGTTTGGCTTTTCTAATATTGTGCTATTATAAGTAATATGAAAAAATCTTTGCATTTTAGAGTGTCAGATGTGTGACTATAATATCGAAATTTATATAACAATTTTTAAGGCTCTGTACACACTGAAAAATTGCTTTCCTAGAAAAATTGTATCGTTTACTCCTTCACCAGTAATGGATAAAAATTCTAGTTTTAACACATCCTGTCAGCATCGAATCATATTTTTAAAAAGGTAATTTAATATCCAGTTCCCATATCTTGGTTTCTAATACCATTTTCTGACCAATGGAACCAGAGCTCCTTAGAGAAATGCTGATTGTTGGTCTGGGGGAGGAAACATATAAGATAAGCCTGGAGCATTGTAGGGCTAAACAGTAAAGAAATGCTTAAAAAAAAAGGACAAAACAAAACAAAACAAAAAAACGGAGTATGTCAAAGAGTCACAGGCGCCAACTGGAAAGAGCTCTCAAAGGCCAAAGCTGGAACAGTTTGAGCAGCAAAATAAATAAAGTAGTATTGGATTATAACCCACAGTATAAAATAAATATCCATGAATCCACACTAATATAAATAATGATTTGACTAAATAAATAAATGGAGGAGAACAGACAAATCTCCCATGTGGAATAATCCCAAATAATTTATGTAGATACTTCACTGTCAAGTATGCAGTGAGTAACATTCCCCTTTTTAAGTGTGGTCTGCACACAGTGACTTCTTTCCCAAGATTATGGTGTGAAAACAGGAAATAAAAGTAATTTTTTAGTGGAGAAACCTGATGAACACTACCTCAGCCAAGAGGTCAAGTAAGCATCAACAGTGATACGTCATGATGGTGTTAGATCATACCTTGATGAGAATGGCACTTTGCCATGATCTTCCTCGCAAAACACACAATCACAGTCAAATCATGAGAATCACAGCAGACAAATGCAAATTAAGGGACATTCTACAAAATACCTGATGAGTACTCCTCTAACTGTCAAGGTCATCAAAAACAAGGGAAGTCTGAGAACCAATCACAGCTAAAAGGGGCGAGGAGGCATGACAACTACATGAAATGTGGTATCCGGAATGGGATTCCAGAACAAAAAAGAGGCTGCTAATAAAGACATGCCAGAGACTGGGTAATTTATAAAGGAAAGAAGTTTAATTGACTCACAGTTCCACATGGCTGGGGAGGCCTCACAATCATTGTGGAAGGCAAAGAAGGAGCAAAGTCACATCTTGCATGGCAGCAGGTCAGAGAGCATGTGCAGGGGAACTCCCCTTTATAAAACCATCAGACCTAGTGAGACTTATTCACTACCAGGAGAACAGCAGGGGAAAGATCTGCCCCCATGATTCAATTACCTCCCACCAGGTCCTCCACAACACGTGGGATTTATGGGATCTACAATTCAAGATGAGATTTGGGTGGGACACAGACTAACCATATATGAGATACTAGGTCAAGACTAAGCACGTTTCAATAAACTGTGGACTTTAGTTAATAATACGATATCAGCCAGGCGCAGTGGCTCACCCCTGTAATCCCAGCACTTTGGGAGGCCGAGGCGGGTGGATCACGAGGTCAGGAGATCGAGACCATCCTGGCTAACACGGTGAAACCCCATCTCTACTAAAAATACAAAAATCTAGCCGGGATTACAAATCCCAGCTACTTGGGAGGCTGAGGCAGGAGAATGGCTTGAACCCGGAAGGTGGAGCTTGCAGTGAGCCAAGATCACACCACTGCACTCCAGCCTGGGCAGCAGAGGGAGACTAAGTCTCAAAACAAAACAAAACAAACCACTATACCAGTATTGGTTCATTAATTTTAACAACCGTACCATACTAATTAAGATATTAATAACGGGGGAACTGGGTGTGGAGTATATTATATAGGAACTCTCTGTAAATCCACAATGTTTTTCTATAAATCCAAAACGTTCTAACACAAATTTCTTAACATACGTAATTTGAGGCATTAATTAAATAATTAATTCACTCATTCATTCCCTACTCTGTGTCAAGGTGCCATGATAGTGAAAGGAAATACAAGATTCCTGTTGTCAAGGACCTTACATTCAATAGGAGAAAGATGTACAATAAGCAAATAAAAATGTAAGTAAATATAGTGATTTCAGATAAATAAATAAAACAGTGATAGGATAGAGAATATCTACAGAGGAGAATGAGTTCAGGAAAGATGTCTTAAAAGAGGCAGTAGTACATCCTAGACTTAAATGACAGAAAGAAGCCAGCAATTAAGGTGTCAGGTATAGAATGTTCTGGGCAGAAGTAGTAGCAAGTGAAAAGTCCTGATATTAGATCATAGTGGTGGAGGGAGAGGGTAGTTGCCATGCAGGGCTCACTTGGCAGGATAAAGACTCAGGCAACAGCCCTGAAGAAGGAGGAAAGGGGACTAAGGGAGAGGCGGTTTGGAGGTAGAGCCCTCAAATAACTTTTTCTGTAGATGTATAGGAAATAGAGGAATCAAGGACAAATCCTATACTTTTGGTTAAAATTACTGGTTTGATGGATTTATCATTTACTGAGAGGTTAAAGAAATAATGTTTTGGACCATATCAAATGTGAGATGCCAAGGATATGCTTGGATCTATGAGTCTGAAGCATATTGAGGCTCACTGAGGTGGTCATTGACATTCAGAGGGTATTGAAGTAAAGGAACTGCTTGCAATTACCCAGAAGGTAGAATAGACAGAGGAGGAGAGGGATAGATCCAAGTTCTTATGTTTTCTTCTGGGAGTTTTATGGCTTCAGGTCCTATGTTGTCTTCAATCCATTTTGATTTGATTTTTCTGTACAGTGTAAGATAAGGGTCCAATTTCATTTTTATAGTTGTAGATATCCAGTTTTCCCAATACCATTTATTGAAAAGACTATTCTTTCCCCATCATGTATTTTTGGCACCTTTGTTGAAGCTTGATTGACCTTATGTGCATGGGTTTATATCTGGGATTTCTATTTTGTTTCATTGGTCTATGTAGCTGTTTTTATGCCAATATCATACTGTTTTGATTACTATAGTTTTGTAATATAGTTTTTAAAAAAGATTTGGGGTTCTGTGTTCCCCAGGCTGGCCTTAAACTCCTGGGCTCAGTTGATCCTCCCACCTCAGCCTCCTGAGTCACTGGAATTACAAATGCACCACCATGCCCAGCTTTGAAATATAGGTTGAAATCGGAAAGTGTGATCCTTCTGGCTTTTTTGTTCCTGTTCAATATCACTTTAGCTATTTGAGGATCTCCTGTTTTTCAACATAAATTTTAAAATTGTTTTTTCATTTCTATGAAAAATGCCATTGGAATGACAGGGATTGTGTTGAATCTGTAGATTGCTTTGGGTAGTAGGGACATTTTGACATTATTAATTCTTCTGATACATGAACATGGGATAGCTTTCCATTTATATATGTCTTCTTCAATTTTTTTTCATCAGTGTTTTATAGTTTTTAGTATATAGGTCTTTCACCTTTTTGATTAAATTTAATCCTATGTATTTTATTTTATTTTTTTTGATGCTATTCTAAGTGGGATTGCTTTCTTAATTTCTTTTTTGGATAATTTGTTGTCAGTATGTAGAAATGCAACTGATTTTTGCAACTGATTTGATTTTCTTCAACTTCACTGAATTCATTTATTAGTTCTAACAGTTTTTATTTTTTTGCTGAGTCTTTATGGATTTCTATTATAAGATCATGCCATCCTCAAAGAGAGACAATGTAACTTCTTGTCCAATTTGGATGCCTTTTATCTGACTAGGCCTTCCAGTACTACATTGAATAAAACTGGCAAGAGTGACAACCCTTTTCTTTTTCCTGATCTTACAGGAAAAGCTTTAAGCTTTTAATTGTTGAGTATGATGTTAGCAGTGAGCATTTCATAGATGGCCTTTATTATGTTAAGGTATGTTCTTTCTATTTCTAATTTTATCATGAAAGAATGTTGAATTTTGTCAAATGCTTTGTCTGCATCTATTGACACTGTCGTATGATTTTTACCCTTCATTCTGTTAATATGGTGTATCACATATATTGACTTGTTTATGTTGAACCATGCTTGCATTCAGGGATAAATCCCACCCACTTGATCATGGTTTATGGTCCTTTTAATGTGGTGTTGCATTCAGTTTGTTAGTATTTTACTGAATATTTTTGCTTCTGTGCTCACCAGTGATATTGGACTGTAATTTTCTTTTCCTGTAACATCCTTATCTGGCTTTGATATGAGGGTAATGCTGGCCTTGTAAAATGAGCTTGAAAATGCTTCTCCTTCAGTATTTTGAAACAATTTGAAAAGGATTGGTATTCATTCTTTTTCAAACATTTTATAGAATTCACTCATGAAGCCATTAAGTCCTGGTTTTTGTTTTATGGGACATTGTTAATTACTGTTTCAATCTCTTTTCTCAACTTTTTCCACTTGTAAGAGAGCATAATTTGAGGTAGACAAATGTCAGACTTCACCTTTGTTTTGCACCTAAATAATAGTTCATTGTGTAGATGATAGTGTAATTAATTTATAAAACTCATCTTTTGAATATTCCAGTAGTTTTCAACCTTTCAAAATTATAAGTTCCTCTGTGATAAACTTTCAAGTATAAGTATCACTGTACACTTGGATTATTATTTTCTTACAATAGTGTTCTAAAAATTGGATTCTTGGGTCAAAATTTAAGTACATTTTTGGAGATTTTAAGGTCTATTTGAAAGATCAAAGTGCCTGTTAGAAAGGTGGTAACAACTGATACTCCCACTAGCTGTGTATGAGTCTGTTTGTGTTTTCTCACACCTTCACCAGTAATGAACATTATCACTTTTTTCATTTTTGCCAATCTAATAAGGAAATAATAACTGATTTTTTTGAGTTTGCTTTGATCACTAGTAAAATTTAGCAATATTTTATGTGTGCAAATTATCTGTTTATACCCATTGCTTAATTTTCTTTTGGGTGTTCATTTTAGTTCTTTTTCATATACTTTGCGAATATTTTATGTTCTCTTTTAATGTTGTTTGTGAGTTTTTTTCTTAACATGAGGAAATCTTAGAATTTCTGTGTTCAAATCTTTCTCTTAGGTGTCAGGCTTTCAAAGGACTTTTCTGCCTTAAGATTCCATAAATATGTGTAGTTGCTTTCAATGTTTTATGATGTCACTTAAAAAAATTTAGACAGCTTTTTTCAATCTTTTATGTTAAAAGGAAAGAATTTGTTGCATGAATTGAAGTATAATATAATATTTCAATTTACCTGAAGTTGTTTTTTATTTCTGCTTAAACAATTTTTTTCAACCTTTCTTTCTATTTTGATAATTCTTATTCTCTGTCTGATTTCTTTTCTTTTGTGATTTTTCCAAATTAAAAATCTTAAAAGGCATTTTAAAGGGCTTAAAATTCAGATAATAAATTTGTTCTCCACAAACAATTATGAAAAGTTAACTTTTTTTGTTCTCTGTATTGCTTTTTTCTTGTTTCTTTATTAAAGGGTTTCATTGTTTTAATCTTTCATATTATTTGAAAGATATATATGTAATCTTTATTTTGATTATTAACTACATTGAAAAATTTTAAAGATTTAGCCTATATTTCCCCAATTATCAGACTCAAGAGGGAAGTAATATCATTTGATTTCAGAAATAGAAATTTTAAAACTGTGTCTCATTCAATTCCCACTTCATAGTCTGTTTATCTGAAAGATATCTGAAATTTCTTGATTGCTGTTATTTATTTATTTAATATTATTATTATTTTATTTTTATTTTTTTTGAGATGGAGTCTCATTCTGTCACCCAGGTTGGAGTGCAGTGGCGCCATTTTAGCTCACTGCAACCTCCGCCTTCTGGGTTCAAGTGATTCTCCTGCTTCAGCCTCCTGAGTAGCTGGGACTACAGGTGGGCACCACCACACCCAGCTAATTTTTGTATTTTTTAGTATGGGGTTTCACCATATTGGCCAGGTTGGTCTTGAACTCCTGACCTTGTGATCCATCCGCCTTGGCCTCCCAAAGTGCTGGGATTTCAGGTGTGAGCCACCGTGCCCTGCCAACTGCTATTATTAAGCTGTTACTTTTTATATACTATTTCCTTTTGATATGGTTTGGCTGTTTCCCCACCCAAATCTCATCTTGAATTCTAGTTCCCATAATCCCCATTTGTCATGGGAGGGACCTGGTGGGAGGTAATTGAATCATGGGGGTGGTTACCCTCATGCTGTTCTAGAGATAGTGAGTGAGTTCTCATGAGATCTGATGGTTGGGTTTTTCCCCCTTTTGCTTGGCACTTCTGCTTCCTGCTGCCATGTGAAGAAGAACATGGTTGTTTCCCTTTCAGCCATGATTGTTAGTTTCCTGAGGCTTCCCCAGCTGTGAGTCAATTAAACCTTTTTCCTTTATGAATTACCTAGTCTCGGGTACATCTTTATTAGCAGCATGAGAACAGAGTATTACACCTTTGCAAAAATAATTTTTGTTATTTGCCTTCCATTTTATGCTCAGATATATGACAAAGAAATATTTAGCATTATTTTAGTTTATCTGGTTTCAGGGCTCACTGACATTTTATTCATAACAGCTTTCTCATTTCTCAGCTTTTAATGTTGTTAATTTTTCAGTCATTTAGAAAATACCTTTGAGGTTGTATTCAAGGGTGGTATATTTCTAAATCCTTAAACATCTCAAATGGCTTTCTACTGCTTTGAAATCTGACCAACACAATTTTCGGGTCACATGATTTTGCCCTTAAAACTCTGTAGCTATCCATTGTCGTTTGGCATTTAAAGTTGCAGAGAAGACTGAGCACAGTTCGATCTTTTCCTTCCCTTCTCTTTCCCTTCCCCACCCACCTCCCCAACTTACTCCCCCTTTTCACCCCCTTCCCCCTCTTTCTTCCTCTTCTTCCCCTTCCCCACCTTCATTTCCCTTTCCTTTCCCTTCCCTCCCCACCCTCCACTCCCCTTCCCTTCCTTTCTCCTTGTTTCCTTCCTTCCCTCCCTCCCTCTGTTCTTCCCTTCCTTTTTTCTTTTATTCTTTTTTTCTCTTTCTTTCTTGCAATCTTTTCTCCCTCTGCATGTATACTTGTATTATTTTATTTCTGTCATTAATTTTTTTTATGATGTGTCTATGATGTGGGTTCTTCAAATTGACTTTTGCCTAGAATGTGGTATGATAGACCCCGTTACAATTCACCATATCTAATCTAGTGCCCTTTCATGCAAAGTCAAGTTTGGCCTTGTGACTTACCTTATTCAATGACATATGAACAGGAGACACATGTGTCACTTCCAGGTGAAAGTCTGAAACCAAATCATGCTTTTCCTTCCTTCCCCTCTGCCATTATGACTGCAAATTTCCAAAGTGGTACTGTTTCCTCAAGAGCCTATAGTTTGAGCAACAAATAAACCTTTCTTGCTGTACGACATTGTGATTTTGGAGGCATTTGTTACCACAGCATAACCAAGCCCATTCTGAGTAATAGATATGGTAAACTTTTCCTTTAGGCATATACATGTCTTTTTCTTTGGCCAAGGCAGTTGTTTTCAAACTTTATGGTCTCAAGTTTAAAGGGTGTACCTCTCCAAGCTTTTGTTTGTGTGTGATATATCTATCAGTATTTGCCATATTAAAAATTAAAACAGAGAATTTTAAAATACTTATTTATTAATTCACCTAAAAAAACCCATTATATCTTAGCCCATTATGAAAACCGGCTATATATTCCCAAACAAAATAAAATGAAATGAGAAGAGTGGCATTGTTTTTTATTATTGCAAATCTCTTTAAGAGGGACTGTATAACAAATGGTGAAATTCTTATGTCTGCTTCTCCATCCACTTTGCTGCATGACATTGTTTTGACTGAAGCATATGAAAAAAACCCAGCATCATCCAGCTATGTAATTAGAGAAGAGAGGGGGATATTTTAAAAGCCTTTTGGGATGATTATGGATATTTTTCTTTGATATTTCGCCAAAACTTGGCAAGTAGTAGTTTCTTAAAGGTGAGTTGCAACGTGAACTGTGAAAATCATATTAATGATCTGTTTGTCCTGTGTTACATTAAAATCCATTGCTCTATCTTGCATTTAGAATGGATGCATTGGTCATTTGGAAAACATTGATTTACCGAACTTTATAGATCGTCTGAAAGTTGACACATTTCATTATACTATGTTAGAAAAGTCACATTGTTTAATATTGCCATTATTTTATCAGAAAAACCTTATATATTGGAAAACCGTCAGATTCATGGTGGCAGATATACATTTTCCAAAATTTTAATTTTCCTTTAAAAGCCCAAATTTTATCATTTGCACCAAATGCTGTCAGTTGCCCTTGAAGTGACAGATTCACTTTGTTCATTTTTGAGAAAAATGTCTGCCACATGCCCATATATGAATACCCATAGTTTGTCAGTAAAAATGCTGTTTCATGAAGGAATTGGCTGATTCCACTGGCAATTAATTACCTAAAAAATAACCCCATTATAAACAGGAGACTCATGGGTCACTTCCAGATGAAAGTCTGAAACCAAATCATGCTTTCCCTCCTTCCCCTCTGCCATGATGACTGCAAATTTCCAAAGTGGATGGCTGTGTCATCAAAAGCCTGTAGTGTGAGCAAGAAATTAACCTTTCTTGCACACTAATGGAGCAACCATTGTACTATGCCATGTGGCAAAGGATTTTAGGGTGTAACAAATTACCCCCAAATTTAGCAACTTAACACAAAAATAAACGTTTATTATCTCACACAGTTTCATCATAAGCGTTGACTGGGGCTGGAAGATCCATTTCCAAGATGGCTCATTCATGTACCTGGCAAGTTAATGCCGGTTATTGGTGATAGACCTCAACTCCTGTCATGGAAACCTCTGCTTAAGGGGCTGCTTAAGGGTCTTTATAACCTGGCAGCTGGCTTCTCCAGAGGAAGCAAACTAAGAGAGAAAAGTTAAAAGTTATCTTTTATAACTTAGTCTTGGAAGTCACACACCATTATTTTTGCAATATTCTGTTGGTTACATAGGTCATCCCTGGTCAGTGTGAGAGAAGCCTATACAAGAGTGTGAATCCTAGGAGGAGAGATTCCCTGTATTGGCTTGGAGGCTGAATACCATATTATACTCATCACTCAGAATATAAAATGCTTGTTTGCAAAGGCTAAGATGTGATAAAATTAATACTTTCACTGTTTAAATGAGGACATTCTTAAATGAAACTGGCATTTTTAAAAACATAAGTGCATGGGGGTAAAGAATATAATGGCTACAAATAGAGTTTGGTGCTATTGCCTCGATTTGAGCTAAGGTGCTAGAGTTTTATCCACTATGGCTTTTGTGCTATGACTGTAACTACCAAAACAGTGAAAAAAGGCAAATAATGTCATCACATTATTATGAAAATAGTTTTGACTTTATGTACTCTCTGAAAGCATCCTGGGACCCACAAACATTTGAAGACTACATTTTGAGAATTACTGATCTAAAGGAAACTTTCTTTTATTATGTTTTAGATGATTATTTTCTTCTTTGTTATGGTGTGCTTTTTAGGAATCTCAATCATGTATATGTCAGAACACTGTTCCATGATCTTTTATAAATCGTTTCATCATTCTAGTCTAATGATCACTTTCTTTTAAATCTGAGAATGATTTTCTAGTTGTTTTTCACATTACTAATTCAATTTTCTGCAACATCAATTTGGCATTTACTGTCCCCAATGAGGGTTATTATTATTTTTTTTTTTTATGGAGTCTCGCTCTGTCGCCCAGGCTGGAGTGCAGTGGCGCGATCTCAGCTCACTGCAAGCTCCCCCTCCCGGGTTCACGCCATTCTCCTGCCTCAGTCTCCCAAGTAGCTGGGACTACAGGTGCCCGCCACCACGCCTGGGTAATTTTTATTTATTTATTATTTATTTATTTTTTATTTTTAGTAGAGACGGTGTTTCATCGTGTTAGCCAGGATGGTCTTGATCTCCTGACCTCGTGATCTGCCCGCCTCGGCCTCCCAAAGTGCTGGGATTACAGGAGTGAGCCATTGCGCCTGGCCAGATCTTTCTAAACTTGTATTAAATTTTCTTTTTTTCTTTTCTTTAATTTTTCTTTTCTTTTTTTTTTTTTTTTTAAGTGAGATGGAGTCTGGCTCTGTCACCCAGGCTGGAGTGCAATGGCGCGATCATGGCTCACTGCAACCTCTGCCGCCTGGGTTCAAGCGGTTCTCCTGCCTCAGTCTCCCGAGTAGCTGGGACTACAGTTATGCAACACCACGTCCGGCTACTTTTTTTGTATTTTTAGTAGAGACGGGTTCATCATGTTGGCCAGGCTGGTCTTGGCTCCTGACCTCAGGTCACCTGCCCGCCCCAGCCTCCCAAAGTGCTGGGATTACAGGCGTGAGCCGCCACACCAGGCCTAGACTTGTATTAAATTTTCTTACTACCTTGAGTCCTCCCATGTTCTCCCCGCTGTGTAGGTGTTCATCTTGCTGTGGATAGCGTTTCGTCTGCCTCTTGTATGCTGGTGATCATGGTCTTCCTTAGAGTAAGCCATTGAATTCATACTATTTTAATAGATATAACACCTGGACATAGTTCAAACAACAAAAAGCATAAAAGGGTATAGAATAAAATGTTGGTTGCCCTCCCACACCTGTCGGTAAATCTCTCTTTCTCTCCCCATCTATACATAATCTGTATCTCTGCCTATTTATCTAGTTTTTACACACGTGGTACTATATTACACATACTATATCAACTTGTTTTTTTCCTTTATTATATGTATTTTGATGATCACGTCAAAACACCTCCTTCTTCTCTCTCATTTTAAAAAATAACAGCTTCATTTAGAAGTTATTCACGTGCCATAAAGTTCACCCTTTCAGTGTGATCAATTCAGGGTTTTTAAAAATATATTTACAGAGTGTGCAGACGATCACCAGTATCTAATTCCAGAATATTTTCATCACCCCCAAAAGAAGGCTCATACCCATGAAAAACCACTCTCAGTCATCCCTCCCCTCAGTCTCTGGCAACCATTAAAATACTTTCTGTTTCTATACATTTGCCTGTTCTGGGCATTTCTTATTAATGGGATCATATGATCTGTGGCCTTTTGTTTCTGATTTCTTTAAAACACTAGCATAATATTTTGAAGGTTCATTCATGTTGTAGCATGTATCAGTACTTCATTTCTTTCTATGGCTGAATAATATTTCATGGTAGGAATATAACATTTTGTTTATCAGTTCATCATGTGATGAAGATTTTGGTTGTTTCTACTTTTTGGCTATCATGAATAATGTTGCTGTGAATATTTATGTACAAAGTTTTGGTAGGACATATGTTTTTATTTCTCTTGGATATTGCTATGGTTTGAATGTTTTTGTTCCCCCAAAATTTGTATGTTGAAATCTAATCACAAATATTGGTATTTGGAGGTGGGGCTTTTGAAAGGTGATTAGGTCTCGAGCACAGAGTCCTCATGAATGGGATTACTACCCTTATAAAAGAGGTCCCACAAAGTTGCCTTGTCCTTTCTACTGTGCAAGATTATGGCACAAAGACAAACATCTATGAAGCAGAAAGTGGGGCCTCACTAGACACCAAATTTGCCAGAGCCTTGATCTTGAACTCCCCAGTCTCCAGCAGTGTGAGAAAATAAATTTCTGTTATTTATAAGCTACCCAGTTTAAGACATTTTATTATAGCAGCCTGAAAGAATTAAGACAGATATCTTAAGAGCGAAATTGCTGGATCTAATTATAATTCTATATTTAGCGTTTTTGAGGTTTTACCAAGCTGTTTGGCAAGTGGCTGCACCATTTTAAAATGTCCACCAGCAGTGTAGGAGGGTTCTAATTTCTCTACATCCTCACCAACAGATGTTATTGTCCATCTTCTGATTTTAGCCATTCTAGTAGGTGAGAAGTGGTATCTCATTGTGGTTTTGGCTTGCAGTCCCCTAAAGACTAATGATGTGGAACACTTTTTTTTTCATGTGCTTCTGGGACATTTGTATATCTTCTTTGAAAGAAGTAGCTATTCAAATCTCAGATCATTTCCTCATTTTAAAAGTTGGGCTAATTGTCCTTTTATTGTTTAGTTGTAAGAGTTCTTTATATATTCTTGATAGAAGTCCTTTAGCAGATATTTACAAATGTTTGCAAATATTTTCTCCCATTCTGTGGGTTGCCTTTTCACTTTTGTGGTGATGCCTTATGAAGCACAAAATTTTTTAACTTTGTTCAAGTCAATTTAACTTTTTTTTGTCTCTTATGCTTTTCGTATTATATCTAATAAGTAATTCCCTAATCCAAGATCAGAAAGATTTCCTCCTACGTTTTCTTCTAAAAGCTTTGTAGTTTTGGCCCTTACATTTACATCTTTGATCCACTTTAGAGTTAATTTTTTTTTTGTAAAGTAGGGATCCATCTTTATTTATTTTTATGTGGATAGTCAGTTGTACTGGCACCATTTGTCAAAAAGACTATTCTTTTCTTACTGAAATGTGTTAGCACCCTTGTTAAAAATCAGTTGATCATGAAGTAGGGGATTATATCTGGACTCTCAATTTAATTTCACTGCTTTATATTTCTGTCTTTAAGCCAGTACCATACTGTCTTGATTACTGTGGCCCTGTGGTAAGTATCAGCATCAGGAACTATGAGTCCTCTAACTTTGTTCATTTTTTTTCTAAGACTGTTTTTGGCAATTGTGGGTTTTTCACATGTCCAAATGAATTTTAGGGTTGGCTTTTCAATTTCGGCAAGAAAGGCAGCTGGGATTTTGATAGTTATTTTTCAAAAACTGCTATGTGGTGCTTCATTGCTTGGATCATTTTCTTTTAGTAAACGTATTTCATCAAATCATTTGCTGCTATACAGATAGACATCAACTTTGTTCTGTCATTATATTTTATGTTATTTCTGTTTTTAGTGCTTAATTTTTTTTTTTGAGACAGAGTCTGGCTCTGTCGCCCAGGCTGGAGTGCAATGGTGCGATCTTGGCTCACTGCAAGCTCCACCTCCTGGATTCAAGCGATTCTCCTGCCTCAGCCTCCTGAGTAGCTAGGACTACAGGTACCTGCCACCATGCCCAGCTAATTTTTGTATTTTTAGTAGATATGGGGTTTCACCATTTGGGCCAGGATGGTTTTGATCTCTTGACCTTGTGATCCGCCCACCTCGGCCTCCCAAAGTGCCGGGATTACAGGCGTGAGCCACCTTGCCTGGCCAAAATTTTTTTTCCATATAATCTCTGTGGGTGAAATTTTTGTTGTCACTGTTCTTCTGTGTTTGTATTTTTCCTCAATATTGAAATCAGTGTATTTCCTCTGCTTTCCATTTAGTTTTTGGATTACTTACATATATTTTTCACATGTACTTTTATAGCCTTATGTATACTTATAACTTTATTACCACTATTTCTTAATTTTCTAGCTTATAAATATGAGAAAATTACTATATTATGTAACTCCCTGTCTTTTTTATGTCTCTCAATCTTATTGTTTAATCATTTTTTATGTTGTCAGGAGAGTGTATACCATTTATTTTATTTTATCTTACTTTTTTAAGAGAGGAGATTCTTAGTCTGTTGCCCAGGATGGAATGCAGTAGTGTGATTACACCTAACTTCAGCCTGAAACTCCTGGGGTCAAGTTATCCCCCGACCTCATCATCCCAAGTAACGGGGACTACAGGTATGCACAACCACACCTGGCTAGTTAAAATATTTTTTTTTTCTTTTTGAGATAGGGGTCTTGCTATATTGCCTAGGCTGATCTTGAACCTCTGGTCTCAAGTGATCTTCCTGCCTCAGCCTCCAGAGCAGCTGGAATTACAGGAGCGAGCCACTGTGCTGGACTCCCACTCCCATTTACGTTTGTTTACGTAGTCTTTATCTCTATGTTTACTTTAGTTGTAGCCAAACAGTTAAATGGATTAAATGTTCAGTGTCTGTTATTTCAGTGTAGTTTCTCCATTTATCATTGATTAAGTGAGTTTTCTCTTGTTGTAGTTTCTTCAGAAAAGCCTCATGGGAAATATATTTATCTGTAGGTTTTATATGTGAATGACAGTTTGGCTGAGTTTAAAACTCTTGAGTCATATTTTATTCCTCAAAAATCTTTGTAGGCATTTTTCTAGTGGGGCACTTCTTAGGTTGAAGCAGACAAATCTGAAATCACTTGATTTTTTTTTTTTTTTTTGAGATGGAGTCTTGCTCTGTCACCCAGGCTGGAGTGCAGTGGTGCGATCTCAGTTCACTGCAATCTCCGCCTCCTGGGTTCAAGCACTGCTCCTGCCTCAGTCTCCCAAGTAGCTGGGATTACAGGCAACTGCCACCACACCCAGCTAATTTTTGTATCTGTTTTATTTATTTATTTATTTATTTATTTATTTATTTATTTATTTTCAGATGGAGTCTCGCTCTGTCGCCCAGGTTGGAGTGCAGTAGCATGATCTCGGCTCACTGCAAGCTCTGCCTCCTGGGTTCACGCCATTCTCCTGGCTCAGTCTCTGGAGTAGCTGGGACTACAGGTGCCCGCCACCATGCCTGGCTAATTTTTTGTATTTTTAGTACAGATGGGGCTTCACTGTGTTAGCCAGGATGGTCTTGATCTCTTGACCTCATGATCCACCCGCCTCGGCCTCCCAAGGTGCTGGGATTACAGGTGTGAGCCACCGCAATATAACCCTTTTTAATAATGATTTATCCGTTTTACTTCTTTACTGAGTTCTACCAGTTAATATATCATTTCCTTATAATATCATAGCTTTTCTAGCTCTTTGTTTTTGCCTTGTGCTCTTGTTTGTTAGTTGTAATTGTTTCCAGTTTTAAAAATTCATGGCAGTATGTTGACTATAATTTTCATCTGCTTTCATGTTTTCTAATGAGAGTTCTTTGTCATTTATTCTTCCAGATTCTTTACCCATTTCTTTTTCTTATGACACTTTTGTGTAATCTTTTCTTACAAAAAATTCCTACTCAGTTTCAAATATGAAAAGTTTCTCCTGGACTAGCTGTTTTTAGGAAGTTTCAGTGGGGGATATTAGGACTGCCTTTTTTTTTTTTTTTTTTTTTTTGAGATGGAGTGTTGCTCTGTCACCCAGGCTGGAGTGCAGTGGCACAATCTCGGCTCACTGCAAGCTCTTCCTCCCGCGTTCACACCATTCTCCTGCCTCAGCCTCCCGAGTAGCTGGGACTATAGGCGTTTGCCACCAAGCCCACCTAATTTTTTGTGTTGTTAGTAGTCACAGGGTTTCACCGTGTTAGCCAGTATGGTCTCGATCTCCTGAACTCGTGATCTGCCCACCTCGGCCTCCCAAAGTGCTGGGATTACAGGCGTGACCCACCCCGCCCAGTCCATGACTGTCTTTCAGGCCAACAGGAATTGTCCCTGGTTTCTCATTACTCACGGCGTTGTACACGTGGGTGAATTGTTTTAGGCTTCAAACTTCTACCTACTCAACATGTGTCCAGAGTTGGTTCCTTCTGGTGGGTTCGTGGTCTCACTGACTTCAAGAATGAAGCCACGGACCTTCACAGTGAGTGTTACAGCTCTTAAAGGTGGCACACACCCAAAGAGTGAGCAGCAGCAAGATTTATTGTGAAGAGCAAAAGAACAAAGCTTCCGCAGTGTGGAAGGGGACCCCAGCAGGTTGCCCTGCTGGCTGGGTTGGCCAGCTTTTATTCTCTTATTAGTCCCCGCCCATGTTCTGTTGATTGGTCCATTTTACAGAGTGTTGATTGGTCCATTTTACAGAGTGCTGATTGGTCCATTTTACAAACCTCTAGCTAGCCACAGTACGCTGATTGGTGCATTTTTACAGAGCACTGATTGGTGCATTTTACAATCCTCTTGTAAGACAGAAAAGTTCTCCAAGTCCCTACCCGACCCAGAAGTCCAGCTGACTTCACCTCTCAAACAAAGCTTGGCAGAAATAAGGCTGCTTGTAATGGAGGTTGTTATTCCTCAACAATGAATTGTTTCCTGCAAATGTAATGTATGTGTGTGTGTGTTTGTGTGTGTCCAAATTCTGGATTGCACATTTATATTTACTCTTTCTTTGTTGTTTTTGGGTGATTTCAAAGACATCAAAGGAGCAGGACTATCATTACTCTGCCATTAAAAATTGGACATCTAGAATAGTTATTTACGTCACTATCTTTTCTCTCTAACTTGCAGGCTAGAGGGTTGAGATCATATTTAATGCACTGCTAATCTTCTGCTTTCCACGTAGTACCCTTACTAATAAATGTTTATTTTATATTTACATAGATACAGATTACTTATGGAGGTAAATAAGTAACTTTTGTAGATGACTCCTTCAGTGTTACTTGGGAGAATTGTTTTTTTGTTTTTGTTTTTTTGTTTAGACAGAATCTCACTCTGTCGTCCAGGCTGGAGTGCGGTAGTGCAGCCTTGGCTCACTGCAGCCTCCACCTTCTGGGTTCAAGTGATTCTCTTGCCTCAGCCTCCCTAGTAGCTGGGACTACAGGTGTGCGCCACCATGCCCAGCTAATTTTTGTATTTTTAGTAGAGACAGGGTTTCACCATATGGGTCAGGCTGGTCTTGAACTCCTGACCTTGTGATCTGCCCACCTCGGCCTCCCAAAGTGCTGGGATTACAGGCCTGAGCCACTGCGCCCGGCCACTTGGGAGAATTGTTAATCATCTTTAAATAAGTAAACTTTTGCTATCACCTCACTTCATCATGCTACATAGAGCTGTTCGCCAAGAAACAGCTTGACTGCAAAACAGTTCTTGGAATTTGGGACTAATACTTGAAATGAGTATTTGTTTTCTATCTCACAGTATCCTAATGTATTTATTTCTTAATTGGCAGGTGTCAGGACATCGTGTTGAACCTTAGTTTTAGCTGCCTCTGAGGAGGGCCACCTATCTCTCAGTATACTCTTAGGGCACTCAAAGTAAATTCCAGGTTCTTCATGTACTATCATACAGTTGGCTGTCATACAGTTGGCTCTTCCAAATATTCTCCTTAAATTTGTTAAAAGTCTGTCCAGTTTGGTGCTGTAACAAAGACTTAGACATAGCAAATTTTATTTTGGTTATATAGATCAATACTGGGAATACCAATATAGTTAGAAAACACTGAAATAAAGATGATTGTAGGGATCATCTGCTGAACGGAGAGGGCCTCCCTAGTGACCACATTCAAATGAAAGCATTCATTTCTAAGCTTGGTTTTCAGTCGAGGAGCTCTTGACACTTGTTGGAGACGTGGTTTCTAGCACTCAATAAGTGTTTGTTGAATTAATGATTGAATGGTGCCGTAGAGTAGATCAAGTTGTCTGGAATGACTTTCACGCACCAAACTTACAAGATACTCATGTGCAAATCAGAAGGCAAATCTTTATTAATGAAAACTCAGAGGCAGAAATAATTCAGCTCATGCTTCCATGAAATCATTAAAATAATCTTATAGCATCCTACAATATTACAGCTGAAAGGACTTTGGAAGACATCCATTTTAAAATAAAAAGTGTATTGCTTGGAAAACTGAGTCCCATAGTGGGGAAAGGACTTGCCCAAAGACCAGTTTGTACGCTGATGCTTACAAACCTGTTTGCCAATCTACAAATTTGTACGAGCCCTAAACAAAATATGGTTACCACCTGTATCTCTCTTCCTTCCTGTTAGATAAAATCCCTCATTTGCTTTCTGGATATGAACACTTTTAAACAGGTTTCTAAAATGGTACATTTGGAATTAACCTTTATATAAAAGGGGGTTGAATTTCTATAAATCTCCAACTTGGCCTCCTCGTCAACCCATGTTCACCCACCACCTGATAAAGAAACACCAAGTACGCCATCCATGAGCATTGCATCTCTCCTGCATTTTAAATGCCAGATCTAAAATAAACCCCAAAGTCTTATTTGAAAGTGAATTTATGGAACTCACACATTTGAAGCTCAGCATTACTGTGAAACTTACAGGTCCTGCCCCTCACTGGTGGAAATTCACATGTATTCCAACTAACTTCTTCCAGGTCTGTGTCTCTTAACTGGGGCTTTTTGTCATTAAGTATTCACAACTTCATCTTTATTCATGTCAGCCAAGCTTTTTATTGCCCTGCCATTGCTTTTATTAACAGCAAAGTGGATGTGTTTATTTACACTTGGGAAATGAACTGAAGTTTCCTGGCGGTGTGGGTCTCATTCCAAGTTACCCAATGTACTTATCTTAATTAGACTCAACACAGATCTGAAGTTTGCTTTTCTTCCCTTTCAGAGGTAATTTCTGGAAAGTGTACAAATAGAATTCAGCAAGAAGATGAAGCTCAACTTGTGGTGCTTATAGTTTACTGATTTTTTTTAAAAAGAAAATGTGTTTTGATGATTGAAGATAGATGATATGCTGCAGCCCTGAATAGTAGTATATAAACCAATTCTACTCAGCAACATTTTATGATAAAGACAAATTAATAATTTTGATAATTAAGTAACATGGCTTCTTCCATGTTAGTTTAAAGTCTATAGAGTGGCAAATATATGGCTACAGTGAATAAAAGGGGTGGAACATTTAATTGCTATTTTAAAATGCAGCAAAACACTAGTACCTGGTGTGGAAACAATGCCAAATGAACTTTAAAAGCCATGCTTATTTTTTATATACATTTTCTAATTTCAAACCTCCCTTTTATAACCTGTGGGAAATGCTCTATGTAATGAATTCAAATACTATAATAGAAATAACTGAAACATTAATAAGCAAACAGGAATTCTAAAGGTAAAGACAACATTATATCTCCATCTTTTTGAAAAAATACCATTTGGAGAAACTAAGTAAGCAAAGAGATTTCTCTAGGGTCACGCAGCTAATGTATGACAAAGTTGTACCTGGAAACACATTTGTAGACATCGTGTTAGCGCTCTTCACACTGTCTCCTGCAGTGATCAGAACTGGTTTTTTTTTCCTCCAGTTTTATTCATTGCTATCATGAGCCTGTTAGCCAGCCTCTTTTTAGGTTTATAGGAATCACTTGTCTTCCAGTGCTTAACACCCACACTGCATACTAAAGACATGGCTAAGTGTGCAAAGAAGAAAAAAAAATCATCTTTCAGATGAATGTGGAGGACAAAAATGGGCAGTAGGCTGGGCTTCTCACTATCCCTCTTCATTTCGTATCTATCCATCCATCCATCTGTCCATCCAACAGACATCAATGGGTGCCAATTATTCTCCAGGTCTCGTGCTGGTTAAAGGAGGATGCAGTGGTAAACAAAACAGACATGGTTGGTGCCTTCAAGGCACTTCTAACCAGTGAGGGAGACAGAGAGCAATCCAATAATGAAACAATGCTTGTAAAATTATTAAATGAGATTAGCACCATGAAGAAAAGAACACACACCATTTGGGGGCAAAGGAACTTTGCTGAAAAAATGAATTTGGTCTGAGGTCTGAAGAACAGGTAGGTGTTAACTAGGTAGAGAGCTGGTAAAGAACATTCTAGGCAGAGGGAAGAGCAGGGGTAGAAGAAGAAGAAGGATTGCAAGAAGCAAAGAAGATTTCAATCGTGGAACTGAAAGAACAGCGTGGCTGCAGCCTAGAGAACAAGAAAGAAAGAGAGTGTTTACATGTCATGCTGGAGAGTTGGAGGGGGATGGCAGCAGACCCTCAGAATCTGTGTGGCTTATCATTAGGAGTTTGTTTTTATTTAATAAGCAAGGGGGAAGACATTAAGGGCATAAGTGATCAGGTTCACATTTTGAAAGAGTCATTGTGCCTCCCATGTGTTAGACAGACAAGAGGGAATATAGGAAGATGGATAGGCCATTGCAGGCATCTCAGCAAGAAGCACTGGAAGCTGAAATAGGGAGGTAGCCACACAGATTGAGAGAACAGAGAGAATCAACATCTGTTTGGAAGCAAAAATAAACAGAACTTGGTGAGGAATTAGGGTGTTAGCAAGGGCAAGTGTCAATGATGCCTCCCTGGTTTCTGGCTTGACAACTGTATTAGTCTGTCTTCATGCTGCTAATAAAGACATACCTGAGACTGGGTAATTTATAAAGAAAAAGAGGTTTAATGGACTCAGAGTTCCACATGGCTGGGGAGGCCTCATAATCATGGCAGAAGAGGAAGGAAGAGCAAAGGGACATCTTACATGGTGGCAGGCCAGAGAGAGCATGTGCACAGAAACTCGCCTTTATAAAACCATCAGATCTCATGAGACTTATTCATTATCACGATAATAGCACAGGAAAGACCTGCCCCCATGATTCAATTACCTCCAACTGGATCCCTCCCACAACACATAGGAATTATGGGAGCTACAGTTCAAGATGAGATTTGGATGGGGACACAGCCAAACCATATCAACAACTATGCAGACTGTGAATCCACTGCTTACTAACAGAGTGCCTCAGGAAAATCACCTGACCTCTTGTCATTTCTTTATTTGTAATATAAAGCGAATAAAGTGCGACCCCTCAGAGTTTCTGCACAAAGTAAGAGACTTATAGAAGTCACGTGTAATATGTGTAGGTGCTTGGCATATGGTAAACAGAGAGTGTATATTTGCTATCATTATTATTATTTTTGGTATTTACTGAGGGGAGGAATATTGGCAGAGAACCAAGTTTGAAGGGTTGATAACATGTTCAGTTTTAGACACACTGAATATGAATCCTCTTGGAGATGCTCAAGTGGAGATTTAAAGTGTACAATTAGGGCACTTTTGAGTTCTAAGTGCTCTGACATTTTGGATGGTAATGAAGCCGTGTGCATTGAGACTGCCCAGGGAAGAGACACAGGGTAATAAAATGAAAGCTTAGGATGGAGTCCTTGAGGGAAAATAAAATGGGTATGTAGAGGAATGGGAGCCTGCAATGCGGTAGGAAAGGCCCAGCCAGAGGATTAGGATTAGGGCAACTACTTAAGGCAGTGCCACACCATGGAAGCCAAGGGTGAGGGTTGACTGTTTAAGATGAGGGGGTGTCACTGGCACTGAAGGCTGATGAGAAGCTTTGTCTGATGAGGGCTCAATAATATCTGTGAGGGCGGGGGCGGTGGTTCACACCTGTAATCTCAGCACTTTGGGAGGCTGACATGGGAAGATCACTTGAGCCCAGGAGTTTGAGACCAGCCTGGGCAACATGGTAAAACCCCTTTTCTACAAAAAATAAAACAATTAGCTGGGTGTGGTGGCATGTGCCTGTAGTCCCAGTTACTCAGGAGGCTGGGGTGGGAGGATAGCTTGAGCCCAGGAGTCTGGGGCTGTAGTGAACTGTGATTGCGCCGCTGCACTCCAGCCTGGGTGGCAGAGTGAGAACCTGTCCATAAAAATTTAAAAAATCAAAAAAGGTAATATGTGTGGTGTTTATTGACATGAGTCATCAGTGTCGGAATGACGGGCTCACAAACATCTCTAGGATTTGAGAGTAAAGGGAAGAGGAGAAAGTGGAGAAAATGTTTGTTTTGATGGAGAAGAGAGATAGCTCATTCTTGCGATAGAAGAATACGTGGTCTCTGGCTCAGCTCCTTCCAGTTATTTTTACACTAATGGTGTGCTCTTATGTCTTATGAGTGACATGGTGTTATGGCTAAAGAATTCTAATGAGTAGTCCTCTTTTCCTGGCCTGGGAGTATAGGAGATTTATAACAAAGGTAACCAGAGAGAGCTCACTGGTTTTGAATCCACAGGGATTTGTTGGAACCCCATAACTTCCTGATGAGTGTAGGTCTCCATGAGAGTCTTGCAAGTCCCATTCTTCTACCCCTAGCGATCTGCCTTCTGTGCTGTCCCTCACATAGGTTGCAGGGCCCCACAAGATGAAAAGGCACATTTTCTTATGGGGGCTTGGCACAAACACTACTGCTTAGGTAATATTCGCCCAGATATTGTGTTCTTAGAACTATGGAATCCCAGGATTGAGATTCTATTGAGTTAGTGAGTTTTGTATATATAACCTAACTATAACTGGGGCCCCATGTGGCCCCAACTTTGTACAGTATTAATAAAAATAATTAAAAGTCCCTCAGAAAAAGATAATTAAAAACACCTCCAGTTTTTACTTAGTCTCTCGAAAAGTCTCCAAGGGGTGGTTTGGAGGAAGGAGGGGAAGATTCTTAGTGCATGGCAACACTTCTTAGAAATTCTCTTTTCCATGTCTCCTTCTCTAAGTGTCCTTCATGTGGACTGCAGCTGTTCCCATAACACAATGCTCAGCTCAATAGGAGTGAGATTTTCCTTGAGATCCTATCTCTACTCTTGCTCTCATCCCATTTACTTCCCTGAACAGTCCTCTGTTCAATGCAGATATACGTGCTATTCATGACCTCCAGCTGCCAAAAGCCCCTTGCGAAATGTAGTTTTTCTCTCCCATTTGAAGTGCTCTTCTCTCAGTAATTTACATTTTTTACTCCACTCCTCAGGTTCCAGTGAATGAAATGTTTATCTTTTGTTACCTTTGCGAAGATATATAAAGTGGGTTCCTGTTTAGGGAAACATTCAGCCTATTATCTTAAAGACCAGGTCTCCTATGCTACCCACAGCAGTCTTGGGAATATTTATGGCAGCATCTCATTTGTAGGGAAGAATATCTGGGGTAAAGAAGGAAGGAAAGAACAAAGATTTTATTCATGTATTGCTGCTGTGCATTTGTGGGCCAAAGCAAGCCTGTAGCCAAAGTTGGATTCAGGCTTCTGGGTGTTGATCGATTACAAGGTTGCTGTAGAGATTACAGGGAACGAGGAAGGGAGTCTCATAATGGGCCTAATGGGCACCAGCAGCTGGAATTCTGCATGAAATGTCATGACATCTGTCCTACAGTGCAGGTGGCCCTTGTTGAGGTGCATCTGACAGGGCTTTGCTGCCATTCATGGCCCTGTTGCCAAGTGAAGACAGACACTGCTGCAGGCTCCCCCTTATCTCCCAGATAACCTGGCATGCAGGAAAGCCTTAAGGCTCTTCTCTTTCTGGCTCAGGTTGGTGTCTCTAGAGGTGCCTCTGCACAGAGGTCATTCCTGAAAGCGTATTTTTCCTCTCCCTTGACTAATCAAGGATCGAATTCCCTAGTCTACCTCTTTGGTGCAGTGAAGGACCGGTTCAAGGTCATTCCGGATTTACTGTTCTTGGGGCAAACTATTATGTACCAAGCACTGTTCTAAGCTCTTTAACTTATTTAATTCATGTTAACAAGACTATAAGTCTTGTTAAATTTGAGACTCAAATTTTATTGATGGGAAAAACTGAGGCACAGAGACGTTAAGTAGTTAGCTCAAGATCACTCAGCTGTAATAGTAAATTGCAGAGCCAGCATTTGAACCTAGGTGCTCTCTCTCCAATATATATGCTGTTTACACTACCCTCCACTGCTTCTCAAAGGAAAGCCTTTCTTTTTAAAAAAAAATTTTAGGCCGGGCGTGGTGGCTAATGCCACAGAGTGCTGTAATCCCAGCACTCTGGGAGGCTGAGGCGGGCAGATCACCTGAGGTCAAGAGTTCGAGCCCAGCCTGACCAACATGGTGAAACCCCGTCTCTACTAAAAATACAAAAATTAGCCAGATGTGGTGGTGCATGCCTGTAATCCCAGCTACTCAGGAGGCTGAGGCAGGAGAATCGATTGAACCCGGGAGGCGGAGGTTGCAGTGAGCTGAGATTGTGCTACTGCGCTCCAGCCAGTGTAATAGAGTGAGACTCCATCTCAAAAAAAAAAAAAAAAAAAAAAAAACTAGAGATGAGGTCTCACTATGATGCCCAGGCTGGTCTCAAACACCTGGGCTCAAGCAATCTTCCTGCCTCGGCCTCTCAAATTGCTGGGATTACAGGCTTGAGCCACTGAACCCTGCTGGAAAGCCTTTCTTCAACATCAGGTAAGGCATAAACAATCAAGATGAAGAACACTTATAAAATGGGCATAGTGGGACCTGTCTCATGAGGATGAGACAGGATTAGGTGCTATCATCGATGTAAAGCACTTTACATGGCCCTTGGCATGTTGTCATTGTTCAATGGCAATGATAGATTAAAAACAAAAACTGGGGCCCACCAGAGTTAATGGACTTGTCCAAAGTCACAGAAAGCTGGTACCCTGGATTGGTCTAGTGGACACTTAAGCCATTACTCCTCCACACAGAATGTTTAAATAAAGCCATTCAGCAAAATGCCACAAAATCTCTACGCTTGGTTCTCAAGTTGTAAGAACAAATTGTAGCAGGCCCCACAGTGCCTGTAATTATTGTGGTCACCAACGACAAACATGCTGTTTGGTTTTGTTGGAGCAAACAGACAGCAGAGGCATACTTGGGTTCTTTTTAATATGTAAGAATTTTCTAGGACTTAATGCCACCAGGATGTCAGAAGAGTTAATGGCAGATGTGGTTGTGGAAACGTTCTGTATTTTTAGACAACCTTTAATTAAAACACTTTGTATGTCTCAGGGACCAAATCATATGCTGCCACTTGAAGGCTGTCAGAAGGGGAAAAAGTATACAAAGCTTCTAAAAGCAGCTTTGCTTATTTTTATCTGAGATGGAGTGAGAGAGCCTTTGCAGGGACAAAGCCATCTCTTGCTACAAAATTATATGAATTTAATACATGGGTCAAATGTGCAAATTGTTCAACACATTCTGTTTAACTGCAACAGTCAATGAAATCTGGGAGGTCAGTCTGAGGACAGTGAACTTAGTCTGGGCCTCCCTACAGGCTCATGACCTGTAAGACCTTCTTAATAAGGTTGATACAATTGCTTATTGGCTTTGAGCACCCAAACAGAAAGTGAGTTGCAAGACCGCTTGAATACCGAGTCATAGATTGTTGGAGTTGAAAGTGATCATAAATGGGTCTGAAGGGCTGTTCCAAACATGGCTGTTTGGAAGCAACTGTGTTAGAATGTAAAAGTCGTGTTTTTATTGCCAAGTTATGCGCACAACAAAATTCCCTGCTACCATACTATTCCTGCTCCCTCACCCTTTCTGCAGTGGTTTTAAAATACATACAATATCTTTGATACTCTTCCTTCAAGGGGTGGAGTCTAATTCCCCTCCTTATGAATGTGGGCTGGACCTAGTGACTCATTTCTATTGGATAGAATAAAGTGCGAATAATGGCATGCAATTTCTTAGACGAGGTCATAAAAGGCATTAAGACTTCTTTTGTGCTTTTTCTTTTGAATCACTTGCTCTGGGAGTAGTCAGCTTTTATGTCATAAGGACACTCAAGAAGCCCTATGAGAAGGCCTGTGTGACAGGGAGCAGAGGCCTCTGTCCGAGAGCCAGTGAGTAACTGAGGCCTCCTGCTAACAAGGCGCCAGAGAGTTTGAGAACCCCGTTAAGCCTTTAGATACCTGAACTCCTGCTGACATCTTGGCTGTAACCTCAAAAGGGAGCCAGAGGCACTTTTTTTTTTTTTTTTTTTGAGACAGAGTCTCGCTCTGTCACCTAGGCTGGAGTCGAGTGGTACAATCTCGGCTCACTGCAACCTCTGCCACCCTGGTTCAAATGATTCTCCTGCCTCAGCCTCCTGAGTAGCTGGGACTACAGGCGTGAGCCACCACGTCCGGCTAATTTTTTTGTATTTGTAGTAGAGATGGGGTTTCGCCATTTTGGCCAGGCTAGTCTCGAACTTCTGACCTCAAGTGATTCACTTGCCTTGGCCTCCCAAAGTGCTAGGATTACAGGAGGGAGCCACTGTGCCCGGCCCAGAGCCACTTCTTAATTCCTGACCCACAGAACCTGTGACAACAACCATGCATGTTTGTTGTTTTAAGTCACTAAGTTTTGGGGGTAATTTTAAACTCAGCAATAGGTAGCCAATGTGCATCCCTAGCTTCCAGCCCTTCCCTCACTTTTACCTGCCTTTTTTTTTTTTTTAACTCCTGTTTGCTCATCATTTCTTCAGTGAACTTCATCACATCCCTCGGCCTCAGCCACACTTTAGGAAATAATGCTGATGATGGATGTAGGGCAGTGGTAAGGGTCTTCATTTCTCACAGCCTTTGGTAACAATTTTTTGGTAAGCTGCAAGTTTGAAATGTATTTTTAGAGATTTTTCACAATATATCCTTGGTGACAACAAAGTCTCCTGCTTCTCTCTTAATGTTACTGGGATAAGTAGGACGAACACTGTGCCCAGAGCAACATACGAGCTCGAAAGATTTTAGTTCTTCTTTTTTCTCCTAGATGACTTTGCAATTCATCCTGGCCGCCTTTTTACAGTGCCATGATGTTTATGGGCAGCTTGTCCCTATTTTGGCGATACCAACCTGACCATTCTGCACCTGAACTACAAAATGGGTCCCCAGAAATGTCCTGCTGATGCTTATCCAGAGTTCTAAAACACTTGTTTTTCTCTTCCCCAGAGTTTAGGATGCTTCAAGGGAAAGATGAACCGGGGAACCGCCACCGTGACTACCCCCCGAAGGTAGATGTGTGGCATGTAAATCAAACGCTGACATATGGGGAGGGCTTTTCCATGACATTGGCCATATGTTTCTTTGGAAATATTTTGATCTCAAGACAAAATGTAGTCACCTTGTAGAAAGAGGGAAAACTATTTATTCAGAAAAGGCACACAAAGAAAATCAAGAATTTTTTGGACAATATATGAATAATATTTAAAGCAAGTAGCAAAGGATCTCAGAATGTTTTAATTTTTTGCAAGATAATTTAAATTAGCAAAATTAGTGGCACCTGAACTGAATCAAGTGCTGGGGTTTGAAGTAAACAATGTGTGTAGCCGATTTCCTCCAGGAACAGGATAACGTGCATTTATCTTTGGTGTTGGTTTGGATCCATCATTCTTGGCATTTAATAGAAGTATATATATTTTTAAAAAATGGGCCAGGTGCGGTGGCTCATACCTGTATTCCCAGCACTTTGGGAGGCCGAGGCGGGCAGATCATGAGGTCAGGAGATCGAGACCATCCTGGCTAACATGGTGAAACCCTGTCTCTACTAAAAATACAAAAAATTAGCCAGGCGTGGTGGTGGGCGCCTGTAGTCTCAGCTACTCGGGAGGCTGAGGCAGGAGAATAGTGTGAACCCGGGAGGTGGGGCTTGCAGTGAGCCGAGATGGTGCCACTGCACTCCAGCCTGGGCACGAGACTCCGTCTCAAAAAAAAAAAAAAAAAAAAAAATAACTGGTTGAACTTCAGTGAAAAAGGGATGTCAGAAGTAGGAATTTGAAATGTAGTAATAAAAAGTAACTAGAGGGGGAAATATAGTGAAAGAATCTAAAAGGTTTTTTTTTAAATTACGAATTTAGTTCATTGAATTTGGCTTCAAAAATTGATTTCTTTCTTTCGACTTAGTTCTTAAGGTGGAGCGGAATTCATTTTATTTGCAAATGTGGAAGGCATTATAAAAACCGTGAATGATGCCCCCTCCCATGAGGGATACAGGGAGAGCCACGTGAAGAGGATGTTGGGCTTCTTCAAGCTGGGAGGGCACTGAGCTGACTGTTCACCACACTCACCAGGGGCCTTTGTGCATCCCGTGGGGCAGCTCTGGGAAAGGGTAAGCTTTGGAAATGATGGGCATGCGGGGGATTCCCAGACATGCGGTATGTGTTGGAGGAGGGGCCGTTCCGAAGGGAGAGTGACTAAATTTTACACTCATGTGGGCGTTCATATTGTAATTCAGGACACTGTTTTGGGCCCATTCTCCCCATGCCAAACTACAAATAAGGGTGCTCCAATGATATAGAGTACAGACACCTGGCCCAATCCCCTGGAGGTTATGGTTGGGCCTGGCAGGGGTGGGAATTTCAGCACTTGCAGAGCTCCATGGATCATTCTAACGCAGCATCACGACTAGAAACGACCCTGATGGAGGGCAGTGGAAATTCACAGCAGGAGAGCCAGCTCAGAGATGGCACTGGAGAGGCCTCCAACACTGTGTGGCTTTAGCACTGGCACGTGATAGAGGTAGAACCCGTGAGCACGTGGAAATGGGAGAAAGGGAAGGATTAGTGATTCCATTAAGGACTCACCTTCTAGGTTCAGGAGTAGAGCTAGGAGTTGCTCTTTTCCCTGTACACCAGTGGGTCCCTCGAGAGAATGCAGATTCACAAGGTGGAGGTGTGGATATAAGAAAAGCTTGATGCTGCCTCCTGTCTCCCCAGGTCTGATGGGGAAGAAAAAGGATTTTGGGGGTATTCCCACAGCCCCTGTCCCCTAGCAAACCAGCTCTTTCTCATCCAGTCAGAGAAGAGGTGATACCTTTCCTACTGGATCTTGGTGGGTGCCAGAGGAGTGGTGTGCCTCAGGCTGTAGCCTCAGGCTGTCCCAGAGGGAGAACCACTGGGCCCCCTGATTTACAGAGTAAGTGGGTGCAGTCCTAACTCTTATTGACACGGGCCAGGTATGGTGAAGCTTGGTGGCCAGGATATAAGTGATGCACCTGTTCTTTCTGAATATATAACTGAAAGCCAACTTACTTATATTTCAAACAAAGCATTGAGGACTAAATTGGAAGTAATGTATCATACTTAGCCAGCTTTATATTTAAGACCTATAGACATGACTACATGACTACTAAAAAGAGCAGAATCTTGGCTCATTTGAGCTCTAACAAGCTGGCATTTGCTTGGAGAGTGTTAGGGCTTCGGGAGGGGATCCTCCTGGGGATGTCTCATCAAGATATTAGGCAATTTTTCATATGTGGGCACTAAAAAAGCTAAACTTATAGAAACAGAGAGTAGAATAGTAGTTGCCAGAGACTGAGAAGAGTATGGTGGAGGGGAGACAGAGAGAGGTTTGTTAATGGGTATAAAATTACAGTTAGATATGAGGAATAAAATCCCACGCTCTGTGGGGTGGGCTGCAGTTAACAGCAATTTATTGTGTACTTCAAAATAGATAGAAGAGAGGATTTTTGAATGTTCCCAACACAAAGAAATGATAAATATTTGATGGGATAGGTATCTCAATTACCATGGTTTGATCATTACACGTCGTTTATGTGTACTGAAATATCACATGTACCCCATTAAAAAATAGACATCAGGAAATCTGGTGGAAAAAAAAGAGCATATGCAAAAGCATGGGGCTAGACCTCGTTGGGGGAGAGTAAGGCAGAAAGTGGGTCTTTGAAAATTTGGCTGGAGTTTAGAGTGTATCACAGGATGGTAGGAGAAAGATGGTAAAACAGCAATGGTGGTGTGAGGTTGCAGAGGGTTTTGAGAACTAGGCTAAGGAATCTGGATGTGATCTTCGAGGCCTTTGGAAATGACTAAAGCCTTCTGGACAGGGATGTGATGTTACCTCCCAAAAAGCAATCCAGGGCAGAGAGGCTGGAGGTGAAGGCATTGGGAGTGAGTGTGGTCCCTGTGTGGGATCTAAGAACCAGCGTGGGAGAGTGGCGGTGAGAATTGGGAGGGTGAGACTGTTGGCTGTGTTAGCCCATCAGTTATACAGGAAAAGGGAATCAAAAACGACTCTCAAGTTTACTGGCTTGGGTGACAGGGCCAATGGGTGTGTCATCAACAGAAACAAAGGAAACAGGAGTGAAAGAAGGTTTTGGGGTGGGAGGGTTCAGCTTTGGATATGCTGAGCCTGAGACACTGGCAAGGCTTGGGGGTGGAGGTGCTTAGCAGGCCAGGACCAGGAAGAGGAAAGGCCTGACAATGTGGATGCAGGATTCATTCACATGCAAGTGATGGACGGAGCCAAGTGATTGGTGGGCGTTGCAAAGACGGTGGAGTGAGAGAATGAACATCAACAGTGGATTAGGCACCCTGTCAGGCACTGCACATTATCTCAATCTTCAAAACAGCTTTATGAGATAGGCCTCATTATCCTCGTTTTATAGATAAGCAAACAGAGGCTCCAGCCTCTGCAGTTACACAGGCAGGAAGCAGCAGTGCTGATATTCAAGTCTGGGTCGGTATGACTCCAACAATCTTCTTTTTCCACCCCCAGCATTCCTTAAACTAAAAATAGCTTTGAAACCAAAAAAACTAGGAAGGAAAAAAACTCCAAATAAAGGACAACCTTTTTGAATTGAGTATATTCAGCTACATTGTTCTTATATTTGCATTTTGGAAAGCCATCCTGAACACGTAGACCAAGGGACTGTCAGAGGACTAATGTATTAAAAAGACCGTAAACTCTGAAGCTGTTCTGATACTTATGATTTTAATTCTGACTCTACCACTTACTGGCCATTTTATTATTTATTTATTTATTTATTTTTATTTTTATTTTAGTATTTTTAGTAGAGATGGGGTTTCACCATGTTGGCCAGGCTGGTGTCGAACTCCTGACCTCAAGTGATCCACCCACCTCGGCCACCCAATGTGCTGGGATTACAGGCGTGACCCACCACGCCTGGCCTGGACGTTTTAATTAAACTGTCTGAATTTTAGTTTTCTCCTAAAAATGGTGGTCCCAACGATTGTCTTGCAGGGTTCTGTGTGTAACAGGTAGTTTCTGTAGATGAAGCATGTGACACAGTAGCTGATATATATTAGGTGCTCAATACATGTCAGTGTCTTATTTTTCACCTTCCCAATAGCAGGTGGTTCATAAGCCAATTTATTCCTTCTTTATTTAAATGACACTCACCCTTTGGGCCCTAGGGAAGTTAAGGTTGGTGATAGGAGTGAAAGCTGATTATTATAGAAAAAGAGGTTGGTGTTACTGATGTGGCAAGTAGAATGATGGCCCCCTAAAGATGTCTGTGTACTAATCTCCAGAATCTGTTAATGTGTTAGGTTAAATCGCAAGAGGAATTAAGGTCGCAGATGGAATTAAGGTTGCTAATCAGCGGACTTTACGATAGGGAAATTCTCATGGATTATTTGGGTGGCCCCAGTGGAATTGCAAGAGTCCACAGAATTGGAAAAAACCTCGAGAGAGAGAGAAGCAGAGCGATGACAAGTGGGAGAAGGGCTCACCCTGGCATTGCTGGAAGAAGGAAGAAGAGCCAAGGAAATGAGCAGCCTCTCATTTTCCGGCTCATTTTCCTCTCATTTTCCAGCTTCTGCTGAAAAAGGCAAGGAAACCTATTCTCCCCCAGAGAAGGAACACAGCCCTGCCCACAAGTTCATATGAGCACAGCAAGACCCGTTTCAGATTTCTGACCTACGAAACTGAAAGAGAACAAATTTGTGTTGCTTTAAGTCACCACATTTGTGAGAATTTGTTACAGAAGCAATAGAAAACTAGTATAATCAAGATGCTAAAAGGGACTAAAATAATAATGTTGCCCAACCCATTTGTTACATAAATGAGGACTCTGAAGCCCAGAGGGGTGAAAGTGCCCAGCATAGACACTCAGGAAAGAATAAGCATAGTTTGGGGAAGGATGTGCTTAACTGGTCTGCCCCACTGGCCAGCAATGGCTCTGCCTGTTATTTGGGTTCTACTAGTCCAGAAGAGGTACTGTTCTCACAGTACCCTAGGGCCTCCTTAACAAAGGACAACTAGAGGAAGAGCATATATGAACCCATTTTATTCTAAGGGAACTCTGTACCATTCCTTAAGAGGTCAACTGAGGATAATTATCTTCAATAAGTTTCTTTTTTTTTTTTTTTGAGGCAGAGTCCCACTCTGTCACTCAGGCTGGAGTGCAGTGGCACTATCTTGACTTACTGCAACCTCCACCTCCCAGGTTCAAGGGATTTTCCTGCTTCAGCTTCCCAAGTAGCTGGGATCACAGGTGCACGCCACCACGCCTGGCTAATTTTTTTGTGTTTTTAGTAGAGACAGGGTTTCACCATGTTGGCCAGGCTGGTCTCAAACTCCTGACCTCAGGTGATCCGCCCGCCTCGGCCTCTCAAAGTGTTTGGATTACAGGCGTGAGTCACCGCGCCCGACCCATCTTCAGTAAGTTTCACTTCCTGCACTGGTGGGTCTGATGTTACCAGCTAAGAACTTCACTAGGGAACTGTGGGCAAGTTTAACTAGGTGTGGCTAAGGGAAATGGCTCTCTCTTGGGCCTTTCGGTTTCCCATCCTTTTGAATCATTCTGGTTCCGATTCACTCATGCATTCTCTTTAACACGTTACCCACTGCCACATGCCACAATGGCCTGTTTGAGAATGGGCACTCTCTTGTACCTGCATGCTAAAACCAGTTTTCGGTCTTTTTATCTGAGATAGCTCAAATTTCATTTCATTTACCAAGCCTTTACCAGCTATATTTTTATAACTGTTATCTATTTTGTTCCATATATGCTACTTCTAGATCTGTGTACACCTGAACTTTAAAGAATCTTGGGATGCTCTTCTGCTTCTTCAACCACTGCTATGCAAACCACTTGCCCTGGCTGTGCCTTCCCTGGGGGAGGCTTATCTCCTTGATCGTTGTCCCTCCTGCTAGGTGCACAGGGCTCTGCTTCAATTGCAGCAACAGTGATAAAGGGATTCCGGAGCTTGAGAACTACCTGAAAACTTGTCCGTGGCTTGGACCAAAGTCTTCAGGCAATGCCACTACTTCCTTTTTTTTTTTCTTTTTTTTTCTTTTTTTGAGACGGAGTCTCGCTCTGTCTCCCAGGCTGGAGGGCAGTGGCGCAATCGCGGCTCACTGCAACCTCTGCCTCCCCAGGTTCAAGTGATTCTCCTGCCTCGGCCTCCTGAGTAGCGGGGATTACAGGTGCCTGCCACCGTGCCCAGCTAATTTTTGTATTTTTTTAGTAGAGACAGAGTTTTGCCACGTTGGCCAGGCTGGTCTCGAACTCCTGACCTCAGGTGATCCACTGGTCTTGGCCTCCCAAAGTGCTGGGATTACAGGCGTGAGCTGCCATGCCTGGCCAGTGCCTCTATTTTCTAAGCTGTTCTATGAGCTGTCCACCCTGGCTTCATCTACCTGGGCCTCTGTTGTGCCAGAAACAGCTCAATAGCCACCACATGCGTCCTACAAAAGGACTTGCTTAAGCTTTTACAGAAAATTGATTTCTAAGGCCCCTTCAAGGTCCGAAATGCCTCGCTTTATTTGACAGCTATCCCGTTATCTCACTTACCACCTGCTTTCTAACAGGGAGGCTGACATTGTTCTGTAAAGTGGAGGTGAAGAAGGAGATTTCAAACTTCCTGAAGGAGGTTTCCAGCTTCCTGAGGCCATGGATGCAGAGGCTGCCTGCCTGGTGTTAGAACTCATCGCCTGAGAATTGTTTTGACTGTGACATTATGAAAACATTGGTGCTTCTTAATGTTTTCACAATCACTGGATTCCAAGCAGTAAAATTTTCACCAAGAATGTCACAATACCTCCTGCCAACAAAAGCCCAAATAGTAAAAAAAAAAAAAAAAAAAAAAAAAGGAGGAAGTGAAACAATACACTATTAGAATGTGAATTTTACAAGCAGCAAGCCAAAAACCTAAAGAGTTTTCTACTCACTCTCCTTTCTTCCCTGTATTAATATTACATGGTTTTGATTTAAATTGATTTTTGTTCTAAAGATGCCATATATTTTTTCCATCGTTCATTTTTGTCCCTGTATTTTCCTTGGGTGCATAGGTACTTTCAGATTAAGCTTCAATGGCTCAATTTGAGAGGAAGAGAGAGCGAATGAGGCATTCAGACTACCCTGATGTTGAGAACTTGGGCGATGATTCTGTGTTAGTGTCACCGGTGAAGGGCGTCCAGGTTCTTGGTGTTTGAACAAAGAAACGGACAAAACGCACAAAGCAAGGAAAGAACGAAGCAACAAAAGCAGAGATTTATTGAAAATGGAAGTACACTCCACAGTGTGGGAGCGGCCTGAGCAGTGTTGCAAGGGCCCCAATTACAGAATCTTTTCAGGTCCAAATACCCCCTAGAGGTTTCCCATTGGCCACTTGGTGTTCAACTACTATAAATGAAGTGGTGGCCTGCACTTTAAGTGAAGTTACAAAGGTGAAGTTGCAAAGGTCACAATCCTATGCAAACGTCTGATTGGTTGTGGAAAGCAACCAATCAGAGGCTAAACTGAAGTTATTAAGTTGCGCTTCTATGCAAATGAAGGCTTGGCCTGCAATCAGAGGCTGAAATGAAGTTACAAAGTTACACTCCTATGCAAACGTCTTACTGGTTGCAAATTCAACCAATCAGAGGAACTTTCAATTTCCCATCTGCCCTGCAGAAAAGGTGGGCTTTTGCAAAGGGAGTAGTCTCTGGTCTTTTTGTTACTTAGGTGTGGAAAGTTAGGGTTTTCCTGTCAACTTAGTTCTAGGAATTCAGCATGAAATGGCCTTAGGTTCCCTGCCTGCGGACCTATTTTCCTGCCTCATAAGGGCTGATGTTAGTTCACTACCTTTAGAAATAGATTTTACCCCTTTACTTTTCTTCCCTCCCTTCACTGCTGGGCACCAAAGCAACTGAACTGCAGTGCTGGTTTGGGGGCAGGGAGTCCAGTTTACCTGTGGCTCACTCTCACCCCAGGGACACAGCTTTTCTTCATCATGGCATAATGTGGGGTTAAGCACTCTATCAGACTCCTAACTTTGAGGTGACCTTTGGCTTTTACTTCTATCCCTTGGTTCTTGGCCTGGGAAGCCATCAAAAGAATAGTTGTTTCCCTGCAAGAACAAATGGCTAGCAGGGCTGGATTGTCTCCCTGGGCTCTGGTCTTCTTAGTTTTGCCTTGTTAATTATGGGAGGAAGACTTCCTAAGTCTAAGTGTAGAAGTGGGATGTCATTGTAAATAAAAAGAAGAAAAAGCGTTAGATACGATATTAGCTGCTATGGTTTGAATGGTGTCTCCCCTAAAAGACAGCCAACTCCTAACCACGAGTACCTATGAATGCGACCTTATATGGAGATACGGTCTTTGCAGATGACGGTCATGTGAAGATGAGGTCATTAGAGTGGGTCCTGATTCAATATAACTAGTGGCCTCAAAAAATGCAGGGAATTTGGCCGGGCGCGGTGGCTCACGCCTGTAATCCCAGCACGTTGGGAGGCCGAGGCGGGCGGATCACGAGGTCAGGAGATCGAGACCATCCCGGCTAAAACACGGTGAAACCCCGTCTCTACTAAAAATACAAAAGTTAGCCGGTTGTGGTGGCGGGCGCCTGTAGTCCCAGCTACTCGGGAAGCTGAGGCAGGAGAATGGCGTGAACCCGGGAGGCGGAGCTTGCAGTGAGCCGAGATCACGCCACTACACTCTAGCCTGGGGCACAGAGGGAGACTGCGTCTCAAAAAAAAAAAAAAAAAAAAAAAGCAGGGATTTTGGACCCAGAGAGAGATGCACATAGAGTGAAGATGCTGTGAATACACAAAGGGAACACTATCTACAAGTCAAGGAACACGTGAGGCTACCAGAAGCTGGGAGAGAAGCATGGAACACTCCCCACAACCCCCCACAGCCCTCAGAAGAAAACATCCTGCTGACACCTGGATTGCAGACTTCTAGCCTCCAGAGCTGAGCAAGAGGCAATACATTTCTCTTGTTTAAGCCACCCAACGAGAGATACTTTGTTACAGCAGCCCAGGAAACTAACACAATGGCTAAATTGAGCCTGGAAGAATGAGTAGGATTCCTCTAGGTGAACAAAGGGGAAAGCACTTTATAAAGAGAAACACCCCAGGCCAAGGTGCAGAGGTGGGAGAGGGGTATCCACATTTGAGCAACTCCACAGAGTTGGTGAGGCCAGATCGTGAGACTGCAGGGGAGGAGGATGAGGCTGGTGCGGCATGCATGGGGCAGATAAGAAAACTTAACACTTTATTCTGAGGACAACTGGAAACAACTCGAGTTCAAGTGGCCCTGAGTCGAGTTCCACCTCCTATCTCAGAACCCTGGGGAATAACAACATTTAAGAGATGGGTAGAGGAAGGGAGCTAGTAAACGACCCTGAAAAGGGGCTGCCAGAAAGAGACCAGAGAGAATGATACACAGAAACATTGTAAATATTTACAAGTACTATTTGTCAATTACAAATAAAATTTAAAAAGTCATACATGTAAGTTGCAGATAATTTGAAAAATATAAGTGTGAATAAAGAGGCTGGGAGCGGTGGCTCGGGCCTGTAATCCCAGCACTTTGGGAGGCCGAGGCGGGCGAATCACTTGAGGTCAGGAGTTTGAGACCAGCCTGGCCAACAAGGCAAAACCCTGTCTCTACTAAAGAAAAAAAAAAAAAGGCCAGGCTTGGTGGTGGGTGCCTGTAATCCCAGTTACTCGGGAGGCTGAGGCAGGAGAATTGCTTGAACCCGGGAGGCAGAGGTTGCAGTGAGCTGAGATTGTGCCACTGCACTCCAGCCTGGGTGACAGAGCAAGACTCTGTCAAAAAACAAACAAACAAAAAACATTTAAAAAAAGAGAGAGAGAGAGCCAATAAGAGGAAATACAAGAAAAACCTAGTAGGATTCAAAGTATGGCCAAAGCAGACACAGGAGATTATTGATAGCTGGCATGAGAGCAGATTCAGAATGAAGCAGTAGGGCAGAAAGGAGCCCGGGATAGTTTGAGGAGAGAGTGAGAGAGGAGTACATGGAGCTGTCTTGTGTAGACTATGGTTTCAAGAAATATGACTACAAAGGAAAAATAAGAAATAAGAGGATAACTGGAGGAAGTCCTAGGAGGAAGCACATGTATAGAAGGAGAAAAAAATCAGTGCACAGAGAGAAACAGAATCTGGAAGTGTGGACTAAGTGCAGGGATACTTTCTGCTTGGCCTTTCCTAACTGCATGGATAAAAACAATTCTCTCTCATCACCTATTATTATTATTATTATTTTTGTAGAGATGGAGTCTTGCTCTGTCGCCCAGGCTGGAGTGCAGCGGTGTGATCTCGGCTCACTGCAACCTCTGCCTCCCAGGGTTTAAGCAATTCTCATTCCTCAGCCTCCCGAGTAGCTGGGATTACAGGTGCGTGCCACCACGCCCAGCTAATTTCTTTTTTATTTTACTAGAGAAGGGGTTTCACCGTGTTGCCCAGGCTGGTCTCGAACTCCTGAGCTCGGGCAATCTGCCCGCCTCGGCATCCCAGCCTCCCAAAGTTCTAGGATTACAGGTGTGAGCCACCACGCCCGGCCTTATTATTATTATTATTTTGCTTAAGCAAGTTTAGATTTCTGCCACAGGGGTTTGTAAACAGGGCCAGTGAAAGATGCCACTATGTGTGTGGGTTTTCTTCTGACTGAGGACCCCAAAGTTGAGCACATTGTTTTGCGTGGCTGCTCATGTCTGCGGCAAGAGAAGGGCCCCGATGGCAGGGAAAGGCTGCCATTGACATAGAAAAGAATGAAGCACCGTTATGATCTGCAGGCATTTTATAGATAACTATAGAGTTACAATGTAGCTGTCAGGAACTTGGCTGGTAGGAGAACTGCATTGTTTTGATAAATCCTTGACTCTGTGGAGTTGTGGCACATTTATATTGCCTGCACAGAACACCATCCTGTTCTCTCCTGGGTTACAGGGTTTTGTTTTGTTTTTCTAGAATGAGGGCTGACCTTGCAAAACAGATTTCAAGTTTAAGGCTTGACTTTTTCAGTTGTCTTCAAAAGAGTTATTTAAATACCAGACAATTAGTTTCAGAATTTGGTAATATTAACCCTTGGAGAAAGCAGGCTATTTTGCCTTACCTGCAACCCACCTCCGCATCTTAGAGTTCTAATAGAAGACGGACTCAGTCATTTGTTGAATGACTCAAATTTGCTAAATGCCATATTAAGTGCATTCACATAGGTTGTCTCATTTGATTGTCATACCATGTTTGCAATAGAAGGACCTTGATCTCATTTTTTTTTTCAGGTGAGGAAGTAGTGTCTCAAAGAAAATAATGACATGTATGTGAGGGATCTGGCCTTCAAACTAGCTCAGAATCCATCCATTCTCTCCCTCCCTCCTCACTGTGCCTTGCTCAGCAGTTTGTAAGTCAAGATCTATGCAAAGTCTAGGAAAGGATACATCATAAATGCAAAATGTTTCTTGTGCATGAAGAGAAATAACTTACAGAACAATCTGACGTCATTTGAAATAGTCAGAGGAGATTCTGGGCATTATGCTTTAGGAACAGATTGTGTGGCGCCCATTACAAGTCCTGCAGAAATTCAGAGAAAGGAGGACTCCCTGTGGATTACTATGGCCAAAACGACTTCCTGGAAGAAGCAAAACTTGAACTTAACTTTGGAGGATGAAGAGATTGAAAAAGTAAATAGGCCATTTTACAGCAGAAGAATTCAGTAGGCAAATCAAAAAATGGGGTACAGCAAAAATTTCTGCAAGATGTTTAGGAAATTTGCTAGACCACAGTGAAGATGAAACTGTGACTAGGGTTTGGTTAATTAGGTCAATGAAGATTAGCTTAAATGCAATATGGTAGACAATAGGGAGCTATTGCAAAACTTAAGCAGGGAGCACTTTTCATCCATCTGTCCACTCATCTATCCAACCCGCAAGCACTCAGTGGGGATTGTTTATGAGCCTATTTGGAGAGTGGAGATAAAACTTAAGCAAAGAGGCTGAAATTCTCAGAAGAATGCAAGGAAACTAGAAGAGAAAGATTCTGAAGAAAGAGGAAGCATTTTCTTATCTCTCTGTTATACTTTGCCATCCATCCTGTAGGGTCTACCTCAAATGCCACCTCGTTCCGTGGGCCTCCCTGAGTGGCTGTGGTTTCTTATTCTTCAAGTATAGTTACTCTTAACATGTCCCATCCCCTTAACTGAAAGCAGAAGATAGGTCTTGCTCATCTTGTAAATGTAAACAATTTGCAAATCCATAGACCCAATACATAATTTTTGAGACTCTATTCTGTGTCAAGCACTATGCTAGTTGCATACATGTTTGTAGACTTGAACTGACGTAAAGAGAGAAGGCTAGATATCCTGAAGGTCTATCCTTATTGTAGCATTCCCATAGATTTATGATCCCTGTTGAGCAAGGGAGAGATAAACCCTCTACAGTTAGAGCAAGCATTGAGGGGCATAGCAGTATGGGGAGCTAGATGACACCTGGAGATGGTGTTTGCCATTGGGTTAGGTGTGAACAGCAGCAGCAAGACTGAAATGATCAGAGGAGCATTCTGCAGAGGAGCCCTCAGGTCACATTTGGAGGCGCCAATAGTTGGGTCTGTTGGAGGCAGGCACAGTTTAGCTGTCCTGTGCTTCAGTGTTCTAGTCTGTAAATGTGTACACAATGGCCATTTGCATGCTGTGAGCCAGATTGTTTTAGCGTGGTAACTGCAGAGCGGAGATGTGTTATTTGCCTTAGTCCTGTCAAGTTTATGGTGCAGCCCTTGATTCCTTGCAATGCTCTATTGATTTTGAAAGCATCCGTGAGTAGTATTTCCTAAGATGGACTTGTCTGAATTGATTCTTAGCTTATACACTGATAAATTCTTGTTTTGTGGTTGAAAAATACCAGGAGTGCCTTTGCAGAGATAAAACAGGCAAAACAGGACAAAAAGGCATCTCTCTGGCCATCTTTCTCATTGTGCAATGTTTTACCTTATTTATTATATCTACTTAAAGTTAGCTATTGAAATAATAAAGGGAAAAAATCCCCAAACTTCCCAGTCACTAACAGTCTGTCAAAATTGTGCACTCTGAAATGGACATCACAGGATTGGAATTTGCTAGGATGTATATGCCAAATGTATTATAGGTATGTGGCAGTTTAGAAAAACTTCAAGAAATTTACATGACTCAGAATGCTACTTCTTGTGTTTGCGTCAGCCAACATGCCTTTTTTTTTTTTTTGGAAAATAGGCATGTTAGAGAGTGCATGCTTCATCATTTAAATGCCAGACTAGTTTCATGCATTATTCTTTAAAGTTGCTAATCCTGTAGATTTCCCATTAGCAGATTTACGTAAGTGCACCTCTCCTGAATGAATATGTTAGCTCATGTTGCATTATAAAGCCCCTTTATCTGACAGTTGCACCTGTCATGGGGTATCCTCAATTTACTTAATTGAAGATATTTTTCTGAGGTCATTTGTTTTTCTTTCTAGGGTTAAAGGTTCTGCACAATTTTTCCTTTTCCTTCACATCTGCAAAGGTTCTTAGAATGCCTACAAATGAACACTACATGCTCTGTTTTAAAGTCTTAGGTGATTTCTCCCCTGGGGCATATACATTTACTTCTTAAGGTCTTGTAATTCACTTGAAAATGCACATTTACTCACACCAATAAAATTTTCTTCCAGCTATATATTTTCCTGCATTACATCATCTCATTAAGCACCAGAATCGCCCAGGCTTGGATTTCCCCCAAAGATTGTGGGAAATTTGTGACTGGCTCCATGAAATGAGCTCTTATTATGTGATGGTCTAAAATAGTTGCACCAAACCACAAAAACATATTGCCAGTGGCTTAGATTAATGCCTTTCTTCTGTGATCAGGAGCTATTAGGTGATGGTGTAGGAAGGAGGCTCAGAGATCACCTGGGCAAGATTTTTAATTTACAGATAAGAAAATTGAGTCTCTGACAAGTGAAGTGAATTGCTTATGGTCCACAGTGAGTTCTTGTCACCTCCAGCACTGGAACTCACATTTCTGGGTTCCCTACTTTGAAGAAAAAATATCCAACTTGGATGCTTGGAAGATAGGAGAGCAAGAGGGTTGAAATCCTGCAGATCTGGATTAAAATTCCAACTTGATCACTTAGCTATGTTGACCTTGGGAAACTTCAACATATCTATGTCTATTCATCTCTAAAATGGGTATAATAGTAGTAGACTCCTTAGAGAATTGTTATGACAACTAAATGACATAATCCATGCAAAGGTATTAATGCAATGTCTGACATGTAGTAACTGCTCAATGATTGGCAGGTAATCATTTTAACTATTTTTATATATAAAAAGAATAGGATAAAGAAAAAATGTTTACACTACTCAGATGAAGCTTTCTGAGTAAGAAGTGATTGCTTTCCATAAGTAGAAACAAATATTGGGTGGGTGTGGGGAAATCTAACAAAAGTTTTTGTTGTCATCATGCTATTTTAAGTTGACTGTACACGCTTGAAGTTGAGTCACGCTCACAATAATTTACCCTGCAATTAGGGAAGGGTGCCACTAGGTGGCAGTAGTTTCTTAGTCATGGTTGTATAATTTTGGTCACCAAAAGGATGATAAAAGGAGACGTAATTGGAACATGTTTCAATTCATACACATTTTAAAGTCGACCTCATCACCACCACATACTCACATTTATTAAAATACTGTAATTGACAGGACTTTGAAGTCAGATATACTTGAGTTTGAAATCCTTCCACTTTTTAGATCAATGTGGGCAAGTACTTGTATAAACACTACCCAGATTAATAAATAAAATATTACCAACACCCCAGATGCCTTTTCCACTATTGATGGACATTTGGATCGTTCCCAATTTTGGCTATTAAAATAATGATACTAGGAATATTCTTATAATGTATTTTGGTGTATATATGTATGCGATTTCTTTGGATATGTGTATAGGAATAGAACTGATGGGTCATAGGGTAGGCATACCTGTAGCTTTAGTACATACTGGCATAGTTTTCTGAAGTGGCTGTATCACTTTCTACTTCTACCAGGTGTCTATGAAAGTTCCATTTGCCCAACATCTTTGTCTGTAAGTGGTATTGTTACATGAAATTTTTAAACATGATCTAGCAGATGTATAGAGATATCTCATTGTGTTCTTAACATGTATTTCTCTGATGACTAATAATGTAGAGAAAGTTTTCATGGATTTTGGCCATTTGGATATGCTCTTTTGTGAAGTTCCTGTTCAAGACCGTTGCCTAGGGTTGAACATGTTGTCTCTCATTTTAACGATTGATATGTAGGAGTTCTTTATACGTGCTGCATGAAAATCCTCTTCTCCCACTCAGTCGCTTGCCTTTCACTCTCTTAATGGTGTCCTGATTGACAGTCTTCATTTAATGGAGTTCAATTTGCCGATCTTTTCCTTTATGTTTGTGTGTGTGTGTGTGTGTGTTTTAAAAGAAACATTGGCCTACGCCAAGGTTATGAAGATCAGTCGCTGAGGCTGGGGATAGCCAGGCACTAATTGGCTTAGGCCAATTACCTGGTTAACCCCTGTGGTAGGGAGATGGGATGACCCTGATTGGATTAAACCAATCAGGATCTACCTGGGGCACTAGTGTTAGGTCAATGTTCCTCAAAGCACAAGGGCTCTGTGAGGGAGTTGGAGGATTTGAACAAAAATTGGGTGCTGTTAAGATGGGAGAGAGGTGAGTGGATGCTGAGTGGCTCACCACCAAAGCACCTCGCAATTCTATGCACCAAGTAGATTGGAGTCCAGAGGTAAGGAAAATTAATGACCTTCAAGTGTTTCCCCAAAGAACACTCCAGAAGTTAGTATACAAACCGATTTTAAATGTTATTAAATTTCTTACTTATTCACCCCTTGCCTTCTTTTTTACCATCTCTGCATCATGTATATAAATGGACATGGACATGTCCACGTCATATGCACGGGCACTCACATATGCATACACACAAGTCCTCCACTGCCTTCTTCACTTTCAAGGGTTGCCTAGGGTTGACCGTTTCCCTTTTGTACATGTTCACAAATTTCAGACTCAATACTACCAATCATTCCAAAATTTCAGGGAAGATCGCAGGTTTGATCAGTGGCCTGATGAATTTGAATTACCACACTAGTTTGTGGTATGATGGCAGGATACTAGAGACTTCCCATTTACCCCTCCCACCTTCCCACTGACATAATTATGAAAATATAGAAAGGTATTCAAATTTCCAATAGAGTTGGAAGCCAGAAGTATTACTTAATAACTTACTGGAAGCCAGGAGAAATTTCTACTCTACAGAACTTAGAGGAAGCCTCAAGGAACAAAGTAAGGCCATGTAGGGAAAAAGAGGTCATAGGAAATTTTTTCCCCATTATAGAGTCTCTCTCTTCCTCTCTTTCTTTCTCCCTTTCTTTCTCCCTCTTTCCATCTCTCTCTTCACCTACTCCTGGGCTATAATTCCCAATAATGCTAATGAAGAGATGAGAATTTGGCAACTGAATAAACAGGGGTTAGTACAAATAGGAGACTAAGTTTTTCATTCAATGTTTTTGACCAGGAAATATACACTGCTTCAGACCAGAGTGATGACCTGGAGATCCTTCTGTAGGTTAAGTAAGTTGCAATCATGGGAAAGTTGTCTTGGAATGGGCAGAGACATTTGGTTTATAACAGGAGGCAGAGAGACAGGCATGGGGACCAAAGCAAAACCACACGTGCTTTTATGAGCAAATATCAAAACAGATCTCTCCCCCATCAAAGGATTGAACGTGGAAGAGAGAAAACATAAAACCGGAGAGGCAGAGAAATAGTGTTCCGTGGAAAAAATTTATTATAGGAAAGAGCAGAAAATTTTAGAAAACATCTAATTTGAGCTCAATAAACTTCAGGAAGGCAAGGAAGAGATGAAAACACAATAGACTTTGATGAAAAGGGAGATTATTTTGATAAGGAAAGCTTTTAAGGAAACTAAAATTTAATGACTTTTTAAATGGTTGATAACGGATCTGGAAGCAAAAACTTAACAACAAATACATAGCCTATTGCATTCTTTTTTAATTTATGTAGTTACCAGGGCTAATTCTACATCCTGTAATCCTCCCACCTTTGGACAGATGTTTTTAGTAGTTCAGAATCTATTTTAAAAATGTACATTTAGCCTCTTTTCATGAAAAGAAAATTGTTAAATAGATTCCTTTTTTACTACTCTGGCTTTTCAAGGAGACATACCATCAATGAATGCCAAATGTGCTATTAAAATTTCTCCAAATGTTAATAAATCTTACTTCTCTGAAAGTATTTGGTTCTGTTGTTAATTATATGTAGAGTCTAAGCTTTTTAAAGTTACAGGTGTATACAGGAATTAGATACACAACTTTAGGAAGTGAAGAATGAGTCTAATACACAAAACAGTATTTTGTATTAACAATGACATCATAGACGCAAAATCAACATTAGAAGTAGTAAAAAAGCAAGTTAACCCTGCAGAAAATTTAATCAGAAATGCAGTAGTTTTCAAACTGAGCACCTTAGAGTTACCTAGTAGGGTCTCAGAGGCTGGGGTAGGGGGTGAAGGGGTTTTAGGGAGTGGGCCAAGGGCTCCTTAGCCCCACTTCAACCACAACCACAGCAGCTTATTTTTGATCTTTTTAAAAAAAATAATTCTGTATAATTTGGGCATCAGATTTTGTTGGAAATTGTTTCTACGGCTAAAACTAATAGAAAACTCCTCATGTTAAATCAAATTAAGTAAGGCTCCCAATGTTTGGAAGAAAAGTGCAAAAAAAAAAAAAAAAAAAAAAAAAACAATGGTGGTTGGCCAGGCATGGCGGCTCATGCCTGTAATCCCAGCACTTTGGGAGGCTGAGGCAGGTGGATCACCTGAGGTCAGGAGTTTGAGACCAGCTTGGCCAACATGGTGAAGCCCTGTCTCTACTAAAAATACAAAAATTAACTGGACGTGGTGGCGGCTGTGTGTAATCCCAGCTACTTGGGAGGCTGAGGCAGGAGAATCACTTGAACCCAGGAGGCAGAGGTTGCAGTGAACTGAGATCACGCCATTGTACTCCAGCCTGGGTGACAGAGCGAGACTCCGTCTCAAAAAAAAAAAAAAAAAAGATAATGGTAAGAGAAGACGACATGGAGCACAGCGTAGTGTTGAAGCGCTACGTAGTGTTGAAGCACAGCGTGGTATTGAAAGTAATAGAAATCCCGGAGAAGAGATCAAAGGAAAGAGAAGCAATAATGACAAAGACCTAGAAGAAAACCTGTCTGAAGCCCAAGAAGTACCAAATACAATTAATAAAATAAAAGATAAGGAAACACGAAGGCCATCTGGTGTTGTGGTACCTTCATAAAGATGTGTCTATATCCATACCCATAGATAGCTCTATAGTTATCCAATCCGGGCGGGAAAACACGACAGCAGTTTACTTATTTCTATCCAGGCTGACTCTAGTCTTCTTGAACTTACTGTTTTGAAAGAAAAATCTGAGTCCCTAAATTTTGTATTAGCAAAATTATTCATAAGTGAAGGCACCAATGAGACCTTTTTTCTTTTTTCTTTGGTGGGTAGGGGTGTTAGGAGACACTAAAAGGCCCAGAATGTAAAATACCCATGAACCCTTTCTCTGGGATATTATCCACAAGACTTTGAAGATGGCCAAGAAATGAACCGAAATAAGTAAAAAATAGGGTTGCTGTAGTAGGAAAGTATCAACTAGGAAATAATACTTAATTATAAGACGTTTCGAGTCTTTGCAACTTCTGCCTCCCGGGTTCAAGCGATTCTCCTGTCTCAACCTCCCAAGTAGCTGGGATTACAGAGGACTGCCACCACGCCTGGCTAATTTTTGTATTTTTAGTAGAGACCGGGTTTCACCATGTTGGCCAGGCTGGTCTCAAACTCCTGACCTCAAGTGATCCACCCACCTCGGCCTCTCAAAGTGCTGGGACTACAGGCATAAGCCGCTACACCCGGCCTGTTTCAAGTCTTAATGTAAAACTCAAGGGTAATCACCAGTATACATTTTTAAAATTGACAATTTTCATATCACTACAGAAGACACAATAAATACAACATGATGTGAAACTATAAGAAAACACACAAAAAAATAAAGATTTCTCCCAAAACCAAAAGCATGAAATAAGATGAACATAAATAATATTGAACATTTTATACATTTTACATATTCATGACAGTAAACATAAATAGGTCAAGATATTCGAGTAAAATAAAATTACCCTTAGTATAGGGAAAAATATCCCAGCAAACAAAATCTTTTTATGTGTTATTTGTAAAGGATACATCTATTAAGAAAGAAAAGACGAATAAAACACCCAGTAAGATTGAAACCAACATGTTGGGTTCATTAATATGTGCAGACAACAAACAAAAAAGCAAAAATCATGACTAAAAGACTCCTATATTAATATATCATTAAGAATTAAAAGTATAAAAGCATTAAAAGTGATGGAAGGGTCATTTTACTCCTGTGAAAAGTACAAGGCACATTACAGACATAATGATCAGGAATATTCATGCAATCCATAACATGTTATTGACATATACAGTGAAAAATTTTTATATAAGGTACACAAGAAGAAGAAAAAAATTTAAAGCCCAGAAGAGAAAGACTTAAGCATAGTTTTCTACATTTCTGAAAGATTAAGCAGCCAAAATTAAGAACATAGTGAATCTGGACCAGGTGCGGTGGCTCACACCTGTAATTCCAGAACTTTGGGAGGCCGAGGAGGGCAGATCACGAGGTCAGGAGATCGAGACCATCCTGGCTAACACGGTGAAACCCCGTCTCTACTCAAAATACGAAAAAATTAGCCGGGCATGGTGGCGGGAGCCTGTAGTCCCAGCTACTCCAGAGGCTAAGGCAGGAGAATGGCTTGAACCCGGGGGGCGGAGCTTGCAGTGAGCGGTGATCGCGCCACTGCACTCCAGCCTGGGCGACAGAGCGAGAGTCCGTCTCAAAAAAAAAAAAAAAAAAGAACATAGTGAATCTGGATAATAACATTACTAAGTTTAATTAAATAGACTAAATTAAAATTTGTGTCTTTTTTTTTGAAAAGGAGTCTCACTCTGTCGCCCAGTCTGGAGTGCAGTGGCGCGATCTCGGCTCACTGCAAGCTCCGCCTCCCGGGTTCAAGCGATTCCCCTGCCTCAGCCTCTGGCTAATTTTTAAATTTTTTTTAGTACAGACGGTTTCACCATCTTGTCCAGGCTGGTCTCAAACTCCTGACCTCGTGATGCACCCTCCTGGGCCTCCCAAAGTGTTGGGATTACAGGCGTGAGCCACGGCGCCCAGTCTGAAATTTGTATCTTACAAATAGTTGAATACTCCTTGTTAGGAGTTCATTGAACAACTATGAGATGTAATTAGATCACAAAGAAAACCTTAATACATTTCCAATGGGAGAAATTATATGTGCATTTTCTGTTATCCTAAACCTTAATCACATGGGAAAAGAGCAAAATACCCTTAAAAAAAAACAAACCCTGAACTTAAACTTGTGGTTTAAAATATCTTGGAGATATTATAGGTTGGGCTCTGTGGCTCATGCCTGTAATCCCAGCATTTTGGGAAGCCAAGATGAAAGGATTGCTTGAGCCTAGGAGTTCAGGACCAGCCTTGGCAACAAAACGAGGCCCTGTCTCTACAAAACAAAAACAAAAACAAAACCCAAAACAAAAACACACATCTATCTATCTATCTATCTATCTATCTATCTATCTATCTATCTATCATCTATCTATCTTAGAAAACAGTGAAAATGAGAGTTCTCCATATCAGACTCACAGGTACTATAAAAACAGTGATGAAAGAAATAGATTTCAAATTAAAAAATGAAAGTAAACAATAGGAATTGGGAAATGAATGAAACTGACCAAAGATTCAATCCGAGTGTGAAGAATAAAGGCAAATAAAATTTTATGACAACAAAAAGAAGGAATAATATTAAGCCAAACATGAACAATTAAAAGACAATAAACTATGGAAATTTTCATAAAGTCAATTTTTTCTTTAAACTTTTTTTGATGAGGAGATAAATTAAAAAATAGAAACCTTTCTGGGCCAGGCGCGGTGGCTCACGCTTGTAATCCCAGCACTTTGGGAGGCCAAGGCGGGTGGATCACTTGAGGTCAGGAGTTCGAGACAGCCTGGCCAATATGGTGAAACCCTGTCTCTCCTAAAAATACAAAAAATTAGCAGGTGGCGGGCACCTGTAATCCCAGCTACTTGGGAGGCTGAGGCATGAGAATTGCTTGAACCTGGGAGGCGGTGGTTGCAGTGAGCCGAGATCATTCCACTGCACTCCAGCCTGGGCAACAGAGCGAGACTCAGTCTAAAAAAAAAAAAAAAAAGAAATCTTTCTGTATAATTAAGTTTGAACATCTCAATATATTAACTGATTTTGAGGAAACTGTAGCTACAGAAATTTACATTAGATATGGAAAATCTAGAAAGGTAGAATAAGTAAGGACCCATTTCTAGAGATGTCAAAAGGTACATTTAGGAAAGGATATGAGGGCATGAATGGGTGGTTTTATTGGTTAGGTTCTTTCAAATGTACAAGAAACAGAGCAAGAAGATACATGGAAAATTTCCTTATTCATTTATAATACAAATAACCTCAGTAACAGAATTGACACAGCTATTCTCTCTTTACACAAAAATTATAATCCAACTTGAATTATGAAAATAAACAAAAATTGTAAAAAATTACACTAGCAAATTGAGAACAGCATTCTAGTAAATGAAGATACATTCATGACTAAATTAACAGCATTCAAGGAATGCAATAATGATTTGATGTTAGAAATATTTTACTGGAAGGCCGGGTGTGGTGGCTCATGCCTATAATCCCAGCACTTTGGGAGGCCAAGGTGGGAGGATCACTTGAGGCCAGGAGATCAAGACCAGCCTGGCCAACATGGCAAAACTCGTCTCTATTAAAAAATACAAAAATTAGCCGGGCATGGTGACTCGTGCCTGTAATCCCAGCTACTTGGGAGGCTGAGGCAGGAGAATCGCTTGAACTGGGGAGGCGGAGGTTGCAGTGAGCCAAGATCAGGCCACTGTACTCCAGCCTGGGAAACAGAGTGAGACTCTGTCTCAAAGAAAAAAAATAAAAAGACAGAGCTTGCAGTGAGCCGAGATCGCGCCACTGCACTCCAGCCTCGGTGACTAAGTGAGACTCCGTCTCAAAAAAAAAAAAAAAAAAAAAAGAAATATTTTACTATAATATATATCCATAGATCAAGAAAATCTCAATAGTAGCAAAAATGGAATCTGTTAAAATTTAAATTCAATTACTGATGAACAACAATGAACTAGGAATGGGAAATTCTGCCTCAGTAGTATCAAGTTTCTCTTTATTTCTGTCTCAGGACAAGAGTCTTAACAACTAGTCCAATGCAGAGCCTCTTAGAATTACAATGGGTTGAGCTGGTTGGGAATATAAAGCACTGTGAGAATACAGACTATGCTTCTGAATTTTAGAGGAAGTTAATATTGGAGCAGGTCAGATTCACACATCCCTGGAGCATTTTACCAATGGAGGGCTCTCTGTCCTTAATGAAATCGGTTACACCTGTGAGTAGTGATCAGGAAGGTGGCAGAATCATGCTGTTCTGCCCACATCTACCATGATGAAAGGAAGGAGAAAGATGGAGAGGCTGCTCTTTGACATCCCACTGGATGGCGACCATTAGGTTGCGTCGACTGATTTCCTCAGTAAAACCAGAAGAACCATTTCCTAGAAGAACCTGAAGAAATACAGAAGAGTACTGAAGCCTTTGGCAGGAGGGAAAGGAGGAAAAGAGCTATGATTTGTTGAGCTTCAACTAGGTTGCTTTACATACCTAATCTTGAAAGTTTACAACATCCAAGCACATAGCCATTATACTCGTAGCATGACTGAATATTTACACACCCTACTCCTTAGATATGCAAAGGATATTTTACAATAAAAATTATCAGACAATACATCACATATACAAAAAAGCATATAAAATTTCTATGTATAGCTTAGTGAATAATAAAACAATATATACCTATGTGCCCTCCACCCAGCTTAAGTACATATTTCCAGTGCCTTAATGATGAGCCATGGTGTGAAATTCCTCAATTACTTCCCCACCCTCCCCCACAGAGTAAACCGCCATCCTGAGTTTACGTTTATCATTCCTTTGCTTATCTTTGTGTTTCAGTATCTACGTGTAAATCAACAAACAAAACAGTGTTTGGTTTTGCCTGTTTTAGAACTTTATATGAGTGGGTTGTATACTCTATGTGGCTACAATGGCCATGGGAATGCACCTCAGAGACTTTCTTCTGCAAGGGATCAAGTGACCAAAAGCTTAGCTGCTGAACTCTGAAATCCATGGGTGTCAGTGCCTGTCTCCCACATGCAGTTCACTGGCAATGACACATTGCGGTGAGGCTGCTAAAGTAGACTTGGTTGGGTGCAGTGGCTCATGCCTGTAATCCCAGCGCTTTAGGAGGCAGGGGTCGAGAATCATATGTGGCCGGGAGTTTGACACCAGCCTGGACAACATAGTGAGACTCTGTCTCTACAAAAAAAATGGTGGTGCACACCTGTAGTCCCAGCTACTCAGGAGGCTGAAGTGGAAGGATAGCTTGAGCCAGGAGTTTGAGGTTACCATGAGCTATGATCATGCCACTGCACTCTAGCCTGGGTGACAGAGGGAGAGTTTATTTCTAAAAATAAAAAAATAAAAAAACATAAAGTAAAAAGCCTGCTGTGGACCAACTTGGCTCAAGGACTCCCTGAATAAACTTTCTTAGGCTGCATGGCCGTCTAAGACACGTTCAAACTTTTCTTCCTCCTTTTCACCTGGGGTCAGACTTGCAGTCTGATGGCTCTTCTAGATTTCTGCAGCTCCTGCTCCACCTTCTTTACCATAGGTATTTCCCCTGAATAAAACTCTTACACATTTAATTCTGTCTTGGTGTCTGCTTCTTAGAAGACTTAGACTAACACAGTAGTCTTTTTTTTGGCTTATTTCTTTTTGTGTTCCATTCATGCTAATGTGTGAATTTCATTCTTCTTCTCCACTGTATAATATCTATTGTTTATATGTCATAATTTATTGAACTCTTTGTCTGTTGATGGACACTGAGTTGTTTCTTTTTTGTTTTTCTTTTGCGTTATAAACCAGAGGCTGGAAAAAAAAGTCCTATGGGCCAAATCCTCCTGATCCTGTATAGCCCACAACATAATAATAGTTTTATATTTTTAAATGGTTGGAAAAATCAAAAGAAGAAGAATATTTCATGGTATGTGAATATATGAAATTCAAAGTTCAACGTTCATAGAAAAGTTTTCTGGGAACATAGTCATGTTTATCTCTTTATGTATTGTCTAAGGTTGCTTTCTTGCTACAATGGCAGAGTCGACTGGCTGCTCGATGATCCACAAAGAATAAAATATTTACCATTTAGCCCTTTACAGAAAAAGTGTACTGACCCCTGTTAAAAACGTGTGGTTATGAAAAATCTTGTGTGCATCTTTTGCTGCATATGTGTAGGAGTTACTCAGGATATAGCCTTAGGGGAATATCTGGCCCTTAGGATATGTACATGTTTAATTTTATTAGTTAATGCCAAATTGTTTTTCAAACTGATTGCAAAGTATTTTCAGCAGTGGGCATCGGGTCACAGTTGTACTACATCCTAGCCAATGGTTGGTATTGTCCAACTGTTCAATTTTTACCAACTGAGTGGATTTGAAAAGTTTTCTCATTGGTTTTAATAGGCATTTCTTTGATTACTAATGCAATTGAACGTATGCTTATGGTCCATTTGTATTTTGTCTTTATGACATTGCTTTATATCTTTAGTCTATTTTCTTTTGGATTGTTTGTCTTTTTCTTGATTGATTCATTGAATTTCTTTACATATTTTGTATATTGATTCATTATAATTTAATTCATTGCATTAAATTAAGTCATTTAATTTATGGCCCCTACTTTGTACTATCTTTATTGTGCTTTTGGATTGCCAGAGTTTTTACATTTAAGATTCTTTTACGGAAAATTTCAATCACATACAAAAATAGAAGTTCTTAATTTGAATGTAGTTGTCTTTTAAATACTCTACTTTTTGTTTCATAATTTTTATGTTTTAGGAAGCCCTTCTTTATTCCCAAATGACAAAGATATTAATATATGTTGTCTTTTGAAGTTTTATAATTTTCCTTTCCATTCAAGTCTTGTGACATCTTGGAATTGATTTTTGGTATGATATGATATAAACATACAATTTCATTTTTAAAATATGGATTATCATAGTCTCTGAGCCATTCATTTAAAAATGCACCTCTTTTTTCTCCTGATTGGCAATTGTTCCTACAGAAAATTTCATATAGGTATGGATTTGTTTCTAGACGCTCTAGTCCTTCTATTTATCTATTTATCTTTTCTGATTGATTCCTCATTGCTGTAGCTACTTAGTTTAATCATATGTCTTTACATATGCCTTCTGTCTTGGTCTTTTGTCAGTAGTGTTTTGCCTCTTTTTTGGCCCTTAACTTTTCCATATAAATTTTAGAATCAACTGTCCAGTTATGAAATGTCTTCTTGGATTTTAATTTTGAATTACACTGAATCTATAGATACTTTGGGAAAGAACCGATATGTACAATATTGAATCTTCCTATCCAGGAATATTGTACATTTCTCCAATCACTTACCCTTTTAAAGTGCCTCTCAGTAAGTATTACAATTTGTCCCTCAAGCCTTACCTACCTTATGCTAGATTTCTTCCTATATTCGATTCTATTCATGTTCTGTATTCTTTTTATTTTTAGCTGCTTCGTAAGTGGTATCTTTTTAGTTTCAATCTTTCTATTTTCCTAGTTTTAGCTGTTTTCTATGAAAAGTGGATAGTTGAATGTTTTCGTCAATAATCTTGGTCTTTATCTTTGGTTATCTTCGACTGCGTGTTCACCATTTCCCTTGAAGTATCGTTTGTGAAGTTCCCTAAGGCTTAGCATGGATGTGCTCTCCTCCAGAGAGGTTTTCATTAATCTACAAAGCATGGAGGCCACCAGAATGCTTATATCTTACTGATGAATGGAACCTTTAATCACTTATGACTTCATTTATCTTTAGTGATGCTTTCTGTTTTAAAGTCTATTTTGACAATTTTCTTTTGGTTAGCAGTTTCTTTTATTTTCAAATTTTTCTGTGTTTGTATGTTTAAAACATGTTTTATAAACAACATGCAGCTGATGTTTTTATCCTTATTGACAGTATTTGTCTTCTAACTAGAGAGTTTAGTCCATTTGTATTGTTTGTGATTATTGATGTATGTGTATGTGTAATCATATCACTTTATTATGAATTTACTATGTGTCTGTCTTTCTTTGGCTTCTTATTTCTTTCCTTCTATTACTGTTTCTTTCTTTCTTTTTTTCTGAGACAGAATCTTGCTCTGTTGCCTAGGTAGGAGTGCAGTGGCGCCACCTCCGCTCACTGCAAGCTCCACCTCCCGGGTTCACGCCATTCTCCTGCCTCAGCCTCCAGAGTAGCTGGGACTACAGGCACCCGCCACCTTGCCCGGCTAATTTTTTGTATTTTCAGTAGAGACGGGGTTTCACCTTGTTAGCCAGGATGGTCTCGATCTCCTGACCTCGTGATCCACCCGCTTCAGCCTCCCAAAGTGCTGGGATTGCAGGCATGAGCCCCAACGCCCAGCCTCTGTTACTATTTCTTAGCCAAGAGGTGATCCTTTTGTGATATAAGTCAGATCATGCCGTTCTTCTGTTCGAAATCCATCATTTGTTTCTCATTTTTCTCAGAACAAAAGCTAAAGTTCTTATGGAAGCCCATACGACCTACATGATCTGGCCCCTTGCTTTTCTTTGACCACTCTTCCCCTTGGTCTGTCTGTTCTAGATATATTGGCCTCCTTGATTTTCTCTGAACACCCAGAACATACTCTTAGTAGAAGAACATTGCACCTGCTGTTTCCTGTACCCATAACTTTCTTCTCCCAGCCATCCTTGTGGCTCCCTGCTCACGTTCTCGGATCTCTGCCCATATGCCACCTTATCATTGAGGATTTCCTGTCCATTCTACATAAAATAGCAACCTTCTGTACTTCTCAACCCCCTCCTTAGTACTCATCACCCTCTGATATATGACATACTTTCTTTTTTTTTTTTTATGATGTGTGTGTGTCTTACCTACCAGAATGCAAGATCTATGCATGTAGGTTCCTTGTCTTTGTGGTTCCTAGTGTCTTGCTCCGTCACCCAGGCTGGAGTGCAGTGGCATGATCTCGGCTCACTGCAACCTCTGCCTCCCAGGTTCAAGCGATTCTCCTGCCTCAGCCTCCCAAGTAGCTAGGTCTACAGGCCTACAGGCATGTGCCACTACGCTCTGTTAATTTTTTTGTATTTTTAGTAGAGACATGGTTTCACCATGTTGGTCAGGCTGGTCTCAAACTCCTGACCTCAAATGATCCACCCTCCTCAGCCTCCCAAAGTGCTGGGATTATAGGCATGAGCCACCATGCCCATCTAGATAAATCTCTTTTGATTACTTGTTCAGTCATTCAGATTTTCTTTCTCTTTCCTTGCTTGTCCCCAGATGATTTGGGCCTACAGTGAGAGATTTTAAGACCTGATGGCCCTGGAGAAAGGAGGTCCATCTCAGTCTGTGAAAGTATAGGATCTTATGGTGTCTTCTGTGTCCTTACTGGTTTCCCTGCTGGGTGACTGGTCTTACCCTGTTCCTGGATCCTTGCAGAGTGTCTGCTTAGGTGTGACTAAGTCATGTGGTACTTTGGGATCTTGCATGAGCACCTAATGCTGAAAACTGTGGTCTGGGTCGTTTTCCTTTGATCCTGAGGCCCATGTTCTGCAGTCTCTTTGGCCCACCTCTAAAGCTAGGTATCTATATGCTCTTCCAATCCCTCTGGGGTCTCCTCTGGGACACATGGAACTTCCAGATCCCCTTCACGGTTGGAAAAATCAAAGATCTGCTACCTCTTTCACTCAGAGCTGCCTTCTTATTTCTATGACAGTTTAGATGTGTTTTCAGGCTGAATGTGGAGTTTCTCTAGATCTGCAGCTTTCCTCAAGCTGTGTCCAGGGAAGCAAACCTGGACACAGTATTTCTGAATTCTTCCATATCCATATAAAGGTTTTGCTCCTCTACCTCTAGGTTTCACCCTAAGTGAAGCTGATGAGTGCTCTGGAATCTTCGATTCACCTCTTGTTGCATCTCTCTTTTCCCCACATTCCAGAGGGCCAGAAAGGATGGGCTTTCCCTTTTCCTTGTGGCAGAAACTTTCCTGACTTCATAGCTGGGTTCCCCCTATCCACGGTTTACAGTACAACTATCTCCTCCAAGTTGGCCAGCATTGCCTCTGATATGTGAACAAGAAGTATTTGGAGGTAAGGTCACCCTTCCTCTGGTTTTATTTTATTTTTTTAAAGTTTGGCTTTCAAAACCGTTGCTCCTCTGTAGAATCCAAGATTATATAAGATTACATTAAGTCTTTTCTTTCTGTTTGCATTCTTTCTATAACAGGGTTAATAAATACAAATCAACACATGTATACATGAAGAGAAAATGGATGTAATAACCAAGGACTGCCTGATGTAAGTTCAATTATGTAAAATGTCAGTGTCTGATTTTTATCTGCTCAAACTGATGTTTTAATATATTAAAATTTAATTCCAGCACTTTGGGAGGCTGAGGGGGCTGACCTGAGGTCAGGAGTTCAAGACCAGCTTGACCAACGTGGCAAAACCCCATCTCTACTAAAAAGTACAAAAATTAGCTGGGGCTAGTGGCAGGTGCCACTACTCAGGAGGCTGAGGCAGGGAGAATTGCTTGAACCTAGGAGGCAGAGGTTGCAGTGAGCCAAGATTGTGCCACTGCACTCTGGCCTGGGTGACAGAGTGAGACTCTGTCTCAAAAAAAAAAAAAAAGATTTAATTGACATAATAATTTTAACATAATTAGCATGTTCCTGACATATAATAAATGTGCTTGATACATACTGGCCACTGTTTTAATGTTTATAAAATCTCCCCAAATTATGCCATCATTTTGAAGGTGAGACTCTATTTGCACCCTCATGAGACATTTAACTGCATCCCTTCTGAACTATTGATTGGGATTATTCTCTAACCTTAATTCAATATTAGGTTCCTTGAGAGCAGACACCATGACTTAGGTCTGCTTGTCTTTGTTGGTGCACAGTAGGTCCATTCATTCCATGTTATTTATGTAGTATATGCCAGGCCCATGCTGAGTACTGGGCACATGAAGTGGAATAAGCATCAGCTCCTGCCAGAGTGAGACAAGTAATGCACTCAAGTATTACAGTTTCTGTGATCAACTGCCAAGGCAGCCAGAAAACATTTCATGGAAAAGTGACCATAAAGCTGTGCTTTAAAAGATCAGTGGTGTTTGCCAGGTAGACCAAGCATGGAAGGACTTCCCTGGGGCGTGAGGGGAGCTGTGTGGACAAAGCACTGAAGTGTGAGAAGCAAAAAAGCAGTCTCAGGGGACCGCAAGCAGTTCAGTGCAAATGCAACGTGGGTGAAGTCTTGGAGAACAGCAAGAGGTAGGGTTCAAGAACCTGACAGGGGCCGGATCATGGCAGTAGCGCTTGAACAATCTTAGACAGAGAAGGTGCATGATCAGATTTGCCATTATGAAAGTTTTCCTTAGCCTAAAGGTGAATATCAGATTGGAAGGAGTCAAGACTGGAGGAAGGGAGACCACTAAAAAGACTATGGAAACAGTGGAAAACAGAAGAAGAGTGCAGAATTATGAGTTTTGGGGCTTGACTGGTTTCTTCTAAAATGCTTGTTTTTCTGCAATGATGATAATAATAATGATTGAGGATCTAGTATGGGTTGGGAATTCTGATTAGGTCTGTATATACAGTTCAACATTTTATCTTACAAGTGCTCTATTAGGTAGGGACTATTATTATCTTCATTTATAAATAGGAAAACCGAGGCACTGAGCATTTGAATAAATTACCCAAGGTCACCCAGCTAGTGAGTTGCAGAGCTGGGATCAAACCTAGGTAGCACAGCCCCACAGCTCTTGAACAACACATTCCACAGAGAACAGACCTTGGTAGACTCTGAGAAATGTCCTCTAGCTGCAATGCTTACAGCCAATGAAATTTTTAAAAACTGTGGTAAACACATACAACATAAAAAATGACCATCTTAACCATTTTAAAGTATGCAATTCAGTGTAATTAAGTAGATTCACATTGTTGTGCAACCATCACCACTATCCATGTCTTAAACTCTGCATTTTGCAAAACTTACACTATATACTCATTCAAAAACAGTACCCCATTCCCTGCTCCTCTCTGCCCCTGGCAACCACCATTCTACTTTCTGTCTCTATGAATTTGACTCTTCTGGGTACCTTATGTAAGTGGAATCCTACAGTATTTGTCTTTTTGTTAGTGGTTTATTTTACTTAGCATGATGTTCTCAAAGTTCATTCATATTGTAGCATGTCAGAATTTTTTTCCTAAGACCGAAAAATATTCCACTGCATGTAAATACCATATTTTGCTTATCTGTTCATTTGTTGGGTTTCTTCCATGTTTTCTCTATTGTAAATAACACTGCTATCAAAGAAATAACTCTTAAGGACTCTGCTTTCAGTTCTTTTGGATACACACCCAGAAGTGGAATTGCCAAATCGTATGGAAATTATATATATATATATATATATATATTTTTTTTTTTTTTTAAGTTTAATTTTTTTTTTTGTGACAGTGTCTCTCTGTGTTGCCCAGGCTGGTCTTGAACTCCTGGGCTTAAGCGATCCTCCTGCCTTGGCCTCCCAAAGTGCTAGGATTATAAGCCTGAGCCACCACATCTGGCCTACATATATTTTTTTGCTTCTAGTTTCTCTTGTGATTTCTTTTTTGATCAATCGATTGCTTAAGAGTATGTTGATTAATTTCCACAGATTTATGAATTTTCCAGTTTTCCTTTTGTTATTGATTTCTAACTTTATCTTGTGATATAATAAAATATTGTGTATAATACATATATTTTTAGCTTTATTGAGACTCAGTTTGTGGCCTAACATATGGTCTATCTTGGAGGATATCCATGTGCATTTGAGAAGAATGTATATACTGTTGTTGTTGGGTGGAATTTTTTGTGTATGTCTGTTAAATCCAGTTTGATCATTGTGTTGTCCAAGTCCTCTATTTCCTTATTTATCTTCTGTCAGGTTGTTCCACCCATTTTTGAGAGTGGGGTGTTGAAGTGTCCAATTATTATTGTAAAATTGTCTATTTCTCCTTTTAATCCTGTCATTTTTATTTATTTATTTTTTTAGACAGAGTCTTGCTCTGTAGCCCACGCTGGAGTGTGGTGGCATGATCTCAGCTCACTGCAACCTCCACCTTCTGGTTCAAGTGATTCTTGTGTCTCAGACTCCTGAGTAGCTGGGACCACAGGGGTGCACCACCATGCCTGGCTAATTTTTGTATTTTTAGTAGAGACAGCATTTCACCATGTTGCCCAGGCTGGTCTCAAACTCCTGACCTCAAGTGATCCAGCTGCCTTGGCCCCCCAAAATGCTGGCATGAGCCACTGCACCCAACTGATCCTGTCAATTTTTGCTTCATATGTCTTGATGGTCTGTTAGGTGTGTAAGTATTTATAGTTACTATATTGTCCTGTTGTGTTGAACCTTTTGTTAATGTATAATGTCCTTCTTTGCCTATTGTAATTTTTTAAAATTTAAAGTCTATTTTGTCGGACATTAGTATAGCCACCCCTGGTCTCTTTTGGTCATTATTTTCATGGAATATCATTTTCTATCCTTTCATTTTCAAACTATTGTGTTTTTTTATTTAAAGTGGATCTTTTGTAAATAGTATATAATTAGATTATGTTTTAAAAATTTATTTTGGCAATCTCTGTCTTTTGATTGGAGAGTTTAATACATTTACATTTAAAGTAATTACTGATATGGAGGGACTTCTGTCATTTTGCTATTTGTTTTCTACATGCATGATACCTTTTTCTGTCCCTCATTTCTTGCTTTAATGTCTCCTTTTGTGCTTAGTTGACTTTTTGTAGTAAAATGTTTTAATTTCCTTATAATTTCCTTTTGTGTATATTCTATAATTATGTTCTTTGTAGTTATCATGGATTACATTTAATATCCTAAAATTAAAACATTCTAATTTGAATTTATACCAACTTCAATAACAGACAAAACATCTGCTCCTTTGTAGTTCCAATCCCATCTTTTCCATTTATTAATGTCACACAATTACATCTTTATGTTATGTGTCCAAAAACGTAAATTAATAATTGTTTTTATGCATTAATCTCTTAAATTATGTAGAAAACAAATGTGGAGTTACAAACCAAAGTTACAATAATACTAGCTTTTAGACTAATAATTATTTTTTAAAAAATGTTTTAGTCCCTTAAATCATGTTAAAAACAAAAAGTAGAGCTATAAACTGTTGTTATACAATAATAGCTTTTCTAACTGCCCATGTTATTTACCTTTGCAGAGATCTTTATTTCTTCATAAAGCTTCAAGTTACTGACTAGTATTCTTTTGTTTCAACCTGTAGGACTTCCTTGAACATTTCTTGCAGGGCAGGTCTAGTGGTAATGAACTCCCTCAGCGTTGTGTGTGTGTGTGCTTTGAATATATCAGCCCACTACCTTCTAGTTTCTGATGAAAGATCTGATGTTAATCTTACTGAGGACCCCTCATATGTGATCATTTCTTCTCTCTGCTTTCAAAAGAGAGAAAGGAGAGAGAAGAAATCATCCCTTTGACTTCTGACAGTTTAATTATGCTGTGTCTTTGTGTCAGACTTTTTGAGTTCATCTTATTTGGAGTTCGTTGAGATTCTTGGATATTTATATGTATGTCTTTCATTAAATCTGGGAGGTTTTCAGTCATTATTCCAATAGAGAGAACAATCTCTCTGCCCCATTTCCTCTTTCTTTTTCCCTGGGACTCCTATGATGCATTTGTTGGTCTGCTTTATTGCATCCTACAGGTCCTTTAGGCTCTGTTCACATTTCTTCATGCTTTTTTCTTTCTTTTTCTCAGACTCAATAATTTCAGTTGTCCTATCTTCAATTTCACCGATTTTTACTTCTTCCTGCTCAGATCTGTCTTTGACTCCCTCTAGTGAATTTTTTATTTCAGTTATGGTACTTTATAGTTCTATAATTTGTTTTTGGATTTCCTATCTCTTTATTAATAGTTCTGTTTTGTTTGTACAGCATTTTTGGACTTCTACTTTTTTTTTAGTTCTTTGAGCATCTTGAAGACAGTTGTTTAAATGTCTTTGTCTAGCAGGTCTGTTATCTGTCTCTTCGTTGACATAGTTTCTGTTGGTTTGTTTTTCACCTTTTAGCAGGCCGTACTTTCCTGTTTCTCTGTATGCCTTGTGATTTTGTTGTTGTTGAAAAATTTGAATGTAATAATGTGGTAACTCTGGAAGTCAGATTCTCTGCCTCCCCAAGGGTTTGCTGTTTTTTACTTTTGTTTTGCTTAAAAATGTTTTAGGCTGTCCCTGTGCCAAGAATCAGCCTCAGGTGTAAACGTAACACCCTCTCAGGTCTTTTCTGAGCTGATGCCTTTTCCTGGGCATGTGCAGTAATTTTCTAACTTCTCCTGTTTATGCAACTGATTTTGAATGCCCTAGTCTGTAATGTCTAGCTCCTCAAAGTAGAAAAAGATGAAAATAAAGGGAAAAAAAAAGCACCAACCTTTTCAATCCCCCTGGAAGTCACTTCAGCAAGAGGGGGAGGGATTTGCAACAATGAGGAGGGACTTGAAACAATGGGGAGGGAGTGCAAAAATGGGGAGGGACCTGTGACAATGTGGAGGGACTTGAAACAATAGAGAGGGACTTGCAACCATGGGGAGGGACTTGCAACAATGGGGAGGGACTTGAAACAATGGGGAGGGACTTGAAACAATGCAGAGGGAGTGTAAAAATGGGGAGGGACTTGAAACAATGGGGAGGGAATGCAAAAATGGGGAGAGAGTGCAACAATGGGGAGGGACCTGCAACAATGGGGAGGGACTTGCCACAAGAGGGAGGGACTTGCGACAATAGTGAGGGACTTGCAACAATAGGGAAGGACTTGCAACAATGGGGAGGCACCTGCAACAGTGGGGAGGGACTTGCAACAATGGGGAAGGAGTGCAACAATGGGGAGGGAGTGCAACAATGGGGAGGGACTTGCACCAATGGGGAGGGACTTGCAACAATGGGGAGGGAGTGCAACAATGGCTGCCCACCTTTGTATCTGCACCTTCATGATCAGAAGCAGCAATCAGCAATCAGAACATATATCCCCAATTTTTGGAGGACAGGCTTCTCATTGTCAGTCCTGGCACCTGAAAGCTGCATGCCAGCTGCTTCAGGAAAATGTGAACCATGGAACTGATGGTAGGGGGGATGGGTAGCCACTGGGGAGCTAAGAGCTGAAATTGACTGAAACTAACCAGAATTTACCATCCAAGCCTTCCCCTGAAAGTTGCAAGCCTTCGGTAGACTCCAGTGCTACAAAATACTTACATCAGACAATTCTGCCAGTGCAATTGTTGTCTAGGTGGCAGATCTCTGGTGCATACTACATCATCATCTTCTCAGAATCCAGCAGATCTCTTTTGATGCATTTTTGTCCATCAACTCTTGACTAGCATGTGGAGGGAAGTGGTGTGGGTGCTAGCAGAAAGCTAGATGGTAATAAAGAAAGCCTCACACATTCCAGATAGAATGTCTGAAGGGTCAATTAAAAAAAAAAATCATCTCGTTGACACAACTGATGTTTCATTCTGGCTTATTGGAATTTTTGCACAGATAATTGTTTTGTGACATTGGAGAAATTTTGATTTGTGGCCATAAAAGCAGACTGAGATGGAAGACATTATGATTAATCTTAATGGATATTATAAAAGTCCTTTTTTTTTGGTCCAGCATGGTGGTTCACGCCTGTAATCCCAGCACTTTGGGAGGCCAAGGTGGGTGGATCACGGGGTCAGGAGTTCAAGACCATCCTGGCCAACACGGTGAAACCCCGTCTCTACTGAAAGTACAAAAATTAGCTGGGCATGGTGGCACGTGCCTGTAGTCCCAGCTACTTGGGAGGCTGAGGCAGGAGAATCACTTGAACCCGGGAGGTGCAGGTTGCAGTGAGCCGAGATCGCACCACTGCACTCCAGCCTGGTGGCAGAGTGAGACTCTGTCAAAAAAAAAAAGCTGATACATTTTTCCAACAGAATATTACATATTTCTGAAAACATGTTTTTTTCCTTTTTCTTTTTAGTTGCTATGTTTAAAACCTAATTGTGAATTATTAAAAAAGCCAGTGTGCCAATTACCTTAAATCACATATATATATATATTTTTAAAGGAATTACTTATTTGTTAATTGTGAAAATTAGCCAGACGTTCACGGATGATTCTGCTCTACACCAGCAGACATGCAATGGGATTCTTTGGTGCCTGGGTAGCCTCTGCCAGTGCACTTGTACTTTGAGCTCAGCCAAGTTGGCTCGTTAGCAACAGAGAGAAGATTTTGAGACTCAAGGTAGCTTTAAAAGCTTCATACCTTGTAAAATCCAATTACTATTTAGAGTGAATGCTGGTGTTAAATATAGTTGTTCCTCTATAAAAGGTATAAAAGCATCCCTTAATTGGAATTGAATGCAGACTCCAAAAAAATGCATCTTGATTAGATAAAAAAAAGCAAATGAGCCTAGCTTCCTTAGTTTCTTTAGTTTGCTGATCTATGTTTATATCTATATCTATAGCCACAAACACATATTCACAAACATACCTATATGTATATGTATGGTCAGAGAAGGGATGTTTCTAATGGTCTTACAATTAGCTGCTCCCTGGCAATTTCTAATTAAAGCAGAGATGCTAACACAGCTCCAGGTTTGTGTTTTGTGCTGTTGTGAACGTTAAGGTCTCCCACCCCAACTTTGAAAATGAGTTGGGCTCTCTGTGGTGCTGGGGAGAAACTTCAATGTAATAGAAGGCCTGATTTCCCTTTTGGGGAAGGATGGTACACTGAATTACTTATGTGGTTCCTTACCTAAGGCAATCCTTCCTGCTTGCCTCCTTTTGTGTAAATTAGATGCTGATTCCAAGAATGGTAGCTTGAGAGTTGGGGCCATGTTGTGTTGCTGGGTGGATGGCTTTTCTTGGGATGAACATCTTCCTAGTGATGTCATTTAATTTTAGGCTGAAGGAGATGGAAATGAGACAAGAGACCCACAGACAGGAAGCAGCTGTCAGATAATCTGCTTGTTTACACTCTAAAATGCAGCTCAGGGGGGCACCGAGAGGGATTTGTCAGTGACAGGGAAGGTCCAGAAAGGTACAAACCCTCTTCCAGACAGGATTTGGAGCTTAGCAGAACTGGGCCTAGGGCAGCCTTCACCAGGCAGACTAATCCTGGCTGCACCTAAGGAAGTGTCAAGATGTTCCTGCCCAAATCCTATAGGGCCAGGGAATCAGGGAGTCAACCAAACAGAAATATTTTTTGAGCATCCATATTGCTAGGTAAAGGTAAGATAAAAAGAAGAAAGAGGCCGGGTGCGGTGGCTCATGCCTGTAATCCTAGTAGTTTGGGAGGCCATGACAGGTGGATCACTTGAGGTCAGGAGTTCAAAACCAGACTGGCCAACATGGTGAAACCCTGTCTACCAAAAATACAAAAAATTAGCAGGGCATGGTGGTGCATACCTGTAATCCCAGCTACTTGGGAGGCTGAGGCAGGAGAATCACTTGAACCAGGGAGGTGAAGATTGCAGTGAGCTGAGATCATGCCACTGCACTCCAGTCTGGGTGGCAGAGTGAGAAAAAGAAGAAAGAGAAAAAAAAAAAAAAAAGAAAAAGAAAATAAGAGAGAACTGGCAGTGGAAAGGAAAAAGTTTGTTTAATTTCAATTTCTTTGATAAGTTTTAATATTACAGACTCCAAATTGGAAGCTGCATTGGGTAATCCTGATAAACAGAAAAAGGGCATCTTTGAAATTTTCTGAATACATTTTTGTTAAGAAATTACCCTTGGCTGGGTGCCATGGCTCAAACCTGTAATCCCAGCACTTTGGGAGGCTGAGGAGGGTAGATCACTTGAGATCAGGAGTTAGAGACCAGCCTGGCCAACATGGTGAAACCCCATATCTACTAAAAATACAAAAAATTAGCCAGGTATGGTGATGCAGGCCTGTAATCCCAGCTACTCAGGAGGCTGATGTACGAAGATCGCTTGAACCCAGGAGGCAGAGGCTGCAGTGAGTCAAGTTAGCGCCACTGCACTCCAGCCTGGGTGGCAGAGTGAGAATTGGTCTCAAAAAAAAAAAAAAGGACTGGTACTTACTCTGAGCTAAGAAGTCACATGTAGCTTGTCGCTGGTTTAGATGTTAGTGTGGTTTCTCTTCCACGTTCCTTCTGGGGCTCTTCCTCCCATGTCCCTCCCCTCCTCCATGGAGTCTTACCATGCCTTGGGACATGGATGGCTAGGCAGGGCCTCCTCCACTCTTGCGTTTCCTCCCAAATAGGATTAGTCTTTAAAATATTATGTGATATTATAAGCTAAAGGAAAATAAAAGAAAAATAATCACCTGTGATCTTCGGTGTTTCAATTTTTCTCTCTTTGTAAGACATATTTAAAAAATATTCATCTCTACTGATGTTTTAGTCTTACAATAAAGTAATACAAGTTCATTAGAGAAAATTAAGAAGTGATGAACAAGTGGAATAAAATTATGTTTCTTTGTAATCTCATTATCATGATTACTGTGATCACACCAACTTGGGACATTAGTGGCCTGGTTCTGATCCTCAGACTCAACCAGTCCTAAGACTTTTCACAGATTCAGTTGGAGTCAAATGAAGTGTCCCCACATGAGGGGACAACAGGACCTGTGTGGCCTCATAGATGGCTGTTTATCACTCATGGTATGGGCATCTCCTTTCCTCTTGGGAGGAAAAGCTCCTTGGAGCCAAGAAAGAGTATCTGTTCATTTTTCTCCTAGACCCCAACACTTTGACATCTTTATATTGTTATCTTGTTTGCCTGTTATCCTGTTAACTACAACCCATGGAACTCAGATACATTGGCAATAAGGTCTTAAACCCATCCTAATCCAGCATGTCTAAAACTGAACCTTTTACTTTTTTTTTTTTCCCAAGCATGTGCTTCTTCCATTGTTTCCTATCCCACTTCGTGGATCTACCACCTACCCAGTTACACAAGTCAAAAAACTTGAAGTAATTCCTGACACTTTCCTTTGCCTCACTCCTGGCCCTATGCCATTTTATGACCATCAGCTGTAAACTTTACTCCTTCATTTATCTCTCCAGTGTAGATTGGATGTACCCACTTCTCTTCACTTCCATCATAAGCCTGGTCATCATCTCTTATCCTAAAAATACAAAAATTAGCTGGGTGTGGTGGCATGCACCTGTAGTCCCAGCTACTTGGGAGGCTGAGGCAGGAGAATTGCTTGAACCTGGGAGGCGGAGGTTGCAGTGAGCCAAGATCGAGCCACTGCACTCCAACCTGGTGACAGAGTGAGACTTGTCTCATACAAAAAAAAAAAAAGTTGAAATTCCAAAGCATGCCCTTTGCAGTACTCCATAGTTTACCCCACTTCTTATTTCATACCATCCCCTCCATTCCTTTTGTTGCATATTTTCCCCCGTCTCTGTGTGTAAAATATCTTTGAACTTTATTAGCGGTGTCTTTTTTATAACAAGTTTTAACTTTTAATAGCTAAATTAGTCTTATACTTTATGGATTCTGGATTTTATTTTTCTTCTCAAGAAGGCCTTCCTCATTCCAAGATTGTGCAAATATTCCCTTATATTTTCTCTTATAGCTTTGGTTTTTATATTTGACTTTTTACTGTATCTTTAGTATTATGTATGGCATCAGGTAAGGTTAGAATCCTTACGTTTTTCCGAATGGCATTTACTGACTATTTTGTCCCCAATCTATCTAACCCCCTGTATTAGTCAGGGTTCTCTAGTGAGACAGAACTAATAGGATAGATATATATAAAAGGGAGTTTATTAAGGAGTATTGACTCACATAATCACAGGGTGAGGTCCCACGATAGGCTGTCTGCAAGCTGAGATGCAAGGAAGCCAATCTGAGTCCCAAAGCTGAAGAACTTGGAGTCCAGTGTTCCAGGACAGGAAGCATCCAACACAGGAGAAAGATGGAGGCCGGAAGACTCAGCCAGTCTAGTCCTTCCACAACAATCATCAACACAGAAGAGGACTTCTGTGTCCAAAGGTGCAGGGTTTTTCCCCTCACACATCAAATAGCGGGCACCAGCTGGGTATCCTCCAATTCAATTCCAACACTATCTACCTGGACATAGCATCAGATCCCAGAGCTTGAGGGCTCAGTCCCCAAGACTGTCCCCTGCCTACCTGACACCAGTCACAAGTCCAGGCCTCCAGAACTTCTGACCCATCAACTTCAACTTGGGGTTCCCAAGACCCTTTCTTTGTGTATTAGTCCATTCTCATGCTGCTATAAAGAACTGCCCCAGACTGGGTAATTTATAAAAGAAATAAGTTTAATTGACTCACAGTTCAGCACGGCTGGGGAGGCCTCAGAAAATTTACAATCATGGCGGAAGGCAAAGGAGAAGCAGTTACCTTCTTCAGAGGGTGGCAGGACAGAGTGAGTGCCAAGTGAAGGGGGAAGCCTCTTATAAAACCATCAGATGTCATGAGAACACACTCGCTATCGTGAGAACAGCATGGGTGCAACAGTCCCCATAATTCAGTTATCTCCACCTGTTCCACCCTTGACACGTGGGGATTATGGGGATTACAATTCAAGATGAGATTTGGGTGGGGACATAGAGCCTAATCATATTCCGCCCCGGACCCTCCTAAATCTCATGTACTCATATTTCAAAAGCAATCATGCCTCCCCATAAGTCCCCAAAGTCTTAATTCATTCCAGCATTAACCCAAAAGTCCAAGTCCAAAGTCTCATCTGAGACAAGGCAAATCTCTTCTGCCTATGAGCCTGTAAAATTGAAAGCAAGTTAGTTACTTCCTAGACATAATAGGGCTATAGGCATTAGGTAAATACACCCATTCCAATGGGAGAAATTGGCCAAAACAAAGGAGTACAGGCCCCATGCAAGTCCGAAATGCAATAGGGCAGTCATTAAACCTTAAAGTTCCAAAATGACTTCCTTTGATTCCATGTCTTAAATCCAGGTCATGCTGATGCAAGAGGTGGGCTCCCATGGCCTTGGGCAGCTCTGCCTCTGTGGCTTTGCAAGGTACAGCCCCCATCCTGGCTGCTTTCATGGGCTGGCATTGAGTGTCTGCAGCCTTTTCAGGTGCCTAATGCAAGCTGTTTGTGGATCTACCATTATGGGGTCTGGAGGATGGTGGCCCTCTTCTCACAGCTCCGCTAGGCAGTGCCCTACTGGGGACTCTGTGTAGGGGCTCTGACCCCACATTTCCCTTCTGCACTGCCCTAGCCAAAGTTCTCCATGAGGGCTCCACCCCTGCAGAAAACTTCTGCCTGGACATCCAGGCACTTCCATACATCCTCTGAAATCTAGGCAGAGGTTCCCAAACCTCAATTCTTGACTTCTTTGCACCTGCAGGCCCAACACCACATGTAAGCTACCAAGGCTTGGGGCTTGTACCCTCTGAAGCAACAGCTTGAGCTATAGGTTGGCTTCTTTTAGCCATGGCTGGGACTAAAGCAACTGAGATGCAGGGCCCAGAAACCATTTTTCCATTCTAGGCCTCTGGTTCTCTAATGGGAGGGGCTGCTGTGAAGGTCTCTGACATGTCCTGGAGACATTTTCCCTATTGTCTTGGTGATTAACATTTGGCACCTTGTTACTTATGCAAATTTCTGCAGCAGGCTTGAATTTCTCCCCAGAAAATGCGTATTTCTTTTCTATTGCATCATTAGGCTGCAAACTTTCCAAACTTTTTTTTTTTTTTTTTTTTTTTTGTGAGATGAAGTCTCACTCTGTCACCCAGGCTGGAGTGCAATGGCATGACCTCAGCTCACTGCAACCTCTGCCTCTTGGGTTTAAGCAATTCTCCCACCTCAGCCTTCCAAGTAGCTGGGGTTATAGGCATGCACCATCATGCCCGACTAATTTTTGTGTTTTTGTAGAGATGGGGTTTCACCATGTTGGCCAGGCTGGTCTTGAACTCCTGACCTCAGGTGATCCACCTGCCTTGGCCTCCCAAACTCCTGGGATTACAGGCATGAGCCACCATGCCCAGCCAAACTTCCCAAACATTTATGTTCTGCTTCCTCTGAACACTTTGCTGCTTAGAAATTTCTTCTGCCAGAAATCCTAAATCATCTCTCTCAAGTTTAAAGTTCCACAGATCTTTAGGGCAGGGGCAAAATGTCACCAGTCTCTTTGCTAAAGCATAGCAAGAGTTACCTTTGCTCCATTTCCCAAGAAGTTCCTTATCTCCATCTGAGACTACCTCAGCCTGGACTTCATTGTTCATATCACTATCAGCATTTTGGTCAAAACTGTTCAACAAGTCTCTAGGAAGTTCCAATCTTTCCCATATCATTCTGCCTTCTTCTGAGCCCTCCAAACTGTTCCAACCTCAGCCTGTTACACAGTTCCAAAGTCACTTCTACATTTTTGGGTGTCCTTACGGCAGTGCTCCACTACCTTGGTATTAGTCTGTTCTCACATTGCTATAAGGACATACCCAAGACTGGGTAATTTATAAAGAAAAGAGGTTTAATTAACTCATAGTTCCACATGGCTGGGGAGGCCTCAGGAAACTTGCAATCATGGTGGAAGGCACTTCTACACAAGGCAGCAGGAGAGAGAATGAGTACCAACAGGGGAAATGCCAGATGCTTATAAAACCATCAGATCTCCTGAGAACTCACTATCACAAGAACAGCATGGGGGAAACTGCTCCCATGATTCAATTACCTCCCACCAGGTCCCTCCCAAGACACTGGCTTTGGCTAGTGATGATCCACATCTTGTGGCTGGGCACAAAATGGATGTTGTGTTGTGAGGGATTAAGGATGTGAATCCCAGTTTCCACATCAAATTACATAAGGTATGGTATTGTGATTACCTCATTTTATAAATGAGAAAACTGGTGAGAGGATAAGTCATTTTTCTCAAGGTCACAGTGTTGGTTAATCTTACCTGACAACTTGACTGGTCTATGGGATGCCCAGATAGTTTATTGCACATTGTTCCTGGATGTGTCTCAAGGGTGTTTCCAGAAGAGATTAGCATTTGGATTGGTGGACTGAGTAAAAAGCAGATGGGACTCCTCTATGTGAATAGATATCATTCAATTGGCTGTGGGCCTGAATAGGACAAAAAGGCAGAGAAAAGTTGAATTTATTCCCTGCCTGACTACTGAGCCAGGACATTAACCTTCTTCAGCTCTCAGAGCTCGTGGTTCTCAGGTCTGAAGACCTAATCTACACCAGGGACTTTCTTTCTAGGCCTTGGAAACATACCACCACCTATCCTAAGTCTCCAGCTTGCAAAATGCTAAACTTCGTCTATCTGGACTACTGTAATAAAATACCATAAATTGGGCAACTTAGATATAACAAAAATTTATTTCTTACAGTTCTGGAAGCTGGGAAGTCCAAGATCAAAGTGCTGGGAGATTTGGTGTCTGCTGAGGACTCACTTTCTGGCTCATAGATGGCACTTCTTGCTGTGTTCTCATGTGGCAGATGGTATGAATGAGTTCCCTTACGCCTCCTTTATGAGGGTTCCACCCTCATGACCTAATCATTTGCCAATGGCTCTGTCTCCAGAAATTGATGTTTTGAAGCTGACACATGCTAATGTTTGAGAACTACTGACTTAGTCGAGCCCCTTTATTTTAGAGACTCAGTGAAGGTCATTCAACTTGTAAGTAGAAAAGGTGGGACTGGAGACGGGCTTGGCGGGGAGGTCATCTGAACTCTGTGATAAATGTTTAATTATAGATTCTTCCAAGGAATGCACTTAGGAAGAGATTTTTCAGTTTTAACAGCATCAGATGCACACTGCTGGGGTCTGTTAGTATCCCCCAAAATTCATGTGCTGAAAGCTACTCCCCACTATGCCGGTGTTAAGAGGTGGGCTTTTGGGAAGGCTCCACCTTCATGAATGAGAATGGGCCTCTTATAAAAGAGGCCCAGGGGAGCTTGTTTGCCCCTTCATCTATGTGAGGACGCAGCAAAAAGATGCCTTCTATGAAGCAGAGAGTGAGCTCTCACCTGACACCAAATCTTCTAGTATCTTATTCTTGAATTTCCCTGAAATAAGCCACCCAGTCTATCGGAGTTTGTTATAGCAGCCCAAATGGGCTAAAATGCACACATCTCATCAAACAATTGTAATAATAAAAAACCAGTACTATATGCAGGCATTAGGTTTTGCTTCTCAAGCAACCCAGCTAAATAGATGTTATTACCTCCATTTTATAGATGCGGGAACTGAAGCTCAGAAAGGCAAAACAACTTTTCATGGTCTTCTACCTAATAAGTCGGAGAACCAAGATTCAAATTCTAAATGCGGGTCTGATTGAGGCCAAGCAGGTGAGCAGGCTCAATGGGATTCTCAGTGTTGGCCCGGCTTCCACACAAGGAAGAGGCCACTGGCAGGGGTTCCTGTCCTCAGCCAGGCTTCTTGCCTGAAACTGGCTGAACAACGCAGAGTGAAGCTGGTCATAGGGCAGGGTTTCCTGAAGCTGTGCCTGCTGCATGAGGCTGCCTGCTGGCCCAGGCTCACCTCTCCCTCCAAAGGGCACAGTGGCTATTTCTGGCCGTCCCAGCCTCTGGCTGGGTCTGTCTTCTTTAACCTTCCTGAGGCTCCAAAGGCCATTAGGAAGCTGGCCGAAGCTTCATGGCCCAATGACAGGACTAGGATCTTACTGGATGGAGGAGGAGAGAGAGTGAGTCTTTAGGTCCGTGAAATTGCTGCCAGCATTTGGCCAGCTGTTGTCCATCAGCCAGAGAGCTAACCAGAGCCTCCCTTGGGGCTGGTCCCTGGAGTGCCATGGAGCAGAGGCCGTGCCAGTTCCTGGCTGGGGGACAGAAGAAAATCAATACGAGTTGGCCTGCTCCAGCAGGGCCCCCCACACCTGGTGCCAGGAATGACTGATTGAAGGGACTTGTCATAGAATGATGGGAGGCCACAGCTGGAAGGGATTTGAGTGACCATATGGCCCAGTGGTTCGCAAACTCTTTAACACAGAGGAGATCTTTCTTCGAATGAAATTGCAGGCGGTAAAAACCAATACAGAAAACTGTTAGTAGCAGAACTCACTGAGATCCTGGGAACTCCCTGGGCCCCTGGCGGTCTGTGAAACAGCTTGGGCCATGCTCATCTCCTGGAACTCCCTGGTGGTAGAGATGGAAAACAGGACAGAGGGTGAGATTCTGACCTGTGGGGCAGAGCCAGGGCCCAGAGCTCAGGCTCTGACTTCCAGTGGGGCCCAGAAGACTGAAGCCACTCAGGGACTGTATTAATCCAGTCTGGCCAGGAGAGCTTCTTGTCTGTCCTGAGATATCTAGGGGAAGCCCTGTCTGATCACTTTCAGATGCTGGGCAAAGGGAGGCCCTCCCTCCAGAAGGCTGCATCATTAGAGGTTTGAGTCAAGACCCTGGAGGAAACTGCAAGCTCATGGAGCTGGGAGACCTGGGGTCAGCTTTGTCCTCCTATATAAAGGCTGAAAGTCAGGGACACTGAGGCAAGGGCTCCTTCCAGTTATGTCCCAGAAGAAGATAAAAGAAAAACTTATTTGGGACTGGTGGGAATCTTGGGAGAAAGTGGAAGGATGAGTGGCCTCAAGCGTATGGACTGGGTTCTCTTGTCCCATTCTGGGAAAGTGTCAAAGGAACTTGAGTGTTTGTTCGTGCCTCTAGGAGAGAAGAGGATTTAGCCTAAGGCAGTGCCACCCACAGGAAAGGAAAGAGGGACAGTGGAGGCTCCTGGTTGGTGGGGACCATGGTCCTTTAGGAATGCTCTTCAGCAGTGCCTCACAGAGAAGAGCAGATTCCTAGTGGAGCCTACACTTCAGCCAGCACCCGAGCCCCGGACTTCATTAGTGTTCAGGTTTTACTTACTCTCACCAGTCTCTGGGCTTCAGACACATTCTGGGCTTCATGTGAACCCCAGACTTACTGCACACCTGGGCTACTTCTCACTTCAGATGCTCTCCCCAGAACTGTTTATTGGATTATTCTGATTATTCTCAAAGTTTTATCCGTATCTTGGGTTTTATTCAAACCCACTGACCTTTACTCAATGCCATAGAGTTTATGTAGCTGAGAATTTGTTTACTTTCAGACTCAAGACTTTATCCTGTTCCTGCTTCATCAAGCTAAACTCAGAGTTAAGCCTGCCAACCCTCTTCCACCTTCACCAGGTGTCAGTTCTAGCCTGTTACTTGTCCAGTTCTCAGAGGCCGTAGTGCAGTAAACCTTATGTGTACGTTTGGCTTACCAGAATCCATCCTCATTTTAACTACTTAATCACAGGCTTTATCACGAGCACACCTAGTTCCACTTTTACCCAGTTGCCTCTAATGAACTAGTAGAGGGTAGTTAGTTTTCCGAGCATGAACGCTGGAGTCAGACAGCTTTGAGTTCTGCTTAATTTCTTCTGTGTGGCTTCGCATAAGTAACTTAACCTCTCTGAGCTTTGCTTCCAACATATGTAAATGAGATAATAAAGATAATGCATACAAAATGCATAGCACGTCGCCTAGCACACAGTAAGCATGTAGTCAGCTCTGGCTGTTGATTTTAGCATGAGCCTCACAATGAATAGCATGTGGAAATACAGGATTCAGGGCTAGAGCTGGACAGGTGATGAAGGGAAAAGTAAAAAGTTGGCTAACTTTAGAAAAAGGAAATAAGAATTTGCTCTTTTTTTTTTTCTCAGAAAAAGTTAAACATACAGTTAGAAACTTTCATGAACCCTCATAGCTCAGCAGTTAGGAGACAAGTCTGATGTGATGGCAGAGGCTCAGTGAAAGTTGGGACAGAGGCTGGGCGTGGTGGCTCCCGCCTGTAATCCTACCACTTTAGGAGGCCGAGGTGGGTGGAGTTTGAGACCAGCCTGGCCAACATGGTGAAACCCCGTCTCTACTAAAAATACAAAAATTAGCTGGGCATGGTGGTGGGTGCCTATAATCCCAGCTACTTGGGAGACTGAGGCAGGAGACTCACTTGAACCCAAGGGGCGTAGGTTTCTGTGAGCCGAGATCATGCCACTTCACTTGGGCCTGGGCAAAAGAGCAAAACTCTGTCTAAAAAACAAACAAACAAAAAACAAACAACAACAACAACAAAAAGAAAGTTGGGACAGAAGGAGGTCAGGAAGGAGGGAGGCCAGCAACACCTTATTTTTCAGGGCTTCCTTTTGGGGATGGGCTGCCCCTGGGTTGGGTCAGCCCTGGGCTGGGTCACCAGGGGGTCCTGGGAATTGTTTCTAGCATCCCTTATCCTACCCAGCCCTGTGCCTCTCCCCTCAGTGAAGCCAGGTCTTTGTTTTCTTTGTTTACTCTTTGGTGTCATAGACTCTCTCACTTGGAGAGCTCAGAGGTGGCTAGAAGACTTTAGGGAATGAGGGAAGGGTGTGGGATTCAGAGGGTGTCAAGCTGTCAGTGCAGAAAGCGTTGGATCCTGCTATAGTTTGATAGGTTTAGAGGACAGAGAGCTGGCACTTGCTGGTGATATCCAGAAATATGTTATTAATACGTGAGGCTTCATCTCCTGACCTCACTGCAACAAGCAATGAGGAACTTGTGTGAAGTAGTTTAAGAGTGTGTGTGTGTGTGTGTGTGTGTGTGTGTGTGTATGTGAGAGAGAGAGAGAGCAAGAGCACAATTAATAAACCTTAATGGCTCCTCCCCAGTCCTATTCTCCAGTCCCCCAAATCTTAAATACGCCTTTGTAAGTGAGGGCCCTCAGCACCAAAAGTTACGTCTCTGCCATACCACTTCTCCATAGTATCCCTGCTAGAGCTGGCTATGTCTGTAAATACTGATGATAATAATATTATGAATGATGATAATGATGGCAACCTCTTAGTGAATTCCTATTCTAAACCGGGTAGTGCATATGCGTGCTCTCATTTAATCTTCACAACCCTGAGAGGCAGGTAATGGAATTATCCCCATTTTACAGACGAAGAAACAGAGTTTCAGTGAGCAGAGGTGAACCAAGGTCACCCAGCAACCTCGTGATAATGTTGAAAGCCTGCCTGTCCAAGGGCCCTGCCAAGCCAATGCCCTTCACCTCTTTGGCAGTGTTCTGCCTTCCAAACGCAAGCATGGAAGCTGCCCACCCACCCAGTGCCAACTGTCTTCAAAAGATTGTTCGTACTCTCTTCTTTGGTGGTACTGTGCAAATATGGTGCCTGAGTTCCCTATTTCACCCTGACATTCAGCATGGCAGGGAACCCGACAGCCCCTTTGCCTCTCTTTCTTTGTCTTTCTCCTGCTGCATTTCTCCTTTTTACTTTGATCTCCCATAGTTAACTCCTGTCCTCAAATGGGGGCCTTCTGAGGCCTCTGGCTCACTTTGTGTGTTAGACACTTGGACTGAGCTCAAGTTATTTTAAAAAAGCCCCAACTGTGATGATATGCAGCCCTGCCTCTTCCCTTTTGGTGCTCTGGTCACAGGTTTATTTTTATAATGAGCCTCTGCCTCTTGTCTCCACTGTGGACTTAATTGCCTGTGTTACACTAGAAAGAATGCCAACTGCACTTTGCAGAAACCGAGTAAAATCATACCATAATGATCTGTTAATTTCTTCCAAACTGTTATTTATTTATTTGTCTACTTTTTTCCTCGCAGTTGTGAAGGGATTTAGAGGGGAAGAGGAGGGAGAGAGTTTGTTAATTCGAATGTATTTATCATTTTTAGGATCATTTTCTCCCAGAGATCCACAGAAATTCCTACAGAACATTGTGTTTAACTTTCTGTCTTCTGGGCATTTTAAAACTAGATCCCTCTTTTAAGACATTTGCCTCAAGCTTGGGGTCAGGATACGGACAAGTCCATCCCAGAATGAGCTGAAGGTGGATAAGGGGCCAAGACAGGGTGTACTCAGGGCCGACTTCCCCACCAAGCACAGCAGGCCCAATGCCCAGGGCTCTCTGTACTTTTAGGAGCCCCTGGAAATGCCTTAATTTCTTCTAAAATTAGCAGAAAGAAAATGAATATAATCAGAGCTGGAGTGTATTTTTCTTTATATCAGTGCACTTATAAAATAGAATATTTAATATTGCTTTATGGAGGAAGAAGCCCATGAAGTTAAAAGCACCCAGGGCCCGTGGAAGTCATAATACCACCAGCCCGTGTTCTGTCAATGCCAAAGATCACAGGCGCTCTCCCTTCTCCCTCCCTTCTGCTCTCTTCTCGGTCCTTCTCAATCTCCCTTTCTCTTTGTTTATTTCTCTCTTCCTTCTTATGAATCCATGTTTAACACCCAAAATTATCTGTCTAAGGAGACAGATAATTAGTGGAGCGGCTGAGGCTGACCTGGGACAGGAACCTGTGCCGTGCTGCTGTCTTGCCGTAGGTGTTCTTCCAGCGTTGGTACTGAATCACTCCTTGCTTCTATATCAATTTAAAAAACCACCAAACGACAGTTGAGAAAGGGAATGCAAAAGTCATCAAGTGCCATAGTTTGCAAACCATATTTCAGCTGTAGACACACACACACACACACACACACACACACACACACACACACACACACACACACGAGGTCCCGTGGGGGTCTCTGGAGGTTTTGGAACATGGGTTCTTACAGCTGGCCCTGACAATCCCTGGGCCAGCCTGGCCTCGGCTTCTCATTTCAGGGAAGAACAGTGGTGCCAGGAGGCTGAATCTTACCCGAAGCCCCAGGGCTTGTCAGCAGCAAGCCCATGTTGGCCCCAGGGCTCCTTCGTAGCATTCATTTTCTTAGACCATACTTCAGAAACCTTTAATTTGGTTTGGCCATAAGGATTCATTGATGCCACTTTGGTAACCACAGGTTCATGCACAGTAAGATGAATTTTAGGGCAGGGTAAATACTAGACTCCAAAATTACACTCTTGTAAAATACTCACAACCACATCATGAATCAGGCATTATTTACATTCAACAGGCAAGGATCCAAGCCTGTGCCTTTTCCATATATTAAGTTGATGCAACAGCAATTGCTTTTGCATCAACCTAATATTTTGCTTCCTCTTTAAAAAAGACAGTCAGGAAGTGCCTGCCCCCTCCTTCTTCATCCTGCTGCCCACCTCCCCCTCCTCTCTGCTCCTCAGTCTTTTCCCTTCCTTTCCTTCCCTGGTCGTCTAGATCTGACAGGAACCTTGCTCCCTCCCTGCCTTCCCTTGGGTCCCTGTGAAGCCCAGACTCAGGCCCATCCTTAGCACGATATGAACAACCAACAGCGCTTTCAAAGCCCTTGAAGAATGTTTTCAATTATAATTCACATGACTTGGGCTCTGCTTTTCCAAAGTCTGAGTTAGCAGCTGCCAGAGCCCTAAGCTAAGCAGGACAGAGGCAGGGCGCGGGTGGCAGCGGGGGGAAATGGGTTCTGGGTTCTGTATACAAACCTGATCATGAAAGTAAAATATGTCATTATAAAATTTCATTACATAGATGAAAGTGAAAAGAAAAAAATATGTAATTCCACCATGTGGTGTAGTGCTATGCAGGGTGTCTTTGCATATCTTGTACATGCATGCATAGGCTTGTAGATGTGTATATATGCACACTATGGTTTCCCTTCTATTCTACAAACTTTGGGTTTATAAAAGTGGCAACATATTTAAATACTTCTTGTCATCTGTTTCTTACCTTTCCTACCTTTTTTCTGTTGTTTTCCTGTTATTAAATAGTCTACATTATGTTTAGTTCCTGACCTCACTGGGAATAGCTGCTGAGGGCTGACCTTGGGGAGTAGGTTCTTAGTGTTGGCAAATATTCCTGTCCCCAAGCAAGGCAAAGAAGGCAAGATTCATTGCTTCCAAGACCATGCCTGCTTGGAAAAGGAAGCCATGAGTGCCCATCAGATTGGGCTCAATGTAAGCTTCTTGGATTCCTTGGACCAGAGACCCCAAGAAGAGAGAGAAGGCTCCAATAAGGGGCAAAGGGTGGGTGTTGCCCCTCCACATCACTTGGCAAATGCTTTTGTGTGTGTGTGTGTGTGTGTATGTAGAGTTGTATGCTCTACAGCTGCATGGTATGCCTTACATTGGATAATTTGTAATAAATTTAAAACGCTTACATTGCAAATAATTTAGTTTATTGCTGATAGCTTTGCTCTCATAAAAGTGCAGAACAATTTACGAAGATGATTTTCTATTTTATTTTTGTCTCTGTGGAAGGATATGAAAGGAAAAGAGGTCTTTGAGTTCCATTCTCCCCCATTTTGACTTTCCCTCCTTTTAACACTTTCTTTGCTGCAGGGGCATGAAGATATTCTTCCTGGCTTTTGTTTGAGTAAGTCTCAGTTTATTGAGGGGATCATGCAAAGAGGAAGTACGAAGGGGCTTTGTCTGAAAGAGGAGTTTTGGAGTCATCAAAGGAAGCAGAGAGAGTGGAAGGTTGTGAGTCTGGGCCTGACAGGACCCCCGGGGCTGGCAGGACCTCACCAGGAACAGCTGTGGAGGGGTAACCTTGGGCAGTAGCCTCTTGGTGTTGGCAAATAATCCTGTCTCCAAGCAAGGCAGGGAAGGCAAGGTGCATTGCCTCCAAGAGACCATGCCAGCTTGGACAAGGAAATCATCAGTGCCCACCAGAGACCCCAGGAAGAGAGAGGAGGTTTCAAAAAGGGCCAAGACTGATTTCTCACCTTCTTGGTAAGATTGTGTGGGGAGGCTGTTATATTTAGTTTGATTTAAGCTTATAAAGTATGTTGATATTTCTTGCATACCCAAATCTACACATAAGAAACTTGCTCCATGACTAACGTTTCAGTGAATTTCTTTGCAAATACACAAACTTATTTTGTTGAGATGAAATCCTAAAAGTGGAACTGCAGGATTAAAAGAGATGCGTATTTTGAAAGACCTTTTGAATTATCCCAAAAAATGTTGACTTAATTTTCAAAGCCATCAGTATAATTCAAAAGTGTTGACTTTCCACATAGCTGTTCCTGGTGCATGTCAAGGTTGAAATCCTGAAGTCTCCTGTCTCGGAAGTGGAGGAATTTTCTAATTAGAAACAGATTTGGTTTTCTAGAAGAAACTCTCTGGAATCCTTTATTAATGGGGGTTCCATGAGAAAATAAAGCAGAAAATGATCCCAGTGACTATTTCCAGTTCTCCCAAGGTTGGTATATAGCTAGAACCATACTAGACAGATAGGGAGAAAAGTTAATTTGGTTACTTACAAGATATGCTTTGGGCTTAATTCTCCCCTGGAAGGGAACCTGGTTGGAAAAGGCTACTCTAGCCTTGCACTCTGTGGTCCTTGGTCCTCTCTCTGGTAGACTTCCTTTTCTCTTATCCTCCTTGACCATATGAGAAGTGGGTATAGAGGCAATGGTTCTCTTTGGGAGCTACACAGCTTTTTCTGCTCTCTCTCTCTCTTTTTTTTTTTTTTGAAAAGGAGTTTCATTCTTGTCACCCAGGCTGGAGTGCAGTGGCACGATCTTGGCTCACTGCAACCTCCGCCTCCTGGGTTCCAGCGATTCTCCTGCCTCAGCCTCCTGAGTAGCTGGGATTACAGAAACCTACCACCATGCCCAGCTAATTTTTGTAATTTTTAGTAGAGATGAGGTTTCACTGTATTGACCAGGCTGGTCTTGAACTCCTGACCTCAGGTGATCCATCCACCTCAGCCTCTCAAAGTGCTGGGATTACAGATGTGAACCACTGCACCTGGCCTCTGCTCTCTTCTTACTCCTGCAACTTGAAGCCAAAGTTCTATATCTTGAACAGTTTTTTTGCTTAATGTTAGCTTCTTTAGCAATTCATAATTCCCTTTAAAACTTGGAAGACTTCTGATTTCTTTGGTTTCATTCAGTACTATGTGCTAAGCAACCACTCCCTCCCCTCATTTCTTTATCAGTTTCTTTGCTTCCCCACTTTAAACCACACTATTAATACAGGCATCTACCTGAATGTATCTAGAACAACCTTTGAGAAGTGTACAAGTCATTTTCACACTGCTAATAAAGACATACCTGAGACTGGGCAACTTACAAAAGAAAGAGGTTTAATTGGACTTACAGTTCCACTTGGCTGGGGAAGCCTTTCAATCATGGTGGAAGGCAAGGAGGAGCAAGTGACATCTTACATGAATGGCAGCAGGCAAAGAGAGAAGGAGAGCCAAGCCAAATGAGTTTCCCCCTTATGAAACCATCATGTCTCATGCCACTCATTCACTATCGTGAGAACAGTGCAAGAAAGACCTGCCCTCATAATTCAATTACCTCTCACTGGGACCCTCCCACATCACGTGGGAATTCAAGATGAGATTTGGGTGGGGACGCGGCCAACCCATATCAAGAAGGATACATCCCTACTATAATCATAGCCTGGAGTCACTTGATTCCTCTGTGAAGTTTTACTGGGTTTTGTGACTCAAAGCCGTTAAAAATTCTGACTTGTCCTATTTGGGGTCTAGAAGCAGTTGGCTTTGACTCCTCATTGCTGCAAATATCTGAAATCTTTCTGTTCTCTTTTATTTTTGTATATAAGCCAGCCACTTCTTTCCTCAGTGCAGCTCTTTCTCATAATACCTTGCCAAATTCAGCAAATAACAACCAGCATCCACATCTAGTGTTTTGTTTTCTAACCTTTTCTCTCTCCTCTAGGGTCCGTAGACACATGGACTACCTATTAAGTCACTTCAGATGTCAGGTTTTCCAAATGTTTTGCTTCTGAATAACACGATATCCAGCCTCCAGCCTGTTATGTTTCCTCACTGCTACCGCTACTCCCTCCTAAGCCAATCCCATTTTCAGTAATGATTTTTGTACTAGTCAGGAAAAGCAAAGTGCTGTAATAAACGGCCTCAAATCTCAAAGGCTTAATGTGATAAAGATGTCTTCTTTGCTCATGCAAAGTTCCATAGCTATTTTCATGGTTAGGAGGCTCTCCCAGCTGGTCTTTTTCCATATGGTGCTTCTCTAGGTTAAGGCTTCTTCCACCAATGTGATACCACCACCAGTAGGTGGCCACCAAGGTTGCTGCAAACAGGGAAGAGAGAGGAAGATTGTGTTGTTGTTGTTTTTAAGTGGAGCCAGTCCTGGAAGTAGCTTGCATCTCTTCCTTCCATATTTTATTGCCCAAACTCAGTCACATGGCTCTATCCAGATATAAAGCAGCCAAAAATATAGTCTACCAGAGTAACTATACTAGAGTACAAATGTGGTGAGGCCAGGGTCTTGTACAATGCCTGATACACAGTAGATGTTTAATAGATGTCTGATAAGGTATACATTGAATTTTAAATCTACTTCCACTTATTGTTTCCTTTATTATTTCTACTTATGGTATCCTGCTTTAAAATCATTTTTACTTGAAGTTTATATAAAAATATTTTAATTTCTAAATTAAAATGTTGTATTTGTCTAAAATTTATTTTAAAGGTGTGGGGAGAAAGGATTTACATTTCTTATTTTCGATTATTCAGTTGCCCCAAAACTATATTGAATATATTCTTTTTTGTTGTTTACTGCCGAATTCTTTTTTTGGCCTTAAAAAATGTTGGAGATTGTACTAAATTCTTAATTATAATTGGGTTTGTTTTAGTGTTTACTGCTGTATTTCTGGTCTTTGTTTAACCCAATACCAGATCACAATGTTTTAATTATTACAGTTATATTAGATTTTAATATCTAGCAGGGTACCTCTTTTATTTAATTAATAAAACACATTTGGTCTTATTTATTATTCAAGATAAATGTTGAAATACTTTTAGACACATTTTAAAAAATCCTTTAGAAATTTGTATTGAGATCATTTTAAATCCATTAGATAATTTGAGCTGAGCTGATGTTTTTATGTTTTGATTCTCCAAAAAGAGGAATCTGCTATATCTTCTAATTTTTTCAACTCTTGTTCTGTGTTTTTTTTCAGTAAAGGTCTATAGTTTTTCTTTTTATGTGTATGGTTTATTTTTGTTTTGGCTGTTCTTAAATATTAACATATATTTTTGTTGCTGTAATGATTTAAAATTTTTTATGCTACTACTGATTGTTTCTGGCTTACAGGAGTGCTATATATTATTGTATGTTGTTCTGTGACTGGCTGTATTACTGAACTGTCTCATTAATTGTAATTAGTTGTGTTAGTTTTTCTAGCTGACTTCCGTGGTTTTCCAGATAGACAATTACATCATCTCCAAATAGCAATAATTTGTTTCTTAATGTTCAGTACTTATTTCTATTATTCTTTCTTGTTTCATTTAGAAATGTATACATAATAGTAGGATTAGCTGGGCTTGGTGGCTCACACCTATAATCCCAGCACTTTGGGCAGCCCAAGGCAGGTGGCTCTCTTGAGGCCAGGAGTACAAGACCAACCTGGCCAACATGGCGAAACCCTATCTGTACTAAAAATACAAAAATTAGCTAGGCATGGTGGCACATGCCTATAATCCCAGCTACTTGGGAGGCTGAGGCACAAGAATCCCTTGAACCCGGGAGGTGGATGTTGCAGTGAGCTGTGATTGTACCACTGCACTCCAGCCTGGGAGACAGAGTGAGACTGTCTCAAAAAAAAAAAAAAAATCGTAGGATAATGTGCTTGGTTGCTTTCTTTTTGACCCTATGACATGCTACACATTAGTTTACAAAATGTGCTCAATAGTAGTCCATTCCTGGGGACATTAATGATAAAAGCTTCCATGGTCAAAGTGTTTACGGTTAAAGATTTAAATTTTATTCACTGTAGTCATTTTCAAAACTTTTTATACTGCATTTCATCATTCCGAATGGGTTATTTTACTAAAAAAATAAGGATGTAGTATGCATTTTTTTCTAAATTCCCTCTCCTCTCCTCTCCTCTCCTCTCCTTTCCTTAGATAGAGTTTTGTTGTCGCCCAGGCTGGAGTGCAATGGCGCCATCTTGGCTCACTGCAATCTCTGCCTCCTGGGTTCAAGTGATTCTCCTGCCTCAGCCTCCCGAGTAGCTGGGATTGCTGGCGTGCGCCACCACGCCAGGCTAGTTTTTTTGTTTTTTTTTGTATTTTTAGTAGAGACACGGTTTCAGCACGTTGGCCAGGCTGGCCTTGAACTCCTGACCTCAGGTGATCCACCTGCCTCGGCCTCCCAAAGTGCTTGGATTACAGGTGTGAGCCACCACGCCTGGCATTCTAAATTCTTTTCATCATGGATTCCAAACATCTTCCCCATATCTGGTGAGGAAAGGTAAGATGGGGAGAGGGAAGGTAGTGGACAACACATTCACAGAGCTCTTGCTTAGCTGAAAATATCTTGGGAAGCCTTGTTTAGTGTTTTATGTTTTGGGTATAGTTGGTTTAATATTTTCTGTGTCATGTTATGGATGTATCGTTCTATCTCTAGTTTACAAAGAGCTTCATCAATTATTCATCTTGATTTTTATCAAATGAATATCAAGTTAATCATGTGATTTTTCTCCTTTGACCTACTAATATAACTGATACATTTCACAAACCATCCTTTCATTTCTAGAATAAATCTTACCATGGCTATACAATATACTTTGATATCTGAATTCAATTTGTTTAAATTTTTGTATTTATATTTTTTAGACATTAGCCTGTAGTTTATTGAACAGAATTACCTATCCAGTCACAGGTAACAGATGTATGCATGGAAGAAAGAGGAGGATTCCTGTTCCTCTTAAGAAACTTCATCCCAATAGGAAAGGGGAAGAAGTATATCGGAGAACTCACTCCATCTCTCCTGGGCAGGATCGAGTGAAAGGATAGACAGCCTAGGAGTATTAGAGTAACAGAGCTTTCTCCTCATGGGAGATGACACCAAGAATAAGAAGAAACAACCAGGTCCCCTCCTCTCCACTGTGGCTGGTTTCAGGTTTGATAGTAAAACACCAGAACTAGCATAAAGTCAATGCTTTCTTCACAGCAAGGAAAGCATTTTAAGGCAGAAGACAACTTGAAGCTTCATCTACTGGGTCCAAGGTAAGAGTACAAATGGAGGCCCACTTACGAGATGTCCTAACATTTAAACATTAGCAGTCAAGCTAACACATTATTAAATCAATATGTCCTATGTTTTTACCGTGAGAAATATGCCCTCATTCATGTTGACCTGAAAAACTAAGTTAGAATTTAGATTTGAACTAAAATCTGGACTTTCTGGATTTTGGCATCAGTACGTGGCTGTCAAGAAGATTTGTTTCCCAGACTCTGATGAGTGGCCAACCCTGCTCTCCCCATACCTCTGGGTTTGTCCTATTTCATGTCTGTGTTTGGACCTCCCAGCCTCTGCTTCCTAGCTGAGCCCACGCTGGTCAAATCCCCACTTTGGTCTCCTCTTGGGCATGGTGATTCACACACTGGTGGTGTGTGAGCTCAAGGACAGTTGGGCAGAGAATTTTGTGGTCCTGGCTACCTGGAGAATTCTCTAGAAGAGGGTAGCCTCCCTCCCTCCCTCCCTCCCTTCCTTCCTGCCTTCCTGCTTTCCTGCCTTCCTTCCTTCCTTCTTCCCTCCTTCTTCCTTCCTTCTTTTTACTTCATTAGTGTTCCTCTCTTCAGATCGACAGAAACTAATTTATAAGCCAAATGAATTCAAACAGGCTGGATGCTCTAGCCCTGGCTGTTTAGCTGTGGAATTTTTGGAAGCCATCTCTTCTCCCTGAGCCTCAGTTTTCTCATTTGCCAAGTGAAAAGTTGCCACAAGGCATTTTATAATATCACTTACAAACATTCCAATAGAGAATGATGCTGTGATTCTAGAAACAGAATTTCTTATATTTTTCTTTTCCTTTCTCCTCTTTCTTATAAAGACTCCTAGCATTCTGAGAAAGAGAACAATAATGGATGTTGTAAATGCTGTATTTCCCTGTGGCTACAGTCTCCTATTTTTTGTGATACAAATGGGAAGTGGTGTTGGACATTCACCATTCTGAATTCTTCAAACAGCTGTCAATCCTTGCCATGGATTTTAAGCCATGCATAAATATGAATGTCAGACGAATTTCCTGACTAGACAAGTAGTTGTTTATCAGTTTATTTAAAAAACACTTCTTTCATTCTGTTTCTTTGCCACACCTTTAATAGCAAGGCTTCACTTATATAGAAATGAGATGCATTACAGGCCCAGAAATCTGCTGCATTCATTAAAGAGCAATTGCACATCTGTCTTATCTCTACTACTTGAGTGTAAATGCCTCCAGGGCAGAGGCTGGTACGAGGTGTAGCTTGCGTCCTCCCCAGGATGTGTGATGGCAGCCTGGGGAAGCTGGCCCATGTGGGCCCCAGCTTTCCTTAGCATCTCATCATTCAGCTGGAATACTCTTAACCCTCTCCATATGCTTATCTAGGGGAATGAAAACTTCCTTCTGTCTTCCTAGGTTCTGTGTCTGGGCTTAAGAATTAAATGGACATAAGACCGATTAACAGGGAAAAGGCATACACATTTTATGCAATATTTTTATGTGTACACAGGAGTCTTCAAAAGGGAAATAAAGACCCGAAGAAGCCACGAAACCCAAAAGCTCATATGCCTTTTTACACAAAGAACGATAAATTGCAGGATCTGACAAGACAAAGGGGCTAGGACTCAGGGCAGTAAACTGCGGGACAGTGACTAGGAAATATATGGGGGAAACTAATGGGAGATAAGGGTTATTTTAGTGGTTTGTTTGTACAGGTCCGTTGACTCCCAGTCTCTGGTGATAAGAATATCCTTCTCTTCCTGGTACAGGGAGGACACCTTTCTCATGGGAAATTTTATGAACTACTTTTAGGTAGAGAGGGGGAGGTCAGGGAGCCTTTCCTGCATCTGCTGTTTCTCAAGTGCCTTCATCTCAAAATAATCAATATGCCAAAGTGTCAGATTTTGGCATGGCATGTTCTGGCCCCCTTTCACTTACCAAGAGTCTCTTCTAAATCTATGCCCACGGGAAATATCTAATATGGTGATAACCCAGGGAGCTGAATATCTTCAGACCAATATGGCTGACCAGTCATGGAAATGTGTAGGGTACTCCTAAGGGGCCATGATACTGCAATCTCCGTGTGATATCTGGAAATGCCAGCACCTGTGAGACCTGGGAGGAAGTCACAGTGCTTTTCTATAGGAATTGAGAAGATCCTGGAAACGTGCAGGCTGGGAAAATGCCAGAGTTGGACCATTCATAGACAAATAATAGCTCTTGCCTCCTTTATCACTTGGAAGTCCAATAATGAATCCTCAAGTCTTATTCTGAAAAAGAGACTCTACCTTGAAAAGGATATGCATTCGTAGACAAGACAAACTTCTACTTGTGCTAGCCAGTCGGATCTGAGTTTGAGTCTTGACTCTGCTTTTACTAACTAGCTGGGTGAACCTAGACAAGTTACTTCATGTTTCTGAATCTCAGTTTCCTCATCTATAAAATGGGGATAGGAGGACTGTTGTGAGAATCAAAATGTATTTTAAGCCCTTAGCTCAATATCTGGAACAACAGAAGACTCATGCATTGAAGTCCCTCTTAAGCACAAGATAAAACAGGAATGTTCTGGATTCTTAGACAATAAGAATTCCCCAAAGAGGAAGAGTGTTTTACAACCTGCAAAATTCTATCTCACTTTTGTGGTCTCTACTGAACTTCACAACAGCCCTGTGACTAGGGTTGGCATGAATTCAGAGTTTTGAGTGGCTTACTTAGAATTATACAACAAGTAAGCCTGCAGAACCAGATGCAGAACCAGGTTTTCTGACTACTTCTCTGCCCTCATCAGTCCCTGGAAGTCATGATGTCCAGGCTGCATTGTAATTTAATTTCAGCTTGTGTTATTCTGCTTTAGATTTGAAAAAAATATTCTATATCAAGATGATGACGGAAGCCTGTTAAAGACCAGCTGGCCAAATTATAAAATTACGTTTATGTTTCACTAGGAATAGCAATCAGTTTTTTAGTTATTTATTCTATAGGGGTTGTGCATACAATTTATCCCATCCAGTTGATCTCCAGATGCTTCTACAGTGGGAATTTCCAGAATTGGTCTGATTTTTCCCCCTGAATTCCTTAGATCAGAAGTGGAGAAGCTCTATCCTTAGTTTGATTTCCTCTGGTTATAAACAAATTTAAACAACAAATGTTTTATGGCTCATGTTCCATCTCAATTATCCTCTGCAAACACAATTATAACTGCATCTGAAAGAAGCTCCCCTGGTCCACAGAGGCACAAGCACTCAAATTGCTAGTACTGGAAGGAATTTGGGAGGTCATCTATCTCAGTGAGTTCATTTTCCGATTAGAGTCTTGGGGTCCCAGAATAGGGATATAACTGTCTCACAGCTGTAGAAACCTAGAATTCCTGACTCCCATTTCTTTTTTAATTTCATCACAACATGCTACAGACTTTTCTTGAGATCTTAAGCAAGAAATCAGTATAAGAAAGTAGGAGAGAGGAACCAATCAAAAGAAAGTTTTGAGAGATGCTTAAGTGTTAGGGCTAGGCAAGGAAGAGAGTAGAGAAGGAAGCACGGAAAGCCTGTTAGCAGTTGGAATGTTGACCTCAGGGTCAGGAATGAAATAAGGGTTATTTAGAATAATATGTGTCCAAAGTTCTGCAAAGGCATGGGGCGGAGAAGTTATAACATTTTCTTCTTCCTACTAGTGGTCAGTGAATTTTTTTTTTTTTTTTTTTGAGACTGAGTCTCACTCTGTTTCCCATGCTGGAGTACAGTGGCATGATCTCGGCTCAGTGCAACCTCCAGTTCCTGGGTTTCAGTGATTCTCCTTCCTCAGCCTCCCAAGCAGCTGGAATCACAGGTGTGCGCCACCAGGAATGGCTAATTTTTTTTTTTTTTTTATTAGTAGAGATGGGGTTTCACCAAGGTGGCCAGGCTGATTTTGAACTCCTGACCTCAAGTGATCCCCCTACCTCGGCCTCCCAAAGTGCTGGGATTACAGGCGTGAGCCACCATGCCTGGCCATGAATCTTTTAAGAAAAATAAAACAAAAAGCTAATGTCATTTTCTCCAGGGCAAGGATTTTGTTGCATTCCTAGTCTAGAGCAACACATGGCACATTGCAAGTACTCAAGAATACCTGTGGACTTGGGAGGCCAAGGTGGGCGGATCACGAGGTCAGGAGGTCGAGACCAGCCTGGCCAACACAGTGAAACGCCATCTCTGCTAAAAATACAAAAATTAGCTGGGTGTGGTGGCATGCACCTGTAGTCCCAGCTACTCGGGAGGCTGAGGCAAGAGAATCGCTTGAACCTGGGGGGCAGAGGTTGGAGTGAGCTGAAACCGCACCTTTGCACTCCAGCCTGGGTGACAAAGCAAGACTCCATCTCAAAAAAAAAAAAAAAAAAAGGGAATACCTGTGGATTGAATATAGTATCTTTACAATTATAACTCACAACGGCTTCTGGTGTTCCTCTAAAGAGAACGACAGCTTATACTAATGTGATTAAATAAGCCAAAAAGCTTTATAGCCATGTGCATTTATTTGACTAATTAGTAGCCTATGGCTTCTATGTTGATTGCTTGAATGTGCTGTAATAAATGGAGCCAAGGTGGTTGAAACAGTTGTGATGTACAATTTTAAAGGCACCCAATCTTGAAATAAAATCATGTTGATTTTTATTTGAATATTAAAACAACCTTGCCATGAACGGTTATGCCCTCTGAGCCTCTGTGTGTGCGGGCTGTTCCCTTTGTCCATAATTACTTCCTCCCCATCTATCCTTTCTGCCTCCCTCACCTGAGAATTCCACCCTACTAATTCCTGATGTATTTACTTTCTCTATGTTCCTACTGTACATATTATATGTATTATTTGCTTTAGTTTTGTCCCTTCTATTGATTAAAAGCTCTCTGAGGGCAAGTAACTTAGCTGCATATTAACTCAGCAACATTCCTAGTACCTAGCACAGTTCCTGGATTAGAGGAAGAATGTAATCATGTCTCAGACTTAATGAATTAATTTGGATTAAAGTTGGCTAAAGTAGTAAAATGAGCACTAACATAAGAGTCATCAACCTGGTTTGATCTTTTACAGTTGATGCCTATGATTTAATTAAAGTGGTTTTACCTCCCATAATGACCAGTCTTCTTAGTAGCAGACAAACAGAATCCTCTCTACCTGGTCTAAGAAAATGAGATAGATTAAGAGACATACATAGCTCATAATATCATAGGGAGTGTAAAAGAAACAAACTTTAGCTTGTGCTTCTGAGAGCACCCCCAAAAGCCATGCCACTGGACCGAGTCATCTAAGGAACTTCTGCCTGTATATGGTCATGCCAGCTCCAGAATCACACTCCTCTGCTAGACTCCCCTCTAGTAAAGTAAACGCCTTGAGCCTTGCCTGAATTTATCTGAATGGTGGAACAGAAATCATTTAGGACTCTATTCTAATGGATTCTGGGAAGTGTTTTTAGCTTTGCAGACTGTGACTTCAGGGAGGCATACTGGAAGTAGGCTGGGATGGGAATTGCATGAGGCAATCCACAGTATCTACCATTCAGAACCTTAGATTCCTTATGAGCACAGTCGGCATAATAATAATGGTGGTCACGATGACAGTGATGATAGCTGGCTTCCATATAAACACTGAGCAAACACCGTGTGCTGTTTGACATTTTTTATGCGTATGTGTCTTTACTCAATTTATCCTCCCAACAAGGTGTTTGCGTTATTACAATCTTCATTTTAGAGATGTGAAAATTGAGGTGCAAAGCAGTTATGTAAGTTGCTCAAAGTCAAAATGCTATTGACAGTGGAGGCAGGGCATAACCCACGTTCTTAGCTACTTCTCCTCTCTGCCAGACAGGAGTATTGAATCCTTCAAATACGAACATGCATGTGACCTGGCTTTGTCACCTGTGAAGCATCATGCAAATGTTCTTTAATAGTTTTCCTAAACATGTAGTATCACAACTTCATTTTAGTTCCCCTCACAACTCACATTCTTTTTTAAAAAGTCACAAAAGATTGTAGATCTTCTGCTAGAACAGAGATCCAAAGAGCTGAGAGGCGAGACTCGCTATTTCTACTTCACAGAGGAAGAGACTGTGACCCAGGGAGTTTAGCCATGGAGACCTGAATTTCCAACCCTCAATTATGATTCTTCTACTGCATCACACATTTAGAAATGATCAGAGAAACTCCAGAAATAAAATGCAGGAGTCACAGACCCATTGTTCCCCATCCTTTTTCCTCCAAAGGCTTTATGTGAGCTCCTTGGTGTCACAGCCAGAGGCAGGAATCGTTTGGTTGCAGTGGACTCAGAAACAGGAATTTTGAAAGCTGAGCTGTTTAGTAAAGGCAGGGGAGACATGGGCATGCATTTCAGTTTTTGGAGATCAATGGTGTAATGAAACCCACATAAAAGAATCACAGTTTGTAGAAATATTAACAAAAGCTTTTGGGCACAAATTATACCCTATACAATAATATAGAAAAGACTTAAAAATTGAATACTGTCATTGTTACAAGAGCACAGTTCCTGCACACAAAATCAGATATAGTGGGATATTTCCAATTAATATGAGTACTAAAGAATATAGTTTGAGTGCATTGAGTTGAAAAAAAGTGCCAAATAGATAACATTTCATACCAATAATTGATATAAAAAATAAAACATTAAATATATAGTTTAAAGCATCAAGATGACATGTAATAATTTTCTGCCTTTTATGAAAATGGTTTTAATTTTGACTCTGTCTTTAAAAACTTCAACTTTAAACTATATAATACGTTACTATGCTTAGGATTGAAAACGAAAATATGCTCAGTGAGTCATATACTGTAGCAACAGGCAAATTGTAAGGAATTAACATGGACATTTAACCAAATACAGATTCCATCCCCCTGCCACTATAGCATAAAATACTTGCTAAAGTCATTTTCTGTTACTGCAGTTCTTGTCAAAGAATGCTTCTGCCCATACATTTCAGCAATACATTATAGAATCCCTATATGATGCCTGCCATCCATTTAGGGGCTGGAATCTAGAAGTGTCTAAAACCTATCAGAGGTTTTACAAATATTTGTTTGTTTGTTGTATATTTAGCAACATAGCCAATTCTGTATTCCAAGAAAAAGATCTTACACAGAACTCCAGTGGCGCAGGGCTGGGCGTGTGAGAGACAGCCAAGGAAGGGGGTGGGATGGGGTTACATGGGTCTGTGCATTTGCTTTGTTACTTGTTAACTCTGTGACTCTTAACAAGAGGGTCAGCCCTCCCGGACCCCCAACTTCTTCCCTCATCTCTTTACTTGTTGTGTGAGTTTTTTTTTTTTAAGATAGGGTCTTGCTCTGTTGTTCAGGCTGGAGTGCGGTGATGTGGTCATGGTTCACTGCAGCCTTGACCTCCTGGGCTGAAGCCATCCTTCTGCCTCAGCCTCCTGAGTAGTGGGACCACAGATGCATGCCACCATGCCTGGCTAATTTTTTTTTTTTTTTTTGAGATGGAGCCTCACTTTGTCACCCAGGCTGGAGTGCAGTGGTGTAATCTTGGCGCACTGCAGCCTCCAACTCCCAGGTTCCAGCGATTCTCCTGCCTCAGCCTCCCAGGAGGCTGGGATTACAGGCATCTGCCACCACCATGCCTGGCTAATTTTTAATTTTTTTTTTTATAGAGATGGGGTCTCACCATGTTGCCCAGGCTGGTCTTGAACTCCTGAGTTTAAGCAATCCTCCTGCCTCAGCTTCCCAAAGTGCTGGGATCACAGGTGTGAACCACCACACCTGGCCCTTATTATGAAATTTTTAAGAAAATCCCTTAAGAGCTTCGAAGCTTACTTTCTTCATCTGTAAAATAGGGATAAATATTAGTACTTCCTTGACAGGGTTGTTGTAAGGATGGAAGAGGTAATGCCCATAAAATTCATGGCACAGTGCCTGGCACATGTGCTAAGAATAAGACCATAGGCAACCTACTTTCTCCTCTTTCTTGGTGGTGTTCATTGCCTGCTTCTTCTAATTTCCATTTTTAACCCCATTGACCGAAAATAACTTGACCAATTCATCTTAAACTCCAGACTCTCTGATTTGACCTTCTCATAATTAGCCTACTCCTCTGAGACTTCTACTAGCGTACTGGACATCTTTGGTTTTTTGGCCTATTGGGCATTAATGACTCCATCTTTGGACGGAGCAGTGACGATGGTCACTGCTACAATTTTTGTAGTATTAATCAAGTCGTTGGCCAGCTGGTGGGCATCTGGCCCACAGGACACTGATCAGGTGCTCTCTCCCGGGCATTTAAACCTTGAAGGAAGATGTGTGGTGCTGATTTATTGAGATGAGGCCCTTGCAACTCCATTCTTATTAGTGCTTTGGTAGCTGGAGGCTGTTTCTGTAACTTGCACTCAAAGAGATATAACTTGAAGACCTGAAGCAGGCCTCCAGCTCTCCTTAGCCCTGAGGGAGACCATCCAAGGGCAGGACACATTTTCTCACAGCCCTGGCCTTTCTCACCCATCTGGCAAAGTAAACACCCTCAGAGGCCAGTGGGGGGTGATTCTGAGCACAATCACCCTTACCCAGTGGCTGTTACTTCCCCTTCTAGAAAAGTCTCTCTCCACTTGCCTGTTCTTCTAGTTTTTTTCTTTTTCCAGGCAAAACCCCTTGCCTGATTTCCCATCATTACTAACCTCTCCCTCAACAGCACCTCACTCTGTTGCAACTTGTATTCGAAGCACCATATGTTATAAATACATTTTTTCTCAAATTAAACTTTTGGAAGGTGCATTAACACACAACCTCATAAGATATGTAATCAGCAAAATATTTTCACTACATTCTTTATTCTTATTAATTTCTAAAAAAAAAAATTAGCAGCTTTCTTGTTCTGAGCCCCACACCATGAAACAAGGGCTTCAGTTTGGAATCATGGGGGCTTCTTCTGTTCTTAGAAATATCCAGGTATTTTTCCACTCTCTGTTCATCCCCTACCCCTTTGGTAAATATTAGTGATGCAGACCCACTTTTTATTTTTTTAATGAGGTGCCTGTGCTCATCTGTTATAAAGTGGTAAAGTGCCTCTCCATCCAAATTGACTTGTGATGTCATTCTGGCAATAGGAGACAGTCGGGGGAACATTAATTTGTTTGAGTGGATGTGTTTCATAGCCACTTTAGAAAAAAGGTTTGTTATGGCCTCTGCTGTCATAGCAAACACACAGCCTTTGGTATGACAGTTTCAAAAAACATCTGTATATTTCCTCTGAAATATTAACCTTTTAATAGCTTGTTTAAAATCAGTCATTAAAATATCAATGTGAAAGTGAAAGGATTCCAGTCTTTATAGTATTTTCTCACAGAGACCATTTATCAATAATCATTAATCATCACCCAACTGCGAGGTAATGATTCATTTTCTTATTATTTTCCACAAAGGACTGGGGCCAAATACACAAGTTTACACAACAAACACCAGAAGGACCGGAGAAGAAGATACACAGAAAAGCTAACTTTAGTTTGTTGATTTAAAATAAAACAGCAGGTTGTAAAAATATTTTGCAAGTAGGTTTGTGGAAGACAGCATGGATTTATTATCCCCAAACCTTGTTTTTGCCTCATTTTCCTCTACTCAAGAAGCTAGGAAGCTAAGGCATTTTCTCAGACTCCTTTGTAGCCACGGATGGTTACTAACTCCAAGGGAGAACTAACCCCTTGGAGTTAGTAATCGTCTTAGCAGAACACATCTCAACGACCAGAACTAACCCAATTCTGGCCAATGAGATGTGTTTTGCCAAGACTTTCTATTTCTTAGCTGAGGCTTTCTATTTTTCATGTTTCAAGCATGTTTATAACTTGTTTATAAGTGCTCATTGAGGCATTTTTATTGTGCTTTAAAATCTTTGTCAGATATTGCTCACATCTCTTTCATCTCGGTGTCAGCATCTGTTGATTTTTTTCATTCATTTTGAGATATTCCTGGTTCTTGGCATGATAAGTGATTTTGATTGAATTCTGGACATTTTAATATTAAGTTATAAGACCCTGGATCTTATGTAAGCCTATTTTATCAGTCTTTTTACATATATATGTATATATATCATATATCATATATATATTATATATTATTTTTACCAGGCGAGGTAGAAGTCAAGTTTCCCCACTCAGCTCTGTTGATACCTGAAGAGGGGGAGAGGTTTCCTGTCTGTAAATGGGCAGGATGGGAGTTCCAGCTCCCACAGGTCAGTGTGGGGTGGGGGCTTATTAGCAGCTGGTAGTCATGAAAGTTGTGGCTTCTACTCAGTCTTCTCTGATACTTCCACTTAATAAATAGTAAATGTATTTTCTCTTCCTTATGATTTTCTTAATAACATTTTCTTTTCTCTAGCTTACTTTACTGTAAGAATACAGTATATAATACAAACAACATATGAAATATGTGTTAATCGACTGTTTATGTTACTGGTTAAGGCTTCCAGTTAAAGGTAGGCTATTAATAGTTAAGTTTCTGGGGAGTCAAAAGTTGTAAGTGGATTTTTGAATGGGGAGCAGGGAGTTGGTGCCTCCAATTCCCACTTTGTTCAAGGGTCAACTACATATACGCTTTTTTATAACCTATAAAATCTTAAACAGATGAAAGGTATTTTTACTCATAATATCGAATCTGAAATAAAAATTCATTTTAAAGTGATATGAAGCTTGTTTGTATTTATTTCCAGATCACCTGCAATGACTCATTGTCTTTTGAATTGAAACAATATACGGAAGGCAAATGTATCAAAGGATGCATATTTTTGGAAAACTCAAAGGTGTCTGTATGGTATTGAGCTCATGGACAAACTAAATAATTTTTGTTGTAAGATAAGACGAGTGGAGAGAAAAGAAAGAAAATAAGACCCCCTGGGACAATTACTGCTTACTGATTCATCAACTCACATAAGAAATAGCCTTGTATTTGATATAGTTAAACAAGGCAGTAAACAATGGCAAGCATATAGGGGTTTGTCTGCCTCCCATTGATAAAGTAGAGTCCGATAGTATATTATCCTAATACATGGGTATGTCAGTTAATGATTTACTGCTTTTCCTCATCAGGGCTTATTTCTCAGTTCCCATCAGGATATCTCCATTAGGTGGATAGCAGATCTGAGAAACAGGCCATCTCTAGGGATGTGTGATCATCATCAGAAAGTGGTGGTGATCATCATTTAGGGTGGTGTAGATGCTGCCATGTAGAGGAAGACAGTCTGGGCAAGCACTGCTTGCGGGATGGTCCTTATTCTTTCACTTACTAGGCAAAACCTGTAACTGGGCAAATCCCTTGCATTCTCTTGGTTTCAGTTTACTTACTTACAAAAATATTGAGATGGATCATTTGTAAACTCTATTCCACTGTGATAATAACCTTACATCAATGGTCGTATTGGAAACCCCATTTCCTACACAACCTTCAAATTCATTATTGGGCACCCATGTTCTTCTACCTGCTGAGTACTAAAGACCCCATCAGGTTGCTGGATGCCTTAGCTTGGAACTCTTTTTACTTTAGGATGAAAACATTTGGACCTTAAAATGTAGAAATGATAATTCTGTGCTATTGAGATTATGTCTGGAAATGTAATGTAGAGAATTAAGAAAATATTCAGACAGCTTGGTTTTACTTTTCTTTCAATCTTATGGATAAGTTTTATTAGCTGCATAGTTAACTACTATTTTCTGTTCTTCTTGCTATGTAGAAAGGAATGTGAACCTAATGTCCAAACACAAATCTTTCATAAAAGAAAGAAGTCAAATTTGGGATATTTCTTCCCTTTTCTGATGTCTGATAGGAGATGCTAGCATTGTTGTAAAATGTAAGGAGAATCTTCTTGGAAAATATTTTTGTGATATGTGTTGAATCTTAAAGATATTCATATCTTTTGATCCGGTAAGTCCTCATCTGTTAATCTATTTTAAGGGTATAATAATTAAAGCTGATTAATTTTGCACACAAACATGCATTTTATAGCATTGTTTACATGGATATTAGTGAAATCTTAGATATTTAGCAATGACGAAATGGCTAAAAGTAGAACATGATGATGCAATGAAAACAATGTTAACAAGAGGGTGTAAAATCACAGGTATACTTTTAATGGAACAAAAGATGACCAGCAAAGAATAAAAATTGAATGCATCTGTTTATAAAGATGTAAAAAGTATAATATACTACCAAGTGGTGTGAATTCAGGTGATATGCTACGTGCTGTGTAAGTATCTTATTAAATATTCACAACAACCCTGAGGCAAGTTACATGATTCCCATTTTATAGATGAGGAAACTGAAGCTTAGAGCTTAGGCCATTTGTTCACAATCAGAGAACTGGGAAGTGACAGAGCTGGGATTTGAATCCCACCCTCTCTGACTCTAAAGCATTGATTAAGTTGAGTGGGCAGGGAGGGTTGGAGGCATCCTGAGGATTCTGTGTGTCCACTCAGTGAAGTTGCTCCACTGCCCTTGGGTACCCCTTTAGTGATTGAAGGCTGGAGTTATGTAATCTCTCCAGGGCCCCACAGCTAAAAGGGATGGAACAGGACAGAACCCTGGCAGCCCGGCTGGGAGAAGTGTGCTGAGCACCGGATGGCTTCCCCTACGATGGCTGTATAGGTAAGAGGGGAAATATCTGAGTACAGCGGGGATGCAGGGTCTTCCTAGTGCAGCCACATAGCCTTGGAAGAACCAGGCTGAAGAAGACAGGGAAGCAGGGCCTTGGGAATGGACAGGAACCTACCTGTGGGACTAGCACATGGGAAAGGTGATGCAGGTGGAAGGGCAAATACAAATTAAATATTGGGCTTTATTCTCCCTGTGGAAATTAAGAGTCCCTTCCATACCACCCTCTTTCTCTTTCAGAATTTTATTCTCCCTCCTTTTCAAATATATGCAAGTTTTTTTAATGGGTAAATAAACCTATGACCAATCTCAACTCAGGAATGTTTCCTGGGAGCTGTCTCTTTGAAATGTAATTCTCAAGGGACATATGGCCCACACTTTCAGTTTCCTGGGAGGACAAGGGCCTAACTTGTCACCTGACTCCAAATTGCAAAACCTAACTAATGTGATGGGCTGAAGCCACTCAGCTGTACAAGGGAGTAAGATTCTGTCTTTGTAGTGGATTGCCTGTGATGCACATCGCATTCTGGTTTAATGCTTATTCAGTCATAAAATTGTTTTCTTTGTCTTCCAAAAAAATAAACCTTTGGTTACACAGTTTCCTATGAATTATTTTAAAACATTATGAAAATTAATAACTGCGAAATCTAAGTGGGTGTGAGTGAACTCCTCTATCTTTACTGAAATGCCATCGAATTTGCAAGGCTGGCAGAAAGACTCAGGGATTGTTAGGCACTCCTGGCACAATCCTGGAGTCCCAAATCCTCCCAATGGGGAGAACGTTTCCTCTGGCGTTTCTCCAAAGAGCAACAGCATTCTTTTCCCAAGACGAGATCTGGTGACTGACTCCATGACCGCAAGCATGAACAAACTGCCATTCTTTGGAAGGCTCTTGGCCTTCAAGGATCACTTGGGAAAGGAGCGGTTCCAGCTTTAACACTTTAACCAGTCCTCCTTCGTTCCTTTCTTCTTTTTTTAACATCTGCGTGTGGATGCAATAAAAGTGTGCTAGGTCGCTGGGCACTTGGAGGAGAGGAAGAGCATGAGTGATGTAATTGGGCTGTTATTGCCTGCCTCTCCGGCACACATTAGCTGAATAAAACATCTAGTCAATAAAACACAACAAAACAATAAAACTAAGCCCTTTGGTGCTCTCTTATTGGGTGTTATGCAACCCAGAAACCTGTGGCCATAAAAAGGAGAATGAGGGAAACTTCACACTTGCAAGAACAAAGACGCTTAGGCACCAGGTTGAAAATAGCTGTAGCTGAGCTCAAGTTATATTCATTGGGCACCTGGAAGCAGTTAGTTTTGAAAGCTGTGCAGGCTTCAGCTGCTTCAACGTTCATGGGCCCTCCATGAGATCTTGTTAGGAACATGTATAGAAATGTGCTTTTCATTAGAGAAGTCATTGATCCTATCCATGAAGATACATTTCTTTCAAATGATAAATTTATTAACCATGAGCAGAAAGATTATTTGTGGCCCTTGTTTTGGGGGGGAAAACCCCCAGAGTTTGAAACTGCCATAGAATGCCTATGTCTGTAGGCTGTGATTCAAGAAAGTGCTCTCTTTTGACCAGTGGAAAATTGCAAACCAAAGCTCAGTGCTTTCCTAGTCTGGTTAAGGCCAAAAGAAAATGGGAAGTTTTTATTGTTGATGACTTGTTAGGACTTGTTGTAAAGTAGGCCAGTGCAATTTGTCTATTTTAGGTTTTAGAAACATTTGTCCTTCCCACAAGAGGTATTTTAAATACCGTCAGGATTCAGATTGCAACCCTAAACAATTCATTAAAATATTTTTTTGGCCTAATTTTAAAACAAAGGTTGTTGTTGATGATGATAGCAGGGATCCCACACGGAGCCTCAGCTGGGCCCATCCCTGGGGTTCAGACCTGCCTCGGTGTGCCTGGGGAACTGTGGGGTGGACCTGCCAGGAGATGATGTGTTTGAGGGAGTGAGGAGTCCCCCACCCCTAGGATATAATTCACCCTAATGGAAGAGAATCAGATTTAAAGAAAGAGAACAACCTTGGCCAAGTAACAAAAACTGAGTCATCAGTGAGGAAGAGCCATTCTGAGTCAAGCTTGCTGTATTTTTACTTGGATTTGTCTCCCAGCCCAGTCTCAACTGGATTCATGTCTGCATGTCTGAGTGCTATGGTGGAAAGTAGAGAGCCATCTATATTGAAAGTGATGGCTCAGTAAACAGTCTGCAAGACATTGGGGCCTTGAGCAGATATGAGCATGCAGAGGATATTGAGAGAGAGAGGGCCCTTCTTCATACGTTCTGGATGCGTTCCAGGGATAGTCAGTAGAGAGGGCTGTCATAGGAGAGGAAGAATAAAATTGCAGATGACACATGGTAACATATTGGATTTTTTGGTATGTACTTGTGAGAACTCTCCTGGTTTCTTCCAAAATTAATTGGGCATATCTGGGTGTGCAAATGTATTTATAATGTTTGTGGGGGTAGGGGGTAGACTTTTCTATGGGTTACCATCCTACATTAGTGAGGGAGGATGGGTGGGAGGAGGAAAGAACCATGGACTACATTTCTTTCCAGCAATCTAATTATGGTTATATGCCCAGAGGAATATAAATCATTCTGCCATAAAGACACATGCACATGAATGTTCACTGCAGCACTATTCACAATAGCAAAGACATGGGATCAACCTAAATGCCCATCAATGACAGATTGGGTAAAGAAAATGTGGTACATAGACACCATGGAATAGTATGCAGCCATAAAAAAGAAAGAGATTATGTCTTTAGAGGAACATGGATGGAACTGGAGGCCATTATCCTTCGCCAACTAATGCAGGAGCAGAAAACCAAATACTGCATGTTCTCACTTTTAAGTGGGAGCTAAATGATAAGAACCTTACGAAGACAAAGAAGGAAACAGCAGAAACTGGGCTCTACTTGAGGGAGGGAGTGGGAGGAGGGTGAAGAGCAGAAAAGATAACCGTTGCTTACTGGGCTTAATACTTCGGTGATGAAATACTTTGTGCAGCAAACTCCTGTGACCTGTGTCTACCTATGTAACTTTCATATGTACCAGAATATTTCACGAAGGTGTCAAAATAATTTGAGCTTGGGGAAATAGACTATGGTAGTTACTGAACTTGCTCCGATGGATTTATCCCACTGCTGAACTTTACACTTTAAAGTACTGTCCACACACAGGCATCTGACGTACCCTCAATCCCCAAATGATTTTAGAGGTATAACTTCTCCCTATTCCTGTGCTGCAGCACATGTGAAAAATGTCTCTGCTACATAAGAAGGAGCTAAGTATTCATGCTATTTCATCATGTAGAGAGACGGCTGGTGCCACATACTGAATTCCACTTCACACGCACACAAGTCATGAATCACGCTTCCTATCCGTTACCTGATCCCCCGGTTTTCACTTTGTAAGACTATCTGAAGAAAATTCTTCTGATTTTTCCCTGGTCCACTCTAAATAAAAGGAAACACAGATGTCCTTCTTGTACACGTCAGTGAAGGGTTCCTAGAGACCATTTTACCTTCATGCTAGGATAAATGATTACCAAATCAATAAACTGCTCACTATAAATGGTTCTGCAGCACAGGCAAGCAATGGTAGTGTAACTTGTTGGCCAAACCTTTTATTCTTAGATTCTAAACTCCTGAATCCTCAATTTGCATTACATGTCTTGCAAACCTCCCCTTCACACAGTCTTAACTGGATCATGTGTCGTGGAAATTTTTTTGTTTTATCTGTAAACATTTTCCTCCCATTCATCTATTCAATCCATCCATCCATCCACCCATCCATCCATCCATCCACTCTATCCGTCCATCCATCCATCCATCCATCCATCCATCCATCCATCCATCCATCCATTTTCTACCTTCCTTCTATAACTGATGGCCCACCTTGAATAGTAATTTAAGATTACATTCCCATTCTCTACTATGTTTTTCTTCTACCCAACCGAGAATCCAATTTGTGAAATCCACTGATGATGTTGCCAAGTGAGCTTTATGAAGCAAAATGATCTACTTGCTCACATCTTCCCTCTGGACTTACAGAGTGGGTTATGCACAGTGCACAGGTCCCTCTTCCCTTTCTCTGCTTCACACAGAAGGCATCATGGAACAAGCTCTGAGTGGTGAACAGATCACACTTTGCCATCCCCACTGTATTTTACAGAAATAAATATTGAAAAATATAACTCCAAAATAAGTTTGAGACCCCTTTATGTCTAATAGGGGAGTAGTGACTATGGAGGCTCAGAATACATTATTGGAGACCTCTGGGGCAGAAAGTTTTTCATTTATTTGACATCTACCAGGTGCTAAGTATTGCACTGAATGTCTTACAGTGCTGAGCAAGATGGGTATGATCCCCTCTAAGCACTTGACTCATATTTCACGTAGTCCTCATAAGCCAATGTGCCACTGCTTTTCTGTTTTGCCAGAGAGGAACTCAGTTCTTAGAGAGGATAAGCGATTTGTCCAAAAGTATATAGGAAATAGTTGAGTGGGGTTTCAAACCTGGTCTGATTCCAAAACCTGTGCTTCCTGATGACAGAATAAAGTAGCCAAATTCTCTTAGAACTATGATGCTTTAAATGGAAATAGGCCCTTTACCACTTATGGAAAACCCCCATTGATATGAGAATACGTTTGTAGGAAAGGTGTTCCCAGGGGTAGACTGCTAACCTAGTTAGGTCTGTCTTAGCTAGTCATGGCTGACCCCTGAACACACGATCTGTGGAATGGGTCAGTCCTATCGGTACTGACGTTTGGTGTCACTAGGCTTGAAGCAATGAGAGCCCATCTTGGCAGGATAACGGAAGCTTCATCCAGTGAGGGTGACCTGTGCTAGGGAATTCTCCTTAGGAGCATTCAGCCTCTTTATGCATGAGTTGAGCACTTGGTACAACCTCTATTTAGCACCATCTCATTTCGACCTTCCAGGCTAGGTCAGCTTTCCTGTTATGTACTCCTTAGCAACCTGTACATCTTCCTACCACTTAGCACATGTAGATTTATTTGATTGCATATTATTATTTGTTTAATAACTGCCTTTTCTGTTAAACTTCTCAAAGCAAAGATCAGATTTTTCATATTAATTGCTGATGACTGTGCTAGGCACAGATACCAGTGAGTAAAAGCTGACATAATCCTCAAATCTAATGATGTATAGTGTCATGGAAAACACAGATATTAACCCAACAATCACAATAAGAATGTAAAATTTTAACAGTGAGAAGGGCTGTGAAAGGGGCCTCTGCTTCTGGCAGTATGGTGAACTAGATATCCTGAAAGCCCCTATTGTTAAAATACAACTAAAGATAGCACACGTACATAACTTTAAAGATTGCTAAGCCAGGAATATAACAAAGGAAATTGCCAAGGGCAAAACAAATTTGGAAAGCTGAGTTGTTTGAAAAAATTTTCCATTTAATTAATTGATCATTTTGTTGCTGTTAATTCCTTTGATTTTTCTCTACTTGCTTGAAAGATGTAGTTTAAAAAATTACTGTGTAGTTATGATTAGTTTTTGCTTCACATGTTTTCAGCCTTTGTTATTGGAGCATTTAAATTTACAAATGTAAAATCTTTCTGGTGGACTGAATCTTCTATCATTATTTTCCCTTCTTTAACTCTAGTCATATTTCCTAACTTAAAGTCTACTTTGTCTGATATTAGTATAATTATGCCAGGCTCTTGGGGTTAGTATTTTCATGGTAAATCTTTTTCCATCTTTTCCTTTCAATCTTTTTGTATCTTTGTTTTTAAGATGCATTTCTTGTAAGCAGCACATAATTGGATTTTAAAACTCTAGTCTGAAAAGCTGTGTCTTTTTATTGGAGTATTTAGTCCATTTACTAGACTTTTTGTCGTTACTCTTGAGAATACAGCATGAAATCCTGACTTATTAAACTATAATAGAAATTAGTGCTTTCACCACTTTTATGACAATAGAAGGTCCTTAGAACGCTATCAGTCTTATTACTGCTTCATTCAAGGTAACATGTTTGGATTCAAGGTAGGATGTTTTCAAGACTGGCTCTTTGTCTCTGGTTTCCAGCAGTGTCACTCTCATGTGCCTAGGCTGCTTTTCTGTTTTGCTTTGTTTTAAAATTTATCACTATAATTTCAGTGGCTACTCTTACATTTTTAATCTATGTACTTTAATATAAATTATTCGAACAATATTCTGTTTCTGAACATAACAGATATCTTAACATAATTTGCTCATTAAATACCCTCCTCCACTGTCTTGTTATTGTTGCCTGGGGTTCTAGGTTAACCTCTTTATTTTGATACAAAAAGTATTATTGTCATTTTTTACATTGAGTAGTTTGTTCAATTTACCAATTAAAATATTAATTTCTATGTATTATACAGTATTAGGTTCAGAATTTTCTTTAATAATTGTTTAAGTAAATTCTGTAAGTGATACAACATTTTAATTTTTATATTTAAAATGTTTTCCTATTTTGTCCTCATTTTTGGGTAGTAGTTCAGCAGAGTTTAAATTTCTGAATAGGTAGTTTCCCACCTACCATCAGCAATGACATTTCCTCTTTATCACTGATGTCCTTTTAGTTTCACCATAAACAATCATAATGTGCATTCACCTGCTTGGTGGTCAGAATGCACTTTTGTTCTGAGGGATTATGGCTTTCTTCAATTTTGGAAAATTCTCAGCTCTTACGTCTTTAATTATTGATTCTCTGCTATTCTTTTCATTCTCTTCTTCTGAGATTCTTCATCCTCTATGCCTCCTAAATGCTGTTGAATTTTTCAAAATCTCTTTTTCTGTGCCTGTTCTGGAGGGATTCTTTAATATCTTTTTAAACCATGAACTTAATCTTTGATCATATCCTATTTAAAAAATAATTTAAATTATTCACTTGTTTAATGTCCAGAATTATTTAGTTATTTTTTCCTGTTAACCAGGTATTAGCAAAGATTGTTGTATAACAAATCCTAACTCGCTTATCTTAAACGTGATTATTTAAATATTTTTATCAGACTCTTCTAAAATATGCTTCATCTGAAGTGAATTTATATCTTGATGTATTTTATTGGCTTTCTCTAAATATTAAATTTCTTCATGTGTTGCGTAATTGTGTTTCTTTTTCATGAGTAAACTCTAATTCTCATTTACTTAGTTTTTTTATTAATTTAAAAATTTTTGAAATAATTGTAGGCTTAAAGTAGAGAAGCAAGCGCAGTACAAATATTTTTTTCCTGAATCTTTTGGGAGTAAGTTACAGACATGATCATCCTTGAATATTGCAGTGTGTGTTTCCTGCAAACAAGGACATTTTCCTACATAACCACAAAGAACTACAAAAATCAAGAACTTAACACTGATTCATTATGACAGTCTTATCATCAAACCCCATATGATTTCATCAATTGTCCCAGTTATGCTCCTTATAACAAAATATTCCATTCTATAGTGATGCCTTGCATTTAGCTTCTTGACAACTTTGAATTTATTGGAAATGTCCCCCTCAGACTCACGTCGTGCATTTTGGCAGGAATATGACAAAAGTGACACTGTGTTTATTTCATCATATCTTATCAGGTGGCACCCAATTCAGATTTGTTCTATTACTGATTATATTTACTATAATTAGTAAATTAAGGTGGTTTCTCCTGGAAAAGTTATCCTTTCAACATTTATAATTAAAAAGTATTTTGAAGGGTGGTACTTTCAAAGGATGTAAATATCACATTCTTCATCAAATGTTCAATTTATTCAATGATCTATTTTTATCAGTATGTATGGACTTGTGGGTTTTAATTTTATTCAATAGATTGTAATTAGTCATGCCACTATTTATTTTGATGCTTAAATTGTGCCAGATTTGGGCATACATACAAATTGTATGTATATACATATATGAGTTTATATACATACACGAGTTTACAACAATACTTTCGATTCCAATTCAACATTACAGGGTTAATTCCGTATTTCTCTCTTTTCACATTTATAATTTCCTTCCTTCTTTGACAGTGAGAGAGCTGGTTCTCATTATCCTCAATACACTTGCTTACTTGATTAATCTCTTTTTATGTAACTAATGTCCTATCACCATCACCGCTCCATTCCCTACACAGGTGTTATTTTTGCTGCTGTTCCTTGTGTGCAAGTCTCTTCATCCTATCCATGTTGCAACACATCGTGTTTGGCTGACCCCTCTGCTTGTGGGTGCCTGCCCTTCCTTCCTCAGTATCCAAGATTTTGCACCAGATTTTGCTTCTCTGTAGACAACCTCTTAGCTCTTTAATTTTGTTTTGAAAGCTCATTTTGAGTGGGTGGTTTAACTTTAGTTTGGTTTCGTTTTTTTTCATGCTTTCCTATTTGTCTAATGATCCAGCTGTGTTTCTATAGGCCCTATATGATTCCCACCTCCACCCCTAGGCCCATGGTGTAGAGTCAGATTTTGTAATGGCTTCAAGGCCAGTTGTGCTACTGAGGATATCACATATCCAACTGCAGAGCCATTGGAGTATTTATCTCTATTCATAGCACCAAACCTAGTTTCCATGAAATAGCAGCCTTAGGAGGATGTCACCGGCAATATTTTTTCAGCCTTCTTTAAAGCATGGTGGGGTGCCCCAGTCCAGTCCCTGACTTCATGTAGTGTGCCTGGCTCTTACCCCAGTTCTTACGGAAACATTCATCCTCGTTACTCTCACATAAGCTGAACTCCTGGACGCTGCTACCTTCTTTTGGATTCAAAGCTGTCCTCCACTACATTTCTCTTCATTAATTAGACTTCTGTTCCACTTGGGCCCATGGAGATTTTTGTTTCATTTTTAGTAGGGCAGTCATTAGCTTTCCTATTTCAATACTTTATCACCATTAAGTATTTAGTGCTGAGCAAGTGTCTTGAAGTGTTTCTCTAGCACCAATCACTATGTTATCTTGATCCCAAATCCTTATGTTGGCTTCTAATCATACTCAACCTTTAATTGATTTTAAATAATAATGTATCCCTACTCCACATTTAAAAAATAATCATTTCTGGGAAATGGGCCAACTATTCAGAGGGCGACAGCTGAACGGTATGCATCATAGGATGACCATGGATGTTCAGGATGTGAGAATGAGGTTAGCTTTTAAAAGCTACCTGACTGCAGCAAGATTGTTAGGCAAGGCTAAATATGCAAATGGAGGTAATGGGGTCTCAGCTGTGGGAAGAAAAATTACAAGTATCAACATCTGGACTATGTCTCCTGCTGCCTTTGAGGAGGGGTTGGCGAATGTGTGGCTTGTCTGACAAAAAGGACCATTGAATTAGACTTAGCCTTGTTCTTTCCTTCTGCATCCTTCCTTTGTTCCTCATAGCGTTTAGGTTTATTGTGTTTTAAAACCAGAGGGCTAGTGGATTGTTGTTCAGAAATGCTTATTCCTTCCACCCTCCTGCCACCTCCGTGGGTGGAGTACACTTTTACTCTTTGACGTTGGGCTTGGCTGTCATTTTCTTTGACCAGTGGAATGTTAGTGGCTTGCTCTATCAAAAGCTTAAAATGCAGGGTGGCAACTGGCCTTGCTTTTTGGCACTTCTGCTTTCACTATAAGAAGAACATGACTGGGCTAGCCCACTGATCCCAGGAGGAGCATAGAAGGCGTGTGGAGCAGTGTGACACCAGCCCCACAGCCCAGCCATGCTGAGCCTACGTCCATTAAAGCCCAGATGAACTTCAGTTGCATGAGGGAGCTTACCAAGACTGACAGAGTCCCCGGCTGAGACCAGCCTACATAAGGGGGCCCTCCACCAATCCACAGATGAGTGAGCTAAATACATACTGACCTTCCTATGCCACTGAGATAGTTTTGTTGTTTTTAGCACAAAAATAACCAAAATACCTGAGGCAAACTATCCCCCTTCCATCACTTGCAACTCATCTGACTAGGACCTGGCGCTCCATTTTGAAACCTCAGTCTCTTCTCCCCTGTGTCTCTGGAATATCTTAGTTCTCATTACTATGATTTTGTCTCAACATCTTCTGTTTCCTGTTAAGGACAACTACTTTGTATCCTCATGTCTGATTAGAACCAGGTTCTTGCTTTGCCTTTTTAATTTTTCTTTCCATGGGGTATGGCTATCTCCAACCCCAAGTCCACTGGCAGAGGCCTAATGCCTGTTAATACTTGGATTTTGCACTTGCCTGAATATCTATTGGTATGCCTTTCTGTTAGGTTCTGCCTATGTCTCCTCATAAAATTTTTCTTCCTCTATCTCCAAACATCAATCCCTTTTTAAACCGTTTCTTGGACTTTCGTTTTAGTAGCTTGTTGCTTGTAATACTTCTAGCTCTTGTTATTTTTCCCCCTAAGTATCACCGTAATATTTGGAATATATAGAAAACCATCAGAAACCACTCCTCTGTGTACTCCTGTTAATATTGCGGTGCATTTTGCCCCAGCACCAGGGTGAGTCTAGACCTTGGCCTTGCCTCTGCCTTTCTCCTCTATTCTGTTGCAAGTACTTGGCCATCATCCATCCCTTTGTGCGTTGTACCTTTAGAATGACACAATGTGGATTTATGATAGGTAGATTGGGATTGGGTGGGTGGATGGGGGTTAAAAAGAGAAGCATTCAAGGAGATGGAAGCCACCAACTTGTCACAGAGATGAGAGACAGAAGAAAGAAAGAGGCAGAGCTACCTGGCTGCTCCAGCAGGAATTTATGGGGTCCTTTACTTTGGAGGGGTTTCTGTGACTGGGTTTTCACTCACTGGTCTACCAACCCAGAAGCTAGGACTTGGGCTCTGGGACTAACCCACACCTTGTTGCTCTTTGGGTCTCCTTTGTCGTGTTTGTGCTGTCTGTTCTCTTCTTTGTTCATATGGTATTTCTCTGTTGGGGCACACTGCCAGCCTTTTTGGACATCTCCCACTCTCCAGACCTACCACCTTGGCACTATGTCACTGACTGGACTTGGGTTTTCCTGAGTCTTGTAACTACACCTTACACCCTGCCTCTTGGGGTGAATTGCTTCTGTTTAAGGCTAGCAGTAAGCATTAAGAGTCAATTCTGGCTGGGCGCGGTGGCTCGCGCCCGTAATCCCAGCACTTTGGGAGGCTGAGGCAGGCGGATCATGAGGTCAGGAGATCGAGACCATCCTGGCTAACACGGTGAAACCCCATCTCTACTCAAAATACAAAAAATTAGCCAGGTGTGGTGGCGGATGCCTGTAGTCCCAGCTACTCGGGAGGCTGAGGCAGGATAATGGCGTGAACCCGGGAGGCGGAGCTTGCAGTGAGTCGAGATCGTGCCACTGCACTCCAGCCTGGGTGACAGAGCGAGACTGTCTCAAAAAAAAAAAAAAAAAAAAGAGTCAATTCTTAGAACTCTGAATGTCAGGGGTCACCTTCTTTCCAAGGTCTGTGGGCCTCTCCTGTAGCTCTCTGCATGCTGTCTATAAAATCCAGGGATCTGATTTATGCATTCACTTTCTCTCAAGGTTGTCTACCATTCACTGGGTGGGCATTTGACTTGGCAAACCCTGAGAGTGAGGATGTGGCTATTTGCAGAGAGTGATACATGCTGTTCTCTCAATGGAAAATATAATTTGGTGATGGATTGCCCAGTGTTTCTTGCTTACTTTAAACTGAAACTTTCTATTGAGCCTACCCTAAATGCAGCATTCTTATAAATAAACAATCCTTCTTGGATTTTATGACTGTGGGCTCACTGCCAAGTGCAAGCATTCCTAGTCTGTGGCATGAAAACCCAGTGAAATAGAATAGAAAAGGCGAGAGAGAGAGAGAGAAGAGGAGAGGGGGGAGAGAGAGAGAGAGAGAGAGAGAGAGAGAGAGGATAGAGCTATTTCCTTGAGAGCTCAGGACCGTGGGTTAATTTTGCAAAGTACTGTGCCTCCAAAGACTCAGGGGAGTCCTCTGTTAAGCGGGAGCTGGCTTGCCAATAGATACAGGAGCTCCTGAAGTTTGTGAGAGAGCAAGATCTATGCCCCCGCACAGCTGGTGTTAGATGCTGTCATTCCCCAATCTCCCTGCCACGTTTGATGAAAAACGCCTTTCTATTTTGAATATCAATGTGTGAAGTCAACTGTTCCCTAATCTATACCCACTGCTGGGACAGTTGCAAGGTTTTGGATTAAATACTCCAGCACAAATCTCTTTAAACCTTTCCTAAATAAGAAATTATGCGAGTCTCTCCAGTGAAAGATTTTCGCTCCCAGGGAATTAAAACATTCGGCTCTGTTTGCTCTGCGGAGAACAAAGTGGCTCAGAAGTCTGTTCTCTAATTGGCTGCTGTCGTTTGGACCTGCTGCGATGCTGCATTGCATGGCCTCACACCCTCTCTGGAGGGCCCACTGACTGGCTGGCATCTAAGTCCGGCTCAGGGGTTAGTTTTTTTCTGCTTCAATTATTCATCTGGCGGTGGTGTTGGGGGAGGCGTATTGCACAAAAATTATCACAAAATAAAACCTTCCCATAAAGAAAAACTAAATAGAATTATTGGACCCTTTGCTGCATTGCTTTATGGCAACTGTCACTTGCTGGCTGGAGAGAATTAGGTGTTTTTACCCTCCCGCGGAGTCTCTCTTTGTCGCCCAGGCTGAAGGGCAGTGGTGTGATCTCAGCTCACTGCAGCCTCTGCCTCCCAAGTTCAAGAGATTTTCCTGCCTCAGCCTCCTGAGTAGCTGGGTCTACAGGCACCCACCACCACACCCGGCTAATTTTGTATTTTTAGTAGAGATGGGGTTTCACCACGTTGCCCAGGCTGGTCTCAAACTCCTGACCTCAAGTGATCTGCCCGCCTCAGCCTCCCAAAGTGCTGGGATTACAGGCATGAGCCACTGCACCCGGCCAGGTGTGTTTTTATTTGTTGGATAGGATGCAAATATCTTCCCCAGATTTGACATTTGTTATTTATTTTCTCTCACAGACCTGGAAAGATGAAATAATCTATATCGTTGCTGTTGTAGTTATTATTTGGGTGAGGTATTAGAAATCAAATTTGCGTAGGCCTTATGCTAAAGCATGAAATAACTCCTCAATGCTATCAAGACATTTAATGAAACATAATCACATTTGTATTGCTTTGATATAGGTAAAATGGTATGTAGGTAAAGGTAAGTGCATAATTATGTAGAAATTCTCTGTTTCACAGTGGTCCTTAGTTTATAGCTTTCAAAAAGACTTGCCTTCATACAAGCTCTTGTGTAAGTTGTAACTTCTCTCTTCATTCTACAGACCATAGAGATGATAGGTAATAAGCAATTGAAATGGTCAGATTGTCATTTTATTTTATTTATTTTTTTCATGTTTCCTTAGAATTTTTATTTCTTTTTTTTTATTATACTTTAAGTTTTAGGGTACATGTGCACATTGCACAGGTTAGTTACATATGTATACATGTGCCATGCTGGTGCGCTGCACCCACTAACTCGTCATCTAGCATTAGGTATATCTCCCAATGCTATGCCTCCCCCCTCCCCCCACCACACCACAGTCCCCAGAGTGTGATATTCCCCTTCCTGTGTCCATGTGATCTCATTGTTCAATTCCCACCTATGAGTGAGAATATGCAGTGTTTGGTTTTTTGTTCTTGTGATAGTTTACCGAGAATGATGATTTCCAATTTCATCCATGTCCCTACAAAGGACATGAACTCATCATTTTTTATGGCTGCATAGTATTCCATGGTGTATATGTGCCACATTTTCTTAATCCAGTCTATCATTGTTGGACATTTGGGTTGGTTCCAAGTCTTTGCTATTGTGAATAATGCCGCAATAAACATACGTGTGCATGTGTCTTTATAGCAGCATGATTTATAGTCCTTTGGGTATATACCCAGTAATGGGATGGCTGGATCAAATGGTATTTCTAGTTCTAGATCCCTGAGGAATCGCCACACTGACTTCCACAATGGTTGAACTAGTTTACAGTCCCACCAACAGTGTAAAAGTGTTCCTATTTCTCCACATCCTCTCCAGCACCTGTTGTTTCCTGACTTTTTAATGATTGCCATTCTAACTGGTGTGAGATGGTATCTCATTGTGGTTTTGATTTGCATTTCTCTGATGGCCAGTGATGATGAGCATTTTTTCATGTGTTTTTTGGCTGCATAAATGTCTTCTTTTGAGAAGTGTCTGTTCATGTCCTTCGCCCACTTTTTGATGGGGTTGTTTGTTTTTTTCTTGTAAATTTGTTTGAGTTCATTGTAGATTCTGGATATTAACCCTTTGTCAGATGAGTAGGTTGTGAAAATTTTCTCCCATTTTGTAGGTTGCCTGTTCACTCTGATGGTAGTTTCTTTTGCTGTGCAGAAGCTCTTTAGTTTAATTAGATCCCATTTGTCAATTTTGTCTTTTGTTGCCATTGCTTTTGGTGTTTTAGACATGAAGTCCTTGCCCATGCCTATGTCCTGAATGGTAATGTCTAGGTTTTCTTCTAGGGTTTTTATGGTTTTAGGTCTAACGTTTAAGTCTTTAATCCATCTTGAATTGAATTTTGTATAAGGTGTAAGGAAGGGATCCAGTTTCAGCTTTCTACATATGGCTAGCCAGTTTTCCCAGCACCATTTATTAAATAGGGAATCCTTTCCCCATTGCTTGTTTTTCTCAGGTTTGTCAAAGATCAGATAGTTGTAGATATGCGGCGTTATTTCTGAAGGCTCCGTTCTGTTCCATTGATCGATATCTCTGTTTTTGTACCAGTACCATGCTGTTTTGGTTACTGTAGCCTTGTACTATAGTTTGAAGTCAGGTAGTGTGATGCCTCCAGCTTTGTTCTTTTGGCTTAGGATTGCCTTGGCGATGCAGGCTCTTTTTTGGTTCCATATGAACTTTAAAGTAGTTTTTTCCAATTCTGTGAAGAAAGGCATTGGTAGCTTGATAGGGATGGCATTGAATCTGTAAATTACCCTGGGCAGTATGGCCATTTTCACGATACTGATTCTTCCTACCCATGAGCATGGAATGTTCTTCCATTTGTTTGTATCCTCTTATTTCCTTGAGCAGTGGTTTGTAGTTCTCCTTGAAGAGGTCCTTCACATCCCTTGTAAGTTGGATTCCTAGGTATTTTATTCTCTTTGAAGCAATTGTGAATGGGAGTTCACTCACGATTTGGCTCTCTGTTTGTCTGTTGTTGGTGTATAAGAATGCTTGTGATTTTTGTACATTGATTTTGTATCCTGAGACTTTGCTGAAGTTGCTTATCAGCTTAAGGAGATTTTGGGCTGAGACAATGGGGTTTTCTAGATATACAATCATGTCATCTGCAAACACGGACAATTTGACTTCCTCCTTTCCTAATTGAATACCCTTTATTTCCTTCTCCTGCCTAATTGCCCTGGCCAGAACTTCCAACACTATGTTGAATAGGAGTGGTGAGAGAGGGCATCCCTGTCTTGTGCCAGTTTTCAAAGGGAATGCTTCCAGTTTTTGCGCATTTAGTATGATATTGGCTGTGGGTTTGTCATAGATAGCTCTTATTATTTTGAAATACGTGCCATCAATACCTAATTTATTGAGAGTTTTTAGCATGAAGGGTTGTTGAATTTTGTCAAAGGCCTTTTCTGCATCTATTGAGATAATCATGTGGTTTTTGTCTTTGGCTCTGTTTATATGCTGGATTACATTTATTGATTTGCATATATTGAACCAGCCTTGCATCCCAGGGATGAAGCCCACTTGATCATGGTGGATAAGCTTTTTGATGTGCTGCTGGATTCGTTTTACCAGTATTTTATTGAGGATTTTTGCATCAATATTCATCAAGGATATTGGTCTAAAATGCACTTTTTTTGTTGTGTCTCTGCCTGGCTTTGGTATCAGAATGATGCTGGCCTCATAAAATGAGTTAGGGAGGATTCCCTCTTTTTCTATTGATTGGAATAGTTTCAGAAGGAATGGTACCAGTTCCTCCTTGTACCTCTGGTAGAATTCGGCTGTGAATCCATCTGGTCCTGGACTCTTTTTGGTTGGTAAGCTATTGATTATTGCCACAATTTCAGCTCCTGTTATTAGTCTATTCAGAGATTCAACTTCTTGCTGGTTTAGTCTTGGGAGAGTGTATGTGTCAAGGAATTTATCCATTTCTTCTAGATTTTCTAGTTTATTTGCATAGAGCTGTTTGTAGTATTCTCTGATGGTAGTTTGTATTTCTGTGGGATCGGTGGTGATATCCTCTTTATCATTTCTTATTGTGTCTATTTGATTCTTCTCTCTTTTTTTCTTTATTAGTCTTGCTAGCGGTCTATCAATTTTGTTGATCCTTTCAAAAAACCAGCTCCTGGATTCATTAATTTTTTGAAGGGTTTTTTGTGTCTCTATTTCCTTCAGTTCTGCTCTGATTTTAGTTATTTCTTGCCTTCTGCTAGCTTTTGAATGTGTTTGCTCTTGCTTTTCTAGTTCTTTTAATTGTGATGTTAGGGTGTCAATTTTGGATCTTTCCTGCTTTCTCTTGTGGGCATTTAGTGCTATAAATTTCCCTCTACACACTGCTTTGAATGCGTCCCAGAGATTCTGGTATGTTGTGTCTTTGTTCTCATTGGTTTCAAAGAACATCTTTATTTCTGCCTTCATTTCGTTATGTATCCAGTAGTCATTCAGGAGCAGGTTGTTCAGTTTCCATGTAGTTGAGCAGTTTTGAGTGAGATTCTTAATTCTGAGTTCTAGTTTGATTGCACTGTGGTCTGAGGGATAGTTTGTTATAATCTCTCTTCTTTTACATTTGCTGAGGAGAGCTTTACTTCCAACTATGTGGTCAATTTTGGAATAGGTGTGGTGTGGTGCTGAAAAAAATGTATATTCTGTTGATTTGGGGTGGAGAGTTCTGTAGATGTCTATTAGGTCCACTTGGTGCAGAGCTGAGTTCAATTCCTGGGTATCCTTGTTGACTTTCTGTCTCGTTGATCTGTCTAATGTTGACAGTGGGGTGTTAAAGTCTCCCATTATTAATGTGTGGGAGTCTAAGTCTCTTTGTAGGTCACTCAGGACTTGCTTTATGAATCTGGGTGCTCCTGTATTGGGTGCATATATATTTAGGATAGTTAGCTCTTCTTGTTGAATTGATCCCTTTACCATTATGTAATGGCCTTCTTTGTCTCTTTTGATCTTTGTTGGTTTAAAGTCTGTTTTATCAGAGACTAGGATTGCAACCCCTGCCTTTTTTTGTTTTCCATTTGCTTGGTAGCTCTTCCTCCATCCTTTTATTTTGAGCCTATGTGTGTCTCTGCATGTGAGATGGGTTTCCTGAATACAGCACACTGATGGGTCTTGACTCTTTATCCAAGTTGCCAGTCTGTGTCTTTTAATTGGAGCATTTAGTCCATTTACATTTAAAGTTAATATTGTTATGTGTGAATTTGATCCTGTCATTATGATGTTAGCTGGTGATTTTGCTCATTAGTTGATGCAGTTTCTTCCTAGTCTCGATGGTCTTTACATTTTGGCATGATTTTGCAGCGGCTGGTACCGGTTGTTCCTTTCCATGTTTAGCGCTTCCTTCAGGAGCTCTTTTCGGGCAGGCCTGGTGGTGACAAAATCTCTCAGCATTTGCTTGTCTGTAAAGTATTTTATTTCTCCTTCACTTATGAAGCTTAGTTTGGCTGGATATGAAATTCTGGGTTGAAAATTCTTTTCTTTAAGATCGTTGAATATTGGCCCCCACTCTCTTCTGGCTTGTAGGGTTTCTGCGGAGAGATCCGCTGTTAGTCTGATGGGCTTCCCTTTGAGGGTAACCCGACCTTTCTCTCTGGCTGCCCTTAACATTTTTTCCTTCATTTCAACTTTGGTGAATCTGACAATTATGTGTCTTGGAGTTGCTCTTCTCGAGGAGTATCTTTGTGGCGTTCTCTGTATTTCCTGAATCTGAACGTTGGCCTGCCTTGCTAGATTGGGGAAGTTCTCCTGGATAATATCCTGCAGAGTGTTTTCCAACTTGCTTCCATTCTCCCCATCACTTTCAGGTACACCAATCAGACGTAGATTTGGTCTGTTCACATAGTCCCATATTTCTTGGAGGCTTTGCTCATTTCTTTTTATTCTTTTTTCTCTAAACTTCCCTTCTCGCTTCATTTCATTCATTTCATCTTCCATTGCTGATACCCTTTCTTCCAGTTGATCGCATCGGCTCCTGAGACTTCTGCATTCTTCACGTAGTTCTCGAGCCTTGGTTTTCAGCTCCATCAGCTCCTTTAAGCACTTCTCTGTATTGGTTATTCTAATTATACATTCTTCTAAATTTTTTTCAAAGTTTTCAACTTCTTTGCCTTTGGTTTGAATGTCCTCCCGTAGCTCAGAGTAATTTGATCGTCTGAAGCCTTCTTCTCTCAGCTCGTCAAAGTCATTCTCCATCCAGCTTTGTTCCGTTGCTGGTGAGGAACTTCGTTCCTTTGGAGGAGGAGAGTCGCTCTGCGTTTTAGAGTTTCCCATTTTTCTGTTCTGTTTTTTCCCCATCTTTGTGGTTTTATCTACTTTTGGTCTTTGATGATGGTGATGTACAGATGGGTTTTTGGTGTGGATGTCCTTTCTGTTTGTTAGTTTTCCTTCTAGCAGACAGGACCCTCAGCTGCAGGTCTGTTGTAATACCCTGCCGTGTGAGGTGTCAGTGTGCCCCTGCTGGGGGGTGCCTCCCAGTTAGGCTGCTCAGGGGTCAGGGGTCAGGGACCAGGGACCCACTTGAGGAGGCAGTGTGCCGGTTCTCAGATCTCCAGCTGCGTGCTGGGAGAACCACTGCTCTCTTCAAAGCTGTCAGACAGGGACATTTAAGTCTGCAGAGGTTACTGCTGTCTTTTTGTTTGTCTGTGCCCTGCCCCCAGAGGTGGAGCCTACAGAGGCAGGCAGGCCTCCTTGAGCTGTGGTGGGCTCCACCCAGTTCGAGCTTCCAGGCTGCTTTGTTTAGCTAATCAAGCCTGGGCAATGGCGGGCGCCCCTCCCCCAGCCTCGCTGCCGCCTTGCAGTTTGATCTCAGACTGCTGTGCTAGCAATCAGCGAGACTCCGTGGGCGTAGGACCCTCCGAGTCAGGTGAGGGATATAATCTCGTGGTGCGCCGTTTTTTAAGCCGGTCCGAAAAGCGCAATATTCAGGTGGGAGTGACCCGATTTTCCAGGTGAGTCTGTCACCCCTTTCTTTGACTCGGAAAGGGAACTCCCTGACCCCTTGCGCTTCCCAAGGGAGGCAATGCCTCGCCCTGCTTCGGCTCGCGCACGGTGCGCGCACCCACTGACCTGCGCCCACTGTCTGGCACTCCCTAGTGAGATGAACCCGGTACCTCAGATGGAAATGCAGAAATCACCCGTCTTCTGCGTCGCTCGCGCTGGGAGCTGTAGACGGGAGCTGTTCCTATTCGGCCATCTTGGCTCCTCTCCCCAGATTGTCATTTTAGAACTGTAACTTTCTGGAGTGAGAAGGGAGAACTGAAATCTGACGCGGTGAGCGAAAAGAGAACAGGGGTTCAGAAGAGACAGTGGATTTGGGGAATGCATTCCTGAAGGAAAACGGGCAGGACTTACTGGGTATAAAGGGGAGGGTGAAGAAGTCTAGGGTCATCTTGGTTTCCATTTTAGGAATATGACGTTGGAGCAACTCCGTTAAATGAAATAGAGAATAGTGCCACAATAAACATATGTGTGCATGCGTCTTTATAGCAGCATGATTTATAATCCTTCGGGTATATACCCAGTAATGGGATCGCTGGGTCAAATGGTATTTCTACTTCTAGATCCTGGAGGAATTGCCACACTGTGTGTGGGGAACACCACACACCGTCTTGGGCCTGTTGTAGGGTGGGGGGGAGGGGGGAGGGATAGCATTAGGAGATACACCTAATGTAAATAACAAGTTAATGGGTGCAGCACACCAACATGGCACATGTATACATATGTAACAAGCCTGCACGTTGTGCACATGTACCCTAGAACTTAAAGTAGAATAATAATTAAAAAAAAGAGATAGAGAATGGGGAGGGCATGTGTCAGTCGTCATTCTGGTCAGAAAAGATGACATACTCCAATTAAGTAACAGGAGAAGCATTTAATAAAAAGGCTGCTTGAAAGGTGCGGGCAGGTGTAGGGTGATGTCCCAGAGACAGTGCATGGCCCTGTGGCTTTGGCAGTGGGGCTGTGACTCCTGAAGGAGAAAAGAGAAGGGAGCAGTTGCTGGAATCCGGGGGGCTCTGTGCAATGAGGGCTGCATGACAGCGGCTGTGCCTTTCACTAGAGGGACACAGCCAAGTGGACCCAGCCAGCCCACACGGCCACAGCAGATGGTGACTGAGGAATCAATACATTTACCTCACTCTCCTGTCTTCTTCCAGCTCTCTGCTGGGACTCTCCACTGGGTTCTTCAAACATAAGCTAGAGGCATGGGAGTCCAGGGAGGCCATTCACAAAGGTCAGCCTCTCGGAGTGCAGAGCAGGTTGGGGAAGGGTTGCAAGTGGAACTAGAAGGGCAAGCAGGAGACATCCAGCAGTGGGATTTTGCTAATGAGCTCTGTTTTCATCTGTATGGATTTGTGGTGCCTGTCACTATACTAGTCTAGAGCTTGGAAAAAAGATTGGGTTTGATTTGTAGCTTGGGAAGCATCAACCAAAATGCACGTGACGTGCTTAACACAGTGACTGGCAGAATGTGCACACTCAATAATTACCAGCTGTTGTTACTTATTGCTAAATGCTGCATAGAGGTGAAATTCGTGACCATAAGACATGAGGACATGTCAGGATTGAATCCAGATTGCAGAGAGTTGAGTTGTGAAGGAGAGGTGAAGTGGTTGTAGTATGTGTACACTACTCTTTTAAGAATTGTAAGGTCAGGCATGGTGGCTCATGCCTGTAATCCCAGCACTTCGGGAGGCCGAGGCAGGTGGATCACCTGAGGTCAGGAGTTCAAGACCAGCCTGGCCAACATGATGAAATCTCGTCTCTACTAAAAATACAAAAATTAGTCAGGCATGGTGGTGTGTGCCTGTAATCCCAGCTACTCGGGAGACTGAGGCAGGATAATCGCTTGAACCCGGGAGGTGGAGGTTGCAGTAAGCCAACGCCAAGATCATGCCATTGCACTCCAGCCTGGGCAACAAGAATGAAACCCCATTTCAAAAAAAAAAAAAAAAAGGCCAGGCAGGGTGGCTCATGTCTGTAACCCTAGCACTTTGGGAGGCGAGGTGGGTGGGTTGACTGAGCTCAGGAGTTCAAGACCAGCCTGGGCAAAACGGTGAAACCCGGTCTCTACTAAAATACAAAAGAAATTAGCCGGGCATGGTGGCTTACACCTGTAGTCCCAGCTACTTGGGAGGCTGGGGCAGGAGAACTGCTTGAACCTGGGAAGTGGAGGTTGCAGTGAGCCGAGATTGCACCACTGCACTCCAGCCTGGGTGACAGAGTGAGACTCTGTCTCTACCAAAATAATAATAACAATAATATTAATAATTTGGGCCAGGCATGGTGGTTCATACCTATAACCTCAGCACTTTGGAAGACTGAGGCAGGAAGATCACTTGAGGTCAGGAGGTAGAGACAAGGCTGGGCAACATAGTGAGACCATGTCTCTACAAAAGTAAAAAAACAAAAATAAAAAGAATTTTGATAGTGAAGACCTGAAGAGAAATACAGCAGTAGTTTCTGGAAAAGGGAGGAGAGAAGGTTGGAGGAAGGTGCTCTGTTTCCTAGGCGTGGGATACAGTTGAGCATGTTTATGGGGAATAGAAGGAGCCATAAGAGAGTCAGCCAAAGAGACAGGAAAGAGGAAGGAGGGTATTGATGGGGGTGACATCCCGAAGAAAGAGTAAAGGGAGGAAGATAGGTAGGATGATGGCAATGAGATGATGATAGTGAGGTTGCTGCTGATGGAGATGATGGAGAGAAAGAGGAAGAGGAGGAGGAAGAACCGGAGGAGAAAGAGATGGCATCAGAGCATAGCTGAGAGCATTAGCCTTGAGCAGGGGAGGGACTCTTTCGTGAGACACAGGGCAGCAAATACAGAGAGAAGTAGATATGATACTTGAGGGGCAAGGGGAAATAAATTAAAGGAGTTCTTACTAGACAGTCAACATTTCCTGTCTATTACGGGAAGAGATGGGATAATAGAAAAGATAAGGATAATACTAACTTTAGCTACCATTGAGACTCATTGAACCAGACACCTTTTCTTAGATTAAATTCATTTCATCCTCACAGCAACCTCATAAGAAAGCACTATTATTATCACTTCCATTTTATAGATGAGAAGCTGATGTAGGCATGGAATTTAAGCAATAGACAAAGGCTTGAAAAGAAATATAGAGCATGATTCTGCTGGAACAGGGATGACAAGAAAGTGGCATATTTGCCAACCGCCCTCTCTGCACCATGGCAGACATCATCTCTCTACTGTGCATAAGGGAGTGTTCTAGGCAGTCACCCTGCTGGTAGGGACAGATGCCCTAAAATCTCTTTGTCTATCCCCATTCTAAGAGGTGGCCAGAAGAGCCTGAGGACTGAGAGGCACTGTGGACACCAGACGACAAGTTCACATTAGCCTCTGGGTCACTTTGGTTTGCATGCATTCAGTCCGCTGGACAGTGGGGAGCAGTTTCTTCATGCTTTACTAAACCTTCCTTTCTCTCTCTCTCTCTCTCTTTCTGAGTCTCTCTCTCTCTCTCTGAGTCTCTGTCTCTCTCTCTCTCTATCTCTCTCTTCCTTTCTGCTCCTGTCTCTGGATCATCAAACCTATTTCTCCTTTGGTAGTTTGGGACTCATTCAAGCCCCTCAATCACCTTCAACTCAAAATACATATCAAGTTATTTTCCTTAATGAACACAGTTGCCTTCCCAAAAGAAATGCTAGAACCAGCTGTTACTTCGATAAGACTTTTTTCCCCTCACTTCATTACACTTGTTTCTTCCCATTCATTTAGCGCAACAGAGTTGAACAGTTTAAAGAACTCTCAGGACCCGGCCTTGCATTAGGAACCTGGAGTCTCTGGTATTAAACTTAAAACTCAGGCTGCCAGGTCATGCTTGGCAAAGGACATTGACCCAGCCCTGAATGTCCCGGAATGGGCATCCATTACCTTCTCAGGCTGTGTGCTGTTGTGTGTGTCCCAGGGTGACATGGCCACTCAGCCTCCGCCATCTTCCCAGGATGGCAAAGGTGAACGCGTGCCTCCACTTCACTTTGTTATGTTCTTCAAGCGGAACTTACCATAATGCTTGCTTTGGTCCTTGGTTTTCATTCATCCTTGTGCTTGAAACTTCTCAGTGAGAAACCTGGGATGCCCATGGATGCCGGGTGAAGCTCTTTGTAACTCAAAGTCACCCTTACGGTTTAGGACAGTGTTTCCCTCGTGCGCTCCCCTGTTGACAAGCAAGAAGATTTTAGGTAGTACATACAGGAATGTCTTTTTTATTGTAATGGTTACTTATTTTCATATTTTACTTTCCATTTATGACAAATTATACAGGTTCCTGTTTGTGGCAGGGATATAAACTTTCTTTTTAAAACAATTTTATTTAAGTAAAGACATTAAGCAAACTTAAAGAAAAATAATGAGAGTGGAGGGTTGTGGTTATTACTAAGTCCTTGAAATGCTAAGGGAATGATAATATTCAGAGGAACCCTGGTTCATTACATTGGAAAGTAGGATTTTTGCTGCCTCTTTTTCAGTTCCCTTTGCATCTGTCACTTGCTGGCTTAGAGGGTACCGCCTCTCGAAAATCTCAGGTCATGCTTTGGTGACCATCAGTCACAAACTTCCTCCGGGGGTTTCAGACAGTGAGTCCCATGGTGAGAACGCTGCAGAAAGAATAAAGACTCAGAGTTAGGAGTCTAAGGAGCTCTCTCTGCTCTGCACTAAACCTTTATATGCCTTTGACCAGCTACTTAAGTCCTCCAGAGGTCAGTGTTCTTTTCTCAAGGGGTGAGCTGATGGACTCCACGATCTCTAGGCTTCCTTCTGCTGTATCTCTTTAGTTCCACCTTCTCCCCAACACAATTGCCTTGCAGGGTCTGGGCGGACACAGCCCAGAAAAGCAGTGTGCTAGCGCACCACCTTCATTCTCCTGTTGATGTGCACGTGTGGATGCATGCCTGGGGAAATCTTACAGGGACAGGTTTTTCTAGACTTTGGGGCTAGAATTTTTTTTTTTTTTTTTTTTTTTTTTGAAATGGAGTCTGGCTCGGTCGCCCAGGCTGGAATGCAGTGGCGCGATCTCGGCTCACTGCAAGCTCCGCCTCCCGGGTTCACGCCATTATCCTGCCTCAGCCTCCCGAGTAGCTGGGACTACAGGGGCCCACCACCACGCCCTGCTATTTTTAGTAGAGATGGGGTTTCACCGTGTTAGCCAGGATGGTCTCGATCTTCTGACCTCGTGATCCGCCCGTCTCGGCCTCCCAAAGTGGCTCCCTGAGCCACCGCGCCCGGCCCTTTGGGGCTAGAATTTAGCGTTATCTAAGACTCTCAGATCCTTGGGGAATAGAGAGCTATCTTATTGTTTTTTACATAATTGAAGTCCCTTTGGTGCTGGAGACCGTAGGCTGTCTTAAAAAATGCATTTTCCCTTTTCCATAGTAATAGATGTGCAGCTGGGCCCATGGCTGTCTAGGTAGGGATGCATTTCCCGGAATCCCTTGAGGCCATCTGGCTCTGTTCTCTCCCATGGAACGGGGGTGGAGGTTATATTTCACTTCGGGAGGGACAGACTAAGGCAGAAGGAGTCCTCTTTCCCTTTCTGCAGCTGGACCCTGGATTGGTCTACATACCTTGGACTTAGTGGATGAGGACAACATCCTTGGGATACATGGCCATTGGAGCAGAGCTTCCTGAAGTGCTCATCTTGAACTGTTAAGTGACAGAGAACTAAACTTTACTGTTATTTAAGCTACTGATATGTGGGGATCTCCTGATTCCAATAATATATTATCTTCTAATTAACACATACTTTCAACACCAATCAAATGTTGCGGCCTTCATATCTGCACCTCTCTTTTATTTTTCAATTTTCAATCGACTCTATTTTAGAGTAGTTTTAGGTTTATGGCAAAATCAAGTGGAAAGTAGAGAATTCCCATATACTGTCTCCCCTCACATATGTCACACAGGCATGGCTTCCCCCACTATCAAAATCTTGCACTAGAGTGGTACATTTGTTACAACTGATGAACCTACACTGACACAACATTGTCACCCATAGTTTACATTAGAGTTTACTCTGGATGCTGTATATTCTATGGGTTTGGACAAACGTAAATGACTTGTGTCTACCATTATAGTATTGTACAAAATAGTCTCCCATAAAATCCCTCCTCTCTCCAACCCCTGGCAACCTCTGACCCTTTTACTGTCTCCATAGTTTTGTCTTTTCCAGAATGTCATATAGTTGGAATCATACGGTATGTAGCCTTTTCAGACAGGCTTCTTTCACTTAGTAATATGCATTTGAGGTTCCTCTATATCTTTTCATGATTCATTTCTTTTTAGCACTGACGAATATTCCATTGTCTGGATGTACCATAGTTTATTCATCCATTCACCTACTGAAGGGCATCTTGACTGCTTCCAAGTTTTGACAATTATAAATAACACTGCTATAAACATCCATGTGCAGGTTTTGTGTGGGCAAGAGTTTTCAACTCCTTTGGGTAAATACCAAAGATATGATTGCTGAATTTTATGGTAAGAGTAAAAAAACGTCAAATTGTCTTCCAAAGTCACTACACCATTTTGCATTCCCAGCAGCAATGAATGAGAATTGCTGTTTGTTATAAACTGAATGTTTGTGTCCCCCCGCAAAGTAATATGTTGAAATCCAAACCCCCGACCTGATGATATTAAGAGATGGGGCCTGGGCTGGGCACGGTGGCTCACGCCTGTAATCCCAGCACTTTGGGAGGCCGAGGGGGGCAGATCACGAAGTCAGGAGATCAAGACCATCCTAGCTAACACGGTGAAACCCCGTCTCTACTAAAAATAAAAAAAATTAGCCGGGCGTGGTGGCGGGCGCCTGTAATTCCAGCTACTCATGAGGCTGAGGCAGGAGAATGGCGTAAACCCGGGAGGCGGAGCTTGCAGTGAGCCGAGATGGCGCCACTGCACTCCAGCCTGGGCGACAGAGCGAAACTCCACTGGGGGGGGAAAAAAAAAAAAAAGAGGTGGGGCCTTTGGGAGGTAATTATGCCATGAATGTGGAGCCCTAATAAATGGGATAGTGTCTCTTAAAAAAACATGAGAGCTCGCTCTCTCTCCCCCGCCCCCTCTCTCTCCCGCTTTCTCTCTCGTCTCTACCAAGTGAGGGAACAGCAAGAAGACAGCCATCTGCAAAGAAGAGGGCTGTCACCAGACACTAGCTCTGCTGGCATCTTGGACTTCCCAGCCTCCAGAATGGTGAGAAATAACTGTTTGTTGTTTCAGCCACCCTGTCTACAGTAATTTTTTTCTAGCAGCTTGAACTAAGGGCTGCCTCACGTCCTCCCCAGAACCTCTCCTTTTGCATTAAGCAATTTTTATCTTTTATCACAGTGACTTACTATAAGGTTCTTGAAGGCAGAGTGTGTGACTGACTCACATTTTTATCATCAGGAGCACATAGAGGTTGTCTATACATACTTAAATGGCAATAAGAATGCACAAATCAGGAGAAATCAGCTGGCCAGTCATTCTAGCCACGTGGAAGCCTGGTGTAATGGAGTAAACCGTGGAGGATGAGTCAGAAGAGTTGGTTTAGTCCTAGCTCTGCTAGTGGTGTCCAGAGAACCTCAGTTTCCTATACTTAAAATAAAGACATTGCATCAGGAAGTTTCTCAGGTCTTGTCAACCTCTAACAATCTGTAGTTTAAGGTTCTGTCTGACTGGAACACGTTTCCTTTGCCCCATCCCTTGGCTGTGATGGAAGGAGTCACTCTCTCTTCCAATTTCAACCTAAAGATCACTTCCTCCAGAAAATCTTCCCGCCCTTCTCCCCCACTTCTCCTAGACTAAGTTAATGCTTTTTATTGCCCATATTACATATATTTTCACATCACAGTAATCACCCCATTCAATAATACTTACTTGTCTGATTCCAAGTATAGGCTTTCTGAGGGCTTGTTTAAATTGCTTCTATTATCTCCACTGTTCCTAGCATAGCATCTGACCCAGAGTAGGGGCTTAATATATATTTTTCAAATGAAAAAGAAATAAATGGATGAATGAAGGAATACATGGGTCAAAAATTTTTTTTCCTGTTTAATAGAAACCCTTTCGCCCTGACTAAATATTTATTTTCTTAGTTTTCTTGGATCTCAGATGCAGTTTCCTTGTGGGGTAATTTGCATAGCCATGGAAAAAAATACAGTATATGCAAACCAGGATAAGGCTCTATTTTGCTGACTGCACCTTCATCCTTAGTATCTAGTGGGCTAGTTTAGCCTTACCGTAGCATTATAACAACACACTGTGTGCCACTAGGCAGTTGACAAGAAAGATAATACAAACTAATAACCATTAAAATTATACAAAGACTATTTAAACTTACTCCTAAATTCATGCTTCAGGGATTTGCTTGAAAGGGAGTAAATGAGAACTCAGCTGATATCTCAAATCCCATCCTAAGAGAATTAACTCCCTAGAATCTCAATCAAGCCATTGGACTCTGCTTCTAATTTAGATCCAGCCATTGTTTAGATTAAATGAGTTACTAAGGTGGAAACGGAAAGGAGAAAACATTTGAACTTGAATCCACATAAGTGGGAATGTTACCTAGTTGTAGAATCTTTGTCAGTTATTTCAACAACTGGGTTATATGTTACTTCACTAATTGCATTTGTGAAGATTATGTTCAAGAAATAAAAGCCAGATTGTCTTTAGAGACTATTGGTGTCAAGCTGTAAAATTGCAGCTTGATCCTTCAGAAGTGGGTTACAACTAGAATATGATCTATTTAACAAATAATGTGCCGTTGACAAAATAGTTAATGGGAAGGGGGAGGAACCTTCTTTTCACACTGTACTTTTCCTGATTGGCAAATGTAATCACTATGGACCTGCAGCATAGTTGGAATCTGTGTTCTGCTTCCTCTCCTTTTCCCATTTGTGGTGGAGACAGATGCAAGGCAGCACTCTGGAGGCTAAGGTGGAGTGCTAAGGAGATGGCTTGACTTTTTTTTTTTTAAGTAAAAAAGAGGCCAAAAATGGTCTATTTTGGTGGTTCTCAACTGGGGGCAATTTTGCTTCTTACCCCATCCCAGGGGAAGTTTGGCAGTGTCTCAGGACATTTTTGGTTGTCACAACTCGGAGAGTGCTACAGGTATCTACTGGGTAGAGGCCAGGGATGCTGCTAAAGTTCATGGGATAGCCCCTACAACAAAGAGTTATCCAGCCCAATATCAACAGCGCTGGTCTATTATATTAAGAACCCTGGTCTACTGTGCTAGAAAAAAAAAAATGCCTCCAGCATCTCTTTGGCATCACTGCATTAGAGCGCAGACCTGTAGACCTGCTGTCATATTGGGCAGGCCCAGGCATAAGGCACAGAGGACCTTGGCGAAACGGGCAGTCAGGAGGAGACAAACCCAGCCCTGGGCTGGGGGAGCTGCCTTGCTATGCTGCTGCTCCCTGTGGTGGGAATTAGCTCTTCATTGAATTATTATTAGTGATATTATTTTTGAGACAGAGTCCCACTCTGTCGCCCAGGCTGAAGTGCAGTTGTGTGATCACAACTTACTACAGCCTTGACTTTCTGGACTCAAGAGATCCTCCCACCTCAGCCTCCCAGGTACCTGGGACCACAGGCATGTGCCACCATGCCTGGCTAATTGAAAAGTATATGTATATTTTTTGATAGAGACAGGGTCTCCTTATGCTGCCCAGGCTGGTCTCAAACTCCTGGGTTCGTGATCCTTCCACCTCGGCTTCCCAAAGTGCTGGGATTACAAGCATGAACCAATACGTCCAGCCTGGAATCAGCTCTTTAATACATAATGTTCTAGGGAATCTAGTTGGTTCTGGAAGGCCTTGTCATCTGAAAGGTTGGATTGGGAGGCTGGAACGTGATAATGTTGTTTTGTAGAAAGAATCTTGACTTTGGAGTCAGATACAATTGGATTTACAGCTGAGATTCATGCTAGCTGTGTGACCAAAATGAACATACACTATTTTATCATTTCTAAGTCACTTTTTCTACATTTTAACATTTCTTAAATTGAGTGACCTCTTACCACTGATAGCATGCCATAGTTTAATTGGAAGTGACTCTTTTTTTCTTAAACAAATATAAAACAAAATAATGATATTTGTTAGCAAGTTGTGGTTTCTCAGCTTCAGTGAAATGTGACTATGATAATACCTTATGGGCAGGTCTAAATCAATATGCTTAGCAAACCCGAAGTTTACCAACGTAGTGGAATTAGCTAGGAAAACAGCCCCTGTCTAAGAGGTTTTAAAATTGCTTCATTCCTTCTATTCAAAGTTCAACTCTCATCCTGGGGAAGGAAATGGATTCTCATTTTTGTGTCTTAGTTGATACTTAATACATTCCAGGCCCCTCTTCTTTGAAGTGTGTGCTCTGTGTGTGTGTGTGTGTGTGTGTGTGTGCGTGCATGCATGCATGAATACCCGTTTGTCTGCGTGCACAGATCTGTAGCAGCAAAACTCTTTGTACACCACATTCACAGGAGAAGCCAAGGCTCCCAAACATACCCTTTTGCCTGGTCAAGGTGAGCTCAGGAGCTGTGCTGTGCTGAGGCTGTGGTAGGCAAAGGCTTTTAACACCTGGAATGAAGCTGAGCAAGAGATGGCAGAAGCCAACACCTGCGGTCAGAGCCAGAGCTGTGTATGTGCCACAGCCCTGTCAGTTACAGGATTCTGCCCTGGAAGACTGTTTTCTAGTTTAGTGTGAGAGAAGGTTGGGGATAGATTAAATGCTAGTTTTGAAAATTAATATGGAAATGGCCAAACTGCATGTTGCTGGTTTACTCTATTAATTTTTACTTGATTTCTGGACATGGCAATAGAAGCTAATAATAGCCACACTCTGCTATTAAAAGTTGTTTACAATGAACCTGAATGGACTCCTGTGTTGCAGGAAACCTGTGCCCCAGCACCTGTCTGCTTCTGTCATGGGGTTGTACTCCAGGAACCATCGTGCACCTGGCAGCCCTCTCACCCTGCAGGCAGTGAGCCCGGGGAGCCATAAAGAACTTCTTTTAGAATGGATTCACTGACTGAAATCATGCTTTGGGTAATTTTTTCTCTGCAGCCAGGCACTTGAATGTCATCTTTAAGATCCGTTGAATCTAATAAATACTGTCTGGAAGTCATATACGTACAACTGAATCTTCCCAGTATAGGGAGAATTGGACAGAATGAGGGTTCAACCTTCTCCTAATCTTGACTTTGTCATCCCCTGTATGACCTTGGCCAGTTTCTTTAACCTCTCTGAGCCTCAGTGTTTGTACAACGGTGCAACTACTGCTAATGCTACTACTACAACTAGCACCAATTCATACTGTGAGAGTCAGATGAGATAAGATGAATAAAAGTGTTTAAAAAATGTAAGTATTGGCTGGGTGTGGTGGCTCACACCCGTAATCTCAGCACTTTGGGAGGCCGAGGTGGGAGGATCGCTTGAGCTCAGGAGTTTCACTCTAGGAATTCGAGACCAGCCTGGGCAATGTAGTGAAACCCCATCTCTACAAAAATTACAAAAAGTTAGCCTGGTGTGGTGGCTTGAGCCTCTAGTCCCAGCTACTCAGGAGGCTGAGGTGGGAGGATTGCTTGAGCTCAGAAGGTCAAGGCTGCAGTGAGCTGTGATCCATACCACTGCACTCCAGCAGCACTCGGGCAACCGAGTGAGACTCTGTCTTCAAAAAAAAAAAAAAAAAAAAAAAAAAGAAAAGAAAACGAAAAAAGTAAACATTGCCCCTTGTGTATGAAAGACATTAGAAATTCGACTTGCTGTTTATTCTTGCTTACAAAGACATAGTCTTTTTTGTCTTGTGTTCTGGTACCTTCCCTCTATTTTGGTCCAAATGTCTATATGTAAGTCCATCCTCCATTAAGCAACAAGAGCATGACCAAATTTTTCAGACAGGTGTTGTTGGCATATCTGGTTAAATTGAGCAGGGCTAGTGCAGCATCAGTCATGACTTTTTCTAAAGAGCAGTGTGTGGGAACATCCCACTTTCTTGCAGCCAGTTCTCAGCAAACATTCATATCCACAAACAAATATCCTTGACCTCAGAAGAACTTAAAGACAACTGTCCCCTGAGCTCACCCGTGCGTAGGGTTTAGCCCGGGCCCTGAATTTCAGTGGCACCTCTTTGCCGCCTGCCCATAGCTGACTGAGGTTTCTTTCCATCAGCACTGAGAGAACCCCAGGACATGGGAAGGTAACATGATATTTCACAGGAAACCAGAAAATATTCTGGCTCGATGGCCTTTGTTCCTTCTCACATTTCATGACTGCAGTTTTGTGCCTAGGCCGAGGAAGTCAGCTGCTGACAATTTGGTTTAGATCTGAGTAAAAAACATGATTTTTACTTCAATTCTTACCAAGATTGCTGAAAAATGATCCACCAAGCAGGCTGGCTGATTGGCGAGCAATGGAAATTGCAGTTTCTCTACTGTGAGCCTCGTCACTCTGTGGGCTTGATACAGACGGATGGAAACTCGGGCTTGGCAGTTGCGGGTCACTCTCCCATTAGACAGCCTGGATCCGAGCTTGCACCGGGCAACTGGATAGGAGCAGGGTGATGTAAGAAGGAGGGCTTGCTCGGGAGCTCAGAACTGACGGCAATATTGCCCTTTGGCCCTTCCAAATCAGATTGTCCTATGCTCTTTCCAAATTGGTGGAGAATCTAATAAGGGATTGATTTTTTTCCTGCTTACTTATAATAACATTTTCTTAAAAATAATTTCTGGAGGTCACCTGTGAATGATCCCTTGTATTTATAGCCTTGATAGTATTATTAAAGTCTGAGGATTGATATATTTTGGCTTAGAGGATGTCATTATGTACCTCTGGGCCTCAGTTTGCTCGCATATCAATGTTAGGCTCTGGTTGGTGTATCTTCAATGTCTTCTTCAGTTTTTTTCTAATTGTGGTAAAACACACATAAAATTTACACAATATATAAAAATGGTTAGAGCGTAACCATTTCTAAGTGTACAGTTTAGTCGTGTTGAGTACATTCACGTTGTCGTGCAACCGTACCACCACCCATCTGTAGAACTCTTTTTATCTTACAAACTGAAAATCTATATCCTTAAACAACTTTCCATTTTCTCTCTCCCTACAGTCCTTGGTAATCACCATTACGCTTGCTGTTTCTGTGAATTTAGATTCTAGATACCTCATATGGTGGAAACATACAGTATTTCTCTTTTTGTGACTGGCTTATTTCACTTAGAACAATGACCTCAAGGTTCATCCATGTTGTAGCCTGGGTCAGAATTTCCTTCCTTTTTAAGGCTGAATAATATTCCATTGTAGACATATAACACATTTTGTCATCTTTTTGTGACTGGCTTATTTTTCTTAGAACAGTGACCTCAAAGTTCATCCATGTTGTAGCCTGGGCCAGAATTTCCTTCTTTTTTAAGGCTGAATAATATTCCATTGTAGGTATATACCACATATTGTGTATTCATTCATCTGTCCATGGGCACTTGGCTTGCTTTCACCTTTTGGCTATTGTGAATAATGCTGCTCTGAACATGAGTGTCCACATATCTCTTCAAGACCTTGCTTCCAATTCTTTTGGGTAGATACTCAGAAGTAGAATTGCTGGATCATATGGTAGTTCTATTTTTTGTTTTTTGAGGAACCATTATGTTGTTTACATAGCAGCTGCACCATTTTACATTCCCACCAACAGTGCACAGGGGCCCAATGTTTCCACATCCTTGTTATTTTCATACTTTAAAAAACTAGTTGCCATTCTAATGGGTATGAGGTGGAATGTCCCCTGCAGTTTTAAGTGTTCGGTAATCCTGCAACTTAGTTCCCTGCTCCCCTACCCTTTCTGTTACCAACAAACTAATTCTTATGTAAGAATAAGATTTTTCTCCTGATCTTTGCTTTTTTTCACACCATCATCACCATAAAAACCCAACCAAAAATGGATGCCTTGAATTTTAATTTTATGGCTTTCTCTTTCCTTCCTTGGGAAACCAGTTTCTGTGGTTCTCATATGGAAATAGTTTACACATGCTCACTTATTTGTTCAGCAAACATCTGAGTGCTTGCTGTGTGCAAGAAACTGTGTTCAATACTGTGAAGACTACTGAGATAAACCAGACAAGGCTCTGCCATGAGAAGTTCCCCATTTGATTTGTAGTGGAGGTAAGACAAGAATGCCCATAACTGTAGCAGTAAGTGGCAAGTTAGTCCTGTGAAAGACAGGGGAGGCCCATGGGACATAGGGTTCTGATTATTACATTTGGCAGATGTAATGAACACGATCAACTTTCCACTGATCAAGCTGATATTTCCAAAGTGCGTGTGTTAGAATTTTAGTTTTTTGAGATATTCCTTGAAAAAAAAAAAGGAGGGGGGGCTCCTTTGGCAAACATGTTTGGGAGAAGTTGCATTCCATCATGCTGCCTTGGAGATCATAATGCAGAGCAGCAGAGTAAAGGCTCCAGGAAGCCTTACAGCCAGCTGCCTGCAACATTTCATGGAAACCCCATCCAGACCTCCATTTCATAGTTGGAAAAATGCCCATTCATATCTTTTGAAAAAGCAAATGATATGGTTTGGCTGTGTCACCACCCAAATTTCATCTTGAATTGTAGCTTCCACAATTCCCATGTGTTGTGGAAGGGATCCAGTGGGAGGTAATCGGCTCATGGGGGTGGGTCTTTCCTGTGCTGATCTTGTGACAGTGAATACATCTCACGAGATCTGATGGTTTTATTAAGAAGAGTTCCCCTGCAGGACTCCACTGTTGCCTGCCACCATGTAAGACGTCTCTTTGCTCTTCCTTCATCTTCTGCCATGATTGTGAGACCTCAGCCATATGGAACTGTGAGTTCATTAAACTACTTTTTCTTTATAAATTACCCAGTCTTGGGTATGTCTTTACTAACAGTGTGAGAACGGACCAATACAGCAAATGATAAGAAATGCAGTGGAGGTGGCTCAAGAATGGGCTTGCAGGTCAAAGAGCCTGGGTGGATTTCCCAGCTTTCTTCCTTTTTCCTCCCTGGGGATTTTGCTTCCCACTCTCCAGCCCCTTGATTGAACATTAGTCATAATAATGTCAGAGCAAATATGCTAATGAGTCCTTACTTACTAAGAGTATGATCTCAGGCAAGTTCCTTAATTTCTTTGTGCCTTAGTTTTCTCATCAGTAAAATGGACATAATCATAGCGCCTTCCTCATGGGGTTGGAACCAGGCCTAAGTGAATTGATATTTGTAAATCTCAGAACAATGTCTGGCAGTAGTAGGTGCTACCTAAATATTTGTTAAATGCAATAAACAAGGGACCTTGTATTCAGTAGTAAAGCAGCACTCCTAGCCCCTCACTTAGGGCCTTGGATCTCAGTCACATCTTATTCCCATGTTTTTCAATCTGGGGCTCCAAATTGATGCTTAAAAAATTTCAGGGTTGTAGTCATGTCTAGCTGAAGATGGATGTGTCCAGCCTGTTGCCTCTTTTTGAAATTGTCTAGTTCCAGCCTATGTCAACACATTGTTGGTCCAGATGGGAGACAGGAGATGGCTAGAGATCATCTAGTCCAATCGTTCTTATTTATAGAGCCCTGGAGGGGATGGGATTTGTTCAGCTCAGACAGCTCTTGTCTGAAGAGCCAGGGAAAGAGAGAGGGGGTTCTTTAACTAGAGTAATTTTCAACATATCCCTCAGAGTACTTTGCTGGGGGTCTGATACAAGTTCTGCCTTGGGACTTATGGAAAGACTGATGGCAGAAGGCTTCCACCTGGCTGTCTAGAACGCCTACCCATAAAGGTGAAAAGGATCCCTAGAGAGCCCAGTTAGGGACTCCCCATGACCATTCCTGAGCCCACTGACTGAGCCAGCTCATAACACACATCTTGGTGCTGGAGAGATCTCAACAGGAAACAAAGTTGAGGGGAATGATCCAGTGAGACTGGGTCAGGGCTCCAACACGTTTTCATAGAAGGCATCTTACACATAAGTAACTCTGCTGTAAACCCAAGTGGAAAGGAGAGGAGAGAGAAAGGGAACATTAAAATGGTAGTGGGGTCTTCGCCCGTTGTTCTCTTCAGTGAGCTTATTCTCCTGAGTTTGCATAGCTGGAGAACATGACTTGTCTGCCTTCTCAGCCCACCTAATCTCCACAACCTCCCAGACTTGGAGCATCTCAGCCCTTTGAGTATGATTCTAGTCTTTAAACTTGCATACTTTTTGCACAGTATAGGCCAAATTACTTCTTCAGCGGCCCAACCAGGGAGACCTCAATCTGTTCCAATCCAATACGAAACAAAGAGGATGTGTTAGATTCATTGAGTTGGGATTTTCAAAGGAAAAGTTGGCTCTGTGAGTCTCACCTTTTATGATAATTTTGGAACTGAGTGAGCTGTAACTCTGGTTTCTGGGGCTGGGCATGACCTGAAGCTAGGCATGCAGGATATGGCACCCTCCTCAGGGAGGTTCCAGCATCTTGTTGGAGAACATTGTCCTAGCAGCCTTATCCATTCGTCCAAGCCTCTGGCTCCTCTGGCTCCCTTTCTTGGGGAAGGATCTGGTCTCTGGGCCCTCTTCTTCCAGCTGCCAAGCTGCACGCACAAATGACCCCAAAGCCTAAGGCCGTGGCTCCTATACTCTTTTTGGAAGACCCTCTCTATGATGTTCTTTCTTATTTTTTTTGAAACAGTGTCTCACTCTGTCACCCAGGCTGGAGTGCAGTGGTGCAATCTCAGCTCACTGCAGCCTCTGCCTCCCAGGCTCAAGCAACCCTCCCAGCTCAGCCTCCTGAGTATCTGAGACTACAGGGGTATGCCCATATGCCTGAATACTTTTTGTATTTTTTGTAGAGGTGGGGTTTTGCCATGTTGCCCAGGCTAGTCTTGAACTCCTGGGCTCAAGTGATCCACCTGCTTTGGCCTCTCAAAGTGCTGGGATTATGGACATGAGCTGCTGTGCCTGGCATCTGTCATGTTCTTAATCTCACTAGCAACACTGTCAACCCCAAACATTTGTTTTACACTTTATGCAATTGATGGAACACTTCTCCTGCCCCCTCCTTCCTTGATTCTCACTTAACTCTGTGAGACAGGCTGGGCAGGTGTGAGGGGCTCATTTATCTTGAAAAGAAGACCAAGACTCATTGAACACAGGGCAGAAAGGCCTGAGACAGGATCCTGACCTTCGGGTCCTGCATCCTCCTCTTCCCACCCCCTCATTGCTCTTGAGGGAAAATGCCCTTTTGGGGTTGTTTTAGGTAGTGGCAAAAAGCTGGTGTCTGAAAGGCAGTTCTCTAAGTTAAGGAATAGCAAAAACGACTCAGGTGAACCCCACTCATACACACACTCCTGAAACTCTGAGGGCTCAAGTGAAAGGTAAACAGTTGACCACTATACTTGAGGGCGGAAGACTTACTTCCTTATTCTCATTCTGGCATAACTCCCTCAAGAGATTTGGCCAAGTTACCGCCTGTCTCTGGGCCTCAGTTTCTTCCAGGACTAATGGACTATGACTCTAGGGGCCCATTTGTGAAGGAACCCGCATGGAAGTTATCCCTGCATCTCTATTTTTCTGGCATCTCTTCTCTCTCCTCTCTCCCTTCTGAGAATGAAATTCCTGAGACTGATTCAATTTTCTTATTTCTTTGTTTTATTCCCTCTCTTTCCCTCTTTTCTATCAATAGAGCACTTTAATTTGATCACAGTTATCTACTCCTAAAAATAATTACCAAGTTTATATATCCTGCAAGTAAGCAACTCAGAATTTATGTGGGCTGTCTGCTTCAGCCCTCCTTGGGGGAAATTATAGGTCTTTTCTGACTTGATTTACTCGTAAAAGGATAGAGAATGTTCATACTGCCATCACACACGGAGCCAGAAGAGAATTGGCCACTTCCCCTCACATATTAGAATCATAATGAATAGTTCAAATATGACATCATGGTCTTTCCTGTGCCAAGACACTGTGGAATCATATTGAAAATACTACATTAGCTTAGAAAATGAAGTAAAATAAAATTGAATTGGGCTAGTGAATGCAGACATTTATGTTAAAGTGTGAGGCCCCACAGCAAAGAGCCTCTGCTCAGTGTTAAGTGCAAAGTGAACCATTCTTCATAGTGAGACCCCTCATCCTGCCCTCACCCTGCCCTCACCTCTCTGAGGCTGCCACTGGGGTCACATTTGGGCCCGAAGCTGAACAGATGCTTTTCTGATCAGCCAATGCCTAATGATGAGATTTTTAGATGTTATTTTCATTCCCACAGAAAAGCAAAAAGGAGAGCCAAATTTATTCCAAATTCCCTTAAATCTTCCCTTCTTTGGATCAGTCTTAGGAAATCTAGTTTCTCTTCTCCCAATCTGGTCTCAAGAAAACTAAGGAAATGTAGAAAAGAGGTGATTTCATAGCCTCATAGCTATGCTACCAAATATTTCTGAAAAATGGAGAGAAAAAAATGCCCAGTCCTGCAAAAGATCCTTTGGTGTCCTGTACCAAGGTGCCCAGGGTGAGGACAAGTCCTGGTAAGTTCGCTCCCTTTTGAGGTCCTCAACTTTGAAAGGTGAGGACTGGCCGGGTGTTGTGGCTCACACCTGTAATCCCAGCACTTTGGGAGGCCAAGGCAAGCGGATCACGAGGTCAGGAGTTCAAGACCAGCCTGACCAACATGGTGAAACCCTGTCTCTACTAAAAATACAAAAATTAGCTGGGCGTGGTAGCTGGTGCCTGTAGTCTCAGCTACTCGGGAGGCTGGGGCAGGAGAATCGCTTGAACCCGTGAGGCAGAGGTTGAAGTGAGCCAAGATTGCGCCACTGCACTCCAGCCTGGGTGACAGAGTGACACTCTGTCTCAAAAAAAAAAAAAAAGTGAGGACTGTGTTGACGATAGCCTTTGTGGGGCCTGTCCTGGGGCATTAGTCAGATTTTCCATAGGCTCTGTCATATGGTGGGAAGCACTGCAGGCAGGAGATTCATCTTAAGGAAGAAGCTGCCTGTGTGTGGCGAAGTCTATGATGAGGCACTGGGATGAGGGAGAGAGACTTTGAGCTCTTGGGAGCTGCCAATAACCCAAGCCATAGAAGGGGGCAAAGGCAAGAAGAAGGAACTGAATTTTGGACCCTGTTTCTGGGTGAAGGGGTGGATTAGCATGGACTGATGGAAGAAGCATAAAGAACGGGGAGGGAGGGGCCCAGGAAAATTACTTATGAGGTAAGGAAATGGCTGGAATTATACATGGTTTTTGTGTTCACGTGGGTTTGACGGGTGGAGAATAACAAAGGGTTTCATAGGAGGTGACAGTAGAAAGACTTGCAGTGTGATTTGTGGTTTGTTTCTGTCGTCGCCATGTGAGGACTTCATCTGTCTCTCTCACAGTCCTTTGCCACATTGACTCGTGTCTTGTGCGAGGCAGCTGTTGTCGCCTGCAGGATGTGTGAAAACTAGACGAGGAGCCAGTGTCACATCTGGGTCAACATGGTGACAACCATAGAAAGCACGTGGGAAACAGGCTGAAGCCCAGAGGCAGAGGTGGTCCTGAGACTCCGAGCTTCCTGAGCTGCAATGAGCTTTAGAATTTGAGGTTTCATAACAATTTTGGTATTTTTTGAGGGAAGAGGAGACCCCGGTTGCATCTTGGTTAGACCTAAATGACGTTGGTCCTTCTGAACTCTGGTTGGAGAGTGCAGAGCCAAGGAGAGGAAAGCTTTTCCTCCCTTCGCTTACAAACTCTTGTAGTCTCAACGATGTATGCTGGGTTTTACCACATCCCTTGCACAAAGCTACCCTTTTCCTCTTCCAGCTTGAGGAAAGGATCTACCTCTGAACTCTGCATTTCTCTAGGGAAGCTCCTCATACTGGGCACGGTATTGATCATGTCTTTTTATTTTGTAGCTGTGATGCTTTGTCATCTTGGGACCTTGCTGACCCTGGAGGAACTATGCCTTCTAGGGGTAGCTAATTCCTAGAGATAGCAAACAAGAAGCCTATGAGCGCTCCTTTCATAAGCAAACTGACCAATCCAGAGCCCATACCCCAACCACCTCCTTCATTGAACTCTTATACTAGGGTCTGTATTCCCCTGCCATAAGCACCCCAGTACCTTCACTATTTCCTTGTCCTCATCACTCAAAGACCAGGTACCAGACAACTAGAGACAGACCCTATGCTCCAGAGCCTGATGAAATTATTCGAGCCAGCCAACCCTAAGTCTGCTTACCCTGCCTCATTCATTCCTTCCCATGGAAACCACAATAAAGGCTCTGGTCCACATTTCCCCTCACCCCTTCTGCCTCCTGACCACCCCTGGTGCTTCTCTGTGTGCCCCCTGTGACACAGTATGCCCCCTCCTCTTGCGCTCTGTGAGAATAAACTGTCTTTTCAATGCCTGTCGTCTCTTGCTCTGGTGGCCTCACGAGACCCAAATGATAATAAAACATACATTTTAAAACAGGCATCAAACCCAGACTGCGTGTGTTCTGTGTTCCTACTGGGCCAATTCATTTGTATGTACGTGGTGTAACAGGCCCTAAACTAAATGTTAGGGGTACAAACTAGAAAAAGGCACGTTCTTGCCCTCAGTGCGCTCACAGACTGTGGAGAATGATGGACACTGAAATAAGGATGATGTGTAATATATTATGTAGAGAGTTTTCAGCATGATGCTGGCTGCAAGAAGGTAAAAGAGAGAGGAATTTCTTCTGCTTGGTATTGGGTCATCGTGGGAGATGAGTCAGGGAAGTCTACAAAAAGGGGGAGATATGCCCTTGTCCCTCAGATTGTCCCCAAAAAGCTGAAGGTTCTTTGGTATCTGTGTCCGTTAGGGTTCAGATGGAGAAATGTGCTTGTGTCACATCTCCAATGATAAGCATATGCTCTGTGTACAGTAGGTGCGTCCTGCAGGTTTGTTATGGGTATGATGAAAGGCATACCATCCTGTGAATGAATAAACTGTAGACAAGTCCATAGAGATAGAAACTTCAAACTAGAATGGCCCTTATAGTTTTACAGATTAGCAGCCAACTGTTGTCCTACTGGCTGAATTTGGGCTATAGATATTTTGTCTGGCTTACACCATGTTAAAATACAGAATTAGTAGTCATTGCTTAATAACTTAGCTATTTCATATGAAAACGTATATGTCTAGTATCCCTGGAAAAAATCAGATGCAACATTGGGTTTTTGGTGGATGCTAAATAACAGCCACTGCCTTATGATGGGGCAGGAACTCTTCCATTTTGTTCCAGTCCTCCCCTGGCCACTTCGCTGTGTCACCTGTTTGGTTCGGTTCTTGAAGGCACTTCCGGTTTGCAATCCTTAGAACAAGCTCCCTACTTTTCTGCCTCCCTTTTGTGTTAAATAACAGATATGAATATTGAAACCTGGGATGGGAAGTGACTTGTACACAGTGGCAAGGCGGGTACTTAAGTCAAGACTCCTGACTCCCAGTTCCCCACAAGGAGTTAGTCAGCCTAGAGAAAATAACGTCTCCACTGCCTGAAACACAGTGTAATTTACATCACACTTATAAATTCAAGGGAAAATTATCTGATCACTGCAGAACATTGAGACACTAGAAACTGAAAATTGAATTTCGAGCTCAGAAATAAGGGAAATGAGAAAAAAAACAAAAAGAATGAAAGAGAACAAAGAATCAAATATCTTTTACATTTTAGAAGCTTTAATTAAAACTCTTGAAATTCTTATTCTTAGAGAAAGATAAGAAATCATTTTTTAAGAGAGAAGATTTTTACACAGATTGCTAAATAAATATACCATGTACCTTGGAAAGCTGCAATAATTAGATTTGGCTGAATTAAAATAACCTGAAAGTTGAGGAATGGAACAAACAGAGCTATTAAAACTATGATGTGAAATAACCAGAACTCATGTTTCATCTTGGCTTTATCTGCAAAATAATATTTCTTCAACTGTCTTCAAGTGTAGATGGTTGAATGGATTAAAACTCTGCTTTCTTCCTTTGCTATAAGATAAAAGTTGGTTTACTGTAAGTTGACCGTTAGTATACCTTTGAGTTGGGGGATTACATCAGATCTTTGAAAAGTAGGCACCCCCCCCGATCTGTTTTATACCATAGTGATTTGCACAAAGCAGTCATTCACAAAATATAAATACTGAGATCTGAATTTATTATAGTATGTACTGAAAATGATTTTATCATTTTGAATTCATAGAATAAAAGAATTATAATATTTTATTATATCTGGGAGGGATAGTTTAAGTCAATCCCCTCAGATAAGGGGTTGGATCTAGGGACTTTATTTTTCCCACATAATGCAGCTAAATATAGTTAGAACTAGGAGCTAATTCTCCTGATATCAAGGACAGGTTTACTTGGAAATCTCTGTATCTTTTTCATGGCGTTTTAATTTTTTTTAAATAAGGCATTTTACAAGAATGAGACTCTGTGTGTTGAGTTTATAAGCTGCTTTTCCCACCTAATTATAAATGTATCAAAAGGAATGTGAATGGATACATAGGATGCTACTGAACAACTGATCCATGAATCAGTCCTTGATCTCTGGTTTCTGTACATTTAGAGTATTTCAATCTCTACCACTAAAATAATGCTTATAAAGTCCTTTTGGCTAGGTATTTGCACACGTCTTTAGAGTATTTTTCCAGGAGTCAAATTATCAATTAAATTGTAAGTCTTTAGACACATATTGACAAATTTATCTCAACAAAAATTATCCCAATTTATATTTTTACTTCTTAGGTAAGATGATGCTGTTATTGCACTATTAAATAAAGTTAAATGTAAAATGCACTATTAAATAAAGTTAAATGTAAACATTTTCAGAGCTGTGACATGCTAACATATACTGGTGATTAACCAAGAGAGGGTATATTATTAAAAGTTTTACCAACTGCATAAGGATGGAAGTTCCCCTTCCTTCTCAAAGTGTGTGTTGCTAGTGAACACAGGAGTTTTCACTCATATTTCATAAAAAACAATTTGGTAAATATTGCGTTGGATTTATTTTCTTGCTTTCATTTTTAGCTTTTTGATCTTGAGGTAGGTTTAGTCATTGTTTAAATTATTTCTTTCTTGTAAATAACAACACTTAAGGCTATAGATATTACAAGCATAGTTTTAGTCACTAGTTTTGATATGGAATATATCTCTATATTCTTTTAGTCACTAGTTTTGATATGGAATATATGATATGGAAAATAACTGTGTCCCTGCTGTTATTATCCAAACAATATACAATTGCAATTTAGATTTTCTCTCATAGATTAAAAAAAATTTTCCAAGCAGTTGCTTTCTAAATATTAACTGCCAATTTTGCATCATTTTGGGAGAAGAGTAAATATTGTTTTAACTTTGGGAAATTTATTTAATTTTCATTTTGCCCTAGAACATAATCTTAAAATAAATGTTCCACATTTATTTGAAAAGGATGAATAGACTGTAAATTATGAAGTTTATTATTTTCTATAACTAAAACAAGACTTTATTATGCAGTTTCTTTATTTCCTGTTGTTTTATTCTATAGTTGTTAAAAGCAGACATTTTGTTTCTTTTTCTCATTTTAGTTATCAATTTATCTTCATATTTCTAGTTTTAAAATTCTATATGATTTTATGACATTTAGTACATAAATGTTTATGATCATTCTAAATTCATTCTGCATGATATCTTTCTTCAGCACAAAATAATCCACTTTAGCCTGTTGAAGGTTTTTTGTCAGGAATTCTAATTTATCTCTTAAATCCACTTCTTTCTATTGTTTTCTCCTGCTTGGCATTATCTCATGCTTTCTATTCTTTTAGGAAGATACGTATTTTAAGTCTATTTGTATATGTATTTGAAATTCAACTTAGATAAATGAGCAATGCATACACATGTTGAAACATTCAAACACACAACTATACAGTGAAAAGTAAGTCCTCCTCTCCCTGAGTCCTACAATATCTCCCTTAGAGATAATCACTTTTACTACTAACAGTTTCTTTTAGGCTGGGCCAGGCTCACGCCTGTAATCCCAGCACTTTGGGAGGCCGAGGCGGGCGGATCACGAGGTCAGGAGATTGAGACCATCCTGGCTAACACGGTGAAACCCCGTCTCTACTAAAAATACAAAAAATTAGCCGGGCGTAGTGGCGGGCGCCTGTAGTCCCAGCTACTCGGGAGGCTGAGGCTGGAGAATGGCGTGAACCTGGGAGGCAGAGCTTGCAGTGAGCCGAGATCACACCATTGCACTTTAGCCTGGGTGACAGAGTGAGATGCCATCTCAAAAAAAAAAAAAAAGTTTCTTTATATTTCTGTTTCTATGCTTATTTATGGGAATAAGTGCAGACACACATGTTTACAAAACCTAATTGTAGCACACTCTACACTGTGTTTTGCTGGAGAATATTCCACATCTTTTCATATAAACTCTGCAGAATATCCCATAATAAACATATATAATAGTTTATTGATCTATTACTATTCTAATAGACCTTTAGATTTTAAAAGCAGTGTGTCCAAAGCTGGCTGTCCTTATCATCTTCCCTCTCCCAAATGACCAAACCTTCCTCTCTTCCAGTGTCCCCTCCGTTTGAAATAGCATTACTCTCTGTTTAGTTGTTTAAACTGGAAGCCCTTTGCAGACATCCGTGATTCCACCTTCTCCCCTACTCTCCATACCTAATAGTCATACAGGTCTGTTGATTATGATGTTTGAAGACCGCTCAGGTCTATCCTCTGTTTCCATGCCCATTGCCTTCTCCCTTCCTTAAGTACATCGCATTGTCCCTCTTCAGGATTGCTACTTACTTCTGCTGCTGCACCTTCTTCAATCGACTCTTTACCACGATGTCAAACTGACCACTTCAAAATGTAACTCTAATAAGACCCTCCACTGGCTTTCCATTGCCCTTAGAATAACGTTCGTCATTCTTCAGATGGTCTACAAAGCCATTCGTGATCTAGCCCTCACTTTTTTTGGTAGATCGCTTGTGGTTTTTAGTTCAGCCATGCTGGCCATCAGCTTTTAATTCCTTGAATTAGTCCCACACTTGCCAAAAACTGGGCTTTTGCACATGCTGTTTCCTCTGCCTTTAATGATTTTCCTTAGAACTTCCTCTTTGCCTGGTAAATTTCTGTTCCTCTTTAAAGTCTCAGTTTAAACATTACTCCCTCTAGAGATAATGTGACCCACATCACTCTGACCTCTGCTTCCATTGTCAGGTCATCCCATCTCCTTCTCTGACCCTGACTTCCCTCTTACAAGCACCCTTGTGATTACATCAGGCCTACCCAGATAATCTAGGATAATCTTCCCATCTCAAGATCCTAAACTTAATTGCATCCGCAAAGTCCCTTGTGCCATGTAAACTAACATATTAACATGTTAGAATGTGGACACCTTTGGGGGCCAGTGCTCTACCTAGCAAACTATCTTTAATATTTGGTTTAGGAATGTGGTGGGGCAAGAGCAATTTATTTTAGATATATTTTCATCCCCAAAGTGCTTCAAAATCTGGTACTTAAGAAGGGTTAGATTCATTCATCTGGAAAATTGCCTTTGGGGCAGCTGGTGATGCTGGAAAAATAAGGCAGCAGCGTACTCTGGCCCTGAAATTAAAAATCTTAAAGGTAAAACCTGTCACAATGAAGTTATTAATGGGAGAGCCTAGACCTGGGCGCATGGAAGTCATAGCTCCATCACTTTGCACTGTGGGAACTTAGGTGAGCCACCACCTCTTCCTGAACCTCCGTAACCTTATTTATAAGGTGAGGAGTTGAGCTGGGTGAAATGAGGCCATTTTAAATAATGAGATTGTATAACTTCAGGTCCATTCTCTTTCCTTCCCCACTTGTTTTTGAAATGCTAAAATATTAGCTTTCTGCAAAATGATCAACAACTGAAATTTCATAACAGCTCTACACCATCAGAGTAGTAGAGGTTTCATCAAAGCTTTTAAAAAATTTCTTAACCCCATTCCGATTCAATGCAAAGTACAACAAAAGAATCACAACATTGAGAGTGACCACTGGGCCTTGGTTATCCATGATGAGTTCAAGTTCAGGCTGCCTCTACTTGTTTCTTCCATGCTAATGGAATTTTGTTTTGTCTCTGAATTGACTTTTGTGGTCACCCCATCAGTTCAGACACATAGAAAGCTAATCTTTTTTTTTTTTTAATCTGGAAGCTTTTTTTATGTCTATTTTCATGCTATAGAATGATGATGTGTAACTGGCAAATTCTAACAATTGCCTAAATTGGAAATGCAATTAACCATGCCTATTCTTTTTGGCAGAGTTAAAGAGCATTTCAGAGATTTAGTATTGACTGGGTTTCTCACTTGGTACAAACAGGTTTCATGATTTATCGACATGTCCATTGCATCCTTCACTTGTCCCTAGCGTTAGCGATTTGCTGAAGATTTGCTGGGCAGTTTGGAACTGTGATGACTATGCAGGATGCCTTAACCACAGTTGTATCAGAACATCCACATTGGTTGCATTTAACATTCTGCTTACAGAAATGGCTGGATCAATCTCATTTCAAATGAAAATGAATGAGCAAAACATAATCTACCAAATTAAAAAAGCCCACCATAAAGGCAACTTGCAAGTCATGACAATGATATGCACTCTTCCATTACTGTCTTTGTATTTGGGTGGAGGTGCAGGGGAGGGGATATCCATTCTCACTCCTAGGCTACTAAGTATGCAGAACGAAAATGGTGATCAGGATATGAGCTAATCCTTTGCACAGCCATGCTTGTCTCGGTCGGGCCCTTTCTTCTCTTTGGTTGATTTTTGGCAGAGGAGCTCAATTCACATTCCGTCTGTCCTCCACTGCAGTGGCTTCAAACTTTGGTGTGCGTAAGAATCCCTTGGAGCACTGTTTAAAGTACAGATTCCTGGGCCTAACTATGAGAGACTGAGATTTAGGACATCTGGAGTGAGGTCCTGGAATTGGCATTTTGAAAAAGTTCCCAGAAAAGCTGAAGCTGCTGATCTGTGGACCACACCTTGAGTAACGCTGCTCCACTGCAGAGTGCTAGATGAATATATAATGAATAAAGTGTTGACCTTGTAGTTTTAGCAGTTTCTTTTTTTTCTTTTTTTTTTTTGAGATGGAGTCTTGCTCTGTTGCCCAGGCTGGAGTGCAATGGCACAATCTCGACTCACTGCAACTTCGCCTGCCTCCCGGGTTCAAGCAATTCTCCTGCCTCAGCCTCCTGAGTAGCTGGGACTACAGGCATGCGCCACCACGCCTGACTAATTTTTGTAGTTTTGGTAGAGATGGGGTTTCACCATGTTGGTCAGGCTGGTCTCAAACTCCTGACCTCATGATCTGCCCGCCTCAGCCTCCCAAAGTGCTGGGATTACAGGCGTGAGCCACCACGTCCGGCCCACTTTCTACCTTTCTATGCTTTGCTGTTCGTCTTTTTGTAGGTGTCTCTCTCTGTTCTCTTGAAAGAGGAAGTTAATTTGAAAGAGCCAGAGGACATTCTCCAAAACTGAAACAGAAGCCTAATATAGCTCAACCATTATTTTCTGAGCACGTGACAGCATTGGACTCAGTGCTGCACTGGCTGTAGAGAATAATGATGAACAGCAGTGCCCCTGCCCAATGGACTTACTGTACTGGAGAGCTGGGAGCATGTACACACATGTGTGATGCATGAATCTGCCTGTCTGCGTGGGTCAGTTAACCTTTAATCAGAGGCCAGCCCACAGGAGTTCCTGCTGTCATTTTCCTGGGAACGGTTTTCTGCCCTCATCCTTATCATCAGTGAGAACTAGAGATCTTTATTTTTCCTTTTTTTTTTTTTTTTTTTGAGACGAAGTCTCACTCTGTTACCCAGGCCTGAGTGCTGTGAAGTGATCTCGGCTCACTGCAACCTCCACCTCCCAGGTTCAAGGGATTCTCTTGCCTCAGCCTCCTGAGTAGCTGGGATTACAGGTGCCCACCACCACGCCCAGCTAATTTTTGTATTTTTTGTAGAGGTGGGTTTCACCATGTTGGCGAGGCTGGCCTTGGACTCCTGACCTCCAGTGATCTCCCTGCCTTGGCCTCCCAAAGTGCTGGGAATACAGGTGTGAACCACTGCACCCAGCCAGATCTTTGTTTTTCAAAGTACTCAAAAGGTGTCCTGAGGAGACTCTAGAAGTCAAGACGTGTGTGTTCCGTTCCAGGATATGATATGGATATGATCATAATTGTCTCTGTGATCTCTGGTTAGCTCTTGCCCCTTACAGGGCCCGATTTTCCCTCTCTGTGTAATGAGGCCACTACGATTCTAATAGCCATATTCATGGTCCACAACTAAGACCTCATTGGTAGCTGAAGGTTCTGGGCTAGGTGAGATCCGATTAAAAACAAACCAGAACAAGCCAAACAAATAAGGCAGCAAGTGGGAGAGCTCCAGCAGCAAGTGGTCAGGAGTGGGCAGGTAGACAAGAGAACTGGTTGATCCATGGTATTCACATCATGGAGTGGAGGGCCTGGATGCTGGGCCGTGTGCTCGGCAAGCCTCTGTCACCTCTGCCCTTCAAGACTGGCTACATCTTAGCAAGCTCAGCTGGGAGGCTTATTGCTGCCCTTGTCGGCTGGTGTGGGTTTAAATAATTACTTATCTTCCTCTAGCCTTCTACTTATATCTACCATCTTCAAATATCTAGGCCTCTCTTAATGTCCTCCTTGATTGAGGCACTTGGAGATAGTGGTTCTTTCTTCTGAGGAAGAATGAAGGAAAAGAACTATGATTACTAGGTAACTATTATATGCTAGAAATGTTACATATATTAACTATTGAATCCTATAAAATGCTCTGAAGTAACTACTGTTATTCTCATTTTATTGTTGAAGAAGCTGAGGTTGAGAGGTGAAATTATTTGCCCAGCTTACACAGGTGGTAAGTGGGTCCGTCCAACACCAACACCTGTGCTTCCCACACCATAGCATGCTTCCAGTTTATTATAATTTTCCTCTTAACTCTTGAATCTCTGAAAAACTGGGGTCTTTTTCCTTTGATTCCTAGGCACACTGCACAGATGTAAGAACTTTTCACATGCACTTGGGCAACCCAAGTTGTGTTTGCAGAATTCCTGGATGCTATTACCTTGGCACCAACCTTACCCTTCTTAGAAGGTAGCCTCTTAGTTGAACACTCACATCCCAGATTGGCACTCATCCCCCTTCCTTTCCCGCTGGCCTTTTGTTCCCTGACACTTTTTTTTTTCTGCCTCAAGCTTCGACTTCTGCCCAAACTTTAAGTTGCTCTATAATCTATGCTCCTTCAAAGGCCAACTCTGTGATCTTGGACAAGTTTTTTTAACCACTTTGGCCTTACTTTCTATTTCTGTAAAATGGGAATCCTAGTGTCTGCTGCTTGAGGTTGTTGTGAGGGTTAAATGAAATAATGTGTGCAAAAGGCTTAGCACAGGGCTTGACGCATGATGAATGCTTAATTATTCATATTCTTATTACCTGTAGTGGTAATAAATTTCTATCACTGCACGTATTCTGGTATAATCTGAATACTTCTGGGTGGGAACATAGCCGAAAAGAATCACTTTTAAGGTCCTTTCTAATCTTGAGGGCTTGAGGATTTATGATTCCAGAGATCAAATCTTAATTCCTAAACCTGCTTCTTCTTAAACAAACACACACATTTAGTTTTCATTATCCATCTGACCCTCTCACTTCATTGAAGCTAAAGATTTTTTCAAAACTGTTATAATTCTATTTTATTTTTGAAAAAGAGTTACTTCATCGTGAAACTTGTAAATAATAGAACAACATTGAAAGCCATGAAATGCTAAAAATCAGAGGTGCATCCTGATCAATGTTGAAAGAGTTCAGGATGGAGAAAGGCATGTTCAGGGGAGAGTTCTGGAAAGATGTAATCTGACTTAGGGTAGATGGAAGGGCAGTGACTTGTCCAAGTGCGGTGAGTTTTAGGCCCAGGGTTGGAATTACAGCTGGGTGATTCTAATGCCCACACTGTCCCACCACATGGTGCTGTACAGGAAATCTGTTTAGACAATGCATACGTAATATAATGGTGCCTGTTTTTAGATCTGAGAGTTTACTTTTGTAATTTAAAATAGTTAAAAGTCTTAGTCTCCTTATGTTTTTGTTTGATTTTTTTTTTTGTCAAAGATACATGTTGATATCAAATTCTTATATAGGAATAAAATTAAGGATTATAACATGGTTATAATGATTTCTAGGAAAAAATGTCCATTTTTTCATAATTTAGATTTATGCATGTTTGCATATATCCAAATTTATAGGTATGTGTGCACATATGCATTTATAAAAGTGTTTGATTCTAAGAATAGTTTCAATCTGAGAATCAGGACAACAGTTAGGTGTCCCCATCACAACTTGGAGCTAAAGCTATCCTTGGGATGCAACCCTTATTTTAAACTTTGTATTTTGATGTAATTTCAGATTTACAGAGAGTTGCAAGAAGAGAACCAAAAAAGTTCCATGTATTTTTCACCAGATTTTCTAAGTTTTAACATTTTACAACATGTACTTTCTCTCTCTCTCTCTCTCTCACACACACGCACACACACATACACAATTAAGACATATACCATGCCTTACTACCATACATAATTAGGACATATACCATGTTTCTGGAAATATCACCTCTCGGAACACATGCGTGTGTATATATGTGTATACTTGCGCGTGTGTATATATGTGTATACACGCGCGTGTGTGAGTACACGCGCACGCATGTGTGTGTATGTGTATACACACATATATGTAACATTTCACATTTCAAGTCATGTGTGTGTGTGTGTATTTTTTTTCCTTTTAACTTTCCGAAGGTAAGTTGCAGAAATGAAGTCCCTTTGCCCCTGAGTACTTCAAGGTATATTTTCTAAAAACAAGAACAATCTCTTACGTAACCACAAAAAAGCAACACTGATACAATACTATTAGCCAATCTACACACCTTGTTCAATTTTGCTGAATTTTCCAATAATGTCTTTTGTAGCAAAAGAAAATCCCAGATCATACACTACATTCAGGTGTCATATCTCTGTGGTCTTTTTTATTTTTTGAAGAATTCCTCAGTCTTTCCTTGTCTTTCAAAAATCTGACTTTTTCTGAAAGGTGCAGGTCAGTTATTTTGAGGATGTTTGTCGATTTGGATTTGGATTTGTCAGATGTTTCCTCATGTTTAAACTCCAGTTGTGCAGTTTGGGGCAGGAATATCACAGAAGTGATGCTGTGTTCTTCTCAGTGCATCTTATTAGGAGACATATCAAATCTTTTTGTTATATTACTAGTGAAGGTGATAGCTTAGTGATAACATTTTGCACATGTACGTGTATTTAGTTTTCCCAAACAATCAATGAGTAACATACTGTTGCCATCACCTCTTTACAGGTGATGGAGTCAAGAACAGAGAGGTTATGTAACTTGCCCAAGTTCACACAGCTAATCAACAGAGGAGCTGGAATTAGCATGCAAGTACTTTGGCTCCAGAGTTTATCTCTCAACCAGTGTGCCTTGGCACCTCATACCAGGCTTTTTTACTATTAAGTTATTATTTTCCCTTTGTAATTAATAAATATCATGTGGGGAAATCCTTGGAAATTCTATAAATATTCTATTGCCCATCAAGATTTCACCACCAGTTTTAGCATCCATTAATGATTCTTACATGAATCAATTATTACTACGAGAGTTGCCAAGTGATAATTTTCTAGACTATAACTCCGAAGAATTTAGTCTTTTGGATGAACTTAAGAATGATTGTGTTAAATATTTAAACAGAAAACCTTATTGGGTGTATTAACCAGCTCAGCTCAGGCTGCCACAATCAAATGCCATAGACTGGGTGGCTTAAACAACAGAAATTAATGTTCTCACAGTTCTGCAGGCTGAAAAGCTGAGATCATGGTGCCAACAGGGTTGGGTTCAGGTGAGGGCCCTCTTTTTGGCTTGTAGATGGCCATTTTCTCACTTTGTCTTCACATGGTGGGGATGGGGGGGTGGTGGGAAGATGAGAGCGAGAGGGAGAAAGAGAGATCTTTCTTCCCAGTTTTAAAAGGCTGCAGTCTTATTGGATTAGAGCCTCATCCTCATAAATCACATTGAGGGTTAGGGCTTTTACATATGGATTTTGAGGTGACACAATTTACTCCATATCACTGGAATTGTAACTGGAGTCGTATCATCTTTATAAATTAATTTTGAGAAATTGAGATCTTTGTGATATGGAAAATTTGGCTCCAGGAACGTGGCATGTGTTATAATTTTTCCAGTCATATTTTATATTTTTAAATAAAAATCTGTGGTTTCCTTCATTTATGAACAGCATGTGTACTGTTAGCTTTATTTCTAGGCATTTCATATTTTTTTCTTGCCATTCCTAAGGGAAACTATTTTTCATTATGCTTTCTAACTAGTTATCTCTGGAATGTAGGAAACATTCTTTCGTGAACTTATTTCATATTTGCTAATTTGTTCTAATAATTTTCCAATTGATTATCCTGAATTTCCCAGGGAAATGATTTTCTTACTTTCAAATAGTGGTATTTGGTCAGGTTCTTTCTAATATTTCTGCATCTTTTTTTGTGCTATTTAATTGCTAGAGCTTTCAGAAAAATACTGAACAGCTGTGATGATCGTGGGTCATTCCGATGTGGTCCTGATGGCGATGATAAATTCTCTGGAGTTGTACTAGAGGTGAGCACAGTGTATGGAGGTGCCAAGGCACACTGGTTGAGAGAGATAAACTCTGGAGCCAAAGTACTTGCATCCTAATTCCAGCTCCTCTGTTGATTAGCTTTGTGAACTTGGGCAAGTTACATAACTTCTCTGTTCTTGACTCCATCACCTGTAAAGAGGTGATGGCAACAGTATATTACTCATGGATTGTTGGGGAAAACTAAATACATGTACATGTGTAAAATACTTATAGAGGACATTCAATATGTCCTCTATAAGTGCTTGCCTCTATCTGTAAATATGATGTCTGCTAGCTTAAAATACTTTTATCATTTTAACAAAATACCACATTTTCCTAGTTGACTAAGAGCTTTTTCAGGAATAAATGTTCAATATCAAATATCCTTTCTTTTTTTCCCCTTTCATGTGATGAACTATAAAAAAAGATTTCCTAATATTGAACCATTTTATAATGTAATGGAGTAAACGACCTTAACATGGGCTGAATATTTAAAATGATTTTATTATGAACATTTTCAAAAATAAGCAAAAGTAGAGAAAAAAGCATAGTGAACCTTATATTCAGCTTCAATGATTATCAATATTTTTGCCAGTTTGTGGCAAATCTTGTTATTCCCTTTTGTATACCTCTGAATTATACTTGTTAATATATTTTTTCTGGATCACATATGTTAATATATGTTAATATAATATACAATATATTGATATATTTACATATATATTTTAGGTGATCATGTATGATAATGTATGTTAATATAATATACAATATTTTAGTGTATTTACATCTATATTTTTAGGTGATCACATGTTAATATATGTTAATATAATATACAATATATTGATATATTTACATATATATTTTAGGTGATTATGTATGATAATATATGTTAATATAATAAACAATATTTTAATGTATTTACATCTATATTTTTAGGTGATCACATATGTTAATATATGTTAATATAATATACAATATATTGATATATTTACATATATATTTTAGGTGATCATGTATGATAATAGATGTTAATATAATATACAATATTTAATGTATTTACATCTATATTTTTAGGTGGTCACATATGTTAATATATGTTAATATAATATACAATGTATTAATATATTTACGTACATTTTTAGGTGATCACGTATGTTAATATATGTTAATGTAATATACAATATACTGATATATTTACATCTACAATTTTAGGTGATCATGTATGTTAATATATGTTAATATAATATACAATATAGTAATATATTTACATCTATATTTTTAGGTGGTCACATATGTTAATATATGTTAATATAATATACAATATGTGAATATATTTACATCTATATTTTTAGGTGGTCACATAATGTTAATATATGTTAATATAATATACAATATATGAATATATTTACGTCTATATTTTTAGGTGAGATTGGCCTAATTTTCATGTGTGTGTGATATGTTGGATTTTTTAAAAATCAAGATTGTTCTCATGTTGCAGAATAAAAATTGGATTTTATATTATCATTTTATAGAAATACTCTCTTAAATTTCTTCTTATCTTGCCCTTCTTAGATTCAGCCAATTCATGGCTAGAACATTTAAAGTCTGCAGCTTTAGGAAAGGGATCACATAGAAAAAGATAGAAAATAAAAAGGTTACTGCTATGTTGGGGTCAAACAAGAGTTTTGAAATAATACATAAAGAGCCAATCTTCCAAAATAAATAGACTTCAAACTGTGGGAGCATAAAAATGTCAAAGTGAATTTCAGTAGGCGTTGAGAAGAAAACATGTGCTTTGACTACCCACTGCAGGACCTTAAGTCCTTGGCAGGCAGGGAGGGAATAATAGAAACCCCAGACAGAGATGAGAAGCTAGGGGGAGAGGGCACCCACCAACTCTTTCCCAGGAAGAATGCACAAACAGCATGACCACAGCCCACAGCCTGGCTGCTACCAGCACACAGGGTGACTTTGTGTGAATTATAAAAAAGTTCATCTCAGAATGGGGACCATTATTTCCTTTTTAATATTAGTGTGTTGTTTTAAAACATATTTTTGAATTCCCAAGTGTTTGGATTTCTTTGAATAAATTTTTGTTTCCAACTTTTGCTCAAAAACGTCATTTTGAATTGTCACAAAAGAATGTCACATGTTCTATTTCTGATTTAAAATTAATTTTTATAAATTCTCTAGAAATATTGGGAATAATATGTAAACTGTGTTTGAACTGCAAAGTTAAAAAATTGTAGCTATTAAAAATCTTTATTGATTTTATTATCAGAATATTCTATATCATCATATAATTTTGATCAAATTGATCTTTCAAACACAAGAGATGCTGATTAAGCTCTTCCACTGTGATTGTGATTATGTCAGCTTTTCCTTCAAATTCGAATAGATTGGCTTTATATTTATTCATGATAATTATACAAAATATGTTTCTTAATGGATTTTTTTTCTTTTTCTTTTTTGTTTTTTTAGAGACAGGACCTTGTTTTGTCACCTAGGCTGGAGTGCAGTGGCAATCATAGCAGCTAGCTGCAGCCTTGAACTCCGGGGCTCAAGCAATTCTCCTGCTTCAGCCTCCGGAGAGGCTGGACCCACAGACATGCGCTATCATTCCTGGCTAATTTTTTTAATTTTTGTAGAGACAGGGTCTTGCACATTGCCCAGGATGATCTTGTACTCTAGGCCTCAAGTGATCCTTCTACCTCTGTCTCCTAAAGTACAGAGATCACAGGCATGAGCCACTGTGCCTGGCCAATGTTTCTTAATTGTTATACATTCATTTTTGACTTATTTTTATCATTATAAAATGTTGTTTGCTCAGAATTTTTTAGTCTGATAATAATATTGATACCTTTTTTATTTTGCTAGATATCTCTTCTCTCCTTTTAAATTTTAAGTATGTTATTTTAAATATGATATGTCTCTCCCAAAGAGCAAAGCTGAATTTCATTATTTGACTAAATATTAGAGACTTTACCTTTTTAACTGAGGAGTTTAATACATTTATATTTATTGTGGTAATGGATGTGCCTGATTTTAATTATTTTGTACTTTCTATTTTTGCTTCTTTAATTTTTTTCTTTTTGATTGATTTCCTTCCCTCTTGCACTAGTTTTTGTTCAAATTTTATTGACCTTTTTTCCTTCTAGTATTCTAGAAAATATACATATGGTTTTTAATTATAGTGATTTGAGATACAAATATGTTCGTATCAGATCAGATATATTTCTGTTGAATGCAAAAATAAAAATTATTTCATTTATTTGCCTCATGGAGGCAGGACGTGGAGAACTTGTATCAGGAATAGCCAAGCATCCTGGGAGAAATTTATCATGCTTTAACTTCATCCTTGCCCTTTGCATGTCTTTTATGTTTTATTTTCATGTTTTGTGTGGGTATGTATGTGAATATGTAAGACTTTATATTAACCAATATTTTTGTTGGTTAATATTAAGTAAAAGGAATTAAATAATATAAGTCAAATATTGTTAATTTATACATGAATCTTTTTTCCAAGAATGCTCTTTGAAATTTACATAGGTTTTGTTTGCTTGTTTGTTTGTTTCAGATGGAGTCTCGCTCTGTCCCCCAGGCTGGAGTGCAGTGGCATAATCTCAGCTCACTGCAAGCTCTGCCTCCTGGGTTCATGTCATTCTCTTGCCTCAGCCTCCTGAGTAGCTGAGATTACAGGCACCCACCACCATGCCTGGCTAATTTTTTGTATTTTTAGTAGAGAAGGGATTTCACTATGTTACCCAGGATGGTCTCGATCTCCTGACCTCGTGATCCGTCTGCCTCGGCCTCCCGAAGTGCTGGGATTATAGGCCGAGACACCGTGCCTGGCCTACATAGGTTTTATAATCATATTAATAATTATTTAGATATCAACTCTAAATTTTCTGACTTATTTGCTCATCACTTTTGCTTTTAGACAAAGGGATATATTTCTCATTTTTGCATTTTTTATTTTTATGTATTTCTTTGTTTACTTGGGTATTTCTTTAAGAATTAGTTTTTCTTTAGGAAGGTACATGTATGTTATTGATATATTTTAGTTTTTTTCCCATTGCCTTTTCATTCTCTAGTACTCAAATAATATTTTACCCTATATATACGTGTATATATACATATATATGTATATATGTATGTGTGTATATATGTATATATGTGTATATATATACACACATATACACGTATATATGTGTATTATATATAGTTTTTATAACAACCAGTCTGGAAAAGGGGACAGTGAAATGATAATTCTTAAACCACCTGTATTAAACTTAAAGCACATCTATGTCTTTTGGATTCCTGGGCCTTTGTTTGAAAACACTACTCTGATGTATGAAATTTTTCTGTTATGGTAAATAAACTAAATCATAAAGATGGTATTTAAAAAATCAAATTCTAAATATCTGTAATTTCATAGCACCTTGTCCAGTCCTAAACAAAAAATGATTTGCAACTCACTAAATGGGTATTAGTGATAAACGGCCATGTAAAATATCCTTCATGGCTATTGGACAAACTCCTAAACCTGAATTATCCATTAATTTGTGCCTGTATTTAAGACCTGTGCATGGATGGCGAGGAAATGGAATTCTGATTAATTTTGCACTTACAGTTTTTCAGATATTGTGCTAAGTCATTTCGATGCCTTATCTTATTCATTCTAATAGGAAATTGAAGGTTAGTTTCTGGTACATGTTACAATCCCATACTAGATACGCAGCATCTATGCCAAGGTTTCTCAGACTCTGAAACTTGTCTGTGAACTCTTTTATGCTATTTTAGAAAAGATGTTTGGCTATTCCTGATACATGTTCTCCATGTCCTGTGCTATCCTTATATTGTGTGAACGAAGTTTGCTTGGTTTTTGACACTATTGTAATAGTATGTATCACCTTTCTCTGACGGTTGCTTTTCTTTTGGGCTGTTTTCAAATCTAACTTAACCTTCATTAAATGGTCACTCCTGGTTATCAAGTCTCTGAATGAGAAGTCACAACCTTTACCAACAAAGTCCTAGGAGCAAGTATTTTTTTGTTTGACTCGACTTTTAACCTCATCCATTGTCTTCTCTGCAAAAATCAATTCATCGATAAACACAATTAAGGTATAATAATATTAACTTCACTAGAAAGGCTTTGAAACATAATTTTATGTGATTTTATATATACTGAAGAGATTTTCATAATGGCCCTGCCCTTATATTCATGTAGAACATTATGATTTGTGAAGCTCATTTATTCATACATTCTCTAATTAAAGTAACCTTTGTGGAGCACTTATAATGTGCTGGGTTAATGCTTGGTCTTGGGGAATCAAAGATCAATAAGATATGGTCACAGTCCTCAAAAGCTCATTGTCTAGTAGCAGGGTGTCATACAACAAGATATATCTCTGTGTAATATAGGAAATGCTATAGCAAAGATGTAAATAAAGTGGGAGGTGACTGTAATTTAATGACAGAAAGTAGCCAAGTGAGATCGATAGGTTTTTGTGTTTAAAGTGCTGTGACCCATAGATACTATTCACAGCCAAATTTATGGTTTATGAGTAGAAGCAAAGAAAGACATTGTCAGATTTGCGAGCTCTTAGAAAATATACTGCCCCCATATTCTTCCCAAAAACTTTACTTGAAGATAAATACCAAGCAACTGTGGGATAAATCAAAACAAAGAACTCAAGCATGGAGAAGTCATGGCACAAAAGGAACACAAGAAAGCCCTAAAATATTTTAAGGATGAATGAAATCTAAATAATTGCTGTAAATATGGTTACAAAAGAAAATTTAAATGCTGCAGGTAACTCTTCAAATAAAAGAGTCATGATATAGTAAAAACAACTCGTCATAAAGAAGCTGGGTAAAAAAGATAAGCCCAGTTACAATATTTAGAAGCAGGAGAGGTTGGGTGAGAAATCATGAAAGTTATTATGTGTACTAATCTCTCCTATTTTCATGGTCATAGTCAATATATACTACACTATAATAAGTATATTGAAAGAAAACTTAAATATAAGCAGTTGTAATGTTTAAATATTTTTGATGTGCATCATTTTTTATTTATTTTATTTTATTTTTAAAAATTTCAATAGCTTTTGGGATGTAAGTGGTTTTTTGTTATGTGGATGAAGTATTTAGTGGTGAATTCTGGGATTTTGGTGCACCTATCACCCATAATATTCTTAAATCAACCAAAAAAAAAAAAAAAAAGGAATTCAGCTCAACCCTGTTTCTAAAAGACACACATTTAAAACAAAATACTTAAAAATCTAAAAATAAAATGGATAAGGACTTGTCTTACATGAGAAAATTAATCAAGGGGAGTAAATTAACAAATTGCATCCCACCATATATAAAAAGAATAACAAACTTCTCTAAATAAAGTTTATTTCAGAAATGCAAGGATGGTTTAACATTATAAAATCTGTCCATAAAATTAATTTTGTTAGTATATTAGAAAATTCAAAAAAACTGTAATCATCTCAATACCCTAAAATACAATTGATAAAATTAGATAACTATTCATTGCAAATGCTTCTTCTTAACTAGGAGTTGAACGGTAACTTGCCTGTCATGCTTAACAGTGAAACACTAGAAAATTTCCATCAAAGTGAAAAGAAAAACTGGAGAAAGCACATAAATTTAGGAGTTTAACAGATAAGGGCCCAAGTCCCAATTCCATACATAGTAGCTGTGTGACCTTGATTTCTCCAAAGTATCTTATTTTTCCACCTGCAAAATAATGACAAGATAGTAATAGTCATGTAAAACAGTGTAAATAAACAATGTAAAACAATGATAAAATGACAGTCACTGAGTGAGTTAATTGCTGCCATAATAGAAGCTGGCTGTGTTGGGAATTAAAGAAGTGTTTTACCGCAATTTAATTTCTATGGCAACCCTATGGTGTAGGTATGTTATTATTCCCACTTTGTAGATGGGAAACTGAGAATATGAAAGGTTAAGTAACTTCTTTTAACTCATAAGGTTATTTTGAAGGATAAAAAGGAAAAGATATGTAAACTACTTTGCAGAATTAAAACATACTACCCGTAGTAAAATTTCTTAAATGCTACTTTAAAAAATGTTACTGTCAACACTGTTTTTCAATATTATTATAAGTATTTTTGCCAGGGTAGTACCAATGTAACAGAAGACAGAGATACTGAAGAGGTAGAGACAAAATTTTTATTTGTAGATGACATTTTTTAATCTACTGGGACAATCCAAGTAAATAAACTAAAAATGTATTTGAAATAAGAGTTTAGTAAGGGGACTAATTTCAAAATAAAAATACAACAATCAGTAACTTTCCTAGAGACTGACAGTAACCCAGAATATATAAAGGAAACCTCATTCAAAACAGAAACAATAAAAAATATAACTAGGAATACATTTAACAAGAAATATGCTGCATTTATTTAAACTATAAAGCTTTAATGATGAATAGAAAATAATTTTTCATTAATTGGGCAGGACACTTAATGAATGTTGGGGAAGACTATAAATATGTCAATGTCCTCCAGATAAATTTAGATGTTTACCACATCACCAGCAGAAGTCTCTAAGATAAGTTTTTAGGAAACTATTGCACAATTACAAAATTCACTTGATTGAATAAACTGCTGAGAAAACAAAAAATTTGTAAAAAGGGATAATGATGGAGAGCTTTCTCTATTAGTTATTAACATGTATTTTAAAGTGACAATAATTTGTCATCGTGGTTCTACCAAAAAAGTATGCAGACAGAAACATTAAAGAGAATTTAAAAATGCAGAAATAAGCCCAAGCATATATGAAATATTTTATCATATGATAAAGTTGGCAACTTTAAATATTGGAGAAAGGTTGGATTGTACAATAGAGACTATTGAAACAAATGACTCACCAAATGGAAGTAAGTAAAAGTATTTTGTATTAGTTCTCCAGAGAAATGGAACCAATAGGATGTGTGTGTGTGTGTGTGTGTGTGTGTATACATGCACATGGAGAGAGAGAAAGGAGAGAGGAGAGAGACTTATTTTAAGGCATTGGCTTATGTGATTACGGAGGCTGGCAAATCCAAAATCTACAGGATGGGTCAGCAGGCTGGCGACCTGGAAAGGGCCGATGTTGCAGTTCCAGCACAAAGGCTGTCTGCTGCAGAATTCTTTCTTACTAAGGGCAGGTCAATTTTGTGTTGTATTCAAGCCTTCAACTGATTAGATGAGGCCCACCTACATCAGGCACATTTGTGGAAAGCCAGGCAATCTGCTTTACTTGGTCTACTGATTTAAATGTTAATATCATAGAGAAACACCCTCACAGAACCATCCTGAATAATGTTATGTTTGACCACATATTTGGGCACTGTGGCACAGTCAAGTTTGCACATAAAATTAACCGTCAGATCTATACCTTATACTTTATACACCTAAATGTATTTCAGATGGATCAAAGATTTAGGATTTAAAGTAATCAGGTTATAAGCATAATGGAGCACAGTATAAATGGATATTTCATCTTGGAGTGAAGAATGCCTTGTTATCCATGATGTCAAAGGTAGAGAATGTTAGAGCAGGTTTTCTGGCAGACTTGTCACTGGCGTTTTGGCAAGACACTCCTTCATTGTGTGGGAGTGTCTTCATTATTGCAGGACAGTTGGCATCCCTGACTCCTGCCCACTAAATGTCAGCACCTCCCTGCTCTGTAATTGTGGGCGCTTAAAAGGCTGTCACCCATTTCTGAACACCTTCCAGGAGTGGCCTCCAATTAAGAATAGTGGTATTAGCACAAAAATTCAAAACAAGATTTAAGATGATTGCAACTTCTTTGGCACTCCTCCCGTTGAGAGGTGAGGACAATGCACTGAACTCTTAAATCTTGGTAGACTTATGGCTGCTTTGTCCAGTAGACTATGGCAGAAGTGATGCAGTGTGACTTCTGATGCTAAGTCATAAATGACCATGTAGCTCTCAGCTTGTTCCTTAAAATATTCACCCTTGGAACTCTGAGTCACCATATAAGAAATCTGACTACTCTGAAGTATGTCTACCCATGAGTTATCTTAACTCAGCCCAGGTGCCACACACGAGTGAAAAAGTCCCAGCTGTTCACGTCACCCCCAGTTGTTTGTGACTTTTTACATGGGGCCCCAGGCATAGCAGAATAGAGACAAGAAGTGGGCTCTGTCTGAATTCCCAATCCCCAGAATCCGTGCTCATTAAAGCAGTGCTTATATCACACTGCCATTTTGGGGTGGTTTGTCATGTGGCAATAGATTACTGGAATACTGACTGTAGAAAATTTAGATATCCCAAACCTCTGCACATTAGAAGACACCATGGCGATAATGGAACTGTCATTATAAATGCCAAAGTGTGAAAGTATTTGTGTTGTTTCTGATGAAATATCTCCAGAATATAAAAAGATGGGCATTAAAAAACTAAGCAAGCTATATGCTTTTGATTAATGAAATTTAAATGACCAAAAATTTAAAAAGAGGGAAGAATGTTCATAATCACTTATAGTTTAAAAAATGAGAGAACCGTAACTGATGGTGTAAGTGCCTGACTTATGGTCACAGAGCTGCTTAAGGGCAGAACACTGGATCTTTTTTCGGATTCCATGTTCAGTGCGAAAAGGTCTTGGATTGTGGAAACATACAAATACATATGATACATTTTAAATCTTGAGGTTTGAATCTGCATAACAGTAAGAGGAAGCACTTGTTGAATGTCAGGAGATAGTCCAAAGACCTTACAGGTATAATCTCATTTAATACTCACAGTAGCTATTATTATCCCTATTTATAGCAGAGGAAAGAAACTGAGGCACTGGGAGAAGAGGATCCCTGTTCAAAGTCACACAGTTAACAAGTCCTGGAGTTGGCTTTGAGCCCAAGCACCTGACCTTGGAGTCAGTACTCATAACCACTGCCTTTTCCTGTCATCTCTGCTCTCTCTTTTTTAAAATAAATAAATAAATAAATAAATAAATAAGACAAGGTCTTGCCATCTTGCTCAGGCTGGTCTTGAACTCCTGGGCTCCATCCTCCCACCTTGACTTCCCAGAGTGCTGGAATTACAGGTGTGAGCCACCATGCCTAACCCTATGCTCTGTCTAAATAATGGTGCCACCTCTCACATTCTCCTCAGTTTTGGTCAGAAGAGGAGTTCTGTAATTGTGCACACAGCTGGCAATGCCTATGCATTGCAGTGAGCTGTGAAACCCACACATGCTCTGTTTTGCTTGATGCGCTCTTGTGAGGGGCAGGCAAGATCATCCCATGCTCTGTTATGGAGTCAGTCATGGAGGTAGAGTGTTATGTCCACAGTCGTCGCGCAGATGGCTGCTGGGCAGGGACAGTGGGATTCCTAGACCTGGGCCAATGAACTTCTCACCACACCTCCCTGCCCCAAGATATGTAATGGATGACAGTCATCATCACTGTGTTACTGTGCCAATGGTAACTACTGAGAATGATAATAGTAGCAAGGAGGATATGGAGGTTCTGCGGGAAATCAGTGTTTTCAAAATGTATTTCCATGGGCCTCTTTGCCTGCTCGGGACCCTTCTGCATGAAGGCTGGGGTACCGAGAGTGGGTGATTTTTTGGAGCATTCTCAATAAAACGCTCAGGGATGGAGAAGTCCTTCACTCCTAGCTGATTCTAATGGAGCTGTATGATGTGTTTTGATGGTTTCCAAGAGCTGAGGATTGCAGAATCTAATGACAACTGCCAGATCATCCAGGGCTGCTCAGATTTGGTCTGGCTGTCAAGATGCTAGGTTGACAAGCCACTCTTGTATGCACTTAGGACAGGCAGAAGTTATTCTCATGTGGACTGGGTAAAGAGGACAAACATTGGAATGGTACCTAGAGATGCCCCGTATTGCTGCATCACTGTGAATTTGACTGTAAATGTTTGGCTGCTGTTCTTAGGGAAATGTTGACTTAGGTGGTCTTTATAACCTTTTACTACTTATAGCAGTAAACAGGAGGCATAATATTCCTTGAAGAAGAGTGGAGTAACATTGTTATGAAAACTTCATGATCAACTTATGATCAATTTCCCTGTTGGTATTTCCAGCTCTGCTTTTTAAGCCAAGGTAATCAAAGTCTGTTTTAACCTTCAGAAGTTCCAGAGTTTGGGAAAAAATGAAAACAACATAAACAGAATAAAGAGTGTGCTGACTGGGGACTGTCAGTTCTGCATCCTGCTCACATTTCAGTCATCTGGAGAAAAGCAGTCAAAAGAAGATCATAGAAGCAATTGTCTCTTGGCTTTGCTCTCTTTAGTGAAAGGCTTTTTCATGTGCCCTGATAAAAATAGGCAGGAAGGCACTAGGTGGAAATTAAAGCAAGGCAAATTGTTGGTGTCTTGACACCAAATATATCTTTTGACCTGTTTCAGCGGTTCCTTTAGCAACCATAAACCTTCCCGTGGGCTTATTAGGAGGCGCAGAGAGGCTGAGAGGAGGCAATTTGTCCACAAGCCTTATAGGAGCATGCGGGCCTGGGCTTGGCAGGTTCCCATCATTCTTTTTTCTGCAGCCATTCAGTCCTATGCAAATTCTTAAGAACATTCTTACCGCCCTATGGCCCCTGTCTTTCTTTCTTGTCACTAACCCCATTCAGTTCCTTCTCATAGATGTCCTATTCCTGACTCCCTTTCCAATTTCTGACTTCCTCATTCTCATGCCCAAATGAAATGAACCATGTTTTATTCCCCCAAGGCTCTGATCCTCTCGGTTCTACTTAATGAACGCCGTGAAGCAATTCACATCAACGGGTGGTGCATGGTCACGGCCAGGGGGTCAGGGTATGAGCCAGGTGCCAGGAGGCCGGATTTATTTTTATTAACTGTCACGTTGGGCTGGTAACTTCACTGTTCTAGGCCGGTTTCCAAATCTGTAAAATGGGTTGCACACTGTTTCTCAACCATTTTCACGGAAGTCCCTCAGTTGCTGGGGAAAGCCTTGAAGGGAGGCTGAGAGCAAGGGTTCCAGTCAACCTCTCCTCATTCTGTTCTCCCTGCCCCCACCCCACCTCACCCACTCCTGCCCACTTCATCTGAGCCCAGTTTTTACCTGTTTTATGTATTGAGATATTGCTATCACCCAGTATTCATCCATGGGCATTGCTGCTCTTTGAGATCTAGTTGAAATAGTGTTAGATCCCTCACTTTGACATCCCGTGGAAATCCAGACTTTCTCCTCATTTATGTTCAATTTAAGGGAGGCTGATGGTCCTTGGCCTCCTACAGTTCTCAGGTGTTTTTTTCAGATTTAATTTTAATTCGGGGGTATATATGCAGGTTTGTTACCTAGGTATATTGCGTGATGCTGAGGTTTGGGGTATGAATGATCCCACTACCTAGGTGCTGAGCATAGTACCCAATAGTTGATTTTTCAGCCCTTGTCTCCCTCCCTCCCTCTCCCCTCAATAGTCTCCAGTGCCTGTTGTTCACATCTTTATGTCCATGTGTACCCAATATTTAGCTCCCAATTACAAGTAAGAACATGCAATATTTGATTTTCTGTTCATGTGTTAATTCACTTAAGATAATGCCCTCCAGCTGCATCCATGTTGCTGCAAAGGACATGATTCTGTTCTTTTTTATGCTGCATAGTATTCCGTGGTGTATATGTACCCCATTTTCTTTATCCAATCCACCGTAGATGGGCATGTAGGTTGCTTCCATGCTTTTGCTATTGTGAATAGTGCTACAATCAACATACAAGTTCATGTGTCTTTTTGGTAGGAAGATGTGTCTTTGGATATATACCCAGTAATGAGATTGATGGGTTGAATGGTAGTTCTGTTTTAAGTTCTTTGAAGAAATATTCAAACTGCTGTCCACAGTGGCTGGACTAATTTACAATACCACTAACAGCGTGTAAGTGTTCCCTTTTCTCCACAGCCTCAGTAGCATCTGTGATTTTTTGACTTTTTCAATTATAGCCATTCTGACAGGTGTGAGACGGTATCTCATTGTGGTTTTGATTATTTGCATTTCCCTTTATGATTAATGAGGTGGAGCATTTTTTTCATATGCTTGTTGGCTGCTTCTATGTTTTCTTTTGAGAAGTGTCTGTTCATGTCTTTTGTTCATTTTTAAATGGGGTTATTTGGTTTTTGCCTGTTCAATTATTTAAGTTCCTTTTAGATTCTGGATATTACACCTCTGTCAGCTGCATAGTTTGCATGTATTTTCTCCCATTCTGTAGGTTGTCTGTTTACTCTTTTGATAGTTTCATTTGTTATGCAGAAGATCTTTAGTTTAATTAGATGCCACTTGTCAATTTTCATTTTTGTTGCAATTGCTTTTTGAGGACTTAGTCATAAATTATTTCCCAAGGTTGATGTCCAGAATGGTGTTTTCCAGGTTTCTTCTAAGATTCTTATAGGCTCTTTTTGGGTTCCATATTAATTTTAAAACAGTTATTTTTAGTTCTGTGAAAAATGATAGTAGTTTGATAGGAATAGTGTTGAATCTGTATATTGCTTCATGCAGTATGACCATTTTAAGAATATTGATTCTTCTAATCCGTGAGCATGGATTGTTTTTCCATTCGTTTGTGTCATCTATGATTTCTTTTAAAAAAAATTTTTTTTTTATTATTATACTTTAAGTTCTAGGGTACATGTGCACAACGTGCAGGTTTGTTACATATGTATACATGTGCCATGTTGGTGTGCTGCACCCATTAACTCATCATTTACAGTAGGTATATCTCCTAATGCTATCCCTCTCCCCTCCCCCAACTCCATGACAGGCCCCGGTGTGTGATGTTCCCTGCCCTGTGTCCAAGTGTTCTCTTTGTTCAGTTCCCACCTATGAGTGAGAGCATGTGGTGTTTGGTTTTCTGTCCCTGCAATAGTTTGCTCAGAATGATGGTTTCTAGCGTCATCCATGTCCCTACAAAGGATATGAACTCATCCTTTTTTATGGCTGCATAGTATTCCATGGTGTATATGTGTCACATTTTCTTGATCCAGTCTATCATTGATGGACATTTGGGTTGGTTCCAAGTCTTCGCTATTGTGAATAGTGCTGCAATAGACATACGTGTGCATGTGTCTTCATAGCAGCATGATTTATAATCCTTTGGGTATATAATGGGATGGTTGGGTCAAATGGGATTTCTGGTTCTAGACCCTTGAGGAATCACCACACTGTCTTCCACAATGGTTGAACTAGTTTACACTCCCACCAACAGTGTAAAAGTGTTCCTATTTCTTCACATCCTCTCCAGCACCTGTTGTTTCCTGACTTTTTAGTGATCGCCATTGTAACTGGTGTGAGATGGTATCTCACTGTGGTTTTGATTTGCATTTCTCTGATGGCCAGTGATGATGAGCATTTTCTCATGTGTCTGTTGGCTGCATAAATGTCTTCTTTTGAGAAGTGTCTGTTCGTATCCTTTGCCCACTTTTTGATGGGGTTGTTTGATTTTTTTCTTGTAAATTTGTTTAAGTTCTTTGTAGATTCTGGATATTAGCCCTTTGTCAGATGGGTAGATTGTAAAAATTTTCTCCCATTCTGTAGGTTGCCTGTTCACTCTGATGGTAGTTTGTTTTGCTGTGCAGAAGCTCTTTAGTTTAATTAGATCCCATTTGTCCATTTTGGCTTTTGTTGCCATTGCTTTGGGTGTTTTAGTCATGAAGTCCTTGCCCATGCCTATGGCCTAAATGGTATTGCCTAAGTTTTCTTCTAGGGTTTTTATGGTTTTAGGTCTAACATTTATGTCTTTAATCCATCTTGAATTAATTTTTGTATAAAATGTAAGGAAGGGATCCAGTTTCAGCTTTCTACATATGGCTAGCCAGTTTTCCCAGCACCATTTATTAAATAGGGAATCCTTTCCCCATTTATTTTTTTTGTCAGGTTTGTCAAAGATCAGATAGTTGTAGATGTGTGGTATTATTTCCGAGGGCTCTATTCTGTTCCATTGGTCTATATCTCTGTTTTGGTACCAGTACCATGCTGTTTTGGTTGCTGTAGCCTTGCAGTATAGTCTGAAGTCAGGTAGTGTGATGCCTCCAGCTTTGTTCTTTTGGCTTAGGATTGTCTTGGCAATGTGGGCTCTTTTTTGGTTCCATATGAACTTTAAAGTACTTTTTTTCCAATTCTGTGAAGAAAGTCATTGCTAGCTTGATGGGGATAGCATTGAATCTATAAATTACCTTGGGCAGTATGGCCATTTTCACAATATTGATTCTTCCTATTCATGAGCATGGAATGTTCTGCCATTTGTCTGTGTTTTATTTCGTTGAGCAGTGGTTTGTAGTTCTCCTTGAAGAGGTCCTTCACATCCCTTGTAAGTTGGATTCCTAGGTATTTTATTCTCTTTGAAGCAGTTGTGAATGGAAGTTCATTCATGATTTCGCTCTCTGTCTGTTGTTGGTGTATAGGAATGCTTGTGATTTTTGCACATTGATTTTGTATCCTGAGACTTTGCTGAAGCTGCTTATCAGCTTAAGGAGATTTTGAGCTGAGATGATGGGGTTTTCTAAATACACAATGATGTCATCTGCAAATAGAGACAATTTGACTTCCTCTTTTCCTAATTGAATACCCTTTATTTCCTTCTCCTGCCTGATTGCCCTGGCCACAACTTCCAACACTATGTTGAATAGGAGGGGTGAGCCAGGGCATCCCTGTCTTGTGCCAGTTTTCAAAGGGAATGCTTCCAGCTTTTGCCCATTCAGTGTGATATTGGCCGTGGGTTTGTCATAAATAGCTCTTATTATTTTGAGATATGTCCCATGAATACCTAGTTTACTGAGAGTTTTTAGCATGAAGGGCTGTTGAATTTTGTCGAAGGCCTTTTCTGCATCTGTTGAGATAATCATGTGGTTTTTGTCTTTGGTTCTGTTTATATGATGGATTACGTTTATTGATTTGTGTATGTTGAACCAGGCTTGCATCCCAGGGATGAAGCCGACTTGATCGTGGTGGATAAGCTTTTTGATGTGCTGCTGGATTTGGTTTGCCAGTATTTTATTAAGGATTTTTGCATCGATGTTCATCGGGGATATTGGTATAAAATTTTCTTTTATTGTTTGTTGTGTCTCTGCCAGGCTTTGGTATCAGGATGATGTTGGCCTCATAAAATGAGTTAGGGAGGATTCCCTCTTTTTATATTGATTGGAATAGTTTCAGAAGGAATGGTACCAGCTCCTTTTTGTACCTCTGATAGAATTTGGCTGTGAATCCATCTGGTCCTGGACTTTTTTGGTTGGTAAGCTATTAATTATTGCCTCAACTTCAGAACCTGTTATTGGTCAATTCAGAGATTCAACTTCTTCCTGGTTTAGTCTTGGGAGGGTGTATCTGTCCAGGAATTTATTCATTTCTTCTAGATTTTCTAGTTTATTTGTGGAGAGGTGTTTATTGTTTTCTCTGATGGTAGTTTGTATTTCTGTGGGATCGGTGGTGATATCCCCTTTATCTTTTTTTTATTGTGTCTATTTGATTCTTCTCTCTTTTCTTCTTTATTAGTCATGCACAGACAATATATAGTAAACACCTGAGCATTCCAAACTCAATTCTATACCATCCAGTTCCACCCAGCTTGTTACCCCTCCGTCCTGTAACACCATGCTGTATCCAGGAGAAATGAATTTTTTTGTTGTTGTTGTTGTTGCTCAGGTTTTTGTTTTAAGTTAAAACATTGCAGATAGAATTAAAACTGAGACATCATCATGTACCTGTTCTTGATTCTGTTCCCTTTCTTGTTACCCAGAGCTTGCATCAGAGTTTGGCGTCTCTTATTCCTATGCACATTTTTATGCTATTATCACCTATTAAGCATATGGAATTATCTTGTTCACTTTTTGCTGTTGTTTATACTAGATAGATTCAAAGAATATCATTCTAGAACTTTTAATTTTCTTTCAACATTATAATTTTAAGATTTCCCTTTATATGTGTGGTCCAGTTCAGTTTTTTTCACTGCCTTATAAATATAATGAAAATTATTTACTCGTTTTATTATTGGGGGATGTTTCATTTACTATTATGAAATATATTGCAATGAACATTCTGGTATATTTTCTTGTCCATAAGTGACAAAACTGTTAGAAAAGTGTTTTATAAGCCAGAAAGGATGAAGGAAAATTAAAGGGAGAGTCACACCATATTCCTGTTTACTATGTCAATTTTTCCAAATTAATAAATTAGATCTCTACCTCATATTTTTTTTTAAAAAAATCAACTATAAGGTCCATTAAAGACCATGGGCCGGGCACGGTATCTCATTCCTGTAACCCCAGCACTTTGGGAGGCTGAGGCAGGCGGATCACCTGAGGTCAGGAATTCAAGACCAACCTGGCCAACATGGTGAAACCCCATCTCTACTAAAAATACAAAAATTAGCTGGGCGTGGTAGTGTGCACCTATAGTTCCAGCTACTCAGGAGGCTGAGGCAGGAGAATCGCTTGAACCTGGGAGATGGAGGTTGCAGTGAGCCGAGATTGTGCCACTGCACTCCAGCCTGGATGACAGAGTGAGACTCCATCTCCAAAAAAAAAAAAATGTAAGTGCGGAAAACAAAATGTTAAAAATAAAATGCAGAACAATACTTTTGTGATATTAAATTTCTTAATTAAGCTAAAGGAAAGCACAAATAATAAGTGAAAAATGAACACTTCCTACTGTATTAACAAATAATGACACCCCTCCCCAGAAAACTTCCTTTTTCTCCTATCCAAAAGCCCACTGTTAAGTACAATTTTCTTGCTCATCTCTTATTTTTTGGATGAGTAAATCTACTCTTACACATTGGCTAATGTTGATCCCTTTTTGCAAAATGATCAAGTCCCACTGACATTTCCATTTGGAAATTTTATCTAATCCTTAAGACCCAGATGAATCATAGCTTCTCCAGTTTCACATAAGTGACTATGAAGACTTCCTTCCCTGGCTTTTTAAAGGAGCTTGTTTAAGTTTTTCTTTTGAAGTATACCATTCGGCTTTTAAAAATAAATTCACGCTTGTTTCAAAGGCTGAACATACAGTTGGAAGAACAATATCTACCTTAGAGCTTGTAGCATGTTAGGTAGTGTCCTCTAAAATTTCATGTCCACTCTGTACCTCAAAATTTGAACTTATTTGTAAATAGGTTATTTGCAGATGTAATTGGTTTAAGATTGAGATGAGATCATACTGGATGAGGGTGGGCCCCAAACCCAATGACTGATGTTCTTATAAGAGGAGGAGAGGACACACATAATCACTAAGAAGAGGGCTACGGGAAGATGGCGGCTGAGATTGGTGTGATACAGTTATACAATCCAACGAATGCCAAGGGTCTCCAGGAGCCCCCAGAAGCTAGGAAGAGGCCAGGTACGATGGTTCACACCTAATCCCAGCACTTTGGGAGGCCGAGGTAAGAGGATGGTTTGAGCCCAGGGGCTCAAGACCAGCCTGGGCAAGAAGGTAAGTCCTCGTCTCTACAAAAAAAAAAAAAAAAAAAAAAAAATTAAAAACTTAGCTAGGTGTGGTGGATTGTGTGCCTGTAGTCCCAGTTACTCAGGAGGTTGAGGTGGGAGGATCACTTGAGCCCAGGAGTTAGAAGGTGCAGTGAGCTATGATCACGTAAGTGCACTCCAGCCTGGGTGACAGAAAGAGACCCTGTTTCTAAAGAAGAAAAAGAAGAAGAAGAAGGAGAAGGAGAAGGAGAAGAAACAGCAGCAGCTAGGAAGAGTCAAGAAAGAGTCTTTCTTCAGAGTCACTGGAGAGAGCATGGCCCTGTTGACACCTTGATTTTGGACTTCCAGACCTCCAGACCTGTAAGAGAATAAATTTCTGTTGTTCTAATCCATGGTTTGTGGTAATTTGTTACCATGGGTCATTTATTAAAAAGTAATACGCAGCTATAGGTCTGTGTGCTAGTCAGGCTATCATACTTCAGAGTGCCTGTGGGTGACCGGAAGCACATCTTCATTTCATTTTTTACGCTGGTTTGTGTCATATGCCTTGATTGAAACCTAGTCACAGCTGATTGTATCAAGGATCAGGGCATAGCTAAAAACAATGAAGAGGAGCATGAGGGAGGCCAACCACCTTTGAGCTGACTTGAGACCAACTTAGTCCAAAAGGGGCACCCTATATTGGAAGATGGCAGTAGAGTGTAATCCAATCTTATTTCTTTAAAATATCTAAATACTAGGTAAACCCTGAAAAGTTTACTCACTTAGCTTTGATCATTATTCTAATAGTGCTGCATTACCTTGTCAGTTCTTTTTGATGCCGTCTTATGCATCAAATTCAGACACATTGGAACAGAGAATATTTGTGCAGTGATCCGGTGCACAAAAAATGTCCCCCTGTCATTTCACATCCCCATAGGTCCTATTAATAAAACTTCTTCACTGGTGGACATTTTGTCTCATCTTTCTTTACATTTCCAAGAATATGAAGAATAACTCTTAACGTAATCTCTAAACAGTTTATCCTTGAAAGCTATATTACTTTCATGGATCACCTTCTCTGGAAAGCACTCTGAATCCCCTAGGCAATGTTAGTTTCTTCCTTAGATATCCCTGTTATAGTACAAAGCGCACTGTATAGACCATTTGGGTTCACATTTCTGTCACCCCAATAGACTGTGAATCCCTTTGGAATAGTGTTAGACACTCCTTTGTCTGAGGACCACTGTACCCTATATATCTGTTATCACATTGATCATTTGCATTGGAACTACTTATTGACTAGTTTTCCTCTCTAATAATGAGTGAGCAGCTTCAGGAAAGTGATTTTGTTTGCTTCATTCTTGTACCTCCAGCACTAGTATAGTATTTGGTAGACACACAATAGGTGCTCAATTAATCGTATTCAATAAGAGCTCTAAAAGAGTTTAGTGGTAACAAATATTACCATTATGGAACATCTGCATGGCTAAGTACCTAAATCATCACATTTAATTCTCCCAACAACCCCATCATCCTACAGGTGAAGAAATGGAAGCTCAGAGAAGTTGTGGTGCCTGTTCAAGATCACTCAGCTGGTAGGTTGGGAAGCAGGATTCATCTCCTTCCTAAGTCTGCTCTTCATCTATGTCAGTGTGCTGCTCTCTGGCCTGAAATTCTTAACTTCCAGAAATCAAGCAACATTAACATACCTAAATTACTTTCATGATCTACTAACTCACTCACCTAAATTTTAGATTCGCATTTTAGGATTATGATAAAACAGTGGTTCACACGAGGAAGCAATTTTGCCTCCAGGCAATATTTAACAATGTCCGGAAACATTTTTGGTGGTCACGACTTAGTGGGGGGAATGCTATTTGCTGGTAGAGAATAGGGATGCCGCTAAACATCTTAAAATGCATAGGACAGCTCCTTGCAACAAAGAATTGTCCAGCCCAAAATATCAACAGTCCTGAGGTTGAGAAACCTTACTATGTAAGGATAGCATGAGTACTTGTACTTTAAAATACTTCACTATCTTGGTAAACATATTTTCCTTTTCCAATACAGAGAATGAGTATCATTATCTCTGACTGAAGATGAAGAACGGAAACAGTGATTTGTTTATGATGGAGAAGAGAGTCTGCCATAAAGTCTTACTGGACCCAGGATGGCCTACACCTTCTCTTCTAGCTTTGCCATCTCTAAAACTGGCTTTTCTGGGATAGAGATCTTTGTTCCTTGGTCTGAAATCCAAATACATGATGCAGAAAAAGTGAGAAAAGTGATTTAGGAATGAGTGGTTCGTGGAGAGGGCTCCTCATTTTCTGGATAAAGGCAGTAGCTCTACTTAGAATCACAGAATTAAAACCAAGAGAGGCCTCAGAGACCATTTAGCCCCCCATCCCACTCCTAATTGTACAGTGGCAGGAAGTGAGGTGTGAGAACTGGAACTATGTGCTCAGTATCACCTAGTGAGTGGCATCCTGGATGGAACTTAGGGCTCCTGGCTTTCAGTTTAGTGCCTTTTTCTCCATCCCACTTTGTTATTTGACTACACTAGGCTAACTGAAGAGAAAGTTCTTGTAATTTCAGAGAAATCTTCAGCTTTTTCTTCTGCACATCTGGGATGACACTCTCGTAGTAAATGGAGAATAACTGTGCTCCAAACAAGAATGCTAGGATTTAGGTAGCAAGAGTATTAGGTACACAATCAGAATGGGATGCCCTCTGGACCTGGGACTCACTTAAAAATAGAAGTCAGTGTTTCAACAGAGATCCTTGCTGCATTATGAACTGACAGAAAGAAAGGTTTTGATCCTAACATAGTGATACAGAGGGGATTAATAGAAGTGAATTCAACTGCAGCTAAGGGGTTGGTACAGCTCATGTCCCAGTTGCATCCTGTCTTACCAAGGAAGCTGAAGTGACAGATCCTAAGATTTGGCCAAGCCTCGTGATCTAATTGGAAGTGTCAGTAGGATTGGACAGATAAGAATACAGCTGGCCAGGCGCTGTGGCTCACGCCTATAATCCCAGCACTTTGGGAGGCCCAGGTGGGTGTATCATTTAAGGTCAGAAGTTCAAGACCAGCTTGGCCAACATGGTGAAACCTCATCTCTACTAAAAATATAAAAAAAATTAGCCAGGCATGGTGGTGGGCGCCTGTAATCCCAGCTACTTGGGAGGCTGAGGCACAAGAGTCGCTTGAACCTGGGAGGCAGAGGTTGCAGTGAGCCGAGATTGTGCCAATGCACTCCAGCCTGGGTGACAGAGCAATATGCAGTCTCAAAAAAAAAAAAAAAAAAAGAAAGAAAGAAAAAAAAAATACAACCAACCTGGAGACCACTTCCCCACAGGAAGCCTTTGTAGGCACAGACTTCCCCAGGGTGAGAATAATGGAGTCTTTCAAAAATCAGGCAATATGACCAAAAGCTAATTCTCAAAAACTCAATTGGTCAAAATTCAATTCATCAAATGACCAATTTATTAAATGTGTTACAGTTTAAAAGCTTCAAAGTGACTGTTCTAAAAGCTTTGGCAGAAATGTTCATTTTTGGCTACTGATTACATAATAAGATTTTCTAATTATGAACTAATCTAAAATTCTTCTGCCCTTTGAGTGACTGGGAAGCATATTTTAAAATTCTGAAAAGTGGACCAAAGAAAAATCACTATAAAACATTTTTTTCACATAAAATACTATTTTTCTATAACTCAAACTTCTGTATTTCAAATGTAATAAGCTCTTTGTTACTTCTGATTTCCTTCTGATGCTTGTTTGTGAATGCATTTTTCTGTTTTCAAAAGCCTTCCAGGATTTTAGGTATTCTTTTGCAAATCCCTCAAATCAGCCTTGTGTATATTTCTAGCAATTAAAATTTTAAAGATAAACTAAATGAAAAAATGCTAAGGAAATCAGTATGAACTAAAAATGTTGCTAAAATGTTGGTTTTTTCATTTTTAATAAGGAACAATTTGGTTGTGTTGACTTGTTGGTAGTTTGCTGACGAATTAGACATAAAATATTAAAGCCATTCACATCTGGGGAAAGGGAATAAGAATTCTCAAAATACTGTGGTAGGTTGTATGCTTGTACCTCAAATTTCATATTTCACATAGAAATGTGAAAGAAGAATTAAAAATTCTAGAAATTCTGAAAGATTTGTGAAAACAACAACAAAAAGACATTAAAAGAGATTTCTGAGTGGAGTTAAAAAATGATATTAACCAAAAAATGTGTTTATAAAGTGATAAAATTTTGGTTTCTGATAATGAAATAGTTAATATTTAGAAAGTTATATTTCATCATTGGTAGTAAAAATAAAACATTCTTAAAGTTGTTAAGTAATCATTGTTAAAGTGGTTCTAAGAACTTGTTTGATAAATAAGGGAGTAGGTAAATTTAGCAAATTGTACTGTCAACTGTCTTCATCAAATTGGTGAATCAGTGAATTGAATTTCAGTGCACTGGCTTTTGGCGAGTTGTGTCCAAGCTGGGTGCAAGCAAAAACAGATATTTGCAGTTGTAGGAACAGAAAATGGAAGCCGTGCCCTAGTGGCCTGGAATTACTCATTGCAGTAAGAAAGCAACGTCATCTGCTGTAAGAAAGGGCAGGTCAGTTGGTACAGGGCCCATGGAACTGGGAAAGGTCTAGAGGGCTGTTGTGGAGTGTGGGCCACGCAGCTGAGCAAGGACACATGGTGACATGGCTGAGTGGGGCCGAGGCCCAGCTGAGATCTGTGAACACCAAACTGTTGTGATGGGGTTGCTGGTCAGCGCTCTCTTCTGATCCGCTTTTTCTCTTTCTTCAAGTTGCTGTCCAATTGCCATCCTGAGCACCTTGGATGAAACAGCATCTGTCATCTCTTCCCACTTCCTCATCCAGCTAGTTTTTTTCTCTCTCTTTTTTTTTCTTTTTTCACAGTGCGAATCTTGTCTGTTTACTTGTTTGTCTCTCCTCACTAGAATGTAAGCTCCATGAAATCAAGAACTGTGTGTTTTCTCCACTGCTATATTCCCAGTGCCTAGAAGGGTGTAGGACACTGAGAATGTGCTCAATAAATATTTGTTGAGTGAATGAACACATGTGTGGGTAACATAAAAGGAACTCTGTGATAAGGCCCTGGCCCATCTCTTTCACCTATTCCGGTTTTCTTTTACTGGCTCCTGTTCTCCAGTCATACTGAAGTATCCACTAATTGTTTCCTGGGAAAAAAACAAAAACAAAAACAAAACACACAAAAAAAACCTGTTATTTCTTACCTGCCACTTATTTCTTTTTTGTTTTCATTTTTTAGATGAGTTCTCACTCTATCACCCAGACTGGAGTGCAGTGGCATGATCATAGCTCACTGCAGCTATGATCATTGAACTTTAGGGCTCAAGCGATCCTCCTACTTCAATTTCCCAAGAAGCTGGTACTACAAGTGTGTGTCACCATGCCCAGCTTATTTTTAAATTTATTTGTAGAGATGGAGTCTCACTCTGTTGCCCAGGTCTTGAAGTCCTGGGCCCAAGCCATCTTCCCACCTTAGTTAGCCTCCCAAATGGTTGGAATTACAGGTGTGAGCCACTGGTCGGGTCCTTACCCTGTATTTTAAAGTTTACTGCTCCTCTGCCTAGAACCTCCTTCCTGCTTTGCTCATGCTGTTGATTCCTGCTTGTCACTTAATCACCCTCTGGAGCCTCTTCCCTGTCTCCAGGAATAGCTGATCACTGTGTGGCCCCATTGCTTCATACATCTCTGGATGGTGCTTCCATGATCACCCTGGAATGTAAGTATCTATTCACACAACTCTGTCTGCGCTATGCTATGTGCTTTCTTACATCAAAATTGTACCTAGATCATCTTTATTTCCCCAGCATCTGTCATCAGGTCTCAGTAAAGATGTGTTGAGTAAATGAGTATATGACCAGGAGACAGGTTGAGTTTATTTGTCCATTGGGATATTAAGAAGCAGATACTTTGGAACTCAACCATCTGTAGCCCAACCAGGCCCCAGGGATGACAGATTACACAGAAGATGGCACATCATAACCACCTGAGACTTACCTTGCTGAGGTGAACCGAGCTGAAACACTGTGAGCCACACCTTCTCCTCTTGTACTAAACTATAGATAAGAAAAATGCCCTGTGAGCATTTCCCGGGGCTGGAGTCTCATCTTAGCATTCACAAAGCTACAGCAGGGACCCAAAGGAATGCAAGGACTGAATTCAGTCACGGTGTCATGATTCCATCTCTTTGAACTCCTTCTGAATCTTGAGAATGGGGTGGTGGTGCATTCCCAAGAGGAAGAAGGAAACAGATATAGGAGGCAAGCAAACCAGGGAAGCCATATAATATAAAAATACCGCTGCACTATATGTAGCAGAGGTAGATCAGAATGTCTTTATTCTTAGCTTCACCAACTACTAGTACCTGGAAAGGAGTGAATCCTTGGCCCTGGTTGGTTCTCTTCCACAGGGAAGGTGGGAATGGGAGGGAGGTAAAGCCTTGAGCTCCTCCTAAAGGTGAGTTGCTGCTACTACTGTGGTCCTCGGTCCCTGGTTATCTTCTCCCAGATAGGGGCAGTAATACATAACCAGAGTGAGGACACACGGAAGTTATGTCAGGGTGTCTCAACCTCCTTTACAGATGGTGTTAGAACAACCTGTGCATTAAGGGGACAGGCGGTGAGATTTATCTAATTAATACTCTGTTGGATGGAAGCAAAGAGAAGAATCAAGGCAAATGCAAATGTAGTTTCTGCCATTGCCTCAGTTACTTAGGAGATGAATCTATTTCTAAAGACAGAATTAGAAAAAAAATCATTCTACATCCTCCCTTGGCTTTGGTCACTTCTCATTTTGAGAACTTGGATTCTATGAGTTTCTGGATATACAGCCTCTCTAATTTTCTTCTTGGGCTTCACCATCTGAGAGCAGGATGCTTCTGTGAAAATGCATGGAAATAATTACAGAAAATCGTCTCCAAGAGGCACTGGCCAAACAGAAAAAATGACAAGATGCCTTTGGGTATAAATCTAGAAAGGGCACATGTGAACTGTAAATGACACCTCCCAGTACAGTTTATGGCTGTTTGACACTTTGGGAGCTTAGGTGGTCCTCTCTGTAATTTTCATCAGATTGAATGCACTTTGAAACGGAACCAACATTGTTAGCGCAGCTTGGGAGCCGCTGTCTATTTTTTCCCCACTTGAATACCAGCCTCACCAAAAAGAGTTTAAATTTTAGATACGTTCACTCCCTGAGCAAAACTCCCATGGAAAATGATGCTTGGGAGGACATGCAAATGTGCCAGTGACCTACATACGGAGCCTATGAGCCCATCAGATTGCTTCTGCCACTTGAAACCTGGGGAAAAATGGAAAAATAAAACTGTATTTTGTGTGGCGTGCTCCAAAAAGCACTAAGATTTTTTCCAGGGTTGATTTAGAAAAGATGATTTATTAGGGGTATTTTCCTTTGTCTTTGTGACATTGCCAAATGACACATTTAAACTAGATGTGGTTATTCATGCCGTAATTAAAGTGTGAAATTATTATATTTGATGTTTTATTTTAGGGTTTTAAAACTTCATGATTCTCTCACAACCCACAGCAGCAGTAGCTTAAAAAAAAAAAAAAAACAGAGGTTATGGGATTCAATAGCCAGGTAAACAGGGCACGTGCATAATATACCACTGCCACTTTCCTTGTGCCTAGACATACAGAAGGTATTTGCGGAGGTTAGTTTGGGACTAATAAAATTGATTGGGCTAAGGGAATTATGTGGCAGGGTGGGTGTCTGTTTTCTGGAGGTCTGCACTGGGAGGAGGCACACTTTGGAAATGTGGGCTTCATTTCTCTGGCAGCACTGGTACTTGTCTTTCCTTGGCTGGTTGTACCCTCATTCTTACATATTCAAGCATGCTTGGAAACTGTTCCTCAAAATAGAGATAGTACAATTGGATATGGCCCCTGGACTGCATTTCTTGGGTGCGTGAGTGCGTTTGATGTTTGTCAAGAGGTTCAAAGGAACCTAAAAGACTTGGAAGACCTCCGAGTGCATCAGGGCTGGCAGAAAGTCCAAGAGATGAAGATTTTGTGCCATGAAGGAAATTAAGGCGTAGAAAATGAATGGGCGATGATTGCAGGCACAGAAAGAACAGGAATGAGCAAAGAGTTATTATGTGACACAGGACATTTTCAGATTCAAGCAATAAAAATGTACTTCATACTAGCTCAGGACAAGACATAAGTGGGTGGTGGTAGTGGGAGAGAGGGTTTATTCAGAGGTATCTGGGAAGTACATGGATAGGCCTATGAAAACAGAGAGAGGGGCTCAAGAATCACTTTCATCTCCTCTTTCTCAGCTTTGTCTGACTTGTCTTTATTTTCAATTAGCTTTCTCCGTGTGGCTGAGAAAATGGTCAACAGTCATGTGTCTATACTCCTCGAATTCTCAATCCACCTATAATAAGAAGAACTAGTCAATCGTTTCACGCCAATTTCCTGGATTGGCTCATTTGGGGTTGTGTTGTTGGGAGGATGCCGTGCAGGATGTCTGCTCTTGGTCAGGTGTCCACTCTGTGCTGGGGAGGAGAGAGGAGGGCACTTGCTTGGCATCCCCACCAGAATTACTGGAAGTTAAGAGGGAATCCCCCAAGGGAAAAATATCCTGTTAGCAGAATACAGGAATGAGAAACCTACTGGGCAGACAGTAACAGAAGTCATCATTAGCCACCTGCCTTTGACCCTGCCTTCCTCAATCAGCTACCTTATAGCTCAGGTCAGCAATCTCCTCTACCATGGTGGCAGGATTATCTTTTGTCTCAGGGCTAAAGAAAGGCACGGCCAAGCTCTGGAACAACATCAGAGAGTAAAGAGTTGTAGAGATAAATGCAGAACTCACTGTGTCCACTTTGCCGAAGAGAAGGCAAAGCCAGAAAGTGACATTTCTAAGGCTACCAAGCTAGCAGTAAGTTGCAGCACTGGAACTAGAACCTTTATGAATTTTACAGGAAAGGGTAATAGAAGAAAGCCATTTTCAAGAGAGGTTAGTGGGCTGTCGTGGTGAGGCTTCACAGCATCGTCTTCCTGGTGGCAGGGTCTGGCCCTGTCTCCTTGGTGTCTTAGACTGGACCAGCAGGAGCTTTGTGGGGATGTGCCTCTGACCAGGTGCAGACTGGCTCCAGAGTCTGACAAGGGGGATGCCAGGAGGCAGGCTGAATCCCACTCAGGCACTTGGGGGGCAGACAGAGGGAAGTTTTGGCTTGGTGAAGTCCCAACACCGGAAGCACGTGCCAGGGTCACGGGGACCTGGCTGGTTCAGACTATGGTGCCAGGCCAGATTCTCACTGGCTCAGGATTGGCTAGGGTTGAGCTTCCACACTAGAGACAAACAGGAGGAAATGATGAAGGATCAAAAGGCCTCTGAGACACTAGCATCAAGATGGGAACAGAGGACAAAAGGAGAAGGACAGAATCAAAGGGTCCCACTTTTCTGGGGGCTGTATCTATGCTTTTGTCTAATGCCATGCCCTACAGAAGTTAGAATGCTGTGTCCTTCCTGCTTTGTCACTAGAGTACCTGCTTAAGGTCACCTGAAGCAGGCAGTGGCTGGGGTCTCCACATCTCAAGGGCTGGATTAGAACCCCTGGGTCGGCTTCCCAGGCCCCACAGAAACTTCCCCTTTCCGAAGCTGTGTTCAGAAGGCTTAACCTGCATGTTAAGTAGATTCGGCTATTTAAAACTCCTGTGACTGCCGTAGGCATGTATCCTATTCTTCAATTTCCTCTTGGAAGCTTTGTACTTCTGGAATCTAACTTCTCTGCCTCCTTCCCACATTGTTTTGAGTCAACCACATTTCATTGTCCTTAATTAACCTGGAGGTATTAATGCTGAGGACACAGATGAGAAAAGCTGTTGTTTCTGAAATTAAATTTTACTTCCTTCTCCCCTTCTAGGAAAGGTTAGGGCAGCCAAGAATATATAGGTCATGTTTCCAATTATAAAACACCGATGATGCTATTTTTTCCTCCTGTACTAATAAAAATAGAAATGAACAAGGGAAGCCGAGCTGTCTATAGGAAGCCAGCAGTCCCCAACATGGCTGCTGCGATCACCAGTTGTTAACCACCAACAGGACTAGGTCACGTGGCATGACAGGGTATGCCAAGCAGCCAGGGAGGGTCTTTATGCAGCAGAGTCACTAGGTGGCACTATCAATAAGGAAGGACAAAAAGTATTCCTTGCCACCAGATCTGTGCAAAGAAAGACAATAAGCAGTTAAGATAATAGGTGTGAAAAATGAAACTTGTGGTCTTATCCCATAAAATAGAGCAATATCAGTGGTTCTGAGCTTTTGAATTCCTGGATAGTAGACGCTTGAAAGTGGTCAAAATAAGGATGGGTATTGGAGGTGGAGGGAACAAAATTTGCAAAGACTGCTATGTAGAACAGTGCTTTATTTGTGAAACGTAAGCACCTGTGGTTCAATGTGCCATGGCTTCAGCTTCCTATGGGACTGGAGGAACATGTGATGTTGGAAATGGAGAGAGTGATATGAACAAGAGTAGTCTTGGAATATCCTCCTAAGAATTTTATCGAGAGAGATTGGGAGGTGGTTGACGCAGGAGAGTGACATCTGCAGGTTAGGATCTTATAGCTGCAGGTGAGAAATGATCAGAGCTGAGCTAACACCCTAATACAGAAGATGAAATGGAGCATTTGAGAGGTTTTAGACAGGAACATCTAATGGGTGGGCCATCAGGGGAAAGGCCACTGTAAATGCCTCTCTCCCTAAAAATGCTCTAAAAACATCCTTAGTGTTCCTTTAACCCTCTAATATGCCACCAATAATCCAAGAATAGAACCTTCATGTGGAGGAGATCTTCAAGATGTTTAACCCAATGAAGTGACTCATTGACCCAATTTCTGCTGTAGAGAACATTTAGACTCTTGAAGCAAGTCAGTGGATTGTGGAAGAGTGCAAATGGTAGGAATTATAACTTCCTCCCTAGTGCTAACAGTAGCTGATGCTGTCAGCATCCTGTCTGTATCCCACCAGACCTTGCATCCTCAGGGCATGCCAGCTACTCCAGTGTGGCAGGCTGGAGTGCTAAGGAATTAACCACCTCCCGGACAGCCCTCAACTAATGGCTGATAGGAGTTACCACATAATACTCCCTCTGGAGACCCCTTCCCAAAGGGGGATAACATTGAAGCACCTGTTTCCCAGAATTCTCCAGCAATATTACGCTTTAGAGACCTACAGTGGTGAATGGCTTCATAATATCCTTTTGCTTGGTTCCTTCCCTTCCCTGTCCCAGTTTTCTACTCACCCATCAGGGTTTGGTGGGACCATCTCTCATTCTGCTTGCACTTTAATCCTTCTTTGTTTCAGACATACCCAAAGTAAAATCTTAACTTATTAGTCCTAGCTCTGCTTTGTAGAAAGAATGTATGTGGAAAGATATTCCAGGCCAGCCTGTTTTGCTAGAAGCAGCAGCAGTATCACCAGGTAACTCATTAGAAATGCAAATTTTCAAGCCCCCCCCCCCGCCCCACCCCGAGTAACCCATCAGAAACTGTGAGGGTGGAGCCAGTGACCTATGATTTACCTGATTCTCTGGGTGATTCTGACTCAAGAACTCTGAGAATCACTACCCCAGGGAATTCTGGTTTACAGACGGTTAAGGGCACATTTCCAGAACTTTCAAATGTTCCTCATTCTTTTAGTTGCCCTCTTTTGGATGTATCCTAGTTCTCTAACACCAGTTCAATGGGCCCCATATGACCGATCTCCCTACGGGTCACCCCACTGGTTTATAAGTCCAAGAGGAAACACTGCTTTGGAGTCTCTTCTGAAGATCAAGCTCTCAGCTAAATTCTTTCAAACCCTTCCAGAATTCATTTCCCTGAACTGTCTGGAGCAACTGGTGACAGCTGCAACAGTAAGAATGTGTGGCAGGACTCACCATTTACACATCTTATCTGTGTCATTCTGTTAGATCTTGTTAGAAGAAGCTAAATAGGGGTGATGGGCTGGTGTCCTGGGGAATGATGCCTGGTTCTCAGGTGCTTACCAATTATTTGCTCTTTAACTGAAGCAGATGCACCACAGGCCTGTGAAAGGAAGCTGCAAATACCACCAGGCTTTTGCAACAATCACTTCACAATTTCCCCAAAGTCATTGCCAACTTTTATCCAATGAGGTACTATTACTGTCAATCTCTAGGTCCTTGGTTCTGTCTCTTTCCTAGGTTTCTCTGATGACTTTGGTCTTCCCTCCACAGATTTGAGATCCTTCTACGTGCCACTCCACCAGCTCGTGATGGCTTAGGTTGCTTCCAGTGTAAATGATCTACCTCGTCTTTAGTCCTAGTAGAAACCCACTGGGTTCTACCCCTTCCCCATATATCCTGATATTTAGTTAGCACTTACTATCTAGGACATGAGCCAATGCCATCAGCAGAGTGGAGCTGATCCTGGGGCACATGACAGATGGTGCTAGGCTTGGCAGAGAGCGTTTTTTCAGGAAACAGTCAGGATCCCATTTGTTTTTCAGCCATGGTGTGGGAGGGGGTAAGAGACAGTCTTCATTTCACGTTCTCTATGCCATCTTCTGACTCTCATCCCAGCTGTTCATTCTCACTCTTTGTCCATCTTCTCCTTTAGCCCAAGGACCATATGGAGCCTGCCAGGCAGGGTAGAACAAAAAGTTTAAAGAGGGAGGTACAGGCCAAAAGGGTGAGAAGAGAGGAGGAAAGCATAGAACTCTTAAATGAATTTAAGAGTAGAGATCTTCACCTTACCAAGTTCATACCCAGAGACTAAGGTTTGCGGGAGTGGAAGGGGGGATTAGTTATCCCATAACAATTTGGAAATCAGTGGGAAACTAGTGCCAAAGAACCTGAAAATGGGAATCTGATGCTATCATCTCCCAACCAACGCATCACTGGATGATTTGTGGAAAAGGCTCACATCTGTATTTACCCATCATCAAGGATCCTCTCCATTCCCTTTGCTCCAGGCCAAACTCACTGACAACTTTTAAGACACTCCTGTGGGCCATGGCCATTGGCCTCCTAAAAGTTCAGTGAAAAAAATCATTGGCATGAAGCAGATTGGTTAATGGGAGAAAAGGCATACACAGTTATTTAACGTGTATGCACAGGAGCCTTTAGAATGAAGACCCACCCAACAATAATATACAGAAACTTATATGCCATCCTGAGGCCATAGTAAAGAAAGCAGACTCAGAGCATGGCCAGAAACAAGTTATGTTGGTAAGTCAGGTTTAGCGGCAAGACAAGTTGTGAGAGAGAGAAAAAGGAAAAAGCTTGCCTAGCCTTATTGTGTAGATGAAGCCTCCCTCCATGAGAATAGATAGATGGTAAATGTTTTTTTTCAGTTTTTTTTTTTTTTTTTTTTTTTGAGAGGGAGTCTCACTCTGTTGCCAGGCTAGAGTGCAGTGGCGCAATCTTGGGTCACTGCAACCTCTGCCTCGCAGGTTCAAGCGATTCTCCTGCCTCAGCCTCCTAAGTAGCTGGGACTACAGATGCATGCCACCACGCCCAGCTAATTGTTGTATTTTTAGTAGAGATGGGGTTTCACCATGTTGGCCAAGATGGTCTCGATCTCTTGACCTCGTGATCTGCCTGCCTCGGCCTCCCAAAGTGCCGGGATTACAAGCGTGAGCCACCATGCCTGGCCTCTTTTCAGATTTTTAAAGGTGTCAGACTCTCCATGTCTCCTGGATCTAGGAAAGGGTCCTAGTTCCCCAACACCAGTTACAATGGGCCACATATTATCGATCTCCCTACCAGTCACCCCACTGGTTTATAAATCCAAGAGGAAACACTGCTGTTGAGCCTCTGCTGAGGATCAAGCTCTCTCAGCTAAATTCTTTCAAGTCTTTCCAGAATTCATTTCCCTGCGCTGTCTGGAGTGAATGGTGACAGCTGCAACAGTAAGAATGTGTGTCAGGAGGACTCACCATGTACACATAGGGGTTGAAGTTTGGGGTGCATTAATGGAGATTCTCTACAGATGCAATTTTCCCCCACAACAGATAGCTTTGCAAAGCCGTTTCTGTTTTTTGGCCAGGCAGCAGCTACTTCACAATATGTCAAATAAATATATATCTGGGGGTAGAATCTTTTAAGTTTTCTTACACTCTTTCCATGACATGTGCCCAGATTCTCTCATCTGGTCACCTTCTTCTGGAGTCAATAGTTTATCATTCTGTGCTCTTAAAATATGGTCTATAGCATGGGGCAAGGTGCTTCATTCTGATGCAGAAGATATGAAGGAGATTCTGTCAGATGGCTTTAGCAATCACATCACACTTTCAGCTCCTATTAATTTATTTAAGCTTACATGTGGTTCCTTAGTTTTATCCTTCTCAATTGCAAAAAATTAAAAAATTAAAATAATAAAATGAAAGAAATAAAAATGGCCAGGAAATGTCTACAACCTATTGCTGATAACATCAACCATCTTTCCTCTTTATCACCATAACATGCATCTCCCCTTGGAACTCATCCTGACTGAGGAATGGATTAAGTATCTCCTACTTGCTCCCAATCTCTTGCTTTCATTGTTTTGTTTGTCTTCTTATTGAACTATGATTTTCCATTTCTGAGCTTCTCCTTGCCACCAGACACAGGGAATTATGTTTTATCCATAATACCTTAGATAGTGTGTGGCAGAGAGGTATAGCTTAATCAAAGTCAAGTAAATGAAAAAATTTATTTTAGAAATGTATCCCCATCTCCAATTACTTCTATTCCTTTCCTTTTAATGTCTAGGAAAAGATTTTCTTATCTTTTTTACTTATGTGAACTTGACTTCACTCCCTCCAGCCTACCCTAGGCTTTGTATCCTCTTTCATGCCATCAACCTTTCTGTTTTCATTAGTCATAAAAGCCAGGCCGGGCGAGGTGGTTCACACCTGTAATCCCAGCACTTTGGGAGGCTGAGGCAGGTGGATCACGAGATCAGGAGATCAAGACCATCCTGGCAAACACAGTGAAACCCCGTGCCTACTAAAAACACAAAAATAGCCGGGTGTGGTGGCACATGCCTGTAGTCCCAGCTACTTAGGAGGCTGAGGCAGGAGAATCGCTTGAACCTAGGAGGCAGAGGTTGCAGTGAGCCGAGATCGCGCCACTACATTCCAGCCTGGGCAACAGACCGAGACTCCGTCTAAAAAAAAAAAAAGCCCACAGATATCTACTATAGGGGTAGAGGGTTAAAAGGGATCTTGTTTGACCTGTTCTGTGCCTGGACTGACTCCCAGCTTGCTTTCTTCTCTTCACAGCCAAGCTTTTCACAGAAATGAAAGCCTCCATGCTTTCCCTACCCACCTTCAACCCAGATCTCTTTCCCTTTCTTCTAGTGGCACTAAACCCTGCCCCTGAGGTCTCTGTGGCCAAAGTATTGGGCGTTGGCTTGTCAAACACAAGTGGGAGGGTGGCTGAGATGACTCAAAAGATACTTTTTAACCCCCAAGTTTAGGAGTCTGTTTTCCATTGCTCTATAGCTTGGTTACATATCAGTTTTAACCTATTTCTTGCCCCCAGACTGAAAGATTGTGAGAATATAAATTGACCTAAGGCATTTATCACAAGGGTCTCAGTAACTCTTTGCATGATGATGCAAAGGTTTTCAACCAAAGTGACACCCTCCCACTGCTAATAAAGTACCCTGCTCAGGTTATAAAAAGAAGTCCAAGTTATATTGTGGGACCTGGTCAAGTATTCATTCACACCACGTGCCTGGACCATCAAAACACCCTTTATGATGCTCACTTTTTTTTTTTTAACTAACCTGTTCTTTTCCTCCATCTCTGAGTAAATCAGTCAAAATATTGAAGAAAAAGGGAGTAGAGGAGAAGGGGTCTTGCAAAAGGCATTGGGAAAATGGCATGCAATTATTCTTATAAATAAGAAATGGGTAATTATTATTATTTTTTATTTTTTTTATTATACTTTAGGTTTTAGGGTACATGTGCACATTGTGCAGGTTAGTTACATAAGTATACATGTGACATGCTGGTGCGCTGCACCCACCAACTCGTCATCTAGCATTAGGTATATCTCCCGATGCTATCCCTCCCCCCTCCCCCCACCCCACAACAGTCCCCAGAGTGTGATATTCCCCTTCCTGTGTCCATGTGATCTCATTGTTCAATTCCCACCTATGAGTGAGAATATGCAGTGTTTGGTTTTTTGTTCTTGCGATAGTTTACTGAGAATGATGATTTCCAATTTCATCCATGTCCTTACAAAGGACATGAACTCTTCATTTTTTATGGCTGCATAGTATTCCATGGTGTATATGTGTCACATTTTCTTAATCCAGTCTATCATTGTTGGACATTTGGGTTGGTTCCAAGTCTTTGCTATTGTGAATAATGCCGCAATAAACATACGTGTGCATGTGTCTTTATAGCAGCATGATTTATACTCCTTTGGGTATATACCCAGTAATGGGATGGCTGGGTCAAATGGTATTTCCAGTTCTAGATCCCTGAGGAATCGCCACACTGACTTCCACAATGGTTGAACTAGTTTACAGTCCCACCAACAGTGTAAAAGTGTTCCTATTTCTCCACATCCTCTCCAGCACCTGTTGTTTCCTGACTTTTTAATGATTGCCATTCTAACTGGTGTGAGATGGTATCTCATTGTGGTTTTGATTTGCATTTCTCTGATGGCCAGTGATGATGAGCATTTTTTCATGTGTTTTTTGGCTGCATAAATGTCTTGAGAAGTGTCTGTTCATGTCCTTCACCCACTTTTTGATGGGGTTGTTTGTTTTTTTCTTGTAAATTTGTTTGAGTTCTTTGTAGATTCTGGATATTAGCCCTTTGTCAGATGAGTAGGTTGCGAAAATTTTCTCCCATTTTGTAGGTTGCCTGTTCACTCTGATGGAAGTTTCTTTTGCTGTGCAGAAGCGCTTTAGTTTAATTAGATCCCATTTGTCAATTTTGTCTTTTGTTGCCATTGCTTTTGGTGTTCTAGACATGAAGTCCTTGCCCATGCCTATGTCCTGAATGGTACTGCCTAGGTTTTCTTCTAGGGTTTTTATGGTTTTAGGTCTAACGTTTAAGTCTTTAATCCATCTTGAATTGATTTTTGTATAAGGTGTAAGGAAGGGATCCAGTTTCAGCTCTCTACATATGGCTAGCCAGTTTTCCCAGCACCATTTACTAAATAGGGAATCCTTTCCCCATTGCTTGTTTTTGTCAGGTTTGTCAAAGATCAGATAGTTGCAGATATGCGGCGTTATTTCTGAGGGCTCTGTTCTGTTCCATTGATCGATATCTCTGTTTTGGTACCAGTACCATGCTGTTTTGGTTACTGTAGCCTTGTAGTATAGTTTGAAGTCAGGTAGTGTGATGCCTCCAGCTTTGTTCTTTTGGCTTAGGATTGACTTGGCGATGCAGGCTCTTTTTTGGTTCCATATGAACTTCAAAGTAGTTTTTTCCAATTCTGTGAAGAAAGGCATTGGTAGCTTGATGGGGATGGCATTGAATCTGTAAATTACCTTGGGCAGTATGGCCATTTTCACGATATTGATTCTTCCTACCCATGAGCATGGAATGTTCTTCCATTTGTTTGTATCCTCTTTTATTTCCTTGAGCAGTGGTTTGTAGTTCTCCTTGAAGAGGTCCTTCACATCCCTTGTAAGTTGGATTCCTAGGTATTTTATTCTCTTTGAAGCAATTGTGAATGGGAGTTCACTCACGATTTGGCTCTCTGTTTGTCTGTTGTTGGTGTATAAGAATGCTTGTGATTTTTGTACATTGATTTTGTATCCTGAGACTTTGCTGAAGTTGCTTATCAGCTTAAGGAGATTTTGGGCTGAGACAATGGGGTTTTCTAGATATACAATCATGTCATCTGCAAACAGGGACAATTTGACTTCCTCTTTTCCTAATTGAATACCCTTTATTTCCTTCTCCTGCCTAATTGCCCTGGCCAGAACTTCCAACACTATGTTGAATAGGAGTGGTGAGAGAGGGCATCCCTGTCTTGTGCCAGTTTTCAAAGGGAATGCTTGTAGTTTTTGCCCATTCAGTATGATATTGGCTGTGGGTTTGTGAAAGATAGCTCTTATTATTTTGAAATACGTCCCATCAATACCTAATTTATTGAGAGTTTTTAGCATGAAGGGTTGTTGAATTTTGTCAAAGGCTTTTTCTGCATCTATTGAGATAATCATGTGGTTTTTGTCTTTGGCTCTGTTTATATGCTGGATTACATTTATTGATTTGTGTATATTGAACCAGCCTTGCATCCCAGGGATGAAGCCCACTTGATCATGGTGGATAAGCTTTTTGATGTGCTGCTGGATTCGTTTTGCCAGTATTTTATTGAGGATTTTTGCATCAATGTTCATCAAAGATATTGGTCTAAAATTCTCTTTTTTGGTTGTGTCTCTGCCTGGCTTTGGTATCAGAATGATGCTGGCCTCATAAAATGAGTTAGGGAGGATTCCCTCTTTTTCTATTGATTGGAATAGTTTCAGAAGGAATGGTACCAGTTCCTCCTTGTACCTCTGGTAGAATACGGCTGTGAATCCATCTGGTCCCGGACTCTTTTTGGTTGGTAAACTATTGATTATTGCCACAATTTCAGCTCCTGTTATTGGTCTATTCAGAGATTTAACTTCTTCCTGGTTTAGTCTTGGGAGAGTGTATGTGTCCAGGAATTTATCCATTTCTTCTAGATTTTCTAGTTTATTTGTGTAGAGGTGTTTGTAGTATTCTCTGATGGTAGTTTGTATTTCTGTGGGATCGGTGGTGATATTCCCTTTATCCTTTTTTATTGCGTCTATTTGATTCTTCTCTCTTTTTTTCTTTATTAGTCTTGCTAGCGGTCTATCAATTTTGTTGATCCTTTCAGAAAACCAGTTCCTGGATTCATTAATTTTTTGAAGGGTTTTTTGTGTCTCTATTTCCTTCAGTTCTGCTCTGATTTTAGTTATTTCTTGCCTTCTGCTAGCTTTTGAATGTGTTTGCTCTTGCTTTTCTAGTTCTTTTAATTGTGATGTTAGGGTGTCAATTTTGGATCTTTCCTGCTTTCTCTTGTGGGCATTTAGTGCTATAAATTTCCCTCTACACGCTGCTTTGAATGCGTCCCAGAGATTCTGGTATATTGTATCTTTGTTCTCGTTGGTTTCGAAGAACATCTTTATTTCTGCCTTCATTTCGTTATGTACCTGGTAGTCATTCAGGAGCAGGTTGTTCCGTTTCCATGTAGTTGAGCGGTTTTGAGTGAGATTCTTAATTCTGAGTTCTAGTTTGATTGCACTGTGGTCTGAGAGATAGTTTGTTATAATTTCTGTTCTTTTACATTTGCTGAGGAGAGCTTTACTTCCCAGTATGTGGTCAATTTTGGAATAGGTGTGGTGTGGTGCTGAAAAAAATGTATATTCTGTTGATTTGGGGTGGAGAGTTCTGTAGATGTCTATTAGGTCTGCTTGGTGCAGAGCTGAGTTCAATTCCTGGGTATCCTTGTTGACTTTCTGTCTCGTTGATCTGTCTAATGTTGACAGTGGGGTGTTAAAGTCTCCCATTATTAATGTGTGGGAGTCTAAGTCTCTTTGTAGGTCACTCAGGACTTGCTTTGTGAATCTTGGTGCTCCTGTATTGGGTGCATATATATTTAGGATAGTTAGCTCTTCTTGTTGAATTGATCCCTTTACCATTATGTAATGGCTTTCTTTGTCTCTTTTGATCTTTGTTGGTTTAAAGTCTGTTTTATCAGAGACTAGGATTGCAACTCCTGCCTTTTTTGTTTTGCATTTGCTTGGTAGATCTTCCTCCATCCTTTTATTTTGAGCCTATGTGTGTCTCTGCATGTGAGATGGGTTTCCTGAATATAGCACACTGATAGGTCTTGACTCTTTATCCAATTTGCCAGTCTGTGTCTTTTAATTGGAGCATTTAGTCCATTTACATTTAAAGTTAATATTGTTATGTGTGAATTTGATCCTGTCATTATGATGTTAGCTGGTGATTTTGCTCGTTGATGCAGTTTCTTCCTAGTCTCGATGGTGTTTACATTTTGGCATGATTTTGCAGCGGCTGGTACCGGTTGTTCCTTTCCATGTTTAGTGCTTCCTTGAGGGGCTCTTGTAAGGCAGGCCTGGTGGTGACAAAATCTCTGAGCATTTGCTTGTCTGTAAAGTATTTTATTTCTCCTTCACTTATGAAGCTTAGTTTGGCTGGATATGAAATTCTGGGTTGAAAATTCTTTTCTTTAAGAATGTTGAATATTGGCCCCCACTCTCTTCTGGCTTGTAGGGTTTCTGCCGAGAGATCCGCTGTTAGTCTGATGGGCTTCCCTTTGAGGGTAACCCGACCTTTCTCTCTGGCTGCCCTTAACATTTTTTCCTTCATTTCAACTTTGGTGAATCTGACAATTATGTGTCTTGGAGTTGCTCTTCTCGAGGAGTATCTTTGTGGTGTTCTCTGTATTTCCTGAATCTGAACCTTGGCTTGCCTTGCTAGATTGGGGAAGTTCTCCTGGATAATATCCTGCAGAGTGTTTTCCAACTTGGTTCCATTCTCCGCATCACTTTCAGGTACACCAATCAGACGTAGATTTGGTCTTTTCACATAGTCCCATATTTCTTGGAGGCTTTGCTCATTTCTTTTTATTCTTTTTTCTCTAAACTTCCCTTCTCGCTTCATTTCATTCATTTCATCTTCCATTGCTGATACCCTTTCTTCCAGTTGATTGCATCGGCTCCTGAGACTTCTGCATTCTTCACGTAGTTCTTGAGCCTTGGTTTTCAGCTCCATCAGCTCCTTTAAGCACTTCTCTGTATTGGTTATTCTAGTTATACATTCTTCTAAATTTTTTTCAAAGTTTTCAACTTCTTTGCCTTTGGTTTGAATGTCCTCCCGTAGCTCAGAGTAATTTGATCGTCTGAAGCCTTCTTCTCTCAGCTCGTCAAAGTCATTCTCCATCCAGCTTTGTTCCGTTGCTGGTGAGGAACTGCATTCCTTTGGAGGAGGAGAGTCACTCTGCTTTTTAGAGTTTCCAGTTCTTCTGTTCTGTTTTTTCCCCATCTTTGTGGTTTTATCTACTTTTGGTCTTTGATGATGGTGATGTACAGATGGGTTTTTGGTGTGGATGTCCTTTCTGTTTGTTAGTTTTCCTTCTAACAGACAGGACCCTCAGCTGCAGGTCTGTTGTAATACCCTGCCGTGTGAGGTGTCAGTGTGCCCCTGCTGGGGGGTGCCTCCCAGTTAGGCTGCTCAGGGGTCAGGGACCCACTTGAGGAGGCAGTGTGCCCGTTCTCAGATTTCCAGCTGCGTGCTGGGAGAACCACTGCTCTCTTCAAAGCTGTCAGACAGGGACATTTAAGTCTGCAGAGGTTACTGCTGTCTTATTGTTTGTCTGTGCCCTGCCCCCAGAGGTGGAGCCTACAGAGGCAGGCAGGCCTCCTTGAGCTGTGGTGGGCTCCACCCAGTTCGAGCTTCCAGGCTGCTTTGTTTACCTAATCAAGCCTGGGCAATGGCGGGCGCCCCTCCCCCAGCCTCGCTGCCGCCTTGCAGTTTGATCTCAGACTGCTGTGCTAGCAATCAGCGAGACTCCGTGGGCGTAGGACCCTCCGAGCCAGGTGCCGGATATAATCTCGTGGTGCGCCGTTTTTTAAGCCCGTTGGAAAAGCGCAGTATTCGGGTGGGAGTGACCCGATTTTCCAGGCCCCTTTCTTTGACTCGGAAAGGGAACGCCCTGACCCCTTGCGCTTCCCAAGTGAGGCAATGCCTCGCCCTGCTTCGGCTCGCGCACGGTGCGCACACCCACTGACCTGCGCCCACTGTCTGGCACTCCCTAGTGAGATGAACCCGGTACCTCAGATGGAAATGCAGAAATCACCCGTCTTCTGAGTCGCTCACGCTGGGAGCTGTAGACCGGAGCTGTTCCTATTCGGCCATCTTGGCTCCTCCTCGAAATGGGTAATTATTAAAATGTAGACATTTACACTAATTGGATGGCAAAGTACTGGAATATATTATAAAGTGTCTGTTTTAATATCTGTATCTTGGTGGTTGCTAGGTTACACTGGTACTTTTAGTAACATAAAGGGAGTTAGAAATACTTGTAGATACTTTCTTCATTGAAAATATTACTGGCAAGAAAAGGGACATATTGCTGGTTAGTGCAGCGGGATATTATAAGCTTTCTGTTGCTCATTGATATGCATCTTAGATGTTTGTATTATTAGTGGTGTAGTTTAGAGGTTTTTTTTTCCAAAATAGTTGCACCTTATGATAATAAGACTTGTGGTTTGATGGATATGGATGGTGGATAACCCTATCTCCCTGAAACCTAAGTAGATTTAATTCCATTCAATCTCACTCTATTGCCTTCCATCTGATCCAAAAGACCTTTGCTGAGCAGCTACTAAATGTCAAGCACTATTGAGACACTAGGGATGTAGAGATTTTCAATAAGACACTAATTGGACTTCTTGGCAGTTAGGAAAGCATACAGTGTTTTTGCTTGAAATCATGGCAACTGGTGTTTCTATATTTCTGCTTAAGAACGAATATTTCCTTGTCATTACTTGTATCTCAAAGATCATGAAGTTTGAATTAGCCTGTGGCCCTTTGCAGAACAGGAGGCCCACTCTTGGTTTGTGCTAGATAGAGCTGCATGAAGCAGTTAATTCAAGTACAATGCTGTTATTGCTCTGAGTCTGGATAAATCTCATGGGAGCACAAAGTCAGTGATTAATTTTAACCTGGAGGATAGGAAAAGGAAAAAACTCTTAAAAACTTCAAAGAAGTGGTGATATTTGAGTTGGGATTTGAGAGAAGAGATAAAGATTTTGAGATGGGAAAGGTGGGAAGAGCATTTGCAGTAGAGAGATGAGGGTGTAAAATCTCAGAAATACTTGTTCTATAATCACTAATATTTGTTGATCACATGTCCAGTGCTTTGGTTGTATTAACTCATTTAATCCTAAAAATCACCCTTCTGAGGTAGATATCATTACCATCTAAAAGCGGTTAACTAGATCAAGGTCACACAGTCAGCGTATGTGATGAACCTGAGGTTCCAACCCATGCAAAACAGCCTTTGGATCCAGAACTCTTGTCCATTATTCCACCCCTCCCCGTGGCAGGTAGTCTACTGTGATTGGCATGAATGAGATGGGGAGGAGCTCAGGCTGGTAGGTAAGATGAGGCTAGATTGTGCTGGGTCCTAAATGACATGTTTAAGGTGTTTATACTTTATCCTTAATATATAATGGGGAGCTGATTATGTGTTCCAAGCACAGGAGTGATGGGTCCTGAACTCATATTTTAGAACAATGATTCTGGTGAGTGTATGTGGGCTGGACTTAGGTGGGGGTTGTGACTGGAGATTTTAAAAATGAGTTAAGAGACCTCATTGTACCTCATTGTAAATGTTCAAGTGAGAAAATTCAGCTTAATAAACACCTTTTGAGCATCTACAGAATGGTGCACAGAAACTCAGATCCTTCCAAAATAACATTTTAATCACTGATCTTTTTGTAAGAATGAAGCTTACTAAATCAATTCAGAAGGGCACCATACAGAATTTGACCCTTTAGTGTCATCTCTTTCATACTCTCATGTTCTTGCTTTTTCAGGCTTCCTTCCCTGACTTTTCATTATGGAATTTTCCAATCTATACATCATAACCTCTGGAACTCCTGCCATTTTGGGGACATATTCTGAAATTCACATCTCCTCACCAATGCTCATTCCATCTTTTGCCTTTATTTATTTATTTATTTATTTATTTATTTATTTGTGATGTCACTCAGGCTGGAGTGCAGTAGTGCTATCATAGCTCACAGTAGCCTCAAACTTCTGGGCTCAAGCAATCTTCCCGCCTCAGCCTCTTGAGTAGCTGGGACTGCAGGCATACACGACCATGTCTGTCTTGATTTTGTGTAGAGGTGGGGTCTTGCTATGTTGACCAAGCTGGTCACAAAGTCCTGGCCTCAAGCAGTCTTCCTGCCTCAGCCTCCCAAAGTGTTGGGATTACAGGCATGAGTCATCTTACCTGGCCATCTTTTGCCCTAACCAAAGCTTAGGTCTACACTAAGGATATTAATTTCTCAACCAATGTGCCCTCTCTAGTGGAGGATGTTCTGCTTTGTATACTCTAAGAAATAAGCTGGCAGGAGAGGACTTGCCTTGCCCTGCTGGTCTATCGCTTCTTCCAAATTTTGAGCAAAAATCCATTTTCACATGAAGCTCACACCATTCCTTGGTGCCATCATTTACCAGCTATAAAAATAATCTAAGACTATGTGACACCCACCCTGAACCCCATCATAACCCTGGGGAACCTCACCTTTTGGACACTCCATCACTAATACATCAGTTTTAGAGTTCTGTGACCTCCTCATTTCCAGTGACTTCACCTCCTTCCTTAATAAACCATAGCCTGAGCTACCTCAGACCTTGCCATCATCCAGAATGATTCCATTTCTAAAATGTGGGTGGGCGATCCTCAAATAGAGCTGGGGTGTGCTGTGCCCACCCATTTGATTAACTCAAGCAGGTAAAAGTCATGAAAGGCAGCTGTATGAGTGGCAGATCCGGGGTCTGGATCATTTAGATCATTTCTAAAATGTTTCTAGCGTACCGTTTCAAGGATATTTCAAACTCATCTTGGCAATTTTGCCTGCATTTCTTCCCTCCCTTGTTTCCCTGCTTAGGAGTTGTGTTGCTTAATGATTTTATGCATTCTTAGTGAATACTCTAGACCTGTCCATTTGGCCTTGGGATGTTTTGTGGTCTCCTGTAGTTTTTAAGACATAGTTGAGTTGTCTTATTCTTCCTGTAGCCAATGGAATCTATGGATGCTGTTGTGAGCTGTGTGCCTTTGTGCTGGACTATGGGAAAGATACTTTGGCTCCCTGGCACTAAGGTGTTAGAAAAAGGAATTAGAATGCTGGTGTCGGGCAAATTGATTCATCAAGGACCAACAAGATCAGTGGTTGAGACTTCTGAGGAATCACCTCCAATGTGGGGTATAGTTGGCATTGATTGTCTTGCTTTCCCTCACCCTGCTGATAATGTCCCAAACGTCATAAAATGTAAGTTGTTGTTGAAATGGAAGGTTACTATGAGTATTGAGACTGTGTGAAGGGGAATGAGAGCCTACTGCTGTCATTGATGGCCGTGGGAAACTCAGAGTTTGAATCTTAAACTCCAGTGCTCCCCTGTCACTTCACTCTTTCCATTTCCACATACTTCACTCCCATTTTCATGCTAATTTCCAAAAGCCTGCTGTTTGGCCACACGCACACTAAAATGATTGCTCTCTCCACTTCTGCACCCCTGCTCCATGGTCACTTCACTCCTGGCCTCATTTTCTCTCCCATCTATCCTGAACCAAAGAGAACATTCTCTAAGCCCTCTTACCTTCTAAGTCTTTGCTGTCTTTTGTCTTTCTATAGTGTCCATGCCATGTGATTCCGTCTTAAATTATTCCAGTCACCCACCTTTTGACCTTTCACATGAGTGGGCAAGCAACTACAGAGAAAAGCCACTGAAAACTACAGGTTTCTGTTTTGTAAACCTTTTCTGCAAATCTGGTCCTGTCCTTCTCCCATCACGATCAGCAGCTATGGCAAACCCTCACCACTCTGTTCTAGATTTCCATCAGGCATATGCATTCTCAGCAGATGGCTTCATCTTCCACTGAAGAGACAATCAGCAGGATCGCATTCAACCTCCTGTCTTTTCCCTCCACATTTACCCTGGCCTTCTATCTTAGTTACAAGGGCATCTTCTCTTTCTTTCCGTCTGTGATTTATACACATGCTACTTCTATTTTGCCAGGGACCTCATTCCCTCCCCTGTTTCTGACCTTTAATTTCTCCCTACCTACTATCCTCTTCTCTGTGGCCCATGATCATGTACAAGTCTCTCTCATCCGAAAAGAAATGAAAACAGCAATCACCTTTGGATAACCCTGGATCTGCCACTGACACATCTGCATTTCACAATTTTTACGTGCTTGAAAGTGTGGATCACACCCCCTCTTCATTTTCTCATTTCCAAATTTCTCATTTGTCTCTGAGTCCACTGAAATCTGTCTGCTCCCACCACCCACTAAAGCTATTACTGCCAAGGTCATCAATGTCATTACTGTGCTAAAGTCATGAGCAATTTCAGCCCTCTTGGCAGTATTTGGCTCATGTGATTGCTCCCTACTTAAAACTCTATTTTTCTGTGGCTGTCACAACACCAAGTGTTGTTTAAAGTGAGTGAGAGAGAGAGAAGTTTAATTTTTCACCAAGTCCACCCCTGTTTAAATGAGAGCATGTGTGTTAAGTGGCTCTGCTTACTGTTGGACACAAACAAGGGATTATCTTGACTGGTTGAGTTCTGTTGCAATTCATTCTAAAACTTTCCCCTACAGCCTATAAAGCCTGCCTGCTACACTACCTATTTTGTAGGAGAAGCAGTCGGGATCCAGAGGGGTTAAGTGATTTTCTTAGCAATATACAAGGGCCAGAACCAGGGCCAGGGTTCATTTCCATAGACTCTGAGTACAATTCTGCCTTCACTTCCCACATGGCTTTTTAAAACTTTTATTAACAGTGTGACTTTTCTTCTTCTATTTTCCCATCTATGTCCCTCCCTTCTTTTCCTTCTTTCCTTCCTCCCTCCCCCCTTCCTTCCCTCCCTCTCTCCCTCTCTTTCCCTTCCTTCTTTTCTGCTTTCCATTTTCTTCATTGTTCTGCTTCTTTCCTTTTAAGGACTGTTTAAATATTTACCTTTTCTTTGTTTACCCATCATCTTGAGTGAAAACCATGAGCTGTGTTTGTTTTACTGTTGGGGTTGGGGTGCTTGCCTTGGGGTAACTAAGTATTAAAATTAAAATAAGGTGGAGTTTCTAAATGTTTGACACAACCAGGGGATTCTCCTACCCATTAACAATCACTTCTGGTTCTTTGCAAGGGAGAAAAACCTGTTCTTGGAGTTGAAGAAATACCTGTGACTGATTAGGCTAACCTCCTGGTCTTGGGTCTGTGATTCCTCAGCTCTGGATGCGTCACATATTTCTTCTGACCTTTACGCTGCAAAAGCTTTCATGGAAGATTTAGGATGCATTCCTTACTTATACCAAATCCCTCCTCATTTCTCACATCCATTTCATTACTTCCAAATTCCCACCTCATTTAATAACTTCTCTGCAAAATCACTTCACTGATATCCACCTAAGATTTATGCCTGCCATATTGCAAATGTACCAAGTGGGGCGTCTTCCCTTGTCTACCTCAACTCCCTGCAGACTGAACAGCCTGCAATCAATAAGACTTCCCATAATTCATGATGAGTTAGACTTTTTCAGCTGGATTTGTTCAAAATAGGGTGGTACAAATCAAGCTCTTATTTGGACTTTGAGTTGAGGCCGGTAGTTTTTTGAAATAATAATTGTTGAAGTTTTCTTGGTTCATAGATAGTGGACTTTTATAGAAAGAAAACTGGGAAATAATAGCACAAGGAATAAAATAAAACAGAATAAAATAAAAGAACCTATTTTAATTCTATCTTCCAGAAATAATCATTGTGGCATGCATATGATTATTAGCATTTTTATAAAGGTTGTAGCATTAAATATCCTTATGTACAAAATTTTGTGAGTATGTATTTTAATTTTTTTTTTTTTTTTTTGAGACGGAGTCTCGCTCTGTCACCCAGGCTGGAGTGCAGTGGCCTGATCCCGGATCACTGCAAGCTCCTCCTCCTGGGTTCACGCCATTCTCCTGCCTCAGCCTCCGGAGCAGCTGGAGCTACAGGCGCCTGCCACCTCGCCTGGCTAATTTTTTTTGTATTTTTAGTAGAGACGAGGTTTCCCCATGTTATCCAGGATGGTCTCGATCTCCTGACCTCGTGATCTGCCCGCCTCGGCCTCCCAAAGTGGTGGGATTACAGGCGTGAGCCACTGCGCCTGGCCAATTTTTTTTTTTTTTTAATTTTACTTTAAGTTCTGGGATACATGTGCAGAATGTGCAGGTTTGTTACATAGGTACACATGTGCCATGGTGGTTTTCTGCACCTATCAACTCATCATCTAGGTTTTAAGCCCCGCGTGCATTAGGTATTTGTCCTAATGCTCTGTCTCCTCTTGCCCCTCACCTCCCCGACATGCCCCAGTGTGTGATGTTTCCCTCCCTGTGTCCATGTGTTCTCATTATTCAACTCCCATTTATGAGTGAGAAAATGCAGCGTTTGGTTTTCTGTTCCTGTGTTAGTTTGCTGAGAATGATGGCTTCCAGCTTCATCCATATCCCTGCAAAGGATATGAATTCATTCTTTTTTATGGCTGCATAGTATTCCATGGTGTATATGTACCACATTTTGTATATAAAAATTAAATTTTTATACATCGAGTTTTTAGAAGTAGAATTGGGAGGCTAAACGATATTTTCTTTTTGGGTCTTGATCTGTATTGCCAAAAAGGTAATGTGGGAATTACAATTTTCCAACATACTTCCCAGCACTGGATAACATAATTTTTAAAAGTTTCTAATTTGATAGTTGAAAATGGTTTATTATTGTTTTAGTTTGCATTTATTCGAATGCTAGTAAAGTGAGACACAAAAATATTTTTGGCCTTTTTAATTGTATTATTTTGTGAATGATCAGTATATGTCTTTTATCAGTCTTTTCACGGTAATTTTGGTATGCTCTAGTTGATAAGTGAGTTTTCCTCATATACTAAAGCTACTAACCTACAGTTACATGGCTCAAGTATTCGTTCCCAGTTTTTTATTTACTTTTCAATTTGCTACTAATATATATTAATGAACAAGTTTTGAATTTGAACGGAATCAGATCTAAATATCTTTTCCTTTTTGGTTTGTTCTGTGGTTTGTTTGCTTAGAATAATTTCCCTCATTCTGAGATCAGGTAAATATTTGCTTGCATTTTCTTGCTTTTTCATTTTCTTTTAATTTGCTTATTCATTCATTCATTTACATTTTTCTCTGTATTTCATGGCTTGGATTTTATTTCAGTATAAGATTTAAGATAGGGAATCTAACTCTCCACCCTCACCAAATATTTAGCCAGTTATCCAAGCACCATTTATTAGATCACCCATTTATACTTATCTTGTATTAAATTGTTAAATGTACTTGCAATGATTTCTAAGCCTTTTATTTGATTCTGTGACTTTTCATTAGGTCAGCACAATATTGGTTTTACTATGTTTTAATATACAGCAATGCAAGTTTAAACTTTTTTAAACTTCTCCCACCCAAGAATATTGCCTATTTTAATGAGGTTTTCCTTTCAGATGAATTTTATAATCATTTTTCAAGGCTCTTTTTCTACCTCCTTGTAACAAACCCTGAACAGGTATTTTGATTAGAAAAAAATTGAAGGCATAAATTAATTACTCCTTATCTCCATTTCTTTGTCTTTGTTCATACAATCTGGGATTTTATATGTTTCATGAAATTTAAATTAATACTTTTTGTACTGTATTTCTTTGCTTCAAGAATAATTTTTACATTTGTATGTAGTATTTAATTCTTTTTTTTATTCTTTAAGAATAGCAAGAAGATGCTTTGTAAAGTTACTTCTACTTCTTAAAAATATTTTAAAAACTCATTCTCTTCCCTTTGACTTTGGCTTCTTCTTTCATTGTATTGGGGAACATATTGATACACTTCATGATGCCTTTTCTTTAGTACCAACCTTAAGTAGGGCAAGTCCTGGGATGTGGAACTTTCAGTTTTAAAATTAGGAGAGTTTTGCGCAATCTAGGACTAGCTGGTCACCCATTAAGTGAAAAGAGATTGGTTCATCTAAATCAATTATGCCCCCACTACTTCTGCTGCCATTTACATGTTCCATTGGGTGGACTGGGTTCTGGTCGTCATATTTAACTCCTGCCCTCTAACAAAAAACACAATAAAAACATAGAGTCAGATGTGGCAAAAATAGTTTCTTTTCCTCTCATCTGAATCGAGTTTCTTTTAGTTTCGTGTTTCAGTGTTCTCCAGGTACTCAGGTGCACCTCCTAAATCAGCGCGATGCCCTGTTTATTGTTGCCCTGGGCTTTTGCATTTGCCATTTCCTCTGACTGGGATGAACTTCCTTCAGGTTAGTTGTTCACTCCCTCATATCATTTAGATCCTCCTCATGTCAGCTCCTTGGAGAGGGCTTCATTGCCTTTCCATCCAATCTCGCAGCTCCTCTTTACCTGCTTCATTGGTTTTGCATTACACTTGTTATCCGTCTCGCCACCATTCTGGGCTCCACAAGGCAGGACTTGGTCTGTTTCATTCTCAGCTGTACACACGGTGTCTACTGCAGTGTCTGGCACAGGGTGGGCACTCAATGCAGTTTTGCTGAATCAGTGAGTAAACACTCACACCTGCTGGTTTCTATCTCTACTATGTCTGTATATGTTTTCCTAAGAAGCCTGTATTATATTCCATCTGTGCTGCTATGATGGAAAGGAGGGCATTTTTCTCACTCTTTTTAGTGCAAATGGTAACTTTCAGATTTCATCTATGATAGCTACTTTTAAGAGTCACCTTGACTGGGCCATGGGTTGCCCAGATTAAACATTATTTCTGGTGTGTCTCAGAGGATGTTTCTGGATGGGATTAGCATTTGAATTGGTGGACTCAGTAAAGCGGATGGGCTTCCCTTATGTGCGTTCTAAATATAACAAAAAGGCAGAGGAAGGAGGGATTCTCCCCTTTCTCTTCCTGCCTGTTTTGCTTGAGCTAGAATATCTCATCTCATCTTCCGCAGCCCTTGGACTGAAATTTACCTGATCAGCTCTCTTGATTCTCCATCCATTGGACTTATACCAATGGTTTTCCTGAGTTTCTCGCTTGTAGATGGCTGAACATGGACTTCTCAGCCTTCGTAATTGTGTAAGCTAATTCCTTATGATAAATCTCATTCTCAGTCTCTATACCTATATCTATCTATCTATCTATCTATCTATCTATCTATCTATCTATCTATCTATCTATACACATTCTATCTATCTATCTAATCTGTTTTGTTTCTATTGGTTTTGTTTCTCTCTAGAATCCTGACTGATACAAGCTGAAAACGAACCCTCTTTCAGACAGAAGCCTCAACATACCCATGGGTTTTGGATGACACCATTAAACATTTCAGAGTTATTTATGTTTAACTATTTCCTTTTTTTTTTTTTTTTTTTTTTTTTTTTGAGATGGAGTCTCGCTCTGTCGCCCAGGCTGGAGTGCAGCGGTGCGATCTCGGCTCACTGCAAGCTCCGCCTCCCGGGTTCACGCCATTCTCCTGCCTCAGCCTCCCGCGTAGGTGGGACTACAGGTGCCCGCCACCACACCCAGCTAATTTTTTGTATATTTAGTAGAGACAGGGTTTCACCATGTTAGCCAGGATGGTCTCAATCTCCTGACCTCGTGATCTGCCCTCCTTGGCTTCCCAAAGTGCTGGGATTACAGGCGTGAGCCACTGTGGCCGGCCCTATTTTACTTTTAATATCACATGGCTTTGATCATATTTGGGATGTTATTTCCTTCTGGCTTGCAGGTTTGTCCGTCGTATCTTCAAAGGAACAAGGATCAGGCAGCTTCTGCAGCCCCAGCTCCTTGTTCCACTGTCTCCACAGTGGAACTGAAGGGATCTTGTTCATTTCCTGGTCTGGTCTCTTTAACACACTGGCAAAATCTCAGGTAAGGTACCTGGGAAACAGATTAAAAACAAACATGCAAAAATACACCATTTAAATTGGAAAGTAATCAGTTTAGGCTGACTTTCAGAACTTCCAACACAGCCAGTGGCAAAGAGGAAAATGTTTTTGCAGTTAATCAGTCGTCTTTCCTAGGGAAAAAAAAAGGACCCTGCAGCATTACTTGGAGCGTATTCCCTGGGGAATATGCTTTGGCTCTCATGGTGAAATTGATCTGTCTAAAAAACACCAAGAAACCTCGCTATAATCTCCATGATGATGGTCCCAGTGACTGTTTCAAAGTGAAGGTGCATGTTGAGACTTATTCCTGGAAAACAATTTTCTCTGTTTTCTTCTCAAGGTGGGTGAGAGTGAAAGTTTAGAGGAAATATTGAAAATTATGTGAAATGAGGCAGTTTGGCTTACTTTGTTTAGGAAGAGATGTTCCTTCACAAGCATTTATTGAAAAGCCATCAATATTAATGCATGTTTTCATAGAGCTCTGAGATGTTCAGAGTACTTTTCAATTTTCTTTCTCAAACCTTATAGGCTGTCTCCTCCAGCTGTTGATTTGGAAACAGAAGTTCTCATTTATATCACAGAGTCATTTCATAAGCCTCACAGGGTTCCCTAATACATAAACTTAAATGAGGAGAGGTTGGTTAAATACAAACCAAGGATTCCCCTTCTGGACCCCTCTCACTTATGTGATCCAGTGGATGACAGGCTTAGAACATCTTGGTAGGCATACAAGTTACTCTTTTGTATAGGTTTGGAAACAGCTGTTGAAATCCCATTTGCAGGATCTGATAACTCTATTTAATGGGGCAGCTTCTTTTTATCTCGCACTCTCTCCTTCTTTCTCTGTTTTTCTCTCTCCTCTCCCTTCTCACTCATGAGCATGTGTTCTCTTAAGCTTTCTCATGTTTATCTCATCCAAGTCTAATCCCGAAAATGGGTCTCTATCTCAGAGAGCACTTCTTCAGCAGATGTGTAATGGCTTGCATTAAAATAGGAAATTGTCTTACAAAAACACAAAATCAGAGTGAAGGAAAAAAGAAGAATGCAGGCAGTTCTGCTCTGAGAGAGTGTGAACTTGACCCTGGTGTGATTTTACTCTGAACCTGAATTTCCCAGTTGCCCTTGCTGGGGGCCTTTATCATCTTTGCTAATGCACAGAGACTGCCATCAACAGCTGTCTGGAATGGGGAGAGGACTGCTTCCTTAATGTGAGGTCGCTACAGCTACGGTGGTCTCAGGGAAGGAATCACAAAGGGAAGCTTCAGTTCCTCTACTTCCCCATCCCTTAGTCCCTTCTGCCTCAAAATACAGCTAAGCATTTTGTTACGTTAATATACCAACAGATATTTATTTATTCTACTGTTGATGGACATTTGGGATTTTATTTTTATTTAATTGCTGTTTTCAGATTTTGAACTTAATAGATGCATGTATAAGAGAGTTCACTGCAGGTTTGGGGATGAGGCTGTCAAGTATGTATTTTTAAAATTATATTTTAGTATCTAGTTTTTAGGACTTTCCCAATTTACGTGGGAAAACCCACGTAAAACTGGATACTAAAATATAATTTAAAAAGTACATACAAGGTTCACCAAAAGACTTTTATAAGAATGTTTGTAGCAGTATTTATAATAGCCCCAAGCTGGAAAGCACCCAGATGTCCATCAACAGTAGAGTGCATGGATTGGGCTATATTTGTAGAAGGAAATAAATACTGTGCAGCAACAAAAATGAATAAACTGTAACTACATCTCATGGAACAATATGAATGAATCTTACAAAAATATTTTGAGCAAAAAAAGTTAGAAAAGAGTATTTACTGTATGATTCCATGTATGCGTAGTTCTGTGTTGGACAAGAAGATCTTTAGTGTTAGAGTTCAAGGCAGTGGTTACCTTTGGGGGTGGGAGGGTAATAGCAATCGGAAGGAGACATAGAGTGGCCTCAGAAGTGCTGGCCCTGCTCTCTTTTCTGGGTTGGGTTCTGGCTACATGAATAAATTTAGTTTGTGAAAGTGCATCAAGCTGTACACTCAGTTTATACACTTTTCTGTAAGGAGGTGGTATTTCAATAAAAGGTTCAAAAAGTGACTGTTTTCAAAGTCCGTAGCAAAAGGGAATATACTCCCTGTACAGAAGCCCCCTGGTGGGCACCTCTCCATTCCTAACCTTGTCTCACTGTCTCAGGCCTCCAATCCTCTAGGAGCGCTGTCTCCAAGAATCAGCTACTCTTCTCCACTAAAATGGAGAGCACAACCATCCACATAACATTGCCTGGAGCTGGGGAGTATTCATTTTAGGTCCTAGAGTGACACTGTAGGAGCCTTTGGCATGACTGTCCAGGTCGGGCTTTAGTATTCTACGTCTCATTGCCTTTGAAGTCTCTCTACCAGTGTGAAGCGAAGATACATTCCCTCATGCTTCCCTCTCAAACCTACACTCCCACCACTATGACGAACATAGCTGTATCGTCTAATTCCAGCTATAGTTTAATTCTGTATAAAGGACAAAAAAGCAAAAACACCTTTTTCCCCAAAGACAACATAATATACAAATATTTTAACTCTTTACAAGAGCTGTTTCACCCCATTTTCTCATCCTCCTACAGTGGTTCAGAGTTCAGTCTCTGAAGCTTTCTATATGTGTGACATATGGGAAACAGCCCTTAACACGAGAGGCTCCAGTTTCCTTCTCTGTAAAGTGGGGACAGACGTTAGGGTGGACCTCCCTCAAAGGATGGATTAAAGAGGATTAAGCACTGTGCAGAAAGCCCGGCACATCATAAGCTCCTAAGTTTTTGCTGTGATTGTCATTGCAGACCTTGTCTCACTGAAGGAATACAGCCATCTGTCCTTGAAACTCCCGTTAGCTGCACAGAGAACCAGCAAGAGCAGAGCAACTTCTTGAGCAGAGCTTCTCTTCTAGCCATCTCTGGAGGAGAGAGAGGAGCCATAGGCACTTTTTTTCTTCTCTTGTCCAGAGCAAAGCCCTGGAGTTTCTGTCCTCCAGTTCCATCACTTTCTGATTTACTTTTAGTGCCTGCCTGTAGGCAGGCACAGGGCAGGGATTATTAAAGCTTGAGGAATCCAAGAGCCTTTTGGACTAAATATTTCTACCGCTAGTACTCATGTGGGTCTTGCCAGGGATGGGCTTTCAGCAAGGGCTGCTCCATGCTGCTGGGTGGTTTGGGCGGCCTCACCTGGCCGCAGGCCTTGCTTCTGATCATGCTCGTTCTTGAGCTTCCCATGCCGAGCCTCGGGCTCACCCAGGGCCACTGTGCTTTGCCCTGGGGCAGAACAGGGTGATAGGTAACACAGCTTCCTTTGAGGGGTGTCTAAAGGGATACACGATGTCCAGATAGTCTGGCTTTATTGCTCTAATCCAGCCATAAGGGCAGAGTGTTTTTTCTTTCACTGTGGTAAAATACATACACTTAAAGTTTAAGATTTTAACCATTCTAAAGTGTACAATTCTGTGACATTTAGTACATTTCCAGTGCTGTGCAGCCATAACCACTACCTAGTCCTAGAATATTTTCGTCATCCCTAAAGGAAATCCCACACCCATTTAAGCAGTCACCCTGCACTTCCCCCTCCTTTCTTCCCCTGGCATCCACTCATCTGCCAGAGTATTTTTATTGCACCTAGAATTTGGTTTCAAAGAGAAAATGTCATGCGCTTCCCCCTGCCGCACCTCCCAGCTCCCATCCGGCTTCTTTGGGTCTCTTATTAAGTGTTCCATCTTAGGAGTTTTTGAGTGTGGGTCCCTGCTAGATTTCCAAGAATCTCTGAATACCATTAATATTCTCAGAACAATTTCTCAGGGTTTTAGCAGGAGACATAACCAAAGGTTTTCGACTGACTTAGGCCCTGCTCACCCTGTCCCCAAATCCTATTTTTTGTTCCAGTCATCCTTCCTGCCACCCTGCTGCTCTTCCCCACCACGGCATGGGCTAGAGGGCAGTGAGTGGAGCTCCAGATGATTCCGGGAAAGCCAGGCTGTCCTGAAAGGAGCTCTCAGAGCTAGGCCTTTCAGGGCCTCCTGAGCCCTCAATGTCACCTGGCCACCCTCTCCTAGATCCTAGGGGCCAAGGTGTAGTGGGGGCCTCCAAAAGATATGCTCACGTCCTACTCCCTGGAACCTGTGAATGTCACCTTATATGATAAGAGCTGTGATTAAATGAAAGATCTTGAAAGGAGGAGCTTATCGTGGATTATCTGGATAAGCCCTAAATGCAATCCATGCCTTATAAGAGAGACATGATTTAACATGTCTTAGAGTGAGACACACAAAGGAGAAGACACAGAGAAGAGGAGGAGGCAACGTGACCACAGAAGCAGGTGTTGGAGTGATGCAACCGCAAGCCAAGGAATGCCAGGAGCCACCAGAAGCTGGAAGAACCAAGGATCAAATCCTTTCCTAGATCCTTTGAAGGGAGTGCGGCACTGCTAACACCTGGATTTCAGACTTTTGCCCTCCAGAGTTGTGAGAAAATAAAATTTGGTTGTTTTGAGCCATTTAGTTTGTGGTAATTTGTTACGGCAGCCCTAAGAAACCAATCCAAAAGGGTAAGGTAACTTTCTCAGCAGTCATAGGGCGGATTCTCATTGCCACCTTTGTTAGTTTCCTATCACTGCTGTAACACATTACCACTGATATAGAGGCTTAGAGAAATACAATTTTCTGCCCTATAGTTTTGGAGGTCAGAAGTCTGCGTGAATCTTACAGGGCTAAACTCAAGTTGTTGGCGGTGTGCCTTCTGGAGGCTTCAAAGGCAAATCCATTTCGTTGCCTGTTCCATCTTCTGGAAGCAGCCAGCTCCTAGAGGCATGGCCCTACATCACCCTGACCTCTCCTCCTGTCCTCACATCTCCTTCTCCAACCCTCCTGTGTCCCTCTTACAAGAAGCCTTGTGATTGCCTTGGGTACCCACGTGGCTAACCCAGGACAATGCCCCCATTTTAAGATCTTTAATTTATTCACATGTGTAAAGTCTCTTTTACTGTGTAAGATAACACATTCATAGGTTCTGAGGATTAGGGCATGGGTGTCTTTGGGGACCATTATATGGCCTCCTGTACCATATTGCTTTGAGGCCTGAGGTGACCACACTTCACATGTCCTTTTGCTAATAGGAGACATTCCAAGCTCTTATATGAGTCAGGATTCAGTTACAGAGAACAAAATTGACTCTGGCTAGTTTAAGCAGAAAGGGTTATATTTCTGGGTAGTAAATGGGTTACTAAAAATTGCAAGGGCTTAAGGAACAGACTCCAGACTGAGTGTTCAGGAGCAACTCCTAAAACCATACTTCACGGTGGAGCTGTCCAGGAAGCTGCTGTCCTTGCTATCACTGAAGGTTACCACTGGACATCCTTCCCCAGGACCTTGCTATGACAATTTGCATCCGCAGAATGGATGTCCTCTGGTCCTCCTGCCCACTCACCTTCTGTGTCCCTCCTACTTAACTTAGTTTCTTAATCAGTTCTCACCCTAGTGTAGATCTGCTTGAGGGAGCATAACGTGTGGAACCCTGGCTGCAAGGGTGTATGGGAATTGGTTTTAGCTTTCCAGACTTTGCCGTCCGGGAGACACACTAAAGAGGCTGGAATAAATGCGGAGCAAGCAGAGCATCTCCCATGGGAGCCATCAGAAAACACGGTATTGGGTATTTATTTTTTTAATCTACAAGTCAATGGGACAGCTTCATTGTAAGGGAACCCTGAGGCATCTGCCAGCCTTCTGGAACTTTTTGGGTCATAGAATCACTGTGCACTCATGGATTTTGGAACACCCCAGAAAGTTGGGCTCAGGCTGCCAAGTTGTCCATAAATAAGACATACCCCCTACCCCGACTCAGCTCCTTCAAAACCCAGATCCAGACCCCTGTCCTCCCCAGTCCGATCTGTTGTCTTGGTTACCTCCTTGCCTTTGTGCTCCTCATCTGCTCAGTTCTTACAACCCACTTTTTCATGCACTGACCCTTTGTGGCTCTGTTTTCACATGTGTGCATTTGATGACTGCAGGTTTCATAGAGTAAAAATCCTATGCTCTATTTCATTGATTCCTTTCTTCTTTCTACCACCCTATATCATCTGGATATTCCAACCCAGTTGGAGGCCCATTGTTCCCCCAACAAAACCTTGATTCTGCTGCATCTATGCCTTTGCTCTCCCATCCATCTCTGCTTCTTTCTGTGCTCAGCACAAACTCTACCTTCTCTAGGAAACATTGCCTCTCCCCCTGTCCAGGAGTTATATTTTCTCCAAACACTCTGCACTTTATCTGTTCACCACTTGTAGCACGCACAGCTTTTATTTTCATATTCTACTCACACCTGTAGTTCTCCAGGTGGGAAGTCCTGTGAAGGCAGGAACCACTTCTTGTCCATTCTTGCGAAGCGCCCAAAGACAACCGCAATGGCAAGTTCATAAAGTTCAATAAACGTTGAGTCACTTCACCCCTTTGAGACCACTTCCTCATTTGGGAAATCAGAGAGTGGCATAACAACAGTTAAAGATAACAGAAATATTGGAGACACTGCTATGAATTTAAAAAATGTCTACAAGGAAGCAAGATGTGTTATGAAAGAAGGTGATGACTTTGCCATTTTATGTACTTTTTTGCTTACACAGCTGTTTGTAAGCCCCCTGAACCACATGCCTGGAAGATTCACCATGCATGAAATGGCAGCATGGTTTGGGAGGATATAAATGGTGGCCAGGATGTGACTGGCCTGGGGTTTGTGTTCTTGACCTGTCTCCCAAATGATGCACAGGAACTGCTAATTACCTTCTCTGTCCCTTTGTTACTCCATTTGGGAAATTAGGTTTCAGATAATTGACTTTTGGTGCTTCTTAAAGCTGTCAGACAAAGGGTCACATGAGCAAATGGACATTGCTTTTTCTGGCTTAGCATATTCAGAAAAACCTCTCTTGCTGGCCAGCTTGGCAGGTGTTCTGGAACAGAAGTCCTGGCTCCTAAGTTACAATAATAAAATGTTTAAGGGTACCAAATTGCCAATTGGCTTCTCTCCTGGTTGATTCTCTATGGAAGGATGTCTGTCCTCTGGGGCAGGGCTCTGGCAGCAGCAACACTCCAGGGCAGAACTGAAATGCTGGAGTAGTTCCTCCACAGCACCCCACTCACACCTTCACTATTCCTTCCTCTTGTTACCTTTCCTGCCATTTGCTACTTATCTTGAGTTCCCAGGGTTAATGGCCAATGATGGACTTTTCCAATACCGTGGGTGTTGTAAATATTCTTGTTGATATGACCTGTCCTGATCATGTGGGCCAGCTTCTCCATACTGCTCCCCATTGTCATCCTTGGTGGAACCAAAAATGACCCATAGGTAACTGCCACCTCATGCTGGAGTTGTCTGAAGAATCATAGGTCACCCTGCAGGTTCTCCTTGCCCACTGTCTAGACAGAGCTGATTTATCAATACAGGGGAACTGCAATAGAGAAAGACTTTAATTCACACAGGGCCAGCTGTACAGGAGACTGGAGTTTCATTATTACTCAGATCAGTCTCCAAGAGAACTCAGGGACTGGGGTGTTTGAGGCTAATTTGGTGGGTAAGGGATCAGAAAATGGGAAGTGCTGATTGGTCGGGTGGAAGATGAAATCATAGGGAGTTGAAGCTGCCCTCTTGTACTGAGTGAGTTTCTGGGTGGGGGCCACAAGACCATATGAGCCAGTGTATTGATCTGGGTGGTGCCAGCTGATTCATCGAGTACAGGGTCTGCAAAATATCTCACGCACCGATCTTAGGTTTTGTAATAGTGATGTTATCGCCAGGAGCAATTCAGGGAGGTTCAGAATCTTGCAGCCTCCAGTTGCATGACTCCTAAGCCATAATGTCTGTCTTTCTTTCTTTCTTTCTTTTTTTTTTTTTTTGATGGGGTCTTGCTCTGTCGCTAGGCTGGAGTGCAGTGGCGTGATCTCGGCTCACTGCAACATCCAACTTCCTGGTTAAAGGGATTCTCCTGCCTCAGCCTCCTGAGTAGCTTGGATTACAGGCACATGCCACCACTCCCAGCTAATTTTTGTATTTTTAGTGGAGATGGGGTTTCACCATTTTGGCCAGGATGGTCTTGATCTCCTGACCTCATGATCTGTTCGCCTCGGCCTCCCAAAGTGCTGGGATTACAGGCATAAGCCACTGCTCCTGGCCTTTAATTTCTAATTTTGTGGCTAATTTGTTATCCCTGCAAAGGCAGCCTAGTCCCCAGGCACAAAAGATATTTGTTTTGGGAAAGGGCTGTTATCATCTTTGTTTCAAAGTTACACTATAAACTAAGTTCCTCCCAAAGTTAGTTCAGCCTATGCCCAGGAATGAACAAGGACAGCTTGAAGGTTAGAAGCGAGATGGAGTCAGTTAGGTCAGATCTCTTTCATTGGCATCATTTTCTCAGTTTTAAATTTTGCAAAGGTGGTTTCACAAGCAGGTGAATCAACCCTCCTCCACTTCAGTTAGTCAAAGGGACTGGTGCACATGAAGCTCTCTCATGGTCTCTGTAGTAAGCAGAATAATGTCTCCCAAAGAGATCTACATCCTAATTCCTGGAATCTGTGAATATGTTTACCTTATATTGCAAAAAGGACTTTGCATATGTGATTGAGGTTACAAATATTGAGATGGAGAGATTATCCTGGATTATCTGGGAGTGCCCAGATCACAAAGATCCTTAAAAGTGCAAGAGGGAAGTAGGAGAGTCTGAGATGTGATGTCGAGAGCAGAGGTCAGAATGATGTGGGTCACTGTAATCTTGGCACTTTGGGAGGCCAGGGCTGGAGGATCAGTTGAGGCCAAGAGTTTGAGACTAGCCTGGGCAACATAGCGAGACTCCATCACTACAAAAAATTTAAAAAATATAAAGAATGATGTGGGTCAGGAACAAAGGGATGTGGGCAACCTCTAGATGCTGGAAAAAGCAAGAAAACAGATTGTCTCCTCGATCCTAGATCTTCTAGAACGTGGGTCCCCAACCCCTGGGCCATGGGCCAGTATGTTAGAACTGGATGGCACAAGCAGGAGGTGAGTGGCAGGCGAGTGAGGGAAGCTTCATCTGTATTTATAGCCCCTCTCATTACCACCTGAGCTCCGTCTCCTGTCAGATCAGTGGTGACATTAGATTCTCGTAGGACCGGGAGCCCTATTGTGAACTGTGCATGTGAGGGATCTAGGTGGGCACTCCTTATGAGAATCTAATGCCTGATGTTCTGTCACTGTCTCCCATCACCCCCAGACAGGACCGTCTTGTTGTAGGAAAACAAGCTCAGGATTCCCACTGATTCTACAATATGCCAAGTTGTATAATTATTTCATTATATATTACAATGTAGTAATAATAGAAATAAAGTGCACAATAAATATAATGTGTTTGTATAATCCCAAAACCGTCTCCCCGCCCTGGTCTGTGGAAAAATTGTCTTCCACAAAACAGGTCCCTGTTGCCAAAAAGGTTGAGGACCGCTGCTTTAGAAGGAAGGAAGCACTGCCGACACTTTGATTTCAGCCTAGGGAGAGTCATTTTAGACTTCTGACCCCTGGAACTGTAAGACGATAAATTCGTGTTGCTTTGAGCCAGAAGTCCCCAACCTTTTTGGCAATAGGGACTGGTTTTTCCATGGATGAGTGTGGGGGGATCATCAGGCATTAGATTCTCATAAGGAGCGCATAACCTAGAACCCCCACATGCACAGTTCACAATAGAGTTCCTGCTCCAATGAGAATGTAATGCCACCACTGACCTGACAAGCAGCAGAGCTCAGGTGGTAATGCTCGTCTGCCTGCCACTTCTTGTCATGCACTTTCATGTCCATTTCTTCGCTTGATTCCTTGCCATTTCCCAGTACTAACTTTTCATTACTTGGCTACCGTCCCTGCAGCACAGCCACTCCTGCTCCCTAGTCAGGAAACCCTGTAGGTGTTCTGCATGATAAACACTGGAGCCCATTTCTTCCAGGGCTAGTTCCCTGGCACACCATTCTCCCCTTGTAGACTCCAGACAACCAGCCCGCTTTTCTTCGCCCCTTTACAACAATACCACTATTCCTTTTCCCCTGCTGCCAACATTAGGTACAGATGGGCCAGTCCAGTCCCAAGACAGAAACCATGTCCGTTATTTAACAGAGAAAATTCAATGTAAAGAATTGTTCATTAGTTATTAAAGAACTAAAGAGGCCAAAAGAAAATACTAATGTATCAAGAAGTAACAATTGGAGGAAGCAATTGCCATCCCAAAGGGAACAGGAGGAAGCAGTTGAAACCATCTCCGAGTTGAAGCTCAGACTTCTGTGAAGGGGGCACTGATCGGCTGGGGCCAGTGTGTCTGAACTTGGAGGAGGATCCTTGATGCTGGGACCCAGACTTCTGAGGAGGGGGCACTAGCTAGCTGGTGCTGGCATTGCTGGGGGTGGGAAATGAGGTTGAGTCTGCAGGCATTGCACAGAATGCACACTGGATACAGTTGCTTCTACTAGAATAGACTGTGGCTGCTGGGGTGAAGAAGCGAGTGTGGGGTGCCATTGTCAGGGACAGGAAGTAGAACATATCTTCTCTCTTTTAAGGTTGCCAGATATAGCAAATAAAAATACAGGATACCTAGTTACATTTAAACTTCAGATCAACAACAGATTAATTTTTCAGTTAAATATGTTCCATGCAATACTTGGGACATATTTATACTAAAGATATATCTGTTGGAGCAAGTGGAAGGGGCCAGGCGAGCACAGATACAGGCAAGGAAGCGTTAGGACTCTTCATGAAACGGCATCAAAGTCTCTGCTTTGATTTCCTATCTTGAAAAAGATATGGCTCTTTTGTTTCTCTCTGTCACAGAATGAATAACAAGCACCAGCAAACAGAAACCTAACTTATGTGGTTGATTTCATGGGTTTTGACAGTTCTGTTGTGTTTCCAGCTGCGACACTAGCTGCCTGGGAATATGGCTGGGGCATGGTCAGGACGGCGGGTCGGCTGGCCCGTGCTTTCGTTCCACTCCTTCTCTTTTCTCCCTTTCAAGGTCTTTCTTTTTGTGCTCTGGTGTTCAAGACCTGCCCAATCTGGCATCCACCTACGTGGCACTCTCATATTTCATTTCAATTGTAGTCCCTCCTCAGTACTGGTCCAAAAGGAAAATACAATCTTACCTGAACGTGATATGCTTGTTTATTGCAAAAAGCATGCTTAGAGGATTATTATCTTCCCTTAATAACAGATGAACATGAGTGGACATAAGCCCGCAAATGACCGAGATAATTCTTACCTAAGATATTATCAATGTGCTTTTTATTTACCAAAATGGGAATAGCTCTGCTGTTTCTGATTTTGAAATACATGTTTATTACATAAAGTTCAGGAAAAAGAATATAGAGTAAAATTAAAATTATGAATTTCCATGTTCCACCTACGTCCTGGAATATAATTTTCCAGATATTATACTAAGCAAACACAAACATACACACGTGCGTGTATTCACACACCACATTTGTTGTGATTTTATTTAATAAAATAGCACATTGCTCATGTTAACTAAGTTTTACTGTGGCAATAAATTAACTCTGGATTCTCAGTGGCTTAATAAAACAAAGATTTATTCCTGGTCATGATGCTTTTCCAACACACGTTGGCAGGGTCTCTGCTCTACATGGCTTTTCAGCGAGCCAGGCTAGCAGAGACTCCACTGTCTTGTGACTGCACCATCTGGACCATGGATGGGGCTTCTTGGTTACTGAGAAGAGAAAGAAAGACTGAACATTGGCCAATTGGACATTGGCTTTTTGCTTCCTCAACCCAGAAATCACACCAGTCACTCTGCACACATCCCATTGATCAGAGCTAGTCCTGTGATTCCATCTAGTTTCAATGAAACTGGAAAGGGAGGCTTGCTGCCTGCCCAAAAGAGAAGGAGGACTGCATGTGGAAATACTAGTAATATCTTCCACACATGGGTTCATACTATCCATATTAACTTAGAGTCTACTGTTTTCAGCTAACAATTTGTCATGGGCATCTCTCCATTGGTATCATTATTGTTTTCAGTGGCTGCACCATATTCTATTCTAAGGTTGCATCATATTTTATTGAAATAATCCCTTATTCATGGTTGAGGATTAGATTAGTTTGTTTATTTATTTATTTGGAGACAGAGTCTTGCTGTGTCACCCAGGCTGGAGCGCAGTGGCGTGACCTTGGCTCACTGCAACCTCCACCTCCTGGGTTGAAGTGATTCTTCTGCCTCAGCCTCCCAAGTAGCTGGGATTACAGGTGCCCACCACCACGCCCGGCTAATTTTTGTATTTTTAGTAGAGACAGGGTTTCACCATGTTGGCCAGGCTGGTCTTTTGAAAACAATGTTATGAAGAACATTCTTAAACATAGTCCTTGCACATTTGCTGAATTTTTTTTTCCTAGTGTGAGTTTTCATTACATACAATGTACAGTTGGCATTGCCAAATGCCTGCCAGATGAGAAGTCAGTAAAAGAAATCATGGTGGTGCCACTTTCTGATGATATCAATGATGATATTAATGAATGTGATTTTTAAAATTTTGTATAATGAAATATGTCAACATTTTGAAGGCCTGAATAATTTGCTGAACCAATATTTTTCAAATTACCAATAAAGAGCATTATAAAATCATGGATAAAAGACTTATTTAAAGAATTAGATAGACCAGTACATTTTAATGTAATAGAGTACAAAAATGTCCTTGATATAATTTCAGATGACACATTGGAAGCAACCTTTAAGAAACTACCATATGTTGAGTATTGGTTTAATATCAGAGAAGAATATCCACAATTGCCTGAAAAGGCTATTAAAAGACTCCTCCCTTTTCCAACTACTTGTATGTATGAGGTCAGATTTTCTTTATATACTTTAACCAAAACAACATAGGCCAATAGATTGGATGCTGAATCAGATGTAAAAATCAAGCACTCTTCTAGTAAACTAGACAGTGAAGAGATTTTCAAACTGTAAAAGAACAAACAAAACAAAACAAAACAAAAAAAACCAAACCCTGTCCTTACCAATATTTTGTCTTAAAAAATGTAGCTTTTTAAAAATAAAAATCATGTTATTTATGTTAACATGTAATGGTTACATTGTGTTTATTTATTTATTTATTTTTTCCTAAACACAGGCCACTCATTGTGTTTATTTCTACATGCCTTAGCAAACAAATATTTTAAACATCTCTCAGTTTTAATTTCCAATAGGTATATATCAATAGATATGATACAAGGAAGGAAAATGTCTTTGAAGTTATCAGTCCTGTTCAATAAAAGAGCATTAGTCTTTTCATTATTGTTTGCACTTCTCCAGTCAGTGCAATGGGGTAACTTACCCTGTAAGATAAGATACTTTAGTGGCTTTATCATTTCTGGCTTGAAAAGCTGTAAAACACTATGTCTGCCTTTCAAAGAGCTCATCATGCCTACACTTAAATATTCTATTCTGTTGTCTTGAAACACTGAATGATTAGACTCAAAAGGATGCAGATACTTAACAGGCACCATAATCCTATTTGAAAATATTTGGTTACACATGGCACAATAGGGTAAATTACTAACATTTCTAAAGCCAAGAGAACAAGAATGTTTGTCATATTTCTGTTTCTTATTTATAGTTTTTTCCAGTTTCTTTGGCATAGATTCCTCCTTTTCATGAGTCAGTGAATTCTCTGATACATCTGTTTCATCTCTCTTTAGCATCTTTAGACTTAGACGGTGCACCTGTAGGTTGAGAAAGCAAATCTTTCAGTCTTCTTCAAGCCAATGGGCAGTAAATACGAGACAAATAATTTATGTGTTTGTTTCTTTTATTTTGAATAAAATACGTAATTCTAAAATAAGTTTTAGGTAACATAATAATTCAGAAACTTTTTCAAAAATCTTTTAAGTATTATTGCAAAATCTGACAAGTTGCATTATTTCTTGTTGGTTTTTGCATAGCCACAAAGAAAACTTTGAGATTTTAAAGTGATGATTTACAGGATGATAAATGTCATTACAGAGGAATAGTAAATAAGAAATAGTGAGACAACAGCAAAACACAGTAAAAGCACAGAGAATGAAGAGTTAATCCTCAAAATGCATATATTTATTCTCTAAACTTACTACATTTGAATATTCTAAAAACACATGAATATACAAGCTCATCTTCTAATAACTATCAAATGATGATTTAATTACATGTTGTATGGCTTTAGAAAACTCCACTCTTTATTTGTGAAAGAATGAAAGTGAAAATGGCCAACAGACCTTACTAATATAAAAATAATTTTGGACTGGCAGACTCTTGGAAAGGATGTTGGGGACATTCAGGGGTATCAGAACAGATTTTAAAATAATCAGGGCTCCAGATGACCTTTAGAATTACATTTATCAAATTTAAAAAGTTAATACCATTTGGAGTTTGGTTGGGATGACCTTAATGGTGTAGTTTTATTTGCAAAGAATTGATATCTTAAATTTCTTTTTTGTCTTTTAGCAAAGTGGCATAATTTTTTATATGATACTTTTCATGTCTTGGTAAGTGCCTTAACAGGTATTTCACATTTTTGTTGAATCCCAAGCCTCCTCTATACTTTTAATTTTTAAAATAACTTCTCCTTTGGTGAGTTTATTCACTCCAACAGCTTCAATTAAAAAATTATATTTGTATTACTCCAAAATCTGTATCTCCAAACCAAAACATTTCCTGAGCTTTCCACACATATATACAACTCTGTTTAATGTTGTCATTATAATTAAGAAACCCAATATTACAGAACAGAACACACTAATCTCAGGTAAACCAGAAGACTTCCTTTAGGAAAAAAAAAAAAAAAAATCCATTGGTTTCCATGGCAACTTGACCACCACTAAGGGCCCCACGTGAAATTCTCCACTTCCTACAGGATAAAGTGAAGACCCTCACTGTGGCACTAGTAAGCCTCTTCTCCAGCTCCTCACCCAGATAGCCAAAGTCCCAGCATGTCAGACTGCTAGGACCCTGGGAGCAGGCCAGTGTGTCCTTCCATGTTTTTTCCCTTCTGCTCAAATGCCATCCACTCCTCAAATCTTTCCTTCGTTTCCCCCAAGACCCACACAAAGTTAGATGTCATTGTTTTGGAGGTGCCATGTCACTTTGAACACACCTCTGTTCTAACACACATTTCATTGCATTATTCTTAGTTTATATTAGGTTGGAGCAAACTACAACCAATACATCTGTCCACATCCCTAGGCTGCAAGCTCTTTGAGGCCATGTCGAGTGTTGTTTTTCTCTAATGATCCTTACTTCCTGGCACAGGACCTGGAACATACCTAGGCCTGTGACAGATGCTTGTTGAAGTGAATTAACAGACCAACAGCATTTCGAATGCTGAGCTTGCAAACTTAACCTGGAAAGTGACAGAAAAGATCACAAACATTAATGTAAAAAATGGCCTTTGGTGTCCGGGGGAATAAGCTTGGGAAGTTACTAAAGGGCAAATAGTTTACAACCAGTTGTTTTATTGAATGTCTCATGCAGTTTAATTTGGATTGATTGCAACTTTGGAAAACCTGGAACCAAGGTAGGCTTCGGGAAAACACAGCTCATAATGGATGCAGCTAATGACCATTTTCAGGTAATTGGGTCACGCCTGAGCAGCCCTGTCCTCAGCCTGGCCTGCCGCAAAAGCTGCCAATGGAGTAGCCCACCTATCGTGTTTGCCTTTTTAAACTATCAACAAGGGACCTCCAAGCAATCGGACTTTAACCACCAATTAATCTCTCTGGATGATGTTTGTGGAGCACTTAGTGAGTTCCCATAAATGAGCTCCCCATGGCCTGACTTGCCATAGTGGTTGGAAAGTGCCTGCAGGCTGGAAGCCTGGACGTACTGCTCGCAGGATGGTCGGAGGGCCTTGGGGCTCTCCCAGCTGGGGCCTGCAGTAGCACTACAGGAAGTTCTTTAAAAATTCAGCAAGCCACTATGAAGCAATCTGTGGACTAAAGCCCCTCAAAATGGGCAAACCTTGTCCCAGACCTCCTTGCTGACTTTCCTCTAGGATCAGGCCTGTTATGTACCAATAGGAAACCCCCACACCTTCCCTCGTGAAAAAGAAATACAGCCTGGAGGTTGAGTACATGAGTGCTGAGGTCGTCTAGCTCCACATTTGAGTCCAGGCTTTACCATTTAGTAGCCATATGACATTTAGCTTTCTCATCTGCAAAATGGGGAAAATAATAGCTCTTATCCCATAGAGTTGCTGTGGCGATTAAGTGAGTTAATTTGGCAAAGAATTAAACCCAGTGCTGATGCATAATAAATACTCAATTAAATGTTAGTCATGATCAATAATGGTGAGCAGGCAGCCCAGTGGGTCAGGGAGAGACCAGCCAGCCATTCTGACCCACAGGGGCACGTCCCTTTTTTCTCCAGTAGCATCTGCCACAATCTATTGCAGCTGGTGAATGGTCTGGGTTTGGAATCCTCTTTGGGGAAAAGCAAAGTGCAAAAGGACACAATGTGTCCTCATGGTAGGAACTTTCCTTTAAGTGCAGGCACGTGGGGAATGAGGACAGAATCCACGGAGCTCCCCACAGAACACTTCCTGTGCGTGGAATGTGCGTCGTGCTGTGCTGGGCACTGAGAAGGTAAATGCTGTCTACTCTGCACTGCAGCTCGGTGGCTTTCTCAGTGCCTAAAACAGGACAATAAGAGAACAATCTTCCTCTCTCCTTCCCTTCCTAGGTAGGGAGCTCCTTGAGGGCAGGGATTCTTTGTTTGGTGAAAGCTGTTTTTTTTGAAACGGAGTCTAGTTCTGTTGCCAGGCTGGAGTGCAGTGGTGCAATCTCGGCTCACTGCAACCTTCACATCCCAGATTTAAGCGATTCTCCTGCCTCAGCCTCCCGAGTAGCTAGGACTACAGACGTGCGCCACCACGCCCAGCTAATTCTTGTATTTTTAGTAGCAACGGGGTTTCACCGGGTTGGCCAGGATGGTCTCAATCTCTTGACCTCGTGATCCACCCGCCTCAGCCTCCCAAAGTGCTGGGATTACAGGCGTGAGCCACCACACCTGGCCTAGTGTAAGCTTTTTATTGTTAGGTAACATACATGGAGAACAGTGGACAGATCATAAGTGTGCAGCCTTATGAATTTTCACAAAGCAAACATACCTGTGTAATCAGTACCCAGATCATGAGAAAGACCAATCAGCTGCCAAAGAGGACTGCCACCCCATGTCATGCCCTAGTCATTAACTTCCCCAAAAGGTAGTCTCCATTATATTTTATCCATCTTTTAAAAACTTTCAACTGAGTGTAACATTGGCAGTGAATAAAGGATGCTCAGTGAAAGCTTGTGGCTGGAAGGGAGGGTGGGACAGAGATGTACAGGGGCTCAGCTCAACTCTGCTCCTTATGCAGCCTCATATCCATCTGCACCATGTGCTAAAGGAAGCTACAATGCCCCCTCTCATCCCTAGCCCCAGTTTTGAAATGTTCTCTTTCCGTGTTCCCTACACATGGATCTGTCCTGATTTTGCCCTCTCAATAGTGAATCTTCTATTCCTATTCTCTTCTTCCCTCTGTCTTGGTGTTATTGGAATGCTCTAAGTCTTTCTCTAAAGTATCTACTAGATTTTCTCATGCCTATGAACTGGAATTAGAAAATGTAATTCATTTCAATATTTTGGACATTCAGCAGTTTGCCCACTATGGCTCTAGGAAGATGACATATTCATTAGCAACATTACCTGTTTTCAAGGAGCTTGTACCATAATTGGGAAGAAAACACAGAAAATTAAATAGTGCAGGGAGGGTGGGAGGAGGGAGAGGAGCAGAAAAGATAACTATTGGGTACTGGGCTTAATACCTGGGAGAGGAAATAATCTGTACAACAAACCTCCATGACACATGTTTATCTATGTAACAAACCTTCACATGTACCCTGAAACCTAAAATAAAAGTTAAAAAATAAATAGCAATATGGTGCAAGTGAAAAGTACACTACATACATGACTAGAAGGTAAGAAAGAGTTAGAAGACAGTGATCTGTCGATGATACAAACACCACAGAGAAGTGTTATCACATCTTTTATCACTAATCTATAATATTCAAAGCAAGAACAAACATTTGGTATGGTTTTGAATTGAAGAAAGATAGAAGTACTGAAATCAAGAGGACTCACCTCATTTCCAGCAAAAAGAGAACAATAACAACAACAAAATCTTCACCTAGGAGCAAGACTGGGAAATTTAAAAATATCATGTATTAAAAAAGGTTTCAGAAATTTTGAAGAGTTGACATGAGTCACTTGCAAAAAGAAAAATAAGAATTAAATCATATTCCCCACAAATGAAAATGGTTGTTAGGAGTCCTTGGAACTAGGTTCTCAATGTTTTGAGGAAAATTGATTTTGAACTTTAAATTTTATACCCACTGAAACTATCATCCAAAAGAGGAGGTAAAATAAAAACAATCTCAGGTATTCAAATAGTGGGAAATGTTATCTCCTGTGCACTATTTCTGAAGAAGTTATTTAAGACTGTGTTCCAGCAAAATGAGCAAAAAGCTAAAGAAAAGGATGATGTGAGACATAAGAAATAATATAAAGCAACCTGTGAATGTGAAGAAAATAAATCCCAGGATAATGGTTGTACTGCAGGCTGAGGAAACAATTTTTTTCTAGTCAGAATTAAGTGGGCTCCAGAACTATGCCTCCAAAAACGAGAAAAGAAAAGAATTCAATCAATATATAGAAAAAAACTGTTAGGAAAAACACAGATATATTTTTTCAAGAAGGAAAAAATTATATTTTCAGGAAAAACAAAATATACAAGAAATCTGTGGCCTTACCACAAAGCAGCTCCTTGAGGCCTTCATCTCAAACAGGGTAAATGCTGGTCTTTACAATGTTGACAAGGCCCCATTTGAGCTGGCCTCTCACTCTCTTTCTGACGTCTTCTCCTACTTCTCTTCTGCTACTTTACATTGCTCCGGCCAGAATGGCCACCTTGCTTCAGAATCTGCTGCAACAACTTAGTCAAGGTCATGCTTCCACTTGGCAGCCTTTAGGCAATGATGGAACACGGCATGGGGACTCAGGCCTGGCCATTTCTGCCCCATACAGGGCTCCTATGGGCAATCTTCTGCAGAGCTCCCCATTGGATGGGCAGAGGTTTTGTGTGCCCTGCATGGCAGTTGGAGGCTTTCTTTCTCCAGCTCTGCTTCTTTCACTGGTCTTACTTCTCCTCCACCCCCCAGTAAATATCTGCTTCTTGGTGGAACTGAAACGACACAGCCCAGCTACACATGGATGCGCTATTTTAGGTATAAACCATCATAAGCCCATGTGGTGCACTCACATCATCATTTCTCATTGAAAATATTTGGTCAGTGCTGATTGGACATTCATGAGGTAGCTCTACCTCTGTGTCACCTTGGGAGAAAATAGTCTCTTAATGGGGGAAGGAAGGACGGTTTTGGGCACCGGTACATCACCTTTGGGAAGAAAAAAGAAGAGACACTTTGAGAACAGGAAGGTTTTCCATTCTTTTCTTAGTTATTATTTTTAATCTGTTAACTTAAAGAGAAGCAGGGGTCATCTATTATGTATGCACAACACATCCTGGTTTACAAACTATGTCCACATCTACATCTTCCTGATTCCCCTATCAACCCCATGATTTTAACTCACATTTCACTGACAAGAAAACTGAAGTTCACACAGGTATGCCATCTGCAGAAATTCCAGAGTTAGTGAGGGTGGAAGCAGGGCTTGCAGATCCATGATTTCATCTGGGTCTCACAGAGACTTGAATGCAATTAAAGTAATTTTTTTTAAGAAAAAAAATTTTTAAGTAGTTATAGGTTCATGGAAAAATTGAGAAGGGCATGAGATATCCTATATGCTCTATCCCTGCATGCACAACCTCCCTCATTAACAACATCCCCCACCAGAGTGGTACATTTGTTACAATTGATGAACCCACATTGACACATCCTAGTCATTCAAAGTTCATAGTTTATATTAGAGTTCACTTTTGGTGATGTAAATTCTATGGGTTTGGATAAACATATAATGACATGTATTCATTATTGTATTATACAGAGTAGTCTCACTGCCCTAAAACTCCTCTGTGCTCCACCTAGTCATCCCTCCTCTGCCCCAACCCATGGCAATTGCTGATCTTTTTTTTTATTTTTTGAAATGTAGTCTCACCCTGTCTCCCAGGCTGGAGTGCAGTGGTACAATCTCTGCTCATTGCAATGTCCGCCTTCCGGGTTCAAGCATTTCTCTTGCCTTAGCCTCCTGAGTAGCTGGGACTACAGGTGTGCGCCATCACACCCAGCTAATTTTTGTGTTTTTAGTACAGACAGAGTTTCACCATGTTGGCCAGGCTGGCTTCAGGTGATCTGTCTGCCTCAGCCTCCCAAAGTGCTGGGATTATAGGCATGAGCCATGGCGTCTGGCCTGATCTTTTTATTGTCTCCATAGTTTTGTCTTTTTCAGAAGGTCGGCTAGTTGGAAACTTATAGTATGTATCAGACTGGCTTTTTTCACTTAGTAATATGCCTTTAAATTTCTTCCATGTGTCTTTTTCCTGGCTTTTCATGGCTTGGTAGCTCATTTCTTTTTAGCACTGAGTAATAATCAATTGTCTGGATGTACCAAAGTTTATCCATTCACCTATAAAGGACATCATGGTTGCCTCCAAGTTTTGGTAGTTATTAATAAAGCTGCTATAGATATCCATATGCAGTCTTTGTGTGGCCCTAAGCTTTCCAGTTAGGGAATTTTTAATCACCCATGCTTCATAAAGGACAGCATGTGGCTCAGAGATGTTCAGGGACCTGTGCCAGGTGGCATAGCTCAGACTCCCCACAAAGACCTAGTGTCTATTCTGGTATGTGGTCCTGCCATTCAGATAGTGATGCTGTCAGTTCTTGCACTGACAAATAGTAATTAATTAGCAATAATCAGAGTGAGGGGCTGATAGTTTGGAGAAAAACAGAAGCCATTAAAGAGTAGATTCAGCACCGTCACTGACTTTGTTTCATAATGTTTATTTTCCATTCATATGGCACTCAGCATGCCTCATATATTTTTAATGAGAACATTCTATTAAAGCCAATGGAATTGATTTTTAAGGAAGCATTAGGACCAGCAAAACGTGCCTCCCGTGCAGTATTGACTAAGATCCATTATCCTACCACATTCATTCTGACCTTATCATCAGCTGACAAAGAGAAATAGGACATTAGTGTGTTTACAAAAACCTGTATCTGAGAATGGGCAAAGGCTGGAGCCCACTGTGGCTATGAGCATGTGCCTCTCCTGAATGGCCTTGCATAAAGAGCCGGCCACAGAGTTGGTCTGTGCATGGGCAGAGTGAGGCATTCGAGGAGTCCCTTGGCCTACACATGCTCCTCCTCTGTACTCTCTAGGCCCAGTGTCTTACCAGCTGCAAGTCATCAATGGCCCTCAGAGCCCAAAGCAGAGTGCTATGAACAGGCTCCGGCTCCAGATACTCTTTGTGCCTCAATTTCCTCCCCTGTGAAATAGGGATCATTATCATACTTAACTCATATAGTTTTTTGGGGAGGACTAAATTAGTTAATATATGTGAAACATTTAGAGTGGCACATGGCATGTAATTTGAGCTACAGAAGTGTTAGCTTTTATTACTATTGTTGTTGTTTTTACGTCTACAAGAAGGAAAGCATCATTAAATCTATCAGAAGCAAGGTACAGATTCTCCATGTGGTTCCTTAGGTGACGATGAAGAGATTATACACAGATTATCTTCAGGAATAGAAGTTGATGATAAGATAGAGAAAATTTCCTCACCAGGAATCTGTGGACTGCCTCTGTTTGTTCAGGAGTATGACTGATAACTTTAGGTTGTAAAGGGTGTGACCCAAGGGTCAATAACTTTAAGTCTCAAAATGCCGTTGCTAGCTACCTTTTATGTTTGCTGGGTCTTTCACCTGTGGGGACTATCAAGCCTTTGAGCCTTTATGGGTTTGGATGTATAAGTCTTGGGCAGAGCTAAGTTGTCTTGGATATGAAAGCATGAGGAATTTGAGGTTCTGATAATAGTCAGGTGTCAGCAAGTTGGTGTTTGATGGTAGGCTGAGGTGAAAGACAGATATCAAAGTAATCACCACTAAACAAAGACAGTGATAAGGCCAAGGAAGGATGTGACAGAACACTTAATGTGGAATTCTGAGTGGCTTGGAGCAGGACTCAGGACGTTGGTTCCTTCCTCTGTCCTTCCCAAGAGCTCTTCAGGTGAACTGCAAAATTCATGGAGAGGTAAATATTGGTCTTAAAGAGCAATCGAAGACATGCAAATGAAAATAATCACAAACAGTACTATACTATTAAAACAGTAAAAATAATGGCATCATTGTGATAAAATAATTTCTCCAATATTGCTCATGTCAGGGTTATCTTGCAATCCTTTGGGTAAATAATTGACAATCTATATTAAGGTTATAAAGCATGTATATCCTTGAATGTTAATCCTTCTTCTGGGAATTTACCCCAAGGAAATAGTTTAGAAGAAAAAAATTCTCAGTTATGGAAGATGTTAAATGTTGATTGCAGAATTAACTTTAATATGAAATAAAGGAACAGACCAAATCTTGGAAAAATGGTCACATAAAGAATTTTATAACCACTCTATGGAGACCTAGGTGGTTATTACAATGGTAATTTTTAAAGCAAAATAGAAAATGCTTATGATATAAAATTGACTATGAAAAAACAGGACAATGATATTTACAGATGGTCCCTGAATTACAGTGGTTCAACTTTATAATTTTTTGACTTTAGGATGGCGTGAAAGTGATACTCCTTCAGTAGAAATATATTACACTTATTTCATGACAATGGGCAGTGGCAGCAAGCTGTAGCTCCCAGATAGCTATGCAATTTTCATTTATGATATTTTTCAACTTATGGATGTTCATCACAATACAACCCATTGAAAGTCGAGGAGTGTCTATATACCTTAATAAGCATGTAAGCTATGCTTGCATGTAGACAGGGATTAGATAAGAATACAAATAAATGAAGCAAGCTGATGTGCTGAAGGGTGAAATCGTGTCTCTGAATACTTCAATTTTTCAAATCCTTTATTCTTGTTAAAGTACCATAGATATTCTATTTCCTTTCTCGGCAAGGAGATGGGAAAAGGTAGGAGGCCCAGGCACTGTGGGGCTCTTGGCTAGGAGTGAGATTAGGCAAAAATTCCTGGAGGTGGAATGAGAGGCATCTGGGTTCTGCAGGGTGGGTCAGGTTGGTTGCAAGGAGAGGGTAACTCTGCAGGGCAAGTTTAGGAATCTAGACAAGATGCAGCACAACAGATAAGATTCTCGAAGAGAAATGGTTGGGGTCTTTTGAGGGCACTCATCTTTGGGGAGAGAACCAAGCAGGACAAAAAGTCAGAGAGGACTCCACGGTGGTAAGTTCTGTGATTATCCCATATTGGCTTTTCAGGAGGCTGGTAACCTGTTTAGCGGCTTTATCAAGGTGGAAGTTGAATTCCCCTAATAACCCTTTTGTTTGAGTCCTTCCCAGCTGTATAGATACTAGAGTTGCTCATGACATTGCTAAGAGCCAGGAATCCCTGTACCATATACTCTGATTCCTAGTTCTGGGCTGCTAGAGTAGATCACCAGAAAAAGTGGATGGTACATTGTCCATGCAAAGGGCGAGGTATAAATGTGGGGACTATTTGGCAGAGGCAACTGGAGTCAAAGGTTACTGGGCTGATGATGCCTATGATACAGCAAGAGTATTTGGGAAAAGGCACAAAAGGATATAAGAGAAGCAAAGGGATGCAGGGGCTTATATCTTTTCTGATTCTTGTTCACATGTCCAGAGGAGAGCAGCTGCCATGTTGCCCAAATAACGTGACCCTTACTTCCTTCCCTCTTTCCATCTCTTATCTGGGGTAGTGCTTGCCTGTAGAGCAGTGGTTCTCAATTAGGAGTAATTTATCCCCCAGGGACATTTGGCAATCTCTGGAGACATTTTTTGGTTGTCACAAGCAGAAGGGGGTGCCATAGGCATTATCTAGTGGGTAGAGGCCAGGGATGCTGCTAAACATCCTACTATGCGTAGGACAGGACTGCACAACAAAGAATTATTCAGCCCAGAATGTCAATAGTGCCCAGGTTGAGAAACCTTGCTTTAGATCCAGACTTCTTACTGGAATGCTCTACACCTTGGCCAAGAGGAAATAAAGATAATGATGATGATGATGATGATGATGATGATGGTGGTGGTGGTGGTGGTGTCCCATACTTACAAAGCATTCACAATTATTTATGCACTTTTGCATACATTAATTCATCAGCTCCTTTCAATCCATTGAGGTGGGTAGGAATTATGATTCCTATTACTCCTTTTTTTGAAGTAAGGAAGTCTGAGTTGGGAGAGGGCAGTAATTTGTCCAAGGTCACACAGCTAGCATTAGGCAGAGATGAGGATAGAAGCATTTGTGTCTCATGACTTCTAACTGTATGCTTTCTCCCACTGCACTTTGTTGAACTCTGTGGACAGAAAAAGAGAGAAAGGCTAAATGATGCTCTTAGACTCTGAATCTGTCCAGGGCTTTACAATTAGTGGTGGAGCCAGAATTCCTCATTCCCAAACTAACAGAAACAAATACACCTAAGAAAGAATGAAAGGGTATGTGGTATTATAACTGAGGCCATTGTGGTGTTGAGAATTTAGCTGTGTATCTAATTCTTCCAGGCATTTTAGATCAAGTAGAAATCCATGTGCAAAGGGCAACACTCATTAACTTTTTATCTCCAGCAGTAGATACTCCACTGTAACTATTGATAGCTGAAAGTTTTATAGATCTTCCCCTGGGGCTAAGTACGAAGTAAGTGTAAACTTGTTTGGTATTTTCATTATTTGCCAAACAAAAAAAAAAAGCCCCAGAAAATAAAAAGCCTCAACTGCATCCCAAGCGTGTAGGGTGGAACTGATATTCACTAGTTTTCATGAAGCCCTGCATCCCCAACCAATGTTACCCCCAAGACACCAAGTATGACACCAGCAGCCTCCTTAACCAAGGACAATGTTGTCCCTTTCTTTAAGAGTATCACAGACAAAGGTTGGAAACCCAGTTGATTAATTATTTGCTGGAATATAAAGTTGGCATTGTAAAATTTGCAGCTATAAAATAATCAAGAATGGCACTTAAATGGCTGCCCAAATGGCCAAGTTACACCGTCCGACATTATAGAGATAGAGCATAGAGGAATCTGAGTGAGAAGTGAGAGGCAGAGCCAGGGGAGGGCTGGCTCAGTGACACTGTTAGAGAATGACCTGTGGCCCCCTGGGTGAGTAACGTTCCTCTGAGCACCGTAAATTTGTGTATTCAATGGGGGTTGGGTTGTGCTATGAGTAACAGATATTTTAATAGGAACACTTTCACCTGGAAGACATCAAAATGCTGCTTCTTGTATTACTGTGAATGGGTACTACACTTCCATAAAAGGTGAGGTCCAGGATGGGAGAAAGCTCTGGGGCTCCACCCACGTCAGGAACACCTAGAAATAGACTCAAAGGCTGCTGGGAACACCCTTGAGGTTTGTCCTGTCTGCTTCGCCTGGTTCCGTCAGAACTACTTGTCCCACATGGCCGGAAACTCCTGCACCTCACATCTCAGAACTTTGCCACCAGAGAGGGGCTGATTCTTCTTAACCAGATCCACTGAGAAAAACCAAAGGGGTAGACCCTAATTAGTCACATGAGTCCCATGCCCTAGCACTAGGTACTAGGATAAGCTGTTCTCTCCGGAAGTTTGGAACAAAAAACCAAACTTATAGCAGTTACTGTTCCAAGTACTCATATTTACTCACTGAATCCTCGTCACAGCATTATGAGGTACCCCATGAGATCGTCAGTCTTACAATCAGCTCTATTCTAGGGATGAGAAAACCGAGGCACAGAGAGATAAAGGGACTTGCTCAAAAGCACATAGCTAGTGAATTGTGGAGCTGAGATTAGGGAGGTTAAGCCCCACTGGAGGCAAAGTTCTGAGATGTGAGATGCAGGAGACTCTGACTGTGTGGGCCAAGTGCTTCTGAGAGAACAAAGCCATCCAACATTACAGAGAGATAACACAGAGAAATCTGAGTGAGAAGTGGAAGGCCTGGGGAGGGCTGGCTCAGTGACACTGTTAGGGAATGACCTATGGTGCCCTGGGTGAGTAGGGCTCCTCTGAGCACTGTGGATGAGGGTACTCCATCATGGTTGGGTCATGCTATGAGTAACATATCTTAATAGGGCCATTTTCACCTGGACAAAATCCAGACAATTTTGATCCGAAGTTGTGCTTTTTACCACAATTCCACACCACCTCTCACTGTATGTTAGAGGCGGGAGAAAGAAAGGCTGCCCCCAAAAAGGGGGATATTGTTCCCAGAAGAAAGGAGGAGTAGGTGAGCAGAGAAAGCAAGAGAGATCCACTACTTATTCCTCAGTCTTATTATCTGTAGAACGGGGATGGCATGGACTCCATGTCCTTGCGGTGCAGGTGAAATGAGCAAAGACGCAGGAGAGGCAGAGTGTCTGAGGGCAGCACCCACCAAAACCCATACATCCATCCTTATCCAAGCACACTCCACCTTGCACCAGCATCAGCACCTAACGCTGAGTGGTTACTGCATGGTCAGCATTTGTTTTCGTTTTATTCTCTCTGAGTGTTTGAAGTGTCCCTTTGAAAACTCTAGGAGCCTGCGCTAAAGGGAAAGGAGAGAGGGCTGTGTCCAGGCAAAACGGGAAACCATGTTCTTCGGGGGCCCATTTGAAGATGGCAGCAGGAATGGGGGAGCAGAGACCCCTAGGGAGGAGATGAGATGCAGGAGGGGCATTTGGGCCTTGGGGCTGGTTCACTGCTCCTACGTAAAAGCCCACCTTTGAACGCTGCAATCTTGGGGGCCCTGTGTTTTGCCTGAATGAGGAAGCTGGGAGCCCTCAGAAGGGCATAAAGAATTTCTTGTGGCTCTATGACTTACACTGCCTCAGTACTTGCCCTGCACTGAAGCAGGCCCCAAGGTCAGATGTGAATAGGTTTGTTTGAAGGTGAACAAGTGAAAGTGAAAAAGTGAAAGCCTGGGGTTAGGCCACACCTCAGCTCCCAGCTTCTGGGGAGAAGGGAGATTTGAACAGCTTGGAGCCCACAGGCATCCTGGAAGAACTCCCATGGCTTTCTTGATAATTGACACAGTGTGCAACTTCTGCTTATTCAGGCCGAGAGGCCTGGGAGGGTGGGAGTAGAGAGTGGGGTAAGGGTGGTGGATGGAAGGAAACTTAGTGGGAAGCAGGTGCATTACCGGTGGAGGGTGTCCAGGTTCTTGGCATCTTGAACAAAGAATTGGACAAAGTGCACATTCAAAGCAAGGAAAGAATGAAGTAACAAAAGCAGAGATTTATTGACAATGAAAGTACACTTCACTCGGTGGGATCCGCGGGAGTACATGGGCTCAAGAGCCTGGCTACACAATTTTCTGGGGTTTAAATACCCTCCAGAGGCTTCCCATTGGTTACTTGGTGTACACTCTGTCTATGTAAATGAAGTATTGGGCTGCAATCAGAAGCTGAAATGAAGCTGCAAAGGTTACACCCTATGCAAGCTCTGACTGGTTGCAGAAAGCAACCAGTCAGAAGTAGTTTCAATTTTCCATCTTCCATGCAGAAGCGGGTGGGGGCTTTTGTTAGTTAGGTGTGGAAAGTTGGAGTTTTCCTTTTGATTTAGTTCTAGTGTAGCAGGAGAAGCCGCAGACAAAACCCCTCAGACATCGAGTCAAAGAAGGAAGGGCTTTATTCGGCTGGGAGCTTCAGCAAGACTCATGTCTCCAACAACCGAGCTCCCCGAGTGAGCAATTCCTGCCCCTTTCAAGGGCTCACAACTCTAAGGGGGTCCGTGTGAAAGGGTTGTGATCGATTGAGCAAGCAGGGGGTACATGACTGGGGGCTGCACGCACCGGTAATTAGAATCAACAGAACAGGACAGAGCTTTTCACAGTGCTTTTCTATACAATGTCTGGAATCTATAGATAACATAACCGATGAGGTCAGGGGTCGATCTTTAACTACCAGGCCCAGGGTGTAGTGCCGGGCTGTCTGCCTGTGGATTTCATTTTTTGCCTTTTAGTTTTTACTTCTTCTTTCTTTGGAGGCAGAAACTGGGCATAAGACAATATGACGGGTGGTTTCCTCCCTTACTAGGAAGTCAGAGTGAATCAGCCTTAGGTTCCCTGCCTCCAGACCCTATTCTCTTGCCTCAGGTGGACTTCTGGAGCAGGGCCGCTGAAGCTCCGATTAGGCCTCTGCTTCCTCTTCCCAGTGGTTTTTTCTCTTTCTGACCTGTAGGTCCATCCTGACTTTGTCCTTTCTGGGCTTGCCATCCACAGCACATTTGTAAAGAGGAGTAAGAGTTTTAAGTAGAGTTCTACAGCCATGGCTGCTTACTGTAAGCAAAGCTGATTTATAGACTGCTTCCAAAACCCATATATCCATCCTTATCCAAGCACACTCAACCTTGCACCAACATCAGACTGCATTTCTGTGCAGACTTCACCCTACACAGGAGGCTCCAGACCCTGCATACGGGAGGGATGAAAGGTATTTTTAATTCAAGTTGTGGAAAGGAAGAAGGGAGAGAAGTTTATCATTCCTGCCAGAATTCTCTGTAAGATCAAATTCCTGCTTTAAAAAAAAAAAGAGTGGGACTCACTCCAGCTAAACAATAAATCATGAAATGGCCATGTTAATTGCTGTTGAAAAGGAGGCACTAAAATTCACTTTGATGGGAAGTTATTCTTGTTTATATTTCCTTTCTGTAGATCAAAGGGAACCACCAGCCTTAGCCTTTCCTGACACTTGCATGTCTTAAGCATTGTTCTTTTCATACAAGAAGACTCGGCATCAGATATCCATTTCCTCAGGCTATTTTAGGTAGGAATTAAAGAGATATTAGGGGAATTGGCTTTTTTTACATTTTTAAGTGTGTCATGAGTGATTGAAGAAAAGCACTTCCTTTGTTCACATATTCCAAACAGCCGGGTGAAGGCTCATAATTACTGTGGAGGAAGCTGGGAAGATGGCAACTCACCTAATCCCTGATTACATTAAACGATGCCACCCTCCTCTCCTGATAAGCTTAAGTACACTGGCCTTCGCTGCCAGGTTCAGGTAAGAAAGAGTGCGGCTCTACCCACGGAGAAGCAAGGCTTTGATTTGTGATAGGCTTTCCTTGATGTAGTCTTGCTGACTATAAACATCAATTAAGCAGCTACTGTGTGATAGGAATTGCGTGAGGTACAGGGAGAATGAAGATGAATTAGCCTCCATCCCTTCCCTCAAGGAATTCACGGTCTTGAGTCCCAAATAACTAGCCGATTAATTACAATGCAGCTTTACAGATGCTTAATCATATTTGCGCAAAGTTCTAGAGGAGCACGGGTTCTGCTTTGAAGATCAGAGAAGCTGTGTCTTGAAGGCTGAGTACATGTTCTAAGATCAAAGAAATGGAGAGGGGACTCAGGAATGGCTGAGAGGGCTCATGAGGCAAGAGGTCTGAGATGGTGAAGGACATTTGGGGGAACAGAGAGTGGTTTTATGGCCATGGCCATGGGTAAGGCACATTGGGCAGGGGTAGGGAAGGAAGCTGGTGGGTTTAGCATATAGGAAGGGGAGCAAAGAAAGGATTCTAAAGCCCTAGCAAGTCCTGTCAAGGGGTTAGGTTCCTTTTTTTTTTTATAAGAGTAGGGACCTATCCAAGTTATCTGAGAAGGGGAATGCTTGAAGTACATGATACTGTGTGTTTTTAAAAAAATAGTCACAGTATTAGTGCAGAGATCAGCTTGGAAATCAGTGCGACTATTTAGAGGCAATAGTCCAGATATTGAGTTGAGAGAACTTCCAAATAATAACAGAACCAAGAATGGAGATGAACAATCTGATTCTAGAAATATCTTGAAGTTGTTTGGGAGAAGCAGAGGTTTGTTAGTGATAAAATAAAAACCTCAGCCTAATTACATTTAAAGGGGTTTAATTGAGCAATGAACGATTCTCAAGTCAGTAGATTCACAGAGACTCCAAGGGTGCCTCATGGTCAGAAAAAATTTATAGAAAAAAAAAAGGTAAAGTGACATGCAGGAATTGGAAGTGAGGAACAGAACACAGTTTGAACACTCAGCAGTCTAAGAGCAGTCTATGAAGTATGGCCGCTGGGATTGGCCAACACTCAGCTATTGTTATGGGTGCATACTATTAAGTTAGGTTTTTGATTTTGTCTGACTGTTAAGCCTGGCTACAGTTCATCCACAAGGACTCAAATATAGAAGTACAGAGTCCTTCTCAGGCCATATTTAGTTTGCTTTAACATTGGAAAACCTGAGTTTAATAATTAGGTTTACCACTTACTGGCTGATTGATAGTGGGTAAGACAATCTCTCTAAGATTAAGTTTTCTTGAGCTCTCAAATATGGATAATAATAATAATACTCATTTCATACATTGAGGATTGTGTGGGGGCCATGAGAAGACACTGCATAAATCAACAAGTATAGGGTGCTTTAAAGGCCTAGGATCATTGCTGTTTTTGTGCCCGGGACTTACCAGCTCCTCTAGTCAGTGACTGAACTGGGCAGGGATATTAAGGCAGGCCCATTAACAGGACACTCAGAATTCCTTTAACATCTGACTTTGGCTGCCAGACTCTCCACAGGTCTTGGTGAGCCTCTTTTAGACTCTCTGGTGCAGGGGACGATTCCATCCAACCTTCTCTTCCTCTCCCCTTCACTGAGGGAGACTTGGGTCATGTTCTCCCCACCTTATCTAGCCCCGGGTCCCATTTTCTTTCACAGGTGGCTTTCCTAAAAAAAATCCTTGCACATTAATTGTTTCAGCATCTGCCTCAAAAAGGATCCGGACACAACCCAGACTGAGATAGTGATTTGTAAACCTTAAACTTTATTTATAGTGATCCAAATATCCATCCACATATCCATGCACCCAAATATCCATGAATAGATAAACAAAATATATCCATAACATGGAATATTATTGAGCCCTAGACACAGAATGAAGTACTGACACATGCTGTAACATGGATGAACCTTGAAAACACGAGAAGGTCTTTTGAAATCAGCCCAAAGGACCACATCTTGTACTATTCCATTTATATGAAATATTCAGAATAGGCAAATCCATAGAGAAAGAAACAAGATTGCCAGGGGCTGGGGGTTAGGCAGGGCAGTGGAAATAGGGATTGACTCTTTATGGGTGTAAAGTTTACTTTTTGGGACTGGAAGTTTATTGGAGTGTTCATTTTAGTTCCGGACCTGCACAGTGGTGATGGTTGTGCAACACTGTACGTGTACTTTACTCACCAATGTGTATACGTTAAGATGGTTAAAAGAGTAAATTTTATGTTCATGTATGTTACTACAATAAAAAAACTTTATGAGGGTACTAGGCATATTATTATTACAAATACAGTTCTTTACCAGCTACGCATGCTCCCCTCTCAGTTGTTCCTCAATCCTCTCTTACCTCCTTTCTTTTCCCCACTGATCCACAGAAACTCTTTTGCTAAATCGCCAAATCCACCAGACAATCCTCAGTACTTATCTTACCTAAGTTCTCCACTGCCTTTGACACTGTTAACTCCTCCCTGTTTCTTGAAATCCTCTCTTCTCTTGTTTTCTCTGTGGCACCCTTTGCTCCTGTGTTCCTCCTTTTTCTATGCATCCTTAGGGGTTCCTGGGGGTTTTGTTCGTGGTCCTCTTCTTTCTCAATCTGTTTTCGAGAAACTTGCAAAAGTACAACTCAGCCTAACATGCCTGTCCAAGTTCCAGACCTGAAGAGCTCCAGCCTCCTCGTGGATCCCTTTATCTCAACGTGTCTGGAACAGAACTCATGTGGGTCTCTTTCTGGGCTTCTTATCTCAGTAAATTTCACGACCAAATATCCAGTTCTGAAGCAAGAAACACTGGGCTTCACTTTTGATTCCTCCCTCCCTCTTAATGCCCAAATCTCATGGGTCTAAAGTCCCATCAGTGTTATCACTTGCATGTTTTTGAAATCCACACCATTGCAACCCATTTCCAAAGTAGATTACTGATTGCCAGGGGCTGGGGGCTAGGCGGGGCAGGGGAAATAGGGAAATGCTTCCATTTTCATTCTCACCAGTGCTGCCCTGGACCACTGCAAAGCCTTCTGACTGGTCTTCATGCTCTCCTCACCTCCTCTTTCTAAAGCATCCTGCTTATCATTGCTAAAATAATTTGTCTAAATGGAAATTTGACCGTATTACTCCCTAGCTTAAAATACTTTGGGGGTTCCGCATTGTCTCCTCCATAGCATGGCCATAAAGTCCTGCAAGAATCACATGCTTTGGCCTTTGTCCTCCTCCAGCGTGTCATTCCTTGCAGGTGACCCCTTCTGGTCCAGTGGGTCTCCATCCTGGTGTGTCTCAACCTGTGGATGATGCTTGAGCCCTCCTCTCAGAGATTCTGGTCTGGAAAGGGCCCTAAACATTGTTGTTGTTGTTGTTTTAAGTTCCCAGAGCTGCTAATATGCCTCCAGGGGTAGGCACAACTGTGAACCTAGCCCTACGTGTGAAGGGTTTGCAAGTGCCAGGTCCCGAACCTATTGAGTAGAAGGAAACAAAGTAAGCAGCATTGCCTCCGTCATTTCCCACCCTCTTATGATATTTTAAGGAAAGGGTTTTTCACTCAGCTATGCAGCAAATATTCCTGGAAACCTTGCCTGGGTCATAAGGAAATGAGGGCTCTTGTATTGCCTAACTCCCTTCCTTTTGCCTGCTAGAGAGGAGATAGGGTAGAGGCTTTCACTGCGTAAGTTGAGCAGATAGTTGTATGCTCCTTATGAGCAATTGGGTGAGGGTGGGAGCGGGTGGAAGATGACCATCAAGAATGGTCTGTCTCCCTTCCATTGCTTGAATTCCTGTCTACCTGATGGTTTGCTACAGCTGCGGTAACAGTAACAAAGACCACAAACTGAGTGGCTTCAACAACAAACACTTAGTGTCTTACAGGTCTGGAGGCTGGAAGCCTGAGACCAAGGGCTGATTCCTTCTGAGGGCTGTGAGAAAGAATCTGTTCTCTGTGTCTTTCCTAGTTTCTGGTGGTTTGCTGGCACAGTCTTGATGTTCCTGAGCTTCTAGATTCATGACCACGATCTCTGCCTTTGTGTTCACAAGGTGTTTTCCCTGTGTGTGTTGGTATCCAAATTCCCCCTTTTTAAAAGGATACCAATCTTACTGGATTGGGGCCCAACCTATTCCAGTATGACCTCATCTTAACTAATTCCATTTGCAATGCCCTGATTTCCAGGTACTGGAAATTAAGACTTCAACATAGGAATTCTGGGGGGAAACAGTTCAGCTCATAACCCTAACAAGAGAGTGGCAGGCCAGAGACTTGCCAGACTGATACCTAAAAAGGGCAGCTACACATTCAAAACAGGGAGTGAGTCATCCCTCTTCTCTTGTCTGTCCAAAACAATTCAAACCCAAGAGGAGAAACGAGAAAGAGACCACCTTTGCAGATAAACCCCAAATCCCTAACCCCATACATTGTGAAGTCATCTTAATTTCCTTTTAATCCCCCAAATCCTGTTGACATCTCAGATCCCAGCTGCTAATTAGCCATGCTTCTATTCAGTGTGTTATATGCCTAGTTATTGGGCAGATGCATGCTCTCATTTGATAATAACTAGCTAAACCCAAAATGCCTTTTATGGATGTGATATTTCATCATTCAAATCTGATTAATAAGACCAGCTCGAAGAAATTGCGGGAACTGATGTTTTAGTGAAGGGTTAAAAAGAAAATAACATTTGGAATAGTGACACTGAAATTAAGTGACATTAAGAACAAATATCTAAGTTTCTCTCTCCACACCGTGGTAGCCAGCCCCTCTTTCTTTTCTCTCATTTTCATGGGGTATGAAGAACTTTTATTTACATCATCCTGGTGCAGCGTTTTTCCCCCTTGAACTATTGACATTTCAGGCGGAATGACTGTTTGTCGTGGAGTCTGTCCTGTGCATTGGAGGATGTTTAGCAGCATCCTGGCCTCCACCCACTAGATGCCAAGAGTGTCTCCAGACATTGCCAAATGTTTCCTGGAGGGTAAAATCACCACTGCCTTAGAATATACAAAAGCAACTTTGTCACTCTAAAATACTGTGCAGATGTGTGGAATTATCTCATTTATTACTTCCAATAGCCGAGTGGTTTGTGTAGATGGGAAGATGGGGAGAGTTGTTTAAATGACCTGCTTCAGATCCCACTGCAGATCTGTCTTAGTCCTATGCTCATGAGATTACACTGCAATCACCACAAGCTTCTATTCTAAAGGGTTTTAATCATTCTTTCAGATAGGAAAGGGTGTTGTCCCCAATCCACCACCAGAGGACGTCTCTGAGAGTTAGCCGTGATATTCCTGGGCTTGATAGGACATGGAGCCCATGCTGGCTTTTCATCTAAATGCTGCTAGCACTGCTCACGTATTTGCATACAGTTCTTATAGGACAATGCAGTCATGCACTTGCTTGCAGAGGAGACGTGTAGATCTTTCCTAATGTTTATTTTGGGTTAAGTTCTCTTTGCAGGGGTATCCATAACTACTGAGAATTAGATCCTTATGTTTAAATGGCATAAAATGCAATGTGTGAATGAGGTATCTCCCCGCCCTCCAAAAAAAAAAAAAAAAATACATAGCTTTTCATGGTCACAAGGGCTAATCTGATTCTGGCTGCCACTGTGGAAGGCTTAGTTAATCTAATTAAATGAAGCTAGTGCCTCCTGATTTCCTAGTCCTGCTCTCACTTCTCCATCAAGGAATGGCTTTAATGGCCCAACAAAGGGCTCAGCCTGGTGCACCATGAATTTGAGATAATGTCCCGCACTGGGTTAACTGAACTCTCCTGCCAGCAGAGCTGATGCCATCTGCCCATTTATTGACAGCCTTGTCAGCAAAAATCTGGAGTCTGAGGGTTGGCAGGCAGCCAACTTGCTTTCCACTGTCTCTCCAGTGTCTCAGTAACAGATGTTGTGCCTCATGCCTGGAGCTGCTGTTGGCAAATCGCTGCATGCTCATGTTATTTATCAGGACGTGGAGGGAGGGCAGGAAGGGATACATGTTTTCCAGGAAGGAATTTGTATTCCTTTCCAGGTTCTTGGTTTGCAGATTTAAAAAAAAAAAAAAAAAAAGCATTTGAAACTGACCTTTAAAAATGTGAAATAATCATCTTATTGTTCAATACTGAAAAAAAAAAATCTTCCAAACCATGTAACTATTTCAGGTGCCAAAACACAAGTGACAGAGGTTATGTGGACTTGAATGTTTGCCACAATTCCTTCCCCTTAGGAGCTCCCTGGCCTTGGAGGATGCCTTTTAATTATATTGTCATACAAAAGAAACTGAATTGGGAGCATTTTTTTTTTTTTTTTTGCAAATAATACCTCACTCGTAGTGAGTTCTTACCCCTAATCAATGGAAGTTAATCAGGGTGTTTATTGAATGAATAAAGAGTGAACTGTGATTCAGAGAAGGCACAATGTGTATGTCCTTGATACAGGAAAATTTTCTGGCAGTACCTTCATTTGTAAAGGAGGAAAAAGGAAATAAGCGAGAATTTTAAAGAAATGAATTGCAGCCTCTATATGGAGCTTTGTACACAGGTCCCGACCAGCCATTCTACATTGAAGATCTCTATTTGGAAATACTTGTCAAAGCAGTTTTATGAAAGGATTTTTTTTTCCCCTTAGGTGTAAGGCACTCAACCATTGGTTCACGTGGGCTCTGTGTTTGTCTATTCAGCCATAACAAAGGGAATCTTGGATCAGGGCAGAAAAATATCACAGAGGGAATTATGCCACACTGACCCCCAGAAAGGGGAATTATTTACCTGGAGAGTGGGGAGAAGACAGGTGGTACTGGTGGGAGGTTTGGGGTGGGGGAGGGGGGTGGAATTTGCAGCTTCCTGAGCCAGGGAGCAGCACATTTAAGGTGTTTCCCTGCCGACTACTCCTCTTTATGCACATCGAAAAGGCAAAACTCCTGAGAGGGAATCAGAGAATTTGTCGGTGAAAAAGTCCAGAAGGACCTCTCAGCATAGGGAACAGAGTCTGTCCAAAGCTATCCAAGAAATGGTTTGGCACCTGGGAAGCACCAGAAGCCTCCTACCACTCCCGGATGTCCAGAGGCGAGCAGGTCAAGCAGCAAAACTGTGCAAGCTGCTCTCTTGCGGGTGGTGCTCTCTTGTGTTGCTCGAAGACAAATGTCACTGTCTTTTAATGAGCTGGTCTCAAGCATAAATAAGACAATAAAAGCCTGATGCAAATGAGTGCAAACCACTATGGTTGCAAGCCCCCAAACTCACTGGAGAACGCATAATTTACATTTTCAGTTCTAGTATTGATGCAGTAGTACTATGGATAGCCACTTCTGGCATTTGTTTTGTGCTTTGTAGTTTAAACGTTTCTTTCATCCACATTTTCTTACCCATTGGAAGGCTTTCTTCCTGGCTGGTGTCCAGGCTACACTGTCCATTCTGGTACTTCGGGTTAAGACAGTGGCATGGGTCTGTGCCCTCTCATGCTAATAAGACCTAGGAGCATGCCAGCTGCTGGATGTGAGTGACGCTGTGACAGAAGACTGAAATGTATGTCAGTGCTTGTGATCTGGGGGAGACGAGGTTCTGAGAGGTGCACTGAGGAGTAGGCAGAGATGGCAGGAAATTGCAGGTGGGGTACCCCTTTTACTTGACAAATGAGGACTTGGGCTCTGGGCCAAAGTGGCTGCAGGACAATGTGCCCTGTGCCAAAACCCAAACTGGGGCCCCTAGGACGCCTGAGGTTTAGGCCATGGGGATATGAACAGAAGGCGATCATTAACTCTAATGGTAACAGCAGCACTGAGGAGGGTGAGGGGACTGCTGTTTTTGCAGAACAAGGGGTTGGGCATCTTGGTCAGGCAAGGAGGCACACGGCCCCCGCTCACACCCTTTTAATCTGCTTCCCAGACATCCACGGGGTTCAAATAAGTGGTGAAATCTACGAGGGCACACTTGCTGCTGGTGGTAGAGTGAGCAGACTCTGGCGGGGCTATGGTAGCTTCCTCTGGCCAGCCCATCATGAGCTTTGGGAAAGGGCTTCCAGGATGACAGGCGATGCAGCGTCCAGACCTGGGCCTTCTCCTTACCTTTCCCTCCCGGGAAGCTGAGCAGTGTGGTTTCTGCTGCCTCCACCAACTGGAGCCTCTGCTTCCGCCTCTGCCTCCCCATTCCTGAGTTCCCGGCAGCTGGTAGGACGCCCATTTCTCTCTCTGCACTGGCGCAGGCTGCGAGGACCGAGATAAAGGCCATTTGGAGCCTGTAAGGATAACGGAGCCAAGGACAGGGGCTGCCATTTTATCAATGCCCCCTCCATGCCAGGCAGCCTCCCCTCCCGGGAGCTTTGCCCGGCACTGCCAGTGCAAGATGCTCAGAGGCCGGCTGGCTCAGGGATGTTCAGTTGTGCAAAGCTGCCTGTCCTCCACCTGGTGCAGAAGATGCCGCCTGCACCCAGCCAAGGCAGCCTTCTTCTCCACTCTACCTCGGCCGGCTCTTTCGGACCTCGGCGTTTCTAGCTGACGCAGGGAGCCGTTGCTAAGAGGCTGCTTGGCTGGAAAAGAATGGCGAGCAGGTGTGGGGGTCGCAGCATGCTCTCCCGGCCCTGGCTGCTGGCAAGCTAAGAACTGCAGGCGCGGAGTTACCAGCAGTTCGTTCTTTGTTCAGCACCCCCAGCCAAGCTAGGCTGCGGCAGCTCATTTTTCTGCGCCTTAATACCTGCTCTGAGAAGCAGGAGTCGCCTGGCAGGCAGCCAACGCCCCTACTTCTCCTCCCTTTCCTCTCCTGCTTCCTCTGCCTTTGCAGGAAGGGTCTGGGGCCGTGACAGCACTTTATTGCTGGAGGAAGGGACACCTCTGCCTGTGGGTGCAGAACCCACACTTCATTCTTGTTGTTGAGTTGCCAGCTAGTTCCCTGCAAGGGACATTGTCCCACATGTATGCCAAACCCACAATCTCTGGGGACCTGGCATTTAAAGCTAATGAATGAAACAGGCTGGGCACGGTGGCTCAGGCCTGTAATCTCAGCACTTTGTGAGGCCAAGGTGGGCGGATCACTTGAGGTCAGGAGTTTGAGACCAGCCTGGCCAATATGGTGAAACTCCATCTCTACTAAAAATACAAAGAAAAAATTGGCTGGTGTGGTGGCACACGCCTGTGATTCCAGCTACTCGGGAGGCTGAGGCAGGAGAATTGCTTGAATCTGGGAGGTGGAGGTTGCAGTGAGCTGAGATTGTGCCATTGCACCCCAGCCTCGGTGACAGAGTAAGACTCCATCTCAAAAACAAAACAAACAACCCCCCCCGGCAAAACAAACAAACAAACAAAAACACTGAGTGAAATAGTCCAAGTGCAAGACAATTTGGAGCCATAGGGACTGCAATGACCATCTCATTGGAAGATGGATGGAAAGGGACATGACAGCTCAGACCCCATGGGCTTAGTGTTGTCTATCTTCCAAATTGTCAAGAAAAGCCAGCCATTCTAATTTTTCTATACAATTAAAAAATTTACATATTGACAACATATTCCATTTTTTAAAGCATTATGTTGGTGAAGGAAACCACCTCTGCAAGGTATGTGGGGCCCAAGGGCTGTCAGTGTGTAATTTCCATCCTACATTTGTGAGTATACAGTCATAAAACCCATTTTTCATCTGTCTGGGTTCATCCCAGCTGGGTGTAGTGACTCTCTTCTGTGAATTCCTTTTCAAAAGTTCTGAGTTCATTTGGGAGTTCCATTTTAGTTTGTGTTCTTGGTGGTGGTGGTGGTGATGGGCTGGGGTGAGGGATACTGAGGTCTCCCAACAGAGCAATAACCAGAGGGAACTGAGTTGTTAATACAGAAATTTTTCTAGGTCCAGCATTGCTAGGATCCAACATTTGATCTAAGTGTATTAGTGTTCTGTGCTTTGTAACAAATTAGCACCTCTTGGAGGCTTAGTTCGACCCAAATTTATTGTTGCACAGTTTCTGTGGGTCAGGATTATGGCATAGGTGAGCCTGGTCTTGTACTCAGGGTCTTAGCAGGTCCTGACCAGGGCCATGCTCTTTTCTGAGGCTAGAGGGGCTCTTTCAAGCTCATGCTGGTTGTTGGCAGAATTCAGTTCCTTGTGGCTACAGGACTGATGTCTTCAGCTCCTCAGAGAAGGCCCACTGTCCTCTGCCATGTGGTCCTGTCAGCAGCAGGGAAGGGTGTTTCTACAAGGCCAATAGAGGATCACTCTTGTTTTGAATCTCTCACTTCTTTTACAGGCCCACCTGATTAGCTCAGACCCACCCAACATAACCTCCCTTTTGAGTAACTCATTAGGAACCTTAGTTACATCTGAAAAAAAATCCTTCACCTTTTCCATATAACATAACCTAACCATAAGAGTGAAATTCATCATATTCACAGTCCCACCCACATTCAAGGGTAGAAGCTTACAAAGTGTGTGTACACTGTGGGTGGGAATCTTGGGGAGTGTGTGCCAGAATTCTGCCTACCACTCTAAGAAAAACTCCTTTTGTTGCTGATTTTTAGTTAACCGTTAAATGAGGCTATGCTAGGTGATTTCTTATGTCAACTTTTTAGATCTAAAATGCTACAAAGTTAATCTCAAATGCTACACATTGATCTCAAAGGGTAGCTTGTATTGTAAGAACTATTATAGTTTCCACTGGAAGGCCACAAAGATGAGATAGGGCCATCAAGTTAAATCTGGAACAAAGCTGATGTTTCATTCAATAATTTACATTTTTTTATTTTCGGGACAGATGATGTATTAGGCTGTTCTCACATTGCTATAAAGAAATATCCAAGATTGGGTAATTTATAAAGAAAATAGGTTTAATTGACTCATGGTTTTGCAGACTGTACAGGAAACATAGTGGCATCTGTCTGCTTCCTGGGAGGCCTCAGGAAACTTAAATCATGGCAGAATGCCAAGGGGAAGCAGGGGTCTCACATGGCAAAAGCAGGAGCAAGAGAGAGAAGAGAAAGGCACCACACACTTTTAGACCACCAGGTGTTGTGGGAACTCACTCACTATCATGAGAACACCATTCATGAGAAATCCACCCCCATGATCCAATCAGATCCCACCAGGCTCCACCTGCTGCAACACTGGGGATTACATTTCAACATGAGATTTGGGAAGGGATGGATCCAACAATCAGAGGGAGTTTAAGCAACATGACAAGTTCACAGATATCCAGGCATTAGAACATACTCCTTGGTTGTATGGACCCATATCATTAAACTTTGGTTTTTCACTAACAGAGATTAGGCTAGATCATATGCTTCACTGCTTCTGGGGCAGTGCTGGTTTATTGCAGGGAAAGCTTCAGGAGAATGCTGGAATGCTGTCCTAAAAGTTGAGGTTCTCTCCTTATGCATCTTGCCTTCTGGGAAGAAGGGATAAAGGCTGCAGGCACCGGGAGGATCACTTGTCCTAGCCCTGCTTTTTGCTGTTAGTTCTTTCCCCTTCATTTCCTCCTCTCTCGGGTTACTCAGAAGATTCACACTTTCACTCCAGCAAAAGCTTTTCTCTTGACTGTTCCTGAGATCTTCAGGTTACAGGAACATTCAGTCAGGAGGGTGAAGGGGGTACCATCTGTCTCTAGCAAAGAAAGAGCACACCAGTGTCGGTATCTTCAGAAAGATGTTCTCCTAGGTCCATGGGCTCACATGCACTAAAGAACAGTCCACTCTATCAGCAGCCAAGTTTCTCCCCCCAAAACACAGAAGCTCATTACTTAAGAATTAAGCAAGTCTGGGACTGCTCTCTGCTGTTTAATAGCAGAAGAAGCAAAAGACTTGCTTAAGTTTTTTACCAATTTGTAAGGAATATTGATCTTTCAATACTCCTGTTTCTAAAAGGCAGTGCTAAGAGCTTAGAAAAGCCCGTCACTCTAAAATCTCCAGATTGGCATGAAGACATTTAATAGAAGAAAAAAAAAAGTTTGAGAATCTTTGAGTAGTGCTTGCTAACTGCATAAGAAAAAACACCATTTTGGAAATCTTCAAAAATATATAACTGGCTGTTCTTTTCCTCCACTAAAATACACAAATAGTCTGTGACTCCTCTTGAGTTTGTTGGGAATTACATGTCGTTTTTATAGGGAAGCTACATGATGAGCTGTTTCACGTTGATCAGGAAAATGTCCCAGATTGAAAACAAACAAATGAAATTGAAAACATAAAGCAAAAACAACCAAAAGTACAATAAAATTCCTTGTTTCCTCCCAAACTTTCATCCCATCTTCTCTCCTGAGGGGCCTTAGACCAAGTCCAACGATTACGATTGGCAGCAAATCTTTGCCAAGATGCTTTTGACATGGATGAAATTAGAAGATTTGAATAAGTGGGCTGAATCGACTCCAGGCACAAGCTAATTGATAGTTTCACTGTGTTCCTTATAATTATAAGTTTTACATAAAGCCTAAAAATTTTAAGTATATAAAATATCTATTTAATCCATTGGAGCATTATTATTTAGGGGAGAGGTACTATTTCCTGGTGGATTGATCACTGGGCAACAGGTTAGAAAAACTGAGTTCTGGTTCTAGGTATACCATGAACTTGGTGTGATGAGGCAGGCTTCACCCTGAACCTCACTTTCCACATATGTAAAAGGAAGGGAACTGAATTTGATTATCAGTTTTCAAACTCTACTTTTTAGTACCTTGGGTTTCTATGGAGGTGATTGAGGGGAAGAAGGAAAGAGGTAAATGGTGGATAATATTTCATTCAGCAAGTGCTCTACCCCTCTTTCCATAGGAGGAGTTCACATTCCCACTCCACAGATGCAGGGAATGGCAATATGATTAGCTTTGCTCAATGACATTTGTGTGGAAGTGACAGTATGCCAATTCTGAGCAGATGCTTTGAAAGGTGATTTATGTTTCCACTTTAACCTCTTGCACCCCTGCTGCCTGCCATAAGAGCATCAAGTGCCCCTTTAGTCTGGTCCTACAATGAGAATATTTGTGGGCAGAACTAAACTGATCTCCCAGCCTGGAACAGAGCCAAGGCAACCATCCCACAGACCTGGGAGCAAAAAATAAATATATGTGGTTATAAGGTGATAAAACTTTGGGGTTCGTTGTTACACAGCACTATTGTAGGAAAAGCTGATTAACAGAGGCCCAAATGGGCTGCCTCTAGGTCCCCTTCTGTACCTTCAACTAGTGCAGCTCTCTGTTCTTTACTCTTTTGCATACTAGCTTCTCCATAAGACTTCATCTTAATAAAGGAGTTCTGATGCTTAACACCCAAACAAAACACCAGTTGCATTAGATTAAGTTTCAAAAACTTTTCATTGACTTGAGGTTTTAGTAGTTTGCCATTTTTGATATATACATGTCTGATCATGCTTATTTTTAAATTTCTACTGTTGAAATAAGAAATAAAATAAAATCATGACTTCAGCAAATTAAATCTATTATAAATTTAAACAAAAAGTATCTCCAGGCCAGGTGGGGTGGCTTATGTCTGTAATTCCAGCACTTTGGGAGGTTGAGGTGGGTGGATCTCAAGGTCAGGAGTTTGAGACCAGCCTGACCAACATGGTGAAACCCTGTCTCTACTAAAAATACAAAAATTAGCCAGGCATGTTGGTGCGTGCCTGTAATCTCAGCTACTCAGGAGGCTGAGGCAGGAGAATCGCTTGAACCCAGGAGGTGGAGGTTGCATTGAGCCAAGATCATGCCACTGCACTCCAGCCTGGGTGACAGAGCGAGACTCCATCTCAAAAAATAAATAAATCAATAAATAAAAATAAAGTATCTCCAATATTTCATATTTTTATTTTTAATCTCCAGAAAGTAAATTGAGAAAGCCATTTAGGTGTCATTTCAGCTAAGTATTCTATGATAGGTTACTTTTAAGCTACTTATTCTAACCCTGATATTTTAAAAGTGAACAAATTACCATTTGGTCAATAAGGGGTTTTCTGTAGATTTGGAGAACAGAACAGGGTCTTACAGATATCTCAGTGCTGGTCACATGCTCAGATGCAGTGAAATCTGACCTTGAAGGAGGCGTGCTTTCACACATCCCAGCCTGGGCAATCACGTGACATGGCAAAAGCCTGGCTTTAATGGCCTGCTCATCTCACCACACCATCCCACCCCCGAGACCCACCACTTACCGTCAGTCCTTAACTGACCCTGTGCATTTGGGTAGATTTGAATGTAGTGGACTTTCCTACCCATCATTTCCCCCTGAAAAGTGCACTTTCCTGTGTCTTATTTAATCAGGATCCTGAAGGACGACCAGCAGTCAAACTTAGGGATTAAATTGAGGCCAAAGTGTTAAAGATGATACCAGATTAAGGTGTTAACTTTCCTAAGGATTTAGTCTCCTAGTATCTTCCAATGTCTTAGTCCAAAGAAATGAATAATGAGGGATATTCCAGATACCATGGGAAGCCTGATAAGGAGGTATTTTTAGATTTTTGTATCAATTTAAAGACCACTAGAGGAGTGCCTACAGCTCTGTGAAGAACACGGGTACTGGTGGCTCATCTCAGCCAGTCCCTGCCCCTCTTCTCCTTCCTTAGTTCTTGGAGGGCCATTCACCTCAGAGGGCATGCTCCACATCCAGCTTGCCCCTAAAGTGATTGCCTAAAACTATTCAAGCTCTGTGACCAGTAATTTCCTCTAAAATGACCTCAATTCTTCATCAGTGAAAATAATGCATTGGGTTATATTTTTTCTTCTCTATTTCTTTCCATATCTCGCTAGAGCTTATCCTTTTTAAAAGCATACACTGAAATTATTTTAATTATAATATGTATGTATATATATATATATATATATATATATATATATATAAAGATTTAACAGATTCCATGCATCCACCAGTTAAATTGAACAGATGTTAATTTATTTGCTCATATTTATTCTGGGTCTTTTATATTTAAGTCACAAACCAATTTCAAAAACGTTAAAACATGAGAAAATGGGCCTCTTAAGATGAAAAAGTTATAAGACGTTAAGGAGGAAATCAAATACACATTAATAAGTGATTATGAAAATGAGACTATTACATATGAAAACCTATGGGAAGAGTACCAAATTTCCACGAGAAAAAACAAAACCCTAAATGTTCTGGTTTTTTACTAAGACAAAAAAAAAAATAAGCCCTCTAGGAAAGTGAAAGAACAAGAAAACAGACATGAGGAAAGACAACAATAATGAATGGAGACAAAATTAGAAATAAACAAATCTGGAAAAGGATAACACATGTCCTAGGAAGAGATTATATAAAATAGAATTAACTCCTCCAGAGTATTAAAAAATATGGACATCTGCCCAGTTAGGAAATAAGCTTAACTTTGAAGGCAATTTCTATCAAAGAGTACAACCAGAGGAAACCTATGGCTAAGGAGATTCATAACATTCATACATCTATATATATATATATATTTTTTTTTTTCACATTCTGAATTCAATATCACTTTATTGGTAAAAGAATATCATGCCTGAACAGGAATTAACCTACCAATGGAAGTTAGATCATTAGGAATCTATTAATAAATATATAATAATAGATAACATAAGAAAAACAATAATAGATAATGTAAGAAGAATGTCATTGCAAGACATTTTCAAAATGTATTTAACATCCATGGATGCACCTAGAGGACATTATGCTAAGTGAAATAAGTCAATCACAAAAAGACAAATACTGTATGATTCCACTTATATGAGGTATTTAGAGCAGTGAAAATCATAGAGACATAAAGTAGAATGGTGGTTTCCAGGGGATGGAGGGAGGGGGAATGGAGAGTTACTGTTTAATGGGTATAGAGTTTCAGTTTTGCAAGATAGAAAAGAGTTCTGGAGATTGGATATGCAACACTGTGAATGTACTTAATACTACTGGACTGGACGCTTAAAAATGCTTAAATTAGCAAATTTATTTTATGTGTATTTTCTCCCAATTTAAAAAACAGGAGAATATATCAGAATTCCAGTGTTTAAGTCAACTAAAAAAATTTAACATCAACATACAACCTAAGTCTACATAAAATGCAAGAATAAGTACAATTAATTAGCTTGTCATAACAGTCCTCACAAATCTGTTATTAAAATAGTGGTTGGTTTTACATTTGATGGTTTCCTAGAATCAGAAAAAAGTAATACCTGTTTAATAGAATTTTTCTGTTTATAAATGATAACAGTTGATTTTCTGCCTAATTTTTTATTAACAGCATCCTTTTATTACTTGTTATTAAAGAATGTGATATCTATTATTTCTGCTTCTTAAATATATTGAAATTTATTTTGTGATCAAAATAAAATCCTTAAGCTCCCTCTACATCCTGGAATAGAATGTGTGCTGTCTGCTTTAAAAGTGTACATTTCCATCTATGTCTATTAATTCTACTTTAGTAACTTATTGTTTAAATTCTTCCTTCTTCTTTTTTGTTTATTTTTGCCTACATGTTCTCATATATTGAAATTGGCAGATTTAAGTAACTCATTATAATTACATTTCTATTTTTTCCTTTTTCTCCTAACAGTTTTTCAATTTTTAACCAATATTACTGTTGTAAAAAAGTTCAGCTCTGTTATTTCTCGAGAATGAATCATGTCTTTACCAACCTGAGATGACCCTCTTTGTTGTGTGGCAGAGATGGGACTAAGACTAGGGGATCTGTTGGATCACTGCATAGAAGTATAAGTGCTGTGGCCTGGAGAGCCACTACTGCCAGGCAGAGAACACCAGTGGGCAGCATCATGCATTTCTGGGACAGGTCATCCCCTATCTAACAGTGTGCATTGCACAGAGATTTGTTTTCCAGAACCAGATTTCCTGCCTATGTAGATAGCTCCTTGCCTTTTTAAGATCAAGGGACACTCACTCAACTTGACAGGCAAAGCACCAGGAGAGAGACTCAGTATGACCACACAACACACCTGGTGTGGAGGTGAAGGTAAGAAGCCATTCCCGTATGGAAAACTGTCCTTCAGCTCACAGTGAAGTAAGATTAATTGCAGATCAAGGTCCTCCCTTGGCTAGTACCTGCCCATATGCTTCAGATTGAAACATTGCTGGTCTTAAAGGTCCTAGGTGGCATAAGCTAACAGCAAGCCATAAAGTGTGGGCTCACTCAATAAGTATCTTCTACAAAATTTCTGGGAAAATCAGTCAAAGGTAGATATTTGCTTTTGTCATTCGAGAATAAATAAACAGTTAAAAATAGAGTGTGGATGTGAAAAGAATCTGCAATGTCTAGTTCAAGATGGTGATTTGAACTTATCTTTCTTTCCCTATACTTTCATATTTCTATTGTAATAAACAAAGAAGTTATATAGGGCAAAATCTATATAAAAGTTGGAAATAGGAAAGAGTGTCACAAAAACTGTACAGACACTTTGAGGAATTTCTTGTTTGGTACTTTCTACAACCTATAAAGAAACTTCAACCGCACAGTGGTGCAATGAATGTGAAATGGACAACTCCCTTGTCAGAACCATCAAATAAATCCCTCTGGAGCTTGGAGAGGCAGGGCCTTGAGGTGGTAACCATGGGGCTGTCAATTAAGACAAAGCTAGTGCTGTGAGTAGCCTCAGGGAGTGAACTGATGTTGGCAAATGCAGCTATTGACCAAGCTACTCCCCCTTAGTCTCCAAGGGGAGGGAGTGGTGTATAATAAAGGGGAGGCAATGTCACAGCAAGAGAAGGGGGCAATGCCACCACACATTTTAGGCTACCACTCCAAAAACATTAAAAAATGACACAGCAGTGAGGTCTCTGCTATGCTCTAATAGATCTCCTATTAGCTCCCCCTCCTGAGTCTTTGCTTCCTTTGGATGAATAAGATTTGCTCTTTAAAGTGTCATGTTTCTATTTTTAAGTTTATTTGTCTTTGCAATTTGGGGAACAGTGTTATTCTTTTTTGACCCCAGATATCCTTTCCATGTTTATTCATTTTGTTTTCTTCAATTTCAATCTCCTGATCTTTGTTGAGAGCCAAGTGGCTTTTTATTTGTATGGAAATAAATGATCTTTTTACCCATGGAAACATTAGTCATCCTGCCTCCTCACTTAAAAACTTTCTTCTCTTGAGAAGATGCCAAAATCAAGGGTGCATACTCATTCATTCCTCTAGGGATCACTATCAAGATTGTTTTTCACAGCTATCACTTTTTAAAATTGAAGCATGATACTTTGTAGCCCATGATTTTAAGTAAAATTAAGGTCTAATGGATGGCTTACCACATCATGCTGCTTTTCCAGAGATTTCATTTACAATAGTATCAAATGCACTGAGATGAATGAGTTTCACCCTTCAATGGAAACTGGGAAACGCACAGTTGAATTGACTTTAGATAAATATTAACAGCAACTGCTCAGAAGCAAAGGTCAAGAAATAATACCCAAATACTTGTCTTTACTAAAACACTTAAATTATGTAAAACTTGAAAACCCATTCTCATTTTTAAGTGAACACATTAATCTCCCAAGGAATGAAAGAAGAAGTTGTCATGAATTTAGGCAGAGAATAATTTACTCCTGATTTTTTTTTTGTCCCTTAGGAGAAAGATTAAGGAGCAGACCAGTCAATTGGTTCCTGGAGTAGTGATCTGTAAGGGGTACTAAAATAACACCACTGTGGCAGATAGACCCTAGGGTGGCCCCAATGTTCAAGTCTATACACTTCCCATTGAATGTGGGTGGGACCTGTCACTTGCCTCTAACCAATAAAGTATGATCAAAATCATGAGATGTCATTCCTGCCATTACGCTATGTCTGTGTGTGTGTGTGAACATTAATACCAGAGAGACTCTCCATTGTAGCTTTGAATGAGTAAGCTGCCATGTTTGTGAGAAGGCCTATGGGAAGGCACCACATGGCAGGGAGCTGCAAGCAGTGTCAAGGACATGAGAAAGACCCATGACTGACAGCAAGCAAGAAATCAGACATCTCAGTCCTACAGCCATAAGATGAATTCTGCTAACAACTTGAGGAAACTTGGAAGTGGATCTTTCCCCAGTCCAGCCTCTGATGAGACCCGAGCCCTAGCTGACACCTGGGTTGCCACCTGATGAAACACTCTGAAATAGAGAATCCAATTAAGCTGTGCTTAGATTTCCAACCTACAGAAACCTGTGAGATAATAAGTATATGTTATTTTAAGCTTATGAGTTTGTGATAATTTGTTATGCAGTAACGGGAAATGAATGCAATTGTGGAGTATGTGACAGAGATAGAGAAAATTGCGCTTACTAGAGTCCATTCAAGGAGAGTAACAAGTGTGGTTCGAATAACTACTGTCATGAGCTATGCAGATTTGGAGGTAGACTCTTCAGAAGCAAGCTCATTTACCGTCTTATCTGGAGAGCAGCCATTGTTGCTGGAGGGCTTTTGTTTTGCTGAGTGATCTGTACCATTTTGAAGTTAGCACTGAAGTACTCGGAATAATAGAGATGACCCTGTTTGTAGTCAGCCAACCACAGACTTCTCTTTCCCCTGTAGTGTTCAGACTCCACATAAACACATGTAAAATAAATGTTTAAAGAATATTATTTCTGAAAGCTGACAAATTAGTAGTCTCCACATGTTTTGGTCTGGCTTTATATCTATGATTGAGGTTATAGGCCACACTCCAGAACACACTTGAAGTTGACAATAAAGGACTCAGGAGAGACCACCCAGTTCATGTTGGGGGTTCCATTTTCCAACAGCCTCGGATGGGCAGAGGAAAGTTAACATCTCCAAAGGAGGGTCTCCAAGTCTATTCCAGGACTGGGGCTGTGGGAACCTCCTGGCCTGTGCTGTTTTTCAAATAGGAGGCCTTGACTATGTACTTACTAACTTTGACTACTGAAAGGTCTGAAAAGGAGATAAACTATTTTTCATTGCCTTTAGTAAGCAGGAGTGGTTCAGTTGTAAGGTACTGGGCCTGATTGGTTCTCCTGAAGATGCAAAGTCTCCCGAGATAACACTGACACATGAGCAGTACTTCCAACAGCCACCTTCTCTTAGCCTGTCTAGGTGGGGTAGAGGCTAATGAAACATTGTAGACACAGTTTCCAAGAACAGCTCCTTCTCAGGGACCTGAAATTCTTTTTAAAATTTTTTTAAAATTTTACTTTAAGTTCCAGGATACATGTGCAGAATGTGCAGGTTTGTTACGTAGGCATACATGTTCCATGGTGGTTTGCTGCACCTATCAACCCATCATCTAGGATTTAAGCCCCACATGCCTTAGGTATTTGTCTTAATGCTCTCCCTCCTCTGGTCCCCCACCCCCCGACAGGCCCCAGTGGGTGTTGTTCCCCTCCCTGTGGGACCTGAAATTCTTATTACATTAATTTGTATTGCTTTATTTGAAATTGTAACAGTAATACATGCTTTTAGCAGTATAATCCAATCAATAGAGATGTTAATATGTGAAAATTCCTGTTTATACCCTACCCTCTCAATTGATCCCACTGCTATATCCAGAGGTAACTATAATTAAAGGTTAGTGTGTAACAAACCTGCACATGTATCCCTGACCAAAATCAACTAACCATGCATTTCTCAAAACGTATCCCCATCATTAAGAGATACCTGACTGTATACACACTAAAGGAGAGGGTTTTTTAAAAATAGAATTGGGACTAATTCTATTTAAAATTTCTATTTTTAAAATTCTGTTAAAAATTCTATTTTTTTAAATAGAATTCAGGGGTACATGTGCAAGTTTGTTACATAGGTAAAGTTGTGTCATAGGGATTTGTTTTACAGATTATTTCATCATGATGGTATTAAGCCTAGTACCCATTAGTTATTTTTCCTGATCCTCTCACCCTCCACCCTCCAATAGGCCCCAGTGTGTGCTGTTCTCCTGTATGTGTCCATGTGTTCTCATCATTTAGTTCCCACTTAGAAGTGAGGACATGTGGTGTTTGGTTTTCTGTTCCTCTGTTAATTTGCTAAAGACAATAGCCTCCAGCTCCATCCATGTTCCTGCAAAGGACATGATCTCATTCTTTTTATGGCTGCATAGTATTCCATGGTGTATATGTACCACATTTTCTTTATCCAATTTATTATTGATGGACACTTACGTTTATTCCATGTCTTTGCTATTGTGAATAGTGCTGTAATAAATATATGAGTGTATGTGTCTTTATAGTAGAATGAATTCTATTCCTTCGGGTGTATATACAGTAATGGGATTGCTGGATCAAATGGAATTTCTGTCTTTAGGTCTTTGAGGAATCATCACACTGTTTTCCACAATGGTTGAACTAATTTAAACTCCCACCAACAGTGCATAAGCGTTCATTTTTCTCCACAATATCACTAGCATCTATTTTTTAAATATTTCTTTAGGATAGAGTCTTTAGTTGAATGGCTGAGTCAATAGGGTACACATATTTTAAATTTTGATAGATAACTGCTAATTTTATTTTATGAGGACTATACCACTGTACATTCATTAGCTGCATAATGATGTTTCAATCAATGACAGGCTGCATATAGTGGTCCTAAGATTTTAATATGTGTTTTTTTCTGTACCTTTTCTATGTTTAGATATACAAATACTTACCATTGTGCTACAGTTGCCAACATTACAGTAACATGCTGTACAGGTTTGTAGCCTAGGAAAATAGGCTATTCCATACAGCCTAGGTGTGTAGTAAGCTATTCCTTCTATGTTTGTGTAATACACTCTATGATGTTCACATGACGAAATCACCTAATGATGCATTTCTCAACACATATCCCCATCATTAAGGGATATATGACTGTACACACACTCATTAGAGTATGAGGTTAACCATTTTTCCATGTTTGACTACAGTGGATCTGTTTTTTTCCCATTTTGCCAACATGGGAGAAAAATGAAATCAGATAATTGGCTTTTTCATCCTTGGCCTTCTTTTCTCAAGCTTTTCAACTGTGTGATGATCTTTGTTTCTTTTCTCTCTTGCTCTGAATAGAAGAGGTCTTAAACCGTTCTCAAGTGTAAATTTATATTTAAATTATATCACTAGATTTTCTAATTCTGAATTACTCTTATATTCTGGGGAATAAATTTTGGCTGCAATATTCTTTTAATTTGTGACATGATTGGATAACATTTTATTTAGAATATTTATAGACATAAGTGAAGTGGTTTGCAATCTTCCTTTTTCAGTTATTCTTGTCTGGCTTTGTTATATGAGTTTTGCTGGGCCAGTAACATAAATCAGGGAATTTTCCATTTTTCTATGCTCTGAAACACATTATATTACATAGAAAGTTTCTGTTTCTAGAAAGTTTTATAGAACTTGCTGGTCAAATGTTCTGACTTATTTGTCTTTAGGGCATAGAATTTTAAGTAAGGACAAAGCTTTTATCTTCCAATTGTTGGTAAAGACAGTTAAAAATATGAAGTTAAATTGACACTTTGACATTCCCTAGACACCCCCCTGACACATCCTAACATACCACACACACACACAACACACACACACATAGACCCTAATCCACCAACAAGCAAAATCTCATATCGTTTCGGTTTGGATCAATAGAAGGAATTAGAGAAGAAACTTCATAAAATTCATCATGAGGGTGAAAAGAGAAAGGCCTGGAGAGAAGTAGCTGAACTGAATTGAACACAAAGCCCTTTAAGTGATGTTAACCTCTTTTAATCACAAAGATAGCACAAAGGTTCTGTTCAGCTGGAGTCTTGTGCAGCTTAACACGTCAAGTTTGATTTAAGAGTTTTAAGTGTGGCTGACGCTGTTGTCAAAAAGTTCTTGTCCCAGAGGGCTAACAAACTAGGGTATCATTTTACTTTGCAAATATGCAAAGAGTTTAGCACAGGGTCTGGCTCATGGTAGGTATTCAATAAAATTTGGTTTTCTTCTCCAGGACCCATTAAAAATTTCATTTCATCTGAATATATTCACTTCTATTCTACATAAAAGAAAAGGTAGCAGGTAGTGATGTTGTTTAACTTAGTAACTGGAAATGAATGCCAGCTGCGTGAACTTCATTTGCAATCAGAATTTCACAGACTCAAGCAAATCTGGAGGTAACAGAATAAAAATTATTTTGTAAAGGCACAGCAAATCCAGTCAGCCAAACCTCGTCCTTAGAGAAGATTGGATTTTCAGTCGGCTTCCATATGGATCTGAAATTCTTTTCCTTAAGATTTGGCAATTTAGAATCCCAAGATGTGAAGAGGTGGGCAAGCATGCCTAACCCAGAAGTTTCAAAAACAATGAATGAATCAACCTTCCACTAGCAGAAATTTCAGCTTTGGCAACAAGTTCAGAGAAAGTCTCATTATATCACACACAAAACAAAAAACATTTGTTTTACTTTCACAGATCATTCCGTACATTCTTTCCATATTTTGGCATAATTCACTGGTTCTAATATAATGCAAGCCTTACACTTCATTTTAATTCAGTAACTAGAGAACCACTGTTTTAAGGATGGCTGGGTTAAAATCAGCACAAGCAGATTGGGGTGTCAAGATACCAAACATCTGCTGAATGTGAACATATTTCAGATGGAAGTAATATAGCTAGATGTTTGATATCACATGGAAACAAACTTTTGTGATCAGAATCCCTGTATAATAGCTATAGAGAGCTATAGATAAACACATTGTTTATGAACTCTCCACTGGAAATTATACATATGTGTCAGACGCCTCCAGTTGTCTACTCAGTTTTCACTCTTCCTTTCTTCCTAACAAAATGTCAGTTTGGGTCAGAGTGGTGATATATTTTTCTAATCTGCATTGAAGCTAGGGATGACTATGTGATAGAATTCCAGATAGTTAGATATAGGGAGAAGTCCACTAAGGATTTCTGAGAAATGTTTTTGTTTTCTTTTCCTCTTTTTCATGTTGTGTTTGTTGTGCTTGCCTCCATTTCATTTTATTTTCCTGCCTGGAACACAATATTGAGGTTGGAATTGGAGCTGCCCTCTTTTGACTCATGCATGTTTCATGACGGAACATGCAGAAGAGTAAGAAGCCATATGCCAAAGATGGTGGAATAGAAAGAGAGACAGTGCCTGGGACATTGCCTGTGGAGGATGACTTACTATTTAAGAAAAATAAACTCTCATTTGCTTAAGCCATGATAGTTCAGTTATTATTATTTACAGTTGAATAGAATTCAGTTTGACATTCCATAGACATTTTTTTTCTTTCTCTTAATTTATAACGATTACTTCCCCATATTACCTCTTCGCGGAGGGAAGAGTTGGGTTCATTTGAAAAACACAGAAGTGCTGACACTTATATTTTCCTCATACTGAGATTATTGCTTCTTTCAGAGCTAATGATTCCCATCAGTGCATGCAGGATTATTTGGAAAGGCAAAACAATGCAGGTCTTTATAGTCAGTGGAAAGGCAGGATCCAGGTGACTCTTGAGTTCCCTTTATAGATCTTTGCATGAAAGTTACGCTGTGTGCATAGATGCCTATGACTGCAAGAACTCAGGATTCCCAGAGACTTCAGAGGATCACCTTTCATGATTCAGTGGCTTCCATCTCCCAGATGAGGATCCCACAGATTCAGGAGTGCCCAAGAATTACTAATTGTATGTTTGGTATTTTCAGAGTTGACAATATAGAAAACCATTCAATAGGATACCAGGACATGCACAAATGAGAAGAGCGGTCCGTATCATCTGGCTGTCTATGCTGTGCCCTTGACTTTGATGCAAAGTCAAAGTTGCAGTTTCCTATTGCTCCCTTATGATGGGAGAATATCTTGTCCAGTTTATTAATGAGTATTAATCTCAACACAGAGATCCAAACAAGTTAGTCCTTTGTGATATAACTCAGACTAGAGCTAATGACCACCTAGTGACCAGAGTAGATCTTGATAATTTAGTACCACACTCCTATTCACATTCATTTCCAGGAGAGTTAAAGTCATAAGTCTTTTTGTGCTTTATAAATGATTTTTTTAAATTGCAAAAGCAATAAAGATCGTTACAACTCAGCAAACCTTCTTGAGAGTATAACACACCTCTTCTAACCCTACTACCTCAAAAAAATACCAGAAACTCAGTTTATTCTCTCGAAGATTATAAGGGTTTTTCATTTCTATTATTTTGACTTCTGCAATTGCACTTGTGTCCTTCATGGTTTGTTAATGTCCCTGTCTATAGAAGGTGCATAGGGAAAAGGAGAAAAGGAAGTAACCCAAGGAGTCAAACCTACTTCTTAGTCCAGGAGTTGGGTAAAGAGTTGCAGGAAGCATTATAAGTAGATTTCTCTGATTCATAGCCCACTGCACCCTCCCATCTCATCCATTTCTATGGAAAATTAAAAATTGTTTACAAAAACAAATTTGAGGGACAGAAGGAATGTTGACATTAGTCATAGATGTGTCTTAACCATATGGCTTTAATAGAACTACTGTGACAAAAGCCTCCAAATACTTTTATCACAGAAAAAAAAACTGCACCAACTAAATAGAGTTTTGTTTTGATTGGTTGTGTTAAAATATTTAGAGAAATGAAAAAATATATTGGAGCCCATAGAATTTCTGGCTAAAGCCAAGAGTTTCAGGTGGAAAGGCAATGAGGAAGTGAGCTAACATCACATTGTCCAAAGAAATGGCCACATGTCTCCACTGAGGTGAGCCTTCTGGAGGATGAGAGATGGGGACATGGAAGCCAAGAGCCCTGGGGATTAAACCTACTAAGTCTTTTGCAGAGAGGACCATGACCAGAGTTAACAGAGTTCTAGAGGTGAAAGCAATTGTGCCAGAGATAAAATGATTGAGAATAGCTTTGGTGAGGGTCACCAAGACAAAGAAAGCCTACAGGCTGGGGAAGGTGGGACAGAACCAACAATGCTATGGATCAGCCAACTGGTTGCTTAGCTGGTGAGGAGAGTGCACTGGGTGTGCCAGTTCAATGCAGGGAGAGATAGAAAAAGTACAAATGAGTACAGTTTGTGGCCAGATAAGTGACAGACCTGGCTAAACTCAAACAGAGCCAACATGTGAGATAAATACAAGAAAAAGAATAAGGTAAGATTAAACCAGTAATCAACAAACTTTTTTCTGTCAAAGCTCAGACAGTACGTGTTTCTGCTTTGAGGCGCGTAAGGTCTCTATTGCAATTACTCAACCCAGCCTTTGTGGTACAAAAATGCAGCCTTAGACAAATGGGGGTAGCTGGGTGCTAATAAAACTTAATTTATGGAACTGTAATTTAAATTTCACATAATTTTCATGTGTCACAAAATAATCTTTTTTTCTCAACAATTTAAAAATGTAAAAACTATTTGTAGTTCATAAGCTGTACAAAACTAGGCAGTGGGCCAGGGCTATAGTTTGCCAACTCTATATTAAACAAAGACAAAGTGGGGGCAGGGATGGAGGGGGATGAGAAGGTGGGTACACAAGGCAAGTCTTGAGGTTTCTGATAAGATGAAAAGATTCTGGAGGCATCCACCATCCCCAGTTCCAATAGGCTTCTTCAAAGCCCAAGCAGGAGTCAATGTGTTAAGTAAGCACATCAGATTTAGGTAGCAATGTATCTTAGTGGCTGGAATATTTATAGCATTTTGTCCTTTAACAGAAATATCTTTCTTTATTAGCACAGAATAGAATGAAAATATTTTATTTCTGTTTTTAAAAGAAGGAATTATATCAAGCAAAATTAAATGTTTTTTTTTGTTGTTGTTGTTCCTTATTCTTAATTTTTTGATATCTGGAATAAGAGTCAGCTATCAGATTATGCCATCCCTATAGGTACCACCACTCACTGGGGCTGCTACCAAGTAGCATAGTTCCTTAGAATATCTTTTTTTTAAGTTTTAGAATTTACCTCTGAAAATCATACCTTCATTAAGTGACATGAGATTTCCGAGGAGAGTGACTTTATCTGGAATCTTTGTTCTTTTCTTCAGAGCCAGCATGTGTTAAATTGCAGGCTTCCCTGCAGCAATCTGCCAGAGTCCTCCTTCAAGGAGAATCTTTTACAACTTTTCTCCATGGGAATTTGTACTTCTTATTCAGATGAGGCACTGAGATAATTGAATTTGATTGAAAATGATTCCTATTGCCGATTAGCTAATTGGGAAGCTTTTTTAAAGCCAGGCTTAGTGCATTAAGGCAGCCTCTGCCTCTTTTTCATCTTATATTTTTATTTCCTTAAGACAATCCTTGGGACATGGTGCAGGCTCAGTCAATGTTTCCCAATTGAGTGAATGAGTGAATGTATGGTTAAGTCATATGGGTGAGTGGGAAATAAATAGATGTTGTAAAACAAGATATTTCTGGTGGCTGTAACTATAGGTATCTATGCTTCTAGAATTATAAGCAGTTACATAAGCAAGTAGTTGGAATGCAAATTTCCTGGTTAGTGTGCCTTGATTTTTTTTCCTTCAAATCAGGGATTCTGGGTTTTGCAAATTTGGATCATGTGTCATTTGCATATGACTACACAGCTGTGGTTATTATTGGAGCCAGTTCTTGCCCATAATTTGCTTTGTCGAATGTCCACTTTGAAATGTGGATTGGCAGGAACAGAATCAGGGATGTTTTCATGGTTATATGACATGCTTGAGGATTCTTGTGGGGATCTGTGGCAATTTGTGTATGTGATAAAGTCATCAGGAATGAACAGCTATGATAACTGAGGAATTATGGTGCTTTATTGGCCTCTGAACCCAAGATTAGACAAGGAGAAAAGCAGGAAAGACCTGATGTTCAGCCAGATTTTTTAGAAGGAGTAACTGTAACTCCCTCAATTCAGCTCCTTGCTTTGTGTTGTTTTTCTTTTAAACAATTTGTATGAAATCAATGAGACTCTTCTCATGATTCTTCTCACTGAAAACAGATAGTTTTCTGCCTTAACAGAAGAACTAGGGGTCAATGGTTCTATGCATTTCTGCCATAGAGGAGCAGGATTGCAAGTTTAGGGAGACAGAGGTAACCATGGTCAGATAAAAAGCAAGAGTTTCAGGTAGAAGGGTTAAGGAGGAAGTAAGCTAAGGACATGTCGTCAATGGAAATGGCCATGTTTCTCCATTTCAGTCACACATGTTTAGGTGTCATGTTTACCTTGTGATCATGGCCTAAGACCTTCTAATAGTGCCCCTTTCCCTGGGGGTAGATCTGGATCTGGATTCTGGGGGCAGGTGGAACAAGCATCTGTGTGGGGGTTAAGTGTAATCAGCTTGCCCTGGCTTGGGCACATTGGGGTCCAGTCAGGCCAAAACGTTTCTTTATTCAGTCATCATGGGGATGAATAATAATTGCGCATATGGCCACTGAAATCTGTTTCCCCTGTCTGGCTTGAGCTGGGCTGGGATTTTGCAAATTGGCACTTGGACAACTGCTTTTCCACTGCTGAAGTGTCAGAGCATTGCAGATCAGCTCATAATCCTTTCTTGGCCCAGGACTTCCAGAGTTATTGCAAACTGTAATTGCAGAATGGAGTTGCAGGCTGTTCATGTGGCTGCAACATTTCTTTTACAAGCTTGAACAGAATGTCAGGGAAACTTTATTTTGCATTTTTATGGGCAATGTAAAGAATGCTTTGTAAATATCTTGAAACTGAAAAAACCTAACCCCAACTGAAAACACACACACACACAAACACACACACACAAACACACACACAACTTTAAGAAAGCTTATTCTTGCTAATCACAAACATTAGGTATCTATCGATCAAGCAATTTCCTGGCAAGAAATACCACAAGAGAAGTCTCGAAGGGTTTTACAAATGTTGACTAGCTCATGAACCACAGCACATACCAAACCTTTACAGAAGGCTACGTGTAGAGGAATTTCACGTGCTCTTTGGGACTGCTTTCTTCTGCAATGAAATCTGGGAACAAAATGGCTATAGAGTAACTTGAGTCTAAATAGAAAATGGAAACATATGTGGGAAATGTTGCTGACCAGAAACTAAGCATTTGATAAATGTTTGTAATGATTCCAAGGATATTTAGCTTCTCTATTAGTTGACCCAGAATAAGGTGTGGTGATCTGTGTGTTTGGCTTACAACCAAATACAAGAGAATGACCAAAGCAAACAACTGGATCTGGTGGATTCAGTAATCAGGGAGTGCCTTAAGTAAGTTGTAGTTACACTACATTCATTAATACAGAGCAAACAGCCAGGGCCAGGGTAGGTTTTCCTGCATCAGCATTTAAAATCCACAAGGTATTATATAAGCTACCAAGTCACAATAACAAATCAGTGCATTTCCTGGAATCACTGAATCAGAACTGGAAGGAACCTCAGAGGTCATTTAATCTCCATTTCCTTCCAAAGAAGAGTTCCTTTCCTTTTAAAAAGCCATATCACTCTTGTCTCTCAGCATTTAGTTAAGTATTTTCAGGGGCAGAAGGCTCATTACCAAAGATGCCCTTTGGTTAATCAGTTTTCACTGTGTCATTGCTACAGCTTTTTTTTTGTTATTGTTGTTGTTTTGTTTTGAGCCTCATTGTTGTTTCCACCAGTTCTTCTGTTCATTTCTGAAGGCTCACGAAGCAAGTCAAATTCCTAATCTCCATGGTGGCCCCTTAGATCTTTAAAGACAGTTCTAATGTTGCTCCTGGGTCTTCCAATTGGTTAACATTTAATGTTAACAGAAAACATTAAATGAGATGGCTAAAGAGAGTCCAAACATAAGTAATTACAATAATTGTGATCTTATATACAGCCATTTTACAGTTGTTGGGTAGACTCTAGACCAATAGTGGTGTCACCTGCAAGTAGTGACAGTTTGTTTCTTCCTTTCCAATGCTGACACCTCTTATTTCATTGTATTATTACCATTGGATAATCCATCAGGGCATCTGTCATTCTGTATCCAAAGGCATGTGGGCTTAGCTACTTTTCAGCATCTTTACTGCCCCCTTCTTGGTCTAGGCCACTGTACTGTTTTCCTGGGGCCTCCCTGACAAAGGAAATAGGCTGGGTGGCTTTAAGGACAGAAATACATGTTTTCACAGTTCTGGAGGCTAGAAGCTCAAGATCAAGGATTCAGCAGGGTTGGTTTCCTTTGAGGGCTGGGCAGAAGGACCTTTACCAGGTCTCTCTTCTTGGCTTGTATGTGGCTCTCTTCTCCTTTGTCTTCACTTCGTCTTCTCACTGTATGTGTACATCTCCATATTTCCTCTCCTTATAAGGATAATTAGGACCCATCCTGATGACCTCATTTTAACTTTATTACCTCTGTAAAAAGACCCTATCTCCAAATAAGGTTATATTCTGAGGTTCTGGGGGTTAGAACTTCAATATATGAATTTTAAGAAAAAACAATTCAGTCCCTAACAGCGGCCATCATCTGTCATCAGGATGACTTTGAACTGCCTCTAAAATGGCATCCCCATGTCTACTTTGGGTTTCTCAACCCAGTCTCCAAAGAATAGAGGTGACATTCCTAAATTGGGAATAATGTTATGTCATTCTTCTACTTAGTCTGTCAATAACTCTCTAATAAATTTAGAATCCAAAGACATACAGGCTCTTTATGACCTACACCTTCTCATCTTTATCAATTTCACTGATTTTTTTTGCTCTCCATGCTCTAGTCACATGAATCTTTAAATTTTAATACTGCAATTCTTTCTGGCCTCTGGGCCTTTGCTTGTGCATTTTCCTATACCTGGAATACGCTTTGCTTTACTCTTCCTATAGCCAGATCCTCGTAATTCTTAGGTCTAATTCTAGGCTTAAATATTTCTCAAAGAAGACTTTCTGATCTTCCGATCTGTATTAGTCCGTTTTCACACTGCTATATGGAAATACCTGAGACTGGGTAATGTATAAAGGAAAGAGGTTTAATTAACTCACAGTTCCACATGGCTGCGGAGGGCTCGGGAAACTTGCAATCATGGCAGAAGGCGAAGGGGAAGCAAGAACCTTCCTCACAAGGTGGCAGGAGAAGGAAGAGTCGAGGAGGAACTTCCAAACACTTTCAAAACCACCATATCTCATGAGAACTCACTCAGTGTCATGAGAACAGCATGGGGGAAACCGCCCCCCATGATCAAATCAGCTCCCTCCCTTGACATGTGGGGATTACAGGTCCTTCCCTTGACACATGGAGATTACAATTGGAGATGAGATTTGGGTGGAGACACAGAGCCAAACCATATAACTGTCTAAAGAAAGTCCCCCTCACTTCTCTATCTCAGCCTTCTGTTTGTTTTCAACACAACCTTTAAAATAGCTTGCAGTTATTTTGTGTTCACCTAATTTTGTCTTTCTTTTCTGTTAGACAGCAGATTCTAAGGTGCTTACTATTGTATTTCCTATATCTAATACAGTACATAGTACACAGTAGGCACTCATACAATATTGGATGAATTGCTAGATCTTTAATACAATGTTAAATACTAATGATATTCGCAGTCTTATCTTGTTCTTAACTTTAGGAGGGATGCTTCTAATTTCCCACCATTTAGTTGTGTTTTAAATATAATTTTTATTTCAGGCTTCTGGTAGAGATCTTTAACAGACACTACTGGCTTCCTAACTGACATCTTTATTTCCTTTTATTAAAACTCTGATTTTATTCGAGTAACCCATGCTCTTCCATATGTTTCCTCTCGGTAAATAATGGTAATTCACTCTCATTACCAGTGATTTGTCCAAGACTGAGATTATGACGAAATTGTGGATAACGAGACAAACGTTTTCTAGATGAAGTTCCCTGTTTTAAAACGGGACTGTGAGAAAAAATAATCCTCCTTCCAAGACACGTTATTTTTGCAGAGTAATGTTATGACTGTGAGGTGAACTAGTGAGTAAAATGCTAATAGACTAATATATGCTATATATATAATGTTAATATAATGAGGATGTCAGAGTAAAAATATGGAGAGAAACTATAACCTTGGTGATTTTTTTTTTTTTTTTGAGATGGAGTCTCACTCTGTTGCCCAGGTTGGAGTGCAATGGTGCGATCTCGGCTCACTGCAACCTTTACTTCCTGGGTTCAAGCGATTCTCTTGCCTCAGCCTCCCGAGTAGCTGGGATTACAAGTGCCCACCACCATGCCTGGCTAATTTTTGTATTTTTAATAGAGATGGTTCCGCCATGTTGGCCAGGGTGGTCTCGAACCCCTGACCTCAGGCGATCCGCCCACCTTGACCTCCCAAAGTGCTAGAATTATAGAAGTGAGCCACTGCTCCTGGCCCCTTGGTGATTTGAGCTACTTTGATTAACTATCCTGGGAAGCACTCAAGACTCTTCTTTTTTATCGTTTAAGGCCAATGAGCAGGAACTTTCTAATACTTATAGCTAAAACCTAATTTTTTACAATATTGCTTATTAGATCATTGAAGTTTTCTTTTATATCTAACTTACTAGTTAGTTTTTCCCCCCAAAGAAACAGGTTCAAATATTTTTCTTCCTTATCTTTTGAGATGGAAGTATAATTTTTCTCTTTTAACCCATTAATGTAGTAAAGATCTTCAGTATGTGTCCTAATGTTGAAACTCGTTTGGCTTCCTAGACTAAACCAAGCTTAATTGTGAAGTAATATTCATTGTAATACTTAACTGGATGCAAACACTAATGAGTATTTTATTATCTGTGATATCTGCACCTGTTTTCAGAAGTAAGATATCTATACTTTTGTTATTTTGTTTTCATTTTTTGCTTCTATCTTCAGTTTTGAGTATCTAGTTATGCTGACTTGGTATAATAAATTGGGAAGTTTTTCATGTTTCTCTATGCTCTAGAGCAGTTTCTTAATATTGAAATGTTCTCTTCCTTGAAGATTTGGTAAATTTCTTCTATAAAATAATCTGAGTAGATCCTTTTGTAGCTTTTCAATCTTTTGTATTGTTTTGGGTTTGTTTACATTTTCCACTTCTTCCTGAGTCAATGTTGGTGATTAACCTATTCTCGAGAATTAATTCACCCATGCTTTCAAGTGTATTTCATAAGTGTGAACACAATACTCTCATAATATTTAAATATCCTTTGTATCTGTTTTTGTGTAATCTTCTTTATTTTTAATGTTGCACACTTGTACTTTCTCTAGCTTTAAAACATCAGGTTTTAATTAACACACGAACACAAAACCAAACACTGCACATTCTCCCTTATAAGTGGGAGCTAAACATTGAGTACACATGGATACAAAGAAGGGAAAAATAGACACTGGGGCCTACTTGAAGGTGGAGGGTGGGAGGAGGGTGAGGATTGAAAAACTACCTATGAGGTGTTATACTGATTCCCTGGATGACAAAAGTATGTGTACAACAAACACGCATGACATGCAATTTACCCATGTAGCAAACCTGCACACTTACCCGTGAACCTAAAATAAAAGTTGGGAAGAAAAAAACTCAGCTTTACTAGAATTTTGTGTATTTTGTCTCTAAAAAAACATTGATTTTATTGATTAAGTCAACTGGGATTTTCATTTCTTTATATTGCCTTAGACGTCTGACTTTATCTCAGCTTCTTGATATATTAACTTCAACTACCTTCCCAGATATACTAGTCTCCTTATTGTCCTCCTACTCTCAATACTTCTTTTTAGCCTCCATGGTTTGCTCCTTCACTTCTTCCCAACTCTGAATGTTGCTGTTTTCCAGGGTTATGTTTGCTCTTTTCCTTATCCTCACAGACCCTCCAGGTAATCTCATCCAGAAATCAGTGAATAATGGTTGTGGATGTGGGATCTGGATTTAACGTACTTAGAGCCTCATTTCAATTCTGCTACTTAATAGCTGTGTGACTATGGCAAACTTAAAAATGTCTGTGCCTCTGTTTTCTGAAGAAATAGTAACAGTACCTTCTTCAAAGAACTATTGTGAGGATGAATTAATTTATGCAAAAACCCCTAGAACAATTCCTGGAACATAGTTCAGCTTTCTATACATATTAGCTATTATTACCACTATTCATTTCCAAGCTTTAAATATTATTTACCTGCCGATGAGTTTCCCCAGTGTCTCAGTGAATGGCACTACCATTTATTCAGTTGGAACAGTCGCTGGGCAGGACTTGATCTTATTTGTCCATTGAAGTCTCTCTAGCACCTCAGCAGTCTCTGGCACATTGTAGTTGCTCAACAAACATTGAGCATGGAACAATCTACGAATACCATTTTGTCTACAACCCATGAATACAGTGCCACTATTTCTAAACAGTTGATAACTTCAGCTTTAATAGTAGAGTCATATGTGTATGATCATGAAAGCTTAGGAAAAAAGGTCACAGTAGAATTGAAAATAGAGTATGCATTCCAATCAGAAAGGCAAAAAAAAATGGAATCAATAATTACGTGATCAAACCCACGATTATAAGTAAAAGAAAAAAAGAACGTGTTTATGCGTAATGAGTAACAAACATAAAGGAAGATGGAAGGAATAAAATTGAATGGCTCAGTTCTTGCATTACATATGAACAAGTTGAATTCTTTCATTAAAAATATATAATAGTTTTAGGTTTTACATTTAAGTCTTTAATCCATCTTGAGTTAATTTTTGTATATGATGAAAGGCAGGAGTCCAGTTTCAGTGTTCCACATATGACTAGCCTGTTATCGCAGCACCATTTACTAAATAGGAAGTCCTTTTTCCATGGCTTGTTATTATTGCCTTTTGTCAAAGATCAGATGGTTGTAGGTGCGTGGCTTTATTTATGGGTTCTCTAACCTGTTCCATAGGTCTGTGTATCTGTGTTTGTACCAGTACCATTCTGTTTTGGTTACTGTAGCCTTGCAGTATAGTTTGAAGTCAGGTAGTGTGATGTCTCTGGCTTTGCTGTTTTTGCTTAGGGTTGCTTTGGCTCTTTGGGCTCTTTTTTGGTTCCATGAAAACCCCAGAAGAAAACCTAGGAAAGACCATTTTTGACACAGACCCTGGCAAAGATTTCATGACAAACATTCCAAAAGCAATTGTGACAAAAATAAAAGTAATTAAACAAAAAAATTAAAAATTAAACAAAAAAATAATTAAACTAAAGAGTTTCCGCACAGCAAAAAAAAACTATCAACAGAGTCAAGAGAGAACCTACAAAATGGGAACAAATATTTGCAAACCTGTGTGTCTGGCAAAGGTCTAATGTCCAGAATCTATAAGGAACTTAAATAAATCACCAAGCAAATAACAAACAACCCCATTAAAAAATGGGCAAAAGGCATGAACAGACACTTCTCAAAAGAGAAGACACATATGCAGCCAAGAAGCATATGAAAAAATGCTCAGCATCACTAATCATTAGAGAAATGCAAATCAAAACCCCAATGAGATACTGTCTCACACCAGTCATAATGGGCTATTCCTAAAAAGTAAAAACAAAAAATAACACATGCTGGTGAGGTTGCAGAGAAAAGGGAATCCTTATACACTGCTGGTAGGAACGTAAATTAGTTCAGCCACTGTTGAAAGCAGTTGGAAGATTTCTCAAAGAACTTAAAACAGGTCTAGCATTTGATCCAGCAATCCCATTACTGAGAATATACCCAAAAGAATATAAATTGTTCTACCGTAAAGACACATGCACATGTATGTTCACTGCAGCACTATTCACAATAACAAAGACATGGAATCAACTTAGATACCCATCAGTGGTGGACTGGATAAAGAAAATGTGATACATCTACACCATGGAATACTATGCAGCCATAAAAAAGAATAAAATGATAGCCTTTGCAGCAATATAGATGCAGCTAGAGGCCATTATCTTAAGTGAATTGACACAGGAATTAAAAAAAACACAAATACTGCATGTTCTCACTTATAAGTGGGAGCTAAACATTGAGTACACATGGACACAAAGAAGGGAATAGACACTGGGACCTACTTGAGGGTGGAGAATGGGAAGAGGATGAGGATTGAAAAACTTCATATGAGGAGCTATGCTCACTACCTGGGTGATGAAATAATTTGTTCACCAAACCCCAGTGACACACAACATACTTATGCAACAAACCTGTACATGTACTCTTTGAGCCTAAAATGAAAGTTCAAAGGAAAAAAATATGTAGATTGTGATTTTTAAAAATACACCTATATGTTGTTTTTAAGAAACACACTTAACACAAAATTACAAAGAAAACTTGAAAACAAAGGAGTGGAAAAGAGACACCAGGGGAAATAGAAACAAATTTCAACCTCTGTTGAAATCATATCAAAGGGGAATATGAAGTAATGATAAAGGGCACAATTTATGAATTGCAGTCTTAACCCTCCCCGTTCAGAAAAAAGCAGGTAAACAATGCCACACCAAATAGTACAGTACAGCTGTCCTCAACATTTTTGGCACAGGGACTGGTTTTGTTGTTCTTCTGGTTACATGATAGGGTTACACTTGGGTAAGACCATCTAATGCTGGCCAATACGTGTTAGTGGAAAGGTGTTCATTCACTGGCACTGTTAGAGATAATTAATAAGAAATAAATTTTGAAATAATAATTGAATCAAATAAAAATTTAAAAAGTCATAAAATATCTTAACACAGTAAAGCATATGGGATGTGGTTATAGCCTCCAAGGGAAAGAGATTGCCTTAGACATTTGAATTATTAAACTGCAAAGGTCAATGCAAAAAACTAAGAATACAAAAAATTAATAAAAAGATAAAAAGTCAAAAGAGAATTAAAAGTGAATATTAATAAAGATATAATCTGATACTGTTAAAGAAGAAAAATAAGATAAACAGATTTTAAGAAGTCTCCTTGCAAAGACTGTTGTGAGCTGGATGAAGGGGAAAAGAGAGAAAGGAGAGCCAAGATAAGGAATTTTTTTATAAGGCAAGTGTTCGTAGCAGATTATTCACAATAGACAAACAGTGGGAGCAACCCAAATGTCCACCAATGGATGAACTGATCAAAAAACTGTGGTACGAATAATACAATGGAGAACTATTCGATATTTTTAAAAAGGAAGGAAATTCTGACACATGCTACAACATGGATGAACCTCGAGGCCATTGTGTTAAGTGAAATAAGTCATTCACAAAGATAGAAATACTATTCCACTTCTGTAAGGTATCTAGAGTAGTCAGAGTCATAGAGACAGAAAGTAGAATGGTGGTTGACAAAGGCTGGGAGGCGGAGGGAATGGGGAGTTAATTGTATAGTGGGCACAAAGTTTCAGTTTTGCAAAATGAAAAGGTTTCTGGAGATGAATGGTGGTTATTGGTGCACAGCAATGTAGGATGTACTTAATACCACTGAACTGTATACTTAAAAATGGTTAAAATGGTAAATGTTATGTGTATTTTATTGCAATTGAAAATAATAATTTATTAATATTTATAATTTTTTTGCTTTATTTTACTTTATTTTTATTATTATACTTTAAGTTTTAGGGTACATGTGCACAATGTGCAGGTTTGTTACATATGTATATATGTGCCATGTTGGTGTGCTGCACCCATTAAATTGTCATTTAGCATTAGGTATATCTCCTAATGCTATCCCTCCCCACTCCCCCCACCCCACAACAGGCCCCGGTGTGTGATGTTCCCCTTCCTGTTTCCAAGTATTCTCATTGTTCAATTCCCACCTATGAGTGAGAACATGCGGTGATTGGGTTTTTGTGCTTGCAATAGTTTGCTGAGAATGATGGTTTCCAGCTTCATTGATGTCCTTACAAAGGACATGAACTCATCATTTTTTATGGCTGCATAGTATTACATGGTGTATATGTGCCACATTATTCTTAATCCACTCTATCATTGTTGGACATTTGGGTTGGCTCCAAGTCTTTGCTATTGTGAATAGTGCCACAATAAACATGTGTGTGCATGTGTCTTTACAGCAGCATGATTTATAATCCTTTGGGTACATACCCAGTAATGGGATGGCTGGGTCAAATGGTATTTCTAGTTCTAGATCCCTGAGGAATCGCCACACTGACTTCCACAATGGTTGAACTAGTTTACAGTCCCACCAACAGTGTAAAAGTGTTTCTATTTCTCCACATCCTCTCCAGCACCTGTTGTTTCCTGACTTTTTAATGATCGCCATTGTAACTGGTGTGAGATGGTATCTCATTGTGGTTTTGATTTGCATTTCTCTGATGGCCTGTGATGATGAGCATTTTTTCATGTGTCTGTTGGCTGCATAAATGTCTTCTTTTGAGAAGTGTCTGTTCATATCCTTTGCCCACTTTTTGATGGGGTTGTTTGTTTTTTTCTTGTAAATTTGATTGAATTCATTGTAGATTCTGGATATTAGCCCTTTGTCAGATGAGTAGGTTGCAAAAATTTTCTCCCATTCTGTAGGTTGCCTGTTCACTCTGATGGTAGTTTCTTTTGCTGTGCAGAAGCTCTTTAGTTTAATTAGATCCCATTTGTCAATTTTGGCTTTTGTTGCCATTGCTTTTGGTGTTTTGGACATGAAGTCCTTGCCCATGCCTATGTCCTGAATGGTATTGCCTAGGTTTTCTTCTAGGGTTTTTATGGTTTTAGGTCTAACATTTAAGTCTTTAATCCACCTTGAACTAATTTTTGTCTGAGGTGTAAGGAAGGGATCCAGTTTCAGCTTTCTACATATGGCTAGCAAGTTTTCCCAGCACCATTTATTAAATAGGGAATCCTTTCCCCATTGCTTGTTCTTGTCAGGTTTGTCAAAGATCAGATAGTTGTAGATATGCGGCATTATTTCTGAGGGCTCTGTTCTGTTCCATTGGTCCATATCTCTGTTTTGGTACCAGTACCATGCTGTTTTGGTTACTGTAAACTTGTAGTATAGTTTGAAGTCAGGTAGCGTGATGCCTCCAGTTTTGTTCTTTTGGCTTAGGATTGACTTGGCAATGTGGGCTCTTTTTTGGTTCCATATGAACTTTAAAGTAGTTTTTTCCAATTCTGTGAAGAAAGTCATTGGTAGCTTGATGGGGATGGCATTGAATCTATAAATTACCTTGGGCAGTATGGCCATTTTCATGATATTGATTCTTCCTACCCATGAGCATGGAACGTTCTTCCATTTGTTTGTATCCTCTTTTATTTCATTGAGCAGTGGTTTGTAGTTCTCCTTGAAGAGGTCCTTCACATCCCTTGTAAGTTGGATTCCTAGGTATTTTATTCTCTTTGAAGCAATTGTGAATGGGAGGTCACTCATGATTTGGCTCTCTGTCTGTTATTGGTGTATAGGAATGCTTGTGATTTTTGCACATTGATTTTGTATCCTGAGACTTTGCTGAAGTTGCTTATCAGCTTAAGGAGATTTTGGGCTGAGACGATGGGGTTTTCTAGATATACAATCATGTCATCTGCAAACAGGGACAATTTGACTTCCTCTTTTCCTAATTGGATACACTTTATTTCCTTCTCCTGCCTGATCGTAATATCCAGGAGGGGAGAGGGGGGGTGATATTACTCCCCACCTCATAAGTACTGTCCACCATCCTTCTATATGGGGAGTAATATCATCCTCTCCCATGCTGGATATTAGGAATAATTTCACCGAGTGTGTGTACACAGCCTGCGATGTTGAAAGTAATGTCATCCTCTCCCCCTCCGGATATTAGGAACAATATCATAAAAGGGCTGTACACTTTTTGCGATATTTCAAGTAATATCATCCTGTGATTCCCTGAATATTCGGAGACATATCACAGGGTGGGTGTACATCCACTGCTCTATTGGGAGTAACATCCTACTGTTCCCCCTAGAAATTATGAGCAATATCACTGGGGTGCACAGCCGTTGCGATAGCAGAAGTTATATCATGTGCTCCCTCACTAGTTTTTAGGAACAATATCACAGGGGCGGTGTACACACCCTGTGATATTGCCAGTAATAGAGACTCCCCTCCCCCACGGGATATTAGGAACAATATAAAAAAGGGGTGTATACAGCGATGTTGGGATTAATATCATGCTCTCCCCACGGATATTAGGAACAATATCCAAGAAAGGGTGTCCACCCCTTGCGATATTGGCAGTAATTTCATCCTCTCCCTCCGTGGATTTTAAGAACAATACCACAGAGTTGGTGTACACGCACTCCGATACTGGGTGTAATGTCATCCTTTTCCCCCTGGATATTAAAAAACAATATCACCGAGGTGGTGTACACCCCCTGCAATATGGCCAGCAATATCATCGTCTCCCCTGCTGGATATTAGGAACAATATCACAGGGGTGTGTACACCTCCTGCGCTATTGGGAGTAATATCATTCTCTTTTCTTCTGGATATTAGGAATAATATCACAGGTGGGGTGTACAACTCCTGCGATATTGGCAGTAATATCATCCTCTCCCAACCTGGATATTCAAAATAAAATAACGGGGGTGTACACACCCTGCGATATTGGTAGTAACATCATTCTCTCCCCCACCTGATATTACAAAACAATATCCTAAGAAGGGTGTATACCTTCTGAGATATTGAGAGTATTACCATCCTCTCCCCCACTAAATATGAGGAACAATGTTGTTGGGGGGGTGTGTACACCCCCTGAGATATTGGGAGCAATATCCTCTCCCTCCCTGGATATTAGAAACAATATCAAAGGGGTCGTGTACACCCCCTGTGATATTGGGAGTAATATCATTCTAATCCCCCTGGGATATTATGAAGACTATTATGGAGGGGGTGTACACCCTCTGCCATATTGTGAGTCATATCATTTCTCTTCCCCTGGATATTAGGAACAATATCGCAGGGGCTGTGTCTCCTGTGATATTGAAATTAATACCATCCTCTCCCCCACTGAATATTAAAAACAATCTCACAGGGGTGTTGTCCACCCCTGTGATATGGACAGTAATATCATTGTCTCCCCCCCAAATCTTAAGAACAGTATCACAAGAGGGGTGTATTACCCCCTGCGATATTGGGAGTAATATCATCCTCTCTACCTTTGGATATAAGGAACAATATCCCATGGGGAGAGTACAACCTCTTCGATATCTGGAGTAATAACATCCCTTCCCTTCTGGACATTAAGAACAGTATCACTGGGTGGGTGTACAGCCCCTGCGATATTGGGAGTAATATCATCCTCTCCCCCTCTCGATATTAGGAACAATATCCCAAGGTGGGTGTACATTCCCCTGCGATATTGGGCATAATATCATCGTCTGCCAACGTGGATATTGGGAACAACGTCATGGGGGGGGTGTACACCTTCTTCCATGTTGGGAGTAATATCATCCTCTTCCCCCGGATTGTAGGAAAAACTTCGAAAGGGTTTTACCACTTGTGCGATATTGGCAGTAATATCATCCTCTCCCCACCTAGATATTAGGAACTATATCACAGGAGGCTGTACACTTCTTGCGATATTGGGAGGAATATCATCCTCTCCTATCATGGATATTAAGAACAATATCACAGGGGAGGTGTACACCCTCTGCGATATTGAGAGTAATATTATGCTCTCTCCTTCTGGATATTAGGAATAATATCACAGGAGGTGTGTGCAACCCGTGCAATATTAGGAGTAATGCCATCTTTTCCCCCCTGAATATAAGAAACAATATCACAGGAAGATGTACACCCCCTGAGATATGGGGAGTAATATCATTCTCTCCCACTCCGGATATTCAGAACAATATAACGGGGGTGGGGCAGCGTGTATACCCCTGCGATATTGGGAGTAATATCTTCCTCTCCACCGCTGGCTATTAGGAACAATGTCACAGAAGGGGTGTACACCCCCTGGTATATTGGGAGTAATATCATCCTCTCACCCCCTGGATATTAGGAACAATATCACAGGGGTGGTGTACACCTCCTGTGAATTTGGGGGAAATATCATCCTCTCCCCCTTTGGATATTAGAGACAATATCACAGGAGGGGTCTACGCCCCCTGCAATATTGGGAGTAATATCATCCTCTCCCCCCCTGGATATCAGGAACAATATCACAGAAGGGATGTATACCCACTGCGATATTTGGAGTAATGTCATCCTCTACCCGCTGGCTATTAGGAACAACACAGGTGATGTATGCCTTCTGTGATATTGGGAGTTATAGCATCGTCTCCCTGCCGATATCAGGAATAATATTTATTGATATTAATAATTAATATCAATTATTAATATTAATAAAACGATGCTAATTAATATCAATAATTACTATTAGTAACTAAAGTGCTTACAATGAAAATAATGTTAAGTATTAATATTGATAATAACGATTAATATTAATAATCAATATCGATAATAGCAATAGTAAATAAAACCTTAGCAATTGATATTAATAACATCTATTAATATAAATAATTAATAATACCATTATGTTAGAAATCCCTATTAGTTACTATTAATAATTAATAATAATAGTGACTGCTGAATAATGACATTATCACTATTATCACTTCTAATACTGCACGGGGTCTACACTGTGATATTGTTCCTCATAGGGAGGGAGAGCATGATATTAGTTTCAATATCGCAGTAGGTGTACACCCACCCTGTGATATTGATTCTAATATCCATGGTTCAGAGTATGACGTTACTCCCAATAGAGCAGGGGGTGTCCAGCCGCCCGGTGATATTGCTCCTAATATTCACAAAAGAAGAGAATGATATCACTCCCAATATCACAGGGAGTGTACACTCTTCTGTGATACGGTTGCTAGTATCACAATGAACAAATAGTCCTATTTGTACAAAATGAAATACAAATGACTAATAAATAGGTAAAAAGATATTCAACTTCACCAATAACAAAGGAATGTAAGTTAAAAAAAAGAAATGTAATTTTCACTCATCAGAGTAACAAACTTTTATCATATCAAATATTGATGATGTTGCAAAGAAATTAATACTCTTTTTTTACAGCTTAGTAGTATTCCATGGTATACGTATATTCTGTATTTTCTTTATCCACTCATTCGTTGATGGGCACTTAGGTTGATTCCATAGCTTTGCAATTATGAATTGTGCTGTGATAAATATACACTGTTTTTGTAAGTATAAATTTTTGCAGCTATTCCACAGTACAATTTTGGCAGTGTCTATTAGAGTGAAAAATATGTCTCCTCTGACTCAGCAATTCATTTCTGTTTCTACCTTAAGGATGCACTTGCATGTGCCCTGTATGAAAGTACAAGCATGTTAACTGCAGCAGTGTTAGTTACAGGCAAAATTGGAAATGAACATCAAAACTGGGATAAGTGCACCATGGTAAATCTGGACTATGTAGTACTTGCAAAAGATGCAGATAAGCCTACGTGTACCAATGTGGAAAGGTCTGTGAAACATATTGTTCACTGCAAAAAATAACAATTCCAAGAAAAAGAAGTATAGATAAAAAAATTTGGGTATAAAATCAACCCACATCCAAAATATAGATCTTTGTATAGTTGCATACCTCTCTACATGTTCATATATGTTTTACAGACGTATCTGTCTATATCTATCTATCTATCATCTATCTATCTATATATCTATCTATCATCTATCTCTCTATCTCTCTATCTCTCTATCTAATCTATTATCTCTATCTATCTATCTATCTATCTATCTATCTATCTATCTATCTAGAGATTGATTTCAATTCAAAGTAAAGTAACAGTATATTTGGATGCACAGCAAACATAAGAGTGGCCTCCTCTACAAAAGGGACTCAAGATAGAAATCTGAAAAGCACTGAAAACTACAAAGATAAAAATAAACAACTATATTCCTATGGTACCTTCTTTTAGCATTTTTCTGTACATCCTTCCAGCCATTTTTCTATATAAGTATCGGGCGAGTTGGAAGTCTTGATCTGCAGCAAAGGACCTTATTTTAGAGGCGAAAAATATATTAGTTTTAGTGAATAGATGTAGAAGAAATTGAAATCTGTGAACTCTGAGAATTCAGGGGACGATGTACGGATCACTGACACCTTGTGGAGAAACAGACAATGGGGAGATAAATTGTGAAATGTGCCCATTGCTGGAACTTGAAGAGTGGATGAGGAGTTTGATGGAATGGTATGGAGGGGCCAAATGCCACTGAATCACTCAGGCACCCTCCTCCCCCAGTCACCTTAATCATGCCCTGTTTATACAAACAATAGCACAATGAGAAAAATGTAGATACAACTGGAGGAACCCACCCAGGAAAAGTGTTTGGTAGAGTTTTGCAGAAGATAGGATAAGATCTAGAGGAGAAGAATTGGAATTATAAATACAGTGGTTAATTCTAGGCTCTACATGTGTGGGAATTTGGGCCAATTTTGCTTTTATATTTCCCAGGGGAAAAATGTCTGTTTCAACTATATTTTCAAATTTATTATTATAAAGTTTTTCACAGTATTAACATCTTCTTGAAATTTTCAAACATCATACTTATCCATGTGTCAGGATTTTTTGGTTTTTAATGTTATTTGTTTCTTATCCTTCTTGATCCTATTTGCCTAGGGTTTATCTGTTTTATGAGTCATTTCACAGAACAAGCTTTTGGTTTTGCTGATTAAATCATTTCTGGGGAGGGAAAATGTTTTTCATTAATTTCAGTTTCTAGCTCATATTTTGTTCTTTTGAATTTCGTTGGGTTTATTTTCTTGCATTTCCCTGCCCACTAATGGGATTTTGGATTTCCTCTTCTCTGCATTGCCTATACATTGCCTGGAGGCAGCAAAGCATATGGTTAATAAAACATACTGAGGATGAATGAGAAAACAACCTGGTTCCTGGAAGGAGAGAAACAAGGTGGAGTTTTCTCACAGAAACAAGGAGAAGGTCAGAGAGACCTCCGGGAGCATCTCATCTTGGAGGTAGCTGTTTGCATGAGGGCAGTGCTTGTCCTGAGATGCTAGTTTCGCAGAGTGGTGTTCACAAGGGAAATAAGCTAGATCATTACCGTCTACCCTTACACCAGGAAGAGGAAAATATTTCAGGCTTATATGCCAAGGCTTTCCTGCCCCTAAGCTGTCCAGAGTTGCCTTAGTATTGATTATCTTAATTTAATTACTATAAAGTTTGCTGGTAATGCTTTTGTATTAAGAGTAAAAGATAACCTTGAGAGCTGCAAACATGAGCCCAGCGATCCAGGAGATCAAGTTAATAATTCTGGATATCAAGAGATCCACGATTAGTCAATTCCAACCTGTTTTCCTTTGATGCCTTAATCAAGGTTTAGTTATAGTTAACCTACTTTCAAAATGCTTACTTCCACCCTCCCTTCAAGAATCACCCTGAGCATTTCCTCCACTCTCTAAGTTTAGGAATTTAGGACTTTCCCCCAAGAAAGGCACTGTAGAGAACAAAAATATGACATCTCAAAGACACTTGGCCATTTCAAATAGGAAAGAAAAATTTGCATCCAAACAGGCCAAATATTGCACTCACTGGTAATGTAATCATTTTTCTGACTTTGAGTTCCTTTTCCCAAGTGACTAAATAAAGTCTTTATTCTACCCTTTTGGCACTAGGCAGTTTTTCTCCTGCTTTAGTTTCCTGTACAACCTCCGGAAGAGTTTTCCTCGGCCCTGTTACCTGTTTCTTCCATCACTCTGTTGCTCACTGGATTGGTTCTTACATTAGTGTGTTTTGACAGCACACAATGGTTTCCTCAGTTACACAACAGACTCAGTGCCAATAAACTTTTTTTTAGGTAATGTAAAGCATATTTGAGCACAAGAATGATTGCATTTTCATGGTTAAAAATAAACAGTTTTTTTAAATTTTCCATGAGAATGCTGGCTCTTAGCACAAGGGGCCACCTTCTACCTGGTGAACTGTTTATGCCAAAGTCATCACTACGTGGCTGGAAATGTGAAATTCAAGTTTTCCTTATGTAACATAAAGGGAAAAGCCCATAGGCAAATCTCTCTTTAATTCCATCGTATCACTGCTTGTGCACAGTGCTTTTAAAACAGAGTGTAACAAACATACCCTAACAGAGAAACAAGTCCTACCCTAGCTAATTTACATAAAAAGACTATCTTTATTTTTATAGTAACAAAAAAAGCTAGGATTATGTCATTTAATCCTTATACCATCATTATGAAGTGGGTAATATTATGCTCACAAAAGGAAGTTAATCATTTCTTATTTTCCTCAGACACCACAAGCTCAGGAGGCTACATCAGCGTTTCTTATTGGAGGCATTTTCTTTTCCTCCAGATTTTGTTTTTGACTGTTAAGGTAGCTTGTTATAGCTACAAACCATCGATCAAGCCTAAAAGGGCATTTATAAACCACCTACATCTACATTTTTTTCTTACTGTTGATGGATTTAAAAAGCCGTTTCAAGATGAAATCTTACGAGTCTTTTTCATGTCTTTTGAGGGCTGAGATACAACTTTGCAGTAGAGCCCAAACATGAAGATCATGAAGATGGCTTCTTCTCCAAATGATGTTATCTTAAAAACTTGAAAAAAACAAAAAAAAAAAAAAAAGAAAGAAAAGAAAGAAAAAAACAGAGAGAGCGAGCCAAGGGAACTTGAATCAGACAAACCTGGTTCAGTGATTATTCAACAAATGTAAGCTGTTATCATCTTGTCCTCCATCATTCAAATATGTCCTATATAGATCTTCCATTAATTTCAAATATCTAATGATCTACACCATCAAATAATATGAAGGTGATGTTTAGCAGGTCATTGGCTAAGACAGGCTCTACCTCAGTCTCTAATAGAGAAGGAAAGACAAGTAGCATTTACTAACACCCACAGTATGCTTCATATTGTTGCCAGAAATTTCAAATGCACCATCTATTGATGCATGGAATCCTTTCAACATTCTTAGAAGGCAAGTGTTATCTTAACTTTTCATTTTAGGAAAATGAAGCTGAGAGTGGTTAAGTATCTTGCTTAAGGTAATATTCATACCATGGGGAGGATCATTATAGTTGACCAGTTAAATACGTGAATTGAAGGTAATATCACAGATCCCTGCTACTCAAAATGTGGTCCACTGACCAGCATCGCTGGCATTACCTGGGAGCTTGTTAGAAATGCAGCGCCTCAGGCCTCACCCTGTCCTTACGGAAGCAGAAGCTGCATTTTTCACGTGGATCTCCTGGCGATTTCTGCGAACATTAAGGCTTGAGTACTACTGTTATAGAAAAGACCCAAGCACCCATATCCACTACCTCTGTCATTTTACCAGTGAGGAAATACATTAAAAAGCATAATCACTTTATGAGCAAATAAATATTAACTTTTTCAAGTATAAAATATCAAAACTCATCATTTCAAGGCCGCAAGCCATTTTTTTTTTTCAAAATTTGGTAGAGTTTCCAAAATAAGCAGAGCCAATAAGAACTAGCAAGTAACAAGATGAAAATATAAAGGTCATGAGGCCAAAGAAGGAGGCTTTATTCAGAGGTATCAGTGGCTTTTAAATGCAAACTAAAATTGGGAGTTAAATGGGCTCTTACTGACTTACCCAAATGAGATACATTAATAGTTAACACTGATTGAACATTTAATATGATATGTATTACCTCATTTAATCCCCACAATGACCCTGTGAATGAGTACTGATATTGTTATTATTATCTGTTTTAGCAGTTAGGATATCAACTATCCTATGAAAGGATTATCAAAGAACTATCAAAATCACAGAGCTGGGAAGTTACCGAGTTGGGGCTGGAATCCCAGGCTTCCTATCCCAGGGCTGAGCTCATCCCCATAGTGTTATTCTGTCTCATAACATAGGAGACATATTTAGGGAAAGCAGCCACCCAAAAGTAAGATAGAACACGAGGGACCCGTAAGCAACTCCTTCACTGAAATGAGCCTGGGAGTGTGAAGAGCAGAGGATGGAGAGCCTTGCTTCTGAAGGCCTTGGTCACACCCTCACACTGTTCAAAGTGGAAGAGACTCATTAACTTTTTATCATTATATAAGATACTACTTATTTCTTTAAATCTCACCTCAACCCCCAAAACTGAACGTTAGCAGGAGAACACTTTTGGCCAATAAGAAAACAGAAAATAAAATTAAAATGGTAAATTCAGTTTCCTGCGATATTTCAGTTTTATGCAAAGACAGTGAGTGGCTCTTTGAAACTCATAATAAAACTTTTAAACATCCCAGAAATATCTTTAAAAACATAAATTTTACTGTTTATCTTTCCTTTTATAAAATGGTACATGTTTATAATGGAAATTTTAGAAAAAAGACAAAATCATACAGAGAAAAATGAGAAATCTTTTATATTCATGCAAGCGACAGAAACCAGTTAGTATGTTGTTATACTGCTTTTCAAATTTATTTCTATATAGTTTTATTTTTGCATATTTTGGTTTGTAGTCATATTACACATAAAATTTTGTACCCAATTTTTCCCTTTAACTTTATGTATTTGGCATTTACCTCTTATTATAAACCCTGCATGACAGCTCATTTAAAAGTGAGTTAGTAATCGCTTGAGCAGACATATGGCAACTTAAGCAATTTTTATCCCATTGATGAGATTTGTAGGTTGTTTCTAATTTTTCCGCTTTGTAAAGAGTTCAGTGAACTTTTTGGCTCAAATATTTTTGATTATATATCAGCTTGTTTGGATAGATGTTATTTCAAATGATATAATGATTTGATGCATTTGCCAAATATCTTTCTAAAATAATTAATAATTTGGAAGCTTAGAGCACTATGCTCTCCCAATAATTCTATAATAAATTTATCAAAGCCACAATTTTCATCAAGATAGCTCTGCATGTAGATTGACTAATTACTGTTGTTTCCTTATCAGTGGTTCTACAGTTCAGCTCTTTATGAAGATGTGATGGTTAATGAGAAACCGATTAAGTTTGTATCTGTGGATTAGATAGCAGCAAGACTCTAGATATTTGGTCCTGAATAAAATAAGGATACATTTCTTTTGCATTTGCTGATAATATTTGTTTAGCTTGCCTTGTATGTTAAGATTTTCCTAATTCATTAGTAAGAAAGATTTCACACATACACACACTCTTCATTATAGAAATTTGCAATAAAAATGCCAAGGAGTCCCTCCATTTCATTTATTGCTATTTTATCTTAATTTTATCATAGTTTCCAGAAAAAACATTTGAATTTCTTTTTATTATTATTATTATTATACTTTAAGTTTTAGGGTACATGTACATGACGTGCAGGTTTGTTACATATGTATACATGTGCCATGTTGGTGTGCTGCACCCGTTAACTCGTCATTTAGCATTAGGTACATCTCCTAATGCTAACCCTCCACACTCCCCCCACCCCACAACAGTCCCGGGTGTGTGATGTTCCCCTTCCTGGGTCCACGTGTTCTCATTGTTCAATTCCCACCTATGAGTGAGAACATGCGGTGTTTGGTTTTTTGTCCTTGCCATAGTTGGCTGAGAATGATGGTTTCCAGCTTCATCCATGTCCTTACAAAGGACATGAACTCATCATTTTTTATGGCTACATAGTATTCCATGGTGTATATGTGCCACATTTTCTTTTTTTTTCTTTTTTTTATTTTTTATTATACTTTAAGTTTTACGGTACATGTGCACATTGTGCAGGTTAGTTACATACGTATACATGTGCCATGCTGGTGCGCTGCACCCACTAACTCGTCATCTAGCATTAGGTATATATCTCAATGCTATCCCTCCCCCCTCCCGCCACCCCACAACAGTCCCCAGAGTGTGATATTCCCCTTCCTGTGTCCATGTGATCTCATTGTGCAATTCCCACTTATGAGTGAGAATATGCGGTGTTTGGTTTTTTGTTCTTGCGATAGTTTACTGAAAATGATGATTTCCAATTTCATCCATGTCCCTACAAAGGACATGAACTCATCATTTTTTTGTGGCTGCATAGTATTCCATGGTGTATATGTGCCACATTTTCTTAATCCAGTCTATCATTGTTGGACATTTGGGTTGGTTCCAAGTCTTTGCTATTGTGAATAGTGCTGCAATAAACATACGTGTGCATGTGTCTTTATAGCAGCATGATTTATAGTCCTTTGGGTATATACCCAGTAATGGGATGGCTGGGTCAAATGGTATTTCTAGTTCTAGATCCCTGAGGAATCGCCACACTGACTTCCACAATGGTTGAACTAGTTTACAGTCCCACCAACAGTGTAAAAGTGTTCCTATTTCTCCACATCCTCTCCAGCACCTGTTGTTTCCTGACTTTTTAATGATTGCCATTCTAACTGGTGTGAGATGATATCTCATTGTGGTTTTGATTTGCATTTCTCTGATGGCCAGTGATGATGAGTATTTTTTCATGTGTTTTTTGGCTGCATAAATGTCTTCTTTTGAGAAGTGTCTGTTCATGTCCTTCGCCCACTTTTTGATGGGGTTGTTTGATTTTTTTCTTGTAAATTTGTTTGAGTTCTTTGTAGATTCTGGATATTAGCCCTTTGTCAGATGAGTAGGTTGCGAAAATTTTCTCCCATTTTGTAGGTTACCTGTTCACTCTGATGGTAGTTTCTTTTGCTGTGCAGAAGCTCTTTAGTTTAATTAGATCCCATTTGTCAATTTTGGCTTTTGTTGCCATTGCTTTTGGTGTTTTAGACATGAAGTCCTTGCCCATGCCTATGTCCTGAATGGTAATGCCTAGGTTTTCTTCTAGCGTTTTTATGGTTTTAGGTCTAAAGTTTAAGTCTTTAATCCATCTTGAATTGATTTTTGTATAAGGTGTAAGGAAGGGATCCAGTTTCAGCTTTCTACATATGGCTAGCCAGTTTTCCCAGCACCATTTATTAAATAGGGAATCCTTTCCCCATTGCTTGTTTTTCTCAGGTTTGTCAAATATCAGATAGCTGTAGATATGCGGCGTTATTTCTGAGGGCTCTGTTCTGTTCCATTGATCTACACCTCTGTTTTGGTACCAGTACCATGCTGTGGTGGTTACTGTAGCCTTGTAGTATAGTTTGAAGTCAGTTAGTGTGATGCCTCCAGCTTTGTTCTTTTGGCTTAGGATTGACTTGGCAATGTGGGCTCTTTTTTGGTTCCATATGAACTTTAAAGTAGTTTTTTCCAATTCTGTAAAGAAAGTCATTGGTAGCTTGATGGGAATGGCATTGAATCTGTAAATTACCTTGGGCAGTATGGCCATTTTCACGACACTGATTCTTCCTACCCATGAGCATGGAATGTTCTTCCATTTGTTTGTATCCTCTTTTATTTCTTTGAGCAGTGGTTTGAGTTCTCCTTGAAGAGGTCCTTCACATCCCTTGTAAGTTGGATTCCTAGGTATTTTATTCTCTTTGAAGCAATTGTGAATGGGAGTTCACTCATGATTTGGCTCTCTGTTTGTCTGTTGTTGGTGTATAAGAATGCTTGTGATTTTTGTACATTGATTTTGTATCCTGAGACTTTGCTGAAGTTGCTTCTCAGCTTAAGGAGATTTTGGGCTGAGACAATGGGGTTTTCTAGATATACAATCATGTCATCTGCAAACAGGGACAATTTGATTTCCTCTTTTCCTAATTGAATACCCTTTATTTCCTTCTCCTGCCTAATTGCCCTGGCCAGAACTTCCAACACTATGTTGAATAGGAGTGGTGAGAGAGGGCATCCCTGTCTTGTGCCAGTTTTCAAAGGGAATGCTTGTAGTTTTTGCCCATTCAGTATGATATTGGCTGTGGGTTTGTCATAGATAGCTCTTATTATTTTGAAATACGTCCCATCAATACCTAATTTATTGAGAGTTTTTAGCATGAAGCGTTGTTGAATTTTGTCAAAGGCATTTTCTGCATCTATTGAGATAATCATGTGGTTTTTGTCTTTGGCTCTGTTTATATGCTGGATTACATTTATTGATTTGCGTATATTGAACCAGCCTTGCATCCCAGGGATGAAGCCCACTTGATCATGGTGGATAAGCTTTTTGATGTGCTGCTGGATTCGGTTTGCCAGTATTTTATTGAGGATTTTTGCATCAATGTTCATCAAGGATATTGGTCTAAAATTCTCTTTTTTGGTTGTGTCTCTGCCTGGCTTTGGTATCAGAATGATGCTGGCCTCATAAAATGAGTTAGGGAGGATTCCCTCTTTTTCTATTGATTGGAATAGTTTCAGAAGGAATGGTACCAGTTCCTCCTTGTACCTCTGGTAGAATTCGGCTGTGAATCCATCTGGTCCTGGACTCTTTTTGGTTGGTAAACTATTGATTATTGCCACAATTTCAGCTCCTGTTATTGGTCTATTCAGAGATTCAACTTCTTCCTGGTTTAGTCTTGGGAGAGTGTATGTGTCGAGGAATTTATCCATTTCTTCTAGATTTTCTAGTTTATTTGCGTAGAGGTGTTTGTAGTATTCTCTGATGGTAGTTTGTATTTCTGTGGGATCGGTGGTGATATCCCCTTTATCATTTTTTATTGTGTCTATTTGATTCTTCTCTCTTTTTTTCTTTATTAGTCTTGCTAGCGGTCTATCAATTTTGTTGATCCTTTCAAAAAACCAGCTCCTGGATTCATTGATTTTTTGAAGGGTTTTTTGTGTCTCTATTTCCTTCAGTTCTGCTCTGATTTTAGTTATTTCTTGCCTTCTGCTAGCTTTTGAATGTGTTTGCTCTTGCTTTTCTAGTTGTTTTAATTGTGATGTTAGAGTGTCAATTTTGGATCTTTCCTGCTCTCTTGTGGGCATTTAGTGCTATAAATTTCCCTCTACACACTGCTTTGAATGCATCCTAGAGATTCTGGTATGTTGTGTCTTTGTTCTCGTTGGTTTCAAAGAACATCTTTATTTCTGCCTTCATTTCGTTATGTACCCAGTAGTCATTCAGGAGCAGGTTGTTCAGTTTCCATGTAGTTGAGCGGCTTTGAGTGAGATTCTTAATCCTGAGTTCTAGTTTGATTGCCCTGTGGTCTGAGAGATAGTTTGTTATAATTTCTGTTCTTTTACAGTTGCTGAGGAGAGCTTTACTTCCCAGTATGTGGTCAATTTTGGAATAGGTGTGGTGTGGTGCTGAAAAAAATGTATATTCTGTTGATTTGGGGTGGAGAGTTCTGTAGATGTCTATTAGGTCTGCTTGGTGCAGAGCTGAGTTCAATTCCTGGGTATCCTTGTTGACTTTCTGTCTCGTTGATGTGTCTAATGTTGACAGTGGGGTGTTAAAGTCTCCCATTATTAATGTGTGGGAGTCTAAGTCTCTTTGTAGGTCACTCAGGACTTGCTTTATGAATCTGGGTGCTCCTGTATTGGGTGCATATATATTTAGGATAGTTAGCTCTTCTTGTTGAATTGATCCCTTTACCATTATGTAATGGCCTTCTTTGTCTCTTTTGATCTTTGTTGGTTTAAAGTCTGTTTTATCAGAGACTAGGATTGCAACTCCTGCCTTTTTTTGTTTTCCATTTGCTTGGTAGATCTTCCTCCATCCTTTTATTTTGAGCCTATGTGTGTCTCTGCATGTGAGATGGGTTTCCTGAATACAGCACACTGATGGGTCTTGACTCTTTATCCAATTTGCCAGTCTGTGTCTTTTAATTGGAGCATTTAGTCCATTTACATTTAAAGTTAATATTGTTATGTGTGAATTTGATCCTGTCATTATGATGTTAGCTGGTGATTTTGCTCATTAGTTGATGCAGTTTCTTCCTAGTCTCGATGGTCTTTACATTTTGGCATGATTTTGCAGTGGCTGGTACTGGTTGTTCCTTTCCATGTTAGCGCTTCCTTCAGGAGCTCTTTTAGGGCAGGCCTGGTGGTGACAAAATCTCTCAGCATTTGTTTGTCTGTAAAGTATTTTATTTCTCCTTCACTTATGAAGCTTAGTTTGGCTGGATATGAAATTCTGGGTTGAAAATTCTTTTCTTTAAGAATGTTGAATATTGGCCCCCACTCTCTTCTGGCTTGTAGGGTTTCTGCCGAGAGATCCGCTGTTAGTCTGATGGGCTTCCCTTTGAGGGTTACCCAACCTTTCTCTCTGGCTGCCCTTAACATTTTTTCCTTCATTTCAACTTTGGTGAATCTGACAATTATGTGTCTTGGAGTTGCTCTTCTCGAGGAGTATCTTTGTGGTGTTCTCTGTATTTCCTGAATCTGAACGTTGGCCTGCCTTGCTAGATTGGGGAAGTTCTCCTGGATAATATCCTGCAGAGTGTTTTCCAACTTGGTTCCATTCTCCCCATCACTTTCAGGTACACCAATCAGACGTAGATTTGGTCTTTTCACATGGTCCCATATTTCTTGGAGGCTTTGCTCCTTTCTTTTTATTCTTTTTTCTCTAAATTTCCCTTCTTGCTTCATTTCATTCATTTCATCTTCCATTGCTGATACCCTTTCTTCCAGTTGATCGCATTGGCTCCTGAGGCTTCTGCATTCTTCACGTAGTTCTCGAGCCTTGGTTTTCAGCTCCATCAGCTCCTTTAAGCACTTCTCTGTATTGGTTATTCTAGTTATACATTCTTCTGAATTTTTTTCAAAGTTTTCAACTTCTTTGCCTTTGGTTTGAATGTCCTCCCGTAGCTCAGAGGAATTTGATCGTCTGAAGCCTTCTTCTCTCAGCTCGTCAAAGTCATTCTCCATCCAGCTTTGTTCCGTTGCTGGTGAGGAACTGCCTTCCTTTGGAGGAGGAGAGGCGCTCTGCGTTTTAGAGTTTCCAGTTTTTCTGTTCTGTTTTTTCCCCATCTTTGTGGTTTTATCTACTTTTGGTCTTTGATGATGTTGATGTACAGATGGGTTTTCGGTGTGGATGTCCTTTCTGTTTGTTAGTTTTCCTTCTAACAGATAGGACCCTCGGCTGCAGGTCTGTTGGAATACCCTGCTGCGTGAGATGTCAGTGTGCCCCTGCTGGGGGGTGCCTCCCAGTTAGGCTGCTCGGGGGTCAGGGGTCAGGGACCCACTTGAGGAGGCAGTCTGCCCGTTCTCAGATCTCCAGCTGTGTGCTGGGAGAACCACTGCTGTCTTCAAAGCTGTCAGACATGGACATTTAAGTCTGCAGAGGTTACTGCTGTCTTTTTGTTTGTCTGTGCCCTGCCCCCAGAGGTGGAGCCTACAGAGGCAGGCAGGCCTCCTTGAGGTGTGGTGGGCTCCCCCCAGTTCCAGCTTCCAGTCTGCTTTGTTTACCTAAGCAAGCCTGGGCAATGGCAGGCACCCCTCCCCCAGCCTCGCTGCCGCCTTGCAGTTTGATCTCAGACTGCTGTGCTAGCAATCAGTGAGACTCGGTGGGCGTAGGACCCTCTGAGCCAGGTGTGGGATATAATCTCGTGGTGCGCCGTTTTTTAAGCCGGTCTGAGAAGTGCAATATTCGGGTGGGAGTGACCCGATTTTCCAGGTGCGTCCGTCACACCTTTCTTTGACTCGGAAAGGGAACTCCCTGACCCCTTGCGCTTCCCAAGTGAGGCAATGCCTTGCCCTGCTTTGGCTCGCGCACGGTGCGCTCACCCACTGGCCTGCGCCCACTGTCTGGCACTCCCTAGTGAGATGAACCCGGTACTTCAGATGGAAATGCAGAAATCACCCGTCTTCTGCGTCGCTCACGCTGGGAGCTGTAGACCAGAGCTGTTCCTATTTGGCCGTCTTGGCTCCTCCCTACCTTTTGAATATATCTTTTTTACTCTTAATATTGTTTATTTGGGTTCTCTCTCTGTTTTCTTGGTGATTATCACCAGAGTTATGTCAAATTTATTAGATTTCTCAAAGAACCACCTTTTGGCTTTGCTGATCTTTTTCATTTAATTTAATTTAGTTTCCATTTATTCAGTTGTTTTTTTCTAATTTAATAAGTTTATGCTTTGCTGAGTGTTATCCCTTTTTCTTTTCAGAACTTAGCATTTTAAGTCATAAATTGGCCTCAAAACACAGCTGTTACTCTACTCCACAGTGCTTAAAATGTAGTATTTTGTCGTTCAGATCTAGGCATGTTTGTTTCCATTTTTATTTCTTCTTTTGACCCAAGAATACTTAGGAAGTGTATTTTAAAGTTCCAAATATACGAAGATTTTTTTCTTTATTTGGTATTGACTTCTGACATAGTTTGGCTATCTGTCCCCTCCAAATCTTACATTGAAATTTAATCTCCAGTGTGACAGGTAGGGCTGACTGGGAGGTGTTAGGGTTATGGGGCCAGATCCCTCATGAACGGCTTGGTGCCCTCTCCTCCTAATGAGTGAGTTCTTGCTCTATCATTTCATGCAAGAGCTTGTTTAACACAGCCTGGTATCTCCCCTCTGTTGTCTCTGGCCTCTCTCTTTCTTGTCATGTGACAAGTTGGCTCTCCTTCACCTTTTGCCTTAAGTGCAAGCAGCCTGAGGTCCTTGTCAGAAGCAGATGCTGGCTCCATGCTTCTTGTAAAGCCTGGAAAACAATGAGTCAAATAAGCCCCTTTTCTTTATATATTACCCAGCTTCAGACATCTCCTTATTGCAATGCAAATGGACTAATACAACTTCTAAAATGCATTGTATCAGAGCGTATGATCTATATGATACCAGTTCTTTGTATTTTGTTGAAACATGCTTTATAGCCAAACATGTGATCAATTTGTGTAAATGTCCTCATTGCTTGACAAAAATGTATATTTTATTTCTTCTGTATCTTCTATAACTTAATGTTTCTACTAATTGTATCAGTAATTGAGAAAAGTGTGCTTAAATATCTCACTAAGATGAAAGGTTTGTCAAATTCTCCCAGTAGTTTTATCAATCTTTGATTTCTATTTTTGAGGCTACATTATGAAGTGCACACATATTAAGAACTGTTACACCTTTTTGAAATTAAAACTTTTATCACTATGCAGGAAATCACTCTATTCCCAATAACACTTTTTGTCTTAAAGTCTGTTTAGTGTGATTAACATCTCTATTAACATGCAGTTACCACAATTTTATTTTGGTTTATTATTTTCTGATATACCATTTTTTATTCTTTTACTTTGTTTCTTTTTTTTTGAGATGGAGTCTCGCTCTGTCACCCAGGCTGGAGTGCAGTAGTGCAATCTTGACTCAATGCAACCTCCACCTCCCGGGTTCAGGGTTCAAGCAATTCTCCTGCCTTGGCCTCTGGGGTAGCTGGAATTACAGGCGTGCGCCACCACACCCAGATAATTTTTGTATTTTTAGTAGAGATGGGGTTTCACCATGTTGGCCAGGCTAGTCTTGAACTCCTGACCTCAAGTGATTTGCCCGCCTTGGCCTCCCAAAGTGCTGGGATAACAGGCATGAGCAGCCGCACCTGGCCCCTATCCTTTTACTCTCACCTTTCCTGTGTCTTTATCTTCTGGGTGTGCTATTTGTAAACAGTTTATAGCAAAATTTTATTTTATTAATTCCTATATTAATCAACCTGTCCTAAGTTATTATATGATAATAAGCAAACCCAACAATCTCTTTTTCAAAATCTCCAGAGTTTATTTCTTTCTCAAATTGCATATCTGTCATGATTTGATTGGGAATTTTTCCATGTCTCCTTTATTCACTTTAATTAAGACTGATGTAGCAGCTTCTACCTCGGACATTGTGGTCTCATAGAAGAGGAAAAGGAGAGCTTGGCAAAAGGGGATAATGGGTGTTAAAATTTCCATTCAGAAATAGTACATATCACTTATGCTTATATTTCACATACCAAAGGATGTGACAAAAGGTCAGATGGCTAAGCCTGACCTTAATAGGGCTGGATATATAATTTTCTTACAGGGTGTCTCTGCAAAGATTTTCAATATAATACAGTGTAACAGACTTACCTGCCTTCTCTTTCTCATACAAAATCCACACATCACCTTTCTCCCAAGAGAAACAACTCCAAACTCCCATGCAATCACTGTATTAGGCTCAAAGTTTAGGATCTCATGTATTTTTTTTTTCTCTTGTGCTTTCTCTGGATCAAGAGTTCTGGGAAGTAAAAGGACACATTATACATCTAAAATTCAGCAGACAATAGTGGGACAAGAACTTAATAACCCCCATAAACCCCCACATTCAGAAAGAATGAGGCTCACAGCAATTTGTCTTCCATCACAATTCTGAAATCATATTGTGCAAATATTCTAAGGACTCTTATTCTAGGGGTGAGTATTTTTCCTTTGGGCTCAGGTTCTGCTCCAAGTCCATTGTCTTCCAGCTTCTTAGCACTGTCCTCTGGGAGGTTCTGGCTTTTCCATTATTTTTCTTGACCTCGTCTGAGAAAAAACACTGGCGAATATGCCCTCTATGGAAGCTGAGCATCTTTCTCTACCTGCTTTTTACACATGGAGGGTTGGGAGCAACGATTCTTTTAAGTTTTGATTAATCAGAGTCTTTTAGTCAAGGCTAGTGGTCCCATGACAATAGCATTTACTAAAAACTTAGCTGGTTTTTATCTATTTGATTTCTGTTGGCTCCATATGCCAGTAGCTGCACCCCTGATTATTTTTGAGACATAAATATCTTAAACCCATTCGAATTTTGTGGAAGAATCACACCTTTATTCTCATTTAGTTAAGCTACTATGTCTAACCTAAATGATTTATTGAGTGCTACCTTAGTCAAAGGTTTTAACTTCAAAGGTATCAGGGCTAAGATGTTGTGATCTTGTTCCAAGGCTTATTTTTTTAACTTTTCTTTTGAAAAATTTCAAATATATACAAAAGTAGTAAGAATGGTGTAATTCCCATATATTCTTTTCCTTTTCACCAATTAATAATCTTTTTCCACATTTACATTCTCTCCCTCCTTTTAGATTTTTCTCTTTCTTTCTGGCTTTCTTTAGACACACACACACACACACACACACACATTGATTGTTGCTGAACCATTTGACAGTAAGTTATCGTGATCATATTAAATCCTAAATATTTCAGCATGTGATGAGGACATGCTTTTATATAACCACATTATCATAATCAAATTCAAATAATTTAACATTGATATAACATTCTTATCTAACATATAGTCCATATTAAAATGTATTTAATTATCCCAATAGTGCTATTTATTTTCTAACTCAGGACCCCAGATTGCATTTAGTTGTCATGTATTTTTAGTGTCCTTCTTTGTCTTTCATGATACTGATATTTTCGAGGAGTATGGGTCAGTCGTTTGATTGAACATTTATTCATTTGGGGTTGTCTGATTGTTTAGCCATGCTTATGTTCAGTGCATACATTTTTAAAGGAGTACTGTGTAAAGGATGTTGTGTCCCTTCAGTGGCTTGCCTCAGAGCTCTAAGTGTTCATTGCTACTGGACAAGGCTAAATATTAATTGTCCTTTCTTGTTCAAAGGATTGCCAAGGAGTAACAGTGGCATCTTTCAATTTGCCATCCTGAAATTTCTAGGCTATAGTTCCTTTTATCTCTGTAAATGGGTAATTCTTAAGAAGTTCATCTCTTTATTCCAACACTTTGTCAAATATGGCCAATAACAACCAATACTTGCTGATAACATTCTCCTTCCCTATTACTTTAGTTAAAGTCATCAGTTTATTTGTTATATTATCTGTTTTCCAAGTTGCCAGAGAAAAGTTTTGTTGGTTTCACCACTGCATAATGCGAATTACCATCTTATCAGCTGCAACATGTCATTCTCCATTATCTGGCCCTAAAGCCAGTGCCATATATCTCATGTACTGCTGTATTCCAAGCATCCTACTCTGAGTACCATTATCTGTATCAGTCATCTTAGGCTAAGGTATGCTGTCAAGTGAAAATGGACAAATGTATGTGCTACTGATGGATTTTCAAATTAGCACAGCCTGAAGACTATAGAAAAATAAAAGGAGACTATGATAGATTCTATGAAAAAATTCGGTGTCTATATCTTTCTATTAAATAATTAATAGCATTTGTTTAATAGTTTCTAATTGTTTAATAGAATTAAACAATTCTATTGTTTAATAGAATTAAACAATTCTATTGTTTAATTCTGGTAAAATTCTATCCTATGAGAAATATTAGGATATATCCACAAAGATATATACACAAAATGCTTATTTTAGCATTGTTTTCAGTAGTAAAAAACTGAAAATCACTTAATGACTATCCATAGGTGAATGTCAAATTACAATGCAGTCATACTACAAAACACTTTTGCAACCATTAAATAAAATGAGATATCTCTGTATGTTCTGCTATAGCAACATCTCTAAAACTAGTGCTCAATAGAAATATATAAATGAATGGAGACATATCAAATCTGAAATATAATTCCATTTGTATAAAACAAGAACAAATTACAGTTTGTTTTTGTATATGCACATACAGAATGTGAATGTATAAAACTGAATCTGAGAGAATATATATCCAACTGTAAAAAAGTTTACTTCTGAAGAGAAACATGGGAAGTGGGTGCTATAAGGCGATAAAAGGGGACTTTAGCATTTTATTCTAGATATGGCTCTATTGTTTAAAATTTTATAAAAATATATTTTTTCTTATGTAAATTAATACCTTGGGTAAATAACATAATTTGTAAGTAAAGGGCATAATGAAAATTCAGTGGCAACCAGAAGCCTGAGGTGAGAAAGAAGGAATGGGTAATAAGAAGAGTGTTCATGACCATTGTTGTCAAATATTGAGGTACTCTCAAAACAAAAAAGTTCTACATTTATTTTGTACACCCCCAAAGAGCAGGGAGATGGCTAAAGTAAAAATAAAAATCAATTCAATTCTTAGAGCCAACTACAGATGCAGTGGGATACTCGTGAGATATAATTAATTTCCTGGCCATGGGGATTTTGAGGAATAAATCCAAGCCAAAATAAAAGTTCAAACTAAAATACATTTAATCTAGATGGCTTTTCTTTTCTTTTCTTTTCTTTTTAACTTATTTTAAGTTCAGGGGTACATGTGCAGGTTTGTTACATGGGTAAACTTGTGTCATGGGGATTTGTTGTATAGCTTATTTCATCACCCAGGTATTAAGCCTAATACCCATTAGTTATTTTTCCTGATCCTCTCCCTCCCCCTACCCTCCACCCTCTGAAATGCCCCAGTGTGTGCTGTTCCCCTCTATGTGTCCATGTATTTTCATCATTTAGCTCTCACTTATAAGTGAGAACATGTATTTGGTTTTCCGTTCCTGTGTTAGTTTGCTAAGGATAATGGCCTCTAGTTCCATCCATGTCCCCACAAAGGACATGATCTTATTCTTTTTTATGGCTTCATAACATTCCATGGTACATATGTACCACATTTTCTTTACCCAGTCTATAATTGATGGGCATTTAGGTTGCATCTAGATGCTTCTTAGACAGCCTAATTTCAATTTTTGATTGATTGTTGCTAGAAACCACCGCATGTATTGTGAAATGCATAGCTCTTGCAGTTAAGCTTTGGCTCCTAAAGAGGTTCAAAGGAACGCTTGGGTCTTGACTGTCGATTCACTCCATTTTTAAATATACTCATGGGACCAAATTCCTTAAGAGCTCCTTCAACAGGAAAACATCAGCCACACTGAAATCACCCAGCCTTCCTCAAAAAGAGAGTGATCTCTCAGGTCCTCCCATTGAGTTTTGCCTCAACTACTTACTTTTCAAGGTTCTCAGGAAAATAATGAGAAGCTCTTGATGTTGGATGTTGGAATTTAAATTTCTTTGCTTCTTCCTTTGCTTTCCTTTCTTTCTTTTCTTTTTTTTTTTTTTTTTTTTTGAGTTTCGCTTTGTTGGCCAGACTGGAGTGCAATGGCGCCATCTCGGCTCGCTGCAACCTCTGCCTCCCAGGTTCATGCAACTCTCCTGCCTCAGCCTCCCAAATAGCTGGAATTACAGGCGTTCACCACCATGCCTGGCTCATTTTGTATTTTTAGTAGAGATGGGGTTTCTCCATGTTGGTCAGGATGGTCTCAAACTCCCGACATCAAGTGATCCACCCACCTTGGCCTCCCAAAGTGCTGGGATTACAGACATGAGCCACCACACCTGGCCTATGCCCTCTTTCTTGAGGCAAGCATACATACACTGTACCACATCCACTCATGGTTTATTGGCCAAAGCAAACCATATGGCCATGTTTAACTTCAAGGGGCGTGGGAAGCATAATTCGCTTGCACAAATGGAAGGGAAAAATCATCAGAAATATGGATGGGCACTAGTAATATTTATCACAGTGAGACACCCTCACCTCTTACTGGCAACATTATATGGGGATTCCTAAAACCCTGTGCCCTTTTCAAGCCTTGCACTAAATTGTATGATAATATCTAATACCATTCTGTATCAGCAATAAACAAATGAATCACTGAAATTAAAATAATTTTAAGAGAGTTTAGGTTCACCCAGACGTTGAGACAAGAATTTTAGTGCAAATTCTTATTTGGAAGGTGAAGAGGTTGCTAGTAGGGGATTGGGGGTGTGATAGAGGAAAGTACAGCTTTCCTCTGTATTGGGGAGGAAAGGCAACTATCCTACTGCTATCTTCTAATGGGAGAGGAAAGGCAGCTGTCCTAGTGTGTATGGTAGATTGAAAATCATTGTGAATTCTGAATTCTGAAGAGCAAGACTATTTCCCTAACCCTTGAATCTTGTCTGGCTTTGTGATTTGCTTTGATCAATAGAACATAGTGGAAGTGATATCGGGGCTAGTCCTCAAGAGGTCTTGCTGTTTATTTACTTGTCCTCTTAGAAATGTTCTGAGATGACCCTGGGAAGAAGCCCACACTAGCCTCCCAGAGGATGACACCATGTGGAACCTGAGGTCCTCTAGAGAAACCTGCTGCCACTTGATCCCCCAAGTGATGTAGCCAAATGACTAATCCCAGATGAGATCAGTAGAAGAAGCACCCAGCTGTACCCAACCAAAATTGCAGATCCACAGAATTATAAGCAAATAAAATGTTTATTGTATTAAGTCAGTCTAAGTTTAGGTTGGTTTCTTAGGCAAGAATAGATAACTGAGAATGGGTGACTAGAGTTTATTACCTAGGAAAACTCTGTGCAAAGTTGTTGAAAACACATGCCTTAGCATGATACCACCCAAGGATGAGGGAGCTGGGTGTTCATTCACCAACTCCTGAGAGCCATTGGTGGAGATCTGCTCACGGGTGGAGGATGTTAGTTTCCCAGCACAGCTGGCCTCCTAGAGTTGTGGGCAAAGGAGACTTCCAAGGTTCCAGAAAATGTTTGCAGGCACAGGATGCAGGTGCAGCAGTTGTAAGTCAACCAAAGCATGCCAAAATGCTTCAAGAGATATGGGAGAACACTGAGAACCACAGTTACTGCATATTTATTAAATCACTCTTTACAAAAGTGTGGTCACAGTATAGGAAAACCATGAGGAATAGTATTAATATCAAGAGTATTACTATCCACTCTTATACCCAAAGAGGCAAGAGGATCGTTTTGGTGAAGTTCAGTTCACACTGGACTCTCTACTCCATTGCGATAGTTATTACCACATAAAATCTGTCCTGAATGCCTTTAACTAGTGTCTGATTTTGTGCACCTTTGGCAGAAAAGAACAGAGAAATAAATAAACATCTTGACTGTACTTTGCTCCTTTCTTTTGATCTCCTGCTGGTACTTCCCACTGGTTGAGTTCAGCTAGACATGAGGATGCAGGAAGCTTGTTGATGTGGTTCAAACAGAGCAGCCGACTGGGTCACGGAGCAGGGTGGAGATGATGGAGAATGGGATCTGGAGGGGAAAATAGAAGATATCCAGCATATATTCTCTAGATAACACTCAGTGTGGCTATGGACATTGTGTGTGCCTATCCCTACCCTCAGACCCTTTCATTTGAAGGCCCACATACACAACAAATCTGTGTACATGGGTTGGATTTGGAGTCGATTATGGGGATTGATCAGTTAGGAAATTCTTCAGAGTTGGAAGACATAGGATGAGAGGGGAACTTAGCATCATTTTGGAGACAAAGAGAAACTGGATGAGAAGAAAGAGTGATAATTGGCAATTTAAGACCCAGACGTCTACATTTGAATTGGAGCTCATCAAAGATCTGGAAACCTGTAAGGTGAAGACAGCTCCTAGGGAGCAGGCTGTGGCCAATATGCTGTGGTAGAAGGCTAAAGTCTTGACTTCACAAATTGATTTAATGGTCAAAGATTCCCCTGGCTTCTTGTAAGATTATAACCTGCTTCTGATTGTTTCCTCTTGCACTTTTCAATGAGGCTGAAGCATTACTTGGCTATTTGGAGCATGGGCCATGTGCACACCAAGGCCAGTAATGCCTGGAGTCCATTCCTGGTTAGATAGAGCAAGGTCAGGACACAGCTAGAAGAGGTCAGGCCATGGGCTAGAAGGGTTGACTCAATTCAGGCTGCCATAAAAAAGTACCATAGACTTATAGGTAGGCCTATAGGATGGCCTATAAACAACAGAAATTTATTTTTCACAGTTCTGGAGGGTGGAAATCCAAGATCAAGGTGTTGGTATGATTGAGTTCTGGTGAGAGTCAGCTTCTGGGTTGCAGATGGCTGCCTCCTGGTTGTATCCTCATGTGGGAGGAGTGAGAGAGCTCTCTGGGGTCTATTTTATAAGGGCACTAATCCCATTTATGAGGGCTCCACCTTCATGAACTAATGATCTCACAAGGATCCCATCTCCTAATACCATCACATTGGGGATTAGGATTTCAACATATGAATTTGAGGGAGACACAAACATTCAGTCCATCACAAAGGGGCTACTCAAATTCAGAGATGCTGTACTGCAGTGATTATGGCTGCATTCTTCTCTGCCATCAGGACAATTTCAATCCTGAACCCAGCCCTTGGTCCTCTTGCACAGTGAGGATTCTATGGGGCAAGGGTGGCAGGGTACACACTGGAGGCTCTATTTTACAACCCCTTCCACATGGATTAGCTGAAGCCTGCTCTCCATCCACTGAATTTCTAATCCACAAGTATTTCTCCACACCTCTATCCATTCCAAGCATGAGGATGGCTACTCATATCCTTTCCTTCAGCTTTCTGTGCTCATCCCCTCAAGCCATCTCTCTCTTCTTCTTGTTTCCCCCGTGCTTCCTTCTTCCTTTTCTTTTTAAAATTTCCTCTATACCACTTCTCCTTTCTTTGTTTAGAACATTTATTTATTTTTTAGAGCAGTTTTAAGTTCACAGCAAAGTTGAGAAGAAGGTAGTACAGAGGGTTCCCATAAATCCCTGTTCCCACATACACACAGCCTCCCCCATGAATAAGATCGAGTATTTGATAGCATGACACAATGACTATAGTCAATAATAATTTAACTGTACATTTAAAAATAACTAAAAGAGTATAATTAGATTGTTTGTAGCACAAAGGATAAGTTCTTGAGGTAAGGATAACCCATTTACCCTGATGTGATTACTACACATTGTATACCTGTATAAAAATATCCCATATACCCCATAAATATATAAACCTATTATGTACCCACAAAAATTATATATAAAAATAAAAGAAAAGCAACCCTCCACCAAAGTGGTTCATTTGTTGCGACTGATGAACCTACATTGACATCCTAACTACCCAAAGTCCATAATTTACATTAGGGTTCAACTCTTGGTGCTGTGCTTTCTATGTGTTGGGATAAATGTATAATGACATATATTCACCATTATAATATTATGCAGAGTATTTTCACTACCCTAAAAAATCCCTTCTGCTTCTCCTATTTATCCCCCACCAATTAACCTCTGGCAACCACTCTTTTGCCTTTTCCGCAGTTTTGTCTTTTCTAGAATGTCACATGAGTGGAATCATACAGTATGTTGTCTTTTCGGATTGTCTCTTCTTACTTAATAACATGCATTTAAGTTTCCTCCACTTCTTTTCATGGTTTGATTGCTCATTTCTTTGTAGTGCTTAATAATATTCCATTGCCTGGATATACCACAGTTTATGTATCCATTCACCTGTGGAAGGCTGAACATCTTTGTTGCTTCCAAGTTTTGACAATTTTGAATAAAGCTGTCATAAACATTCATGCGCAGGTTTTTGAATGGACATAAGTTTTCAACTCCTTTGGGTGAATGCCAAAGAGCTCAGTTATTGCTTGGTCATATGGTAAGAGTATGTTTAGATTTGTAAGACTGTCAAGCTGTCTTCCAAAGTGGGGGTACAATTTCACATTCCCACTAGCAATAAATGAGCATTGCTGTTGCTTCACATCTTCATTAACATTTGGTGTTGTCAGTGCTCTAGATTTTGGCCATTCTAATAGGTGCGTAGTGGTATTCATTTTTTTCCCTCTCTTTTCTATGTTTATCTCCTTCTCTTTTTTGCTGTCTCTCTCTCCTCTTTCTTTCCATCATTTTACCTTTACTCTATTATTAACTTCTTGTCATCTTCATTGTCGCTTAGCCACAGAAACGTTTTATGATGGGATATACTTGACCAAGAAGAGGTGAGAACTGTCAGAATTTTTAAGTCAGAGAACACCTTAAAACATAGCTAATATAATCTTTTTTTCCTGATTGGTGTTCCTTGCAAAGCTGACCTAGGGCCTTGCCCGTGCCATACTGATATTCGAACCTCGAGTTTATCTCTTATATGGGAAGTGAGATGCTTAGAAAACAAATGTCAGTGATGTACCAGAACACAGAGGTCCTCACTGGTCTGTAGCATATGAGTCAACATATTCATTTACTTCACATTTACTGAGACTTCAGTAATAAGGTCATGGACATCCATCCTCATGATTCATTCATTGGCTGTCTCAGCATATGAATGAGCTCAGATGGTATCAGATGTACTTCTTTTGTGAATGGTGGAATATAATATAGGTTAAGACATAGATGTAGATATAGATAGATCTGTTTTCCCATAAGAATGTTTCACCTTGAGATAATCATATTTCTTTCAGGTAGTCGAGGATCTCTGTGCTTTAAAAGTGAGGCAAGAAAATAGCAGAGTTCACCACCCTACCCTTTTAATTAGCATCCCTGCATTTCAGAAATTCAGCGTTTCAGCACTGGATTTTACGATTTTAAAGACGGAGCTAGCTCTCCTTTGCTTAAACCATAATCCTTCCCAGATGATAGAGGTGAAGTCTTGTCCAAAAGATATTATTTATCACGATGGATTTAACTACTTTTCTCACATTATTCCATTTAGAGAGACAAGTTTATACTTCTATGTCTAATACCTCACTTTTCACTTGTGTGACTAGTTTACAAGAGTAGCTGACTACCATCAGAAAAGTGAAAATATACTAGCCAAATTTAACCAAATGCGTGTTTAATTGATGAATGGTATTGAAAAAGAGTAACTTAGTTTGGTAAGTTTAGTAAAAACACACTACTTTTGGATCTATGAATCTTGTGAAGTATCATTTGTCACAGAACATCAAATTTCCTTTATTATGCTGTAAAGAAAATGAATATTATTGAAAGACCCTACGTCATATTTGATAGTAGTAAATTACCCTAGCATCCCCCCTCCTGAATGGTCTTCATTTCCATTTCTGAAACTGAGACCTAAATTTCCCATTGAGAAAGAGGGTTTGTGGTTTTTAAAACATACTTTTATTTGTTTTAGTAAAAGATCTAAGTTTATCTAAATGTATGCAATAAAATGGGGATAATTCCAAGGAACACACAATTTTAAAATCTTGAAAATAAAGTTCTCATAAAAGGAAACTAAACATGACCATATTTATTTGATCACTACATAAGTCTTTGAACTGCACTGTGCCTTTTAAATTGTATGCATTTTTATTTCAGTTTTGAAGTTTCACTTTATAGAACTGTTTTTTAAATGTAAAGCAGTTTATAATTTTTTAAATCAATATTTCATTTATGATGCATGGTTTGCTAAGTGGATAATGTAATGCCTTAATGGATGAAAATGGATCATGGCAAGGAGGTCAGAAAGCAATTGCTGCCATTAATAATACACGTTCTACAAGGTAATCGACAGACAGTGATTAGGTGACTCTTTAGAATATTCCTGCAAGGGTTTGGTGTATGGGATGTATACAAAGATAGCAGCTGATTTTAAGAAGAGCATACGTCAAAGAAGCACACATATTTGTGTGAATGTTATCAAGACTTTGCCTTCAGCAAATAGTTTTTCCACTCATTCAAAAACGGTACGAAGTTAATTATAGAAGAACTACCTATTATTAGAGAAATCAGGAAAGATAAAGTGTGCTAGAAGCTCTAATTGCAGGAGGCACTAGGCATAACATTCTTTTGCTAGATGATGATTCATCATTTATAGTTTTCTATTCAGAATTCATACAATTGAATATTCACCTGTCAATGCTACAGAGTCCAACTTTGAGCAATGTTTGCCTGATGGATAGGGAAAGTATAAGAAATTTATCCTTAAATATGTGCAGCACATGCACATATGATTGCATTTGATTCTCACGACAATTCTGGAAGATAGTTGGGATCACCAGTATTAGACTTATTTTACAGATGAAAAAACTGAGGCCTATATGGTGCAAGGAATGGCACAAGATCTTAAAACGAATAAGTGATTGACTTGGGACACATTCTTAAGTTTTCTGACTCCAAATCCATATTTCCCTCTATTATTTGATGCAGTGACATGGGTTGGGAGTGTGTGTGTGTGTGTGGGAGAGAGAGAGAGAGAGAGAGAGATTCTGTCACCAATGTGATGCCCTTTATCTCAAAATTGGATTTCCATTATTTTTTTTGTCAGTGTTGCATGCTGCAACTAGCTCATCCTGTCTTACAAGAGCTGACTCTGTGCATCACATTTTTTCTTATTATAAAAATTTATTTTAACTTCAGGGGTACATGTGCAGGTTTGTTACGTAGGTAAACTTGTGTCATGGGGGTTTGTTGTGTAGATTATTTTATCACCCAGGTATTAAGCCTAGTACTCATTAGTTAGTTTTCCTGATCCTCTCCCTCCTCCCAGCCTCCACCTTCTGATAGGCTGCAGTGTGTGTTGTTCCCCTCTGTGTGTCCATGTGTTCTCATCGTTTAGCTCCCACTTATAAGTCAGAACATGTGGTATTTGGTTTTCTGTTCCTGTGTTAGTTTGCTAAGGATAATGGCCTCCAGCTCCATCCATGTCCCTTCGAAGGCCAGGATCTTATTTTTTTAATGGCTACATAGTATGCCATAGTGTTTGTCCAATCTATCATTGATGGACATTTAGGTTGATCCCACGGCTTTGCTATTGTGAATAGTGCTGCAACAAACATACCCATGCATGTGTTTTCATAATAGAATGATTCCTAGTCCTTTGGGCATATACCCAGTAATGGCATTTCTGTCTTCAGATCTTTGAGGATTTGCCACACTGTCTTCCACAATGGTTGAACTAATTTATACTCCCACCAACAGTGTATAAGGGTTCTTTTTTCTCCATAACCTCGCCAGCATCTGTTATTTTTTGACTTTTTAATAATAGCCATTCTGACTGGTGTGAGATGGTATCTCGTTGTGGCTTTGATTTGCATTTCTCTAATGATCAGCAATGTTTTAATTTTTTTTCATAATGATTTTTGGCCACATGTATGTCTTCTAAGAAGTGTCTGTTCATGTTTTTGCCCACTTTTTAGTGGGGTTGTTTTTTTCTTGTACATTTGTTCAAGTTCCTTATAGATGCTGGATATTAGACCTTTGTTGGATGCATAGTTTGCAAAAGTTTTCTCTCATTTTGTAGGTTGTCTCTTTACTCTGTTGATAGTTTCTTTTCCTGTGCAGAAGCTTTTTAGTTTAATTAGATTCCATTTGTCAATTTTTGCTTTTCTTGCAATTGCTTTTGGCATCTTTGTCATGAAATCTTTGCCTGTGCCTATGTCCTAGATGGTATTGCCTAGGTTGCCTTCCAGGGGTTTTATAGTTTTGGGTTTTACATTTAAGTCTTTAATCTATCTTGAGTTAATTTTTGTATATAGTGTAAGGAAGGTTTCAATTTTCTGCTTATGGCTAGCCAGTTATTCCAACAGCATTTATTGAATAGGGAATCATTTCTCCATTGCTTGTTTTTGTGAGATTTGTTGAAGATTTGGTAGTTGTAGGTGGTGTTTATTTCTGGGTTTTCTATTCTGTTTCATTAGTCTGTGTGTCTGTTTTTGTGCCAGTACCATGCTGTTTTGGTTACTGTAGCCTTGTAGTATAGTTTGAAGTCAGGTAGCATGCTGCCTCTAGCTTTGTTCTTTTTTCTTAGGATTGCCTTGGCTATTCTGTGCTATTTTTTGGTTCCATGTGGATCTTAAAATGGTTTTTTTTCCCTAGTTCTGTGAAGTGTGTCAATGGTAGTTTAATGGGCATAGCAATGAATCTATAAATTTCTTTGGGGAGTATGGCCATTTTCACAATATTGATTCTTCCTATCTATCAGCATGGAATGTTTTTCCATTTGCTTGTGTCATCTCTGATTTATTTGAACAGTGGTTTGTAGGTCTCCTTGTAGAGAACATTCACTTTCCTAGTTAACTGTATTCCTAGTATTTTATGCCTTTTATGGCAATCGTGAATGAGAGTTTGTTTCTGATTTGGCTCTTGGCTTGACTGTTGCTGGTTTATAGGAGTGCTAGTAATTTTTGCACATTGATTTTGTATCCTGAGACTTTTCTGAACTTGTTTATCAGCTTAAGAAGCATTTGGGCTGAGACAATGGGGTTTTCTAGATACAAGATCATGTCACCTGCAAACAGGGATAGTTTGACTTCCTCTCTTCCTATTTGAATGCCATTTATTTCTTTCTCTTGCCTGATTGCCCTGGCCAGAACTTTCAATACTATGTTGAATAGGACTGGTGAGAAACAGCATCCCTGTCTTTGCCAGTTTTCAAGGGGAATGCTTCCAGCTTTTGCCCATTCAGTGTGACATTGACAGTGATTTTATCATATATGGTTCTTATTATTTTGAGGTATGTTCCCTCAGTAGTAGTTTATTGAGAGTTTTTAACATGAAGGGATATTGAATTTTATTGGAAGCCTTTTCTGCATCTATTGAGATAATGATGTGGTTTTTTTTTTTTTGTCTTTAGTTCTGTCTATGTGATGACTCACATTATTGATTTGCATATGTTAACTAACCTTGCATCCTGGGGATGAGGCCTACTTGATCATGGTGGATAAGCTTTTTGATGTGCTGATGGATTCAGTTTGCCAGTATTTTGTTGAGAATTTTTTGCTTTGATATTCATCCAAGATATTGGCCTGAAGTTTTCTTTTTTTGTTGTATCTGCTAGGTTTTGGTGTCAGGATGATGCTGACTTCATAGAATGAGTTAGGGAGGAGTCCCTCCTCCTCAGTTTTTTGAAATAGTTTCAGTAGGAATGGTACCAGCTCTTTTTTGTACCTCTGGTGGAATTCAGCTGTGAATCCATCTGGTCTTGGGCTTTTTAGGGTTGGTAAGCTATTTATTACTGCCTCAATTTCAGAACTCGTTATTGATCTGTTCAGGGATTCAGTTTATTCCTGGTTCAGTCTTGGGATGGTGTATATGTCCAGGAATTTATCTATTTCTTCTAGATTTTCTAGTCTATGTGCATAGATGTGTTCATAATATTGTCTGATGGTTGTTTGTATTTCTGTGGGGTCAGTGGTGATATCCCCTTATCATTTCTGATTGTGTTTATTTGAATCTTGTCTCTTTTCTTCTTTATTAGTTTAGCTAGTGGTCTATTTTATTAATGTTTTTCAAAAAGCCAGCTCCTGGACTCATTGTTCTTTTGAATGGTTTTTTATGTTTCTATCTCCTTTAGTTCTCCTCCGATTTTGGTTATTTCTTGTCTTCTGCTAGCTTTGTGATTGGTTTGCTCTTGGTTCTCTAGTTCTTTTAATTGTGATGTTAGGTTGTTAACTTGAGATCCTTCAAACTTTTTGATGTGGACATTCAGTGCTATAAATTTCCCTCTTAACACTGCCTTAGCTGTGTCCCAGAGATTCTGGTATGCTGTATCTTTGTTCTCATCAGTTTCAAAGGACTTCTTGATTTCTGCCTTCAATTCATTATTTACCCCAAAGTCATGCAAAAGTGAATTTCTTAGTCTTGAGTTCTAATTTTATTGTGCTGCGGTCTGAGAGACTGTTTGTTATGATTTTAGTTCTTTTACATATGCTGAGGAGGGTTTTACTTCTGATTATGTGATCAGTTTTAGATTAAGTGCCATGTGGCAATCAGAAGAACATATAGTCTGTTGATTTTTGGTGAGGAGTTCTGTAGATATCTACCAGGTTCCGTTTGATCCAGTGCTGAGTTCAGGGCCTGAATATCTTTATTAAGTTTCTGTCTTGATGATCTGTCTAATGTCAGTTTGTTGTTAAAATCTCCCATTATTATATTGTGGGAGTCTATGTGTCTTTGAGGGTCTCTAAGAACTTGCTTTATAAATCTGGGTGCATATGCACCCAACACAGGAGCACCCAGATTCATAAAGCAAGTTCATTTAGGAAAGTTAGATCTTCTTGTTGAATTGAATCCTTTACCATTATGTAATGTCCTCTTTGTCTTTTTAAATCTTTGTTGGCTTAAAGTCTGCTTTGTTAGAAACTAGGATTGCAACCCCTGCTTTTTTCTGTTTCTCCATTTGCTTGGTAGATTTTTCTCCATCCTTTTATTTTGAGCCTATATGTGTCATTACGTGTGAGATGAGTGTCTGCAAGACAGCATACCAATGGGTCTTAGCTCTTTATCCAGCTTGCCACTCTTTGTGTTTTAATTGGGACATTTAGCCCATTTACATTTAAAGTTAGTATTGATATGTGTGGAATTGATCCTGTCATCATGATGTTAGCTGGTTATTTTGCAGACTTGTTTATGTGGTTGCTTTATAGTGTCACTGGACTGTGTACTTCAGTGTGTTTTTGTAGTGGCTGGTAATGGTCTTTCCTTTCCATATTTAGTGCTTCCTTCAGAAGCGCTTGTAAGGCAGGTCTGGTGGTAATGAATTCCTTTAGGATTTGCTTGTCTGAAAAGGATTTTATTTCTCCTTTGCTTATGAAGCTTAGTTTGGCCCAATATAAAATTCTGGGTTGGAATTTCTTTTCTTTAGAATATCGAATATTGGCCCCCAATCTCTTCTGGCTTGTAGAGTTTCTACTGAGAAGTGTGCTGTTAGTCTGATGGGCTTCCCTTTGTAGGTGACCTGGCCTTTCTCCCTAGCTGCCCTTAACCTTTTCTTCTTCATTTTGACCTTGAAGAATCTGATGATTATGTGTCTTGGGGATGATTTTCTCATGGAGTATCTTACTAAGGTTCTCTGCATTTCCTGAATTTGAATGTTGGCCTGTATAGCTAGGTTGGGGAAGTTCTCATGGGTGATATCCTGAAATGTGTTTTCCAGGTTGGTTCCATTCCTCCCATCTCTTTCAGGTACACCAACCAGTCATAGATTTTGTCTCTTTACATAATTCCATATTTCTCAGAGGTTCTGTTCATTTCTTTTCATTCCTTTTTCTCCATTCTTGTGTGTCTGTTTTATTTCAGAAAGCCAGTCTTCAAGTTCTGAGATTCCTTCCTCCACTTGGTCTATTCTGCTATTAATACTTGCATATTATGACGTTCTTGTAGTGTGTTTTTCAGATCTATCAGGTCGGTTATGTTTTCCTCTATACTGACTATTTTGTCTGTCAGCTCCTGCACTGTTTTATCATGATTTTTATCTTCTTTGCATTGGGTTACAATGTACTCCTTTAGCTCAGTGAAGTTCGCTCCTATCTGTATTATGAATTCTACTTCTGTCATTTAAGCCATCTCAGCCTCAGCCCAGTTCCAAACCATTGCTGGAGAGATAATGTGGTCATTTGCAGGAAAGAGGACACCTTGGCTTTTTGTTTTCAGCATTCCTGCACTAATTATTTCTCATTTTTGAGGGCTTATCTACCTTCAGTCTTTGATGTTTCTGACCTTTGGATTTTTTTTATTTTTTTATTTTTTATTTTTTGCTTTTTAATAGTCTGGCCATGGGCTGGGCATGGTGGCTCATGCCTGTAATCCCAACACTTTGGGAGGCCAAGGCGAGTGGATCACATGAGGTCAGGAGTTCAAGACCAGCCTCACCAACATGGTGAAACCCCTTTTCTACTAAGAATACAAAAATTAACTGGGCATGGTGGCGGGTGCCTGTAATCCCAGCTACTCAGGAGGGTGAGGCAGGAAAAACACTTGAACTTGGGAAGCAGATGTTGCAGTGAGCTGAGACTGCATCATTGCATTCCAGCCTGGGAGACAAGAGTGAAACTCCAACTCAAAAAAAAAAATTGTCTGGCCACTTTTTTATAGGGGTCTTTTGGTTTTCTGGTGGTCCACTCCAGTCCCTAGTCACCTCAGATTTTCTAGTAGCTGGAGGTATCACCAGTGAGGGCTGCAAAACAGCAAAGATGGCAGCCTGCTCCTTCCTCTGGGAGCTCTACTCAGGACCTGTTCCTGGCCTGAACAAACCTGTAAGAGATGGTTGGAGACCCCAGTTGGGAGGCCTCACTCTGTCAGGAGGAAGAGGATTGGAGACCCACTTAAAGAAGCACTCTGGCCATGCTTTCATAGATCAACTGTGCTGGGTTGGGGTACCATTTCCACCCTTGATTGTCTTGTGCTCTCCAAAGCCTGGAGGCTGGAACAGCTAAGTTGCCCAAACAGCAAAGATGGCAGCCCACCTCTCCCTCTGGGAGCTCTGTCCCAGGAAGTTTTCAAATCTCTGTCAGCCAGAGAACATCGGTATGTGTGGCTGGAGGCCCCAGCTGTGAGATTCTGCCCAGTGAAAAGGAACGAGATCAGGGACTTGTTTAAAGAAGCAGTCTGGCCATGCTTTCATGGAGCAACTGTGCTGTGCTGGGGTACTGCTTCTGCCCTCGTTGGCTTGGGCTCTCCAAAGCCCACAGACTGGAATGGCTGAGTCACCCAAACAGCAAAGATGGTGGCCTGCCCCTCCCTGCTCTCCGTCCCAGGGAGAATTCAAATCTCTGTCGGCTGGTGAACACTGGCAGGGATGGCTGAAGGCCCAGTTGAAAGGTCCCACTCAATGGATTGCGTGCCTCTCTTCCAACCCCAGCATTCAGCAACATCTTGGGAGCTTGAAATTGACCATGGTGGAACTATTTACACCACAGAAATAGGTAAATGCTAAATCAGGGCTTTTGTCTTGAGAGCATCTGTAAAACATTTACCAGCCCAACACTGTTTTTAATTCAGTTTTTATTTTCATATCAATAATCATTGAACCTTTTAAAGTCTGCAGCTTGCTAAAAACTCAGGCTGAAAATCAAGTCACTGCCTTGACTTATCAAGGCCTGGATAAGGGTGAGGAGAAATGCAGAGAGTTTGGTCTTCCCTTTACTTTGCTGTGGGACTCCAGGAGTATATTGCTATTACTTCTCTAGACTGTACAATGGTGTATAAAGGCTCATGTACCTGAGCTATGTGTGGAGTAAGTTATCAATATGTACTTGGGAAAAGACTCTTCTGAACTTACTCTACTGAAAAAAAGTGGTTTCCAAACATATTTTTGATCTTGTCCCCTAAGCATTGCAAATATTTAAGTGTACAGCACACACATGTGTATGTACATATATGTATATATACACACATATATGTATTAAACACACTATTACATATGTACACATTGGGATTGTATGTGCATATAATTTTATATCTAAGTATATGTTTATAAATTATATACATTACTAATGAGTGTCAATTATACATTAAATAGAAAATTTTTAAAGGATGAAAAAGAATTAAATTAGTTTTAAAAATTTTTTTAAATTGTTCAACTTATTTTACTCTCACTAAATATTATCCATCGCATTATTAAATTTTAGTAATGTTTTATGAAAAGATGTATTATTTTTTAAAGTATGCATTAATTTTTTTGATACAGTTATTTAAAGTCATGGCTCTAAGTTTATTTTATTTTGATTCTCTTCGTAATCCCTCTCAGAACTGAAAAGCCACTTCACAAGATTGATAGACCACAAAGGAAATGGTGTATTTTGGCTAAATTTGCCAAATTAGGTTACTCCTTTTTAATACCATTCACCAATTATACTTCATTAAATTCAATATATATTTCAATATATTTCATTAAATTTGGCTTTCCTGGTGGTACATTTCCATGTTTCCTGATGGTAATCAGTTGCTCTTGCAAGCTTGTCACATGATGGTTTGTTTTTATATTTTTAACAAAAGATTTCAAAGCCCAAACATTTTGTTTATTATTTAAACTTAAAAAGTTTCATTTCCATGGTTTTTAAATTTTGCACATCTGAGTGTTACCGTCTCATTTGCTGTTAAAATTTTATTTTCACTTTGAAGGAGTGGATCAATGATGTGTGTGTGTATGTGTGTGTGGGGGGGTTGTGTTTATAATATCTACTGGGAGATGGTCTGGGAGTCACTTCTTACCAAAGAAAATGTTAGCAAATGTGCAGTATTTATCTGCTTAAAAATAAAAATGTGTATGCATCTTTCATTTTGAAAACTCTTCAAATATATTGCTGCAAGGCAATCAAGTTACCTTTTTGTGGTTACAAAACACATGGGATACACATACGCAAGCATATTCAAGCCTTTGTATATACATATACTTAATCATATCCATAAACATTTTCTTAGAAAACATCCATTAATCACATATGCAAAACATATATCTATATAGACACATATGTTTTGTGAGTACTTATATAAACACATATGATATCATATATATACACAGAAAAACGTAACTCTATACAGATTTATTATCCTATTGTAATCAGAATTGCATATGTACTCATGCCTTTTACAAAAATTTTGAACATAATTTTATACATCTAAATATCCTTAATACTTTATGCATATTTATCTATATAGACATATGTAATCCTTTACAGAATATTATGCATATGCATATACATTTGGATAATCCTATACATAATATGATGGTGCTAAGTTTATAATAAATAATCTTAGCCTTAATCTGTGCGTATGTGTGTATATGCACTACTTAAGATACTATAATCCATAAACTTACTTAGCAGTGGCACACATAAAGTGCATGCTGAATGCCCACAGATACGCAAGGGCACTGCTCAGCCCTTCTCCACAGTGGAATTTCAACTCCCCTGTAAGGGTTCTTCACACTTCACACTCAGGGCTGGCCAACATAGGCCAACTCAGGATGCCAGGTCTGTATTTAAATGTTATCTAGCTTAGTTTATTTTATTTTCTTAGATTAAAAAGTAAATATAAATTAGGGTTCTAATATTTTCTTCCTACACCCCAATAGTTCATTGTGTGCCTCGGACTCAATTGAACTCTATGCCTAGCATGGCCTCTTCACTGCCCTAGGCTGCCCATGCCACTCTGGAATAGCCTGACTCTGGCTTCAGTGCCTTGTAGCTGTACATCTTCCAGGAACAGCTGCCTGGGAGATCAGCACCTTTACCTATAGGCCTCCTGATCTGATTTGATGGAAATGACCTGTAGAGGCAATATTCCCAACATTTTAAATAAGAAGTTGATAAATTCAACACAGAGAACCTACTGACAAGGAGGGGGGCTACGGATATGAACAAATAATTCAAAATGGAGTGGACACAAATGACCAATCAAACGGTGGAAATAAAAAAGTCAACTGAGAGAGAGGAGCCAAGATGGCCAAATAGGAACAGCTCCGGTCTACAGCTCCCAGCGTGAGCGACGCAGAAGAGGGGTGATTTCTGCATTTCCATCTGAGGTACCGGGTTCATCTCACTAGGGAGTGCCAGACAGGGGGCACAGGTCAGTGAGTGCGCGCACCGTATGCGAGCCAAAGCAGGGCGAGGCATTGCCTCACTTGGGAAGCGCAAGGGGTCAGGGAGTTCCCTTTCTGAGTCAAAGAAAGGGGTGACGGACGCACCTGGAAAATCGGGTCACTCCCACCCGAATATTGCGCTTTTCGGACCCGCTTAAAAAACGGCACACCACGAGATTATATCCCGCACCTGGCTCGGAGGGTCCTACGCCCACGGAGTCTCACTGATTGCTAGCACAGCAGTCTGAGATCAAACTGCAAGGTGGCAGCGAGGCTGGGGGAGGGGCGTCCGCCATTGCCCAGGCTTGCTTAGGTAAACAAAGCAGACTGGAAGCTCGAACTGGGTGGAGCCCACCACAGCTCAAGGAGGCCTGCCTGCCTCTGTAGGCTCCACCTCTGGGGGCAGGGCACAGACAAACAAGAGGACAGCAGTAACCTCTGCAGACTTAAATGTCCCTGTCTGACAGCTTTGAAGAGAGCAGTGGTTCTCCCAGCATGCAGCTGGAGATCTGAGAACCGGCAGACTACCTCCTCAAGTGGGTCCCTGACCCCTGACCCCTGAGCAGCCTAACTGGGAGGCACCCCCCAGCAGGGGCACACTGACACCTCACACGGCAGGGTATTCCAACAGACCTGCAGCTGAGGGTCCTGTCTGTTAGAAGGAAAACTAACAAACAGAAAGGACATCCACACCGAAAACCCATCTGTACATCACCATCATCAAAGACCAAAAGTAGATAAAACCACAAAGATGGGGAAAAAACAGAACAGAAAAACTGGAAACTCTAAAACGCAGAGCGACTCTCCTCCTCCAAAGGAACACAGTTCCTCACCAGCAACGGAACAAAGCTGGATGGAGAATGACTTTGACGAGCTGAGAGAAGAAGGCTTCAGACGATCAAATTCCTCTGAGCTACGGGAGGACATTCAAACCAAAGGCAAAGAAGTTGAAAACTTTGAAAAAAATTCAGAAGAATGTATAACTAGAATAACCAATACAGAGAAGTGCTTAAAGGAGCTGATGGAGCTGAAAACCAAGGCTCGAGAACTACGTGAAGAATGCAGAAGCCTCAGGAGCCAATGCGATCAACTGGAAGAAAGGGTATCAGCAATGGAAGATGAAATGAATGAAATGAAGCAAGAAGGGAAATTTAGAGAAAAAAGAATAAAAAGAAAGGAGCAAAGCCTCCAAGAAATATGGGACCATGTGAAAAGACCAAATCTACGTCAGATTGGTGTACCTGAAACTGATGGGGAGAATGGAACCAAGTTGGAAAACACTCTGCAGGATATTATCCAGGAGAACTTCCCCAATCTAGCAAGGCAGGCCAACGTTCAGATTCAGGAAATACAGAGAACACCACAAAGATACTCCTCGAGAAGAGCAACTCCAAGACACATAATTGTCAGATTCACCAAAGTTGAAATGAAGGAAAAAATGTTAAGGGCAGCCAGAGAGAAAGGTTGGGTAACCCTCAAAGGGAAGCCCATCAGACTAACAGCGGATCTCTTGGCAGAAACCCTACAAGCCAGAAGAGAGTGGGGGCCAATATTCAACATTCTTAAAGAAAAGAATTTTCAACCCAGAATTTCATATCCAGCCAAACTAAGCTTCATAAGTGAAGGAGAAATAAAATACTTTACAGACAAGCAAATGCTGAGAGATTTTGTCACCACCAGGCCTGCCCTAAAAGAGCTCCTGAAGGAAGCGCTAACATGGAAAGGAACAACCAGTACCAGCCACTGCAAAATCATGCCAAAATGTAAAGACCATCGAGACTAGGAAGAAACTGCATCAACTAATGAGCAAAATCACCAGCTAACATCATAATGACAGGATCAAATTCACACATAACAATATTAACTTTAAATGTAAATGGACTAAATGCTCCAATTAAAAGACACAGACTGGCAAATTGGATAAAGAGTCAAGACCCATCAGTGTGCTGTATTCAGGAAACCCATCTCACATTCAGAGACACACATAGGCTCAAATTAAAAGGATGGAGGAAGATCTAACAAGCAAATGGAAAACAAAAAAAGGCAGGGGTTGCAATCCTAGTCTCTGATAAAACAGACTTTAAACCAACAAAGATCAAAAGAGACAAGGCCATTACATAATGGTAAAGGGATCAATTCAACAAGAAGAGCTAACTATCCTAAATATATATGCACCCAATGCAGGAGCACCCAGATTCATAAAGCAAGTCCTGAGTGACCTACAAAGAGACTTAGACTCCCACACATTAATAATGGGAGACTTTAACACCCCACTGTCAACATTAGACAGATCAACGAGACAGAAAGTCAACAAGCATACCCAGGAATTGAACTCAGCTCTGCACCAAGCAGACCTAATAGACATCTACAGAACTCTCCACCCCAAATCAACAGAATATACATTTTTTTCAGCACCACACCACACCTATTCCAAAATTGACCACATACTGGGAAGTAAAGCTCTCCTCAGCAAATGTAAAAGAACAGAGATTATAACAAACTATCTCTCAGACCACAGTGCAATCAAACTAGAACTCAGGATTAAGAATCTCACTCAAAACCGCTCAACTACATGGAAACTGAACAACCTGCTCCTGAATGACTACTGGATATATAAAGAAATGAAGGCAGAAATAAAGATGTTCTTTGAAACCAACGAGAAAAAAGACACAACATACCAGAATCTCTGGGACGCATTCAAAGCAGTGTGTAGAGGGAAATTTATAGCACTAAATGCCCACAAGAGAAAGCAGGAAAGATCCAAAATTGACACTCTAACATCACAATTAAAAGAACTAGAAAAGCAAGAGCAAACACATTCAAAAGCTAGCAGAAGGCAAGAAATAACTAAAATCAGAGCAGAACTGAAGGAAATAGAGACACAAAAAACCCTTCAAAAAATCAATGAATCCAGGAGCTGGTTTTTTGAAAGGATCAACAAAATTGATAGACCGCTAGCAAGACTAATAAAAAAAGAGAGAAGAATCAAATAGACACAATAAGAAATGATAAAGGGGATATCACCACCAATCCCACAGAAATACAAACCACCATCAGAGAATACTACAAACACCTCTATGCAAATAAACTACAAAATCTAGAAGAAATGGATAAATTCCTGGACACATACACTCTCCCAAGACTAAACCAGGAAGAAGTTGAATCTCTGAATAGACCAATAACAGGAGCTGAAATTGTGGCAATAATCAATAGTTTACCAACCAAAAAGAGTCCAGGACCAGATGGATTCACAGCCGAATTCTACCAGAGGTACAAGGAGGAACTGGTACCATTCCTTCTGAAACTATTCCAATCAATAGAAAAAGAGGGAATCCTCCCTAACTCATTTTATGAGGCCAGCATCATTCTGATACCAAAGCCAGGCAGAGACACAACCAAAAAAGAGAATTTTAGACCAATATCCTTGATGAACATTGATGCAAAAATCCTCAATAAAATACTGGCAAACCGAATCCAGCAGCACATCAAAAAGCTTATCCACCGTGATCAAGTGGGCTTCATCCCTGGGATGCAAGGTTGGTTCAATATACGCAAATCAATAAATGTAATCCAGCATATAAACAGAGCCAAAGACAAAAACCACATGATTATCTCAATAGATGCAGAAAAGGCCTTTGACAAAATTCAACAACCCTTCATGCTAAAAACTCTCAATAAATTAGGTATTGATGGGACATATTTCAAAATAATAAGAGATATCTTTGACAAACCCACAGCCAATATCATACTGAATGGGCAAAAACTGGAAGCATTCCGTTTGAAAACTGGCACAAGACAGGGATGCCCTCTCTCACCACTCCTATTCAACATAGTGTTGGAAGTTGTGGCCAGGGCAATCAGGCAGGAGAAGGAAATAAAGGGTATTCAATTAGGAAAAGAGGAAGTCAAATTGTCCCTGTTTGCAGATGACATGATTGTATATCTAGAAAACCCCATTGTCTCAGCCCAAAATCTCCTTAAGCTGATAAGCAACTTCAGCAAAGTCTCAGGATACAAAATCAATGTACAAAAATCACAAGCATTCTTATACACCAACAACAGACAAACAGAGAGCCAAATCATGAGTGAACTCCCATTCACAATTGCTTCAAAGAGAATAAAATACCTAGGAATCCAACTTACAAGGGATGTGAAGGACCTCTTCAAGGAGAACTACAAACCACTGCTCAAAGAAATAAAAGAGGATACAAACAAATGGAAGAACATTCCATGCTCATGGGTAGGAAGAATCAATATCGTGAAAATGGCCATACTGCCCAAGGTAATTTACAGATTCAATGCCATCCCCATAAAGCTACCAGTGACTTTCTTCACAGAATTGGAAAAAACTACTTTAAAGTTCATATGGAACCAAAAAAGAGCCCGCATCGCCAAGTCAATCGTAAGCCAAAAGAACGAAGCTGGAGGCATCACACTACCTGACTTCAAACTATACTACAAGGCTACAGTAACCAAAACAGCATGGTACTGGTACCAAAACAGAGATGTAGATCAATGGAACAGAACAGAGCCCTCAGAAATAACGCCGCATATCTACAACTATCTGATCTTTGACAAACCTGAGAAAAACAAGCAATGGGGAAAGGATTCCCTATTTAATAAATGGTGCTGGGAAAACTGGCTAGCCATATGTAGAAGGCTGAAACTGGATCCCTTCCTTACACCTTATACAAAAATCAATTCAAGATGGATTAAAGAGTTAAACGTTAGACCTAAAATCATAAAAACCCTAGAAGAAACCCTAGGCACTACCATTCAGGACATAGGCATGGGCAAGGACTTCATGTCCAAAACACCAAAAGCAATGGCAACAAAAGACAAAACTGACAAATGGGATCTAATTAAACTAAAGAGCTTCTGCACAGCAAAAGAAACTACCATCAGAGTGAACAGGCAACCTACAAAATGGGAGAAAATTTTCACAACCTACTCATCTGACAAAGGGCTAATATCCAGAATCTACAATGAACTCAAACAAATTTACAAGAAAAAAACAAACAACCCCATCAAAAAGTGGGCGAAGGACATGAACAGACACTTCTCAAAAGAAGACATTTATGCAGCCAAAAAACACATGAAAAAATGCTCATCATCACTGGCCATCAGAGAAATGCAAATCAAAACCACAATGAGATACCATCTCACACCAGTTAGAATGGCAATCATTAAAAAGTCAGGAAACAACAGGTGCTGGAGAGGATGTGGAGAAATAGGGACACTTTTACACTGTTGGTGGGACTGTAAACTAGTTCAACCATTGTGGAAGTCAGTGTGGCGATTCCTCAGGGATCTAGAACTAGAAATACCATTTGACCCAGCCATCCCATTACTGGGTATATACCCAAAGGACTATAAATCATGCTGCTATAAAGACACATGCACACGTATGTTTATTGCGGCATTATTCACAATAGCAAAGACTTGGAACCAACCCAAATGTCCAACAATGATAGACTGGATTAAGAAAATGTGGCACATATACACCATGGAATACTATGCAGCCACAAAAAATGATGAGTTCATGTCCTTTGTAGGGACATGGATGAAACTGGAAATCATCATTCTCAGTAAACTATTGCAAGAACAAAAAACTAAACACCGCATATTCTCACTCATAGGTAGGAACTGAACAATGAGATCACATGGTCACAGGAAGGGGAATATCACACTCTGGGAACTGTGGTGGGGTGGGGGGAGGGGGGAGGGATAGCATCAGGAGATATACCTAATGGTAGATGACGAGTTAGTGGGTGCAGCACACCAGCGTGGCACATGTATACATATGGAACTAACCTGCGCAATGTGTACATGTACCCTAAAAGTTAAAGTAGAAGAAAAAAAAAAGTCAACTGAAATTGCATTATCTATTCTTACTGAATACCCTCTTACATATGTTAGCTCAAATTTTCAAAATACCCCTCTTAAGCAGGTGTCATATTTTCAATTCCAAAGGTGAGGAAACTGAGGCCTGGAGAAAGGTTAATGATTTGTCTAAAGACCACATACCTGTCAAGTACCAGAGCTAGACTTCACCATCTAGGTCTGTGGCTCCAAAGCATACACGCTTTACCGCTTTACATTCCACTATGCTGCTTTCTCCAGCAAAACGCCATTTCTTTTTCTAAGAAAATCAAATTAACGAAATTTACAAATTTGCTGGTCTGCAATACTAACAAACATGCATGAAACAGATGAAACAGGCCAACTCCTATGAATGAGAGGGTAGATGAACTTAACTTTTCTGGACTATTTTAACAATATAAAAAAATGCTTACAAAGATCCATTCCCTATGTCTATTTCTAGGACTCTAGCACGTAAAAAGAATCCTACCACCTTTATGCTTAAACATAATAAGGGTTGTTAAAATAATAAGCCTTATTAAAATTAGGCAAACAACTTTCATCTGCAATGGTAATTGAATGGGTTAGTACATGATGCTAGATTTTTGTTCAGAATATAACATAATCACTAAAAGATGTTCGTAAGTGTTAAATATTCATGTTATATTAAGCGAAATAAAGGAGAATAGAAAATGGCACATACAGTATAATCACAACTTTGGAAATGTATATATGTATACATACTGTGTGTGTGTATATATGTGTATATAGGTATATACTGGAAGGATACATGCTGTGGCAATATATTTAGAGAAAGGAAGGAAACGCTATGATGATAGTAGAGTGATTTCTGTTTATTTTACAATAAATGTATAATCTGAGAAAATTAAATACTTGAATTTATTTTTTATTTTATTTATTTATTTTATTTTGAGACAGGGTCTCTCATTCTGTTGCCCAGGCTGAAGCGCAGTGGCACAATCTTGGCTCACTGAAACCTCTGCCTCCCAGGTTCTCACAATTCTGTCATGCCTGGCTAATTTTTTTTGTATTTTTTGGTAGAGATGGGGGTTTCACCATGTTGCCCAGGCTGTTCTTGAACTCTTGACCTCAAGTGATCTATCTGTCTCCACCTCCCAAAGTGCAGAGTTTACAGGCATGAGCCACTGCACCTGACCTTTTTTTTTTTTTTTAAGTTGTGGGTTTGGAGGCAGAAAGATCAGCATTCCAATACAGAAGAATTTATTTAAACATACCATGCTTCAGTCTCCTCCTCTGTCATGTGTGGGTAGAATCCTTCCCACATAGGGACTTAGGCTTATGGCACACAGAAAGTCCTCAAAAAGTGCAAGTTCCTCTTCTGTTTTCCCTTTGCAGGATCCTTAGTAGGACGTTTAGCTTCTCAGGACACTGATGACTCATAGATATTCTGTTATGTGGTGGAAAACCCCATTACTCCTTTGCTCATTTAAAACAACTAAGGGGAAAGGTAATCAAAATACCCAAACCTGGAAACTGACCTCATTGACTGTCTTTTTATTCAAGTAGACTAACATAAGGCCATGAGCCCACTTCCCTAGCACAGCTTATGGTTCTTAATTATTTTTAGGAATATATTTAAGAATATTATATAAACAAGAATATATTGAAGACTCTGTCAAAAATTATCCACTTCTACATGCTCATAGATGCCAAATTCTGCACGTAGTATCTAGGAACTCACAAGTGATCTTAAGTTTCCCCAGGCCCCAGGTTGCAAAGCTTTGGAAATGGACCTCATTTCAGAAAAAAAGGAGAGGAAGGACTAAGGAGTCAGAGAGTGACATGCAGAGGAGTTCCTTTCCTTCTCCTTGGCCTTGCCCCTCAGCCACCCATTACTCAGATGAATAGACCAGCTCAGAGAGTGAGGGACCTTCTCAAGGAGCACAGCATTCGAAACCCATCATATTAATTATTTCTTTCACAACACTTCTTCTGCAACAAACTCTGGAGTCACAGCCTTTATGTGACAAGAAGTGATGATTATTAAACCACCTCTATTCTGCACTTTATTTAGAACAAAACCTTGAGATATTTCTAGGAGTGGAGATGCTACCTGAAAATCAAACAGGTCCAAGCATTCATAATAGTGACAAGCAAATAAAAACAGTTCTTTGAACCTAAAACTCAAAGACATAGATAAAGTGTAGAGTCAAAAGAATGATCTATGCACACATTTATCACTTACTAGGATTTTAATGCAAAAATGTCCATCACCTCCTGTCACTCCTATCAGAATCAAACATGTCTCTGAGGATGTGCTTCAGACAGAAGGTTATCAGAAGTTAGCCCAGCACTTTTTTGAAAGTCTGTGTAGGTTAGTGGTTTAAAGCAGGGATCAGTACTTTTGTTCTCTAAATGGCCAAGTAGTAAGTATTTTAGGTTTTGTGGGCCATAGATAGTCTCGATCACATATTATCCTTTGGTTTTTGTTTATTTTTACAAGTCTGTAAAAATATAAAAGCCACTCTTAGCTTGTGGCTGTACAAAAACAACCATAGTTTGCCTACCCATGGTTTTGAGTGTGAACTATAAACCCTGACTACTTAGGTTCAAATCCCTCCACTTCTAGCTTTGTTACCTTTGGTTAGATGCTTACTATTTTGAGCCTCGGGAAAATGCTGTGTGTGGCGGGGGTCATATTAGTGCCTCCTTCATTAGTCTTGTGAGGATTCAATGATGAATGCATATTAAATATTTAAGACAGCAATGATATAATTAGCAAAATGCAGGCCTTAACTTTTATCAATAGATTTGGGAAGAGGGTCCAAGCCTGGTTGGTTTCCCCAGGGTTACTCAGGACCTCAAACTCCCCTGGGGAGAATGGCCACTGCAAAAGGTCAACCGATTTTGCTTTTCTTGTGACTTATTGTACACAGGGAGGAATAAATACTGTGTGCTTAGAGTTTTAAAATAGTTCCCATATGCAAAGTGGGATAAAAATAGCTCTCACCTTACAGGGTTGTTTTGCAGAAAAAATGGAATGATGAATATGAATTTGCTCATTATAATGTATAACTTCAGTTATTATTATGGAAGATACCTGATGATTATAATTACCAATTAGACAAGAGTTTTTGGCAGAATGTTTTTCTGGGTGGTAGTCATGATGTAATATATTTTAAGTATGTTTAATTGGTTCATGTTTCTTTCTGTCCTTACTTAGGCTGTGCACTTCCATAGAATGAGAAGGTCAGATTTACTCCTCAGTCTCAGCACTGAGCACAGCGCTTTGGCTGGATAAATATACATATATATATATATATGTATATATATATATATATGATAAAATCACTTTGTTTTTAAGGGATAAAATATTTATGATTTATGTGTTTGCTTGTGCTTTACTGACATTTTGAAATCACAAAGGACTTGCAATTCAAAATGGCTGTCAGAGGAAATGCATGCTGAACATTCAATATTCCCAATAATAACAGCACAAATAGATGCAAACAAAATAAACCATCCATCCCTATGCTGGAAAATAAGACAAGGCTTCCTTAGTGGTTAAGAAAATGTAAGGATTCCTTCCAACTTACAAGGGATGTGAAGGACCTCTTCAAGGAGAACTGCAAACCACCGCTCAAGGAAATAAAAGAGGATACAAACAAATGGAAGAACATTCCATGCTCATGGGTAGGAAGAATCAATATCGTGAAAATGGCCATACTGCCCAAGGTAATTTACAGATTCAATGCCATCCCCATCAAGCTACCAATGCCTTTCTTCACAGAATTGGAAAAAACTACTTTAAAGTTCATATGGAACCAAAAAAGAGCCCGCATCGCCAAGTCAATCCTAAGCCAAAAGAACAAAGCTGGAGGCATCACACTACCTGACTTCAAACTATGCTACAAGGCTACAGTAACCAAAACAGCATGGTACTGGTACCAAAACAGAGATGTAGATCAATGGAACAGAACAGAGCCCTCAGAAATAACGCCGCATATCTACAACTATCTGATCTTTGACAAACCTGAGAAAAACAAGCAATGGGGAAAGGATTCCCTATTTAATAAATGGTGCTGGGAAAACTGGCTAGCCATATGTAGAAAGCTGAAACTGGATCCCTTCCTTACACGTTATACAAAAATCAATTCAAGATGGATTAAAGACTTAAACGTTAGACCTAAGATCATAAAAACCCTAGAAGAAAACCTAGGCACTACCATTCAGGACATAGGCATGGGTAAGGACTTCATGTCTAAAACACCAAAAGCAATGGCAACAAAAGACAAAATTGACAAATGGGATCTAATTAAACTAAAGAGCTTCTGCACAGCAAAAGAAACTACCATCAGAGTGAACAGGCAACCTACAAAATGGGAGAAAATTTTCACAACCTACTCATCTGACAAAGGGCTAATATCCAGAATCTACAATGAACTCAAACAAATTTACAAGAAAAAACCAAACAACCCCATCAAAAAGTGGGCGAAGGACATGAACAGACACTTCTCAAAAGAAGACATTTATGCAGCCAAAAAACACATGAAAAAATGCTCATCATCACTGGCCATCAGAGAAATGCAAATCAAAACCACAATGAGATACCATCTCACACCAGTTAGAATGGCAATCATTAAAAAGTCAGGAAACAACAGGTGCTGGAGAGGATGTGGAGAAATAGGGACACTTTTACACTGTTGGTGGGACTGTAAACTAGTTCAACCATTGTGGAAGTCAGTGTGGTGATTCCTCAGGGATCTAGAACTGGAAATACCATTTGACCCAGCCATCCCATTACTGGGTATATACCCAAAGGACTATAAATCATGCTGCTATAAAGACACATGCACACGTATGTTTATTGCGGCATTATTCACAATAGCAAAGACTTGGAACCAACCCAAATGTCCAACAATGATAGACTGGATTAAGAAAATGTGGCACATATACACCATGGAATACTATGCAGCCATAAAAAATGATGAGTTCATGTCCTTTGTAGGGACATGGATGAAATTGGAAATCATCATTCTCAGTAAACTATCGCAAGAACAAAAAACCAAACACCGCATATTCTCACTCATAGGTGGGAATTGAACAATGAGATCACATGGACCCAGTAAGGGGAACATCACACACCCAGGACTGTTGTGGGGTGGGGGGGAGTGGGGAGGGTTAGCATTAGGAGATATACCTAATGCTAGATGACAAGTTAGTGGGTGCAGCGCACCAGCATGGCACATGTATACATATGTAACTAACCTGCACAATGTGCACATGTACCCTAAAACTTAAATTAAAAAAAAAAATGTAAGGATTCCTGAAGGGGGGAAGGCACATGGGATCGGATTGGAGAAGGAAACTTAGGCTTAGCAGGGAGCAGCTGTTGAGAAAGCTGGGAATGGCTCTAGAGATGCTGCAAGCCTGGGTGCAGATATCAGAGGAGAAGTGACCGGACTAGTCCAGGGCAATCATCAGGGAGCCCGCACCACAGAAGAGCAGGATACGTTGTCTGTCTCCTATGTTTCACCATACTCACCACCCAGTTGGTAACTCTAGGAGAAATGAGAAGACCATGTACCCAAAAAAGTTGTACTGGAAGTACATCCCACATGTATAGGGTCCAAATAAAGAACACTTCAGACATGCACAGATTTAGAAAGTTAACCATCTACAAGTCCTCCCTGAATGGATTATGAAAGGGTGAACTTCAGTAAAGCAAAAATAATATTTGGAACATATTATGATACTTGTTTCAAAATGAAACAAATTGGCTGGGCAGGGTGGCTCACGCCTGTAACCCCAGCACTTTGGGAGGCAGAGGCGGGCCTCAGGAACACCTGAGGTCAGGAGTTCCAGACCAGCCTGGCCAACATGGTGAAACCTCATCTCTACTAAGAATACAAAAATTAGTCAGGCTTGGTGGCATGTGCCTGTAATCCCAGCCACTTGGGAGGCTGAAGCAGGAGAACCGCTTGAACCCGGGAGATGGAGGCTGCAGTGAGCTGAGATCACCCACTGCACTCCAGCCTGTGCGACAGAGTGAGACTCCGTCTCAAGAAAAAGAAGACATTATTCTCATGAAAACAGTCATGACAGTCATGAACAAGTAGTCCTATTTGTACAAAATGAAATACAAATGACTAATAAATAGGTAAAAAGATATTCAACTTCACCAATAACAAAGGAATGTAAGTTAGAAAAAAAGAAATGTAATTTTCACTCCTCAGAGTAACAAACTTTTATCATATCAAATATTGAGGATGTTGTGAAGAAATGAATACTCTTTTTTACAGCTTAGTAGTATTCCATGGTATACATATATTCTGTATTTTCTTTATCCACTCATTGGTTGATGGGCACTTAGGCTGGTTCCATAGCTTTGCAATTGTGAATTGTGCTGTGATAAATATACACTGTTTTTGTAAGTATAAATTTTTGCAGCTATTCCACAGTACAGTTTTGGCAGTGTCTGTTAGAGTGAAAAATATGTCTCCTCTGACTCAGCAATTCATTTCTGTTTCTACCTTAAGGATGCACTTGCATGTGCCCTGTATGAAAGTACAAGCATGTTAACTGCAGCAGTGTTAGTTACAGGCAAAATTGGAAATGAACATCAAAACTGGGATAAGTGCACCATGGTAAATCTGGACTATGTAGTACTTGCAAAAGATGCAGATAAGCCTACGTGTACCAATGTGGAAAGGTCTGTGAAACATATTGTTCACTGCAAAAAATAACGATTCCAAGAAAAAGAAGTATAGATAAAAAAATTTGGGTATAAAATCAACCCACATCCAAAATATAGATCTTTGTATAGTTGTATATCTCTCTACATGTTCATATATGTTTTACAGACGTATCTGTCTATATCTATCTTCTATCTATCTATATCTATCATCTATCTATCATCTATGTATCATCTATCATCTACCTATCATCTATCACCTATCTATCTATCTACCTATCATCTGTCTATCTCTCTATCATCTATCTATCATCTATCTATCATCTATCTATCTATCATCTATCTCTATCATCTATCTCTCTATCTATCATCTATCTATCTATCTATCATCTATCTATCATCTATCTATCATCTATCTCTCTATCATCTGTCTATCTCTCTATCTATCTATCTATCTATCTATCTATCTATCTATCTATCTATCTATCTAGAGATTGATTTCAATTCAAAGTAAAGTAACAGTATATTTGGATGCACAGCAAACATAAGAGTGGCCTCCTCTACAAAAGGGACTCAAGATAGAAATCTGAAAAGCACTGAAAACCACAAAGATAAAAATAAACAACTATATTCCTATGGTACCTTCTTTTAGCATTTTGCTGTATATCCTTCCAGCCATTTTTCTATATAGGTATAGGGCGAGTTGGAAGTCTTGATCTGCAGCAAAGGACCTTATTTTAGAGGCGAAAAATATATTAGTGTTAATGAATAGATGTAGAAGAAATTGAAATCTGTGAACTCTGAGAATTCAGGGGACGATGTACCGATCACTGACACCTTGTGGAGAAACAGACAATGGGGAGATAAATTGTGAAATGTGCCCATTGCTGGAACTTGAAGAGTGGATGAGGAGTTTGATGGAAGGTATGGAGGGGCCAAATGCCACTGAATCACTCAGGCACCCTCCTCCCCCAGTCACCTTAATCATGCCCTGTTTATACAAACAATAGCACAATGAGAAAAATGTAGATACAACTGGAGGAACCCACCCAGGAAAAGTGTTTGGTAGAGTTTTGCAGAAGATAGGATAAGATCTAGAGGAGAAGAATTGGAATTATAAATACAGTGGTTAATTCTAGGCTCTACATGTGTGGGAATTTGGGCCAATTTTGCTTTTATATTTCCCAGGGGAAAAATGTCTGTTTCAACTATATTTTCAAATTTATTATTATAAAGTTTTTCATAGTATTAATATCTTCTTGAAATTTTCAAACATCATACTTATCCACGTGTCAGGATTTTTTGGTTTTTAATGTTATTTGTTTCTTATCCTTCTTGATCCTATTTGCCTAGGGTTTATCTGTTTTATGAGTCATTTCAAAGAACAAGCTTTTGGTTTTTCTGATTAACTCATTTCTGGGCAGGGGGGAATGTTTTTCATTAATTTCAGTTTCTAGCTCATATTTTGTTCTTTTGAATTTCGTTGGGTTTATTTTCTTACATTTCCCTGCCCACTAATGGGATTTTGGATTTCCTCTTCTCTGCATTGCCTGTACATTGCCTGTACATTGCCTGGAGGCAGCAACGCATATGGTTAATAAAACATATTGAGGATGAATGAGAAAACAACCTGGTTCCTGGAAGGAGAGAAACAAGGTGGAGTCTTCTCACAGAAACAAGAAGGTCAGAGAGACCTCCGGGAGCATCTCATCTTGGAGGTAGCTGTTTGCATGAGGGCAGTGCTTGTCCTGAGATGCTAGTTTCGCAGAGTGGTGTTCACAAGGGAAATAAGCTAGGTCATCACAGTCTACTCTTACACCAGGAAGAGGAAAATATTTCAGGCTTATATGCCAAGGCTTTCCTGCCCCTAAACTGTCCAGAGTTGCCTTAGTATTGATTATCTTAACTTAATTATTACAAAGTTTGCTGGTAATGCTTTTGTATTAAGAGTAAAAGACAATCCTTGAGAGCTGCAAACATGAGCCCAGCGATCCAGGAGATCAAGTTAATAATTCTGGATATCAAGAGATCCACGATTAGTCAATTCCAACCTGTTTTCCTTTGATGCCTTAATCAAGGTTTAGTTATAGTTAACCTACTTTCAAAATGCTTACTTCCACCCTCCCTTCAAGAATCACCCTGAGCATTTCCTCCACTCTCTAAGTTTAGGAATTTAGGACTTTCCCCCAAGAAAGGCACTGTAGAGAACAAAAATATGACATCTCAAAGACACTTGGCCATTTCAAATAGGAAAGAAAAATTTGCATCCAAACAGGCCAAATATTGCACTCACTGGTAATGTAATCATTTTTCTGACTTTGAATTCCTTTTCCCAAGTGACTAAATAAAGTCTTTATTCTAACCTTTCGGCACTAGGCAGTTTTTCTCCTGCTTTAGTTTCCTGTACAACCTCCAGAAGAGTCTTCCTCGGCCCTGTTACCTGTTTCTTCCATCACTCTGTTGCTCACTGGATTGGTTTTTACATTAGTGTGTTTTGACAGCACACAATGGTTTCCTCAGTTACACAACAGACTCAGTGCCAATAAACTTTTTTTTAGGTAATGTAAAGCATATTTGAGCACAAGAATGATTGCATTTTCATGGCTAAAAATAAACAGTTGTTTTTAATTTTCCATGAGAATGCTGGCTCTTAGCACAAGGGGCCACCTTCTACCTGGTGAACTCTTTATGCCAAAGTCATCACTACGTGGCTGGAAATGTGAAATTCAAGTTTTCCTTATGTAACATAAAGGGAAAAGCCCATAGGCAAATCTCTCTTTAATTCCATCGTATCACTGCTCGTGCACAGTGCTTTTAAAACAGAGTGTAACAAACATACCCTAACAGAGAAACAAGTCCTACCCTAGCTAATTTACATAAAAAGACTATCTTTATTTTTATAGTAACAAAAAAAGCTAGGATTATCTCATTTAATCCTTATACCATCATTATGAAGTGGGTAATATTATGCTCACAAAAGGAAGTTAATCATTTCTTATTTTCCACAGACACCACAAGCTCAGGAGGCTACATCAGCGTTTCTTATTGGAGGCATTTTCTTTTCCTTCAGATTTTGTTTTTGACTGTTAAGGTAGCTTGTTATAGCTACAAACAATCGATCAAGCCTAAAAGGGCATTTATAAACCACCTACATCTACATTTTTTTCTTACTGTTGATGGATTTAAAAAGCCGTTTCAAGATGAAATCTTACGAGTCTTTTTCATGTCTTCTGAGGGCTGAGATATAACTTTGAAGTAGAGCCCAAACATGAAGATCATGAAGATGGCTTCTTCTTCAAATGATGTTATCTTAAAAACTTGAAAAAGACAAAAAAAAAAAAAAAAGAAAAGAAAAAGAAAAAAGAAAGAAAAGAAAGAAAAAAAGAGAGCAAGCGAGCCAAGGGAACTTGATTCAGACAAACCTGGTTCAAAGTGATTATTCAACAAATGTAAGCTGTTATCATCTTGTCCTCCATCATTCAAATATGTCCTATATAGATCTTCCATTAATTTCAAATATCTAATGATCTACACCATCAAATAATATGAAGGTGATGTTTAGCAGGTCATTGGCTAAGACAGGCTCTACCTCAGTCTCTAATAGAGAAGGAAAGACAAGTAGCATTTACTAACACCCACAGTATGCTTCATATTGTTGCCAGAAATTTCAAATGCACCATCTATTGATGCATGGAATCCTTTCAACATTCTTAGAAGGCAAGTGTTATCTTAACTTTTCATTTTAGGAAAATGAAGCTGAGAGTGGTTAAGTATCTTGCTTAAGGTAATATTCATACCATGGGGAGGATCATTATAGTTGACCAGTTAAATACGTGAATTGAAGGTAATATCACAGATCCCTGCTACTCAAAATGTGGTCCACTGACCAGCATCGCTGGCATTACCTGGGAGCTTGTTAGAAATGCAGCGCCTCAGGCCTCACCCTGTCCCTACGGAAGCAGAAGCTGCATTTTTCACGTGGATCTCCTGGCGATTTCTGCGAACATTAAGGCTTGAGTACTACTGTTATAGAAAAGACTCAAGCACCCATATCCACTACCTCTGTCATTTTACCAGTGAGGAAATACATTAAAAAGCATAATCACTTTATGAGCAAATAAATATTAACTTTTTCAAGTATAAAATATCAAAACTCATCATTTCAAGGCCGCAAGCCAGTTTTTTTTTTCAAAATTTGGTAGAGTTTCCAAAATAAGCAGAGCCAATAAGAACTAGCAAGTAACAAGATGAAAATATAAAGGTCATGAGGCCAAAGAAGGAGCCTTTATTCAGAGGTATCAGTGGCTTTTAAATGCAAACTAAAATTGGGAGTTAAATGGGCTCTTACTGACTTACCCAAATGAGATACATTAATAGTTAACACTGATTGAACATTTAATATGATATGTATTACCTCATTTAATCCCCACAATGACCCTGTGAATGAGTACTGATATTGTTATTATTATCTGTTTTAGCAGTTAGGATATCAACTATCCTATGAAAGGATTATCAAAGAACTATCAAAATCACAGAGCTGGGAAGTTACCGAGTTGGGGCTGGAATCCCAGGCTTCCTATCCCAGGGCTGAGCTCATCCCCATAGTGTTATTCTGTCTCATAACATAGGAGACATATTTAGGGAAAGCAGCCACCCAAAAGTAAGATAGAACACAAGGGACCCGTAAGCAACTCCTTCACTGAAATGAGCCTGGGAGTGTGAAGAGCAGAGGATGGAGAGCCTTGCTTCTGAAGGCCTTGGTCACACCCTCACACTGTTCAAAGTGGAAGAGATTCATTAACTTTTTATCATTATATAAGATACTACTTATTTCTTTAAATCTCACCTCAACCCCCAAAACTGAACGTTAGCAGGAGAACACTTTTGGCCAATAAGAAAACAGAAAATAAAATTAAAATGGTAGATTCAGTTTCCTGCAATACCTCAGTTTCATGCAAAGACAGTGGCTCTTTGAAACTCATAATAAAACTTTTAAACATCCCAGAAATATCTATAAAAACATAAATTTTACTGTTTATCTTTCCTTTTATAAAATGGTACATGTTCATTATGGAAATTTTTTAAAAAGACAAAATTATGCCGAAAAAAATGAGAAATCCTTTATATTCATGCAACTGACAGAAACCAGTTAGTACATTGTTATACTGCCTTTCAAATTTATTTCTATATAGTTTTATTTTTGCATATTTTGGTTTGTAGTCATATTACACATAAAATTTTGTACCCAATTTTTCCCTTTAACTTTATGTGTTTGGCATTTACCTCTTATTATAAACCCTGCATGACAGCTCATTTAAAAGTGAGTTAGTAATCGCTTGAGCAGACATATGGCAACTTAAGCAATTTTTATCCCATTGATGAGATTTGTAGGTTGTTTCTAATTTTTCCCCTTTGTAAAGAGTTCAGTGAACTTTTTGGCTCAAATATTTTTTATTATATATCGGCTTGTTTGGATAGATGTTATTTCAAATGATACAATTATTTGATGCATTTGCCAAATATCTTTCTAAAATAATTAATAATTTGGAAGCTCAGAGCACTATGCTCTCCCAATAATTCTATAATAAATTTATCAAAGCCACAATTTTCATCAAGATAGCTCTGCATGTAGATTGACTAATTACTGTTGTTTCCTTATCAATGGTTCTACAGTTCAGCTCTTTATGAAGATGTGATGGTTAATGAGAAACCGATTAAGTTTGTATCTGTGGATTAGATAGCAGCAAGACTCTAGATATTTGGTCCTGAATAAAATAAGGATGCGTTTCTTTTGCATTTGCTGATAATATTTGTTTAGCTTGCCTTGTATGTTAAGATTTTCCTAATTAATTAGTAAGAAAGATTTCACACATACACACCTTCTTCATTATAGAAATTTGCAATAAAAATCCCAAGGAGTCCCTCCATTTCATTTATTGCTATTTTATCTTAATTTTATTATAGTTTCCAGGAAAAAAAATTTAATTTCATAAAATAGAGGTTAAATGAGAAACATTCTTTCAAAAGCCAGTTATTGGCAGCCCCCTAATTTTTGCCACTACTTCTTTAGCCTTTGCAACTCTTTAAAAAAATACAAGGAATGCAAGTTTATTGTAAAATAACAAAAATATTAATAAATGAGTAGAAGCAATCCATGATATTATAATTCAGAAATAAATAGCTAAAATTGTACTGTATAAATTCCAGGTATTTTTATGAGTACCTAATTATATGTTTGATTTTTAAGTATAACCATTCTCTATATATTTTTTGACAGCTTTCTTCACTTAAGAGTATGTAGTCAGGAAAATATATCAATGCACATAAGTATGTTTTGTAATATAATGAGTACATAATACAATATATAGACATCCCACTATTCATTTTATCCATTGTCTATTGTTGGACAGAAATTATGCATTTTTTATTTACTTGTAACTTTGCATTAAGTGGCTTTATTCCTAAATTTTTGCTACATGCTGAATTATTTTCTCAGACAAAATTCCTTGAAATATAAATACTGTGTCAAAGAGGAACCATATTTAAAAAAATCAACAATAATATTTAAATATCCAATATCTTTTAACTGTAGAAAATTAGCAAATAGAAATAACCAAATGCAAAAATATTGAAAACAATAATAATAATTCTACCACGTGCACACAACCATGTCTGGGTTAGTGCTTTTTTCCCTGTATCTTTTCTATTTAGCTTTATGTAAATATGTTTAATATAATTTTTCTTATATATGAATCTCTCTATACATTTCATATATATATATGTATGTATATCTACCCACAAAAAAGGCATTTTCAACAGGCTTACCACATAGTGGATAATTGTAAATACTTATTGAATTAATGAATAAATGAATAAAAATAGGATAATTTTGTAGATGCTAGATTATAACCTAATATTTTTACTTAAAATATCTTTGGCATCTATTCATGTTAATAGTTGTCACCCACAACATTTCAATAATGATTTAATGGAATTTATAATGTACAAATAAGCCATCTCGGAAATAACAGAACAATTAAGACAAAGCATACCAAAGCTAAATTTATTGGAAAATTTAGAGCACTAACTGTATTTGTTGTAAAATAAAAAGGAATTAAAATAATTGAAATCAGTACTCCACACAAGAAGTCAGAGAATGCATAATTAAATCAATACATGAAGAAAGGAGCAAGGAATTAATAGCAACATAGACTTTAATAAACTGGAAAACCAACTAATTTAGAGTGTACACACACAAGAGCTGGATCTTTGAAAAACAAAACAAAAGAATCAACTCCCCCAAATAAATAGAATAATCAGAAGAACACGACCATTCTGAGTTCTGAGTTCTAACATAAAAACCTTAATTAAATACAAATACACCTTAAGAAGGTGGCTATAACCCAAGATGCAAATGGGATTACAAAATCATAAGAGACTACCATATGGAAATCTATGCTAATAGACTTGATGATTTTGGTGAAGCATATGACTTTCAAGGGAGTTATGAGTTAAAATTTATTTATGAGCAAGAAAAAAAACTGAATAGACCAATGACTTTGAAAATTTTAAAAACCCATCCATAAAAACCCTAGAAGAAAACCTAGGCATTACCATTCAGGACATAGGCATGGGCAAGGACTTCATGTCCAAAACACCAAAAGCAATGGCAACAAAAGACAAAATTGACAAATGGGATCTAATTAAACTAAAGAGCTTCTGCACAGCAAAAGAAACTACCATCAGAGTGAATAGGCAACCTACAAACTGGGAGAAAATTTTCGCAACCTACTCATCTGACAAAGGGCTAATATCCAGAATCTACAATGAACTCAAACAAATTTACAAGAAAAAAACAAACAACCCCATCAAAAAGTGGGCAAAGGACATGAACAGACACTTCTCAAAAGAAGACATTTATGCAGCCAAAAAACACATGAAAAAATGCTCATCATCACTGGCCATCAGAGAAATGCAAATCAAAACCACAGTGAGATACCATCTCACACCAGTTAGAATGGCAATCATTAAAAAGTCAGGAAACAACAGGTGCTGGAGAGGATGTGGAGAAATAGGAACACTTTTACACTGTTTGTTAGTGGGACTGTAAACTAGTTCAACCATTGTGGAAGTCAGTGTGGCGATTCCTCAGGGATCTAGAACTGGAAATACCACTTGACCCAGCCATCCCATTACTGGGTATATACCCAAAGGACTATAAATCATGCTGCTATAAAGACACATGCACACGTATGTTTATTGCGGCATTATTCACAATAGCAAAGACTTGGAACCAACCCAAATGTCCAACAATGATAGACTGGATTAAGAAAATGTGGCACATATACACCATGGAATACTATGCAGACATAAAAAATGATGAGTTCATGTCCTTTGTAGGGACATGGATGAAATTGGAAATCATCATTCTCAGTAAACTATCGCAAGAACAAAAAACCAAACACCACATATTCTCACTCATAGGTGGGAATTGAACAATGAGATCACATGGACACAGGAAGGGGAATATCACACTCTGGGGACTGTGGTGGGGTGGGGGGAGTGGGGAGGGATAGCATCGGGAGATATACCTAATGCTAGATGACGAGTTAGTGGGTGCAGCACACCAGCATGGCACATGTATACATATGTAACTAACCTGCACAATGTGCACATGTACCCTAGAACTTAAAGTATAAAAAAAAAAAGACAAAATTAGGTGAAATAAAGCATATAAGGTGTTTAGCACAAAAAATAAAAAATAAAAAAAAATAAAAACCCATCATATAACTAACTCTTGGGAAAAAAAACAGCCAGACAGTCTCATAGGTGCAATATTTCAACTCTTCAAAGAATGAATGATTTTTCTAATATCTAAACTCTTGCAGAGAATAGGAAAGTAAGCGTCATCATTTTGTGCAGCTAGCACTAGTGTCATAGAGAAATCTGACAAAGATAACCCAAAGGTAAGAACCACAGACCCGTTTAATTTATGAAAGTAAATACACAAACTATAGATAAAATTACTTGCATTGAAACACTAAATTAGAATAATACATGATAACCAATTATATTTTATTACACAATTTTAAAGAGGATTCTACATTGTGAAATATATTAAATACTGGCTATGCATTATCATCATTATTATTTTGCAATAGTCTGGAAATAACAATAGTGCTATGATACTGAGAGATCCTAGATTTAACTGGAAACTTTTTCTTAATTCTATTGTCACAGAATCTTGAGATCTCACATGGAGAAGTCAAGATTATTTGAATGAGTTCTCTGGGTTCAAAAATGTCTCAACTAGGGGTAAAGTTATCAGTAGCACATGTATTATAAGCTAACTTGATAATTCTTACATTGTTTATCATGTAATCTGTGTTTTGATAGTGATGAAGAATATTCATTGCACTTCATTAAGAGAGAATATTTTTGTTTCTCTTCAATAATCGTTCAAAAAAATCTGAGGCAAGTTTTGCTTCTTATAATGGTGAGAAAACTTTTTTAGACTAACTATACCCCTCCTCACTGAGAGGTGAAGCCAGACTTCTGGGTTGGGTGGGGACTTAGAGAACTTTTCTGTCTTACAAGAGGATTGTAAATCGCACCAATCAGCATTCTGTAGCTAGGATTGTAAAATGCGCCAATCAGTGCTCTGTGGCTAACTAGAGGTTTGTAAAATACGCCAGTCAGTGCTCTGTAAAAACGCACCAATCAGCGCTCTGTGGCTAGCTAGAGGTTTGTAAAATGGACCAATCAGCACTCTGTAAAATGGACCAATCAGCGCTCTGTAAAATGGACCAATCAGTGCTCTGTAAAATGGACCAATCAGCAGGACATGGTGGAGACAAATAAGAGAATAAAAGCTGGCACCCCAGCCAGCAGCTGCAACCCCCTTGGGTCTCCTTCCACGCTGTGGAAGCTTTGTTCTTTCGCTCTTCACAGTTAATCTTGCTGCTGCTCACTCTGGGTCCATGCCACCTTTAAGAGCTGTTAACATTTCACTGCGAAGGTCTGCAGCTTCATTCTCGAAGTCAGCAAGACCAAGAACCCACCGGAAGAAACTGACTCTGGATACACCACCACAGATAACAATTACAAGCTCTAGACATAATATTTCTTAAAAACCAATTATTTGAAGATATTGGAGCGTGACAAAATGTGGAAAGAAACAAGATTGAACTCTTGAAATAAGTGTACCACACTCCCTCGAGGAGACCATTTTTAGATTACTTTTCCCCTGAGGTACTTTCCAGTTCATGTGACATCTCAAACAGTATTATTAGCATGTGGTGTCAAGAGATGAAGTTGGTGCTGCCAGAGTGGCTGAAATTTAAAGAGGGGAATCCTACAATGAAGACAGCCTCAGAGAAAGTCCCCAGATTAGCTTATAGACACCTTTTAATCCTTGGCCAATCCCAAATTGCACAAGCACAGAGGAGACTTCAGGGGGCTCACCAACAACAGCTGGGGGCTGAAAGAACTGCAGAAACTTTACCTACTGCCTACCACAGGAGATCCAGTTTGGAGTTTATGGCCTGTCAAAAGTTGAGAGGTTTACCAAACGATTTGGGCTTTCCATACACCTGTTCAGCAAAGTGAAACACCAAAACTCTTCAAGTTACAGTGATTTGACAGTAGTTTACCTGCCAGAAAAATAACCAACACTTTATGGAGGAAGATATAGAAATCAAAATCTCTGTATCATCCACAATGTCCAGTATTAATATAAATATGGAAAGAAAAAATAAATCGTAGACTCATAATCAAAAAATAAAGCAGTCACCATAAGTTGACTTGAGATCATTCAGATGTTGGAATCAGCTCACAAAATATTTTAAAGCAGCTGTTTTAAATGTATTAAGGAATTTTGATTGGGAGTAAATTGAACATATATATCAATATTAGTGTTACAGGATCTTTGGTTGTCATTTTTCTGGCTGAAAAACTTTGCAGCCAGTGGTGCCTCCATCTGAGTTTTGCTCAGGCCCACTGGGTTCATTTTGCCCACAGCCTCGCAGGCTGTGCTTGGCTCATGCTACCGACCTGGGTCCTGAGCCTGCCAAGGGCAAGTCAGGCACGAAATGGTGAGAGGTGTGCAAGTGAGCATGGGGTCCGGCCACTGCCCACAGTCAGATATACTGGCTGCTGCAGTGGGGCAGGCAGCTCCAGGTGCCAGCACAGGCACCAGCTCTCTGCAAGGCTGTGGCCAGACCAGGTGCACCACAAGCGGCTTCCACAGCTGGCACTGGGGAACACAGTGGCATCCAGAAGCTTGGAGATGCCAGGAACTGCAAGGCCCCAAAGAGGGAGTCATGGTCTTGGCACAGGGAACTCCCAGGTATGGGCTCCCCAAAGGGCCACAGCTCTTACTTCCTTCTCTTCATCTTCAACGTGGCAAGCAGGGGGCATGTTTCAGCCCTGTTGGTGTTACAGCTTTTTTGGCCCTGCCACTTGATGGGTCTTGAGTTCTTGTCCTGCAACTAGGAAGAATGAGGTATGCAGACAAGTGGTGGGGTGAGCAGGATGAAGAGGAGCTTTATTGAGCAAGAGAATAGGTAAGTCTCCTGCAGGGGGCAGCTCCTTTCCACAGCCAGGGCGTCCTAACGAGTGTTCAGCTCCTAGGAGACCCAATGAGTGGTTTGCTGCTTTCTGTAGGCAGGTAATCCCATCATGTCTGCAGCTCTCAGCAGACGGGGGGTCCTGGAGTGGGTTGCTCCTCTCTGCAGGCAGATCATTCCATAATCTCTGCAGCTCTCAGCAGAGAGGAGGCCCTGAGGTGGGTAGCTCCTTTCTGCAGCAGGTCATCCTGACATTGCCCAGCTCTGGCTGAGCCTGGGGCTTTTATGGGCCTAAGAGGGGAGGACGTGCACGCCAGTTGGTCCATGGGTGGCCATGAGTGGGCCCAGAAAAGGCACCACAAGTTCCCACTCCAGTCCACGGGACTGATAGCCTGGCCCCCAGCCTTCAGGCCCTCCCTGGCCTGAAGGTGGGGCTTCTCTGGGGACTTGCCCCCTTCTGTCCAGGAGCCTGTTTGCCTCTCACTGCTGTTCATGGTGCCCAGGCTGTTCATGCCAAGAGGTGTCTGCAGGCCAGGGCTGAGTTGCTCTCAGTCCCCCCTTGGCTTCCCTTCCATGCTCATCAGTGCCCAAAGTCCAGAGGGGGTGAGGCAGCAGGGGACTGGTGTGTCAGCACTGCCTTGAGCGTGCACACACCTGGCCAGGCTGTGACAGCACCCAGGCTCAGCCCAGCCTTTGCTCTAAGATCAGAGCAAGCACTGACAGCAGGAAGAAGCCAGGCAGTGGAAGCAGGCACTTGCAAGCCTGTGAGGATAGGGGAGGCCTTCATGGGCCTCCAAAGTGCAGGAATGCCTGGGTCCACAGCCACAGTTTGGGTGGCTGCAGCTGTGACTGGGAGGGTAGGGCTCCTGCCTGCTCCCAGGCCCCAAGAGCACAAGGATGCCCAGGTCCACAGCCATGGCTTGGGCAGCTGCAGCAGCACCCTGAGAGCTTCCACCCCAAGTCAGAAAGGGCAGGGATCATGCTTGTCCCTGGCTCCTGCCAGCTCCACGGAGTGTGTAGTCCTGGCTGCACTTCCCTGCTACAGTCAGCATGATGGCAGTGGCCACTCCAGATGGCCCACCACTGCCATCATTTCACATCTATAAATATGGCAAATTTTTCAATTTATTTCCGTATGAGCTCATGGCTTTCAATAGAGACACATAGAAATATATTTATATATACATACCAACGACATACACGCATATGTATGTATACATTCTTAAACTCTGTCCATTGAAAAGGCTTAGAAGCAATGACATATGAGAAGCAATGGGCAAGCTAGCACTAAACCTTGGTTTCTAAATATTATTCTCTGTGATAAGGGGCTAGTTTGAGAAAAGGCTGATTCCAGATCTGGGCAAGAAAATTTCATAATGAGCCTAAAATATGGTATTGTAACAAAAAGCAAAGAACTACTCAAAGTATTATGAGGATATTTAAAAAGGACATAGCAACTAGCTTGAAGGAGTCCCTACTTCCCAAGTCTGGCAATTTGAGAATCAAAACAACGAATGAAAATAATGTATTTTAACTCATTCAATTAAATAAGAATCCATGATTATATATATATGTATGCATATATAGATAGATAGATATATATATGTATGCATATATATAGATTGATAGAGATATATATATACACAGAGAGAGAGAGAGAGAGAGAGACAGAGAGGGAGAGGGAGAGAGACAGAAAGAGAAAAATGGAGAATAACCTGCTACAGTGAAAACAATGAAAGGAAGAGTTGTCTCTGCAGGGGAGGCAGGCTGGGAAGAGACACGGAGGAGCTTCCTGGGCTGATGGAAGTGTCTATATATTGAATATAGAATAAGAACTAATAAATATAGAAGGAATGATGTCAGAAAATCATCAATGATGCAAAATGTTATAGATGAAAACATGATAATGAACAGAATATTTACAAAGACATTTCTTATTTATCACAAAGGGAAAATTAGTAACTTTATAGTGGAGAAATCTGGAAGATATCAGTTAACATCAATATTGGGACAAGTGACAGTGTATATCTCCTGGTATGATATACCAGTGAGGACACAACATAACTTCCATAATATTCCTGTCAAAAATAAATAATGTGAATCCAATCATGATAAAACATCAGACAAACCCAAACGGAGAGATATTTATAAAATAACTGATCTGTGCTCTTAAAAAAAAAAGGTCACTCATCAAAGCATTCAAAAACATAAATTAGGGAAAGGACACCCTATTCAATAAATGATGCTGGGAAAACTGGCTAGTCACATGCAGAAGAATGAAACTGGATCCCTGTCTCTTACCCTATTCAAAATTTAACCTAAGATGGATTAAAGACTTTAAGACCTGAAATCATAAAAATTCTAGAAGAAAACCTAGGAAAAACTGTCCTAGACATTGGCCTAGGCAAAGAATTTATGACTAAGATCCCGAAAGCAAATGAACAAAAATAAAAATAAATAAATGGGATCTAATTAAACTAAAAAGCTTCTGCACAACAAAAGAAATAATCATTAGAGTAAACAGACAACTACAGAATGAGAGAAAATATTTGCAAATTATGCATCTGACAAAGGACTAATATCTAGAATCGACAAGGAACTCAAACAGATAAGCAAGAAAAAACTAATCCCATTAAAAAGTGGGCAAAGGATATGAATAGACATTTCTCAAAAGAAGATATTCAAATGGCCAACAAACATGAAAAAATGTTCAACATCACTCATCATCAGGGAAATGCACATTAAAGCCGTAATGAAATACCACCTTACCCCAGCCAAAATGGTCATTAATAAAATGTCAAAAAACAGTTGATGCTTGTGTGGATGTGGTGAAAAAGGAATGCTTATACATTGCTGGTGGGAATGTAAATTAGTACAACCTCTATAGAAACCAATATGGAGATTTCTCAAATAACTAGAAGTAGATCTACCATTCAATCCAGCAATCCTGCTTCTAGGTATCTACCCAAAGGAGAAGAATTCATTATATAAAAATATACCTGCATGTATATGTTTATTGCAGAACAATTCACAAATGCAAAGATATGGAATCAACCCAAGTGTCCATCAACTGATGAGTGGATAAAAAAAATGTGGTATATGTATACTGTGGAATACCACACAGCTATAAAAAAGAATGAAATAATGTCTTCTGCAGCAACTTGAATGAAACAGAAGGCCATTATACTAAGTGAAGCAACTCAGGAAAAGAAAACCAAATACTACATGTTCTTGCTTATAAGTGGAAGCTAAGCTATAAGTATACAAAGGCATACAGAGTGGTATAATGGACATTGGGGACTCGGAGGAAGGGTGGGAGCGGGGTGACAGATGAAAAACTACCTATCGAGTGCAATGTACATTACTTGAGTTATGGGTGCAGTAAAATCCTAGACTTCACCACTACACGATTGATCTGTGTAACCAAAAACCACCTGTTTTCTTAAAACTGTTGAAATTTAAAAAAAGAAAAGAAAATGCCACCCATGAAAGACAAAGATTGAGGAAATGTTCCAGGTGAGAGAAGACGCATGCAAGACATGACAAGTAAATGCAATTTGTGACCTTGGATAAGATCCTGGATGTGGAAAATAAAAAAGTTATAATGGACATTATTGAAACAATTGATAAAACCGCCCTGTGGACTTTGTATTAGAAAATGACGTTATATCATTATTAAATTTCTTGGTTTTAATAAATGTTCTCTAGCAAATTATTGTTCTTCAGAGTTACCAGAATTTAACCAATTTACTAATGGTTTCAAAGAATAGTATGTAGATATAGATATGGGTATAGATTAGATAGATAGATAATAGATAGGAAGTTAGATATAATGAAAAAGCAATAGAGTAAAATGTAAACTATTGATGAATCCGAGTAAAGGGTGTACATGAATGTTTTGCACTATTTTTTGCAACTTTTCTGTAACTTTCAAGTTTATCGAATTTAAAAGTTATAAAATTTGGCACAAAGACTGTGGGCAACTGGAGTTTTAAAATACATTTAAATATATACCTCCTCTATGGCCCAGGATTTCCACCCTTAGATATTTTCCTAAGAGAAATGAAAACATACTCATCATTTTGAACATATTTTCAAATAATGACAACAGGCATCCTAAAGAGTTGTCCAGAAATATTTACTGCAGCTATATTTATAATAATAAAAAATTTGTAAACAACCCAAATGTTCACCAACAGAAGAATGAATTAAAAATTTTGATATAGTTATACAATAGAACACTACTTGGCAATAAAAAGGAATGAACTAATATGTGAGACAATCTGGTCGAATCTCAGAAACAGTATATTTAAAAAATAAGCCAAAACCAAAAATGACATACCATATGATTCCATTTATATGAAATAGTAAAACAGGCAAAATTAATCTGTAGTGGTAGACATTAGAACAGTGGTTGCCTATTTGTGGAAGAACTTTCTGGCATGATGGAAATGTTCTATTTTTTTCATTGTGGTGGTCACATGAATATATGTAACTCATAGAATTATATAATTAATATCTGTGCATTTTGATAGGTGTAAATGATACCTCAGTTTTAGAAAGTAATCTGGAAGTGTAGCATTTTGCATATTTGGGAAATATTGCAGATAATGACAACAGGCGTCCTAAATTCATTATATATTCTTAAGATATTACCAGACCAGTCTAGCCTCTGAATTTTTTACTTACATCGAGATTTCAAAGAGTTTCTAATTCCCAAGATTGAAGATGATCCCCTGAGCACTAATAGGAAAGAAAAAGGAAAAATTGTAGTAATTTGACATTATTCCTGGAAAATAAACAAAAAATCCATTGAAAACTTGTTAACAACAGTGACAATTAAGGAAGCCAGTTACAAAATGATATTTTAAGAAAGTAATAGCTTTTTCTATAAAACAGAAGCTATCAAGATATGAGGGAAAAAATACATATGCCAAAATATAAAATATTTAGCAATAAATTTAAAGGAAATATATAGAATGTATTTGAAAAAAACTATTGAACTCTACTAACAGGCATAAAAGAATAGAGAAACAGACAATGTTCCTAGATAAAAAGAATCACTATGGTAAAAATGCCAATTCTCCCTAAATTAACATAGAAAGTACCTTCCTAATCAAGATCTCAATATGATTGTTCTTTGACCTTCACACGATTATTATCTGTATCCATAAAGGTACAATGAACCTGTTACCAGACTATTATAGACCAAGAACAAAATAGAAATTCCAGAAACAGTTCTAACTAGATATTTGGATTCAGAATATAATTTTGCTCTTTCAAAAAGTGCAAAGCGGATAAAGGATAGGGCTTTCCAGTATATATTGTTGGAACAACTGGCTATTTAAGAAGAAAATAATAAATTGAGATTCCTACAGTCCACCCTGCCATAAAGTAAATTCCAGAATGGCTGAAAGTAAAAGGTAAAGCTATAAAAGCATCAAAAGAATAGTTGAATATTTATACAATTTTAGACTATAGCAAAAACCATATCAAAAACAGAAATAATGTTTTCTGACATAACTGAACATTGATAGATTTGAATATATAAAAATTATATTTCCATAGGTTTAAAAATATAATTAAGTGCAAAAAACAAACAAACTGGGAACAATTCACGACATCTATACTAGACAAAATACATTAATGTCTTTAATATATAAAAATATTTTCCAAACCAAAGAGATTCACGCATCTCAAACCTGGTTTCTCAACCTGGACACTATTGACACTTTGGGCCAGATAATTCTTTGGTTTGTGGGGCTATCCTGTGCATTTTAGCAGCATCCTTGGCTTCTATCTGCTAGCTGCCAGGAGCATCCCTTCATCGTGACGAGCAAAAATATCTCCAGACATTGCCAAATGTCCCCCAAGAAGACAAAATCACTCCTAGTTGAGAACCAGTGGTCTAGAAAGAAACATTCATATTTTTTCTCTGCAAGGTGGGACTGGCAGGATGGGGGCCTGGGGGAGGTAGATTTAAAAAATGGACATCTCAGTCTGTCTTCTAAGTTTATATAAGCCTTACAATTCTGCGGGTGTTAATGTAGTTCCATTAATTGTAATAACTAATATTTAATTGGTTCTTGCCCCCTCTCATTCAGACAAGACCTCCACCCTCTGCAAAACATCTTCCCAGGATTATGGGAAGTGCCCAAGATGTGGTCACGGGTGTACCCCAGCCAGTTGGCTTCTGTGGTACTCTGCCGCTGCGCCTGCCTCCACTTCTGTGGTTCATCCCCAACTCCCATGGAAGTTGGAGCACTTTCACGGAACCCTGCGGTTCTTTCCAACATGCAGCAGCCACCAGCCACAGTCACCTGCAACCACAAATCAGCAAAGCCCCACAGCCCCGAATCTCCACTGAGGTTTGTAATGAAGTGGGACTTCAAGTTTAAGTCTTTCTCCGAGGCTATTACAGCCTGCCAGTAGGGGCTCTCCATCTGCACTGCTCAAACCATTATGCTCTATAACTGTTTTCAGTGTAAGGCTCTTTATGCTTTGTTAGTAATCTCTTGGTCTCCGGAGCCCAGAGAGTGACAGATTCGTGACAGACCCCTGTTCACTCCTCGTTGCCTCTCCCCTGTGCTGAGAGGGCTTCTCATTAGCTCACGTGCATCCCCTGTGCTGCTTCTCCCCTCAGGATGCCCTCTTCATCTAGAGGTTTCTTGAGGGAACCTGCCTGGCTCACTCACCTAACAAGCTAAGAAATGTCTGAACCGTCTTTAAATTCAAGCCAGGAGCCTAGAAGTAGTCCTAGGGAAAACGAAACAAAACAAAACAAAACCAACAAACAAACAAACACGACTGGAAAGAAATACATGGAGAAGTTAACAGGAGGGCTCCTTGGAGAGATGGTTAATTCTGGGGCTGGCCTGGGAAGGATGAGATGAGGCTGAAGCACCTTGCTGTGCCGGAACATCAGGACATGCTCAAAAAGTGATGAGGCCAGGGCCTGATGGAAGAGGCTCCCAACAACCAAACCTGCCAAGGTTTGAGCACCAAAAAAACAGCAACAGTGATTCTGTAACCCATGAGAATAAAAGAATCAGTCCATGATGACATAGGTAAGTAAATAAAGAGAAATACATAGAAAGCTTCTTTTTACAGTAGAATTTCAACTAATAAATATCCAAGAGATGATGGGGAAAATGTTGAAGTGGTTTATCACATAGATGAGACCATGGATTTTTTTTCTTTTTTCTGATCACCCTTTCTAATTATTTTTATTTTTTTGCAATGAATAATTGCTTGTATAATAAAAATGCAAAAAGTCACCTGCAGTAGGTCGCCTGTGAAGATATGTTCTTATTGTATCTCTCATGAGTGATATTTGTCTCCTACTCTTATGCTAATGAATTTTTGATAGGCCCTATCTTGCATTTCTTTTTCCTATTTACGTATTTTAGAAAGAGGACAGGACAGGTGCTTCCCAGCAGGGCCACCCTGCACAAAGGCACCCAGCAGGCTGCAGAGTGAGGCTGAAAGTTAACCCCTGATCTTTGCGTTAAACTGTGATGACTGGTGCAGGGTTGCATCTGCCCATAAGGCCACTGTTTCCTAACTCACACATGATTCTGTCCTAGCTGCTGTGTCCTTCAAAATAGTCTGTGTGGGTTTACCTGGTTGCTGCTAGAATTCTTCTTTTTGATCTCAAGGTCAAAGCCTGGTGGCATGAACAGCATTACCTGTTCAGCCATGCGTCACTAAAGGTGTGAGGAGGTTGAGATCAAGAGCAGTCTAGTTAGGAAGTGTCATCTCTTCAAGTTTCCTCCCCTGAGTTTGTTGAACATGCAGGGCATGAGGTCACCTTCCTCATCTGATTTTCTCATTCTCTATTCCAAATACATGGCATGGCTGTGGCCAGATTCTTGCCACTCTAGGAGGTGAGTGGAAGGATGTCCAGTTGCTTTAGGAAACTGTTCTTCCATCACTGAGAAGCCAGGCCAGCTCACAATTTATGTTTCATGAGGATTGCTTGTTCTTTCAGAAGTCACTGACAAATGTTGGTCCCTACTGGCAATGAGGTAGCTCTGCATCTTTTCTCAGAACCACTCTGACAGGTAACTCTTGCCTCTCTCTAATTCAGAGATGTTGGTGAAATACTCCTCTGCTCCGTTTACTCTGCATCACTTTCTAGGAAAGAAAAGTGATGAGTCAGCTCTTGACACTGTGCCTTCAGTGTGATCCCCCTACATTCTAGAAAACAGCAATGCCTCAAAGCTGATTCTCAACGCTGCTACAGGCTTTTTCTCTATTTGGGGTTTCTATTGATTCTTTCCATCATTATCTTTCCTAAAAGGGCAGCGTAGAAAGGGGAATAGTTGCACAAAGGGGTATTTTAAGAATAATTCGTGGCCGGGCGCGGTGGCTCACGCCTGTAATCCCAGCACTTTGGGAGGCCGAGGTGGGCGGATCACGAGGTCAGGAGATCGAGACCACGGTGAAACCCCATCTCTACTAAAAATACAAAAAATTAGCCGGGCGCAGTGGCGGGCGCCTGTAGTCCCAGTTACTCGGGAGGCTGAGGCAGGAGAATGGCGTGAACCCGGGAGGCGGAGCTTGCAGTGAGCCGAGATTGCACCACTGCACTCCAGCCTGGGCGACAGAGCGAGACTCCGTCTCAAAAAAAAAAAAAAAAAAAAGAATAATTCGCCTTTAGGTGTGTGCTTCCAGAAGACACTGGTGGAGAAACCACTTCTGTGGGAGAAAAAGGACAGTGGCCTCTAGGGTGAGAACTCAAGGTGTCAGCAGCACCTACATAAAGCAAGACACCAGCCATGTGCCACCGCACTGCCACCAGGAGACAGGTCCTGCTTGTGTTGATCCCTGGTGACATGACCAGAACCAAAACAAACGAACAAACAAACAAACAAACAAACAACCTTAAAGTAGGTAAAGATCTTGAAGGTGGCAAAATGATGCCAATCCAAGAAGAAACCTAATTCCTAATGTGAAATGGATACACTGACCCTGCCAACCAAGGGCATTGTCTTTCCCAGTTTGAACAAAACCACAATCCATTAACTCCAGTATTGATGATTTTCTTCTATTCTAGGCCCTGAGCTCTTTTTGGGTCAACTGCAGCTGCAACTCTAGAGCGACAATAAGGATGTGTTTGAGGTGCTTAGGGAGGAGGAGGATGGAGTGAGAAGGTGACAACATTCAGCCAGGTGCCCCCAAAACATGGAGGCAAGAGGAAGAGAATGTGTCCAAGTGCAAGGTCTGCAGGCAGTGCAGGGCAGCTACCAGCAGGGCCCATTTTTATGGGATTGTGAAAGGTGATTCTGGAAAGGCAGGCAGCAGCTACAACATGAAAGATCTTTGGACTCTGTCTGTATATGATAAGAAGTCAAAGAAGTATCTTTAAAACAAGAGGAGCAAAGAGAGCTCATCCTGGTAACAGATGGAGGGTTAGGCTTGCCTAAGTTTACAGAAGTAGGTAATGACAGGGCTAAGAGAGAACTCAGCTCATTTTAATTCCATATTGCTTATCTTTCTCTTGTGCTTTGCAGTGTGTGTGTGTGTGTGTGTGTGCGTGTGTGTAGGGAGGAGGGGTGAGATTGGCAAAAGTTGAGCCAGATTATACTGATTAATTAGTTCAACACCCATTTTGCTGAGAGCATACCGTGCCCACAGTGCTGAGTTGAGCAAACTTAAGAGGTGATATGAAAGGAGCAAAAGTGCTTAAAAATCTGGGAAAGGGTATCCATCCCTGGTGCATTGGTTTTGATTATTCCTCAGCTATATAAACATCCAAAGAGATGACCTCATATATTCCACAGGCATGACCAAAGATTATGGCACAGATGTTCTGAAATAAACAATGTTAGTGCAAGCACATAGCTGCACAGTCCTGTAATGGTCCCGAGAAGAGCTTAGACCATTTTTTTTAAAAACATAAACCACAAGTTAAGGCTAAATCAGAAAGAAAATAGAAACCTTTCTTCATCTGCTCTGTTCTTGGTTTCATGTTTTATAGATGGCCTGGGAAGCCCTCTGCACGCCTTTCTCAACTAAAGAATTTGTGGAAGTAGAATTTCTTCTGTTGACAGGATTCTGCTGAGAACTGAATTTTCTGCTGTTTTCATTACTCTTTTCTAAATGTTTCACAGTTCTGCTTTTTTTACAGCCAGATTTCCATTTGATACTGGTTGTGGTTACACTAAAAGTAACATCTATGGCCAAATGGCTGGAAATTTTACATTTTTGACGCCGAGATTTTTCCTGTACTTCACGGAGGGCAAGGGTTATACCCTATTTTTTCCCAGTCTCCCACAGTGCCCAACCCAGACGACCGTACATAATAAGCGCTTTATTCTCAGCACTGCTGCATGCCTCATTGGAACAGGATGCCCAAGGTGATGGCTGCAGAAATGGATGGATTGGAGCGTGACTTGCCAAGACAGGTACGACCCCAGTCTGGACTTGTTTCATTCCGAAATAAAATCAGGAAGGGAGTCTCAGTCCTGACTAATAACATTCTGTCATTCCGGCTAGTGGGGACTCAGAATCATATTTAAATTATTTAGATAGAGAATTGTACTTGAGAGCAAATTCATACCTCTAAAAGTTAAGAACGTAGTTGCTACTGTGACCTGCTGGTATAAGCTGAGATCAGCATAACCTTCTCACTAGTTGAGACGTTAGTTCATAAAAAGCTTTATTCATGCAAGGAAAATGTTCTTAAAAATATTTAATGTAATTCACATAATTCATAAGGAACTACAATTACAAAATATTTTTATTAGTTATTTTATATTCTGCAAAGGTACAATTTTGGACTATTATAATACTTTCCCAGAACTGCCTCGGGGGAAATATTTTTATTACCTAGCAAAGAAACCTGATTTTAGACCAGGGTATTTCTACAGAACATTTTAATGTAACTATTTTTCAATAGCTACATAAAATTATATTCATTTATATCATAACAAGGGTATACAAAGACCATAAAAATAGAAGTACAGATTCCAAATAGTTTACTATTAAAATTATGCAGATGTCACTCAATCTCAATTAACTGTTATCTCAGTCTCCTTGTCACAGAGGCATGATCAACCATGTTACAGTGATAAAGAAAGTGGAACTCAGGGACGTTAAATTACTTGCCCAAGGAAACATGTACTAGGTGGAAAAATCTAGATAAAAATCCGTGATTGAAAACCTGTAACTCATCAAAAATTGAAGTACAAAAAACTTATATTCATAAATGAGAAGGAAACTGAGATATTTATTAAAAAATATATTCTTCTCTCCACTATCTCTCTTTCCTTCCCCAAGTACCCCAAACCCAACCTAGTTTTGAGACTAGCTCTTTTTCTACATGAATTATCTTTGGATTCAAGAAAAGAGATTTTAATTCCAGTAGGGGCAGAGTGGCTTCTATTCGACAAGGCCTCCTGAAGAGAACAGTTGTTCCCTCTGGAAGGGCTTGAAGAAGAACTTCTTGAGGATCCTGGAAAGATAGCTGAATCAGGTAGAAACTGTTAGAGAGTGGATGCTCTTACTGCTCTTTGCCTGTGAGCAGACTCCAGTCAGTATCACATGAAGCCGCTAAGACTCAGATGGAAACTCACAATCCTAGAATAGAATCTCTCCGTCCTAATGGCTGGAGGAACCAGAAGGAAGAGGATCACTGCAGATCAAAGATATGCTAAAATAGAGAGAGCCAGAGAAAAGGAGTCATCTTTTTTTTGTATATTCTCTTGAACTATATATACAGGATAACTCCAATAAGCCCCAATGAGAATAAAATTACAAAACAGAGATTTTAACTACCTCCTACCCAGGGGATAATAAGTTTGGAGATTGAGTTCAGACAAATTAAATGCCTGGTAAAATAAACAAAGCAAAAAGTCAAAGCTCTTTAGAGGAATATAACAGGATATACCATCTCTAAAATGTATCATTCATGATGTTCAGTATACTATACAAAATTACTAGACATACAAAGAAAGAATAATATGTGACCCATACTGCAGAGACAAAGTTATCAGTAGGAACTGATCTGAGGTGAGCCAGAAGTTGAAATTATCAGATTTTTTTTTTGAGACACAGTCTCACTCTGTCCCCCAGGCTGGGGTGCAGTAGTGCCATCACAGCTCACTGAAGCCTCGACCTCCTGGGCTCAAGCCATACTCCCACCTCAGCCTCTCGAGTAGCTTAGACTAGAGGCATGCACCACCACACCCAGCTAACTTTTATAGTTTTGTAGAGATGAGGTTTTGCCAAATCAGATAAGAATTTTAAAGTAGTTATGATAACTATGTTCAAGGATATAAAGGAAAATATGTTTATAATAAATTAATAAATAATTCAGCAATAAATAGAAATTATTTAAAATATAGAGAAGACTCAGATCTTGCTAGATTGAAAAATAAAACTTTCCAGCCTTCCCAAAACCTAGGTTGAGTGAAGTAGTTGGGATAAGAAAGGGAGAGAATGGAAAGAAGTAACGTTCAAATATATGCAGAAGTAATTTTTAAATCAATAAATAGAGAGCAATCTGTCTTGAAGAGATTTTTGGATGTGGCCTTTGTCTGATGGACTGAACTGCAATAGGATTCATAAGAAATCCACACTTTTGAAAAAGAGAATTATACCACCATAAGCATTGACAATTTGGACTAAGGGAGACAGAGACGTTCACAACGGGCAGAAAGCCCAGGCAGAGAAAGCGGCTCAGCTGCAAAAACAGGTCTTTTCTTATGGAAAAAGAATGAATCAGAGGGAGAAACCAAGAGCTAACAGAGCAGAAAATATGGTTCCAGGGAAGATGACCAAGTTTTAATAAAGATACTGGAAAATGAAGCCAGCTGGTTTTCAGAAATGCTATGCATCAGTGATTGCGATGTGCCTCCTGTTTTTCTCTTTTTAAATGGCAGTGTCTATTGCTGTTTTCCTGTCCTGCCTCATCGCTGTATATTGGGTTTTCAGGTGAGCAGAAAATAAATATATCTGTATAGCTTACAGGGCTGTAGGTTGAAATAAGTCATACTCAAGAAACCTTATCCTCATCTAAGCTAATTTGGATGCCAAGATCCTGGATTTCAAGTCTAAGCCAGTTATCATAATGGGATGAGACCTTGAGGGTCCTGGGAGGTGGAAGAGACGTGACAGGTGGAAGAGATATGAATCATTAGGGTGGAATGTAGCAAACTGACGTTTTGATGGTCTCAAGTGACCTTTACTTCTTCAGTTGCACGCTTTGGTAGTCTCACATTGACTCTGGGCTTGGTATGTGCCTAACTTCGGACAATAGGACATTAGCACACCTGACGCAAACAGAGACTTGATGTGTGCTTGCAAAAAGGGACTTGTCCTCTTGGAACATTACTTACTGGAACCCAGCCACCATGGTGAGAGGTAGCCCAAGCTAGTCAGGAAGAGAAGTTATAGGGGAGAGATACACCGAGCCATCCCAAATAAGGCGCCAGGCATGTTAGAGAAAAAACTGTCTCAAATGTTCCATCCCCGCAGATACAACATGGAACACAAATGAACCACGCCCTCCATGCTTTACCCAAATTGAAAAATTGTTAGTAAATAAATTATTGTTGTTCTTTTGAGCCACATTTATTAGCGTAGACCATGCAGCTATACATGGCAGGAAAAAAATCCTTAATAAAGTATTTGTGAATAGACTTTAACAGTAGTGTAAAAAGACTAACTTATCATGGGCAAGGTAGAATAAAGTGACTCAGTAATAGATCAATTACTAGAGTAAATAAAGAGATAAACAACAACCAATAACTATTGATATAATACATCACACAATTCAAGTTAGAAAAAAACTATAATGATTTAAAAAAATAAGTCTTTGATTAAAATTCAAACCTCAGTACTCTTTTCTTAAACAAATTAGGGTAGTGGACACTCTTGGTGTCCTGCCCAGATTCTCTAAGATAGTAACAAATCCCCCCAGTTGCTGTGCTAACTGCTGAAAGCTCACAGCTACAACTTCTCTAGAAAGGTATACTCTGCAGAACAGAAATTGCCTTAGCCTGAGCTTTACTTTCCTCTTGGGTAGCCTGCAGCCAATAGCTGACTGATACAGAGCTACAAAAGGCAGACATCCTTGCCTTAATGGCGGGCTGCCTCTGTGGTACAGTTCATGCTCAGGCTTCAGCTGGACTCCAGTTGAGGCCATTTCTCTATTTATCCCCCTTCTCTTCCCTCCCTGCTTCCTTCATTGTTTTCCCTGCAATCCCTTTCTCAGTAGACTACATGAACTCAAATCCCTAGCTTGAGCAATATTTCTGGCATTTGAGCAATATGAGGAAAATGATAATTATAAGGTCTTTGGAATTTGGTGGCTGTTGTTGGACACCACTGATGCTTTGAAGAGACAACAGAAAGCTCAGTACCATTAATCACCAATTCAAAGCCAAGTGTAAAAGCCTCTTTGGGCTTTCTTTCCTTCAGGGCTTCTTTGGCAACATTCAAAGCAATCCTCTTTTCCTGTAGTTGTGGTGGAGATAGGGACAAACTGAGGAAAAGGATTATGACCCAATTCTGAGAGTAGCAAAACATCAGAGAACATTGGATTTGCAGTCCTGGGAGGATTCTAACACCAAAGTCAGGGACCTGAAAGAGAAGGAATGGGACCTGGAGATTTGGGATGGGGCTATCCGGGTAGGTTCACATACAAAACTTGAAACCCAGATTACTCAGAAATTTGTGGAGATGAAGAAGTATTTCACTATTCTCCATACCCCAATGTAATAAAAGCCATTTACGGCAAACCCACAGTCAACATAGTACTGAATGGTTGAAAGTTGAAAGCATTCCCTCTGAGAACTGGAACAAGACAAGGATGCCCATTCTCACCACTCCTCTTCAACATAGTACTGGAGGGCCTAGCCAGAGCAATCAGACAAGAGAAAGAAATAAAGGGCATCCAAAATGGTAAAGAGGAAGTCAAACTGTCACTGTTTGCTGACAATATGATCGTCTACCTTGAAAACCCTAAAGACTCCTCCAGAAGCCTCCTAGAGCTGATAAAAGAATTCAGCAAAGTTTCCAGATACAAGTACAAAAATCAGTAGCTCTTCTATACACCAACAGTGAGCAAGTGGAAAATCAAATCAAGAACTCAACCCCTTTTAAAATAGCGGCAAAAAATTAAAATACTTAGGAATATACCTAACTGTATTAGTCCATTTTCACACTGCTGACAAAGACATACCCAAGACTGGGATGAAAAAGAGGTTTAGTTGGACTTACAGTACCACATGCCTAGGGAGGCCTCAGAATCATGGTGGGAGGCAAAAGACACTTCTTACATGGCAGTGGCAAGAGAAAATGAGGAAGATGCAAAAGCGGAAACCCCTGATAAAATCATCAGATCTCGTGAGACTTATTCACTACCATGAGAACAGTATCGGGGAAACTGCCCCCATGATTCAAATTATCTCCCACGGGTCCCTCCCACAACACGTGGGAATTATGAGAGTACAATTCAAGATGAGATTTGGGTGGGGACACAGAGTCAAATCATACCACTAAACAAGGAGGCAAAGGACCTCTACAAAGAAAACTACAAAACACTGCTGAAAGAAATCATAGATGACACAAACAAATGGAGACACATCCCATGCTCATGGATGGGTAGAATCAATATTGTGAAAATGATCATGCTACCAAAAGCAATCTACAAATTCAATGCAATCCCCATCAAAATATTGCCATCATTCTTCACAGAATTAAAAAAACAATTCTAAAATTCATATAGAATAAAAAAAGAGCCTGCATAGCCAAAGCAAGACTAAGCAAAAAGAATGTCACACTATCTGGAGGCATCACACTATCTGATTTTAAAATATACTATAAGGCCATAGTCACAAAACAGCATGGTACTGGTATAAAAATAGGCACACACCAATGGAACTGAATGGAGAACCCAGAAATAAACCCAAATACTTACAGCCAACTGATCTTTGACAAAGCAAACAAAAACATAAAGTGGGGAAAGACACTCTTTTCAACAAATGGTGCTGGGATAATTGGCTAGCCACATGTAGGAGAATGAAACTGGATCCTCATCTCTTGCTTTATATAAAAATCAACTCAAGATGGATTCAGGACTTAAATCTAAGACCCGAAACTATAAAAATTCAAGATAACAGTGGAAAACCCCTTCTAGACATTGGCTTAGGCAAGGATTTCATGACCAAGAAACCAAAAGCAAATACAATAAAAACAAAGATAAATAGCTGGGACTTAATTAAACTAAAGACCTTTTGCATGGCAAAAGGAACAGTCAGCAGAGTAAACAGACAACCCACAGAGTGGGAGAAAATCTTCACAATCTATACATCTGACATAGGACTACTATCCAGAATCTACAATGAACTCAAACAAATCAGCTAGGAAAAAAAAATCCCATCAAAAAGTGGGTTAAGGATATGAATAGACAATTCTCAAAAGAAAATATACAAATGGCCAACAAGCATATGAAAAAATGCTCAACATCACTAATGATCAGAGAAATGCAAATCAAAAGCACAATGTGATACCACCTTACTCCTGCAAGAGTGACCGTAATCAAAAAATTTAAAAAAAAAAGATGTTGGTGTGGATGTGTTGATCAGGAAACACTTCTACACTGCTGGTGGGAATGTAAACTAGTACAGCCACTATGGAAAGCAGTGTGGAGATTCCTCAAATAATTGAAAGTAGAACTACCATTTGATCCAGCAATTCCACTACTGGGTATCTACCCAGAGGGAAAGAAGTCATTATATGAAAAAGGTACTTGCACATGCATGTTTATAGCAGTACAATTTGCAATTGCAAAATCATGGAACCAACCCAAATGCCCATCAATCAATGCATATATATATATATATACACATGCGATACATATGATATATATATCACAGTTTCTTTATCCATATATATAATATATGCATATTATATATATTATATATGCATATATTATATATATTATATATGTATATATTATATATTTACATATATATGTATATATTATATATGTATATATTATATATGTATATATTATATATATTTGTATATATTATATATATACAAATATATATGATAGAATACTACTCAGCCTTAAAGATTCACAGTGACCTGAATGAGACTGGAGACTATTATTCTAAGTTAAGTAACTCAGGAATGGAAAACCAAACATTGTATGTTCTCATTGATATGTGGGAGCTAAGCTATGAGGACACAACAGCATAAGAATGATACAATGGACTTTGGGGACTTAAGGGGAAGGGTGGGAAAGGGGTAAGGGATAACAGACTATAAAGAGGATGCAGGTATACTGCTGGGGTGATGGGTGCACCAAAATCTCACAAATCACCACTAAAGAACTTACTCATGTAACCAAACACCACCTGTACCCCAACAACCTATGGAAAAATAAAAATAAAATAAAATAAAAATAAAACAAAAATGTCAAATAAAGAAGTATTTCACTATTCCCAGCTTCTTGCTTGAAGACTATGATGAAACAAACCTTAAATTACACAAGTCCACTATAAAACAATGCTTATCTGAGGGTCTCTCCACCTGCCCCCCGGCCTCCAGACCAATACTTAGGGTTATTTCCCAGTGTATGTCCACTAAGCTAGTAATGGTGGAGCTAAGATATAACTCAGACCATGTAACTCCAGAGCCCATGCTCTTAACCATTTTGCTATACTGCCTTGGTCATATAATAAAGCGCAATAATCACATAGAACTATGTTGTCCCATATTGTAGCCATATGTGGCTTTCATTGACATTTATTAAAATGTACACATTCAGCTCTTCAATTACACTAACCCCATTTCAAACATTCAATAGGCTAGTGTTGGCCACATTGGTCAGGGCAAAGGGAGAATATTTATATCATCCCAGAAAGTTCCATTAGAAAGCACTGACCGAGAACATATCACACTCAATTATGTTAGCAACAAAGTATAATGCACTTACAAAAAAAAAAAAACCTTAAAAATAAATTCAACTACAGAGCCCATATGGAAAAAAAAAAATTCAAAGCTTTATTAGGTAACACAAAAGAAGTCTAACTTAAAAAGCCTTTCCAGGAGCCTAGGTATGAGGATGAAAATGGTAGATGTCTGTTGTCTCCAATTTCCTTTATACATTTAACATTATTCTAAGTAGTATCAGCATTCAATTTTATTTTTCACTACCCTCTGACAAAAAATGATTCTAAAATTATTCTGGAATGGAGAAAACATTAACGGTAAAGAATGAAAGGAGATTTGCATGTTTAAAATTAATCTGTTGTATTTATTTCTTAGGTCTGCTGTAACAAACTACTACAAACTTTGCCGCTTAAAAACAGAAATGGCTTCCCTCACAGTTTCTGGAAGTCCAAGGTCCAGCAGGATTGTGCTCCCCCTAGGAACCCTAAGGGAAGATGCGTTCCTGGCCACCTCCAGCTCTGGTGGCTGCCTGGCTGCTTTCCTGTGCCTGATATCACATCACCCCATTATCTGCCTCCGTTTTCACATCGCTTTCTCTTCTTGTGTCTCTCCAATCTCCTTCTGCCTCCCTCTTCTAAGAACACTTATCATCGGATTTATGACCCACTCAGATAATACAGGATTAATTCTTCCTCTCAAAACCCTTAATTGCATCCATTGCCAAATAAGGTAACATTTACTCTTTTACCGATAAGGTAATACTCACAGGTTCTGAGAATTAGGGCATGGACATATCTTTTTGGGGCCCACCATTCAGTGCACTACATTTACACGAGAAAACGATAATATTCAAAACAGCGTGAAAGTACCAAAACGAAGGTAGGCACTGTAGGAGACGAAAATAGAGATGAGGTATGAGGGAGATTCAGGGACCAGTCCGCATGTTATAAATTTTCAGTCTCGCAAGCATTCACATTTTTTAAATATTGAATTTTTGCCTTTGTTTTCTGCAATCAACAAAGATTTCAGGTTTTATTAAATATCCAAAGTTGGTGGTGGCATGGGAAAAGAACACTATTTTACTGCTGGTAGAAGTACACATGGAACTTTAATAAAGCCATCCTCAAAGACATTTTGGAACCATTAATCAAAAGCTCTAAAAAGCACATATCTTTTGATCCAGCCATTTACCGTAAGATAATAATCAGAGATATTTGTAGACGTGTATAGACAAAGGTAATGATAACTTGATTATTTTAAAAGTAAAACTGGGCGGAAAACATGAATGTCTAACAATGGAGAACTGCTTGTCTAAACAATGGAATAGCCACATAATGATAGAGTGAAGAACAGTTAGTGACAGAGGAGAAATTTATAACATATTTCTATATAAAACAAGAGTAGGCTTCAAAACAATGTACAGGATGACCTAATTGGTATGGGCTATATACTTGTGTAGTTAGGTATTGTGCATGTGTGCGTAATATATACACATAATACACACATGGAACCAAAAAAGGAGAAACATTAAAATATTAGTGATACATTTTATTAACAAAATTAGCACATTTACTAATTTATTGTATTCATTCATTGTATTTTTAAAAACAAAATTTGTGGCCTATGTAATGATAAAATTTGATAAGAATACGACTTCGAATTAACAACTCAATAAATAGTCTTTGCAGAAAATAAAATTTAAATCGCCCCAAACCAGACATCAGATAAGAACAAAGGGTTCTTAATCTCAGTTCTATTCTATTCCATTTGCTTTGAATCAATTTGGTCCTTAAAGGTGTTTGTGAAGCAATTTTGAAAAATTCACAAGAGGGCAGAGACAAACATTTACATTAAAGTTTAAGCAGAGATATGGGATAAAACACGCATGGATGCTGAGAAATATCACTTTGTAAAACTATCATTTCAACCTTAAGGACATATCAGAAAAAAAAGTGAGCATTTTTATTAGTTGAGGTAATGCAATTATTTTGCAAAACTTTTATTTATTTTTTATTGATTTTCTATGAGGCATTTTAATGTCTGCAAAGGAAGTTCAAGTCCCACTTTTCACTTGTACTTTTGCTACCTGTTTATGCAGAATTGGCCACTGGGCTTCCTAACCTCTCTGTTCATTTCAGAGCAAAGTGTCTCCTTGTTCCCCATTGTAATTCTTTTCCACTCAGTTTTTTTAAGTTGAAAACAGAAAATTATAAACACCTGTGCTGAATAAAATCTCCTGGCTCTGCAAAATAAAAAATTATTATTCTTATTCCAATCAAGAAAGTTTTATTTTTGCCTGATCTATTTCCCTTGCTCAGTTCGGTCATATCAAAGCTGAGAGCCTGTGTTCAAGGACCTTAACAGAGACTTGGCTCTATTGTAACGGCCTGTAGTCGGTTTCTAACAGGTTAAGAACCTCCTTGCTGGGCCGGGCGCCATGGCTCACGCCTGTAATCCCAGCACTTTGGGAGGCCGAGGTTGGCGGATCACAAGGTCAGGAGATTGAGACCATCCTGGCTAACACGTTGAAACCCCGTCTCTACTAAAAATACAAAAAATCAGCCGGGTGTGGTGGCGGGCGCCTGTAGTCCCAGCTACTCGGGAGGCTGAGGCAGGAGAATGGCGTGAACCCAGGAGACAGAGCTTGCAGTGAGCCGGGATCGCGCCACTGCACTCCAGCCTGGGTGACAAAGCAAGACTCCATCTCAAAAAAAAAAAAAAAAAAAAAAAAGAACCTCCTTGCCTATCAGACATTCAGTGGAGCCAACAGGTTTCTTCCAAAACAGTTTTGAAAATATTCACATAAAAGGATAGTTTGTGTATATTCTTGTACTTTACTTGGACAATATCTCTTTAAACATAATTTCACACTAGGACTAGTTAATATTTATGCCTTGCTGTTTTCGTTGAGTTGTATTTTTATGTAGAAAAATAACAGTGGGTGGGAAAACTCGCTGTGCTGAATATGCCCACCTCAAAGCCACAGCTGAGTTACGGCAGGCTCTCTCAACTTTCTGCCAGACTCTTTTTCCAAAGACAGATGTGTGCCCCCCTATTAGCTTACTCTCCAATCTCCACACCTTGTCTATGCTTCTGTCCCATACCTTCTTCATATGAAACTTTAAATCAAAGATAATCATATGAAACAGGTCTGAGATCACATTGCAACTTGCATTGTTTCTTGGAAACAAATACAAAGGATGAATTGTTTCAATGATGTTACTTTCACATAGAAAATGGTGAAAATAAGGCTGCTTATAGTTCTGCAAAGTTCAAAAATTACTTTTACAGAGCCTTGACAATTTGGAAGACTGTATTTATACACACACACATACTCTCAAAAGATCATTTAAACGGATTGATTCATTGCCCATTAGTGTTTAACTCATCTTAGCTCCTCTCCCCTCCCCAGACTTTGTGGGGTGGGGCTGAAAGATCCAGATTTCTAATTTGGATCAAGCTAAAGGCTTGATCTTTCTGGCAACCAACTTCCATCCTAACGCTATCTAAAAGCCCACTAAGACCCACCTAATTAGAACAAAAGACAAATTCCAAGGGTTTTAGTAGCTCTCTGCCAGGAACTGAGAACCAAGACTATCCTCCTTCTTATGTCACAGCATATAATAATAATAATAATAATAATAACTACATAATAAAAAGAGATAAATAATATTCCAATAGAGGAGCTTGAACTACTACTTTGGATACATACCGTGCACCTCGAATTATAAGTAAGGTTCAAGAAGACTGTAGGGACAACTCAGTAAAGAAAAGAGCATACTACTGAGAACCGTTTTAGGTTTTGTTCCTTACAATTCACAACCTTGGGTAATTCATTAATGTTCTCTGGACCTCTGTCTTCTCCTCTGCAAGTGGAATTAAACTATCATCTGAAAAGTCTCTTTATTTTAATTTCATGGTCAGGAACCCACTGGTATTTTCATGACTGAGATCATCACAACAACTTGGGAGTTGACAGACAATGGGAAAGGGAGGCAATACAAAATATGTTTTGGAAACCATTGGATTCAAGAATTGACTTTCTTCTGGGACATCTCATAACCGAAAGCATAGAGAACTCCATGTAGGTAAGCTAAATATGTTTAATACAATTCTTGGAATTTGGTTTTGAGAGCCTTCCTGCCAGTAACAGCCATGGTGAAGGAGAAATAAAATAAACACAGTGATTACAAAACGCTTGAAGGTTCCTGTGTTTCATTTCTCGGACTGAAGACTGTGGACATTTTCATCGTCCCTGAGCTACCTGAACCACGGTTTCTGTAGTGGCAGCAGCAAAACCATAATTTTATGGTGAGAAGAATCCCAGCAACCAATCCATGTCCATGCCTGTATTTGTATTTCCCATCTTGTCCCAGAATATATTTCATGTGCCTGTAAGCAGCAGGTGCATAATTGCATTGTATGGATTAGTCATTCTTGATAATGCTTCTGCTGTTTGTGTAATGCTTAGATTTCAAACACTGATGATCTAAGGACACTGGAAAGGTACAATGGTAATTTTTAAAAAAGGCATTAATAGGTACTCATTTCAAAAATGAACATTCGTACCCCTGTGCATTCATTTGTTGGGAGCACATAGCCACACACTATTGGAAATAGAAAGAAGAAAGGAAGCTCAGAACTGAAGAAACAGCTGGGAAGAGGAAATAACTGAAAGGATTGTTTCCCTATATATTAAAAAGACTGGGTCATCTCCTGATGTTTGATTGTTATTATTATTATTTGAGACAGAGTCCTGGTCTGTCGCCCAGGCTGGAGTGCAGTGGTGTGATCTTGGCTCACTGCAACCTTTGCTTCCCGGGTAAAAGCGATTCTCCTGCCTCAGCTTCCCGAGTAGCTGAGACTATAGGCACACGCCACCACACCCAGCTAACTTTTTTTTAAAATTTTTTATTTCCATAGGTTTCGTGGGAACAGGTGGTGTTTGGTTACATGAATAAGTTCTTTAGTCGTGATTTCTGAAATCCTGGTGCACCCATCAACTGAGCAGTATACACTGTACCCAATGTGTAGTATTTTATCCCTCACCCCCTCCCACCCTTTCCCCCTGAGTCCCAAAAGTCCATTGTATTATTCTTATGCCTCTGTGTCCTCATAGTTTAGCTCCCACTTATGAGAGAGAACATGCGATGTTTGGTTTTCCATTCCTGAGTTACTTCACTTAGAATAATTGGCTCCAATTCCATCCAGGTCGCTGCAAATGCCATTATTTCATTCCTTTTTATGGCTGAGTAGTATTCAATTATATATATATAAAATATATGTATAAATATAAATATATAATATATATAACAATTTTTAATATATTTTAAGTTCTGGGGTACATGTGCACAAAGTGCAGTTTTGTTACATAGGTATACATGTGCCATGTTGGTTTGCTGCACCCATCGACTCGACATTTACATTAGGTATTTCTCCTAATGCTATCCTTCCCTCAGCCCCCCACCCCCCAGGAGGTCCCGGTGTGTGATGTTCCCTGCCTGTGTCCATGTGTTCTCTTTGTTCAACTCCCACCTATGAGTGAGATCATGCGGTGTTTGGTTTTCTGTCCTTGTGATAGTTTGCTGAGAATGATGGTTTCCAGCTCCATCCGTGCCCTGCAAAGGACATGAACTCATCCTTTTTTATGGCTGCATAGTTTTCCATAGTGTATATGTGCCACATTTTCTTAATCCAGTCTATCATTGATGGACATTTGGGTTGGTTGCAAGTCTTTGCTATTGTGAATAGCGCCACAATAAACATAAGTGTGCATATGTCTTTATAGTAGAATGATTTATAATCCTTTGGGTATATACCCAGTAATGAGATGGCTGGGTCAAATGGTATTTCTAGTTCTAGATCCTGGAGGAATCGCCACAGTGTCTTCCACAATGGTTGAAATAATTTACACTCCCAACAGTGTAAAAGTGTTCCTGTTTCTCCACATCCTCTCCAGCATCTGTTGTTTCCTGACTTTTTAATGATTGGCATTCTAACTGGCATGAGATGGTATCTCATTGTGGTTTTGATTTGCATTTCTCTGATGACCAGTGATGACGAGCATTTTTCATATGTCTGTTGGCTACATAAATGTCTTCTTTTGAGAAGTGTCTGTTCATATCCTTTGCCCACTTTTTGATGGGGTTGTTTTTTTTTCTTGTAAATTTGTTTAAGTTCTTTGTAGATTCTGGATATTAGCCCTTTGTCAGATGGGTAGATTTCAAAAATTTTCTGCCATTCTGTAGGTTGCCTCTTCACTCTGATGATAGTTTCTTTTGCTGTGCAGAAGCTCTTTAGTTTAATTAGATTCCATGCATCTATTTTGTCTTTTGTTGCCATAGCTTTTGGTGTTTTAGTCATGAAGTCCTTGCCCATGCCTATGTCCTGAATGGTATTACCTAGGTTTTCTTCTAGGCTTTTTATGGCGTTAGGTCTTACATATAAGTCTTTAATCCATCTTGAATTAATTTTTGTATAAGGTGTAAAGAAGGGATCCAGTTTCAGCTTTCTACATATGGCTAGCCAGTTTTCCCAGCACCCGAATCCTTTCCCCATTGCTTGCTTTTGTCAGGTTTGTCAAAGAGCAGACAGTTATAGATGTGTGGTGTTATTTCTGAGGCCTCTGTTCTGTTCCATTGGTCTATATATCTGTTTTGGTACCTGTACCATGCTGTTTTGGTTACTATAGCCTTGTAGTATGGTTTGAAGTCAGGTAGCGTGATGCCTCCAACTTTGTTCTTTTTGCTTAGGATTGTCTTGGCTATGCGGGCTTTTTTTGGTTCTATATGAACTTTAAACTAGTTTTTTCCAATTCTCTGAAGAAAGTCCTTGGTAGCTTGATGGGGATGGCATCGAATCTATAAATTACCTTGGGCAGTATGGCCATTTTCGTGATATTGAGTCTTCCTATCCATGAGCATGGAATGTTCTTCCATTTGTTTGTGTCCTCTTTTATTTTGTTGAGCAGTGGTTTGTAGTTCACCTTGAAGAGGTCCTTCACATCCCTTGTAAGTTGGATTCCTAGGTATTTTATTCTCTTTGTATTTTTAATAGAGACGGGGTTTCACCATGTTGGCCAGGCTGGTCTCAAACTCCTGACCTTAATGATCCACCCAGCTCAGACTCCCAAAGTGCTGAAATTACAGGCATGAGCCACTGCACTCGGCCTGATTATTATTATTTTGACATAGGAAAGCATTGCATGGACTCAATAGACATTTTGTGATCACCCCGCTATGTCCCTAATCATAAGGATCAGGTAAATACTTCACAGAATGATGCCTGGAATGCAATCAAGATAAAAATATCTTCAAAACTGTGTGCCCATTTCTATTTCTGCCATCTTTAGATTCACTTAAACTTCCTGGGTCTGATTTTTTCATCTGAAAAAATGGAAACACAAATAATTGTTCCACCTGCCTGTCTGGGTTTCCATGAGAATTGAATATTTGTAAAAAGGTGCTGTATACAAAATGAGAACTATAATGTCAAATCTAAGACAGGAAAACTGTGTGAGAGATAAACGGCATTGTCCCCTATATCGTTCCATAATCACATATGAAATTGTGGTTTTCTTGGTGCACTTGTGGTTATTCAGGAAGACGTGATAGAATGAAAAAAAATTGAAACTAGAGAAGAGTTGAAAGATTTCTTGTAGAACTCCTTCATTGTAACGTAAAAGCACTGCAGCTCAGGAGGAGGATACCGCTTGCTGATGGCCAATAGTTGGATATAGGCAAACACACCAAAAATCAGTTCTTTAAGATTCAAAATTGGTTAAATGCAGATTTCAGAATGACCGATTTGTTTCATCATTGTTTTGCTAAATTATTAAACCCAACACTTGCATCTGTTCCCTGCCCCATGCCACACCTCCTTTGATCGGCACCACTGTCCCTGTAGGTGCCCTAGCCTAAGCTGTTGCTTTGTCTTTTAGTATCAAATGGCTACAAACTATACTCAATTCTGCATAAGGAATCTATCTTAGTTCTTGATTAACAGGTGATTTTTAACAAATCTATTTATTTTTACTTATGAGTTCCTTTTCTGTCTTTAAAATATATACTTTTAATAAAACATCTGCAAACAGCATTCATTACAAAATTATAAAGCAGCCATTGAGAAACTAACTTTCAAGATAAAGATTTTGTTTCATTTGGGAGAAAGGCAATGGTTTGAGAAACTTGCCATCTTTGCTTGGTTCCTGGGTATCAAGACCAAAGAAAGTAGATGTCATCTCAATTTTCAGCCCCTTTTGACCTAGGCTTTTCTCTTATTGGCAAAGATGTCACACCAGTTGTGGGAAAAAATAAAAGAGCGCTGGCTTTACTATCTCTGTGTTTTTAAACTTCAGACATACTTTTCACATCCAGAGTGACTTAATGGAGTCTAACAACCAATTAATGGCTTTAAAACCAGTGGGGATCCTGTTCTGCCCCATAACCTGAAATGAATTATTGATAGATGCTCTCAGCCCTGTGTCCTGTCAGATATTTCACAGTCAATGTCAGGCTGTGCATTTTCTCATTCACTCTCTACTAAGGTCAAGATTTGTGAAGCAACACTCTTCCAAAGGGGAGAAAATAAAAGCCAGCTGCCTGCAAAGTGTGGAGCTAGACATAATTGGCCTCCCTTTAAACCCAATCTCTTGAAGATATTAGCAACCTCAACATGTATTATAGGACTGGTGGCATTATTCCCTCAAAACAGGTGGAACTTTGCACATTTAGATGGAGAATGACATTAATAAGTACTTTCATAATTATAACAGTCACTCTCCCTTATTGTGTTTTCTTTCAATTGAGTCTTGGAACAATCCTGTGAGGCAGGTTGGGCAAGTATTATTTGCACCTAATATGGAAAAAAGAAAAACCTAAAACCTAGAGTTTTATGAGCTTCCCCCTTCCTCTTTTCTTTTTCCTTCTCCTCCTCCTCCTTTTTTACATTTGGGTAATAGTAGTGCAATTGTGATAGCTCTGCTTGACCATAAGACAGCTCTAAAAAGGTGACTTTTTAATGACTGAGATTTTAATGTCATTCTTCTATGGCAATTTCTGAATTAGCCACTTCTTAGCAAAATAATTAGTACATTTCTAAAGTGTTCCTTTCAAATATTTTAATCTGACTGATGGCTTAAGAATGGTAACACAATAAAATGTAATGGGTAAATATATGATAAAATAAATCTTAGAAAACTTCCAAATAAAAGTCACTAAGGGTCATTGAAATATTTTATATATACAGTTTAAAACTTTGAAAAATCTCTTATTAATGTAATCTCTTAAAAAGGAAGAAAAATTGCTCTCTGCTAAATAACCATGTATATGTACATCTTTTACATATATGTTGCTATAGTGTTTCATTTTGCATTTAACAACAAATTATATTCATAATATTTTTTCTGGGATATTATATAGTTTTCATAATTATTATTTTAATTAATAAATACTATTTGTTTTTGAGACAGAGTCTCACTCTGTCGCCCAGACTGGAATGCAGTGGTGCAATCAGGGCTAACTGCAACCTTGACCTCCTGAGCTCAAGAGATCCACCTCAGCCTTCCAAGTAGCTGGGACCACAGGTGCATGCCACTATGCCTTGTTAATTTATTTTTAATTTTAATTTAATTTTATTTTATTTTTGAGACAGAGTCTCCCTCTTGCCCAGGCTGGAGTGCAGTGGCACAATCTTGGCTCACTGCAACCTCCGCCTCCGGGTTCAAGTGATTCTCCTGCCTCAGCCTTCCTAGTAGCTGGGACTACAGGCATGTGCCACCATGTCTGGCTAATTTTTTGTATTTTTAGCAGAGACCAAGTTCCACTGTGTTAGCCAGGATGGTCTCAAACTCCTGACCTCGTGATGCGCCTGCCTCGGCCTCCCAAAGTGCTGGGATTACAGGCATGAGCCACCGCGCCTGGCCCAGAATGAGGAATATTTTTAAGTATGATATAGAACACAGAAATCATAATGTAAAGATAAAAGTACATGAAAATACAAAATTTCTGCATGATGAAATCCACTAGAAGTAGCTGGGCACAATGGCTCATGTCTGTAATCCCAGCACTTTGGGAGGCTGAGGCAGGAAGATCACTTCAGCCCAGGAGTTTGAGACCAGCCTAAGTAACATAGCGAGACCTCGTCTCTACCAAGAAATAAAAAAATTGTCTGGGTGTGGTGGCACGTGCCTGTAGTCCCAGCTACTTGGAAGGCTGAGGCGAGAAGGTCAATTGAGCTGGGGAGGTGGAGACTGTAGTGAGCTGTGATCCTGCCACTGCATTCCAGCCTGGGTGACAGAGCGAGAACCTGTCTCAAACAAACAAACAAACAAAACACTACAAAGCAAAACTAAAAATTAGATAAAAACTAAGGAGTAAATTATTGCATATCATATCACCAGAAAAGACTATTTTCTCCAATAGATAAATAGTTCCTACACATTCACAACAAATGAACCAAAATCTCAATTAAAAAATGGACAAAGCATATAAAAAAGTTGTCCATCAAAAGTATATATAGTTGTCTGGAACTTATGAAAGTGCTTAATCTCATTAATAATCAAAATATACATTAAAACCCCTCTGAGAAATTCTTTATTAAATTGGTGAAGATAAGGATATTTGACTACATTACTTGGGGGAGAGTATGTAGCGAAATGTACCCACTGACATACATTGATGATCTAATTTGGTAATTTCTATAGGGTCCAATTTGGAAATATTAAAAATGCATTTTTTGATCCAGAAATTTTAATTTTGGAATAAAAACTCACAAAGATGTGGCTATAAAGTCACTTTTTATACAATTATAAGAGCAAATAACTGGGGGGAAATCTAAATGTCTGTTAATACAGGATTGACTGGTTAAATAAAGTACACCCATAAAATGAACTAGTACTCAGCTATAAAAAGATAAGAAAATAGTTTAGGATTCTGAAATAGAAAGATCTCCATTTCATATTAAATAATAATGAGGGTGCAAAACAATTTGTATAATATGCTATCATTTTATAAAAATATAATACATAAATATTTGTGTGCGTATTTCTATAATACATTCTTGAATATGCATAAAATATTTCCAGATGGCAGGAGCATAGAAAGAGAAAAGAGAGGTTTCTCACTGTATGTCCTTACAGATTTTTAAGATGTTGAACCATGTGCACGTATTACTCATCAAAAAGTTTAATTAATAAAAAAATTTTGCCACTTTAATAATTCAAAGGGAAAACATTGTTCACTGAATATGTATCTTATGCAGTACTGGAAGATACCATGTATGAGTTAAACAAAGCAGAAGTCCACCAAATTTATTCCAAGTCATTTTAACTCAACTACCAGTAACAGTACTTTACTAAAAGTAAAAAAATCTGAGACAAATGCAAACCCGCACAGGACCTCAGGACAACAGTCTTAAACCAGGAATGTCTTTTGAAAACTGGGTTATAAGGATGCCCTCCTTATAAGCCACAGAGTAGGGAGGAACTGAATATGATATAAGAGTACTTTATCTCTGCATAAGAAGACGATTAAAGCCCTGTCTTGATTGGGGAACAATTAGAGGAGATAAGATTAGTGGTTAGAAGTGACGTGTACTCTCTCACCTAAATTGCAATCCCAGGGGAGATTACAGAATGGGAGAAACAATTCTACACAGTTTAGAGGAGCTGAGGGGAGAAGGGGGCTTCCTGTGACTCCTCTTTGGAGCTATGGAAGATTATTTGCTCAAAGAAGTCAATATGGAATGGCTGAATGAGAGCAATAGCGTTGTGACTAGTTTAGGTGGCACAACCATATGACTAAATACAGTATAGCAATTACCAAAAAATTCCAGTGTTGTTCAGAAGAGCTAAGAAGACTGGTGAACCAGAAGAGCTGTGTCCAGAACTGACAGATGTCAAGATATACCTAGACCCCGGCCTCAGGCCATGGCAAGATCCGGGGACTCACTCACAAAGTAAATGCACAATGAACAATGGCCTTTCTATCTACCAGTGATGAACAATTGGAATTTGAAATTTAAAAACTAGCCTTTACAATAGCACCAAAATATAAAATATTTACAGGATCTTCATGCAGAAAACTACACAACTCTAATGAAAGAAACCAACAGAGAAATCTACTATGCTTATGGCTTGAAGATTCATTTTCTTAAGATTCAAAATGTTTGTTCTTCAAAAGATACTATTAAGAGAATAAGAAGAAAAGCTAAAGCTTGGGATAAATGAGTTTTATTTAAAATGGACAAAATTCTTAAAACCCAATGATAAGAAAACAGGATAATTTAAATATCTTAACAGACATCTCGCCAAAGAAGATATACAGGTGGCAAACAAGAATATAAAAACATGCTCAACATTATGTGTTGTTAGAGAATTGCAAATTAAAACAACAATGAGATAGCATTATATACTTTCTAAAATGGCTAAAATTAAAACAAAAACCCAAACCTGCCAACACCAATTGCTGGCAAGGATGCAACACAGAACACTCATTTATTGCTGATGGAAATGCAAAATGACACAGCTGTCACTTTGGAAGACAAGCAGATAATTACTAAGTAAACATAATCTTACCGTACAGTGCAGTAGTTGTGCTATTAGGTATTTACCCAAGTCATTTGAAAACTTAGATCCACACAAAAACCTACACGCAAGTTTTTTATTTGTTTGTTTTTTTATTTTTCTGTTGTTTTGTTTTTTGAGACAGGGTCTCACTCTGTCGCCCTGGCTGGAGTACAGTGGTACAATCACTGCTCACTGCAGCCTTGACTTCCTGGGCTCAGGTGATTCTCCCACCTAGCCTCCTGAGTAGCTGGAACTCCAGGCATGCATCACCATACCCAGCTAGAGTTTTTTGTAGAGACAGGGTTTCACCATGTTCCCAGGCTGGTCTCGAACTCCTGGGCTCAAGTGATCTGACCACCTCGGCCTCCCAAAGTACTGGGATTAAGGTGTGAGCCACCATACCTGGTCACAAATGCTTATAGTATCTTTATTCACAATCACCCAAAACTGGAAACTACTAAGATGTCATTCAATAGATGAATGGATACCAAAACTAGTAAATCCATATAATTGACTAATATTGCGCAATAAAAAGAGATTAGCTACCAAACCATGGAAAGATATGGAAAAACCTAAAATACTGTCTTAGTCCAGTTGGACTGTGTTGACAAAATGCCATTAACTGGCTGGGTGCAGTGGCTCACACCTGTAATCCCAGCATTTAGGGAGGCCAAGGTGGTGGATCACTTGAGGTTAAGAGTTCGAGACCAGCCTGGCCAACATGGCCAAACCCCATCTGTACTTAAAATACAAAAACTAGCCGGGCGTAGTGGCACGTGCTTGTAATCCCAGCTACTTGGGGAGCTGAGGCATGAGAATCACTTGAACCTGGGAGGTGGAGGTTGCAGTGAGCCAAGATTGTGCCACCGCACTCCAGCCTGGGTGACAGAGTCAGGCTCTGTCTCAAAAAAAAAAAAAAAAAAAAGGCATTAACTGGATAGCTTATAAACAATGTAGATTTTTTTTTTCCTCTCATAGTTCTGGGGACTGAGAAGTTCAAAATCAAGGCAGATTCAATGTCTCATGAGTACCCGCTTCCTGGTTTATAGATGGTGCTTTATCACTGTGTCCTCCCAAGGTGAAAGGGACAAGGCGGATCTTTGGGGCCTCTTTTTTATAAGGGCACTAATGCCATTTATGGAAGTTCCACTCTCATAACCTAATCACCTCCAAAAGGCCCCAAATCCCAATACCATCACATCGGGGGTTAGTATTTTAGCATATACATTTTGAGGGGACAGAAACTTTCAGACCATAGTATCTGCATATTGCCAATTGAAGGAAGCCAGTCTGAAAAAGGTTACATACTATATGATTTCAATTATATGCCACTATGGAAAAAGCAAAACTACAGAGATAGTAAAAAAGTTAGTAGTTTGCTAGGGATTCAGGGCTAGGAAAGGGAGGGTTGAATAGGTAAAGCACAGATGTTTTCAGGGTGGGAAAGCTATTCTGTATGGTACTATAATTTTAAATTCATGGCAGTCTGCATTTTTCAAAGCCATTGCATGTTACAGCAAAAAGAATGAAATTTAATGTATGCAAATTTAAACAAATAATTTGTCACTTTGCAGAAATCTCAGGATGGAATGCAGAATTTGACAAAACAATCTAACTGTATTCTAAATGTATAAAACAACCTTCCTGAAAGGGGTGAGGGAAAGAGGTGCTGAGTGAAGTAATTCTGGAAATGAGCGAAGTCTGTAAAACTGAAGGCGAAAGAAACCGTATATAAGTACTATACTGTAGTTGATAAAGTTGTATCCCACAGTAGTGTGGGTTAACTGAGATACATATATATTCATATTGAGCAGTTAAGCAAATGGATGGTGGATGGTGAGAGATAGTTTCTCACTGCTGTAGTGAAAGTTTACAGATGCCAAGGGAAGGAAGCTAGTTTCATCCATGTAGGAATGTGCTAGAGTTAGCAACATCAGTAGAAACTCATGCTTGGTTTAACATGTTGCATATAGCAAAATTTATAGATATGTGTATATACTTGGGTTAGTATGTGCACATAAATCTCCTTGTTCTGTCATTTGAGCAGGCATAAAAAAATAACACTACGGTAGGAACAAGCTCACCTAGCACCTTGATCTTGGTTTCTAATACCATTCTCCAATAAAAGGAAACAAAGCTCCTTGGAGAAATGGCTGATTCTAGGACTGGGACAGGAAATATACAAGATGGGCCTAAAGCATCTTGTAGAGCCGAAAGGTAAGGAAATGCTAAAACACAAAACCCCACAATGATGAGGGAATGCCAAGGGGACACAGGAGATAACTGAGGAAGCTCTTAATGGCCAAAACCGGAATAATTTGAGCAAAAAATTCTTCCAATAATTTATATTGGATAAAATAAAGTAGCATTGGATAAAACTTGAAGTATAAAATAAATATTCATGAGTCTATATTGATATAAATAAACGACTGAAGTAATTAAAAAACATGGGAGAAGAGACAAATCCCTCATGAAGAAGATTGCTAAATGAATTATGTGGACTCCCCACCCTCAAGGAAGAGGAGCATACATGCCCTACTCTCCTCTGTGGAATACAGCGTGGATAGAGGGGCAAAAAAGAGTCATTTTCCTGACAGACACTACTGCAGCCAGGTAGTCAAGTGATAGGCTATGTTGGTAGTGAGTACCCCTGATATGAAGTGATGAAAATGGCACTTTATTTCCACCATCCTCCTCCCCAAAATCGATCACATTAGTCAAATCATGAGAATAACATTAGACAGATCATACCTGTCCAGTACACCCCAAAACTGTCAAGGTCATCAAAAACATTGAAAGTGTGAGAAACCATCAGAGCCAAGAGGATCCTAACTAAGTTGGCGGCAGGACAACTAACTGTAATGTAGTGTTCTGGATGGGATACTGGGGCAGAAAAGGACGTGAAAGCTAAGGAAATCTGACTAGAGTATCACTTTATTAATTATCATATATCAATATTGGTTAACCCATTGTAACAAGTGTGCTGTACTAACCTAAGAAGTTAACAGTGGACACTATGGGAGGCCAAGGCGGGTGGATCCTGAGGTCAGGAGATCGAGACCATCCTGGCTAACACGGTGAAACCCCATCTCTACTAAAAATACAAAAACAAAATTCTCTGGGCGTGGTGGTGGGCGCCTGTAGTCCCAGCTACTCGGGAGGCTGAGGCGGGAGAATGGCGCGAACCCAGGAGGCGGAGCTTGCAGTGAGCTGAGATCTCGCCACTGCACTCCAGCCTGGGCGACAGAGCGAGATTCCGTCTCGAAAAAAAAAATGTATATTTATATATATATGTTAACAGTGGAAACTGGGTGTGGGACTTATGCAAACTCTCTGTACTACTTGAAAAAATTTTCTTCAAAATCTGAAACTGTTAATGGAAGTTAAAGTTTTTTTCTTTTTTCTTTTTCTTTTTTTTTTTGAGACGGAGTCTTGCTCTGTGGCCAGGTTGGAGTGCAGTGGCGCGATCTCGGCTCACTGCAAGCTCCGCCTCCCGGGTTCAAGCGATTCTCCTGCCTCAGCCTCCCTAGTAGCTGGAATTACAGGCGTGCGCCACCACGCCCAGCTAATTTTTGCATTTTTAGTAGAAATGGGGTTTCACCATGTTGGCTAGGATGGTCTAGATCTCCTGACCTCATGATCCGCCTGCTTCAGCTTCCCAAAGTGCTGGAATTACAGGTGTGAGCCACCGTGCCTGGCCATAAAGTTTATTTTTTAAAAGTGTGAGTTAAAAATGCAAAGGTCACAGAGAGTTTAAGTTATCTATATTATCATCTTTAAAGAGTGGCCTGTAGTTTCTTTATAAATAAGTTAGGGTGATAAGAAGTTATTTTCAGATTCAAAAGACGGAGAAACTTTGCAACTCAATGACTATCACTTAAATAAATACTAAGGAATTTTCGTCAATGACAACAAAAAATAAAATTCCCCAGAAAGAATGGGATGCAAGAAATAATGTATTCAAGAATTTGGTTAGTATTTCGATAAATCTAAATAATCTAAATAAATTGAAATAAAACACTAAAGAAAGTGAATTTTGTGGAATTTATTTTTAAAAGAAGAAATTAAATGCTAAGCAGTAATAACGTGAAACCAATAGAGGAAAATTACAGTTAGAGCTTGCCCTTGTATTGTCTGGTAAGGGGAGAGATATACTGAATTAACTGTAGACTTTATTATGTTAATAAATGCCTGTTAAAAATTAAAGAGTAATCACTAAAAAAGAATAGAATGAATAACTACAAAAGGAGTAATGAAAATGGAGATAAAGGAAACATGGGAAAAATGAAATGAAAATAACTTGATTAATAATAATAATACTTACATCACACTGTGTTCCAGGTGTTATTCTAGTCTGTGTGTGTGTGTGTGTGTGTGTGTGTGTGTGTGTGTGTATGTGTCTGTGTTGTGTATATATTTAATTAATTTAATAGAATAATTGGAGACCGGAAAGAAAAAACGAAAGCATAGATAAAATACAATAATTGCAGAAAAAAAGAAGATAGTAAAAACAAGCCCAAATACGTCAGCAAACACAGCAAGTATAAACAGATTGAATTTAAAAGGTACAGATCCTCAGATCAGATGAAATAAAAACACAACTCAGATACATACTGTTTTAAAAAATACAACCTAAAACAAAATAAAAAGTTTTAAAATAATAAACTGGAAAAATATATGCTAATCTGGCAAAGAGAATGTCAGATAAAAAGGATTCTGAGACAAAAACATTAGTGAATCTATAAAGAGAGCATTCAAAATGATAAGGAGATAAACCATCACAAAAATAAATGTATCTAACAATAGAGCTTCAAAATCTATGAATCAAAATTTAACCAAATCATTGCTTTTAGCAGCAATAATGTTGCTATTTTAAAAAATTTAATTGTTAAATAAAGATTGAATATATTCAAAGTGTACAATGTGTTAATTTTCTATGAGTACACATTTTGCAATGGTTATTACAGTCAAATTAATTACACCCATCACCACCCATGCTGCACATTAGACCCCCGGAACTTGCTTATCCTATAACTGAAAGGTCCTACTCTGACCAACATCTCCTCATTTCCTCTACTCCCTAGCTCCTGGCAACCACCATACTACTTTCTGCTTTTATGACTTGACTTTTAAGAAAAATAAAACAATTCTACACTTAAAGTGGAAAACATTTTAACAAAGCCTCTCTAGAGCAATCAAGTAGCCAAAAGTTAGTAAAGTCAGAGAAAAGTTGAGCGCTATAATTAACAGGCTTGATCATAGATATACGGTCAAAGGAATAAAGAAAATATATACTTTTAGAACTTATGTGAAACATTTATAAACAATCTCTACCTATCAAGCCCCAAAGAAGTTTCAACAAAAACCAAAGAACTGGTATCAAACAGATGAAATCTTTGACTATAAAACAATTAAATTAGACAAAAAATCCAATAAATATATTATTTTTAAATTAACAAAATGCAACCCCATATAGCTATGTTAGCTAAAGTACCACTGGTTCCTATGATAAACAAGCATCCACTGCATAATGGCTCAAACATAACAGAAGCTTACTTTATTCCTCAATGAGAGCCTCCAAGGGGTGTTTATTTTTTGTGAGCAGTTCATTTTCTCCCTTTTGCTTCATCTGTCTTCAGTGCTTGATTTCCAAGGTCTCTGAGCTCGTCTGCATGAAGCCAGGGGAAGGCAGAAGAGCATGGAGGGTCAAGTGTGGGAGTTCTTAGGGATCAGGAAAGGTGATAGTGGACATCACATCTGATCACATTTTGTTGGCTGCAATGCAATTGTGACCACTTACAACTGCAAAGGGAAATAACAGCTGACTGTGTTCCCAGTAAGACAAAGGTTCTCATAGGTAGCTATATAGTTGTGTCTTAATAATCTCTAGTCAATGAGAGAATTACAATAGACATTACGAAATATTTATGACTGTCAACAAAATCTCAGCACATCAAAGCACATGGGATGCATCTAAAGTGGGACTTAAGACAAAATATAAAGCATTAGTTGCATTTATCTATTAACCACATACACGAGAAAAGCTGGAAATAAGCAACATATTTAATAAAAGTAAAGAAAAATATTGTAAACCTAAAAGAAGCAAAAGAAAAGATATTATAAGGATGACTGTTGAAAGAAAACAAGATAGTAAAACAAACCAGAACAAACAATAGCCAGAGAAAGAATAAGAATCTAAATTCATGCTAGTTAGAATAATGCTAAGATTTGAGACATATTCAGACTTTTAAAAATCATAGGAAAATATTATGAACAAATTTACACCTATCTAGAATCTAAAAGCTTAGATAAATTAACAACTTCAAAGAAAAAATATAAACAAAATTGACCAAAGAAAAAAGTAGAAAAATGAATCGGAAATTATTTAAAATTTTCAGTTCTTACTAAAAAAAGTAGTTCCCACAACACACCTCCCTCTTTAATAAAAGGACAGGAGGTCATGTACTAGATTGTTAACACTATAAGAACCCCAAACTGGAAACTACTTCCAGAGTCCCTCAAGAACAGAATGGAAAAATAAATAGTCTTGTTCACACGAAGTAAAACTGTGTAACAATGAGAAGGAATTATCTACACCGACGTGACAACATGGATGCATTTTGGAAAACACAGCATTGGGCAAAAAATTTCAGACACAGAAAGAGTATATCTTGTCCTATTCAATTTATATAAAGCACAAAGCGGGTAAATTAGTCCATGCTATTTGAAGTTAGAACAGAGGCTGTCCCTGGTGGAGGAGGAGACAGTGATTGGAAGGGATATGAAGGAGTTTTCTGGGGTGCTAGTAATGTTCTCTTTCTCTGTAGAGCACTGAGAATAAAGGTATATTAACTTTGTGAACATTCATAGATATGTAGAAATTATTGTGGAGTGACGTGGCATGATCTCAGCTTACTGCAGCCTCAGCCTCCCGGGCACAGGTGATCCTCCAACCTCAGCCTTGGAGTAGCTGGGACTATAGGTGAGTACCATCATGCCTGGCTAATTTCTTGTATTTTTTGTAGAGACAGGGATTTCACCATGTGGCCCAAGCTCTAATAATAAATTTCAGTAAAATGTTTTTAACAGTTGACAACCAGGTCTAGACAAATTTTAAGGTGAGTTTTTTATAAAAATCTCAAGGAATAGATTATCTTATTTGATACATTAAAGATAGAAAGAAAAACGTGATTCTTTTGATAGGTACAGGAAATCATTTAGCTAAATTCGATACATATGAATAGTCAGAAGAAAGCAAAACAAAATCTCTTAGTAAACTAATAGGAAACTCTCTTAACTTAGCAAAGAACTTCTAACTACAAATTTATGGTAAACATCTTCCTTACTGGTGAAGTAGTCACACATATACATCATAGGCAGGAACAACTCAGGACAGAGATGACAACCAATTGTAATTAACATTGAATATGAGGCATACGTCAATGCAGAAAGAAACAAAATAAGGACCAGAAAGGAATAAATGAAACTGTCATTCTTGGTGACATTCTAATCCTTCCGTTGAATGGCAGTATAATGTATACTACAGTACAGCACAGCATAAAGTCAAGTCTCAGAGAGTTGAGTAGAGTATACAGTAGTCAAGACATGAGCTCTAGAACCAGGCAGTGTGGATTTGTATCCCAGCTTCATCACCTACTAGCTGTGTGACTCTGGGCCAGTTTCTTTACCTCCCTGGGCCTCACTTGTAAAATAGGGATAGTAACTACATGCTTAATAGAGTTGTTATAAGGACTAAACAAGTTCATACATATAAAGCACATACTAAGTTTGCAATAAACATTTAATAGCTTTAATTTTTGCCCTTGAGTTTTTGTTGTTGATATCTAAATACTAACCCTGTATTTGGTTCTTCTATTAATATGATCTTGTCTTTTTGTTTTACATTCAGAGACTCTTTGTGATTTTTGGCTCTACCAGAGCACATTTCTTTTTATTTTCTTGTGCAGTCAGAAATTGTTAATACTGATTTTTGTTGACTGATAGGCTAAGGGGGGTTATCACTTGCTATGCTGTATATTTATGAATTGATTTATTATTTTATCAAAGGGCATATGTTTTTTATAGAGGGGGATATAACAAATATTTTTAAAATACAAAAAAAATCAAACAATCTATCCCTCTTAGTTTACAATCAACCTACTGAGTGTAGATAATTTATTGAATCAGTTAAGGTCTGGTAAATAATAACTGACTATGATCTTTGCAAAATGATTCACAAATCATTTTAATTTCAAGAAATAACATCAACTCACCTCTAGAGAATATATGAGTGGAAAACTGCATTTGTAGTGCAAGGTGCCATAGTGATACTTGGTGAGTATAATATGGCCTCTGCCCTCATGAAACTTATCATGGAAACGACTTTGAAAGGTAGCGTGTTTGTCGTCTAATGGGTTCTGTGGCAGAATGTCCTATAGGATTACATCACTCAGAACCAGGGCTGCCCCAACATGCTCTTTCCTTGGACTCTCTGAGGGTGGCTTATACGCACAGTGGCTACACAGATTGCATGAGGCTTTACATCCTTGGGGTAACGGTAAATGTCTCACTGAGTAAGTGTCCAGGATTTCACATTTGGCAACCCAGATATCTCAGAGACACTTAAAGGGGACTATATTATGGACATTTAAATTTTTATTATTCATTTTTCAAATTATTAAAAGTTTTTGTTTGTTTGTCTGTTTGTGTTTTTTTTCAAGGTTTGGCACTAGGGATTTCTTTTTAAATCCAGGAAGCTACCAAATGCTAAGGAGATATATGAGAGTGCAAAGAGCACGGGCCAAGACAGCAAGAAGACCTTCCAGTCATTAGAATCTCTGAAAGAGATGGCAGCTGGGATCAGATTAGAGGGGTGTCTCATAGAATGAAGGATTCAGAGTGGAAGGACTGCTGCCCCTGGGGTATTGGCTCTTGAGGAGCTCTGCTGGGAAGCTGTCAGCAGGAGGAGCAGGCGGGAGCAGGCATAGCCTTGTGGCCACCATCAGGAAATTGGGAGGTCATGGTAGATGCAGGAAAGCCCTCCTCTACCAGAGAGAAGACAGCAGAGGGGGCTACTTAGAGGCAGGAGCTGTGAATGGGGTGCCTGGAGCCAGAGGAGGCAGTGCTCTGTGTGCATGGGGACACCCAGTGGGAGCAGCCAATGGGACACCTGTGGGTTGTGTTCCTATCCCACCTTACAATCACCGGGGGCAGGCTGTAGTAACAAAGCCTGCGCTTATGCTGGATGCAGGTTCTCAGATTCAGAGGCAGGAACACACACGAGAATGATCAAATGTCGAGAGCAAATGAGTACCCCAAAAGGGGATTAACAAACCCAACAAAGGGAGCAACTGCCATCCAAGGAAATGGTCAAGCGGTTTCAGATTGATATGTGAATATTCTCCAAGAGGTAATAGCAGATATTGCATCTATAAACGATCAGCTGGAAAACTTAATGCTTGAAATAAATAGCAGAAGGCAGCTAAAGACCAAATTAATAAGGTGATGTTTAAGCCAAGTCCCCAGAATGCAACAGAAATGGACAGGAAGATAGAAACTATATTAAAAAAAAGTGATATGGAAGGCAGATTCAAAAGTTTCAGTAACTACTTAGTAGGAATTCCTGAAATTAAACAACAACAACAACAACAACAAACAGAGAAGTGGAGGAAGAAATATTTGAAGAAATAGCAACAGACAGAATTTAATCTCCAAGAGAGCTTTTGATGAGTCTCAGTTATCTGGCTTTAAATTAATCAGCCCAATGACCTGTGGTGGGAAACTGACTTGCCTGGTGCCAAAAGCATTCCTATTTTTGGTCACTGACCTGTAGGCACTGATACTTTGAAGCAGAGCAGGATTCTTCAGGGAAGCTTGTACTGGCCTGAAGGGCAGTGTGGAGCAGTGGTTAGGGTCACAGACACTGAAGTAGGATGCTAGCCTGTGTGTGCATTGCACTGTTTGCCAAGAGGGGCACTTCAGGCAAATGTTTACTGAGCACCTACTATGTGCAAGGGTCATAGTAGGTGCTCAATAAAGGCTCATAAAGATTATGTGCAAGGTTCATAAAGCAGGGGAGACAGTGGTAAATTGGATCAATTCCTTGTCCTTGTGGAGTTTACCTTCTAGTAATAGTGAGTGACAGGCAGTAAACACGTGTGTGTGTGATATAATTTCAAGTGGTGATAAATGCTATAAAAGGAAACTGAGTAGAGTTAGGCATTGGGGAGCAAATTGGGATGCTGTTTAAGTCTGGGTGTCAGGAGGTCCTCCCTGAGGAAGTGACATGTGAGCACACATTTGAAGCATGTGAAAGGTCAGCCATGAGAAGATTTGGGGAGGAACTGTTCCAGAAAGCAAGAATAGCAAATGCACAGGTGTGAGGTGGGAGCAAACTCAGTGGTGAGGAATGGTCAGAGGCTCCCAGCCTCTGAATGGCCAGAGGTTCCTCATCTGTAGGAATGCAGATAATCTTAGAACCTAACTCTTAAGACCCCATAAGGATTAAATGGCAAAATCCATGAAACACAACTAGCACATTTGCTGGCATGTGAAAAATTTCTCAAAAATGTTAACTTTCATCCTCATTAAGATCTTTTTGCCTTGAATAGGTTATAAATTAGCTCTGAGCAGCACACTACTCCTTTATGCTTAATTTCTCCAAGGCTGCCTTGTTAAGAATATGCAGATCGTATCATTAATATGCTCTTTTTTCTCCAGAGAGCTGGTCTTCAAACTGTTCTCTGCTCAGGCCTCTGCTGACTGACAGCTGCACTAGTCCCTCTGGGCTTGTCGGGTTAGGGGTACCTGAAGTGGTGGTAGTCTTAAGAAACTACTTAATGGTAGGGCTTAGCCACATTTCCATACTTTTAGCTTTCCTCATGCGATTTACTTCTCTTCCAGAAAATTCTGGCCTGGATATAAGAAGACCCAGACTTGAATCCTAACTCTTCATCTCTCTGGTCTTTTCTGGATTTCCTCAATTGTAAAACAATCAAGAGTTTCCAGTGGCGTTGATGAATGGCTGAAAAATTAAAACACCACCAAAGTACTTAGCAGCAATTATTGTTGTTTTTATTTCACTTTTATTTTAAATTCAGGGGTACATGTGCAGGTTTGTTACATAGGTAAACTTGTGTCAAGGGGGTTTATTGTACAGATTTTTTCACCATCCTGGCATTAAGCCTAGTACCCATTTGTTATTTTTCCTGATTCTCTCCCTCTTCCCACCCTCCACCCTCTGGTAGTCCCCAGTGTGTGTTGTTCCCCTCTATGTGTCCATGTGTTCTCATCATTTAGCTCTCACTTAGAAGTGAGAACATGCAGTATTTGGTTTTCTGATCCTGCATTAGTTTGCTAAGGATAACAGCCTCCAGCTCCATCCATGTCCCTGCATCCAGGACATGATCTCATTCTTCTTTACGGCCTTAGCAGTAATTATTAACTGCCACACTACAACTGGGTCTCAACGTATTTCTAAAAAGATCCACAGTACATTTCAGTTCCTCGGATTGGCGTTTTGCACCATGTCACCGTTTGTACACAATCGTTCACCACCTAGACCACACCCATTTATCAGCCCATTAGGCGCAGCATTTGATTTCACTTGACACCCTATTGAGGTGGTGATGAGAGTTTTTATTCCCCATCTTCATGTTTCCAAGAGGGAATTTGGCCTCCCAGGATGAAGCAATTTGAAGCAACACTTACTTACATTCTCCTTTCTACCTCCTTCATGCCCTTCCTCCCTGAGAAGCCTCTGTTTTTGAGCGTGTGTGCTGCACAGCTCCGTTAGCTGTCTGTCACTTTGGATCAGCCGTCTGCAGGACGCAGCAGTTCTCTGCCTCTGCATGACGTTAGCTAACCATGGCAGGTGTTGTCCCTGAGAAACGGTGATGGAAAGAAACCCTGAAGCTGTGGGACAGCATCTTTAAGCTCAATTGCAAGGCAAATACAAGACCCAGTTCTCCAATCTTTCCCCACACTCATAAAACCGGTAATTTTACCTCTAACTTCCTGACTCCTGTATCCTGTTTCTCAATGGTAACCAAATTGCAGAAAAGAGAAAAGAATATAATTATTCCCCCTAAACCCCAGGAACCACTTCTTATACTCAGCAGGGGAACTAGCTTTTGTTCAACCCATTTAGTTTCATCTTCCCTCTAAAAGATTTCTCTGTGATCATCGGCACCCTCAGTTTCAACAAATATCCACTTTACACATTGATCAAAATGTAGTGGCAAACTGAGATGAGCTTTAAAGAAAAAGTGGAACCACTAGACTAATATTTAACACAGAACTTGCCAGCCCCGGGATCATGACACCCAGGTGTGTTGCGTTATTATCAGCTGTGTGTTCATTCCAATTTTTCATGCTAAGGGTCAAATACTGATGTTGTGAAAGATGAAATTTTCTAAAATGAAACCTGAAATTTATCGAGTGCCCATTACATGTGAGATACATTAATATCTAGTCTTCAGAGCAACCTAATAAATATGGGTAATTGCTCTCCTCACTTTACAATGAGAAACTGAGTCAGCCAGATTAAGAAGATCGGCCCAAAGTTAATTACAGAGTGAGTCAATGGCAGAGGTAAGACCCAAACCTCTGTTTCCCATAGTCCTCATTTTTCCCTAACACCAGGCTGCCTCTCTCATCTATTACCTGTCTGTTGGTAGATATTCCAATATTTAGGCTGAGAGATTCTCTGTTCATGAGGGCAGTCCACGCTTGATTTGCTATTTTGAGAAGCAGTTCCCTTTAAAATTGGAATAAAACCACAGATGCATTTCAAGGGGATTTCAGCTCCCTTATCAGCGAACATTCCCAGGGAGAGGATGTTTATGGTCTCTTTCCTCTATGATGTATTTTGAGGAAATGTCTCTCCTTTTATGAAAGGCTGACCTCCTTTCACCTGTGCTCTGATTCACATCTCTTCCCACCTCCCCAGGAAACTTTTATCTTTCCATCAACATCCTAACATGATCGAGTTTCTCCCTCTTTAAAAAGCAATCCATTCCCATCCCAGACTTCATTTCCTCCTTCGTTGCTATCCTGTCTTTATCCTTTCACAGACAGATTATCCAGTGCTTCATTGCTCAATCACTCCTCAGTCCACTCAAAGAGGTTTTGCTGCCTCTGTACTCCATGACAGAAAAAAAGAGAGAGAGAGAGAGAGAGAACGAAGGAAGGAAGGAAGGGAGGGCGAGACAGAGAGAGAGAGGGAAGGAAAGAAAGAAAGAAAAAGAAAGAAAGGGAGAAAGGGAAGGAAGGAAGGAGAGAGAGAAAGAAGAGAGAGAGAAAGAGCAAAAGAAAGAAAAAAGAATGGAGGCAATGAGAAAGAAAGAAAGAGAAAAAAGAGAGAGAGAGAAAGAAAAGAAAGAAACCTATTGAAACCTATTCTTGCTAAGGTCCTTATTATCCTCCAGTTGACTAATCCAGTGTATTCTTTCCATTCTTCCTTTTAGTGCCCCTTGCAGTAGTCCTTGGCTTCATCAACCACTTTCTCCTTCCTGAAACACCCATCAGTTTATCCTATTGCTGCTTAGTCCTGGCTATTCCTTCTCAACTTTGCCAATTTCTCCAATTCTAAAGAGCCTTCAAATAATTTCATCAAATACTCATAAGTATCCTTTGAGTTGGTGTCACTATCTCCATTGTATAGAAGAAAAAGACTGGGACTCAGAGATATGAACTAACTTATTCAAGGTTATAGAATTAGTAGAATTAAATATCTTAGTCTTGTCTGATTCTAAGCCTTATATCCTTAATCCCTCCAAAGCTCAGGTCCCCAAGATCTTAAGAGAGGGGCAGTAGGGACCAGAAGACCTGGATTGTGTTGCATGTTTGAATCACTGTCTGCATGTCGTTTCTTCTCATTGGGATTTAATTTCAAATCCAGGCCCTACCACTTTCTGGTTCCACAATTTTCCTACTTGCATGACCAAAACCAAATTATTCCATCTCTCTAGACCTGAGTTTCCTCAACTGCAAAATGACGATAATTACAGGCCCTATCTCACAAAATTGTTGTGAGGATTAAATGAAATAATACATGTAAAACATTTAGGAGAGTGCTTAGTATGCAGTCAGTTCTCAGTAAATGCTAGTTTTGATGATGAGGTTGATGCAAAGAAAGAGGAGGAATGGTAGTGTATGGACTAGGTGATTTCCAGAAGCCCTTTCATCACTGATATAGTGTAATTTCCCAAGGAAAATGGTCCTTTCCAAGAGGCAGTCCTCTGATTATACAGGTAATGTGGCCTGAAAGGTGACTTTCATTTTGGAATTAAATTTAGATGACACGCTTCCATTACCTGTTTCTCATTGCAGGCTGTGATGCTGCTTGGAGGTGCCACAATCCAGTAGAGCAGTGCACCTGAGGCCATGCTGAGGTCACAGTCTTTTTTGTGAACCCTTATCAAGGGAATCAAGGAATGCAATCAGGCAGAAGGGCTTTTAGAGATCTGCCCTACACGGATGAAAGTTCAGAGGCCCTGCTCCCTGTGCCCTCTCCACATGGCCGTCACAGCAGCCAGCATCATCACTCGCTTCTCGGTGAAGGGTCTATCAATTCACCTTTGTTGGCATGGAGGGGAGGCCTTCACCAGACAAGAAATAAGGTCTGAAGGGCATCTCCTCTTTGCTGCCACCAGGCCTGAGCCACCTGATGGCATTGTTCCTCTGACCAGGTCAGTGTTTGTGACAGGGTGTAATTAAAGAGCTCGCCAGCCTCGGTAGGAAAACTGGAGAGACTGGGGGGAAAACTTCATTTCCTCAAGGGCAGCCAAGGGTGAACAGACTCCGCATTGTGCTTGGGGCTGACAGCCAGGTCAGCCACTGGAGGGAGAGAGGATAGTCCTTCTGTTGCCCATTGATTCCCCTCACATTATGTGAAGGCAGCTTCCTGTCCAAAGGGCAGACGTGTGCTCCACCCAACCTAACAATTAGGAACTACTCAGCAATGAGATGGGCCCCAGAAGTGTCTCTGTCATAGAAACATTAGGCTGCTGTAATTTCAAAGCTAAGGGTGAGAAAGTATGGAAATTTGTAGAACGTTTAGTTCCTCCACCCCCATTTTGTAGAAGGCAATCTGCCCAGGAGTTCGAGACCAGCCTGGGCAACATGGTGAAACCCCATCTCTACTAAAATGAAAAAAAAAAAAATTAGCCGGGCGTGGCAGTGCGCGCTGTAGTCCCAGCTACTCGGGAGGCTGAGACAGGAGAATTCCTTGAACCCGGGAGGCGGAGGTTGCAGTGAGCCGAGATCGCGCCAATGCACTGCAGCCTGGGTGACACAGTGAGACTCTGTCTCAAAAAAATAAAGAGAGAAAACAGGCTCAGGGAAGTTAAGCACTGTAGCTCACACAGCAATAGTCTGTGCAGTTAAAACCCTCAGTCTCCGCCCGTAAAGGTCCTTCAAACAGAAATAGTTAAACCCCCATCAGGATTCTTTCCCATGGCGGGTGGGTGAGGGCATCAGTGAAGGAAGGCCCTTCCCACATTACAGTTCCCCAAACCCAAATTCTTCATGGAGCTTTCCAGAACATCTGAATGTCTTTTGGATAATGCTTCTGGGATTTTATGGAAACTTCATAAAATCGGGCCTAAGTTTGTTTGTCTGTTTTCCTGGAGATGCATGCCATACCAAATTAGAATCAAATTGACAGCCTCACTAAATGGTCTGTCACTGTAACAGGAAATCTTGCAGGCATCATGTTGTGTTGGAAAGACAATGAGGCTGGGGTGCCAGAGACCTGAGCCCCAATCCTGCCCAGCTGCAGGCGGTTACCTAGGACTTGCTCCTTCTCTAACCTCTCTAAGCCTTGGTTTCCTTGCTTTTCATGGAGACTACTGCGGCACCCCTTGCTCTGATGTGTTGGCCAACATCGCACACTGCCCTGGCCTTCGCAGAATACACGGCGTTTACCGTCACCCAGTGCTGCCTCTCTCTAATGAGTGTGTTGATTTCCCTTCACTGCTTTGAGCCAGTAAAACTTCTAAAGCATGTCTGTCAATTCAGAAAGCATTTGCTGGACACCACATGTCTTCTGGACCCCGCTTTGCATAGTGTGTGTGTGGCAGGGGATGGAGGGAGAGCAGGTAGCATAGCCTGCATCCTGCTCCTGCAGTACCCAGATGCATGCTCCAGGAGGTGAGGCAGACATGCCCACATTTCACTCAAGGATGGTCTGTGCCCACCCAGTGTGCCTGAGTCCAAGATTACATGGGAAAGGGAGTGTGTGTTTGTACGTGTGCGCGTGTGTGTAGGAGATAGTGGGAACCCAGTGGGAAGGCGCCATCTTTCAGTATCAAGTGAGAATTTGGATTTGATTCCTTGATTCTCTGGACAGTGAGAGCCATTGAGCTGTTTTGGCCTGGGGCGACAGCCCTGGAGCTGTGTTTTTGCGTGCTACTTCTGGTTGTGTGTATAAAATGGATGGCAAGCAGAAAGCTAACATCAGAAAAAACCCTTTTCAAAGGCTGATATGAAGCCTTAATTACTGTGAAAACAAGGGCAGTGGTGGCCAAGAGACTGAAAAGGACTGCAATTAACAAGCCTCGGTTTGCCTCCATAGGAGGTGGCAGGAAAAGGAGAAGCCAAAGAGAACTATGCCCAAGGAGCTGGGAGGAGGGAGACACCCTAAACTAAGGAATAGGGAGCCACAGTACATTCCCGTGGGGCACACTGGGCACATTCAGGCAATTATTCACAGACCTTCCTTTTTCTCCAGACGATGAGTTTTTTGAGGGCAGGGACTAAGCCACCTGATTTTTGTATCCCCAAAATGAAAGAGCCCACCACTTAGTAGATGTTCAAACAAATGGGTATAGGATGGATGACTCACAATGAGTTTAGTTTTCAATATTTGTATTTGAAATAGAGACAGTGTGTTGCTGTAGGGAGGTTCAGCAGGCAGGAGAGAAATCAGTGTGTCGATAAAATCAAGATTATTATTTGGAGTTGTGGTTAAATGAGGTTTTCGAATGAAAAGACGTAACGTGAGACGATAAGAGAGTGAAAGATGAGCCTACAGCCAGAGAGCAGGCTATGCAAAAGATAACTGGAGGAGGATGAAATTCAGTCAAGCAGGAAGAAAACCAAGGGCAGGAGCCTCTCGTTTTTTGAAGGATAGTGAATGGAAGACTGTTGCTAGGTGAGGCACATCTGAAAGATAGCAACTTTCTAAAGAAAACTTTTTGCATTGCATTTGTGATTGGCTTCTCTTATGAGTCTTCAAAATTTTATTCTAGACTCCTAAAAATGTCATTATACCATCCTTCAAGGTTTGAACAGATTTTTAATTCCGTCTCAGAAAAAAAAAAAAAAAAGACAAAAACAACAAAAAAAACCCAGCAGCCTTTGGTGTAACCGGCGGTGAATCTTGTTTAGAAACAGGTTAGACTTGTGCCAGGCACAGTGGCTTACGCCTGTAATCCCAGAACTTTTTGGAGGCCAAAGCAGGCGGATCACTTGAGGTCGGGAGTTCGAGACCAGCCTGGTCAACATGGTGAAACCCCGTCTCTACTAAAAATAAAAAAATTAGCTGGGCGTGGTGGTGCATGCCTGTAATCCCAGCTACTCAGGAGGCTGAGGCAGGAGAATCGCTTGAACCCAGGAAGCAGAGTTTGCAGTGAGCCGAGACCACGCCATTGCACTCCAGCCTGGGCAACAACAGCGAACTCTGTGTCAAAAAAAAAAAAAAAAAAAAAATTGATTTTTTTATTTCCTTTTTTTTTGAGACAGAGTTTTGCTCTGTTGCCCACCCTGGAGTGCAGTGGCATAATCATACCTCACTGTTGCCTCAAACTCCTGAGTTCAAGCGATCGTCCTGCCTAAGCCTCCTGAGTAGCTGGAACTACAGGCATGCACTATCATGCCTGACTAATTTTATTTTTTGTAGAGACGGGGGTCTGGCTATGTTGCCAAGGCTGGCCTTGAACTCCTGGCCTCAAGTGACCCTCCTGCTGTGGCCTCCCAAAGCACTGAGATTACAGGTGTGAACCACCTCAACTGGCCACCTTCATGTAAAAGTTGAATACCAACACCAGCCACTATTTTTACCCCTTCAAAATTGTATCTGTATGTTCTTAAAGATATCGATCGATTTCATTTTTATTTGATCTATATGTAATCCAAATAAACATTCTTATACTGTATGCATTATCATGACTGTCAAAGGTTTCAATGTATTTTAATAGCCTGAAAGTTTATATGATTATTGCAATATCTGTCATGTTAAAAACTAATTAGAAACAAAACAATGTAGGCAAACTTTAACCAGATTGGGTAAGAATGAGACCATTTTTTCCTTTTCAAATTATTAGAAAAACATATTGCATATATTAAATTATATTCTTTATATATTTTGTCTGATTTTCTATTATTAGCAGATTCTCTATTATTATTAATAGCTTTTTTAAAAACCCCTGTAATTAAATAGAATTAAATAGGATTATTCTTTATTGTATCAGATAATAATGAAATATCACAGTACTTACTGAAGTCAAATAATTCATCAAAATGAACTTGCTGCTAACTTTCATCTGTACTCTATTGAACATATGAATTACACTTTTATTTACTATTATTTTTATTTTCCTTCTGCTTTTCCATTTTGTTTCAGAATGTTCTTCTAATCTTCAGGATCTCCTCTCTTGTTGATTTCATTATCAATATTTTCTTAGCTATCATAATTCTTTTAGGTATTGTCATGATTTTGATCATCAGGTTTAAAATTTTATTTTTCATTGCAATATAATGAAATAAATTTTTGACATTTTGAAGCTTTTGTTTTTTTTTTAAGTTTATTGTCTTCCAATATGGTACTTTCTTTTCATTATATTTGAATTTTGGTATAATCATTAATACACCAAAAATAATCTAAAATTGAAGATATGCAAGAATGACTTCAGTGCACTCTAAAATGACTGCTACATTGGATTGAGATAAACAAACACATAATCAAATTACTCTAATATGATACACATTGATTTATGAATGAATATGTGTAAGCATTTTATTACAGCAACATGTTTCTTCAGGTCATTTCACCATGTAGATGCTAATTTTGAGTACTGTTTCATGGAACCACTCAACTCTGTTAGGGTGAGAAGTGTCAGATACCTAATAAGATGTAATAAGATGAGATAAATACAACATGACTTCACAAAACATTACTCACTGCTTATAGTATGTTGTATGTTTATTCCCTGCAAACAAGAATGTTGATAAATTTTACTTCAAGTGATATCCATCAAAGAAAAAAATAATATGTATGGTATGTTTGCAATTGTTTATGCTAACTTATCTAGTCAAAATTCTGTTTTGAGTAGGTATTGGTGAGAAATGAATCCTCTACTTACACAGCTAGTAATTAGAAACTTTTTTATAAGGGTAACTTTGGTTCTATACATCAAAAACCTTGTTTACCTATATCCCACATATTTTCAGTTCTGGGACCCACAAGTCATTTTCACAGGACAATACATTCTCTGGCCTGTCCCTTTGTGTGAGGATCCTGAGTAAAATAGCAGCAATGGGTGGGAGTATTCCTGGAAGTCATTTTACACTAGCAATAACTAAATATTTTTCCATAATTTTAATTTAGTTTCAATGTTTTTGAATACTTATGTTTTAGATTTCTCATTAAAGTGGTTTATAGTGGGGTATTTTTTCTTACTGTCTGATATATTTGGATTAAAACTACCACCTTACTATGTGCATACCTTTTGTCCTTCTTGTTTTATGTTTCCTTTAATCTCTTTGGTTGTTTTCTTTTGGATTGAATATGTTTTATTCTTTTAATATTCTTCCTTCATTAGTTTGGAAGCTACGTTCTCTTTTATAATTCTTTTGGTGGTCAGTCTAGAAACTACAATGTGATTTTAACTTGTTACAACTTAATGTTAACTGATATTTTTATACTCTTTCTGCTAATAATGCAAGTACCTTAGAATAGCTTAACTCCATTTTCCATGTTCTTATTTAGATGTTGCTGTGTAGTTTTATTCTTTACATACTTTAACCGTTGCAAGACAATATTATTCTTGCTTTACATAGTGAAACATCATTTACATTTGGTTTTAGCTGCTAATTTCATGGACCTTCTTTTTTTTTTTATCTCCAACATTCCTCCTATTTGAGAGTGTCTTCCTTTTATCACCTTTGTTCTCTTTGGGCTTTTGCAAAATGTAGATCTCTTGGTGGAAAATTGTTTCAGCTTTACTCTTTTCAAAATGTATTCATTTTGCTCTCATTCTTGAGGGGTGTGTTCACTGGATAAACATAGAATTGGCAGTTATTTTTTCTTCCATCCACTAAATGTGCCCTTCCATTATTTCTGGCGTCCATTATTGTAGTTCAGAAGTCAGCTGTCAGTCTCATTTTTGAAACTTCGAGGGTACTCTGTCTTTGTGTTTTCTTTTCTGTTTGGTGCTAAGGTTTACATTTCCTTTCTTTCTTTCTTTTTATTTTTTTTCTTGTTTTTGAGACAGAGTCTTGCTCTGTCACCCAGGCTGGAGTGCAGTGGCACAATCTTGGCTCATTGCAACCTCCACCTCCTGAGTTCAAGTGATTCTCCTGCCTCAGCCTCTCAAGTAGCTGGAACTACAGGCACCCACCACCACGCCTAGCTAATTCTTGTATTTTTAGTAGAGATGGAGTTTCACCATATTGGCCATGTTGGTCTGAAACTCCTGACCTTGTGATCTGCCTACCTTGGCCTCCCAAAGTGCTGGGATTACAGATGTGAGCCACTGTGCCCAGCCTACGTTTCTTTTTATTCTCTGCTTCTGACTTCTTGGGCTTCTTGAATCTATTATGAATTATTTCTTTTCAGTACTTCAGAAAACTTCTCAGCCATTAGTCTTCAAATAATGCTTTTTACTCATTTCTCTTTGCGTCTGTGACTCCAGTTAAATGCTTTTAGAATTTTTCACTTTTTTCACTTCTTACTCTTTCTTATGTATCTTTTTTATCATTTGCATTTCTGTACTTTATTCTGGATAGTTCCTTTGCCTCTCTCCCAGTTCACTAATTCTCTTTCCAGCATATGCTCATATGTCTCATATGTTCCTCAACCTATGTGTCAATTTTATTTATTGTGTTTTTCTGTTGTAGAATTTTCTCATTGCTCTTTTCAAAATCTGTGTTGGTTTTTTTACAGTTTTCCATTCCCTGCGGAAAATTTTAAGCTTGGCTTTAATCTCCTTTATCATGGTAAACATGGCTATGTTACAGGATGTGTCTGATAAGTCTAATATCTGGAGTACATGTAGACCTGTTCTATTCTTATGTTTCTCTATAGGTCTCATTTATATTTGATGGTCTTCTTGGATTTCCTGGTTATCTTAAATTTGATACTGGATATTGCATGTATAAAACTACATTTAGAAATAATTTGAGGTCTAGAGTGATGTGATCCTCATTTGGAGAGAACTTGTGTTTGCTTTTGCCAGGTGCTTTGGGGGCACTTGAAGAGTGGGATATTTGCCACAATGATAGATGAGAACAATTGGATCTCATAGCAACTGCTGAATTTTACATTTTTAAAAACTAGGGGAATATCTGATTAAATATTTTGTATCTACTAAAAATTTTGGGCAATGCAGACAAGAAGGGAAAACATAAATAACCAACGGCCCTACCATTCATGAACAGCCATTAAATATTTAAATATTTAGTTAAATATTATATTTGATTGATTAAAAAAACTGAAATAAGAACTGGCTTACAGTTATACTACTGGTTAGTGGTATAAGCAAAGGTAGAATCTTCTAGTACACTATTGTCTTCACTACGTAAAACTAATTTATGCCCCTAAATTAGGTTAGTGAGGAATGTACCAATGTGTCTATAGTGTTTTATTTATTTAAATTCATAAGATTATCTATTTTTCTGTTTGAAATATATATGTGTGTTTATGTGTGTACCCACAATATTTTGAACGTTTTTTTTTCTTATGCATTTTAATACCATTTTATTTTCCCCACTAGTCAAGGAGCCGAGACAACTTACTAGATGAACTAGTCTCAGGGTAGAAGAACAGAGCCCAGGCCCTAGAATAAAGAAAACGGGCATGAATGGAGTAGCTGAATGAATTTGTTAGACTCGTTTAAATAATAGATTTTTAAAGCCAACATTTTCAATTGAAGAATATAGTTTTGTTTGATTATTTGTTTTTGAGAGAGAAAGATAGTCTTTTGAGACTAAACAGACCAAGAACTCTAAAGAAGGAAGGCATACATTTTCTATAAAAAAAAAAAACCTCAATAGTTTAGAAGAGAATGCATGCTGTTAAAAGATTTAATTTCTACCCAAAAGGAAATAAAAATTCAACATTCTGGCAGGAGGAGGACATGCTGCCTCACAGAAGAGTTTGGCAAAGAATTCCAAAGGGTTGTAAGGAGAACCTGAGAGCAAAGGTGATTTACGTTTTGCTTCTTGGAGTGGCTTCTGTGAACCTTTCTTAGAGGCCCACCATCCTTTGTAAAACCAGAGGAATAGAGTAGCAATGACTAGATGAGGTGCTCAGAGCAGTGGGGCACTTGCAGAGTCCTAAACACTCAGGACTGAATCACAGCACCCATGGAGGTAGGGCTTAAGGCAAGGAGACATTGTGTACGCAGGTGGCTCTCAGAGCCCATAGAAGAATGGTGCACATCAAAAATGAATGTTACAGATAAATAGTTCAAGGGAACAGGAAGGAGATCAGCAATTAGACCCATAGAAACATAATTTATCTTTGACCGAGGAACAAAGGCATCACAATGCAGAAAAGAGAGTGTTTCCAACAAATGATGCTGGAACTACTGGACACCCACATGCAAAAACACAAACCCAGACTGACCTTACACCCCTCATAAAAATTAACTCAAAATGGATCATAGACCTGAATGTAAAACACAAAACTATAAAGCTTCTAGAAAATAACATAAGAGAAAATCTAGGTAACTCTAGGTCTGGTGATGACATTTTAGATAGGACACCAAAGGCACAATCCATAAAAGAAATAATTAATAAGCTGGAATTCATTAAAATTTTTAAAACTTCTACTCTGCAAAAGACAATGCAAGGGGATGAGAAGATAAGCCACAGACTGGGATAGAATATGTGCAAAATACATTATCTGATAAAGGATATTACCTAAAATATACAAAGTATGCTTAAAACTCAGCAATAAGAAGATAAATAACCCAATTAAAAATGGGCAAAAGCCTTGAACAGACAACTCACCAAAGAAAATATGTAGAAGTAAATAAACTATGAAAACATGCTCAACATCATATGTCATTAGAAAATTGCAAATTGAAACAAAAATGAGATACCATTACACAGCTGTTAGAGTGGCCAACATACAGAGCACTGATAACACCACGAGTTGAGGCAGTAGAGCAATGGGAACTCTCATTTACTGCTGATGGGAAAGCAAAATGGTACAGTCCCTTTGGAAGACAGTTTGGTGGTTTCTTACAAAACTAAACATACTCCTGCCATATGATCTAGCAATCATGCCCCTTGGTATTTACCCAAAGGAGCTGAAAACTTATGTTCACACAAAAATCTGCACACAGATGTTGATAGCAGCTTTATTCATAACTGCCAAAACTTGGAAGCCAAAAACATGCGCTTCAGTAGGTGAATGAATAAATAAACTGTGGTACATCCACACGATGAAATATTATTCAGTGCTAAAAAGAAATGAGCTATCCATCCATGCAAAGAAACAGAGGAAACTTAAATGCCCATTACTAAGTGAAAAAAGCCAATCTGAGAAAGCCACATATTGTATGATTCCAAGTCTATGACATTCTGGAAAAGGCAACATTATAGATACCATAAAGAAGACCACCGGTTTCTGCGAGTTTGTGGGCAGGAGGAATAAATAAGTGGAGCAGAAGGGAATTTTATGACAATGAGGCTACTCTGTATGATACTAGGTGGTTGCATGTCATTGCAATTTGTCAAAACCCATAGAATGTGTAATACCAAGAGTGAGCCCTAATATAACCTGTGGATGTTGGGTGATGAGGATGTGTCAATGTAGGTTCATCAATTATAACAAGGTACCATTGTGGTGCCAGATGTTGATAGCTGGGGAGGCTGTGCGTGTGTGTGGGGAAGTGATGATATAAGAGTTCCCAGAACTTTCTGCCTAATTTTGCTGTGAACCTAAAACCGCTCTAAAAAATAAAATCTATTAAAAAAAAAACAAAACCAAAAAAACAATGTGTCTGGGCAAGCCTGTAATCCCAGCACTTTGGGAGGCTGAGGTGGGTGAATCACATGAGGTCAGGAGTTCAAGACCAGCCTGGCCAACATGGCGAAACCCCATCTATAGTGAAAATACAAAAATTAGCTGGGCATGGTGGTGGGTGCCTGTAATCCCAGCTATGCAGGGATTCCAAGTCCCTGAGGCAGGAGAATCACTTGAACCCCGGAGGCGGAGGTTGCAGTGAGCTGAGATCATGCCATTGCACACCAGCCTTGGCGACAAGAGTGAAACTGCATCTCAAAACAAAACAAAACAAAACAAAATGAAAAAACCAAAACAATGTATGCCAAAACAATTTGTCAGAGACTATCTCCAATGAGTAACACTTCATGGAGTCCAATCTGAAAGGAGAAGGATTGTAGACTGGACACCCCATTTACTTCGGTGTCAAGATTCCTTTTCCTTCCTCACCCTAAACCCCAGAATTTAGGCCTTCCTCAGGGAGAAAGGAAGATGAGAGAGGAGCTGAATTTTGAGAATGTTTCAAATGACTGAATGGTTACCCAAGAGACTAAATCTCAGACCTTGAGTTGGCTAACTTTTCTGGTATCAGCAATACTGAGGACATGAGAGCTGAAATAATTGAATAGAGTTCAATTACAGAGAGAAATAAAGAATATTGTACATCTGGGTTTTGTCACTCTGCACATTCAAACATACCACACGTGTTTTCAAGTTACATGTAAAAGTTTGATCTTAGAAAAAGAATTCTCAGGAAAATGCACAGAGCTTATCCCAGCAAACACCATTTATGAAGTTGCATCTGACAGGTAAGACACACCTCCCTTCTGGCATCTTCCCCACCTGTAAGGGTGAATTCACTCCTTTTTCATTGAACATGCCATTCTAATGCACAAAGTGCACAGTAAGCCTCACAAGGAGGGCTACTTAAATTTGCATACCAAACCATCCTGACATCTAGAGATGTCTTGTGGTCAGTCAGCACAGAGATAGAAAAATCCGGGCCAGTGACCCGGATATTGAGAGACTCACTCCTCTGAGGGATAAGGCTGCATGTGGCAGACTGGAAAGCAGTGAATTGAAACCTATTTCCTTCTACATTTCTCTGGAAACAAGATGGTAATATACCAGGGACATGGTCTTCCTGTCTTGATATCTATGCTCATCCCAAATGCACAAAAAAAAAAAAAAAGACAGCTTCAGGAGACAGATCTTTGGACAACAAAAAGATCTTTAGATTAGATCTATCTACGCCGGAACAGGCAGGTGGGCCTTAGTCTTTGAAAAGCAGAAGCTACTATGCATGAGTTGTTGTTCTCATAACTGAAAATCTAAAAATATAAGGAAATTCATTTTAATACTGACAGATTGGAAAACGGAAGGAAGAATTTAGAAAACTCAGAAAGCGTGTCAAAGAACAAGGCAAGAAGGGCTCAGTAACATGCTCATAATTAGATGAAAAACGATGTGCAAGCTCCAGGGATTTTCTCCCCTGGAATCTTCTCTCTCCACGGAAAACCCACACAAATTGGCTGTGTACCCTTGAGAGAAAAGCCAGGATCAGGGAGCTATAATTGTTGTTTAGAGACAGTGCTAAATGCAAGACCAGGTTTCACTCTTGACCAAAGAAGTGACCTTTTTCTAGAATTTTACTGTACGGTACATGCCCTCTAAGTACAGGAAATGTTAGCAATGGGCAAATAAATCTCATGCTCCGGCATGACTGGAATAATGGCTGAAATTGAACGGAGTGACAGGCTGTAGGCTGTTATTCAAATGAGGGCAATATAGCCAAGTGGTGTAACATGGCTTGTTAGACAAACATAATCATCAGGAAAAGCTGCAAATCTATAGTTGAGGGATGGCTACAAGTAAAGAGAGAGTAAAAGGGAGAGAAAGGCTGGGCGTGGTGGCTCACACTTGTAATCCTAGCACTGTGGGAGGCCAAGGGGAGCAGACGGCTTGAGCTCAGGAGTTCGAGATCAGCTTGGGCAACATGGTGAAACCCCATCTCTATAAAAAATACAAAAATTAGCTGGGTGTGGTGGCACATGCCTGTGGTCAGAGCTACTCGGGAGGCTGAGGTGGGAGGATTGCTTGAGTCCAGCAGGTCAAGGAAGCAGTGAGCCATGATCACTCCACTGCACTCCAGCCTGGGTGACAGAGTGAGACCCTGTCTCAAAAATAAAATAAAAATTAAAAGAAAGAGAGAGATACAGTGCATACTTAGACCTCAAGCCATTAATTAGACAGGAAATACTGGTGAAACTTTCCTCAAGAAATGAAAATAGAATAAGAATGGACAGGAAAGTAAGATGTAGTAATGATATCGAGCCATGGAGGGAACAGTAGTAAATCTAACACTATTTTTACACAAAGATTAGATAAGTTATCTGAAGGGAAAGGAAAGAAAAAAAGAAGATATTTGGGCAGATATTTGATACAAAGCTCAGGGTGATAGGTTAAAAAAAAAAGTTGGTTTCAATTGGAAGTGAATTGAACAGAAAATGAAGCACAGAGTTGGTGAACAAGCAGAGGTCCAGTTCGCAGACTTGAATGATGACAGATTCCAAAGAAAATTTCTCTTTTTTGAGACGGAGTCCACTCTTGTCGCCCAGGCTGGAGTGCAATGGCATGATCTCAGCTCACTGCAACCTCTGCCTCCTGGGTTCAAGTGAACCCTGGCTGCCTCAGCCTCCTGAGTAGCTGGGATTACAGGCGCCTGGCATCATGCCCAGCTAATTTTTGTATTTTTAGTAGAGATGGGGTTTCACCATGTTGGCCAGGCTGGTCTTGAACTCCTGACCTCAGGTGACTCTCCCGCCTCAGCCTCCCAAAGTGCCGGGATTACAGGCGTGAGCCACCATGCCTGGCTCCAAAGAAAATTTTTAATCACAACACTTGTAATCAAAGACAAGCCAAAAGATACTACAGAAGCAGGATGCACAGTAAGAAATGCCTTATGAAGGAGAGTGGGGAGCGATTGGCAGAGATGGCAAGCTATGAGCCTTGAGAACATCTCCTGACAAACAGTTGCTGGCAAGAAGACTGAGAGATTTTTATCTCATACTGGTAAGGATTTGATAGCCCTCAGACACAGCTCTTTCTGGGAGAGCTCTGTAGTAGATGAGCCAGATATCTAACCAAGAGAGATATGAATATCATTTTCCACTGCACATCTGTCTCCATTCAGAGATAATATGGCATTCTCTTAGAGCACGGCCTGAACTGGGCCATGATTATTATTAACACTTATAAAGACATTGAACATCAGAAATTTTTTTAAAATATCAGTGCTTTTGTCATCTTTGGGGTTGTACACATCACAAGTGGAAACAGCATCCTCCCTTAGTTGTATGAGTTGTGTTATGGCACAGGTGGAGCTTCTGAACCATGAGCATCTACCCTCACCATGGGTTTGACCAACCAAGGGATATTAGTTTCTCCCTTTTCTCATGGAGGTGGCAAAGATAAAACATAAAAGCTGTGCTTGGGCATAATAAAAACTTACAGGGCTTTACTTTCGTGGAAAATGTGACCCATTACAAATGCTGACCATGATACACTGCCCCAGGGACCTTCTCTCTTCTCCATTTGGGTGAGTTGCTGCTGATTCTGTTTTGACCCTGATAGGTGTTAAGTACCAGGCTCTGAAATAAAATTATCACCTCCAGGTCAGCATACCCTGTAGGTATTTCAGGGAAGGATGAAGAGGACCCAAGCTCTTCGTTAAACTCCAGCCGACCTTCACACAATTGAGGACACAAGCCTGTTGGTTGGTGCTCATACTATATTATGGAGAGAACTATCATTTCCTAACAAAAGTCAAGCAAAACCCCGAAGAGACTTTTCACCTCTTCCACCTATCTCAGCGAAGAACACACTGTGCTGATTATTTTCTATTTGGACTCCTACCCCTACCCACATGAGATGAGAGCTCTTCTCTCCCTTCCTCTGCCATTCTCTGCCTTGCTCTGGGACTTAAGAGACTCCCCCTGATGGCCTGTATCATTTAGGTACCCGTATTCACCAGCTTCTCATGGGATCGACTAATGGGAGGCACCATCAAGAGACTGCAGAGCTAGAGCAGAGAGAAACGCAGAGCTAGAGCAGAGAGGAGTCGCAGTTATTTCTTCCCCACTTGCTCCCAACTTAGGCACAGAGATACTGACAGCAGTTGTGTCTTTCAGGGACTACAACTTTTGCCTGAGCTCCTTATCCTCAGCTCCAGCTCTCAGTGGACTTTGATACCATGACCCAAACCCCAAGGTAACCTTGTGCTCCTTTAGGCCTCAGACAACAACAGCTTCCTGCTCTTGTTACTTTCTGGGTACCCCAACATTCGCTGTTGGTTCTCTCCCCACATTCCGTCTTTAATAAAGTTCAGCTGTCTGGTCCTGTTGCAACCCTGACTCGTACAAGCCTCTATCCCTGCTATCTTAGTCTGCCGTAGCAAAAATACCATATACCGAGTGACTTAAACAGCAAACATTTATTTCTCACAGTTCTAGAGACTGGCAAGTCCAAGATCAAGGCACTGGTAGATTTTGGGTTTGGTGAGGGCCCTTTTCCTGGTTGATAGATGGCTGTCTTCTTGCTGCATCCCCACATGGTGGAAGGTGAGAAGGAGCTCTCTGGGGCCTCTTTTATATGACACTAATCACATGCATGAGGGCTTCACCCTCATGATATTAATCACCTCTCAAAGGCCCCACCTCCTAATACGATCACATTGAGAATAACGATTTCAACCTGAGTTTGGCTGGGTTTGGGAACATGCAAATTCAGACCATAATACCTGTCAATAGGGAAAATAATTGAGAATACCCTGCTCTCTTAAAATGGAGTTTTTATTCTTGCAAATGAGTTTTGTTTGGAATCTGTGTTACTCCTTGTACTCAGAAGTGAATACTTTGCCACTTTCTCTAACTAGACGGTTTTATGAGAGAATGGAAAGATAAGGCGAGAGGAGAACTTCAGAAGATTTCTTTTCGAGTCTTATATAATTATCAGGCTTGGGATTTCTCTAAAAGCAGATAGCCAGCTGTGTGAATGCCTTTCCTTTGTTCTTTTTATCCCTGGGATCACTAAGACCCTTATCAAAAAGAACATATTCAAATAAATCCATCAAATCTCTTTGATTTGGCACTTATTTTTAAAGAGAAATAAAGTTTGGAACATCCTTCACCAATTTAGGTATGGAAGTTTTATTGATTTCAACCTAATACTTAGAGCCTGTAAATATTTTTCAAGTGACTGCTTAATAATAATTTTACAGGGCATAACAGAAATTATAAACTTATGATTGAGACATCAGTTTGTATCATAATTGCAGAAATATTTTATTATAAATTTTAGAAACTTTATACCCTCATCCCCACTACTCCCAATTTTTTCCCTAGACTTTCTTCTACTCACTGTTGGCATGCACATTTGTTTTTGGCAGGCTATGAGCTATCTTTGTAAATATGCACATTTCTAGTCTGCTTTTCCTCATAAAATCTTATTTCATAGGCAGTTTTCAGTAACATATTTTTTATTTTTAGTAGCTACATAATATTCAACCAGGTATTATTATTTGCCCATCTAATACCACTCATGAGAATTTAGGTTATTTCCGATAATCAGGCTGTGATGGTTAATTTTATGTGTCAACGTGGCTGGGCCACAGTGCCAATATTTGGTCAAACATTATTCTGTATGTTTCTGCAATTATGTTTTCAGATGAAATATATATTTAAATTGGGGGAATCTGAGTAAAGCAGGTTGTCCTCCATAATATGGCTTGGCCTCATCCAATCAGTCAAAGGCTCAACTAGAATGAAAGATTGACCTTCCCTGAGCAAGACGGGATTCTGCCACAGATGGGCTTTGAGCTTCAACTGTAACATCAGCTCTTCCTTTGTCTCCAGCCTCCAAACCCATCCTTCAGACTTTGGGACTTGCCAGCCTCCATCATCACATGAACCAACTCCTTATAATAACTCTCTTTCTATGTATACGTATCCTGTTGTTTCTGTTTCTCTGGAAAATCCTAATGCATACGTAATCCCTAGAAGTAAACTTTTTTTTTTTTTTTTTTTTTTTTGAGGCAGAGTCTTGCTCTGTTGCCTAGGCTGGAGTGCAGTAGTTCTTGACTCACTGCAAGCTCCACCTCCTGGGTTCAGGCCATTCTCCTGCCTCAGCCTCCCAGGTGGCTGTGACTACAGGCACCTGCCACCACGCCTGGCTAATTTTTTTTTTTCTATATTTTTAGTAGAGAGGTGGTTTCACTGTGTTAGCCAGGATGGTATCGATCTCCTGACTTCGTAATCTGCCCACCTCGGCCTCCCAAGGTGCAGCAATTACAGGTGTGAGCCACTGTGCCCAGCCCCCTAGAAGTAAACTCTTTAGAAATCCAGTAGAATCATATTTGCTGCACTTGAGAATTTGAGAACTGTTTCTCTCTTTCTTGATTAGAAACATCATGGGATTATGTCCACAGTTGGCTCCTTCCAGTGGGTTTGTGGTTGCTGACTTCAAGAATGGAGCCAGGGACCTTCATGGTGAGTGTTACAGCTCTTAAAGGTGGCACAAACCCAAAGAGTGAACAACAGCAAGATTTACTGTGAAGAGCAAAAGAAGAAAGCTTCCGTAGCATGCAAGGGGATCTGAGTGGGTTGCCCATGAGGCTGGGGGGTGGCCAGCTTTTATTCCCTTATTTGACCCTGCCCATGTTCTGCTGATTGGTCCATTTTACAGAGTGTTGATTGGTCTATTTTACAGAGTGCTGATTGGTCCATTTTACAGAGTGCTGATTGGTCCATTTTACAAACCTCTAGCTAGCCACAGAGCACTGATTGGTGTATTTTTACAGAGCACTGATTGGTGCATTTTACAAACCTCTTCTAAGACAGAAAAGTTCTTCAAGACCCCACCCGACTCAGAAGTCCAGCTGGCTTCCCCTCTCGGGATGATGCTTAAGGTGATTATTCTTTTGTACATAGAGAAGTGACTTTTTGAGGCTTATGGAATCCATCAAAATTTTGTTTAGAAGTTTCATATTATAACATAATATTATGTCATAATCCAGTATTTTCTCTTAATATTGTTTTCTACTTTAATTTTTCTGTAAGTAAATTATTAAAATGTAATTAAAATTTTAAAGAAGAAATACAAAAATTGCTAATATAGGATTAACTGCAATGAAGATGGAAGAAATGGTTGGTTCTATTCATAGGTTATCTTCATGGACTTCTAGATGTCTGGTGATCAGGATTTGGGTGAAGATATACTGGGTGAAGGGGCAGATAAAATTGGTTAATAATGTAAAGAGATAAGATTTGGGGAGAGAAAATTAAAGAAGCAGTATAAAAAGAATAGCAGAGCAGGAGTAGGTACCTTGCATTCAGCTGTGAACAAGATGAAGGGATGGCATTTCATTCTAACAGTGGGAAGGAAACTGAGATTTGGCAAGGTAAGGGGGAATGGATGAAGCCAGGGCAAGAGTCCTGCTACTTCATGGTGTGCCCTGAGATACGGTTAGATATGAGTAGGTATGCATAGAATAAAAACCAGATTGGGGCTTGGAGAAATGGCCCCAGGCAGACTTGGAGTTTTTCTTTATGGCGAAGCAGAAAGAATTCTGATAATCAAGCTTTTTCTTATCTAACATATAGGTCTGCAACTTGAGAGCCAAAGAGTTGGATGTTGTCCATACCAGGGATGGTTAAAGAAGCTAAGGGAAAATTCAGAGCTGACAAGACAGCTGTCTTCAAATGTCCGAGGACTCGCCATATGGAAGAGAAGAAGGATTTCTGATCAATGGATAGAATTAACAGGGAGACAGATTTGGGCTCAATAGAAGGGACATTTTCTAATCATTATAACTGTCACACAATGGAGTGGATAATCTGTGGAATGTTGAGACCCCAACACGCTGGACGTGTTCAGGCTGGCGTACCATCTGTCAGAGATGCTATCAGACCAGATGACTCACTGTTAAAAATAACATTTTGTAATAATTATTAGAGTAGAATATGTTCACAGGAGACTATGTAAAAAATAAAGCATTAAGAAGAAAAGAGAAGTCATCCTTAACTGCACCATCTATAGTTGACCCCTATTAACAGTTTGATGTATTTCCATTTGATATTTTTTGCTGTGTACATAAAACTCTACATTTGTACTTTCTAAAAGCATGTATATAGCACATACGTTATAAGTTTTCACAGTATACACATGGACTGCAAATATAGTTGTATAGCTTTGTCTTTTTTCTCTAAATTATGTAAGATTTTTCTATGTTTTAAAATAATCAGAAACATAATTTTAATTTGTTGTGGATGACCTAGTCCTATGAATGGAAGTATCTAGTGTTATTTATACACATGATGTCCTGTTGAACAGCTTTACACACACCTATATATAAATATGCAGACACATATATACAGATGTATGTATGTGTATATGGATGGGTGTGTGTGTGTGTGTGTGTGCATTTTATTTCTTTGGGAAAAAATCTTAGGCATAGAAATATTAGATCAGAGAACACAGACATTTTCTAGTCTTTTGATACAGGACAGGACTCCAGAAAATATACATCAATTTGTAATCTCAAAATAAGTTTACAGGAGTCCTTGTTTTAGCACAATCGTGCCTGTAATAAATCATACTATGTTTTAAGGTATTTGTCAATTTGGTAGCTAAAATTGTATTTCAGTTTTTGATAAAATGAATTTCTGTTATTATTGATACACTGGATTATTTGCCACTGGAAGAGAGAAAAACAGTAGCACATTGCTCATACTCCATAAAGCTAGAGGATCACAACAAATGGAGACAAATATTACAGAATTTCAAAGTCTAGGAAGGTGCAAAAGAGATGGAAGGGGACAGGGAGGGGTAGTGTAGAATGATGGCATAGTCATGGTCAGAGACTCTCCTCTCTGAGGCAGGTCACTCAAATTTTCCTCCCTGAGAGTTGGGCCCCTGGGTACATATGACCTGTCAAGGTAGCTCTTATCTTTAGTAAAATACAAAGTCAGGGAGAGAAATGTCAAGATATTTGAGACAGTCTGCATGTAAGAAAAACCATAAACTGTTGAAACATTATAGAGAAGAGAAAAGGAGCAACATAAAATAAACGTAGAAATTACTCTTAAATAATGGAGAATGTTGGTAGCATGAAACAGAAAGAAGCGGTTGTAAGAAGAAGCAAGTTACAAATACTGGATATAAAAAGTATAAGAATTGGAACAAAGAACATAATGAGTGGACTGAATAATAAATTAGGTACAGTTGATGAACAATTAGTAAGTATAACAATTTAAGGTACTGTCTCAGATTGCATTAGGAGAGAATAGAGCAACAGAAAATAGAGAAAAAGTTAAAGGAGATAGAAGATCAAAGTAGAAATGTCAGTGCCTTTATAAAAAAAATTCAAAAAAGAGAGAAAAATGTAAGCAAAAGAAAGAGTAGCTAAAAAAATTATCAAAAATTTCCTGACATTAAAAAAATGCATAAAAACCCCTTAGATTTAAAAAGGTAATAGAGAATGGAGAATAGTAATTAATTTTAAAAGACCTAAAAGATATATGAGCCAAATACAATGTTTTGATCATGTTTTTAATCCTATTTTGGAAAAAAACAATTGTAAAAAATCTTTGAAACAATCAGAAAAATCTGAACACAGACTATCTATTAAATGGTGTTAAAGAATTACTGAAATATTTCTAGGTGTGATAAAGGTATCATGGGTATGTTAAAAAGATGAGTCCTTTTCATTTAGATATGCCAAATTTATTATGCATGAAGTGTGTGATGCTTGCGATTTGCTTTAAACTGGTGGCAGTGGTGCAACAGAAGTATAAATGAAAGAAAATCGGTCATTTATTGACATTTGTTCAAACTGAGTGATGAATACATGGGAATTCATTATAACATGTAAGTCTCTTTCTTGTGTATGTGGAAAAATCCTCTAAGAAATCGCTTGAAAACTAAATTAAATTTTAAAAAGAAATGTGTTGTAGAATGAATGCCAAAATAGATAAGAAAGTTCACAGAAACATGCATTCATATTACCTCATTCTAGTCACATTACAGTGAATTTTAAGAAGTTTAGTCAAACTAAAATCTCTAAAAGATTTCAGAGAGAAAAAGTAGATAACCTAGAAAGGAAAAGAATTAGATCAACCTCACACTTATCAACAGCAACACCAAATATCAGAAGACAATGGAGTAGTATTTTCAAATTGTGGAAGGACAAGAACTTAAAGCTTAGAATCATATAGCAAGCTAAATTATCTTTTAAATATAAGGACAAAATAAAGATATTTTCAATCAAAAAAAAAAAACCTTTAGAAAGTTTCCCAAAGACCCTCTTTGAAAACTCATAGGAAGAAGGTATTTTTAAAAAGAAAAATAAATTGGAGCCCTCATGAGATATTTGTAAAGAAAAAGTAAATTCACTCGTTTTTATTTTTTTATTTTCGGCTTTCCCAATTTCTTTTTTATTTTACTTTTTTATTGTACTTTAAATTCTAGGGAACATGTGCACAACGTGCAGGTTTGTTATATAGGTATACATGTGCCATGTTGGTTTGCTGCACCCATCAACTTGTCATTTACATTAGGTATTTCTCCTAATGCTATCTCTCCCCCAGGCCCCAATGCCCTGACTGGCCCCAGTGTGTGATGTTCTCTGCCCTGTGTCCATGTATTCTCATTGTTCAACTCCCACTTATGAGTGAGAACATGCGGTGTTTGGTTTTCTGTCCTCGTGATAGTTTGCTTAGAATGATGGTTTCCAGCTTCACCCATGTCCCTGCAAAGGACATAAACTCATCATTTTTTATGGCTGTGTAGTATTTCATGGTGTATATGTGCCATATTTTCTTAATCCAGTCTATCATTGATGGACATTTGGGTCCATCAAGTTTTTGCTATTGTGAATAGTGCCCCAATAAACATACATGTGCATGTGTCTTTATCGTAGAATGATTTATAATCCTTTGCGTATATACCCAGTAATGGGATGGCTGGGTCAAATGGTATTTCTAGTTCTAGATCCTTGAGGAATCGCCACACTGTCTCCCACAATGGTTGAACTAATTTACACTCCCACCAACAGTGTAAAAGCGTTCTTATTTCTCTACATCCGCTCCAACATCTGTTCTTTCCTGACTTTTTAATGATCACCGTTCTAACTGGCATGAGACGGTATCTCACTGTGGTTTTGATTTGCATTTCTCTGATGACCAGTGATGATGAGCATTTTTGCATATGTCTGTTGGCTGCATAAATGTCTTCTTTTGAGAAGTGTCTGTTCACATCCTTTGCCTACTTTTTGATGGGGTTGTTTTTTCCTTGTAAATTTGTTTAAGTTCTTTGTAGATTCTGGATATTAGCCCTTTGTCAGATGAGTAGATTGCAAAAATTTTCTCCCATTTGGTAGGTTGCCTGTTCACTCTGATGATAGTTTCTTTTGCTGTGCAGAAGCTCTTTAGTTTGTTAGATCCCATGTGTCTATTTTGGCTTTTGTTGCCATTGCTTTGGGTGTTTTAGTCATGAAGTCTTTGTCCATGCCTATGTCTTGAAAGGTATTGCCTAGGTTTTCTTCTAGGGTTTTTATGGTGTTAGGTCTTACATTTAAGTCTTTAATCCATCTTGAGTTAATTTTTGTATATGGTGTAAGGAAGGGATCCAGTTTCAGCTTTCTATATATGGCTAGCCAGTTTTCCCAGCACCATTTATTAAACAGGGAATCCTTTCCCCATTGTTTGTTTTTGTCAGGTTTGTCAAAGATCAGATGGTTGTAGCTGTGTGGTGTTATTTCTGAGGCCTCTGTCCCATTGGTCTATATATCTGTTTTGGTACCAGTACCATGCTTTTTTGGTTACTGTAGTCTTGTAGTATAGTTTAAAGTTAGGTAGCATGATGATTTGTTCTTTTTGTTTAGAATTGTCTTGGCTATGCGGGCTCTTTTTTGGTTCCATATGAACTTTAAAGTAGTTTTCTCCAATTCTGTGAAGAAAGTCGATGGTAGCTTGATGGGGATAGCATTGAATCTCTAAATTACTTTGGGCAGTATGGCCATTTTCATGATATTCGTTCTTCCTATCCATGAGCATGGAATGTTCTTCCATTAATTTGTGTCCTCTTTTATTTCATTGAGCAGTGGTTTGTAGTTCTCCTTGAAGAGGTCCTTCACATCCCTTGTAAGTTGGATTCCTAGGTATTTTATTCTCTTTGTAGTAATTGTGAAAGAGTTCACTCATGATTTGGCTCTCTGTCTTTTATTGGTGTATAGGAATGCTTTTGAGTTTTGCACATTGATTTTGTATCCTGAGACTGTGCTGAAGTTGCTTATCAGCTTAAGGAGATTTGGGGCTCAGACAATGAGGTTTTCTAAATATACAATCATGTCATCTGCAAACAGGGACAATTTGACTTCCTCTTTTCCTAATTGAATACCCTTTATTTCTTTCTCTTGGCTGATTGCCCTGGCCAGAACTTCCAACACTATGTTGAATAGGAGTGGTGAGAGAGGGCATCCTTGTCTTGTGCCAGTTTTCAAAGGGAATGCTTCCAGTTTTTGCCCATTTGGTATGGTATTGGTTGTGGGTGTGTCATAAATAGCTCTTATTATTTTGAGATACGTTCCATCAATACCTAGTTTATTGGGAGTTTTTAGCATGAAGGGCTGTTGAATTTTGTCAAAGGCCTTTTCAGCATCTATTGAGATAATCATGTGGTTTTTTTCATTGGTTCTGTTTATGTGATGGATTATGTTTATTGATTTGCATATGTTAAACCAGCCTTGCATGCCAGGGATGAAGCCAAGTTGATCATGGTGGATAAGCTTTTTGATGTGCTGCTGGATTCAGTTTGCCAGTATTTTATTGAGGATTTTTGAATTGATGTTCATCAGGGATATTGGCCTAAAGTTCTCTTTTTTTTGTTGTGTCTCTACCAAGCTTTGGTATCAGGGTGCTGTTAGCCTCATAAAATGAGTTACGGAGGATTTCCTCTTTTTCTATAGATTGAAATAGTTTCAGAAGGAATGGTACTAGTTCCTCTTTGTACCTCTGGTAAAATTCAGCTGTGACTCCCTCTAGTCCTGGACTTTTTTTGGTTGGTAGGCTATTAATTATTGCCTCAATTTCAGAACCTGTTATTGGTCTATTCAGAGATTCAACTTCTTCCTGGTTTAGTCTTGGGAGGATGTATATGTCCAGGAATGTATCCATTTCTTCTAGATTTTCTAGTTTATTTGCATAGAGGTGTTTGTAGTATTCTCTGATGGTAGTTTGTATTTCTGTGGAATTGGTTGTGGTATCCCCTTTATCATTTTTTATTGCATCTATTTGATTCTTCTCTCTTTTCTTCTTTATTAGTCTTGCTAGCGGTCTATCTATTTTGTCAATCTTTTCAAAAAACCAGCTCCTGGATTCACTGATTTTTTGAAGGGTTTTTTTCTGTCTCTATCTCTTTCAGTTCTGCTCTGATCTTAGTTATTTCTTGCCTTCTGCTGGCTTTTGAATGTGTTTGCTCTTGCTTTTCTAGTTCTTTTAATTGTGATGTTAGGTGTTGATTTTAGATCTTTCCTGCTTTCTCTTGTGGGCATTTAATACTATAGATTTCCCTCTACACACTGCTGTAAATGTGTCCCAGAGATTCTGATATGTTTTGTCTTTGTTCTCATTTGTTTCAAAGAACGTCTTTATTTCTGCCTTCATTTCGTTATTTACCCAGTAGTCATTCAGGAGCAGGTTGTTCAGTTTCCATGTAGTTGTGCAATTTTGAGTGAGTTTATTAATCCTGAGTTCCAATTTGATTGCACTGTGGTCTGAGAGACAGTTTGTTGTGATTTCTGTTCTTTCACATTTGCTGAGGAGTGTTTTACTGCCAATTATGTGGTCAATTTTAGAATAAATGTGATGTGGTGCTGAGAAGAATGTATATTCTATTGATTTGGGGTGGAGAGTTCTGTAGATGTCTCTTAGGTCTGCTTGGTCCAGAGCTGAGTTCAAGTCCTGGATATCCTTGTTAACCTTCTGTCTCATTGATCTGTCTAATGCTGACAATGGGGTGTTAAAGTCTCCCATTATTATTGTATGGGAGTCTAAGTCTCTTTGTAGGTCTCTAAGGACTTGCTTTATGAATCTGAGTGCTCCTGCATTGGGTGCATATATATTTAGGATAATTAGCTCTTCTTGTTGAATTGATCCCTTTACCATTATGTAGTAGACTTCTTTGTCTCTTTTGATGTTGGTTTAAAGTCTGTTTTATCAGAGACCAGGATTGCAACCTCTGCTATTTTTTGCTCTCCATTTGCTTGGTAGATCTTCCTCCATCCCTTTATTTTGAGCCTATGTGCGTCTTTGCACATGAGATGGGTCTCCTGAATACAGCACACTGATGGGTCTTGACTCTTTATCCAATTTGCCAGTCTGTGTCTTTTAATTGGGGCATTTAGCTCATTTACATTGAAGGTTAATATTGTTATGTTTGAATTTGATCCTGTCATTATGATGTTAGCTGGTTATTTTGCCCATTAATTGATGCAGTTTCTTCATAGCGTCAATGGTCTTTACAATTTGGCATGTTTTTACAGTGGCTGGTACTGGTTGTTCCTTTCCATGTTGAGTGCTGCCTTCAGGAGCTCTTGTAAGGTAGGCCTGGTGGTGACAAAATCTCTCAGCATTTGCTTGTCTGTAAAGGATTTTATTTCTCCTTCACTTATGAAGCTTAGTTTGGCTGGATATGAGATTCTGGTTTGAAAATTCTTTTCTTTAAGAATGTTGAATATTGGCGCCCACTCTTTCCTAGCTTGTAGGGTTTCTGCTGAGAGATCTGCTGTTAGTCTGATGGGCTTCCCTTTGTGGGTAATCCAGCCTTTCTCTCTGGCTGCCCTTAACATTTTTTCCTTCATTTCAACCTTGGTGAATCTAACAATTATGTGTCTTGGGGTTGCTCTACTCGAGGAGTTTCTTTGTGGTGTTCTCTGTATTTCCTGAATTTGAATGTTGGCCTGCCTTGCTAGGTTAGAGAAGTTCTCCTGGATAATATCCTGAAGAGTGTTTTCTAACTTGGTTCCATTCTCCCCATCACTTTCTGGTACACCAATCAAACGTATATTTGGTCTTTTCACATAGTCCCATATTTCTTGGAGGCTTTGCTTGTTTCTTTTCACTCTTTGTTCTCTAACCTTGTCTTCTCACTTTATTTCATTAATTTGATCTTCAATCACTGATATCCTTCCTTCTACTTGATCGAATTTGCTATTGAAGCTTGTGCATGCATCACGAAGTTCTTGTGCCATGGTTTTCAGCTCCACCAGGTCATTAAAGGTCTTCTCTACACTGTTTATTCTAGTTTGCCAATCGTCTTAACCTTTTTTCAAGGTTTTTAGCTTCCTTGCAATGGGTTAGAACATGCTCCTTTAGCTTGGAGAAGTTTGTTATTACCGACCTTCTGAAACCTACTTCTGTCAACTCGTCAAACTCATTCCCCATCAGTCTTGTTCCCTTGCTGGTGAGGAGCTGTGATCCTTTGGAGAACAAGAGGCACTCTGTTTTTTTGGAATTTTCAGCTTTTCTGCTCTGGTTTCTCCCCATCTTTGTGGTTTTATCTACCTTTGGTCTTTGATGTTGGTGACCTACAGGTAGGGTTTTGGCGTGAATGTCCTTTTTGTTGATGTTGCTGCTCTTCCTTTCTGTTTGTTAGTTTTCTTTCTAACAGTCAGACCCCTCAGCTGCAGGTCTGTTGGAGTTTGCTGGAGGTCCACTCCAGACCCTGTTTGCCTGGGTATCACCAGCAGAGGTTCAGTTGGAAAAACAGAAATCACCCATCTTCTGCGTTGATCTCACTGGGAGCTGCAGATCGGAGCTGTTCCTATTCGGCCATCTTGGAAGTGACTCCAGTTTACTCTTGTTTAAATAAATGTTCCCTTCCTTCCAAGTTAATGACAAAAATTAATCAATAAAATTAAAATAGCAGTGTGGCTTGGGACTTGGAGTGGGGGAATAAGTAGAAAGGACAGAAACCAGAGGGAAATGAGAACTTCCTAAAGTATTTTTCTTGTTTGAGAACTATTTATATATGAATAAGCCTTAGAAATAGATAGAAAAAAGTATGAATTTTAATAAGATATGAGAAAGTACTAGAAAGACAGAAATATATAGTTTTCAAGCCAATATAAAGCAGATATAGAATATTAAATAAAAACTAAATAGAAATCATGATGATAAAAAATCATTAGGTAACACGAAATAGTTTACCATTAATTACCACAAATATCAATAGCTTAAACTCATATTTCAGAAGAGAGATTCTTGGAATGGAAAAAAAATTCAACTTTATGTTTTTTTCAATAAGCAAACTGAAAAAATATATACAAAAAAATTGGAAAATAATAAGATGAAAAGAATATCTTACGCAAATGTGAACCAAAAGAAAGACAGGGTAACAGCTTTAATAGGACACAAAAATGATTGTATTGCAGATCATCATAAGGGACAAAAGGGACATTTAATACCGCAAAAAGAAACAATATACCCTGATGATATAGTAAACATGAACATATATTCATCTAACAATACAGTCGCAAAATGTATACAACAACTACAGACATATAGAGATGTAAAAATATCAGAAATTGTAATTAGATACCCCATATATTCCACTTAGAAACTGTTGGACCAAACGGAATTAAAAAAAATAAATTTATTGAGGATTTGAATAACACAATTAATAAGCTTGAATTAAAGAGGAAATTTTTAAAATATCCAAAATGTAAAAAATCTTAAATCCCTCAGGTGTGATTAAAAAACCAAATCAAATTAATCTAAAAACATAACAACCAAGAACCTACAGTAGGCATAATCTTAAATGAGAAAATAATTTAAAAGCATTTTCTTTAAAATCAGGAACTAAACAAATACATTACCTGTACCACTTTTTTCCTTCAACATTTCAGTAGAGGGCATAGCCAGAACAATAAGAGAAGAAAAAGAAAATAAAGATATTTAGAATTAGAAAGGAGGAAATAAAATTGCCCTTAAAATCTGCAGACAACATAATTGTCTACACAGAACCTTGCCAAAAAAAAAAAAAAAGTCCTACAAATTATTAGAAATAGTACGAGATTTTTGTAAGGTACCAAGATACAAGATCAATATTTTAAAAATTAATTGCATTTCTATAATGGCAACAAATTAATGGAAAATGCAATTTATATGGAACAGTATTTACATTAGCAATAAAAATAATAAAAAGCTTAGTAATAAATCTAACAAAGTATATAAAGGACCCACACACATTAATTATGAAAATTTACTGGAAAACATTAAGGAAACCTATGAAAATGGAGAAATATCTCATGAGTAGGAAAAGTTTATGTCAAAATGATATTAATTCTCACTAAATTAATCTACAGATTGAACACAACTCTAATTAATAGCGTTTTTCATGGAACTTGACAAGCTATTACTAAGTTTCCAGATACATGTGAAAAAGAAGAATAAGGAGGAAAGACATGCTTAGCCAGAAATCAGGACTTACTATAAAGCCATTGTGTCTGAAAGTATATTACACAGGGATGGACAAATTACCCAGTGGAATAGATTAGACATCTCAGAAACAAAAATCTACAGTATGGTAAACTTTGATAAATGATAAAGATAGTATAACAGATCACTGGGAAAAGGAGTGATTGTTCAATGAAAGGAGCTGGAAAACATGTTGATTCAAGTTAGGGGAAAATTAAGTTTTATCCTTAGTTTAAATGAAAAACAAAATTAACTCCCAAAGAAGTAAAAGCTTAAATGTCAAAGAAAGGGTACAAAATATTAGTAGAAAATATAGATGAATATGTTTTTGCCTTTAGGACTGGGAAAGATTTCTTAAACAGGAACAATATTAAATAATAAATAAATATTAAACAGTACAAAAAGTTAAACTTGGCTGTCTTAAAATCTTACAAAAACTAAAAGTTGTTTTATGTTGGGAGGAGATGCTTGCTACATATATTTAGAAAAAGCTAGATCCATAATTATTGCTGGGAAAAAATGGTTCACTTAATGAAGAAAAATAATTTTGGATACCTACCACATGATATATGCAAAGTTCAACTCTAGATGGATTGGTAAAAACTATAATGGTTGATTTTTTTTAACCTTTAGAAGGCAAAGATCTTATACTTCCAAAAGCACAAAACTTTATAAGGCAAAATGTTAGCTATGACTACATCAAAATTTAGGATTTCTGCTTAGTAAAGAACATCAGAGACAAAGTTAACAGCTGACAGACAGGGAGAATATATTTATTCAACAAGAGAAAATACAAGATACACAACAGGAAAATGGGAAAAGAATATTAGAAGTCAATTCGCAGAAGGAGACCTTAAATGACTAACTAGTATATGAAGAGATGTTTAATTGATCTCTCAAGTGAAACCTCATTGACTAATAAAATGACCAGTGATATTAAACAAGAAAGTTGAATGTTATCTTTTTGGCCAAGATACTGAAAATAACATCCTTGTCCCTGCTGGTGGAAGCAATTTGGTCACACTTAGTGAAATTACAGATACACAATAACCCATCCATCTCTTTCTCCTGAGGGTATGACATTGACCAGTGGTTCTCAGGTAGGGTGATTCTTCCCTTCTCCACCAGAGGACAATTAGCAATGTCTGGAAACATTTTTGATTGTCACAACTGGGAGAATGCTACTGGCATCTACTGGGTAGACCCCAAGGTGCTGCTAAATATCCTACAATGCACAGGACAGCCCCTACCAACTAAGAGCCGTGCAGCCCCAAATGTTCATCGTACTGAGGTTGAGAAACCCTGCCCTAGAGAAACTCTTATATAGGTGTGGAAAGGGGCTCATGTGAAGTACTGTATCACAGTATTGTTTCCACAAGTGGGGAGCTGGAACACGTAAGAGTCTATTATGAAATAAAATAAAACATAAAATATGCTGGAGACACAATACCGTGTGCAGCAGATAGAAGTAGCAGAAAAAAACACACAATAGGCATAGATCTTAAAAGATGGTGTTAAGTGAAAAAAGGTGAGAAATTAAGTCGACAGCTCAATATGATTTGTATAAATTTAAAATATACATACCCAAAGCAAAATCATATTTTTTACAAGAATATATTATTTCAAAGGATATTAGCAAACACATTTGAGTACCGTGTCTCTGGAGGAAGAGAGGAATGAATTGGTGTGTGAGAAAAATCCAAAAGATTAAAGCAAATTAACTTAGGGAGAATAGAGCCTGGCTTGAACTAATAATGATGATGTGTCATTGATGAAGAAATAGTACTAATTTGACTCCCCAAGGGTGAGATTAAACCAACAAATAACTGACATATATTGTAATATTTTTTATTCTATGGAGAGTATACTTCTTAAAAGTGCTCATGAAACATTTATTTAAAGAAACTAATGATGTGTTATATCAGGAAGAAAAATACATTTCAAAAACTGGAATTTATAAAGACCACATTCATTAAAAAAAGTTCTAAAATAGGTTAAACAGAAATATCATTTGCTTTTAAATTAAAAAGCACTCTCAAGCAGTTCTTGGATCACAAAACGAGAAAGGAAAATGAAAGCAATCCCAGACTACATAGGCAGTAAGGACAAAGGCAATTTTGCATCAAAACTTATTAGATGTGCTCAAAGTTTTATTCAATATGAAATTCATAAGACCTCTACCTCTTTTTTTATTAAACAAGAAAGAATATAAATATATGATCTAGGCATTCACCTCAAAATATTAGTAAAAGAACATCAAAATAAACCCAAAGAAAGTAGAAGGGAGGAATATATGCTGACAAATTCAATATTAAAGCATCAGAAAACAGAAAAAGAACTGGTTCTTTGAAAATTAAAAAAAAAAGAAGAAGAAAAGAAAATAGCAGACAAATCCCTGGGAGAGTCAGCGAGCAATAAGATGAAGGGAAAATACTTGTCTGAACCATCCAGCTGGAGACATAGAGTCCTTTCTCACATCTTAAGCAGGAAGCCCCGGGGGTGGAAGGTTTAATTCCTGTTCAGTACTTTGGCTGCAGGAAGGGCATTATGAGGGGTTGGGTGCATGGGGATGGGCAATCAGCTCCTACTCATGCATGATTTCTCTGTTTGGTTGGACTGAGCTGAACACACACTGAGCTTGCTGAGTCTTCTGTCCAGCATCAGCTCTTCTCTGAAGTCCCTGCTGCTAGTGCCCTGGGCTACTACTCCCGAGTGAAGGCAGCTCCAGCACATCCAGTTTTCTGCTTGTTGTGGTTTTGCTTGTCCTTCTCCCTTTGGACTCAAGTCATTGTTTCAGTGCAGATTGAACCCTGTGACACATGCCCGTTGACACAGCCTCTCAACCAGATTGGACGGTAACTCCATTGCTGCCAGGGCATTCTTTGCTCACCCCTTGTGATGGAGCCCTGCTTTCCCAGGAAGAGGTTTGTGGAGTTGGCCCTCCACCTGGTCCCATAGGCAGTATCCCAAACTCCCTTGATGACCATTGCATACGAATGACATTCTTCCCTCATTTTAAGTAGTGGTACAGGTTTTCCTCCATTGATACTGTACGTGGTCATTTCCATCATTTGCAGGGGCAAGGGAAATTACATGCCTCAAGACCAGTCACCTTCTTCCTCTCAAGTAAAGCATTCTTCAACATGTGCCCCTGGGCAAGCCAAAACATACATCTTCCTACAGCTTATTTGCACCTTTTATTTTTCATATTCATAGCAGATGTTCAAGGATAAAAATATCCCATTGATTTAAAAGTAAAAATAATCTGCCTATTTAACTGCAAAAATACTACATTCTCATTGTAAAAAATCAATGATACAGAGATGTTTAGAACAAAAAGCTAGTAGCTTCTTCTATCTACATTCCAATTTCACCTCCTCAACGATAAGGTAACAAATTTGAAGAATCTGAAGTATGTTTCCATAGTTTTCTCTGTCTTTTCATATATACTATTGGTTTATAGTAATCGTTTAAAAATATAAGTCCTCATATTTGTGGATTGACAGAAAACCACAGCTTCCTATCTGAAGTTCCTTTGTTTCACAGTAAATTTTGGTGCAGAGTAGTGAGTATAGAAGCTGTGACCATATTACCAACTAAACCATGGGACTATGTCCCAAGAAGCCCATCCCTCCTTAATTTTAATATAGAATTTCCAGTCATCGAGAATTATTCACTAAGCTCGTGGCTCAAAATATTTTGTGTTAGGAAAAGATCCTGTCAGAAGAATTGAGTAAAGCCTGCTTTTCCACTACTAACAGCTGTCCAAAAAAATTTTTCAGGAAATACTAAGAAAAAGTACTAAGATACTAAAAATATGGAAAGAAGAGCTTTCCATGAGATACTAGTAAGGTGAATGGTCAGTATTAAATCATAAGCAAAATATTCAGTTAAAAAAATGGCCACGTGTTGAACACTGACACCACTGATAAGAATGACCCTTGCAGGAGACCATGGCCTCCTCGCAAAGCTCCAGGGAAAACACAGAGGGGCATGACCCTGAATCAAGTGAAGCCAAATATAATGTTACAAAGACCGGATTTCACATGCAGTCCTCATTCCTGCTGCTCTGATTGCATCGTTGCAATCGCTCCAATTCAGGCTTGATATTTGCTGAAGCTTACTTATTCCCCATGGCATGAAACCAAATTACAGAAAGATGGCTTCACTCCATGCTAGTTTGGATAGGTACAAATATTTGAAAAGCCTCTTTGTATGTCTATTCCTTGAGCATGGAATGGATGTGAGCTTGTAGGGCTTGGAAATGTCAATGAATAGAATTGTCTGATCACCCAAAGGACTTGCTTCGTGGGCGTGTTTAGAAGTGAAGAGGTGTGATGTGACTTATCAGTAAAGGGAGTGTCCATGGCAACCAGCCCCAGGTTTCCTTGGAGATACTGTGCTTTGGCGGGAAGCCAGTGCAAGAAGTGCTTTGGAATGGAGTCTAGGAAATAACAATGACACAACCTTTGCATGGGGACAGATTGCCCCAGACATATATACTATGCTATAAATGGATGTGAGGCTCCCTATATAGAAAGCATGCAGCAAACATATTAAAGTTGAGGTTCTAAAAAACACTAAAAAAAAAGTCTTGAAATAGGATCTATACTGGCTTTAACATCAGTTGAGCAAAGGAAGCTATGTGATTAAAACTTTAAGCAATTTCTCCACTGATCACAATTTTCCAACTAAAGAATTTTTCAAAAAAATATGAAATAGGAACACATAATTAAAGGGCCAAAAAGAAATGAACATCATAATCTTGATATTGAGGCTTATAGATTTACGAGTTTTCCCTCTTTTCTAAAGAAGACAGACTTTTGCATTCTTGTGTCTATTTTTCTTTTCTTGCCTTTACTTTAGACAGCTTCTACATTTCAATAAAAGTAGCCAATGTGTGCCAATATTGGAGCCTCACCTCCTCATGTCCATAGAGAGTTGAGGGAAGTCAGCAAATTTTGCATTTTGCATTTTGGATCATTGGTTCAGAAAGGAGCTGCTGCAGAGCTTGAGCCCATCCTAGCATTGTCACTAAATTCCTTAGTGTTTAACTTTTCCCCACAAAGTCTACTGCTAGTTAACTGAAGGATAGCTTCAGGGAATTTCACAGCTTTCAACACAGGAAAATTGTGGGCTGGAGTGAAAAAGTTCAACATTAGGAATCAATCAGGAGATTTAAGTGTGAGTCCAGGTCAGGCCTACTGTGAATCTGGGCAAATCACATTCCTTTCATGCTTTTACTAATTATCTAATTGTTTAATTCCATTTATGTGAAATTTTCCAACAAGCAGAAGTATCATCAAAGAAAGTAGATGCGTAGTTGCCAGAGGCCAAGGGCTGGAGAGGAGGTCGATCGATCGTAAGGAAGCACAAAGGAAGTTTTTAGGGTGATGGAAAGAGTCTGGGTCATGACTACAGTGAGGGTGACCTGGCTGCATACATATTTCTCACATCTCATCAGATTTTATACTTAAAATTGGTGATTTTATTGTATGGAAATTATACCTCAGTAAAGTGGATTTTTAAAATTCATGGTCACTTGTCCAGTTTCTGAACCCTCTCCAGTTTTAGTCTCCCTTGTCCCTGATCTTTCCATCTTTTTCCTTCCAGGCCCCTGGCCAACCGGTGAAATCACTTGCCACTACCCATCTATCCTTACCTCAGGCCTCCAAAGGGGTCACCAAGTGCTGTACCTGAAGCTCTGGCTGTTGGAACAATTTCCCATTACTGGCCTCTTTTGGGACCACCCTTGAAGAGGGCTGTATTGCAATGGCAGTTCACTTTTACTTTATACCGACATAGAAAGTCATCCGTCCAGGAACCATACTTGGCCTTTTTCTTCCTTTATCAACAATTATAAGGGAACCCCATATGGGCTACAGGTAGGAACTGAGAGGCACTAATGAACAGTGGCATAGGATTCTGGGTCATCTTACTTGTGCCCTCTGGTTCTGTTGGAACCCAGACTCTGATAGGCAGGTTAGTTGCACAGTTCCTGATTACCCATGGTTGGGTACTCGACCCTCCAGGGCTCAGAAAGGCTGATTATTTTGGAAGAACAAAGAAACAAAAAAACTAAGATAGATAAAACTCTGGAAAGTTAAAAAAGGGAAAGAAAAATAAGGTGCAAATAAATAATATTATAAATGCAAGAGAATGCATAAGTATAGATTAGGTAAGTATAGATAGTAAGTATAGACTGGGAGCTTTCTGCAAACGGTGTGTGCTTTGCAGCAGAGAGCATGACCTTGCTCCAGAACTTCAAGAATCTCCATTGTTATTCTCCTGATGCAGCCTGCCATAAACTCCACATGGTTTCTTTTCCCACCGCAGATTCTTTGCATACTGAATCTGCAAGGTTTCATGGTCAAGTAGCTGGCCTACCTGTGTGGCAGCCTGAAACTGATGACGGTTCTTGAGATGTGGTAAAGAGATTAGAGCACTTCCAGTTTTGAAGAGGTCTGACAGATGTTGTGCTTCCTTTATGTGGTGAGAGCTTGGAGTAAAGGACAAATTATTGTATCGCCAACGTGTCAGCACATGAAGCCTGCTCCACACCCTTAAATCCTTCCCTGCTGTGGCAGCTCCCGAATTTACATAGGGTTCACTCTCTCTCTCTAGAGTACATGTGTCCTACTAACACTTGAGAGTATTCATCACTTCTCAGTTAACAGCTCCTTTTAACATGAATCATCGATTACTAGAGTAGACCCATATGATATTCTGTGTAACGTTCAGACAGTCCAGGTGCATTGAAACTATATTGACAGAGAGTGAGATAAAATAACCGTGGAGTAAAACCATTGATGTATATTGTTTTCTGTCCCAAGTGAATGTGAACTGTTTCTGATCTTTCTTTCTGAGTGGGATGGACAATTACCTTTACACTGTCTAGCAAAGACTGCCCATCTTGCACAGCTGCTGCAATTAGGGCTAATATTTGATTAAGTTTGTAGTTGTCCACCCTCCACGATATGTTTGGTTATAGCAGTGATGGAGCTTGTCAATTAAATAGAGATATTTTTGCTACAGCCAGTTCTGTATCTATCAGTTGTTCAAAGGCAGAAGGGATGTACTAGAAATAAGAAAAGGCTGAAAAGTAATGAGCTATATGAACAAACTAAAAAATGAGAAAGGGCAAAAGAGTAGAAATCCAAAAGAAGATGAAAGAAGTGCTGATAATAAAGGTAAAAAATTTACGAAATAAAAACAAAGATACAATAGAGAAAATGATCAAAGCTAAAGGCTGATTCTTTGGGGGGAAAAACTAAGATACAGCCCTGCAAGTTTGAAGAAGGAAAAGAAAGGCAAGGCACAAATAATATTATAAATGCAAAAGTGCATAAGTATAGATTAAGGAGAAAAAAGGAAAAGAGCTTAATATCAAAGACAGACCAACAAACCTCAAAATTCTAGATGAATAGAAATATAATTTACCAAATCTGTGCCCAAAATAAGTAGAAATACTTAACAACTTAAAAAACTATAAAATAAATTGAAGTAGTAATTTAGTATCTTTACACACACACACACACACACACACACACACACACACACACACACCCCACTAGGTTCAGTTGGTTTTATTGGCAAGTTGTAACAAACTTAAAAGAAACAGATTGCCCCAATCTTAGAGAGTATTCTAGAGGGGAAGAAAAAAAAAGGAATATATCCAAACTTACTCTATGAGGCCAGCATAACTTTGATTTCAAAACTAAAAAGACAATATGAGAAAGGAATGTAAAAGACCCGCTTCACTCATTAATGTACATGTGTTAAAGTCCCCAACAAAATAATTGCAGACATAAACAAACAATATGGAAAAATGATTATATACTATAATTAAATGGAATCTGTCCCAAAACAGGATGGTTTAACATTAGAGAAATCGCTGTCATTTGCTGCATTAACATATTGAATGAGAAAAAGTCATTTCTTAGAGATATGGTACTCCTCTTACAGGTGACTTTACCTCCAAGGCTCCTATTAGTCTGATAGCAATTTTCTTAGAAATTTGCTTTAAACTGAAACCCTTCCTACCCAACCCTTCCATGTTTCTCCTGTCTTTTACAGGGGTCAAACTTGCATTGCAATCAGATGACTTTCCTACCTTCTCCTTCATGGATTTTTTTAAGGGAATGATGGTTAGCTTGATGAGAGAAGACAGCAGAGTTGAGTGAATGGGCAAAAGAAGTGTTGTCTAAATCTTTGAATATAAAGTATAAAAGTCAGTGAAAGTGAAGTATTGGAGCTGCCAGAAAGAGGATCATTAGGGAATTAAATCATTAAAGAGTTGTGAGAAAGTATGCCCAGAATACAGGCTGAAGGATCTTCTTAGAAAGGATAAAGGAAAAGCCATTCTCCGAGAATAGGGAAAAGTTTGGGAAATATACACAGATTCATTAGTCAACAATTACTGAACACTTACTATGTGCCAGGCACTGTATTAGACAAGGGTATTCAATGGTGAACGAAGCAAAAATGCTTGCTCCTCCCATGGAACCTACTGTCTCGAGATGGAAACTGCATTAAACAATTACATGCAGATGAATGCAATACTGCCAGTTACTAAACTCCATGAAGAAAAAGATCAAGATGCAGTGAAAGATGATGGTGTGGTTCTGATTGAGAAAAACAAAGAGTCAAGGAAGGTCTTTCAGTGAAAATATAGTTTGACCTGAGAGCTAGATGACGGCTAAAGGACAGTGAGAAAAAGAGTAAGGCAAGAAATAATCTAGGTAAAGCAAAGATGCTTTGTTTGAAGACTGAACCAGAGCAAAACTTGGTTATATTAAGGAAGCACCAAATGGTCAATCTGCCTAAAGTGTAGTGAAAGAGGGGAAGAGCATCAAGGGGCGAGTATAACGAGGTGAGCCTGTCCTGAAAGATTTTAAAATCCCCAAGAACTTAGATTTATTTGAAGTGCAATGGAAAACAAATTCAAATTGTTTTTAGCAAGAGAGTGACATTATTTCAAAAAGGTCTCTCTGGCTGTCATCTGAAGAATGGGTTGCAGGAGGGGTATGAGTATAAGTAGGAAGACCCTCTACTCTTACGTGGCAATTGAGCTGAGACAATGGTGGTGGCTTGTACTGATACAGAGGGAGGTGGAATGAGTCTAAGCATTTTGAGGCGATAGAATAAACAGGATTTAGTGACAAATTGAATGTTAGTGATGACGTGGAAGAGGTGTTATGAAGAATGACTCCCAGATTTCTGTCTTTAGCAACCAGAGAGATAGAGATGCTATTTACTAAAAGCAAGAAAAACAGAAAGAAAAGAGCGTTAGGTTGGAGAAGGTGGGGAGAGAAGGATGGAGGTAGCATGATGAGAAAGTTTCAGTTGGGGACATGTTATAACATCATGAGGAAGCCAGATCTCTAGTGGGTAGTTTGATATGGAATTAGGAGCACAGATGAAGAATTTTAGATGGGTAAGAAGGTATTCTAAAATAGATAGGATGGGGTATCTTAACAGAATGAGAGATCCTCTATTTAGAAAAAAAAGAGGAGAGGGAGATTGAGATTTGGGACATGAGCCTAGTGGAAGAGGCTCTGAGGAATATGCAACAGAATCCCAGATGATAATTGAGCAACAATGTAGGTGAAAGTATTATAGCATTAGACTGCCTGCATGTGTGCTGTGCCCAGCCATTCCCATGGCTAATATTGTGCAGAATAGAGCAATGTTAGTGCTGTGTGATACTCCAAAAGACCTGTGGTCAAATTCCTCTTTACAGGCCTGGAGCCTGATTGATATTCATTGTATACCACATGCTTTTTTTTTTTCTCATGGGGAAAAGAGAAAAAAACAAATTGCAACCGTTAACCATTATTTTCAACTTAAGTCTCATATGATCTGTGCGCATTGTTGTCCAAAAGATCATTTTTACCTTTTAGGAACAAATGTACATAAGACAACTGAAAAAATTTCTGGAAGAAACTCTTAAAAATAACAAGTACCAGCTTGTTATTTACTATAGCAACTAAAGAAGAACAAAGGACCTGCCCATTCATCTCACCTTGAGGGAATAATGTTCTGATTGAATGACATCACTGCTAATTATTTTTGCATTAGGAGCTGTATGAAGAGGAAAAGAGCCCCTTCCGCATCTGAGTTAAGATGACTTAAGTCCTCGGTATCTGTTCCATGCAAAAAGAGGGGGTTCGGGCTCTGTTTAGGTATAAAAAATAAGAATTAATCTCAGAAGCAGAGAGCTGAATACTCAGGCAGAGAGTTTCTGACTATTCTGTAAGGGGTGTGTTTGTGTGTGCAAGTGCGTGTGCAGAAAATACATAAGCAGTTGTAGAAATCATTTGACTGGCCTCTAAGCTTCTTGGCATCTTGAAATTTTGCCTCATTGCTGATTAAAATATTCAAATATGTCTAGCCTACAGAGGGAGGTCTCCTCCGATTTTGTCAAGCACCAAATATAATAAAGCATTCATAAAGTAAGGCATCATTCCAAATTCTCTCTTGGTTAACCACACATGTGAAGGATTAGGCTACTCAGAGTTTAAGGCTATACCTTTAAACTGCCCAAAGGAATACTGCATAATTCAAGCCTGCTTCAGTGGTATGCTGGTAAATGTTTAACAGTCAGCTCTCAAGGAGGAAAAAGCACCATGATTTGTAGCATTTGCCAATTTCCATGGTGTAAAACTTCCACCATAGCTGATTCCAAGCTACTGTAGGTTTAACAAATGGCTTGCAAAATTTCAGAAAATTTGACATTCAAACTGGTATGAGCTAGCTCCAATACACTACGGCAAATAGGTTTGCAAATTATTGCTGAATTAATGGCAGTATATTCTAATTGCGGACAAAGGAAACCAAATGCAATTAAAAATAAACATCCTCTTAGAGCTGGGGTTTAATTCCAAAACTTAAATAATCTTTCTTAGAACAGGATTCCACAAAAGGTCCAAAGTTTTTGAAGAGTCATTCTGTTTTGGTTAACATTTTATTTTTAAGCATTATAAAACAATTGGAAAATGCAGAAAATAATTTTTCTCTAGAAGCCTCTTGGGAACTAATTTTAAAGTTGCTGACAGGAATCAAGAAATGACCCAGTGCTTGGGAAATCTGATACAAATTCTCTGATCTGACCCATACTCTGTAAATTGATATTGCTGAGCCCCCTTGTCTTGGGGTATTATTTTGTGTCTAATATTAGGATAAGAACCTTTGTGCCTCATGGAAATGTACCTGAATCCCCATGGAGGAGCTCTGCATGACAGAGAGAAAAGGTGACATATAATTACGTGCGGCCTTATTATCCCTCTTGGCCTCACCATTCTTACAGAAACCCATTTAAAAGAAGTTCCTCCAGCTAATGGACAATAAAATTGATACCATACAGATGTAAGTTCAAATCACTGTTAGGATGATTATGCATGGTAATATTTAAGATACACATCATTCAGTTATTCAATAAAAAGTCTTGGAGATAAAGTGGTCATCAAGACAGTCTCTACCCACGTAAAACTTAAAGACTAGTGAAGGAAAAAGGCAGCATATAATCACACACACAATAAATAAACGTGTAGTTATGAGTTATAGTAATGGCCATAACTGAAAAAGACAGTACTATCAGAGTATGCTGTAGAAGTGATGCTTGATTTGAGACATAAAAGAGAGGTGGAAATTAATTAGGAAAAGGGGATGAAAGTGAAGACTATTCCAAGCAGGAGGAATCATTGCTTGTGCAAGACTTTGAGATGGCAAAGATCATGGGGTCTCTGCAGAGCTGGTGGTTGGCTGGTTTGTGTGGCTAGAGACGGAGCACTAAGGGAGAACGGCAGGAGGTGGGGCTCTAGGAGTTGAGTTAGAAACCAGATCATGAGAGTCTTGACAGAATGGTGCAGACGCCAAAATGAAGTTGATATAACTCACAGAGATGTAGCTTTACCTAGCAGAACCATGAAAAATGCTCTGAAAAGAAGAAGGTTAGGAAGAAGAGGGTAAAATTCTGCTCAACTCCTCACTTCTAAAGGGGGAAGAATAGACATGAATTCTTTCTAAACGTTAACTTTAAAGTATTTTTTAACATTTATTTACTAATGGTTTCTACTTTAAAATAAAAATGAAATTTCTAATTTTCAAATATAAAAAAGAAGAAAAAACAGAAATTGATCAACAAAATGTTATGAAAACAAATACATTAGAAAGCAACCATGGTTACCCTCTTCCTGCCTTAAGCGATTGTATCTTTAAATAGATACATCTTAAAAATAGTGGATAAATATAACTTTAAACATACATCTTTAAATAGATACGTTATTTGGTATGACATTTAAAACATTAAACATAATAGAAATATATTTCTAATCTTAGTTTTAAATTTAAGAAAAGACTAAATTTTTATTAAATCCTTTTTGTCAACTGATATTTTCTATGATTTTCTAATGTGATTATTGAATATTTTAACACATTTTATGATAATGAATTAACTTTGGATTCCTGTAATGAAAGCTACTGGTAACTTTCTCTTTGTACACTTTCTGCTATGACCACAAATACTCACCATTTTACTGAAGGTGCTAGCCAAGATAACAAATAAGAAAAAATAAGACATGTTATTAATATGACCATGAATATTAACATGTACCTGAAAAAGCCAAAATGGTCAACTAAAAAATCATTCAAACACTCCTATAAGAGAGTTCAGAAAAGTGGTCACTTACAAAATAGGTACTTTAAACCAATCACTTTCCCTGATAAATAGCAATGCCCATTGAGGAAAGATTAAGAAAAACCACTCTATTTTTGATAGTAACATTAGTATTGAAATAATTGGTAATCATCTAGGAATGTTATTGGTCTATATGAAAGAAACTTTCCAACTTTTTACAGAGGGAGATAAATTTGAATAAATGAGAAACTATATAATTGTGAATCGAAACTTTGAACTTGTGAAGATGTTAGTTATCCAGCTAAAATGAAAAAGCACCCTAAAAAATGAATTGAATCAGTTCCATAAAGAAAAGGACAAAGTTCATCTGGCATTGATACTTATGCAAGAACCTCTTTCTCTCTCTCTCATTCTTTCTCTGTCATATCATGGAATGTACTTATCAACTGGATTTTTAAATAAATAGTTAGAAGACAGCTGGGTAACCACATATTCACACAAGTTAGATCTGGACTTCAACTCACCCATTAAAACAAATCTCGAATGGTTTCAAGAGATAAATGTAAAAATGGAATCATAAACAAATGAGGGGAAATGATAAGCCTATGTGTATATGTGAAAGACTTTCTGACATCAGTATCAGGAAGCATTTCTGAAACATTGATTGATTTGATTATATAAAAACCAAAATCCTCCATACATTTAAAGATGCAACATAAACAATTTGAAGCCAAACAGAAATTGAGAGAAATATTAAATACATATGCAATAAATAATTAGCATCTTAAACGTGTAAGAGAATTTTAAAAATCACTGAAAATGTCAACATCCCTTTGAGAAGTTGTAAACAGGAAATTAGGACAAGGAGAAAATCAGCATTGGCAAATATAGATCTGGGAAAATATTCAACCTAACCTGCTAAAATATGCAAATCAATACAACAATAAGATATTATTTTCCACTAAAAAAACTGACAATTATTCACAACTGGTGTAGGTTTAGGCAAATTAATTTCTTAATATTCTTATTTGGAGATATACAATTATTATGTTTTGATTTAAAATTCTTAAAAGTTTGCATAACTCTTGATGTACTAGTTATAAAAATTTTATGAAAATCTGTGAATGTACACAAATGTACACAAGACTGTACACAAGAAATGTACACGAGAAATGAGGAGAAAACTGTACACAAGAATGTATGCGAAGACTTCACCTTGAGGCTGTACATTGACATGATTAAGAATGAAAACTTTGGCTTTAGGATCCTTAGTTATGCTGTTCAATCTCTCTAAACTTCCTTTCTTTATCTGTAAAATGTGTAACATAGTATCTGGGTTAAAAGATTGTAAAGATCAAATGAGTACTGTATGTAAATACACTGAAAGTACTCAGGAAATCATTATTATTTGTTTTAATAACATTATTATCATCAGCAGCAGCATTTTTAGGTGGCCATATTGTATGTGCTACAAAGTTTGGATTTTTAAAAAGTCATTTGTTCATACATTCACAGAGCTTTCCAGGCCTGAGAGAACATGGCAGGCATGCAGTGGGTATTGAAACACCCAGGATGGCTGGGTGTGGTGGCTCACGCCTGTAATCCCAGCACTTTGGGAGGCCAAGGCGGGTGGATCACAAGGGCAGGAGAGCGAGACCATCCTGGCTAACACGGTGAAACCCCGTCTCTACTAAAAATACAAAAAAATTAGCCGGGCGTGGTGGCAGGCACCTGTAGTCCCAGCTACTCGGGAGGCTGAGGCAGGAGAATGGTGTGAACCCGGGAGGCGGAGCTTGCAGTGAGCCGAGATCGCGCCACTGCACTCCAGCCTGGGCGACAGAGCAAGACTCCGTCTCAAAAAAAAAAAAGAAACACCTAGGATCTTGTGGGCCATTGTAAAGGCTTTGTTTTTGTTTTTGTTTTTCCTCTGAGAGAAATGAGAAGCTTTGAGCAAAGAAGTGACATAACACACATTTTTGAAGGATTCCTTTTGCCACTGTAGGAGGCAAGGTGTAAGTAGGGAGAATGCTTTGGAGGCTACGCAGTTTCCAGATGAGAGATGAAGGTGACTTTGGCTAGGATAAGAGCCAGAAAAGTGCTGGAATTTTGCATATATTTTGAAGGAAAAACTGAAATAATTTTCTGGAAAAAATTAGATGAGTCAGGAGACTCTACATTTTTGGTTTGGCTCGCTGGAATATGGATGCTGCCATTGGCCATGATGGGGAAACCTGCAGGAGGAGTATGGGGCAGAGTGAGGTATTCAGCATTGAATACGTTAAATCTGAGACATTTATTGGACATCTAAGATGAGACACAGAATGGAAAGTTGGCTCTGTCAGTCTGTCTATACATGCAGCAAGTGTGACCAGCCTGGAGATGTAAATATAAGAATGTTCTGCACAGGGGTGGTATTCAAACCCATGCAACTGGAAGAGACCGTCAAAAGACTGAGTGTAAATGAACAAAAATAGAAGTCTAAGAACGGAGCCTTGGAGCACTCCTACATCTGAGGCCAAGATATGAGGAGTGTGTGCTCAAGAAATAAGAAATGAGAAGACATCAGAAATCAAATGAGGACAACGTATCAAGAAGAAGGAATGATTAGTCGTGCCTTATTCTGCAGACAGGTCAAAAAGAGAAAGGCCAAGAAGTGACCCTAGTAGTTAGCAATGTGGATGTCATTGGTCACTTTTATAAGAATGGTTAGATGTTGCTAACTGGAAGATTGAAAAGATCAACTCCATTAGGGTAAGAGCAATTCCTCCAAGTCCATGTTTCTCAAAGTGTGATCCCAGGACTGGCAGCATCAGCCTCACCAGGTACCTTGTTAGACATTCAAATTTGCAAGGTACACTTGTGTCTACTGAATCAGAAACACTGAGGGTAAGGCCCAGCAATTTGTTTTAACAAGACTGTGACGATTCCAACGCATGCTTACATTTGAGACCCACTCTTCTACGTAATGGGATTACTGTAACTTTTTATTTCCTTCTTCTTGCTTTTTTCCCCTATTAACCATATATATTTTTGCCTTGAATATCAATCATCCATAATAATATCTTCAATTTTCAAAGAATGAAATGTCATTCATCTGTGTTGAAAATGCTGAATGATACAATTGAAATACTGATAGATTTTCATTGGTCTTTGTAGAAAAGCTAAGTTATTGAAAATGGTTAATTTTATGTTTCATAAAAGTACTGACATAAGGCTGAGTTTATCAAATCTCTGTGCAATGTTACAGAATTTTTCTTTTTGTCAACAGTGCATAAATACTGCTCTGCTAAACAAGGATGAGTGTATCTGACAAGTTTTAAAGTCATTAGAAAAAGGGCAAAAATAATTTTAAAGCCTCTTCTCTCTTCTATGTGAAATGATATAAGTTGCTAGTCAGTTTGACTGTCACAGGAAATTACTATAGTAGCTTTAGCTGGTGAGTGAGTTTTAAAAAAAGGATAAATGCTTGACTCTTTTCATTGAGGTAAGATACAAAGTGTAGGCCTTTTATACTTTGGATATTACATCACATTTTGGTTTTGTAGTCCATTCATCTTGAACTTCTAAAAAGCCATCCCGAAGCTCTGCTTTTTATTACATAAACCATGTGGGAATGTTAAAACCCCAAGACTTCATTTCTAGGCTCCATTCCAACTTCCCTACTCCCGAAGAGAAATAATAATGAAGAATTAGCTTCAGTTTTAACAAACATTTGTTTTTCCCAACCGGAAAAAAAAAATGGATTTTGAATTCAGATTCTTCCTTTTAAGATTTTACTGTTTGTTAGGATTGAGTTTGGTTATGACAAGGAAAAGAAATAAGCAAAACCAAAATATCTTAAACAAGGTAACAACTTATTTCTTTCTTATATAAAGTGAAGGAGAGAGAGTTCAGGGCTGCTACCATGTTTCTTGGTACAAGATCCTAGGCTCCTGTCTTCCTGACTGGCTAGTAATGGTCTCCATTCCCAGGGTCTCCTTGTGATCCAAAATGCCTGCTGCAATTCCAGCCCTCACATCTCTATTCTAACCCAAAGGAGGAGAGAACAGAAGGATAATGCACATGCTCCATTTAAGAATGCTTCCCACAGCCAGGCACATCATTTGCACGTATATCCCATTGGCAGAACTCATTCACATGGCCCTACATGGCTGTCAGGAAGGCTAGGAAATTTTAGACTTTATTCAAGGTGGCCATGGCCCAGCTAAAACTTGGGAGAAGAGTTAACAGATGTTAGGGGCCACCAACTAATCTTTTTCATAACAGTCATCTAACTCTTTTTATTTACTCTTAGAAAATATTCAGGGAAATTCTTGCTTGCCTTTTTTTTTTTTTGAGACGGAGTCTTGCTGTATGTCCCAGGTTGGAGTGCAGTGGCGTGATCTTGCCTCACTACAGCCTCCAGCTCTCAGGTTCAAGTGATTCTCCTGCCTCGGCCTTCGGAGTAGCTGGGATTACAAATGTGCACCACCATGCCCAGCTAATTTTTTGTATTTTCAGTAGAGACAGGGTTTCACTGTGTTGGCCAAGTTTGTCTCCAACTCCTGACCTCAAGCGATCTGCCCACCTCAGCCTATCAAAGTGCTGGGATTACAGGCGTGAGCCACCATTCCTGGCCACCTCTATTTTCATAGAGGTAGTGTGGTATGGTAAAAGGTTATTGGACTAGGTGTCAAAAGAACGGAGTTTTTGTCTTGGTTATATCACTTACAACTAAGTTGCATGACTCTGGAAAATTATAGAAAGGTTATGTAAAATAGTGGAAAAAGTACTGGGCCTAGAGACAAAAACTTGGACTTGAATTTTGGCTCCATGACTTACAGATGTATGACTTTAGTCTCCTCATCTGTAAGGTAGAAACAACAATGTATAACTTGCAAGACTGTTAGGAGGAGTATATGATTAATGTATGTGTACACTAGGCACATACTTATACTTTAATCAGTTAGTTTCCTTACTTCTCTGAGTTTCCACTTCATGATTAATGAAATTCTAACATTGCATGAAAAATTATAAGATACCAAAAAAGTAAAACATTTGTATAATAAACTGAAAAAAATGCTTGTGAAGAATAACTTCAAGGTTAGAGATCTCCAATAAAATCAAATTCAAATGAAAGACACAGTGAACTTAGATCTTGGCATACCTCTGGGTTTTTTTGTTTGTTTTGAGATGAGGCTTTGCTATGCTGCCCAGGCTGGTCTTGAACTCCTGGGCTCAAGCGATCCTCCCACCTCAGACTCCCAAGTAACTGGGACTGCATGTGTGTGCTGCTGTGCCTTGGGGCTTTCCTTTTTAAGAAGAAAAGTTCATCCCATTACTATTGACACACAGGGCAGAATTTTCAGCTGTTGTTTTAGTTCTTAGATCACTTTTTAGTTTTTTAGTTCAGTCTTGTCGTTTTCTTTGGGCAAGTAAAAAGTCATTCTCAACGTGAAAAAAAAAATAAAAATAAAAAAGCTAGACCCAGTCATTGTATGAGTGGAAAACGTATCAGATTAGGAGAAAATTTCACTTCATTTAATAGCTCTAGGCCCCAGGTTTCTTACTTGTTATCAGCAAAAATAAAAGTAACAGTGTTCTCTACTTATAAAGCATTTATATTTGAAACTTTCATTTAATAATACTTACTCACCAAATCTCAGAGATATTTAAGAGAGACATTTGATGAAATTACCTTGAAAAATATGTGTCATTTTTACAATATCACCGATTAGAGATGTGAAAAATTCTCTTGGTGCAAAACACAATTTAGAGAAAAGTTATAGTGTTCTTGTTCTCAGATATCAGGCTTGCCAGGATGGAATAGAAGATAAATATATTTAACAGTTTTAAACAAAAAAGAAAGTATAAAAAGTAAAAGAAAATATTTAAAAGGAATAATTCTACAGAGAAAACTAGGCCTAGATAATTTTATTGGCAACCAACCTCTACTGAATATTCAGTAACTAGTTATTTTCAAACTTACATAAACTATTTCAGAACATAAAAAAGAAGAAAGATCCCCTACTAGTTTTTGAGGCTGGCATAACCACAACCTGAGAATAGCACGAAAAAGGAAAATTGTATGCTTGCCTCACTCATAAACATAGATACAAAAATTCTAAATGAGGTACTAACAAACTAGATCCACCAATGTATTAAACAGAAATAGAGCATTGCTATGTTGGATTTAATCCAGGCATGCAAGGTTGGGTTAACAACAAAAAAAAACCCATCTTAAGAAAATGATGTAATTCACTGTTAATTCACTCCTTAGGGGAAAAAAATGATTTCAACTTATGCAGAAAAAAAAGCATTCAATAAAATTAGACGTTACATCCTGATTCAAAGACAAAGACAAAAGCAAAAAACAAGATGACAACAAAAATCACTCTGGCAATTTAGGAATAGTAGGCAACTTTTAAACTTGGACACACAGCATGTACAGAAAACAAAACAAATCCTGATAGTGAACAACATCATTAACAAGAAAATTTAAAAACATTTTCTTTAAATTCAAAAGAAAGTAAAACACCCATCATCTCTCCTCAAAAATATGCTGACCACATAATAAGAAAAAGAAATAAAGAATACAAAGATTAAAAAGGAAAAAATCATCATTATTAACAAGAACGGTTATTATTAAATGTTTTTTCCACATAAAGCCCTTTGGAATCTTTAGGTTATGTCTCATTAAAAAAAAGATTTAAAAATTTATGTTAAAATAAAGAACTTCTTCTGATCAAAGACATCATAAGATAAATGAAAAACATTACAAACAGAATATGCTCACAAAACACGAAAGAGAAATGATTAAAGTTCAGAATAAAATGATAAATCAATAAAAGCCAAGATGGCCAACTAGATGCAGCCAGGGAGTTTCTCCCGCTGAAAGAGACCAGACCATCAAGTAGACTGGCACACTCCAAACAGATCTTTGGAAAGAAGTCATTGAGAGTGGACAGAGGGAGGATGCAAGCCCTGGGCTAAAAGAGGAGGAATCTGGGAACCCTGCACAGTCCTGGGAGCACCAGGACTCATTCCTGGCCCCAAGCAGCTCCTGGGGAAGGGATGAGTTAAATAGATGTGGAGTGGCCTATTCTCACCATGGACCTTTGAAATCCTAGCTGCAGGAAACCCCAGGACTGCCACAGACATTCGAGCTGGCAGGGGTAACTGCCTGGAGAATTGGTGGAGACAGACTTCCAGCCTGCATGGAGCCCAGAGGGTTTGGCAGGAACAGTTGCAATGGAGCACAGCCATAGGTGCCCATCCCACAAGGCTCTCCATGCTCCTCTATGTGGCTTTCATCTTTGTTGACTGTCATACCTAAACAGAGCAGGGCTATCTTGCCTGTGGGATGGGGACAGTCTGATCTGAGTGCCCCCCCCAGTCTGTCAGCCTATCCCAGGGTCCCTGCTTGGCCACACCTGCATGCAGTGTGGCATCAGCTGCCAAGTCAAGGTGCTTGCCAGTGGCCATCACCATAGCTCTTTCACCATTAGACTCTACCTAACAGTTGGAGAGCTTCTGAAGGCAGGCCCCTGCTGCAAGCACACACCCATAGAACTCCTCCACTGGTGCATACCCACCTGCACCTCCCCGTGCTGCTTCAGCCATGTGTGTGCACGTGCAGGACCCACTGCTGGTGCATGTACAGGAACGCCTGCTGCCCACTGCTTTCCTCTTCAAGTGCTTTTACCAGCACCTCTCATTGGACTGTTGCTGCCAGTGAACTGGGCACATCTTGACCCCTCCAGTACAGCAGGTTCCTAACTTCGAGGAGCCAGAGAAAAAAGCTGCAGGCCTGGCTCCATCCCCCACAGGGTTAGAGCACACAGGCTAGGAGTATTGAGCTGAGCCTTGGCCCCTGAAATCATCCAGAAATGAAGCCAGTCAACTAAACACAACTTATATCACAGTCAAGCCCTCAAGGGTATCAAAGACAATAAAAGCAAAAGCCTTATCCAAAGGACAACAACTTCAAAGATTAAAGGAATATCAGCCCAGAAAGATGAGAAAAAAAACCAGTGTAAGAACTCTGGCAACTCCAAAGCCAGAGTGTCTTCTTACCTCCAAATGACTGCACTAGCTCCCCAGCAATGGTTCTTACCCAGACTGAAATGGCTGAAATGGTAGACATGTATTCAGAATCTGGATGGCCAAGATCACTAAGATTCAGGAGAAAGCTGAAACCCAATCCAAGGAATCTGAGAAATCCAATATAATAATACTATAGCTGAAAGATAAAATAGCAATTTTTCACAAGAACCAAACTGATCTTCTAGAGCTGAAAAACTCTCTACAAGAATTTCATAATATGATCAGAAGTATTAACAGCAGAATGAACCAAGCTGAGGTAAGAATTTTAGAGCTTGAAGACCAGTTCTTCAAATCGACTCAGACAAAAAAAGAAAAAAGAATTTAAAAAATGAACAAACCTACAAAACCTCTGAGAAACAGGGGGTTATATTAAAAAAAAACAAATATATGACCCAATGCCATCTTAGAAAGACAGGGAGAGAGAAGAAGCTTTTTGGAAAACATATTTGAGGATATTTTCTATGGAAATTTCCTCAGTGTCACTAGAGAGGTCAAAATGTAAATTCAGGAGATTCAGAGAACCCTAGCAAGATACCATATAAGATGCCCATGTCCAAGACACATAGTCATCAGATTCTCCAAGGTCAACATGAAAGAAAAAATATTAAAGAAAGCTAGAGAGAAGGGTTGGGTAACATACAAAGGGAACCCCTTCAGCCTAACAGCAGACCTTTCAGTAGAAATCTTGCAAGCTGAAAGAGATTGGGGGCCTATATTCACATCCTTAAAGAAAAGAAATTCAAACCAAGAATTTCATATCCAGCCAAACTAAGCTTCATAAACAGAGGAGAAACAAGATGTTTTTCAGACAAGCAAATGCTAAGGGAATTTGTTATCACTAGATCCTTAAGGGAGTGCTGAATGTGGAAACAAAAGACTGTTACCTGCCACCAGAAAAACACACTTAAGTACATAGCCCACTGACACTATAAAGCAACTATATAATCAAATCTACATAACAACCAGCTAATAACATGAGGACAAAATAAAATTCATACATGTCAATATTATCCTTGAATGTAAATGGGCTAGATGCCCCATTTAAAAGGCACAGAGTGTCAAGTTGGATAAAGAAGCAAGACCCAACTGTATGATGTCTTCAAGAGACTCATCTTACAAGTTATGACATGCACAGACTCAAAGTAAAGGGGAGGGCAAAGATCTATCAAGCCAATAAAAAACAAGATAGCAGGGGTTGAAATTCTTTTTTTTTTTTTTTTTTGAGACGGAGTCTCACTGTCACCCAGGCTGGAGTGCAGTGGTGCAATCTTGGCTCGCTGCAACCTCTGCCTCCCAGATTCAAGCACGTCTCCTGTCTCAGCTTCCCAGGTAGCTGGGACTACAGGCACCTGCCACCATGCCTGGCTAATTTTTGTATTTTTAGTAGAGACGGGGTTTTACCATATCGGTCAGGCTGGTCTCAAACTCCTGACCTCAGGTGATCCACTGGCCCTAGCTTCCCAAAGTGCTAGGATTACAGGCATGAGCCACCAAACCCAGCAGGGGTTGCTATTTGTACTTCAGACAAAACAGACTTTAAACTAATAATGATCATAAAGGACAAAGAATGGTATGAAACAATGATAAAGGGTTTAGCTCAACAAGAACACTTAACTGTACTACATATATATGCATGCAACACTGGAGCACACCAATTCATAAAACAGGTTCTTAGAGACCTATGAAGAGACTTAGATAACCACATAATAATAGTGGGAGACTTCAGGACTTTACTGATGGTGGTAGACAGAATATTGAGGCAGAAACCCAACAAAGATACTTGTGACCTAAACTTGACAGTTGAACAAATGGACCTAACAGATATCTACAGAAAACTCCACCCAACAACAGAATACACATTCTTCTCACCTGAACATGGCACATACATGAAGATCAAACACACTCTCCGCCATAAAGCAATTCACAAGAAATTTTAAAAAGCTGAAACCATATCAGCCACATTCTTGGACCACAGGGCAATAAAAATAGAAATCAATACCAAGAAGATTCTCAAAAACATACAATCACCTGGAAATTAAACAACCTGCTTCTGAATGACTTTTGAGTAAAGAATAAAGTTAAAGCAGAAATCAAGCAACTATTTGAAAGAAATATACACCTATACATAAGCTTCGATGTACACAATATTTCATAATAAAAATAATGCATAGTATAGAATGAGCTGAATGCATATTGCTGCTTTGTCCATACTAAGACTTGTTTTAGGAGTTGAACTAAATCTTACCTGAATCTTATCTACTGACTTTGGTTTTACATTATCTCCATTGTAAAGTGACTCCCCAAGAGATGTCTTTGTGTTTTTACACAGCCTGGTTTCAGAAGACAGTGGGGTGATTATCTTTATCCTTCCTCTTTCTTATGAAAATGCTCCAGTCTGATTTCTTCCAGAGCCAGTTTCTCCATGGAACCAGACAATTCACTTTGAAGGCACTACTCTCATTTGCAGAATCATCTGTAAGCACCTATCTATGCAGGACGTAATATCCTCTTCTCACCTCATTTGTCGCGTCTTTCATGTTCTGTTGCTGTTTGCAAATCTCTCTCAACTCTTCATTCTCAAATCTGACCCCAAAACAAGGTTCTCCCAAACCAAACCAAGTAATCAACTTAGTTCTTCCACTCTTTCTCTATTTTTCCTTTTTGTGCAAACAGCTCTCCCTCCCTTTTTAAATGGAAATAGAATAAACCAGTCTCTTTCCTGGCAATTGCTCAGCTCTGTCTACCCATTTCCCAAATTCTGCCTCACCAAAGCATAGAAATGGAACCAGAAGACTCACACTATTCTTTAGAAATGGAAAGGGTCACATCCCTGAAACCAAAGTTGTCTTTAGCAGAATTTTTTTTTTTTTTTTGAGACGGAGTCTGGCTCTGTCGCCCAGGCTGGAGTGCAGTGGCGCAATCTCAGCTCACTGCAAGCTCCGCCTCCCAGGTTCACGCCATTCTCCTGCCTCAGCCTCCCGAGTAGCTGGGATTACAGGCGCCCACCACCACGCCCGGCTAATTTTTTGTATTTTTAGTAGAGACGGGGTTTCACCCTGTTAGCCAGGATGGTCTCGATCTCCTGACCTCGTGATCCGCCTGCCTCGGCCTCCCAAAGTGCTGGGATTACAGGCGTGAGCCACCGCGCCCGGCTGCAGAATTTTTTTTTAAATAGGTTTTTCTGTTACGAAAAGTTGAAAGATGTATAATTTAATATCTTTTCTTATATCTCAACTGTATCATTGTACTTTTGGGTGAAAATACCCTCATGATATGATGTTAAGAATGTGACCTTTAGAGTCTGGCGGACTGAAATGAAATCTCAGTTTGGGTAAATGATGAATGTCTTGGCACCTCATTTTCCTCTTTTGTTAAATTGGGATATAAATACCTACTTACTTGGCTGTTGTGAAATTAAATATAGTGATACTTACACAGCATTTTGTGGAAAGTCTTGACCCTTGGAAGGAACTCAGTAACTGGTAGTTTAACTGTATATTCAAAGCCAGGCACGCTGGCTCATACTTGTAATCCCATCACTTGGGGAAGCTAAGTAAGGAGGGAGGATTGCTTGAAGCCAGGAGTTTGAGACCAGCCTGGACAACATAGCAAGACTGAATTTCTACTAAAAAAAAAAACAAAAATGTGTCGGCTGGGTGCGGTGGTTCACACCTGTAATCCCAGCATTTTGGGAGGCCGAGGTGGGTGGATCACCTGAGGTCAAGAGTTCAAGACCAGCCTCGCCAACATGGTGAAACCCTGTCTCTACTAAAAATACAAAATTAGCCAGGCATGGTGGTGCACACATGTAGTCCTAGCCACTGGGGAGGCTGAGGCAGGAGAATCACTTGAACCCAGGAGGCGGAGGTTGCAGTGAGCTGAGATTGCACCATTGAGCTCCAGTCTGGATGACAAGAGTGAAACTCTGTCTCAAAAAAAAAAAACAATGTGTATATTCAATATTCTGCTAGAAGCAGTAGGGGGAAGAAGAACAAGTAAATACATTGTGGTTTCTCAGTGATTTACCATTTTTATATGAGAAGCTCACATGCATGCACACAAAGCACTGAGGACTATACAAAGAATAGGGACAGGGACAGGGACAGAAAGAGTCAGGGAGAACTTTTGGTGTGGAGTTTTCATGGACAGAGGGAAAGAGTCAACTGCCGTAGAAAAAAATAATTATCTGGGATACGTGGGGGCATACTCTGCAGCCTTACTGGGCCATTTCATTCATTCCTCCATTTGTTCAGTATTCTTCAATTATTTGAATGGAAACAGAATGAACCTATTTAACTTCAAAAGTAATTAGAATGGGGCCAGGCACAGTGGCTCATGCCTGTAATCCCAGCACTTTGGGAGGCCGAGGCGGGAGGATCACTTGAGGTCAGGAGTTTGAGACCAGCCTGGCCAACATGGTGAAACCCCGTCTCTACTAAAAATACAAAAATTAGGTGAGCATGGTGGCACACACCTGTAATCTCAGCTGCTCGGGAGGCTGAGACATGAGAATCACTTGAACCAGGGAGGCAGAGGTTGCAGTGAGCTGAGATTGCACCACTGCACTCCAGCCTGGGCAACAGAGTGAGACTCCATCTCAAAAAAAAGAAAAAAAAAAGTAATTAGAACGCTGTTTGCCTGCACCATTGTCCCTTGTTCCCCACCACTATCTCTGAGATGGAAGGACTACAGATCTACAAGGGAAACAGGCAGGTGATGCTCTACGCTGTGGCTATAACTGCTGTCACATTTTTGAGTGATGTGCTGTCCTTCCCTCTCACCCTCATCAGTACTTCTCTTCTTATTCATTCTGAGACAGTGAGACAGCAATTTCCAGAAAACACCTAGGCAAGAAGGAGAGAATTAGCAGGAGTTCCTTGCATCCTGGGAGGATCATTCCCCATTAGCAACATGCAGAAGGGAAAAGAAATAGGCAGAGCTGGTAGAAATCACCAGGAAAAAAAAAAAAGACCAAAATGTACCTCATGTGACCCCAGGCTTCAATCACTGGTTTGTCCAATGTGTCACTGTAGCTTTGTATTCTGAATATCAACAGTCTGGTCATCTATGCAGTGGATGAGAAAGAAGCTCAATGTTTTCCAGGACTGAGGACCCTCCTCATCTTATTTTATTTACAGGCAGTGGAGTATGTGGTTAAACATGTGGCACTGAAGCTGACAGTCTGGGTTTAAATCCTTATTCTGCGCCTTGCTGACTCTGTAACTTTAAGCAAGATAGTTCAGTTCTCTGCCTCAATTGCTTCATCTGTAAAATGGGGATCATCTTGGTGTATCCACTTCACAAAATTATTCTGAGAAGTAAATGAGTTAACACATGAAAGTGCAAAGAACAGAGTGACTGTTAGGAAAAGTGCTAATTGGTATATTTGTTAGGGGTCAGAAAGAGGAGAAGGCAGTTCTTACTTATAATCAGAGCTCCAGGCTCCAGTTCTGCCGCCTCTTGTTCTGACGTTGTCTGGCTGCCCTTTCACTCCTATGATCACTCTTATTTTGCAACCCATGTCACTAACTTCTCTGGAACTGCTGACCTCTTCCTACCCACACACCACCGCCCATGTCACTGCCTATCTTGACTGTAGATTTTTGAGAGTGTCAAAGAAAAATCATTAGAGTTTGAAGAAGAGTTCATCTTGGGCAGCAGGAAGACACCAGGGAGCATTAACAATGACTGGGACTCGGACTGGGAACTGCTCATAGCACTGGGGCCATCGACGGTGAGGAGAGGAAATGGGGAAGGAGAATCAGCACGGGGCCTGAGAATGCACAAGGCAAAATCACTAGACCAAAGGAGCAAGAAAGGTAACACATAATCACTACACTGAAGAAAAGAGTCCTGGTTTCACTAAAGATTAAACAATCTGTGCTGAGCAAAGAAACCAGTAAAAAGAATTCTGCACAAAGGCCATACTGAAAACATGCATTTTAAAAATTTGAATAATTATGAGAAAATTTGAAGCTTTCTACCAAACAATAAGTCACATAAAAAATAACAAAAATTGGGATGACATCTGCATGATGAAATGCCAAAGAACAAAAAGGCAATACTTAAGATTTGAGAGAAAAAAGAAAGCAGAGACTCTCAATTTTGTACTAGTCCAGCTTTCCGGGTCAAAGAAAAATATTTTCTTAAATATGCAAAAAGCTAGAAAATCCATTGTCTACGTACCCCTCATGAAAAATTTACTTGAAGACACAAAAGCAGTCAGCTGAGATATAAAGAAAAACTAAAGAATAGGAGCATGGTGGTTTATACTGATTTGCAGGTTTTTTTTGTTAGGAAATACTAAGTTTGGGGTTTTTAAAAGTAATTATAGTTAATTATTCTTAAAAAATAGAAAATGTAGCAAATGTTGGAATAATCCCACTCTAGGAAAATTATTTTTTTCATTTTTAGTTGACACATAATAATTGTACATAGTTATGGGATAAGAGTAATATTTTGAGATATGTGTATGATGTGTGATGATCAAATCAGGGTAATTAGCATGGTGAGAAGCTGAGATATTTGCTATTTTCCCTTTTTGATTTTCATCTTCCCCCCAAATTTTTACCCTACACTAACACATATTACAGCGGACTCATACTACATTAGTGTTCATAAAAATGATATTAAAATCAATATATGCAATAATGTATGCAAAATTCTTTCCTCTAGCTATTTGGAAATATGTAAGACATTGCCATTAACTGTATTTACCCTCTGGTGCTATAGAACACTAGGACTTATTCCTCCCATCTATCTGTAATTTTGTATCCATTAACCAACCTCTTCCTCTCCTCCCCTCTCTTATCCTCTAATAACCATAATTCAACTGTATACTTCTATGAGCTCAAGTATTTTTTAGCTTCCACATATGAATGAGAGCATGCAGTGTTTAAATCTCTGGGCCTGGCTTGTTTCACACTATATAATGTCCTCTAGGCTCATTCATGCTGCCATGAATGACAGACCTTCATTCTTTTTTAATGGCTGAAGAATATTCCATGGTTATATACCACATTTTCTTTATCTATTCATTTGTTAATAGTTAATATGTAGGTTAATTCTATATCTTGGCTATTGTGAATAGTGCTGTGATAAATATGGGGATGCAGATATCTCTTTGATATGCTGATTTCTTTTCCTTTGGATAAATACCCTTTAGTGGGATTGCTGGATCATATGGTAGCTCTATTTCTAGTTTTTTGAGAAATTTTCATACTGTTCTCCATAGTGGCTGTACTAATTTACATTCCCATCAACAGTGTATAAGAGTTCCCTTTTCTCCACATTGTCGCCAGCATTTGTAATTTTTTGTCTTTTTGATAAGAGTCATCTTAACTGGGCTGAGATGATACCTCCTTGTGGTTTTGATTTGCATTTCCCTGATGATTAGTGGTATGGGCATTTTTTCATATGTTTGTTGGCCATTTGTATAAATTCTTTCTAAAAATGTCTCCTCAGACCCTTTGCTTATTTTTAAATTGCACTATTTGGTTTTTGCAGTTGGGTTGTACGAGTTTCTTGTTTATTCTGGAGATTGCTCCTTTGTTGGATGAATGGTTTGTGAATATGTTCTCCCATTCTACAGACTGCCTCTTCACGCCATTGTTTCCTTTGCTGTGCAGAAGCTTGTCAGTTTGCCATACCACGCTCGTCATTTTTTTTGTTGTTGTCTGTGCTTTTTAAGTCTTATCCGTAAAATCTTTGCCTAGACCAGTGTCCTGAAGCATTTCCCTTACATTTTCTTCTTTCAGTTATATAGTTTGGGGTCTTGTATTTAAGTTTTTAATCCATTTTATTTTTATATATAACAAAAGATAGGAGACTAATTTTTAAAGTAATTAATTCTTAAAACCAATAGCAAATATAGCAAATGTCGGAATAATTCTATTCTAAGAAAGTTATTTTTAACAATGAAGAACAATGCTGCACAGAGCTACTGGAATCTTGGTATTCTGCACATATAAAACCCATATTAAGGATCCTGTGTCATTTTGACAGAACTAGAAACTAATAAAACTAGTGGCAGATATGAACCTAAATCATGCCTCTCTTTATGTCATCTTTTACCTAGTACTTATTGATATCCCTTATAAGTATACTTAAAAATTAGTGGGTGCATTTTGCTTTCAACTACATAAATTACATGAAAATAAACATAAGAAAATGTAATAAAATGTTTACTGTGGAAGGTGAGACATGGGAGATTTGCTATTTTCCCTTTATGATTTTCAATTCCCCCCCCCAATTTTTTACCCTACACTAACACATATTACAGTGAGTTCATATTATATTGGTGGTCATAAAATGATATTAAAATCAATATATGCAATTAGATATATTTCATATGACTAGAACCTTGTCAACAATGTACTAAAAATAACTGTGAAAGTAAATACAGCAGCTTTACAATGGTTACTTCTGGATTACAGCACTATGGGGGATTGTTTTAATCTCCTCCTACTTTTTCTGTATTTCCCAAATGTTCTATGAGGAGCACATGACATTTTTATAGTGGATAATAAAAAAATAAAACAAATCTAGGGGGCATGGATCAGCAAGGCAGAGATGAATAGGGGAGAGAGAACTGTTCCAGGTTTGAAGCTAACAGAAGCTCTCAAGGAATTTCTGGTAACTTTCTGCCCTAATCATCTCCTTGCTGTAACAGCCACAGGCCCCCTCCTGCTGCTGCTGACATCACTTTTAAATATGTACGTATGTAAGGGCATGTGTGTACGTATGTATGTGTGTGTATATATATTTACATTAAGAGTACACAAATATAATCTCACTGCAAACGTAGACATTGCAGATAAAGCTAAAAGTCTCTCTTGATTTTCAGCCCCAATTTTTGTCTCCAATCCAGATGTTTGTTTGATCATTATACTTTATAGCTGTGAGTTTGCCACAGTAAAATCGCAACTCATTCAGACCTTTATACCTGCAATTATACACATATCTGTTCATATAGAATTTGACAATATTGATTTATGTTCATGTGTTTGTACAATTGGTATTTTAACATTTGTGTTGTCTTCTCAAAAATATCTCACGGAGAACTTTCTCTGGCCATCCATGTAACTCTATATTTTTACTTGGTGTGAGTAACAAGGATGTGAACGATCATTTGTTTCTTAATTAAGAAAAACGGGCTGGGCTTGTTGGCTCACATCTGTAATCCCAGTACTTTGGGAGGCCAAGGAAAGAGGATTCCTTGAGACCAGGAATTCAAGACCAGCCTGAGCAGCATAGCGAAGCCCCATCTCTACAGATAATACAAAAATTAGCCGGGCAGGGTGGCACGCGCCTGTAGTTCCAGCTACTCGGGAGGCTGATGTGGAAGGATCAATTGAGCCCAGGAGGTCAAGGCTACAGTGAGCCGAGATTGCACTACTGTACTCCAACCTGGGCAACAGAGCCAGACTCTTTCTCAAGAAAAAAAAAAAAAAAAGAAATATTATTAACCTTAGGTATTCTATAATTGGTATCAACTTTTCATTGTCACAGAAGAAATCTAGCAATGAATATGCTTCCTGTTTACATTTTAAATGGTTCTCTGTGGAGATATCAAAAATTAATGAAATATAAGGCATGTATATTTTTAATTTAAAAGATATTGCCCTTTAGTGCCTTCCCATGAGTCCTCTCACTAGCAATGTTGAAAGAGTACCCATATCTTTCCCTACACTTCATATTATTAAACTTGCTGTTTTTTTTTTTTTTTACCAGCCTTGTCCTATTGGAAGTATTTCATTGTTATTGATTTCCCCTGATAACCAGTGAGGTTGCATCTAAATTTTTTTCCTTCAGACTTTGCATCTCTCCCACCTCACCTCTCAAACTGCCCTAATCATCTTAACTCCTGTTACGCAGGTTGGTATCACCAGCTGTCTGGCCCAGACTCTGTGAGCACAAAAAATGAATAAGAACTTTTGTTAGTAACTTTTATTTGGCTGTTCATAGCACAGCAGGGAAAGACGCATGGCTGTTGAATTTCAATCTGTCCTTTCTTGGCCACTTCCCCAGCAGTTGCCTTTTGCAGTAGGAAATGCACTGGCCTAATAGTCAGAAGTGTGAGTGCAGGTTTTGCTACTTCCTGCTTCTATACCTTTGGTGAGTTTCCCATAATTTTTGGCTTCAGAGTCATCCTTTATTAAGAATAATTGACAATACTTATTATCCTAGTTTACAGATGTAAATGGGTGCCCCACGTGTTTAAGTGTGTTTCCCATTACCCTAGTTCCTAGTAAAATTCCAAATGCTTTGCTCAGTTCCAACTTGTGTGAAGTTGGAGGGTTCTCAGCCCATTTCCACACAAGTTGTCCAAGTTTCCTACCCAATGTTAAATGGTCTGACGAATGTTTATGACTATCTGTTGATGAGTCATCCATAGGCAACCGGTTGGCAACGGGGTTTGCACTTAAGTCAGCTCTGAACTAAATCCTTTCTACCCTACTTCTTGGCCTTCCTGGAAGGAGGATCCCTCACGCTAATTCAAAGACCTGTTCCTTGTACTCCTTCTCTCTTGTTCAAGTTACCTTTTAGCTTCTTCCTCTTTCCTCTTATCTCTAGTCTTATCCAGTTTTAAGAAAATTGTATCTGTGAATAGACTTTTGCTCCTAGTTTTATTTTGGATGGTGGTGGGGGAAGAGGTCAAAGAGAGAGGAAAATACACAGAACACACACACACGCACACACATGCACACACACACATGCACACACACACATGCTTTGGGCTATAACCCTACGACCCAGGGTTAGTGTGAAGAATCAAATGAGATAGTATATATGAACATTTTCGTAAACTGTACAGCCCCATACAATTAACGATATAATTAATATTAAAATGTTCCAGGTGAAGCAATATCTTTTATTATTTTCATCTTCCAAGCAGGAGTAGCCATTCCTCTTGCCAGCCAAATGAGCCTTATGCTTCTATAGTCCTGTGCACAGGCTGACAAGCTAAACTGAGCCATACCAGACCTGCCCATATTTTATAGCTATCCTGAGAGTAGGATCCTCCTCCTCTCTCATTCTTCCTCCCTTACAATAGGAAATCTATCCCACTATATCAGGGAAGGGCTGTGAGAAGCATTCTGGTCTGAGTGACCTCCTTTCATTTTTGAAACCTGAATGGCTCAAGTCCAAGGGTGAAATATGTGCAGCTGAGTAACTACAGATGATATCACCCAATCCTGGTAGAAGGACTCCACCCTCCAAGAAGGCTCTTTGTAATAGGAAGTGCATGGTTTCCACATGTTCTTCTGGCCTGAACATCCATGTGCTTTTCTCTCAGGTCTTTGAGGCATGAAAGCTCAGCCCCCAGCTCAACCTGACTCAGTGGAAGCCACAGGCCAAACAGTTGGTTTCTCTCATCATTTCCATTCTGGTTTCTCATTATAGTTTCATGTTCTTGAATGAATATTCCTAATCCTATTCAACAGCCAGGCGCGGTGGCTCACGCCTGTAATCCCAACACTTTGGGAGGCTGAGATGGGCAGATCACGAGGTTAGGAGATCAAGACCATCCTGGCTAACACGGTGAAACCCCATCTCTACTAAAAATACAAAACATTAGCTGGGCGTGGTGACATGCGCCTGTAGTCCCAGCTACTCGGGAGGCTGAGGCAGGAGAATGGCGTGAACCCGGGAGGCAGAGCTTGCAGTGAGCCGAGATTGCACCACTGCACTCCAGCCTGGGCGACAGAGCGAGACTCCATCTCAAAAAAAAAAAAAAAAAAAAAAAAAAAAAAAAAAAAAAAAAAAAAAGAATCACTTGAACCCGGGAGATGGAGGTTGCAGTGAGCAGAGATCCTGCCACTGCACTCCAGCCTGGGTGACAGAGCAAGACTCCATCTCAAAAACAAACAAAAAAGAGAAATCGGCTCATCCTCTCTGAAGGGCTGCAGAGACATGGACTGGGCAGTAAGGAGCCAAGTTCAAGTCTTGACTTCACCACCAGCAAGTAGCTGCATGGCTGCAAGTCTCACTTCCCTGTGAGGTCAAGGAAGTGCAGTGTAGGAGATTAGAGTACAGATTCCTCTGTGTGCTTCATTTTCTTCACTGACGAAATAAAGGCAAAATACCACTTACATTGAAACGTTGCAGAGGTTAAGTAGAGTAAAAGGTTGGAAAACACTTAAAATAGTATCTGACGTGCTTAGTACCCTTGAACTTCAGTTTCTGCATCCGTAAAATGGGAAAACAGAATGGATAATTCTGTAAAGCCTTATTCTAGCTGATAACTAAGATTGAGTTTTGCAAAATAGAGATGTAATAGTAATACTGTTACAAGAATTTGGGCTTTCTTCCTCTCTGTCATACACTTGGCTGTGCTCTGGACGTACCCATCTTTTCCATCTGACAGATTGAGTAGGCAGCCTCAACGGTGGCAAGAAACTTTTTCAGCCAATAGAAAATAATTCCACCTGACAGATTGAGTAGGCAGCCTCAACGGTGGCAAGAAACTTTTTCAGCCAATAGAAAATAACTCCACCTGAGGGAATTAGGAAAAGCAGGACAGATTTTGATCTGAGTCGAGAAGAATAAGGGTAATTTGGGAGGGAGACAAAGCCAGAGATGGCAGGAGCGGGGTACTCTCAAGGTTGGGGAGAGCATGGAATGTTTGAGACTGAAGTGCCTGGAAGAGGGTTACAGTGGGTGACACAGAATGGGCTGGAGAGATGAGTGGGACCCAAATTCCAAACGGTTTTAAATCCATGTGAAGAATTTGAACTTTATCCTCTCGGGAAGCAAAGCCAACAGGGATCTTTAAGCAGAGGACAGATCTTGCCAGGTTTGCATGCCTCTCTAGAATGAGAGTTTTCAAACCACTGGAGTAGGAAGATTAGAGGCAATTAGACTGGTTGGGAGGTTGGTGAGAGAGATGAGAACCAAGACTCAAGAAGAAGGAATACAAATTAAGAGTTGGAGTTAGATTAAGGAACCATTTTTCAGGTGCATGTTATGAGATTTGGATATCGATTGCATGTGGGAGATGGGGCAAGAGGTCATTTTCTAATGTGGAGTAATCAAGAATAACAGAAAGTCTGAAAGGAGCTTCATTTGTGACACAGTAGGTTTGGGGTGTCTATGGGGCACTCGCTGTAAATACTTCATCACCTATGCATGCCAAGCACTATACTGCATTCTAAAGATAAAGTGGTAAGCAAGGCCACAGGGTCCCTGCCTTTGTGCAGCATATGTTCTAGTGGGAGAGGCAGACAATAAATGGATTAAGTAGATAAACCAAATAATAGCAGATTGTGATGATTACATTGAGGGAAACAAAGAAGGTAATAGGAAAGAAGCAAATGTATAAAATTAAAAATTCAAGTTTAGTGTTGAAGAGAGATACCAAAGCAAGTTGGTTTGAGTGACAAAATAAACAATGTAATATTGCAGAATATCCCACATTTCCAAATAAATGTTCATGAGTCTCTGTACTAACATTAATAAATGTTTGAATAAGTTCTTAAAAATTGGAGAGAATAGCCAATTTCACATACAGAAGATTTCAAATAATTCAGATAGATACTCTGCTCTTAAGGAGACAAATCATAACTCCCTTCTCCTTAAGTGTGGGATGCACAGAGAGACTTCCTTCTAAAGGGAATAGCATAAAAAGAAGGTAAAAGAGTAACGCAACAGAAAAGAAGCCTGATAAACACTAGATCAAGGTTAACATCATCAATGACAAATCATGTGGATAGCATGTATTTTTGTTACGATATGATGAAAATGGCACTTTACCTCTGTAGTGCTTTTCCAAAAACCCATAACGTCAGTCACATCATGAAACAAACATTACACAAAGCCCAAGTGAGGAACATTCTACAAAAATGCCTGACCAGTATTCCTCAAAACTGCGAAGGTCACCAGCAAGAAAAATCTGAGAAGCTGTCACCTCCAAGAGGAGCCCAAGGAGAAATGATGACTAAATGTAATGTGGGATCTTGGATGGGATCCTGAGACAGAAAAAGGACACTAGGTAAAAATGAAGAGAATTCAAAGTATGAAGTTCAGTTAAAAATTATGTAACAATATTAGTTCATTAGTTGTCACAAATGTACCACAATAATGTAAGATGTTAACAATAGGGGAAACTGAGTAAATGGGAATCAATCTTTGGGTAGGATTTCTCTCCTCTATATTGTCATGTTTTCCTGTATATTCCTATGATAGAATCTAGATTTCCTTTAAAAGTAGAGAATTTTGCCTGTATTATTTTTGAGAGCCATGTTTAGTGCAGGGACATAAATCTAAAAGTTCACTACAAACTCATGGCAACGTGATGGAACTGTCTTAGTCAAACCAGAGCTAAAATGGAAAACTACCTGGTATAGAAGCATCCTGACTTCTCATTCAACTTGAATGTTTTTTATGTAATGGAAAAATATCTGGCAGTTATATATAAGGTTAAGTTCACTAAACTTAATGAAATTTTAGAACAAATATGACATAATACACTCAACATTCCATTATCTATTCTCAGATAACCCCAAAATCATTTATATGGAATGTGATTTTTCATTTTTGGCCGCAGATTTTCCTCCATAATTATGCTTGGCTTTGAATGTGGTTTTAATTAGTTTACAGCAGAAGATAGTGGTAGTGCCAAGATGCTCCTTCCCGCAAGCCTCTTTAGAATACTATAAGGTCACTGAAAAACAAAACATTTTTTAGCAGCAGCAACAGGAGAAATGATCTTACCTTCTGAAAATCCTGGCACAACTCCCTGTCATAATTCATATAGCAGAGAAAACATCTGTAAATGGACCATCCAATCAACAAGCTCTCCATCTACCCACGTTCATCTCTCAGAACTCACCCTCTCCATAAACGCACTCTCCAAAGTCATTACAACGGTAGACTCTAGAAAATGACTAGCTGAGCTCTGATCCTCATTTTCAACTTAGACGTTGTGTGATCTTGGGATAAATTACTCATCTTCTCCTTACCTCATTCTCCAAATCTAGAAAGTGTACATTTTCTAGCAATTAAAAAAATATGGCAACAGGACTCTTGCTTCCAGCTATGATGGAAGATCTTATATGAGGTCAAACCTCTCACTGGGAACAAATATAAATTTCGAATACTGTATAATAAAAAAAAAATACACAGGCTGGGCGTGGTGGCTCATGCCTGTAATCCCAGCACTTCGGAAGGCCGAGGCAGGCAGATCACAAGATCAGGAGATCGAGACTATCCTGGCTAATACGGTGAAACCCCGTCTCTACTAAAAATACAAAAAATTAGCCGGGCGCGGTGGCGGGCGCCTGTAATCCCAGCTACTGGGAAGGCTGAGGCAGGAGAATGGCATGAACCCGGGAGGCGGAGCTTGCAGTGAGCCGAGATAGCGCCACTGCAGTCCAGCCCGGGCGAAAGAGCGAGACTCCGTCTGGGAAAAAAAAAAAAAAAAAAAAAAAAAGAAACAACAAAATAGCTGCACAAAGGCATATGGAAAACGACTAAAACATAGAATTTGAGGGGTCAAGGTGACAAAGAAAAGGGAAACACATTGAAGTGAGCAGGGCTTTTGCCACTGCTTTTATACTTCTAAAAATCAATTTTACTGAGGCATAAATGGCGTGAGAATATGCATGGCTGTCAAATGTGCATTCAGTGAGTTTGGGCACATGTATACACCTGTGTCATTTCCATCACACATCAAACAGAACACTTTCATCATCCAGGGAAGCTTCCTAGTGCACTTTTGCTATCAGTCCCAACCAACCTGCACTGCCCCAGGCAAGCACTGATCTGATTTCTATTACCATGACTTAATTGTGCCTGTTACAGACTTCATGCGAATGAAATCGTCAGTATGTAATACAGCATATCTGGTTTCTTCCACTTTGTGTTATTTGTTGTGAGATTCATCCATAATTTAGGGTTTAGCAGTTCATGTTGCCTCCTCTTGATGATGCTTCACATGTTTTGTAGGTCTGTTATTAGAAAATACATCTCTAGGATTGCTTCTTCCTCACAAACTAACTCTCTTATGATTACAACAGCATTCATTGTCTTAAAATTCATTTTTCTATTGTTAATATGGCTACATGAACTTTCTTATGCTTATTCTTTGCATACTGTGTCTTTTCCTATCCTTTGACTTTCAAATTTAGGTTGAAAGTATGTCTCTTTGCAAACAATGTGGAGTCAGATCTTAATTCTCATCCAATCTAAAAATCTCTATTTTTAAATAGGAGTGTTTAATTCATTTACATTTAATGTAATGATCAATACAGTTGAACTTCAGTCTACCATCTTATTTATTTCTGACTTTTTCTTTTTATTCTGTGGCCCTTATTTCACACAAAATATTTTTACTATTTTGTCTATCTTTTCTATTGGTTATTTAACTTCTTCCTATTATTTTTAGTAGGTTTTAGTCAGGATCATAATGGGTATCCTTAACTTTTCACAGTCTACCTTGAATTAATATTATATACTTTCTGTACACTGTAAGAACCCATAACAATGTAATTCCATTTATATTTTACCTTGTCCTTTACACCATGATTTCAAGTATTTTAGTTCCATGTGTTATTAAGCAAAATTCTTTGTTTTTATTTTTTATTTAAATAGTCAATTGACTTTTAGAGGATTTTTAAAAAATTCTTAAAATTATCCTAATATTTACCATGCCCAATACTATTTATTTCTTCCCAAAGATCTGAATTTCCATGTGGCAACATTTCCTTTGTGCTGCATTGGTTTTTAAGTATTTTGTAATTATTTATATTATTGCAAAATGTGCCTTTTAAAATTTAATTTTCCAGTTATTTGCCACTGCTATGTAGGAGTATCATTGATTTTATGTTAACCTTGTTAGCAGAAAACTTGTTAAATTTACTTGTTAATTCTTGTCTGTAAATTATCTTGGATTTTCTTTACAGCAATCATGTTGTCTGTCTGATACATAATAGTTTTATGTATCCTCCTAAATACTTATGACTTTTATTTTCATTGTTGTTGCCTTATTGCCCTGGTAGGAGTTACAGTATGACATCAAACAAAGGTAGTGTTAGTAAGCATCTCTGTTTCTTTCTTGATCTCATTTGGAAAGATCTCAATATTTGATCATTTACTGTGTTATTGGGTGTGATCTTCTTGTAAGATACTCTTTATCATATAAAAGAAGTTCCTTTCCATTTCTAGTTTGCTAAGGCTTTCCTTTTTATTACAAATTAAAATGATAACTCTTATATGCCCATGTTGTTTTTAGTGTATTTATTTTTATTAAACATAACTGCAGAAAGAGATAAATGTGTATTTTTGTTTGTTTTGTGATTGTTAATGTAACTCTGTTATTAAAAATTAATTACATTATCAAAAATTACAGGGCAGTATCTTTCATGAACACAGAGAAATATTAGCACATTGAATCCAGCATTATATTAAGTGGATAATACATGACAATCAAGTGAAAGTAATTCTAAAAATACAAGTTTCGTCTAGCATTTGAAAGTCAGGTAATAAAATTCATTTCATTAAAAATAAAAAATAAAAATCATGTAACTATCCCAAAAGGTACAGATGAAGCATGTGCTAATCTACCATGAAATATACAAAATGTGTACACTAAAAACTATATTATTTTTAATAAAGAGGATATACCATATCTTATTAAATATCATAAAGATGTCAATTTGCCCAAACTGACCTGTACGTTTAATACAATATCAATCAAAATCCCACTAAGTTTTTTAAATTGATACATAGTAGATGCATACATTTTGGGAGCACATGTAACAATTTGATACAGTCATATAATATGTAAAGATCAAATTAGGATAATTGGGATATTCATCACTGTTTTAGTTTAGTGTTGCTAAAAAGGAATACCTGGGGATGGGTAATTTATAAAGTAAAGAGGCTTATTTGGCTTATGGTTCTGTATGTTCTACAAGAAGGATGGTGCTGGTATCAGCTTAGCTTGTGGTGAGGGCCTGGACTGTTTCAACTTATGACAGAAAGTAAAGGGGAGCTGGCTTGTCCAGAGATCGTATGGTAAGAGAGGATGCCAGAGAGAGAGGGAAGAGATGCCAGGCTCTTTTTAACAACCAGCTTTCACAGGAACTCATGGAGTGAGAATTCACTCATTACTACAAGAATGGCACCAAGCCTTTCCTGAGAGCTCTGTCCCCATGAGCCAAACACCTCCCATTGGGTCTTATCTCCAACACTGGGGACCAAATTTCAACATGATATTTGGAGGGACAAATATCCAAACTATAGCACTTCCCTTAAATATTGATCTTTTCTTTATGCTAGGAACATTTGAATTATTCTCTTCTAGCTATTTTGAAAGATACAATGGATTATTGTTAACTATAATCACCTTCCTGGTCTATCAAACACGAGGTCCTATTTCTTTTATCTGACTATATATTTCTACCCATAAATCACTCTCACTTCATTCTTCATTCCCCCCACCGCACTCTTCCCAGCCTCTGGTAATCACCAGTTTACTCTCTATCTTCATGAGATATACTTTTTTAGTTCCCACGTGAATCAAAACATGCGATATTTGTCTTTCTGTGCTTGGCTTATTTTACTTAACATAGTGACCTCCAGGTCCATCCATGTTGCTGCAAATGACAAGATTTCATGCTTTTTAATGGCTGAATAACATTCTATTGTATGTATACCACATTTTCTTTATTCATTCATTCATTCATTGATAAGAACTTAGGTTGATTCCGTAAGTGTGTTTTAATTCACTGCTTTTTATGTTTAGTGTATTTATTATAGGTTTTTGCATTGTGGTTAGCATGAGGCTTATAAAAATTCTTATAGATATAATAAGTTATAAAGAGATGAGAACTTATATTAGATCACAAAGAAAATGGAAATAAAGAAAAAAATAAAAGCAACTCCACACTTTACACCCTCCTACATTTGACTTTTTGTTGTCTCAATTTATACATATTTACACTGCCTATATCTTAACTGGTTGCTGTAGCTATTATTGATTTTGATAGATTTGTCATTTAGGCTTTATACTAGATTTATGAGCAGATTATCTACCACAATTACAGTATTAGAGTATTCAGGGTTTGTCTGTGTACATAATTTTACCAGTGGGTTTCATAATTTCAGTTTTTAAAATTTTTCATGTTAATGTTTTATCTTTCAGATTGAAAAACTCCATTCAGCATTTCTTATGAGTCTAGTAGTGGTAAATTCACTCAGCTTTTGTTTGTCTGGGAAAGACTGTCTCTTCCTTGTTTTTGAAGAAGAGCTTTGGTGGATACAATATACTTGGATGACAGTTTTTTCTTTTCTTTCAGCACTTTAAAGATGTCATCCTGCTCCTCCTGGCCTGTGCAGTTTTCATTGAGAAGTTTGTTGCCAGATGAGTTAGATCTCATTTGTATGTTATTTGCTTCTTTTCTGTTGCCACGTTTAGGATCCTCTCTTTGTTTTTGACCTTTTAGGTTTGATTTTTATATGCCCTGGTGTAGTCTTGCTAAGGACACATCTGTTTGGTCTTCTCTAACCTTTCAGTACCTGGATATTTGTCTCTTTCCCAAGTTTTGGAAAGCTTTTTTTTTATTTTTGTGGGTACATAGTAGGTGTATATAATTATGAGGTACATGACATATTTTGGTACAGGCATGCAATGTTTAATAATCACATCATGGAAAATTGAGTATCCAGCCTCTCAAGCATTTATCCTTTGTGGTACAAACAATCCAGTTATACTCTTTTAGCTATTAAAATGTACAATTAAATTATTATCTACTATAGTCCCCCTGTTGTGCTATCAAATAACAGGTCTTATTCATTCTGTCTAAGTATTTTTTTTGGTACGCATTAACCATGTCCACCTTTCCCTAACATCTCCATTACTCTTCCCAACCTCTGACAACCATCTTTCAATCCTCTGTTTCCATGAGTTTTATTGTTTCGATTTTTAGATCCCAGAAATATGTGAGAACATGCAATGTTTTTCTTTCTGTGCCTGGCTTATTTCACTTAACATAATGACTTCCAGTTCCATCCGTGTTGTTGCAAATGACAGAGTTTTATTCTTTTTCATGGTTGAATAGCACTCCATTGTGTATATGCACCACATTTTCTTTATCCATTCACTTGTTGAAGGACACTTAGGTTGCTTCCAAATCTTGGCATTTGTGAACACTGCTGCAAAATACATGAGTGTGCAGATATCTCTTTGATACACTGATTTCCCTTTTTGAGGGTATATACCAACAGTGGGATTGCTGGATTGTGCGGTAGCTCTATTTTTAGTTTTCTGAGAAGCTTCAAACTGTTCTCCATAGTGGTTTTACTAATTTATATTCCGACCAACAGTGTATAAGGATTCCGTTTTTTCCACATCCTCACCAGCATTTGCAATTGCCTGTCTTTTGGATATAAGTCATTTTAACTGGGGTGAGATGATATCTAACTGTTCTCTAATGATCAATGATGTTAAGCACCTTTTCATATGCCTGTTTGCCATTTGTATGTCTTATTTTAAGAAATGTTTAATCAAATCTTAAATCAGGTTAACATTTTTTTTCTACAGAGTTGTTTGAGCTCCTTATATATTCTGGATATTAATTCTTTGTCAGATGGGTAGTTTGCAAATATTTTCTCTCATTCTGTGGGTTGTCTCTTTGTTGATTGTTTCCTTTGTAGTGTGGATGCTTTTTAACTTGGTGTGATTCCATTTGTCCATTTTTGTTTCAGTTGCCTGTGGTTGTGAGGTATTACTTAAGAAGCTTTTGCCCACACCAATGTCCTGAAGATTTGCCCCAATGTTTTTTGTGGCAATTTTATAGTTTGAGGTCTTAGATTTAAGTGCTTAATCCATTTTCATTTGATTTTTGTACGTGGCAAGAGATAAGGGCCTAGTTTCATTCTTCTGTATATAGATACCCAGTTTTCCCAAAACCATTTATTGAAGAAGCAGTCATTTCTCCAATGTATGTTCTTGACATCTTTGTCAAAAATGAGTTCACTATAGATGTATGGATTTATCTCTGGGTTCTATATTCTGTTCCATTGGTCTGTGTGTCTGTTTTTATGCCAGTAGCATGCTGTTTTGGTTACTATATCTCTGTAGTATAATTTGAAGTCAGGTAATGTGATTTCTCCAGTTTTATTCCTTTTGCTCAGGATAGTTTTGGCCATCCTGGGTCTTTTGTGATTCCATATAAATTTTAGGATTTTTTTTCTATTTCTGTGAAGAATGTCATTAATATTTTAATAAGGATTGTATTGAAACTGTAGATTGCTTTGGGTAATAATGGACTGTTTAACAATACTGATTCTTCCGACCCATGAACATGGAATATCTTTCCAATAACATGTAATTTCTTTCCATTTTTGTGTCCTCTTCAATTTCTTTCATCAGTGATTTATAGTTTTCATTGTAGAGAGCTTTGACTTTTTTTGGGTTAATTCTTAGGTATTTAATTTTATTTGTGGCTATTGTAAATGGGATTACTTCTTAAATTCCTTTTTCAGGTTGTTCAGTTTGATATATGGAAAGGCTACTGATTTCTGTATGTTTATTTTGTATCCTGTAACTTTACTGAATTTATCAGTTCTAATAGTTTTTTGATGGAGTCTTTAGGTTTTTCAAAATATAAGTTCATATCATCTGCAAACATGATTAATCTGACTTTTTGCTTTCTAATTTGGATGCCTTGTATATCTTTCTCTTGTCTGATTGCTCTAGCTAGGACCTCCAGTACTCTGTTGAATAACAGTGGTGAAAGTGGGCATCCTTGCCATGTTCCATTGCCAGATGTATTGGAGCTCCATTGTTTGTCATTTGTTTCTTTTCTCTTGTTGCCTTTAGGATCCTTTATCCTTGACTTTTGGGAGTTTAATTATTAAATGCCTTGTGGTAGTCTTCTTTGGTTTAAGTCTGCTTGGTGTTTTATACCCTTCTTGTACTTCAATCTTGTTATCTTTCTCTAGGTTTGGGAAGTTCTCTGATATTATCCTTTTGAATAGACTTTCTACACCTATCTCTTTCTCTACCTCCTCTTTAAAGCCAAAAACTCTTAGATTTGCCCTTTCGAGGCTATTTTTAGATCCTGTAAACATGGATCATTGTTTTTTATTCTTTTTTCTTTTGTCTCTTCTGATTGTGTATTTTCAACTAGCCTGTCTTCAAGCTCACTAATTCTTTCTTCTGCTTGATTAATTCTGCTATTAGAGGAATACTGCACTCTTAAGAATGATGCATTCTGAAATATGCCCATTGTAGTTGTCAGTTCCAGAATTTCTTTTTGATTCTTTTAAATTATTTCAATCTCTTTGCTGAATTTTTCTGATAGAATTCAGAATTCCTCCTCTGTGTTATCTGGAATTTCTTTAAGTTTCGTCAAAATAGCTATTTTGCATTCTCTGTCTGAAAGGTCCTGTATCTCTGCTTCTCCAGGATTGGTCCCTGGTGCCTTATGTAGTTCGTTTGGTGAGCTAACGTTTTCCTGGATGATGTTGATGCTTGCAGATGTTCTTCAGTGTCTCGGCAATGAAGAGGTAGATATTTATTGTAGTTTCCACAGTCTGGGCTTCTTTATGCCTGTCTTTCTTGGGAATGCTTTCCGGGTATTCAAAGGGACTTGGGCCCCAAGCCCAATAGAACTGTGGTTTTTGCAGACTCATAGAGGTACCGCCTTGGTGGTCTTGGATAAGATCCAGAAGAATTCTCTGGATTACCAAGCAGAGACTGTAGTTCTTTTCTCTTACTTTCTCCCAAATTCTTTTCTCTGCTTGATTCTCTCAGTTGTTAAGAGCCTGTAATAAATGTTTTAGTTCAGCAAATGAATCTGTGAGTTCCATGACTTGTTTGATTTTTTAAAATTATTTCAATCTCTTGTTAATTTTTTTGACAAATTTCTAAATTGCTTTTCTGCATTATCTTGGAGATTACTGAGTTTCCTTAAAACTGGTATTTTGAATTCTTGGCCAGAGAGCTCATATATTACCATCTCATTAGGGACAGTCACTGGTTCCTTATTTTGTCGATTTCGGGAGGACATGGTTCTGTTTGCTGTTGTTTCTTGTGGATGTATTTCTATGCCTATATATTGAAGCATTCATTTTTTAATTCCAGTCTTCTCTACCTAGCTTGTTTTGTTTTTTATTGGACATATTTGCTTATTCTTTGTAATTTACCTGTTACATTTCTTTTTTTCTTTTTCCTGCTAGGTCACCACCTCCTTTTTGGCACTAAATAGTAACTTAAGCCCAGGTTTGCCTCTGCTCTAATAAAAACTTATAACACTACGTGTCGCAAATGAGGGAGGTTTCAAAGAGCATATCCCAGTATGGGAAAGCTGGTTAGGGGTTCATGCACAAGGGAACTGTGGAACATACCTCCTACAGCCTGGAGCTGCTGAACAGCTATTCTGATCTGACAACTCTTTTGGCCAAGTTACAGAGCAGAGTTTCCAGGGCTGGGGATGTTAGTACTACCTCCCCACTTTGTCTGTGGCTGCCTTAGGGATATTTCTCCCTTCAGATACTGCTTCCTGTGGGTTGAGGCAGTGACAGGTCTTCTGCTAGGGAACCCAAGACAGTGGGGGTGCTGATAGTCTACCTTAATCTTGCTTTTTTTCAGGGTAGAAACCATGAGAGTGGAGTAAATTTTCCATGTGCTTGATGTAGGCAAATTGTGGGGAGTGAAATTGCAGATATGGAAGTCCAATTCTCTTACCATCTGTTCAGAGTTTTTCACTCCTCTGTATCCCCGGGAACTCTCTGACCTTCCTATTTGAGTTCTGGGATATTGCTGGTGATAATCCTAGTGCTGTATATTTGTTTTGTGTTTTCTGTCGGGGGAGTGAAGCAAGTTTGCTTCTATGCCCACCATGTTGGAACTGGAGCCACTTTGTGTAGAAATTAAAAATGGATTATTAAAATGTATATAGAATTGCAAATGACTATGAATCATTAATCTTTAAAAAGAGCAACAAAATTAGAAAATATAAACTACCATATACGAGGACTTATACACTACAGTAATAAGGAGTAGTATATAAGTGTGTGGAGTTGAGACAAACATAGTTAATAGACCAATGAACTAGATTAGAAAGTGCAGAAACAGGTAAAATACTTATGTGATCACTTGCTTTATGACAAAGATGACACAATATTACTTAGTTGGTGCTCAATAAAGATTGCTTATTTGATCAGGCATCCACACAAAAAAACATTGGAACTTGATCCTGCTTTCCTTCACAATAATTAAATCCAGATGAATTGTAAAAAGACCAATAATTATTTTAATCAGATGACACTGAAAGGCAAAGATTTCTTGAATAGGACACAAAAAGGCTATCTATAAAGGAAAATAATGATAAATTAAACTACATTAAATTAAGAACTTCTGTGTATTATAAAACATCAAGAAAGTAAAAAGATAAGTTTGATTGCAACAAGACATTTGTAGTACATATATTTCAAAAGGACTTGCATCCAAAATATGATGGACATGCACAAATTAATAAGAAAAGGAAAGGCAATACAAAAAGAAGGAAAAAAGTAGCTAAAAGTCTTGAACGGACACTTCACACAGGAAGATATTAGAATGGCCAATAAGCACATGAAAAAATGCTCATCATCAATAGACATCAGGGAAATTCAAATTAAAACCACTATGAGATACCACTGCACATTTGTTAGAATGGCTATTAACACCAGAAAGTCTGTAATGAAAAAGGTAGAAACTCCTTAATGTTGGTGATGATGTGGAACAACTGGAATTCTCATACGTCTGGTGGGAATATAAATTGCAACCATTTGGAAAACTGTTTGGCAATTGCTATTAAGGCTGAACAATTGCATTCTGTATGACCCAGAAATTCCACTCCTAGGAATAAACCCAACATAAATTTATGTTCTGTATAAAGCCAAAGAAAGACATATATGAAAATGTTCATAGCAGCATTACATGTAAGAGCCAAAAGTTGGAAACTACTTAATGCTTATTAATAGTATAATGGATAAATAAGATGTGATATATGTATACTCTGGAATCAATCAGTCAAATGCTATATGCCACATGGATTTCATGAACATAATCATATCTAATCCAGAAAAAAATACATTCTGTATGATGCCATTCATAAAAATTTCAAAAACGGACAAAATTAATATATAGTGATAGATGTTAGAATATTGGTTATCTTTGGGTAAGAGATAATGACAGGAAAAGGGAGAAAGAGACTCCTGGGATGCTGATAATATGATAGTATTATATCATTTCATGGGTGTGTTCACTTTATAAAAATTCATCAGGCTGTACACTTCTGATTTTTGCATTTTCGTGTATTAATTATATTTCAATTAAAAATACAAAAAAATCACAATGCAAAGCACCAATTGATGCCTTGTCAATTTTCAAAATATATAAAAAAAATTGTGAGATTTTGGTGGCATTTCATACTCTTACATATTACCAGTAGCAGTACAAATGTCTATGAGTTTTGAAATGTAATTTTGTAATAAAGCAAAATCAAATTCTAATCAGGGTCTACTACATCCTAGTTATTAGATTGTATGCTTTCATATTCAATCACACTTTATCATTGCAACAGATACTATCAAGGACTAGTAAACAGGTAAGCTGGAATTCTCACCAGCTTAAAGTACTGCTATAACTAGAGATTCCTCAGAGAGAGTAATAATACTCATGAAAATTTATCCCAAGGAGGATGTGGGAATGGGGAGCTGTCAATATGAGAAGAGATCGATGCAAGAAGACCTGCATTACTGCTTGATTTGTAATACAGAAAACTGAAAACCTAAAACCGAATAAAAGCATATGTTGGCCAGTTGCAATGGCTCACACCTTTAATCCCAGCGCTTTGGGAGGCCTCAGATGGATGACTGCTTGAGCCCAAGAGTTCAAGACCAGCCTGGGGAACATGGTGAAACCTGTCTCCACAAAAAAATTAAAAAATTAGCCAGGCGTGGTGGTGTGTCTGCAGTCCCAGCTACTCAGGAGGCTTAAGCAGGAGAATTGCTTGAGCCCTGGAGGTGGAGGCTACAGTGAGCCATGATTGCACCACTGCACTCCAGCCTGGGTGATAGAATGAGATCCTATCTAAAAAAAAAAGTACATAAAAAAAGAATATGCTTCAATAAATGATGTTTCTCAATGGTATATTATACAGGTATTATGTAGCCTTTAGAACGGTTATTATGATTTTTCATACAAGTTGGCTTTTTTAGAAGTGCATATAGGAGATATTGTTGAATGAATGCATTTTCCAACAACGCAGAAAATGTTTAGAATAGAATATTAAGTGAAAGGCAAAAAACTTTTGTTGAAACTAAAACTATGTAAAAGTTATGTGCATGTATGTGAAAATATGGTGAAGAAATTCCCTGACATGGAAAAGGGTGATGTATTATGATGAGTGCTTAGGGGAAATTTTCTTATATTTTTTTCTCTTCTTTTATTGCTGTTGAAATGGTGTTTGTGCAGTATATGAAAACGTAAAACTAAGACTCCAACTGGTAAGAATGAGTAGCTCAGTTTATCAGGGGTAAGGCGGTTCTTTTCAGGACGTTTAATTTAATGGGGGTATATTGGGTTTAATAGAATCACAAATGACTTAGAGAATAAAAGAATCCTTGGAGAACCAGAAATAGTCAGTGGTTCTTCCAACGTTTTCTAGTGGATTGTTGGCAGTCAGGGCTAGAACACAGCTATTTTGACTACAATTAAATGAATTTAAAAATTGAACAGTTTAAACAATAATGATACTGAAAAATAAGGACAAAGCAACAACTCAACAAAAGCAAAAATTGGCCAGGGATAAATCATAAAATTGATGAGCCACATCACAATTATTTTATGACTGACTTATTGTATTTATAGTAAGACTCCTCCCGCATTCTTGTCATTCTTAATCATTTTCCACTATGTATACATGTGTTGTTTAAGGAGACTCTGACAAACTACTACCATGATTTGCTCAAATGTTTAATTTAGTGTCTGATTCTTCAAGTTCAGAAAATGTTCACTGTACAATACTCTTTTCCCTCATCTTGGCCTTTATTTATTTTATTATTTAAACTCAAACAGGAGGCATCATTTTATCAGAGTCACCAACAAAATTATTTCCACTTGCTTTGGTTCCTGTGTATTTAAAAAAAAAACCCATCTCCTCCCTCCTCCCTGTCTGCATTTATGTTTAACGAGAATAGGAGATGCTAAAAAATAATATGGATTCTTAAGGACATCATTTTAATTTATAGTAGCAGTTACTCTTTGCAGGATGAAAAGGAAGTTGGTGCGAACCCTCATTAGAAAAGCAGTGGACATACTGAAAGAAAGTTTCAGGGTGTTTTTAAAGGGATGATTAAAAGTTAGATTTCCATGCTCTGTGCCAGTGGGCACTGAGGGAGGAGGGTGGGCTAAGGGCGTACAGTGGCTAGACAGACCATTAAATTGGTATTAAACACTTTTCCATATGAAGGAAGTGTCCTCCTGCCAAAAGCCAGGAGCTGAGAGATCAATTTCCATGCAAATGCTGCTGCGAGAGAGCTGGGTAAACTTGGAGAGATTAAGAGGTCACTGGGGTGAGGACCCAGGACGCTGAGCACGTCTGGCTTCACTTCCTTGCAGACTCGTGGAACTTGGCACAGAGCAGCGGGATGAAGGGCCTATATAAACACACAACCCCACTGACTACTTTTTTCCATAGAATTAACTCAACCCGAAATATATTACAAAAATAGAACAAAGCTGGCTTCCATCAGTTTTCATCGCACCAGCCCATAAAGGATTTCTTGTACCCTGTCCAAAGCAAAGTGGGGGAATGACAGCTCAGGGCCCAGCCTTCTCAGCGGTGGTTTCCTCTGCTGACCACCGCCTGACCTCCTTCCAGAGCTGTGCTGCAACAAAGACCCCATTGAGTGAAATGCAGCCCATATGGAGCAGGAGGGTCTCCCAGACTGACTTCCTCTACTAAAATCCTCAAAGCGATTCATTTGCAAAATCTTCCTAATAAGTACCACGTGGATTCCTGGATACCTCTGGGACCTTGGTAAGAATTTCCTTGTGGTGCTCAGACCCTGACTTGTCTTAACTAACCCTACCTACGTAGCAGGGGCATCAGCCTTAAAAAGCAACCGTGGGCTGTTTGAAATAAAGAATGTTATAAACATTTAGAAGTCCTTTAAAAATTGGCCCCCAGCCCCTTTCACATTTACAGTCCTGGTAAGTGCATTATGTTTAGTGTGAAACGTACAGGCTTTGGAATCAGACAGACTTGGACAATTCCATTAATTATTGGATGGTGACCTTAAACAAGTTATGTAAACTCTTCTGGCCTCAGTTTCTCTATTAGAAGAATGAGAATAATACCCGCTTATTTGTTAAGAAAATTAAATGAAAGAAATAAGTCTGTCTTGGCACGTTAGAATTCAATAAATCTGAGCTTCCTTTTCTTCTCCCTCCCACACAGACTCTGACCTGAATTTAACATACGAGTGTCCAGTATATCTGGTAAGATTAGAAAGTGGCGGGGTCATCTTTTGGGGATTATAAATAATGATCTGAAACTGTGGCCAAAAATTCCTTACAGAATAGCATTGTAAAATATCTTTGGCCTAAGGCTACGTGATCCACCCCCAACTGTCTTTGTTTCAGGTTCTTTAAACATTCAGGCAGACTTTGAGAGTGCTGACGGGGGAAGGTTAACTGGAAAAAGCCAAAGTGAAACCATGATGTACTAAAACCAGGGAAATGCATAGAAAAGAGAGACACTGGTAGTATCATAAAATAAATAACTTCCGCACAGAGCATAGCTTTTCACATTGAACTCTACCCAGAATCTGTTGTCTTCTCACAAAAGACAGAGTGGTTTTATAGCCAAATAAAATCCCTGCTGCCACCAGAACACAGCTCAGAGGGAGATAAAGTACGAATTAAAGAGCACACAGATCAGAGCAAAGACATAGCCCAGGTAGAGGAGGCCTGTCTATGTTAAATAGGTATCTAGCATTTATTTTGAAGTGTGCACAAAGCAAACCCTAGGGTTTGCAGAAGTCACTGAAGTGTCTGGCTGAAAAATGGGATGCCCAGAAATAAGCAGTTTGTGATGGGTCTGCACTTTATGAGGATAAATCTTGGGCTACTGACAGCAGAGAAGCTAAGTCATTTTTGTTTACTTGTTGGTTTGTTTTGAAATGCCAAAAGTGACCATTTCAATGACAATAAGAAAATGAATTTTAGGGAAACAAAAGGCATTCCAGAAATAATGCAAAATTAAAAGGACTGCAGAAGGACAGGACTTAGTCTGGGCCAGAACAAAAACATTTATCTCAGCCACATCTGGATCAGGAATTTGCCAGCTCCCTAGGGACAATGAGTTGAGAGTTAATGCCAGAAATGTATCTTACGTTATTTGTAGTCTGTTGAAAATGTATGCTGTAATTAACTCTTCCAATAAACTGTGTATATAGTTCAGTCTATAATAAGGGTGCTGTCATCCTCACCTAAGTTTTATAGTATTCTAATGCAAAGAACTCCTTCAGGAATTGTTTAAGATCTTTATCTGAAGTCAGGAGGCATAAGAAATCATTTAAGTCAGAATCGTTCCATTAAGAGTTGGAGACAGATCCTTAGACATATTAAGCTTGCATCATGGGAATGTGAACCACACTGTCCATAAAGCCTCAAAATACCCCCAAGAAATAGGATCTTCTTGAGTGTATTATTTTAGAAGAAAACTACTGTTTTAAAAGGCAGTATGTCGGAGTCTTTCTATGTGTACAGTTAGATGGATAAAATCAGTGATGTAACAAAATGGAAAGACGAAGACTGGAAGATTGGTGGGCCTGTGAGAATGATAGTGACCACATCTTTCATTGCAGGGAGTCGATCCACATCATCTAAAATTGAAATATGCAATTTAAAATAAAATGACTCCAACCATTGTTCAAAGGGTGAAGATGGGATTAGGAGATACCCTGCACTACAACTCCAAACAAGGATCTTATGTTCCTTGATCATCATTTTGGCACATTCATGACTTTAAATCGACCATGTCTCTCTCTCTCTTCCGCCTGCTTACTGTTGGTGGATTTCTTATTGGAACAAATTCACATTTGTTTTATTATTAAGTGTTAAGAGAGTCTTTTTCTTAATTTAGGTTTATTCCATCATCTTATCTTGGAGCTCACCAGTTTTTTGTTTTTAATTGTTTTATATATTGGACTATAGTTTGAGCCACATGTGTTGAGTAATATGTTGAGCTAAACTCTCCTACCCTATGCATCAGGGATATCACTGGAGCTCTATGCATTAGCCAAAGGTTATAAGCCTTGTTCACCAAGACTACGGTCCATGAAGGAGGCCAACCTGGTAGAGATGATCCCTGTGAAATAATGGAACATTCACTCAATAAATCCCAGGTAAGCAAAAGGCAACTGGCTCACCCAGGCTTCAGCTGTAGCCCACATGTCTTGTATTCTACTTCTGCATGAAGCTGCTTGCTGAACTGAAGAGACAACTTCTCTTGATAGGCCATGCTTCTTTTAATAAAACTTAATTGGGACAATTTAGATTTTAATTCCAATATCCCACATCCAAATTATACATTCTAAGTTTATGCTTATAACCACAAGCTTCTCAAGACATAAACAACAAACAAAACAAAAAATAACAGCAAAATTCAAACATCAACAACCTCGCCTATGTCCTGCAAAGCTGTGAAACCAATCGTTCAAGTTTTATTTAGGAAAAGTTCTGAATGACAGTAATACTATAGTTTACTCTAGTTTAAGAAATAGATTTAACTTGTATTTCATTAATTGCTTAAAAACTGTTAGGGGATATTAGAAAAAAAGTGAAAGACTGAGAAATTTCCCTAGACCTTAGGGAAAAAAGAAAAGGAGAATTTATTATTATTATTATTATTGCAAAGGTTGCAACTGGGATTTTTAAAATTTTATTTTAAGTTCTGGGATGCATGTGCAGGACATGTAGGTTTGTTACATAGGTAAACATCTGCCATGGTGGCTTGCTACACCTATCAACCCATCACCTAGGTATTAAGCCCCACACGCATTAACTATTTATCCTTATGCCCTCCACCCCTGCTCCCCACAACAGACCCCAGTGTGTATTTTTTCCCCTCCTTGGTCCATGTGTTCTCATTGTTTAGCTCCCACTTATAAGTGAGAACATGCAGTGCTCGGTTCTCTGTTCTTGTGTTAGTTTGCTGAGGATAATGACTTCCAGCTCTATCTATGTCCTTGCAAAGGACATTATCTCATTCCTTTTTATGGCTGCATAGTATTCCACGGTGTATATGTACCACATTTTCTTTATCTAGTCTATCATTGATGGGCATTTGGGTTGGTTCCATGCCTTTCCTATTGTAAATAGTGCTGCAATAAGCATATGCATGCATGTATTTTTATAATAGAATGATTTATATTCCCTTTGGGTATATATTACTGCATATATATTATTACATATATATATTATATATATGCAGTAATATATATATTACTGCATATATACCCAAAGGAATTGCTGGGATTGCTGGGTCAAATGGTATTTCTGGTTCTAGATCTTTCAGGAATCACCACACTGTCTTCCACAATAGTTGAACTTTACATTCCCACCAACAGTGTAAAAGCGTTCGTTCCTTTTTCTCCATGACCTCACAAGCATCTGTTGTTTCTTCACTTTTTAATAATTGCTATTCTGACTGGTGTGAAATGGTGTCTCATTGTGGTTTTGGTTTGCATTTCTCTAATGATCGTGATGTTGAGAAGAAGGAAAATTTAAACAATGATGAAGCAAAAGAAAAGGAATTGTCACTCATGGCTGGTGGGCTGAGTACAAGTTGATGTAACTTTTGGGGAGGGAAATTTAGTAATACCTAAGAAAATTGAAAATGCATATATCCTTGGACCTGGAAGTTCTACATCTAGAAATATGAATTATTCTCACAAGTAAGTGCATAAGAATAAATATACAAAGATGATAATTGCAGCATTATTTGTAACATCCAAAACCTGGAAGCCATCCAAGTCTCTACAAATAACAGTGTGCTTTGGATCACACTATATACTCACATTATGGACTATTATTCAACTGTTACAAAGAAACAAATACAGAAATAAAAATATCTCTAGGAAAGAAATTATCATGAAACACAAATAAATAACAATATTTTATATAGATGATCCCATTTATGAAAAATGTAAGACAAGTGTGAAATGATAAGAACATTGATAATAATAATAATTGGCACTTAAGAGTTATGATAACCCCAGGCTGTTCTCAGTACTTTATATGAATTCCCTCCTTCAATCCTTACAAAGACCCCACAAGGAAGCTGCTATTTTTATCATTGTTTTGCAGATAAGAAAAATGAAGCACAGAGATAGAGCAACTTGTTCAAGATCACACAGCCACTAAGTGAAAAAGAGGGTCCTCAAAGTATCCACTCAACTGTGAGGGAAGGAAAATAAGGAAATAAAGATAGAACTTCATTTATTTTATATTATTTAATTTTTTGATGAGAGCAAGTATTTACTTGTTATCTAATAAAATATTTTTAAATTGTTTCAAAATAATGTTAAAAAATAATTCCAGGAATTGCAATATACTTAGAATGAATATCAATCATTTTACTACTTCTGGGAACAAATAAAATCACATCTCTTTTATTTTTTTGAATTATCGGTAAGAGATCCATTGTCATCCTTTCTAGGCACCCCAGGAATAAAATGACTATTGCAGCCAACAGCTCCTAAGCCCTAGGCAAAGAGAAAGAAGGAGAATAAGAACAGCCTGCTAGTGTTATCACTTCTCATTGAACTCTGGTCCCAAAGTCTGGAAGAATTTACTTCTTTCCTGCAACCAACAGATTCACAGATAGGCTGGAATAACCGAAGTATATCATAATGGACATGGTGCACTGGTCACCCCGAGGCCATACTCTGGGTTTTGCAGAAAACTAATATGATTTCCAATTATAAGAATACTCAGGCAAAGCATACGTGGCACACTAAGCACAAAATTGTGATCATGTGCATTGCTTTGTTTTTACATTCATTTTTTAAAAATCTTCAATCACTGACACAAGTGTCCTAGAATTTTCTCCAGGTATAGATTACACATGACAATCCCTCTAAAAGGCATATCTGTATAACACCGGCTGTCTGTAATAAAGATAAAGGATTTCCAGGCTTAGACAAGGGAAGAGGAAAATGCAAAAGCATACATCTTGTAGTGCCAAGCAATGAAAATCTTCTGATGCCTTGGAGACAATACAAACCAAAGGGAGAATACTAATAAAAACAGATATTTGAGATTTCATTGAAATCTTCCTGTACCTCTATTTCTATGGGCCAAAATGAAGATTTCCTTCCTCCATCTGAGACCCAGCATTTGAATCTATTTTTTCACATTACTTAAAAAAAACATATTGTTGTTAACCTCTTAATTGGAATTAGTTTTAGAACTAAATTTTAACTCTCTAGAGGCACTCGAATCTATGTAGACACTTACTAGTTAAGCATTGCACTATCCCAAAAGCCAGCAAAGAATGTGATACCAACCAGATTTGCTCTGCCCATACACAGTAAGCCAATCATTGCGATGATGGGTTGTGCAAAAGAGAAAAGATTTATTCATAGGGCGGCCCCTCAAGGAGGCAGGAGAACAGCTCTCAAATCTACCTCATCAAAGATAAGGCTTATGGATGTCTATAGGTTAGAGAAATGAGATGGCCTAAGCCTTGGGAAAGGTGACCGGCAATAATAATGAAGCAATTGGTGATCTGCACAAGCATAGTTGGGGTTCATGGCTGTTCACAGGACACATGTTTTGAAAATGATAGTGTTAGCATAATCTGAGGGTAGAGTTTTTGGCCCTCTGACATCAAAAGGCTACCTCTCAGATATTTGCACAGGCCCAGTTAAATGGTCAGTGATCTCAACTGCTTTGAATTGGACAAGAGCTGCTCCAAATTCCTGAAAAACAACTTAAGCAGTTGCTATGATGGTGACATATATAGTAAAGGTGTAATCTACAAGGAAGCCAGTGAAGGCTAAGTTACAGTGTCTAGCAGCATAGCCATATGGGTTACCAAAAAAAAGTAGCAAAAAGCAGGCAACCAAAATCAAGCAAGGCAGGTTAAGTTTGGCAGATCCAAACAGATTAACTCCTCAGTTTCAAATGTCAAAAAAAATGCAACCAAATTAATAATAATTGCTAGAGAAATAAGTGAAATACTACAATGCTAAAAATTTTTTCTGGCTCATGTTGTTTTTAGACTGCATAATTTTCCCAATATTTCCTCAATACCTTAAGAACCAATCAATAAATCTGTCAACTTACAGTCAGATCATGATATTGTGAGAAACAAAGAAGTAAAATACGGTCCTTAAAAAAATTAAAATGAAGACTAAAAATGGAGCATTCATTACTTCCAAATAATGAGACAAAATAGAAGAGTAGAATTGCAAAGGTCTATGAAGAAAGGAGGAAAAGAAAAGGCAACAGCAAAAAAAAATATATTAAAGAAAATTATATCTAATTATTCTCTTTCAAAACAAAACCTGTACAGTTATCCCAAAAATATTTATTGAGCACCCCCTATGTGTCAGGTATTATCCTAGACCTCAGAGATACAGTGTTAAATAAAATAGAGAAGGTCAAATGAAGGGTAAGCAAAGATACCAGGCAAATTCAAACAAAGTTGGAAGGAGGATATCAGGAACAAAGTAGCAATGGAGGCAAAAATAGGTCAATAGGATAAAAAGATGCATTCCTAATTGTTTAAAAAATACAATATAGAGTAAGTATAGCAAAACAATAATAAATTTTTAGAACCAAATAGCATAGACATAAAATATATTAAACAGAATTTGTAAAAACAAAGGTCACATTTATTTGGAGAAAATGCAACATACCTATTAGCTTTTCTATCAAGTACATAAAACACTGGTAAGTATTTCACTTTGGCTCTTTCTTCTACAAGTGAAAGAAAATGCAACCAAAACTAGTTAAAGATAAAGGGGGGCTTATTCGTTCACATAAGGAAACCCCTAGTGGTAGCCTCAGGTCAGGGGCAGAAACAATGAGCAAAAACACAATTTCTGACTCTCTTGGCTGCACTCTGCCCTACGTTGACTCAGTTTAAAGGCAGCTCTTACTGCAGGGTCTCAAGATAGCCAAGCTATCCTGTACAACAAAATTTTAGGTTTTGTGAGAAAGGGGAGGCTTCCCTGATAAACATACACCATAGTGATATGGACAGGAGACAGGGAAATTGTGGGTAGAAGAGGGTGGTTCCCTGGCAAAGGCCCCACACTCAAGCCTGGAGACCGTTGGCCCTAAATGGGGACAGGCATTCCTGTTTTCACACCCAAAAAGTTGCCTTTTGGCCTGCCACACCCCTTATCCCGTACCCATATAAACCCTGAACCCCAGGTTCCAGAAGCAGATGAGCCGGTGAGGAGATGAGGAGACAAGCAGATGAATGGTGGAATGACGCAGAAGAGAAAGAGAGAAGAGAATGTCTGATCACCAAGGGGAGTTCAGCTGGAGACGGTCGGAGAGGAGTTCACTTGCTGGACGGACAAACTCCAAGGGAAGATCATCTTCCCACTTCATCCCTCCTTTCAGCTCCCCAGAGGTCCTGCTGACAGCCACCTCCACCACTCAATAAAAGCCCACATTCATCCTTCAAGCCTGTGTGTGACCCAATTCTTCCAGGATGCTGGGCAAGAGCTCAGGACACGAAAGCTGTCACACTGGTCCTCTGGCCCTTTGCCCTTGCAAAAAGGCAGAGGGTCCATTGAGCTGGCTAACACTTAAGACATCTGTGAATGGCAAGGCTAAAAGAGCATTGTTACAGTGGGGCTGCAGGCACCCACCCCTAGACACTACCGTGGGGCTGGAGCCCAAAGCACTCACCCTGGCTCCCGCACTTGCCTGGCGGCTACACTCTTGTCACACACCTTGCAAGGGGGATCACGGAACTCTCCCGTTTCATCAGCAGACTTGTTTGTTCTGATGGGACCGTCTTAAAATAAATCTTTATGGCCAGGAAAATAAAATACACTGATTGGTGTAGGCAGAGGTCACAGGTTCCAGACTTGGAGCTGGGGATAAAAACCAGCTTCACCAGAAGGATAAGACCGACGGTGGATATGACAGAGGCACTGGGACCCTATTCAATAGCCCTTCTACCTGACCTTCCTTCTAAGACCCCTGTAGCACTAGAGGTAAATCAATATGCCCTGCTTAAAAAACAAAAAGCTCAGACATTTCCTAGCTTTCCTTGGGGATGGGGATGGTCCACCAGATATAAGTGGAAACTTTTGAGTCAGCCTTCTGGAACAACTGTTTTAAAGCTATCTGGGTCAGCAGGGAGGTCACCTATTTACCCTCGCCCGTCTCCTTTCCCCTTCTTCCTTTCTATTTCCTAGAATATGTTGGTTTCAGCTGCAGAGCCCAACCTGAAACTAGAAGGTGATTTTGAACGTGGAGAGTAAGTGTTAACACGACCTAGTAGAAAGCTGGATTCTGGGCTGTGTGCCTCCAGACTTCTTTTATTGTAATAATCAAAATAACTACTTTTTATTCCAGCCACTACAATTCATGTGTTTCTGTTATATGCTTCTAAATCTGGTAAGATACAGAGAGAGAATATTGCTCTTTCCAAAGTTAAGTTTCAAGGCAGACAGTGGTTTTGGGGAGAAAGAGATTGACTCGAAAGGGACATAGGAGAGCTCCTGAGGCGATGGAAGTGTTCTGTAGTTTGTTTAGGATGGTGATTATGTGAGTGTATACAGTTGTCAAAATTCATCAAACTGAGCATTTTACTGTATATTACCTCGATTTAACAAAACAAGGTTCTACAACCTCAATTAAGGAAAGTGGATGCTGGATAGCAGAAACAAACAAAAACTTCTCTATGAAAAGAAAATAGAGGAACTTCAAAATGTCATTAATAAAATTGAAACATGTATATAGATATACACACATATATATATACACACATATATATATAGCTTTGATTTTTATAAACAAAGAACTGAAAACACACATTCTTCATAAAATTCATATGAAAAACATAAAAAATCAATTACATGCTAAGTTACAAAGAAAGCCTCAATAATGGAAATTATAAAGACCACACTCTGTGACCATAATGTGATAAACAGATACATTTCATTAAAAAACAAATAAAAGAAATGTAAAACACTTCAAAATTTAAACATGAAATTTACCTAAAGCTCTCCTGGGTCAAAGAGTAAATCAACATTGCTTTCTAAATAATCTGAAGTTCAGACAACCTCTACATGTCAATGAAAACATTAAATATCATCATGTTAGCCTAACAGTAAAGGCCAAAGCTATACTTAAGGCAAAAATTTAAGCTTAAATTGCTTTAATATCAACTGGTTAAAAAATGACAATAAATTATTTTAAAATGTAACCAAAAGTTAGAAAACATAATAAAGCAAATTAAGGCAAGAGATAATTTTTATGAAATTTGTAATAAGAAATCAGTGAACTTTAAAAAGAGAAAAATGGCAGAATTGATTAAAATACTATTTTTATATTACTTCAAGGACTGTATAATATCGACTCTAAAGACATACATATTGTCTACTTTAGGAACCAGGCAAAATCATCATCACATTAAACATTTTCTGGCTCCTACCTAATTCATTCTTTCAGAAGATAATTTTTTGAGTTGTATACACATTGTTTCATTTAAAGAGGGGGTGATGTTTCCTAACTGTTACACAAGGACTACATAATTATTTAATTCATAGCTTCCAACTCTATTTGAAGATTTTGGCCAAATCGAGCATTCTTTGTGTCAGGTACACTCATTAATACATGAAAGATATATTTACTGAACATAGTTTAAAAAAAGGAAAATTGCACCAGTGTTTACTTTCTGCCACCCCTGATTCCAGGAAAGGGTGCTCTCCTTGGCTAATGAGCACCTTTGTCCTCAGGATGGGTATAATTGAAAAAGGATATCTTGTTAGTGATGCTACCTGCTCCGTGAATTGATTGCACTGTATCCTTGCCAAGACCCAGCCAGGCAAAGATAGAGTTTTGGTTCTGACATCAAAGAATTATCTGAAAAGAAAGGATGTGCAAACTACAATAGTCGTGTTCTTTTACCAGGGCCAGATTGTCTAAAGATCATTCTTCTATCAAAGAAGGACCGGACCTGAATGGGTCATCTCCCCTAAGGTTGTTACATTAGGAGGGACTATTCTTTCGGGCCTATTTTCTCCAGAACCCATGCAGAGGTCTAATTAATAGTGGCAATTAAGTTAAAGACCAATGATTATCCTTGACAGCTCTCAGTGAGAAATGCAAAATTATCTTTGATTCATTTCATATTTTAGATTTAAATTTACTTCATAATGCCCCTAAATTCCTTACTGAATTTCAACATGTTGGTATAAATGCATCTCTTTTCTAAGGAGGTGTAACCATAACAAGGGTCTGTGGAAAATTGAAATTATCTATATTCATCTTAAAAACTGCTTATTTTCTTCCTTTCTTTCTTCCTTTCCTTCCCTTTCCCTTTCCTTTCCTTTCCTTTTTTGACAGGGTCTCACTCTGTCACCCAGTTTGGAGTGCAGTGGTGGAATCGACTCACTCACTGCAACCTCTGTCTCCTGGGCTCCAACGATCCTCCTACCTCAGCCTCCCAAACAGCTGGTACCACAGGCATGCACTGCCATGCCAGGCTAATTTTTTTATATTTTTGTTATATACAGGATTTCACCACGTTGCCCAGGCTGGTCTCAAACTTCTGAACTTAAGTGATCCGCCTGCCTCGGCCTCTCAAAGTGCTGAGATTACAGATGTGAATCATAATGCCTAGCCTCCTCTTCTTTTTCTTAAGACTCACCTTGGGGAGGGTCACAAACAGAACTTTAAGAAATTTACCTGTATTACAGATCACCATTTTAGTTATTAGCCTTTTTTTCTTGAAGTTGTCCCAAAGTATTATTCTAATTGTTATTTAGACAGACACTTTTTATTTTAATTTTTACTTTAAGTTCTGGGGTACATGTGCAGGATGTGCATGTTTGTTACACAGGTAAATGTGTACCATGGTGGTTTGCTGCATCTATCTACCCATCACCTAGGTATTAAGCCCAGCATGCATTAGCTATTTTTCCTGATGCTCTCCCTCCTGCAACCCTACCTCATGGCAGGCCCCAGTGAGTGTTGTTCTCCTCTCTGTGTCCATGTGTTCTCAGTGTTCAGCTCCCACTTATAAGTGAGAGCCTGTGTTGTTTGGTTTTCTGTTCCTGTGTTAGTTTGCTGGGGATACTGAACTCCAGCTCCATCCATGTCCCTGCAAAGGACATGATTTCATTCCTTTTTATGGCTACATAGTATTCCATGGTGTATATGTACCACATTTTCTTTACTCAGTCTATCACTGATGGTCATTTGGGTTGATTCCATTAGATAGACGCTAACTTTTAAAAATGCATTTCCCAGATGTTTCTATATTTAACACTATATTTAACCACATATTTAACTACTTCAGACATTTACTCACAAATCAAATCCTAAGCTTATTTTATCTCTGAAATCTCATACTCCAATATCGCATGCTCTACACTGCTCTGCGTCCCTTCAGCTCTCTCAGGTTCCCGTTCCCCATGACTCACCATTCACTCTATACAGGCTTCCTTCTTTCAACTCTTCAGTCCATTCATTTGTGTGCCAGCCTTTCCAGCCTTTCCAGCCTTGACTCTGTAGTTCATCAACGATCTGTTTTCTCTTAGTACTAAACATGTCCTTGCATACCTGATAGTTTCCCTTTCTGGTGCAGTCAGTCTCCCGGCCCACTGTCTCCATTCAAACATCTGGGCTGCTAAGGGAACTTCCTTCTAATGAATGTTGCTCAGCCACACAGACTAGCCATTATCATGTACCCAAAGCCCCCAACCTTAGAGCTATCAACCTGGCTTGGTTACCTTGGTGAATTTTTGCTTATTCTTAGTCAATTTCCCCTGTACACCTCTTGTAACTTCTTATCCCTCTCCAAACTCCAAATCCACCTCATCTACCTTACCCACTGTGATGGACTAAATTGTGTCTATCCCAAAACCACATGTTGAAGTCTTCACCCCTGATGTGCCTCTGTTTGGAGATACAGTCTTTAAGAAGGTAATTACATTTAAAGAGGTCATAAGAGTGGGACCCTAATCCAATAGAATGGTTGTCCTTATAAGAGAAGATACAGCAAGGATGTGAGCCCACAGAGGAAAGGCCAAGTGAAGACAGAGAGCAGGCAGCCATCTGCAGGCTGAGGAGAGAGACCTCCAGAGAAACCAACACTGCTGGCAGCTTTAACTTAGATTTCTACCCTCCAGAAAGGTGAGAAAATAAATTTCTGCTATTTAAGACACCCAGTCTGTGGTATTTTGTTACGGCAGTCCTAGCAAACTAAGATACCCACAGCAATGATTTCACCTTTCACTTCATAAAGAAGATTGAGGTCTTCCGACAGGAACTCATTCAACTTCCTGCCCTCCTGCAAAATTATTTGTGTTCACTCCATTCCTCAACCACTTCCCACCTATATGAGAGAATGAATTGCTTTCCTTCTGTCCAAAACCAGATTAAACCAGCATGGAGGAAAAATAGAAGAGGATAGACCAGCAGCAGATTGACTTGTTAGGAGCCTCCTGCTCATCTATTTCTTTGGGGTTTATCCTGCAGAGGCCTGGGCAGGAAGGGAGAGAAATGAGCTTCTGCAAGGCAAAAAATGTAAGGAGGCACTCACTCTTCATGAATTGTACAAATACTGATACTTCACTTGCACAACCTTGACTGTGGGAGTCTCCTTATATTTTGCATCTAGGGTACCTAATTGGTCTCATCATCATCTCAGCAAGCTTCTGTTGCATCATGTACCTCTGTTAGAACATTCCCAAAAGCTTTCTGAGAGCTGGAGCCTTGGAGTCTTGGAATATGCCCTGGTTGGGGAAGAGCCTTCCAGTCGCCCTGATGTCTGGGACTCTCCCAGGTGTCCTGATCCACAGAGGTCTACTGGATCCTCTGGGTCCTTAGAAAAATTACTCTTCTCTGCACCCTGCAAACTATCTTGTACTTAAAATGTGAAGCATCTCTCTTCTTTCCCAAATCACTGAAATCTTTGCTGTCATTCTAAACATGGCTGGGATCTCTCTAACCAAGGAAGGCTTGACTGGTCACTTCTCTCGGGCTGCATTAAGTGTCTGTCTTTGTCTCCATAGACTGGTGAGGAGGGCTCTATTATCACATTAGATAGTAATTATGGCATTATGTATCTCTCCCACATGGTAAACTCATCGAGGTGCAATGTCTTACTGATCTTTGAATTTCTAGTGTCCAACACAGGATTTGGCACATAAATTTTCTACCATTGTTTGTTGGATAAATGAATGATATTTCTGCAATCTGCTGTCTCACCCGCTCCAGCTGGATAAGCATGATTGATTAGTACTATATTTGTTATTTACTCTTATTCACTCCAACACAAGGAAATAAATAACTGAAAATTTGGAACGCCGTCACTGCATGATTGCTGAGTAAACCTTTGTTTTCACATAGCGATATTCCTTGTGTAGCAGGTGAGACAGATTGCTCCTGAAATACAATGAAGTTTTTCTTTTCTTCTCCATTCCCTTTTCAAATGTGTAGCCTTAAAAATATCTAACTCATTAGCAAAATGAGTTTATTTTAATTACACAGTTGAGACTTCTTATAGCTCTATCAGTCATATTTCTCCATCTGGTTTATTATCTTATTTCATATCAAGTTTCTGTGACTTTTCCTATCACCAGAGTCAAATTTTCTAATCTGTAACTCCTCTTTTTCTTGGTAATTAAAGGTATGTTGGCTTTCCTGAATTCAGAAGGGTCCTCCCTGTCTCCAAGAATCTACCATAAATCCTACCCATGAACAACTTCCGCTGTTTTATTCAAGATGTTTCTCTGTAACTTGTCATCTATGCTGTCTCAAATTCTGGAGCTTATCTTTTAACAACCATACTGTTTTACCAGAACCCTTAAACAAGCATGCATTATAGCATCATTGGTTGCATCTAATGCTTCAGGAAAACTATATTTCCACTCCTTATAATGATGTTCTTCCCAGAAATTTTCCTAGGTTTCATTTTTTTTGAATGCTCCTTTAGAAGTGAACTCACGGGTTCCATCTATCGCTTTAGTTTTCTGTTGAAAAAAACTCATGTTCTTTGATATTTGGTACAATTTTTCTTTTCCTGACTGTCATAATTTCTCAGTCTAATGTTGTCTCCTCAAATATTCCACATCCCCCTGGACTATTTTGTGTTGGCCATGTTCATACAAGTCAACTGTTTCCAATCCTACTTTATGGACACAGAACATTTCCTTCCTTCATTCCTTGAAAGCTGTTCATGAAAATGTTGGAGATAAACAGCAGGGTCATCTGATGAGTCACTGTATTTGGCACCTACTGCCTGGCTTTTTCTTTGTCCCGAAAATCTTTGGTAAAACACACTGGCTTAAAGAGGAGGAGCAGGAACCGCTCTGGAATCATCAATGCAACTCCACCATGAACTGACTAATTCTATTCCTTGACTTGGACTCTGAAAAAAAAAATCCCAGAATGTTAACCTTCTTTACATTCTATGCCAGTCCCAGCCCTCATAGCAGCTGCTCCCCCAATTCAATTTCTATGTGCTTGTGCATATGTCAGCCCTGGCTCTAATTTCCCATTTCCCAGGCACCATCCCTTGAATGTCTGCTTTCAGTTTTCCTCCTACTCAATTAAACCTTACCCTCAAGAACCCCTGAGCCTTCAACAATGTCCCAAGCCTGCTGTATTTCTTTGGATTACTTCCTTTCTCCTCCCAAACCAATGGGTGGCTCTCATCTTAGTCATCTTTCTTCAATCCAATAGCTAGGTCATACTTTGCAAGGTCAGCTATATCCCTGTGTAGATCTGTCCTCAGTGTAGATTCTAGAGTGGTGGTACCTAAACCTGGCTGCTCATCAGGACCTCATGGGCAGCCTGGTAAGATTAAGGGGAGAGAGAAAGAAATCGAGGGAAAGACAGTGAGCTAGCTAGGTAGCCAGACAGAGATTTTTATCAGGTTTAGCTCTAGTTGATCAATTTTAAAGCCCAATATCAGACTTTTTATACTCTGATTGTTAATTTTGCTCTATCTCTTCAGAAACAGTATCTTTTGAAATAAAATTTTCAAGCGAAATGCATGATATATTTTCTGTAGTTGGAGATATCTCTCTACTCTCATCAGAAATGAACATATGAAAGATCTTGGATGGATATACTGAAATGTTCAACCTTTTCTTTCTCCTCCAGGACAATGATAATCATTCCATTTTATTTCTAAAATTGTCATTAAAATAGAGAAATGGAGGACAGCCTGATTTATATGACTGTGTAAATAACAATTTGTCTTTTTTTTTCTGCCTGGATACTTTTTGGAATTTTATTTTGTACTTTCAAAATATCTTTGTACTTTAAAATTTCTGTCTCACCTGAACTCAAGAGGGGTTTCCTTTCTATTAAATTGTCTGGAATGTGAACAACGTTCTTATTTTTCTTCTCAAACTATCTAGTGTATCTTCAATTACATCCTTGTTTTTATTCCTAAAATTGCTAATTGTTCATTGTTGTTTTAGGCCAATGGTTTAGCTGTTTTATTACCTTTTCACAGGAGCGGCTATCAATGTATCCTCTTTTTAAAGAATTCCTATATTAATAATTTCTTTTTCATCTGTTTAATTTTTTATTTTCTGCTTTCTCTGAGTATTAGTGCCTGAGTATTATTTTCCTTCTTGAGTTGAATTCTTATTTGTTTTCTTTAGTTCAGAAAATATTCTCTGTTATATGTTTGTGTATTCCTTATCTTCCACATACTCTAGTATCTCCTTTAGAAATGATCTTCCATTTGCTGGCACTGCTTTGCTATCATTCACATTTAGAACTGTCTATCTCATGGTTTCCCATCTGAACTGTGTCGTCTGATATCTGAGAGAGTTACATTTTCCCATTTTATTCACATAATGACTCCTTACATTATCTCAGTCTCTTATAACTTAATGTTGTAGAGACAGTTGTGGTTTGCAATCATCTTTACTCCATCCACTTATTTGTGTTCTTTTTAGTCTCATCTTATCTTTTCATTTCAGTCTATTATGAGTCTATGCAGAGAATCTGTATCTGCTTAAATTCTTTTCGTGATGCCAAAAGTTTCTGGAATTCTTCTCTTGGATATTTTCAGAATAGCATTCTTCTTCTGCATCTTCTTTTTTTTAGACAGAGTCTCACTCTGTCACCCAGGATGGAGTGCAGTGGCATGAACATGGCTCACTGCAGCCTCAGCCTCCTAGGTTCAAGCAATCCTCTCACCTCAACTTCCTGAGTAGCTGGGACCACAGGTCCGTGCCAATATGCCCAGCTAATTCTTCTACATCTTCTAAATGTGAATTCCTTTTCCTTATTCTGCTATATATTTTCACTGGTCCCTGGTTGATTTTATCCTCTTTATTTTTTTATAGATATTAAGATAATTTTGTTTCCAGACTTAGAAATAAATTCTATTAACAGAGCATGTTAGTAAATTTCCATTTGTTCCTCCCTGTCCACTCATATGCATTACCATTTCAGTTCTCACAACCATTCTTATTCTTGCTTTCCAGGACACCCTCTATTGGTGTATTGCCAATGGAGATAGCCAGGAGTCTTTGTAATTTTGAACCAAGGAAATAATAAAAAGCCATGATAAACATCTGCTGGCAGGTTCCCACTGTCAACCCTCTCCTACAACACTTTATTTGAAAGAAATAGTCCTTCCAACGTACACAGAGCCTATTTTCCTTGCTGCCTAATTGTTCTGAGAGGCTGAAAAATGGTAACTGTGAGAAGGCATATCCTGTTGAACAGAGGTCTGATTGCCTCAAAGACGAGCAACAGTGAATGATATAAAATAGAAGTTGTGTTTTATTTCATGTATTTTGGTACAACTCTTGGTTCTGGAGAAGGTAAATTGAGTCTTCCTTTTTTAAAAAGTACTTCTTTAGTTTCAAGAAACAAAAGGAAATTGTAGCATAAGAGGAAAAATAAAGAACTTACTCAATTCAACTCCATATGCTTTATTGTTTGTGTTCATTTTTCCCAGGTATCTGTGAGAAGCCCAGAAGGGCTGCACTGTGGATGGCTAGCCAGAGGCATTTTGTACTGTAGACCCCTGCTGTGTGTTTGCACACACCTCTTTTCTGCGTCCTACTCTATCTGGATTCCTGTCTTAACAATACTGAATTTTTCACCCCAAAAGTACATATCTCTTATGTCTTTTTCGTATTATTTTCATTTCTTTGTTTTTCTCTTGAGTCTTTGGAAAATTCAATGGCGATGTGTTCCAATTCATTGATTTATATATGTTTTTGGATTTCACAAACTAGCAGATTGCAGCTAATATTGTTTATAGCAAGTTTAAGAACATACTGCACTTAATCTGATTCTTTTAGGAATGTCTCAATCCCATGTAGTGCTGGTGTGGCTATTAATCATGGTATCAAACTCCAATCTCAGATACAGGAATAGGCATTTGACAATCATAGTGCTACATCTCAGGGGATACAGTGATATTTTCAGATATGGGTGTGTGACTTTTTCCCAGGCCAATCAAAGTTTTCCTTGAGAAAGTTTTGGGGGAACTTGAGGTTTTTCTTTTCCTTTAGGAGTATGAGCTAAAAGCAAATAGGCCTAGAGCTTCTGATGAATATCTTGTCAGGTACTACTTTGAAAGCCTGCATACGGTAAGAAAAATTGAGGCCAAGTAAACAAAAGGCAGACAAGTAAAACTGTAGACTAGATAAAGCTGACCATATTATTTGAGCTCAGAATCAAGCCATGCCTGAAGCTAAATCTGTTCTCCAGAAATATCCAGTTATGTGAGCCAATAAATTCTTCAGGCTAATCTATTCTCTTCCATAAAACCAAGAACACTGTTCATTTCATCCAATTTGCCATTGCTGTCTATTGCATTCTTTAAGTGATACATTTTCTACCTCTAGTGTGAGCACTATACTCAGTCTATATAGTCTCCCTTTTCCATGATTCTATACTGTAGTTTCATCATTAAAGTTTATAAATGAAATGAGAGACTTTCAAGCATTTTCATTTAATGTATCATCTTCAAAACCAGAAAATATTTCCCTGAGATATTAAATGCTTCTTTTCTCTATTAGTGAATCCTTTCCAATGTCTGTTTGATATCAGAATGTCAAACAAATATGGTTTGTTGTTTTTGTTGTTCATTTAAAAATAGTGAATATTACATCTTAGGGTTAATAAGGTTTTCCTCCCCCACAGATTGTACATATATATTCTTATTTTGGTCTTTTAGGCATGGATGAGAGAAATCATAGGGGGAGTTCAGTTGGATGAAAGTTTATAAAATTGGGAATCCAGTAAGTGGTAGAATAAAAAGAGTTACAAGGCCGGGCATGGTGGCTTACACCTGTAATCCCAGCACGTTGGGAGGCCAAGGCAGGCAGATCAGTTGAGGTCAGGAGATTGAGACCAGCCTGACAAATTGTGAAATCATGTCTCTACTAAAAATATAAAAAATTAGCCCGGCATGGTGGCAGGCACCTGTAATCCCAGCTACTCGGGAAGCTGAGGCAGGAGAATCACTTAAACCCAGGAGGCCTGAGGTTGTAGTGAGCCGAGATTGCACCACTGCACTCCAGCCTGGGTGACAGAGCCAGACTCCATCTTAAAAACAAACAAACAAACAAAAAACCACACACACAAACACAAAAGAGTTACAACCACAGGAATCATAGAAGGTGGACTGGATTATTTCCTCAAGTTTTTATTTTGTTGTGTTTATTATGGTAGCCAAAGTGACCACAGGCACTACTCCCACTTCTCATGCTATCAAAATTCCTGCCTAGTAACTGGTTATCTCCACCTTTACATAGCATATTTCCTATATAAAACATTAGCTAAAATTGAGCACTATCAGTGCATCCCTATTTTTGTGGAGTTTGGTACCATGTATCAGATATACATTTTCTCTATCTACCTGGTCAGAGGCTATCATAATAGTCAGTCATGGTTTCCCTAAGAAAGGAGTTTTAGTAGACACCTTATAAGGAGCTGCTACCTACTCATGGTTCACACTTGTGTAACTCTAAAGGGAATTGATCAGTTCCTCTTGAGTCCCTTCTTGATCACACTGTATTTTGATAAATTTTTTTATTTCTGATTTGCACATTATACCTTTTCCTAGATATTAGCAGCTTTATAAATCGTTTTCTACTATTTTACTCTAATAATAAAAAGAATAAGAAGTTATATTTCAATTTCAATTTTAGAAAACAATAGTAGCTAAATGGATATATAGCTATCCAAAGATTGCTGCCTTAAACCTGAAGCAGTGTGATCAGATTTCTTATGCATAGTCTTGCCAAAATCATAAAATACAACAATACAATGTATTTGGTAGATTTTTGTGAATTATATATCATTTTGTCACAATCTAAGACCTGAATTTAAAAAAAATAGTCTTCTAGCAGTTTAAATAAAATCGTTTTTCTTCTTCGTCTTCCCTTTTATTATTCTACTTTTTGGATACAATTACTTATATATTAGTCATAAGTGCTTCATCACATAATGTGACATAATTGGCAACTCATTGAAGACATGGGAATTTTCTCTTGTCTGCAGAGTAATAGTTTCTTATAATAAGAACCACATGTGAGGATTTTTTTTTAACTATGTCTGGAGTTGGGATCTTTCCCAGGAGAGTTTCCAGGTGTTTATCTAAGCATAACAGGCCAAATTACCACCTTTTAGAGTCTGGGAAACAGGAATAGCATTAAAAAAGTATAAACGTGACTGGACAGCCTCATAATTCTAAAATGAATTTGGAAACTGGAGAAACTTGAATGAAATTAATATGCTGGAACTATGGACTTGAATTTAATGTGAATTTCTATTTGTTAATCTTCAACGGATGCTATTTTTCTCCGGTCTCTTTTCACATTTGGCTCCTCCTTGTCGCTTGTTAAATGTAAATTTTCCTGTCTAACTTAGCACAAATGTTCATAGCAGGCCTGTAATCTCAAATCTCAAATCATTTAATATAATTGCACTAATTCAGTGTGCACCACTTAAATTCACAATGCTCACTTAGATCCTGATTCAGAAAACTCCAAATAGTAGCCATGCTCACTTGTGATAGAAAGCTTATTTATAAACTTCTCTTTTCCTCCTTAGATGAATAAACTAAATTCTTCAAGATTCTCAAAAAGAAAATCTGTGGTGGCAGCCATTTATCTATTGTCTTTCACCCCAATCCACTCTTTTATAGTATATTTGCAATTCTGGGTCTTGGAACATGCTTCTTCGCCAGATGACTTTATGTTAGGTTCTGCCAACAGGGAGGACTAGGAGGATCTTAGAAGGCAAGAGGAGGAAGATAATTTATTTTTCTTTTCTGTGTATTGTTCTTGCTAGTATCTCCTCAGTAGTGGCACAACTTACTTCCCAGCAGCAAAAATTAGTTCTAGACAAGGAAGTCTGTCCCCTTCTCAGATGTCTGAGTTCCACCTCAACAGGGCCCTACCTCCAAAGTTCTATATTCTGATAACCCCAAATACTTTCCTTTTTCTCCTCACTTCCATGGGTGGTAACTGATTCTTTTGTGTGTGTGTGTATGTTTGTGTCCATGGATGTTTCTGGGTTCCCTGTTTCCTCTTTGTTCTTTCAATACTCCAATTCTTGTGTAATCACTTCTCTATATTAAATTCTGTCCGTTAAAATACGTATTATGATTTCTACCTTCATGACTACAGCCTAAGTAATACATTATTAGTAGCAGTCCTAGGAAACAGACTTTCAAGCAAGGATGGGATACTGGTTTTCAGCTATTTTTCTACAAAATATGTTGCTTCCAATACCAATTTTCAAGGCCTGCCAGAAGAAGATTGCTTTCACCTGGCAGGAACAAATGTAGATTTTAATAACCTTGCCTCCGATGGATTTTGATTCTCCTGATCTCTGCCATAATATAGTCCTCAGAGAACTTAATCATCTTGACATTCCACAAACATCACCCTGGTCCACTACTATGATGGTATCACACTGATTGTACCTGATGAACAGAAATTAGCCAGTACTTTAGATATCTTAGTAAGACACGTTAGACAGAGGGTGGGAGGTAAAACCCACAAAAGTGCAAACGCCTGTCCCCTCAATGAAGTTACTCAAGGAAACTCCAAACATCTCAAGTACAAATAAATACCCAACAGAGCCTCTTGCAAGCTGCAGCAGGAAAATCACAGTGAAGATTGGTACAATTTTGGATGAAAGCTATGCCTTCTTTTGTAGATTCAAGAGCTAGAATCATCTGTTCACCTACTTTTATAACTAGGCAGCCCTGAAATTCTTGGAGCTGTCTTGTTATACGGTAGTCTTTCTCCTACCTTTCCTCAAAAAAGGAGTTTTCCTTGTGGGTGCTTTTTCACAGCACAAACGATTATGTGTCCCTTGCTCTGCTAACATATTGAAATGGAAGCTGTATAGCTGTAAGAAAGAATCTGACTTGATTGAGAATTGATAATTTGCCATGTCCCAGCAAGCGGGCACACAATTCTACTTCTCTATCAGGACTTGGTTAAGACTGATTCAATATAAAGAACAAAATGTGCAATCTGACTGCATTCTAGTACATACAATTTTCTTATCTCAACTTTTTCTGGTGCTTTTGAAGGGCTTTTCCTACTTGGCATTTTATGTATAGTTTAATGGAAACTTTAAGATGGGATCTGAACTGTTTTAATTCAAACTGCCATCTTCTCCAAAACTGGTGTGTGTAATTTTTTTAATGAAAGGAAAGCCATATTCTCAAACTGTGTTGCATCAGGTCATCATCTGCCAGTGATACTTTCATAGGATTATGCAAAATCACAAGCAATTGGTGTAATAGAGACAAATTAGACAAAAGCTGTTTTTGAAGCAGATATCTTATATAAAGTATCAAGGTATAGGCATCAGTCTGTCTCTCTCTTGAGAAGGTAATGAACTCTGAAAATATTACTTCTTTTGCTTTAAAAAAGAGAACCACCAATAATAAACTAAAAATAATTAACAAGCAGTATACAAATTAATAAGCATACAAATCCTGCTTATTATTTTTAGTAGTTGGTGGTTCCCTTTTGAATCCAAACATTCTACCACTACCTCAATTTCTGCCTAGAAAGAGTAAAGACGAAAAATCTAGTTTTCTGTCACTCCTTCCCTTGGATGACCTTAAACAAGTTACTAGGGCTCTATATGCCAATTGTTGCACTGTTAAAATAAAACAAAGGCTCTTCTGGATTAGGAACTGTTTCTGAGGGTTTGTCCATTTGTGGATTCTTGTTAAAAGCAAGTAATCAATAAATATGACGGATTCTGAGGCCAAATCAGTGGCTGTTGCTGGTTAGTTTCTTCTCAGAACTAACATCATTGACAGCATTTGAAGTAGATGGATAATACATTGATTCCTTCTAAAGGTCAAGGTACTAATAATCAGTAAGCCCTAAACGAGCACCTACATGTCTCAATCAACGCTCTAGGTACTTTGAAGGTACAAAAACGTTTCTAAGAAATCACTTTACTCTCAAGAAGATTCCAGTCTAGGCAAGAAGAAACAACAGACGACTGGAAATAAATACAAGATATGGGTGTTTAGGAGCCGCGAATGTGATGTTGATTGTCCAGTTCCATATTCTGCTCACTGCAGGTTGCTGTTGCAGCATCTCTCTTCTCAGCTAAAACCTCTCAGGTTCAGCAACTCTTCTTGCTATATCTGTGCCCCCTCCTAAGTGCTTGGAGCTAGTTCTGTGATTCTGACACCCCTTTGCAAATCCAAGCAATCTGTGAAGTTCTTCTAGGCTTGCACTAACAAACACAAGCCTCTCAGTGCTCAGTGAGTGAGTCATCTCACTATCAAAGAGACTCGCCCAGGTAGGCCAGGATATGGGACTTCTTTCACAGAACTACACCAGAATCTAAGCCCTAACTTCTTTTAAAATTCTCCTCTCATCCCTATGATATGAAAAATATCTTATAGGCTCAGTGAGTAGGGAGTTATGCCATGATTCATCAAATATTCTTTATGCCAGTAATTTGTTTAAAAGAAAAATTAAGAGATGGGGTCTCGTTATGTTGCTCAGGCTGATCTCAAACTCCTGGGCTCAAGTGATCTGCCTACTTCGGTCTCCCAAAGTGCTGGGATTACAGGCATGAGCCAACATGCTCGGCCTTGTGAATTGTTTTTGATCATGAACAATTACCAATAAAAAGGCATGCTCTGAGAAAATACATACATTCCTATATACTACATCGTTGTTACTAATTGCTATCTCATGAGATTATATATTATACATATATATATAATATATATACTGCTCATGGTGTTAGATTTAAATCTATATTTCCAACAGTTTTAATAACTTCAAAATAGTTTGGCTGACTTTTTTTTCAGTTCTGATGAAATTATCTTTTTTAAACCCATGAGGTAGCTGACAACTCATCCTGGGAGGAGATGTGTCGGCTCTGCTATTTCCTTATTTCTTTCTTGTGAATATATCATAGTACTAATTTTGAACCAAAATTTCTTTTTGAAAATCTTTTAAAGCCGACTGTCCATTTTTTGGAAAGCTGGTTCAGTTAAGTTTAAGAAACATAATCCCAAGACCATTAAACTAGTACCAAGAAACTAGAGTACATACATATAGTGAAAGAAAAAATGAGGATGGGCCAGACTCACTGGCATATAAATCCCAGTCTTCTCACAGGTTACTTCACTAAGCAAGATGTGACCTCATGCAGGTATCAATGTCAATCCCTTTATATTAGCAAAGCTAATATTTTCTTCCCACATTCCAGTGGTTTGACTTGTACACTCCTGTTTAGAGGTCACTGTTCTCTTCTATGAGTCTTTTCAAGGCCTAAGCTTTGGAAATGCAGTAGCCTGTTTTCTGCTAGAATATCTTTTCCACGAAGCATTAAATACACTGACAAAATAGGAGAAGGATCACAAGATGAAAAGAAGTTGTGAGAAAAAACAACACATCCATTTATATAAAAAATGTTTTCGCACCTCTCTTGGATGTGGATGGGTGCCCAGGGGTAACACTTTCTAGACAAGGGAATAAGTGTGGACACAGACATTGGATTGGAGGTTATTGGGACATGTGAAAAGGATGGGGCTTCCCAATGGGAGTATACGGGGAGTCATGGTAGGTAAGATCAGTGGGGTAGGGAAGCCACACTGAAAATCAGACTGAGGAACCAGGTTTCTTTGGGATTGTTCCATCACCCTTACCCCATTCATTAATAGTGCAACACATAACCTGTTTCTGATTTGTTTCCTAAATAAGGTTTAAATCTATCTACTTCTTTCTCTTTGGACACCATCACTCAAGCTACTGTCCCACTGCAATAGCCTCCAACTAGTCTACCAACACCCACTCTTTGTCCCAAGTAGTTCTCCTACTTCCCTCCCCAGCCTGATCTCCTAGCATCTGGTCCCTCGTTCTTTGCAGCCATGTCATCTTATCTCACCCAGCCCCCTCTTCTTCCTACTCCAGGGGCTCTGTGTGTTACCACTGCTGGAACACTCCCATCCTGTACTACCTCTACCATTCTTCAGACCTCAACTCAATACCAGTTCCTTACTGAACATATTTTTTAACACCTTAAGTGAGTCATATTCCCTATTATGTAATCGCAGCATCAGGGACTTACCACAGTTATAATTGTGTTTTACATACTTTGTTTTTTGTCTCCCACACTTGTATAAACACTGTGGTATCGAGGATCATGTCTCTATTTTCTTACTATTTTATTTCTAGCACTTATCACAACATAAAGAACACAGTAGGTGTTTGATAGTTACTTGCTGAATGGCAAATGCTGTTGTCAATAGGTAGCCACTATACCATCTTGATGGACAAGTGACAAGATAAAATAAGGTTTAAGATGTTTCAGCTGGGCGCAGTGGCTCAGGCCTGTAATCCCAGCACTTTGGAAGGCCAAGTCAGGCAGATAACCCGAGGTCAGGAGTTCGAGACCAGCCTGGCCAACATGGAGAAACCCTGTCTCTAGTAAAAATACAAAATAAGCCGGGCATGGTGGTGCGTGCCTATAGTCCCAGCTGCTTGGGAGGCTGAGGCAGGAGAATTGCTTGAACCTGGGAGGCAGAGGTTGCAGTGAGCTGAGATGGCACCATTGCACTCCAGCATGGGCAAAAAGAGTGAAACTCTGTCAAAAAAAAAAAAAAAAAAAAAAGTCTTGATGTCTCCAATAGAACAAAAAACAATATAAAAAATTTATCACTAAAAAATTTTAATATAACCACCTATGCAACTCTAAAAGGAAATTAAAACTAATTTTCACAATATATAGAAAAGAACAATAATGAAAACTTTGCATTTGATTGAATAAGACAAAGCTGTTGTCAGAGGAAAATTCATGATTGTAAATGTTTTGCTAATAAACAAGCAAAATTTATATAAAATATATTACTTAAGTATCTAATTCAAGAAATTAGTAAAGGAATTTTAAAAAAAAGCTAAAGAAATCATAACAAAGGGAAGATATAGGCACCTGAAGAAAAATACCTAAAGAAGCCATTTGTAATTTTCCACAAGTAAATTTGAGAATCTCTACAGTGATTTCTTAATAAAATATAAATGATTAAAATGTACCCTAAGAGAGAAATTATAAGAAGATCAATTGTAAATGAAGAAATAGAACAGTTTCCTAAAAACTATCCACCTTCAAAAGTACACATATTTTCACAGAAGAGTTACAGCAAAATGTTAGAATGTTTCCTATACCTCCTGCAGAGAAGGTGGTTAGGGCAATGAGAAGGATCTCAGACTATAAGAGTAGCCACCTGTTCTATGTCAACACTTTTGGAGGATAGGTTGTTGTATTATTAAGAGAGCAGGCAGGTCCTTTGAATTCCAATACAATAACTCTTCTCCTCTAAATAGAATGACCATGTATTCTGATTTTCTAAGATAGCTCTTTTTTTCCAGAGGTAATCTGAGTTTTCTAGAAGTAGCTAGATTTTAGTGTATAGTAATTCTACAAATCTAACCATAAGCCACTGAACATTAAGACCCACTAACAAATGACAATTCACCAGTTAAGGTGAGCATATGATTGCTAAAATTAATGTATGCTCAATGTTCAGGTGTAGATATGCTATTTGAGTAGCTGAAGCCCACAGGGCTTGTGTTGGTACGGTAAGCTGAGAAATTGTGGCCACAGGTCAGTACTGATATGGGCACAAGGTGACATCAGCAAGGAACATTTCCAGCTGTATTACCAGATCACTTTCTCAGAGTTCAAAGATATTTGAAAGGTTTGAAAATATATCATTACACTTTTAACTTTCATGTCAAAATGTCTATAAATGATAATTTTTTAAAGACTTACTTTTTAAAAGCTTTGCCGAAAGAATTACATTCGTTAAAAGAGACATGACAATTTGTCTTTTCACTTATGAGATAAGCATGACTCAAGGCAGGAAGTATGACTTATAATATACTCAATCTAAGGAACTCACTTAGCTGTTGAGTCTGTAGTGTCTAGTGCTTCCATGAATACATTTCTTGAGATAAGATCATGTAAAATGAGGCTTGTTGCCAAGAACGTGGGAAATCATACACGATACTGCAAAACTCCACCATGGTCACAGATCTTCCTATTGTACTTATTGCTGTGTGAGCAAATGTATATTAACCAGCTTTCCAAAGAGGGTGCCTTGATATATAGAATTTGTCAATATCCATGGTATAAATACTCCAAATATGGTTGATTAAAGTCTACCAACGTGATGTCACTGAAAAGATTTGTGTCCAATCAGCTCCCACAAGCTGGTGTGAGTCAATTTCCAGTGCACCACAAATTCTAGATAAATTTTCATAATCTTTAAACTTAAGTTTTCATTATTACAAACAAAACACAGAATTATCATAACATATGCTCTTCCTCCTTAAGCTCAAAATATTTTACTTTAGGAATTGGATGACATTTTATGTTTAGCCATTGTGAAACAAAACATCTATTTAGCCATGAAAGTCAATATATTAGTTTAAAAAGTTAATATGGAAGTTCTTAACGATGAGTAGGACAGCCATATGTCAATAACATATCTGATCTTCTAAAAATTAGTTACAATTTTGATAATGATTTTTATAATTTTAATAGAAGATGTTAGCATCATTTTGTTCTTTGTTAAAATGTACAACTCACCAATTGTCTTATTTAGACACATACAAATCTGATGTGCAATCTTGAAGTAGCATGTGAATGTTTCAAACGTTATTTTACGGGATTTTTTTTTTTTTTTTTTGAGACAGGGTCTCTGTTGCCCAGACAGGTGTGCAGTGGTGCGATCTGGGCTCACTGCAATTTTCACCTCCCTGGCTCAAGCGATCCTCCCACCTCAGACTCCCAAGTAGCTGGGTCCACAGGTGCCCACCACCATGCCTGGCTAATTTTTGTATTTTTTGTAGAGACATATATATTGCCCAGGTTGGTTTCTAACTTGTGCACTCAAGCAATGTGCCTGCCTTGGCCTCCCAAAGTACTGGGATTACAGGCTTGAGCCACTGTGCCCAGCCTTGAAGGACTTCTTTAAATTGACCCTTTTTCCCCAAAATTCCATAGCTGACATCTAATTTAATGCTTTCTCAATGCTACAATTACTTTCTATGTCACATTTTCCAAAAATGGATGAGCACCACTTATTAGTAACCATGCCTTGTGTGGAATTACTTATACTTGTATCAATATCAATAATAAAGACAAAAAATTGAAGGTTTTTAAACTTACTGTTCTCTAATTCAGGAAGAAAGTTGTTGAGAAAAAGTATGTATTGCATTTTGGATAAGGCTCAGCAGGTAAATGAAAGTTAAGATTGTTGAGTCTTCTTGAGTTCATGCTGTGGCTAAAAACCCCTCGGGACTGGGGAGTTACTGTTTGTGGGAATACCTATTCTTATGAGGGCTTCTTGTTCATAGAAGATGGAAGTTATTTTCTACCAGGTTGAGATGTGTATATGTTTTATGTTACAAATGGTCTTCCTTACTCAAGCTTGAGTAAATTGGACCACCACTGTGGTCCTTGGAGGGCAAATTTGAAAGTCCCTATTAATCCTGTAGGATTCAGTTGAAAGCATAGTCTTCAATGTACTTTACCTGAAAAAAAGGGAATTTAAAAAATGTGTTTCTCATATTTCACTTATTTACTCATTCATCTGTAGATACATTCATTATGCACATCTTCATTTATTCTATAAATAGTTACTGCGTCACTATGACTTGCTAGACAATGAGCAAGGGCTTGGGACAGAGCTGGGAGCCAGAGGGACACAGTTCTGCCCTCATACTATGGATAGACCAGCCATGAAGAAGGCTTTTAAACAAACTATTTTAATTGTGATGATTACCTAAAAGAGGGACTGCACAGCCCTATGGGGATGTGCAATAGTGGAGTCTGGCATTTTCTTGTTGCGGGGAGGAAGATCTCATTGGAGAAGTCATACATAAGCTGCGACATGAAGGACGATGCTTTTACATGAAATTTGTTTTCCTAACCCCTGTCTACATCAGAACTTCCTAGTGAAATTGGCAAGGACAAAAAGAGCATGAGAGATAGCAAAAGGGTCCTCATAATTTTCATAATGACATACATACATAATATTCTACAAATAAAGGACATATGCGAATTTCCTCTCTAATTAGTGAACAAGAACTCTGACCTTGACACTTGATTTCTACTGATTAACAACCCTCGGAAGTCGGAGGAGCCATCAATGATCATGGAAATCACTTTATAAAACCTCTCTCAATAGCTAAATTGCTTAGAGACTCTCAAGAGGATATTTAGAAACATTTAGAAGAATAAAAATTTGTGGAACAGGATGAATTCTTCCAACAGCATTATTACCAAGTTCAGAAATAGGTAAAAAAAAGAAACTGATCTGGTAAATACCATACGCTATCTTATTACCAAACTAATGTTTTAATTTTAATAGTGGAAATACATAGAAGCAGAAGGAAGAAATCACCCATATTCCACACTCAGAGACAACCCCTGGCTCCATTCTGGTGCGGATCTCCAGACTTTGTTCTTCTATATGTGTTAAGGACTGATTAAATGTAATATTATATGCAATATCCCTGGAGACACAAGAATGACGAAGAGTTTTGGCATCATGACTTTCCAGTTTCAACAATTTGTATTAGTTATTTTACTTTTTCTGCCATGCTTACCTCGTCTACAAAATGGGGCTAAAGGTCACCACTGCATGATAGGATTGTGGCCAAATTAGCTGTTTTAATTCACGTAAATTGGTGTAGCGTAGCACACACTCAGTAGGTGGCTGCTGTTCATCTTCTCTGTCAGTGGCTTTCAACTTACAGGTTGTGACCCATACTAACATGTCACGAAATTGATTTAGGTGTGGTGACCAGCATTAAAAAGGAATAGATAATAGAAGAGAATACAGGTTTCATAAAACTCCTCTTAAATGAAAAAAAAATGAAATAAGAAAAGAGAGTCTGGGTATCGTGAAACTCTATTTCAGGTGTGTGTCGGGGGGCAGGGTTGGGGGCTGTGCACTGTGTCACTAATTTCTTTCTAAGTAGGGAGCACTGTCAACAAAGCATGAAAACACTGTTCTAGATCACAACATGGCCCCTGCCCTGGAACCTACTTTTGCTCTCTCAACAACATCCTATGGACGTGCTTCCCTATCATTAGACATTCTTCTACACAGTTCTGGTGGTTGTACTTACTTACTGTATTTACTTATGTAAATAGAGCATTTTTTTTTTTTTTTTTTTTGAGACAGAGTCTCTCTCTGTTGCCCAGGCTGGAGTGCAGTGGCGCCATCTCTGTTCACTGCAACCTCCTCCTCCCAGGTTCATGCCATTTTCCTGCCTCAGCTTCCCCAGTAACTGGGACTGCAGGTGCCCACTACCACCCCCACCTAATTTATTTATTTTTTTAGTAGAGATGGGGTTTCACTGTGTTAGCCAGAATGGTCTCGATCTCCTGACCTCATGATCTGCCCACCTTGGCCTCCCAAAGTGCTGGGATTACAGGCGTGAGCCACCATGCCCGGCTGAATGGAGCTTAACTTTTAAAATAAATCTCCTAACATTTTGGCCCAATCAGAGAATTATTTCTCAATATAGAAAAGTTCAAACTATTTGCAGATTCTGTAGCCTTTAGAAAGACAATTCATCAAGTGTGTTACTACACATGATTTAAATTGTATACTTTGGATGATGCTGTGTTTAAATAACTTCACAAGTCAGAAAAAATATATACCATTTATTTTTTAGTGATGACTCCAGGGACTCAGAATAAATTGGATGCTTAAGGGGAAAAAAGGAAAGGTCTTGGATAAGCTTTGTTTAGCTACTGCACCTGGCATCGCTGAGAAAGAGCTCAGGATACAATGCTTTAAGCCAAGAACACATTGACTTATTGCAGCCCCTCCACATACATTTTACTGTTGTTTCTGCAGTTCATATACGAATGTGGTTACAAAGGAAGGTCAACGTTGCTTTGGTGTTTCTATTTCCCCCCACTCTTTCTTTCCTCCTGTCTCCTCTCTCTCTCTCTCTCAATGTGTGTGTGTCTGTGTGTGTGTGTACGTGTCTTTTCTAAGGTCACACTAGAAAACCTAAGACAGCCAACATAGTAGTTAAATGCACAGGACTTCCTGCTTGATGGAAGGCCATAGAAAGCTCTATTAACTTTGATTGTACATGTTTTTTCTCCCTTACTGGAGGAGACTTAAAATCTTTTTACCCTTCACAGCCCTTGGATCCTAATGAGTGTTCAATAAATATTTATTAGATTGAACTGCCATTATTGTCTGCAGTTATTTATTTAACGTGTTTCACAAACCTTGACTTCCATACATTTATAAAAGTATGCATTTCAGATGGGCAAAGGTAAGTCCAGCAGTAACTAACTTCATTCATTCATTCATTCAGAAAAGGTTTACTGAACTTGTACCCTTTGCTATGCATTTCTGTTCTAGGAAATAGAGATAGAGAGAAAGAGCAGTGAACCAAAAGGACAAATCACTTTTCTCTTGGGGTTGGCTACTTCTCGAGGGGGCAGACAATAAATAAATAAGCACATGTATATAAAGTGACTGGTGCTGGTAAGTGTGGGACTAGTATCTTCAACAATCACCACCTTCTATTAATACTCTCTCTCTTTCTTTTAAATATATTCAGGAAAAACACAAATATTCAGAGGGGAGTGGTTCTTTTCCTGCCCCTTGATGAACATTCCAGCAGGCTGAAGATTTTTCTCCTCATTCTCAGGTAAAATCAAACAAATGAACAATGAGCTAATAAATAAAGTCTTGTGATCCCCTGTGGTCACAAATAGAATCTCAGTTTAGTAGTTAGACTGTCTACTGTTTTGTAGGAATCAAAATGAACTTGAATCCAAACCAAACCTTCTCTGACCCCTCTCAGCTGGAGCTGACAGTGGACTGGCCAGTTGCAATGGTGGGGGTGTTGGGACAGCACTCTCTTATTTCCTCATGGAGCCTCCCCTAGCTCCTAACTTCAGTTTCAGGTCATCAGCCCTAGTGAGAACTGACCACCAAGTCATATCTCTTGGGCCTGGTGGATGGATGGTTCTAGCTGAGTCTGAGATCCTCGGCTGCCTCCTTCAGCCCTTGCTTCTCAGGCACTCATTGATCCCAGGCAGGGCTTCCATGCTGCTGCTTTTTGCAGCATCTTTATCCACACCTTCACAGCACATAGTCATGCATCATTGTTCGGATAACCCCCCGGAGTGCAATGTGATCCCAGAGCAGATGCCTGTATCCTGCTGCCTAGGGCCACCTGAGATTTCTCAGGCAGGAGACAGACACCTCTAGACTGCAGGAAGTGCAAGGATTCCTCCATCACTAAGGCTGGAGATCAGAACGTAAGGAAGATTCACAGTATAGTTACACACCTGTCCCATACAGGGAAGATAAGGCGTTACCCAAAACCCTCTCTGACACCTTTGTATATTCTTGCTATGGCTGAGTCTTGGAGCTATTTTCTCATAGGTTCTTTTAAAATTCTCCCTAAGGTGTGGGACAGTAGGGATGGGTTTCACGTTCACTCTGGTGATAGGCATTGTACTTATCTCAGTTAAAACTGAGATGGGAGGAACCCATTTCAACACACTTAGAGGGTTGTGAAGAAAACCAATTGGGTAGATGAAGAGAATGTGTGGTGGAGGAGGCAGGGTGCCATTTTATGTGGGGTGGTCAGAGAAATTCTCTCTGAGAAGGTGAGAGGTAAGCAGAGACTCTAACTGAAGGGAGGAAGCGAGCCCTTTGGATATGGCTAGGGAAGAACACGCTAGACAAAAGGAACCAGTAGTTCAAAGGTCCTGAGGGAGAAGTGTGCTTGGCATGGAAGAGCCAGGAGGTCAGGAGGCTGGAGCCACAAGCAAAGAGGAAGACAGGAAGGTGTTGAGTTACAGGAGTAGCAGGGAGACAGCTCATGCATGGCTCTGTAAGCCATGGGAATATTCTTTGTATTTTATTTGAGTGACAAGAGAGTCCTTATTTATTTACTTTAATGGCAGGAAAATACAAGAAAATAACTCTGTCCTTATAGTTGAGTATAGAACATAGCAAAATGTAATATAAATTGGGCCATCAGCTTAGTTGATCAGTTGATAGCCAAGACTCTTTATTCTGTGTTCTTATTAACATAAAAAAGAGATTTATGACACAGTAAATGAATAAACAAATACTGCTAAGTTCAAGTAATGTGCTCTGTGGATTTTCTTTCATTAAAAGCTGGTCTTCCTGGAGGAAGACTCATCATTCTGATTTTGTATGCTCTCTTTTTATTTATTTATTTATTTATTTGAGATGGAGTTTCCCTCTGTTGCCCAGGCTGGAGTGCAGTGGTGCCATCTTGGCTCACTGCAACCTCCACCTCCCAGGTTCAAGCGATTCTCCTGGCTTAGCCTCCCAAGTAGCTGGAATTACAGGTGCCCACTACCACACTCGGCTAATTTTTGTAGTTTTTAGTACAGACGGGATTTCACCATGTTGGCCAGGCTGGTCTTGAACTCCTGGCCTCAGGTGATCTGCCCGCTTCGGCCTCCCAAAGTGCTGGGATTACAGGCGTGAGCCACGGTGTCCGGCCTATATTCTCTCTTTTTAAATACGGGCCAATGTTATTTTACACCTTGGCTGTCTCCCTTCCCCAAACATCTGAAATTCAGCTGAAATGAATCTGAAATGACCCAAAAGCAATACAATACCAAAGTGAATATGAAAGTGGCCGAGGGGATAGATCAGCCCAGTGGAGTCCTCCTCATTGTGGGGGCGTGAGGGTGTTGGTTGGTTGGGATATTACCTAAAGGAAGCCCAGTCCTAAAGCAGACGCCAGTGCTGCCTCCCTGAGCCACTGCCCAGCCTCCTGGAAAGCCCAGGGCACTGCTGCCAGCTGGCCCTCTCTGAGCCTGGCTCTGAGAGCAGGCCGACTGTGCACGGGTTCAGAGGCATCCATCACCTGGAGAAGGCACAGAAGGCCTGCTGCTGTGGTAGGGCTGGATTTGAGTCCAGGTAGGTGGAGAGGAGAATTACACATTAGGAAACCATGTGAGCTAAGGCAGGAACACACGAAATCTCTTCCAGGACAGGGAGGAGCCCTGTTGTGAGAGCCTGAGAAGGGAAGAAAAAGCTGGAGAGAATAGCAAGGGCAGATGATGGAAGCGTATGCATTGATACAAAATATGCACCCTCGCCTTAGTCACAGGAGAGATCAGCTGGTGGATATGACAATGAGTCTCTTCTGTGCTCCCTTAAGAAGGAAGAAGCGTGGGACAGAGGACTTTCAAGCACGGTTGTCAACCTTGTCTACCCATTGGGATCACCTGGGACCTCTGATGTCTGGCGCCTTGTCCCCATACTCAGAAATTCTGACTTAACTCGTCTGGGTGCCAGCTGAGAGTGGGGATTTGAGGCAGCAACCCAGCTTCTCCTAAGGTGCAGCCATAGCTCTAGAGCCTGACAGCTGATGAGAATTTTGCTTCCCGGCTGTGTGTGTGTGGACGTACGTCACCTAATGCTCAGGGCTGACTTCTCCATTTGGCACAGCAGGCATGGTGCTTAAGGCCCATGATACTTTTAGCAGCCCACATAAATGCTTTACATTTTTTTAATCAAAAGAAAAAAGTGAATATAATTCAGCCTGGATTATATTTGTCTTTCTACCAATGTAATTCTAAAATATAATCTTAAATTTTTTTTATGGAGGAGGGTCCATGAAAGTCACAATGCAGCCACTGCTGGGCCTTACCATGCCAATCTGTGAAATGGGGATAGTGAGGAGTCCCTATTCTACCCAGATGCTGTGAATAAGTCTTCCTCTTATCCCTCTCCAGCAGTGAAATTTGTCCTACTTTGCACTTACAAATTAATCTCTTACACCATTTCCCCTATTACTGCTTTGAAGTTTCATAAAATTATTTTACTTTTACAAAATCTTTTATTCTTACTAAATGAAGGAACTTTGAGTACCGTGGACCCTATCTTTTACATATATATATATTTGCAGGGGTTGGAAAGCAAATTCCATGCAGAAAAACTAATTACAGTGCTTTGCGCGTTGCAGCTGTGCAATCAGCATTGGTTGTTTTGAACTGGGTGGGAGGCAGTCAGGCAAGCACTTCAAGAGATCAGATTCTTGCAGCACATGTGTTGTTGCACATCTATTTCATGCCGGGGATGGAAACGCTCTCAATGAACGTCTTTTTGTGTTTCCACATCTGTACGATCATCAAGATCACCTGGGGAACCTCAGGCCAGCTCTCAAAATTAGCATATCTAAGTACAAGGCTGCATGGATGTATGTATATGGTATATATATTAATCCCCATTGAAATTGAAGAATTAGCCAAACATGGGAGTCACTGCTTTTTAATGTCCCTTGTGCCAGATGTTCTCTATGTGCTTCTTCAAGTCAACTCTCCACCCTTCTCCACCCGGTTTTCTGCCCCACAGACAGACTCTTAGAAACTGCACCCAAGGCTTCCCTTGCCCTGTGGCTTCCAGTTGGTTTCAGCCTATGGGAGGCACTGACAGGAGATGGTGAGAGGAGAGTACAAGTGTTAATTTCCATCCTCCTCATCCCATAATGTGGCACAGGCTGTGTTCTGCCTAAGGTCCTATCCTCTAGCAGTAGCTCTCTGCAGGTTCTGGAAGAGAACCTTCCAGGCAGCTGAAAACCCAAAGGCATTTATATTACCCTTCCTTTGGTCTCTACAACCTACTCACCCCCTTGTAAATAGGCCCTTCATTAAACTCTCTTCAGTTGCCTCTTCTGGGCTGTGCCATAGCTTTCCTGCTTGGACCCTGAGTTCCTTAATTCTATACTGTATTTTTTTTTTTTTTTTTTTGGCAGGTAATCCTGCAGTCTTAATGTGATCACCTTCAGGGTTTGGAAACTCAAATGCAATACCAACATTTATGTTATGTTATTACAGTTTACTCTCCAGGTTTTTTAAAGAATGTTTATGCTTTGCTTTCAAATATTACTATTGTCTATTTTATCCCTATAGCAAATGTATGAGATTGTTACGATCAGCATTGTTTTAGTTGAAGAAATTGAAGCAACACAATAAAAGGTAACTTGTTTCAGATTGCACTGCGAGTAAGTGGTAGAGCTGGGGCTCCCACATCGTGGTCACTGCAGTCCCAATATTCTTGGTGAATTCACCTGAACGCCTCAGAACCCCAGGGAGGAGGAAGCTGTCATATTTAACACCTAGAATTTACTTTTCACCAGTTGGCTAGCTGTGGTTTCTGGATTATAGACTCCTCAAGTGCACCGTAGCCTTGCTTCAACTTGTGGAGAGGGCTTTATTGAAATAATTTTTCCCTGTGATTGATGGGTTGCAAATCCATGCCATGAATCTGGGGGCAGCAGGCTTTTCTTTTTGCTGTTGCTGAGGCAGCACTGTAAAACATAATGTACGGCCACATCAGAGTGAGTATTTTCCAGGAAAAATGCCTGCTTCTACTTAAGTTTCATGGGGTCCCCACTTAACATCTCCTTTGGAGTACACACAGAGCTTTTCTAGTTGAGTCTTTCCTAGAGACACTCAACGGACGGAAAGCCACATCATCTACCCTAACAAATGAGGCAGGAGGCAGGGCTCTTTTTTAGAAGGAAATGGCACACTCTTCTCTTTTCTTTAACTGTTTATTGGCAGACATTAGTGTGAGTCTGCATACCTGGAAATAATTATATCCCATTCCAGGAATCACTTACAAACCTGGATATTGAGGCGAGACCTGGAAAAAGGGATTCTTTTCACTTCAAGAGAGAAAAATTGGATATGCAGCTGGATTGGCTGTCTCCCTTTTGCAAGTTATTTAACTTTTTCTGGGCCTCAGTTTCTTCACTTGAAACTTGAGATAGTAACATCCACTTATAGGGAAATGAGAGGGATTATGTTAGATAATGAAAGTCAACATACCTTACAAATGTAAATTACTTTCTTGTGATCTTTTGGATCACATGACTAAACAATATTTTGTGCTGAGTTTTGTATGTCTGATATGGGTCAAATGGATTTGGTCCCTTGAGCACATCTCTGTCTGGCCCCTGCAAATATATCACCCAAGTGAAGCTGAGCCGGTGATAACAAAATCTTCCCTCCATGCAATCACTTGGGGGTCAATGGTGAGAAGAACACACAGAGTTAAGGAAAGGCCTGACAGAGTTGGGTTTGAATCCCAGCTCCACTCTTATCAGCTGTATAGCAAGGAAACAGAATATGATTTGCAGAACCCAATGGAAATACAGAGCCCTTTGTTCAAAATTTATTAAGAATTTGAAATGGCAATAGCAGAGCATTAATACAATCACGTGGGGTCCCCTTCGGAGGATGGGGCCTTGTGCAACTGCACGTGACCTTGTGGGTGACCTCGAGGAGCTCTTTTAACTGCTCTTGGCCTGCGTTCGCTCATCTTTAAAATGAAAGGAGAGCAAGTGACTGTCTGGCAGGGTTATGTGAGGAGTGGTGCTAAGGTGTCCAACAGGCACAGCACAGGCACACGTGGGGCTCTGCAGGCAGACTCTGCACTATTCACAGTCCTTAACAACAGCATTTGGCTTAGGGACTCTGAGCCATGCTGCTCCTTCTTTAGTTTATTTCTTGAATGACTCACTTCTACCAGCACAACGGGCAAGGACTTTGGTAGGGTACCAATCTAGATCTAGACAGAGTGAGGTTGGAGTCACTGTTGTTACCAAACATTGATTATTATGAACTATTACAGTTGAATCTAAAACTAGAAGTAAAAAAAGAAAAAAAAATCCTTTAAAAATGAGCTATGGTGTAGGCGGAATTAAAGAAACAAGATATAATTTCATTGGGCATTAGATTTTTAATGGGCAATGTCAGGTTATCAATGACTCCAGGGCACACTATGGCTCATGGTCAAAGCTAGCTCAATACCTGTTTTTATAAATAAAGTTTTATTGGAACACAGTCACAGCCATTCATTTACCTATTGTCTAGGGCTGCTTTCACATGACAGTGGTAGAGTTGAGTTGTTGAAACAGAGAGTATTTGGCCCACAAGCCTAAAGTATTTACAATCTGGACCTTTACAGATCAAGTTTGTTGAGCCCTGATTAATGGTCTCCAGAGTCGTCGTGTGTGGAATAAGGAATTAGATGAGAACGAGTGCGCTTTGTTAAGAGAACAGCACTGCACAAATACTAGAATTGATTAGCCCCTAATGTTGACCTACTGTGGTGTTGGGTCTGCTATAAATCTGCTTGATGCTGGAAGAAAGTTAAGAAATACACAGCATGTAATTAAATGATCAACCAGTCAAGCCTTTATCGGGTGGCAATTATGGGCAAAGCACCTTGGTAACTATCACCTCAGGGGGGCAGTTTGGCTTGCCAAATAGCTGAGTGCCACATCAGTGCTGCTGGTGAAAAAATACGAAAGGAAAAAGAAAATAAAGGAAAACTTATTCTTTCTTCAAAACACTCAAACCTCCATTTAATTTAGACTTCCCAGCTAACATATAGTTAAAATCTCAGCTGTGCTTTTCTTTGAGGGGGAAAAATTCCAATGCTTTGGGAAATCTGCCAGTCCCTGACACTAGAGCCCTTGGATTTTGGGGGTGGTGATAAAGAGACTCACATTCTCCTCCATCACGAAAGGTTACATTTCCAAATTGAATGTATTGAATGTTACAGTATGTACATGTTAAATGTTGTTCAGCTGCAGAAGTGCTAAGAGCCTTAATAAAGGTATTGATGTGGGCTTTCTCAGCACCCCCACCACCACATGCTCCACTATTGAGATCAGGGTGAATGTTGTGTAGTGCACACCCATAAGCCAGGCTGTATGAGCAAGCCAGTCTGCTGTGATCCTCTTGGCGGATCTCCATCATTGTTCCAATGGGCAAGGTGCCAAGGGGAGGCTGCAGCCAGACTTTCTGCCCAAAACACAGCAAATTCTCCCATCTCCAATCACTTGACCATAGGCTGTTTCATCTATAAACCTGGCCTCTTTGCCAGACCATCCTCCATTCTGCCAGATTTGAATAATAAGCCCCAAAGCAGCTCCTGTTGCTGGATGAAGCACACCTTCCTCTGAGCGGGGATTCACATTTCCTTCCCAGGCACTGAGCCATGAGCTGAAACCACTTTTCATCCTGAAATGAGGCTGTGCTGACTGATGGTTACAGCTTTTTTTCTGGGTCTCTGTCAACATGTGCAAATAAATTAATTCGATTCAGTGAGAGCAAGAAAATCAATTAAATTAGTAAAATATCTCACTGTCTTGTGTCAATGATGATAGTCCATTTTATTTAAAAATAACAACACCTCTCTTTAAGACTGTGTAGACCCAGGAGGCTACTAAACCACCTTGTTATATTCCTGATTATATTAACAAATTGCCACCTCTTAAGAGAGGGATTCTAATCTCTATGGACCCACTCTCCTCTCTGTCAAGTTCAGGTGGTGATAACTGCTTCTTACTCATCTTATAAGAATATTACGAAAACGCATGAGATCATGTCTCGGAACAGAGCTCTAGAAGAGAAGCTCAGAGCTTGTTATCACCTTCTCTTATTCTCCACTTTTTCCTGACCTCCTTTTTTTCTCTACTTTTGCTCATAGAATTCCACTCCTAGTGAGAAGAAAGTCCCCTGTGGCAATCTCAGCATCTACCCTACATCTTTCCTAGGGGCATGTTCATTAAGCCAAAGATATACCCAAAAGATGGTGTGCAGTAACCAGCACTCTAGGTTTACATTGGAGATAAGGAATGTTTGTTCTTAGAGTGCAGCATGCACATGTATTATTGAAATGTTATATAACCATAAAATCGAGGTCATACCTCCCTGTGGGATAATCTCCAGCTTCTCTCTAATACCACCGTGCACTTGCCAGATCATTTCAGGTGTGCATTCTTTGCAAAGAGATTGCTCTTTCCTTCCTATTTCTTCCCCCAACAGATCTTTGCAAAAGTTCCCTTTTGTGACACCATTTTCTTTGACAATCTTTCCATTGGAACCAGTTTCTTCTGCATTCTGCTGAGCATCTTCGTTCTCTGGGAAGGATGCCTTCTCAGAGGTGGCCTCCTCTGGCAACCACAGGTCTGTTTCCCCCTGATATGGTTTGCCTGCGTCCCCACCAAAATCTCATCTTGAATTGTAGTTCCCATAATCCCCACATGTCATGGGAGGGACCAGGTGGAGGAAAATCAAATCATGGGGCGGTTACCCTCATCCTGTTCTCATGATAGTGAGTTAGTTCTCATGATATCTGATGGTTTTATAAGGGGCTTCCCCCTTCACTGGGTACTCATTCATTCTCCTTCCTGCCGCCCTGTGAAGGAGAACGTGTTTGTTTCCCCTTCTGCCATGATTGTGAGTTTCTGGAGGCCTCCCCAGCCATGCTGAACTGTGAGTCAATTAAACCTCTTTCCTTCATAAGTTACCCAGTCTCAGGTAGTAGCTTTGCAGCAACATGAGAATGGACTAATACACCCCACTTCCTCAGTTCCTTCTCTCCTGATCAGAAGATATTGTATGCATTATCTCCAAGGCTGATCCATCTGGTGTGCCCATGATGCTAACTGGAACATCATCAAATAAGTTTTGCCTTATGTTCTTTGAATTTTAACCTATTTCTTCGCACCAAATTATCCATCCATTTAACAAATATGCTCCAGCTATGAATATGCATCTACACTTTCATCTATACTCACATCTATAATACTTCTATAGCAAGACCTTTTGGAAATTTACAAAATTGATTTAGGAAAACAGAGTGAATATAGATATACTAAAAAATGTAAAAGGAGTTACCCTTGAGGTTGATAGTACTACTAGATATAAAAATGTTTTAAAGCTATAACAATTAAAATTCTTATGCTAACAAAGCAACCACACAGCCCACCAAAATTCTCAATAAATGGTGTTGAATAAATAAATGAATGTCTATCATTATATAATATACAAATTAGGAAAAGAATAAACATCTAATGCATTATTTTAGAACCATTAAATGTTAAATAAAATTAGCTCCACATCTTATAGCATACAAAATAAATTACAAATATATTAAAGAGTTAAATTATAAAAATCAAATTATAGAAACTATAGAAAACAAATATTGACAAAGGTTCCCAGAAAATCTAACTGATCATCAAATTTCTAGAAAAAATTGAAGTCACAAAGTTAAGGCTCAATGAATTATACTTCTAGGACAAAAATATTTTACATAAGAAACAATGAAAAATTAAAGGAGAATTAAAATAGTTGACTATACATTTACGCAACAAATAGGACAAAGAGAAAATATGTTTTATTTCTTAAAATATGAAAGAAATTTGTTTTCATTTGCAAGCTGATAGTTTGTCAATATTTTATACTTTCCTTAGTAATTGTAGAAGCTTTTAGTATATTGTGTGTACTAAATCTTTGCCTGATATGTCTTTTACAAATATAATTCTTATTTTTTTCAATTGTTTGAAAAATTACTTTATGGTTCTTTACATGTTTACGAAATACAAATCTATTAATTATTTTGTTTGTAATTTCTGCTGTTAGTGCCAGGCTTAGAAAGGCCTTCCCTACCTCAGAATTATGTAAATTCACCTATGTTTTATGTTTTTGTCTTAATTCTACTTTTAATTTTAACATTTTTGTCTTTTTTTAAGTTTGAAGAGAGATCTTGATTAATTCTCTCCTTATGCAATTGTCCTGATGTTACTTTTTGACTAATCCATCGTTGCCCCCATCAATATGAAATTCCATTTTTAGCATTTTTGGAGATTTGCACATAAACACACATACAGGTGCTAGTCTAATTTTTATAATTTTTGTTCTGATCAGTTGATTCTGGTGCTGGCTTGTACTTGTTCAGATTTTTCAAAGTTTGGTAATAAATTTTAACACCCAGCAGGGTAAGTCCTACCATTTTGTGGACATTTTTGCATGCTTACTTTTAAGATGAACTTCAAGCTTATTTGGTAAAATTATTTCAAATATTCCTTTAGAATTTTGAGTTGGATTATGCTAAATTTATGGACTAAAGAAGGGAGATTTAAAAAGAAGTGGGCAGGTTATATGCTGCCTGTGAACAAATAAATGGCTCCAGCCTTTCTGAGTTCAACTTGACAATGTAGATCAAGAACCCTAAAAATATGAACACCCCAAGACCCAGCAATTCCCAGCATTTTCATCATCAACTCTAAGTAAATAATTAAAGATGTGCTCAATAAGTGTCTATAAATATCTTAATTGTAGTTTGTCATGTGAAAATACTGGCAATACATAAATGTCCAGTGGCAGGAGATAGGCTGAGTAAACCATGCTGTGTTCACTCACGTAAAGAAATTCAATAGAAACTTTATATAACATGAATGATTATTTACCTAGAAAGTAGGTTTAAAACAGTATTAAGATTCCATTTTGTTGGAAATTATTGAATATGACTAAACAAACAAATCATATAGATAGATGCAGTGATGTGCTGATCAATGTTTAACAGCCAGCTCTGGAAGGAAAGAGCCTGGATTTGTAGCCTTTGCTGTTTTCTGTGATGTAAATATGCCCACTATGGCTGATTTGAAGGTACAAATACTACATACGACTAATGTAGACCTGGGAAGAAATGAGTACAATCAGCTCTCCCGATCTGTTTCCAACACTCCACTGGGCGAGTAAAGACAAAGAAAGAGGGAGAGAGTGAATAGGCAACCTACAGAATGGGAGAAAATTTTTGCAATCTACCCATCTGACAAAGGGCTAATATCCAGAATCTACAAAGAACTCAAACAAATTTACGAGAAAAAAATCAAACAACCCCATCAAAAAGTGGGCAAAGGATATGAACAAACACTTCTCAAAAGAAGACATTTATGAAGCCAACAGACACATGAAAAAATGCTCATCATCACTGGCCATCAGAGAAATGCAAATCAAAACCACAATGAAATACCATCTCACACCAGTTAGAATGATGATCATTAAAAAGTCAGGAAACAACAGGTGCTGGAGAGGATGTGGAGAAATAGGAACACTTTTACACTGTTGGTGGGACTGTAAACTAGTTCAACCATTGTGGAAGAGAGTGTGGTGATTCCTCAAGGATCTAGAACTAGAAATACCATTTGACCCAGCCATCCCATTACTGGGTATATACCCAAAGGATTATAAATCATGCTGCTATAAAGAACCATGCATATGTATGTTTATTGTGGCACTATTCACAATAGCAAAGACTTGGAAACAACCCAAATGTCCATCAATGATAGACTGGATTAAGAAAATGTGGCACATATACACCATGGAATACTACGCAGCCATAAAAAAGGATAAGTTTATGTCCTTTGTAGGGACATGGATGAAGCTGGAAACCATCATTCTCAGCAAACTATCACAAGGACAGAAAACCAAACACCACATGTTCTCACTCATAGGTGGGAACTGAACAATGAGAATACTTGGACACAGGGAAGGGAACATCACACACCAGGGCCTGTCAGGGGGTTGGGGGGAGGGCAGAAGGATAGCATTAGGAGATATACCTAATGTAAAGGACGAGTTAATGGGTGCAGCACACCAACATGGCACATGTATACATATGTAATAAACCTGCACATTGTGCACACGTGCCCTAGAACTTCAAGTATAATTAAAAAAAATTAAAAAGATAAAAAAAGAAAGACGGCGAGAGACAAAGTTACCTAAACTGAAGGGAAGGTGGGAAGCTAAGCATGACAAGGGGCGTCAAGAACTCTTCCTGGGAGTGGATTTTGAGTCTCTGAGGACAAGAATCCAGTCAGATACCCAGAGAGATAGCTGAACTTCTCTGAATCCAAGAAGAAGAGGAATTACATAGAGGGCCAGGAGAGAGAGCGAATGAGAGAGTGAGAGTGGGAAAGAAAGAAAGCAAGGATGAGCAGTGGTACAGGGTTGGCCTCCAAAGTTCTAAAGTGGCTTCGAGAAGATGAGGAGCAGCGATATCTAACCCTGAGTTGTAATCATTTGAGTTTCTGTGATGTAGATTCCCTTTGTCTCCAGAATTCCTTTAAAGTCTGCCGTGTGTGTGTGTGTGTGTGTGTGTGTGTGTGTGTGTGTTTAGAGGGAGGGTTTCAGCAAGGTACCGACATGATGGGATTTACATGTTAAAAATATGTTTATCTTCTGCTGGTGTGGGAAGGAGAGACTAAAGAGAGACTACAGAGAAGAAAGAATGACAGCTGGGAGCAGTTGTCAGAGAAAAGATGTTGGTGGCTGTACCGAGGTGAGAGTATGGGGCTGAGAGGTGGCGATATTAATGATGTATTTGGGAGGTACAGCCACCAGGATTTGCTGTGATTCTTGTGCAGCCAGACTGGCACCATTTTACAGACTAGTGTCCAAACACCCTGATTTAGGTTGCTTTAATTGAACTGCTTTTTGTGGTAGTAATTATATTTTATTATCCCTACATGCCTACTATAAAGTGCACTTAAAGGGCCAATCCAGCCCCCTGAGACACATAGCTTTGAACGTGTTGCTCCCCTGCTCAACAACCCTCCATTGCTCCCAGTGCCTTCCTGCGAAGTCCACAGTCCAAGAACTGACCCCAAGCTACTCTTTCAGTACATCCTGGAGGACCTCCTTTCGAGACATCATATGCCTCCGTCAAACCAACTATTTCCTGCTCCCATTATATATACCCTGCTTTGGTAGACTATCTGACTGTCAAAAAAATGTACCATCCCTCCTTACTTAGCCATCCTTGGGGAGAACAATACTTCCCGCTGGACTTGCATCAGGCTTGACCTGGTGACTTGGCTTTACCCAGTGAAATGAGAGTAAACTTCAGAGCAGAAGCTTGAAGAGTCATCCATGGTCCTCCCCTTGCTTTTTTCCCCTCTTCCAAGAAGCCAACTTGTCCCCAGTGGACAGAAGACCGTGAATGACCCGATCACTGGAGGCTGGAAGATTCAAGCAAGAGCCCTGACACATTTTGAGGAGAAAGGCTGACTGAAGAGTTCGCTTCTGGAAACCTGGAAACCTCAAGTTTCGTATCGACCTTGCTCCCTCCCAACACCCTGCGGATCCCACTGCCCTGACAAGCAGGTTTAGGGTGAGTGTAGGTTCTGCCCAGAGGCCTGGGCAGGGTTGGGATGGGATGCCTCATGCCCTCATTGATGAGCGCCAGGGTGGTTGTCCTGGGAAGCCGGAAAACTGGCCACAGGAAAGGGCTCATGCTTCTCACTTCCTGTGCCATGTAGTGCACTGTTCATACAACACGGCCAGCTTGGAAACAGGCGTCTTATCTCCCCCACCACAGGGTGAGCTTCCACATGGCAGGACTTGCACTGTCCCTTGCTCCCATCTTCTCTGTGCCTAGAGATGGCTTCACTAGGCACTAGGCAGCGTGCCAAGTCCTTCCCAAGCAAGGGAAGGCAGCTGGTGAAACTAGATTCTCCAGTCAGACTTCCTGCCTTGGACACTTACCAGCTATGGGGTCCTGAGCAGTCTGCTTACATCTCTGAGCCTCACTTCCTCATCTGTAAAATGGGCTGGTAACAGTAGTCCTCACCTAATAGTGCTGGTCAAAGGATTGAATGGACTGATTTCTATAAAGCCCTTAGAACAGTACCTGGCAGGGCTCATGCCTGTAATCCCAGCACTCTGGGAGGCCGAGGCAGGCGGATCACGAGGTCAGGAGATCGAGACCATCCTGGCTAACACAGTGAAACCCCCTCTCTACTAAAAATACAAAAAATTAGCCGGGCATGGTGGCAGGCGCCTGTAGTCCCAGCTACTTGGGAGGCTGAGGCAGGAGAATGGCCTGAACCCTGTAGGCGGAGCTTGCAGTGAGCCGAGACTATGCCACTGCACAACAGAGCGAGACTCTGTCTCAAAAAAAAAAAAAAAAAAAAAAAAAAGAACAGTACCTGAATGCTCCTTGTGCTTTCTCAGTGTTTATTAAATAAATCCTCCCTTCTTATAAAGACTGATCATCTAGCCTTTCCAAGGCTGATGGAAGTGTATGTTTTCTAATACCTCATAAATAATACAAAGCTAGAGAATTGTTTCTGATTAGATAGGATCAGATTAGATTTATTATGTAAAGTACAATGGGCAGACCTAGGACCTAGGCACTGAAATTCACTCATTCATTTATTATTCAGCAGGTATTTATTGAGAGTCACCGTACTAACCTCTTGGATTATGACAGTGAACAAAACAAACAAAAAATTCCTAGTCTTGTGAAGGTATTTTATAGTGGGGGCTGGGGGTAGACAATGAACAAGATAAATAGAATACACATCCAAACTGTGTCAGCTGAGGATAAGTACAAATAAGAAAAATAAATCAGGGAAGAAGAAAAGGGCTGCAAATTTGGCTGAGTGTGGGCAGCAGCTGAAAGACTTGTTTAGAGAGGCAGATGTTTAAGGCAGGCTGTACCCAGCAACCTTTTGTACACCTTGGACAGTCAAGGATTCTAAAATTGCATTCACCTCCTTTCTTGAGCCTGCTGACCTCAGGTGATGCAAAGCAGATGACTGTCTCAACTTTTTTGCACACACCCAAGCTAAACATTTAACTTGGAAATTCTTATAAGGACATGGCTGCTGGGCCAGGGTAAGCAAACCCAATGGACCAAACCTATGTTTGCTGTTTTTGAAAAGAAATCTTAATTAGAAGGTGGAATGACTGAAAGTTCCCTCCCAGAGGACAGTTGACTAAACGATTCATGAAGAAATAAAAAGAGAGCCTGAAGCAGAGAGATTGCAGATTACTTCTCCTTCTGAACTCTCCACGTGGAAATCCCAGGGTGTTCAGGAAGAACGAATAACTGCACGAGAAGACTTGTGCCAAAGGGAACACAAGCCCTTACATTGTGCTTTCAGCTTCTAATACAAGTGAATAAATCCTGCTGCTATAATTTGATAACTTCTGGGTTTATTTATCATTTCTTCTGCAAATCTCACTTGAATCGCAGTTTTAGAACCTCTGTCATTTGTCGTTAGGACTAATTGCTCCTAGGAAAGGAATCTGGCTTCTGATGGGAAGGCTTGAAGGAAGGGCTTGCTGAGGCTGAGCTGGCAGATGGCTGTCTTTCCCAGGCCTTTGCTTTTGCCAACACACATCTCCAGGCCGTGATGGACAGTAGGGAGAGGAGGAAAGGGCTGCTTGCCAGTGTGTGAGGGAGGCTGGACACTATGGCTCCCAGTGCAGGAGGAGCCTTTGGAGAGCCACGATGACCCAGCTCCGGCCACCTTCCAGCTGCCGCATGCTCAGGAGCCATGCACAAGGCCACAGATGTTATGAGGCTAAACTCCTTGGCCCTCTTTAGAATGTGGCTGAGGAATGATACTGGCCACACTGGAGTGGAGAGCTATGGACTTTTTCCTATGGAGGGTGAGCAGAGCAGTTTTATCAATTTGACTGTAATGACCCACACTGAATTAATCTCACCTGAACTAGCAGTGGTGTCTTGATTTTCCTGCATCAAGTCCTGAGAAGTGTGAAGAACATATGGAGAAAACAGAGAATTATATTTTAAGCATAGGCTGCTTTTTTGCAGGTTGTACCTTTGACGCCAATAACCAACATTGTTTCTAGCAAGGTGTGAGTCACAGGCAAAGAAATGTAAGAGTATCTAAGAGGGTGAGTAGGCAAAGACACCATATTGGGGGCATGGGAACAGATCACACACAGTAAGAGCCTTGAATGTTTGGTTTTTGTTTGTTTTTTGGTCAGGTCTGCCATTGTGCATGAAAGTTTCAATTTTGCCTAATGTAGGAAAAGAACTCAAATATCTCTTTGTTCTTTATAGATTCTTCCTCAAGTCAGTAACTCTATACAGGAGTCCAGCTTTCTCTAGCCAGCCAAGTAAAACAAAACCCTGTAGCGCCTGCCCGGAGCTATCACACACACCCCATCATCCCCTGCACCACATCTCCTGAGAAGCTGCTGAAATGACTTTTTCTGGAAGTCTCTGGAGACTAACAACCAGTCCTAACATCTTGGGCACTGCTTGTGATGGCTACATTTATGTGTCAACTTGGCTGGGCCATGGTGCCCAGATTATTTAGTCAAACATGATTCTGGATGTTTCTGTGAAGGAGTTTGGGAATGAGATTTACATTTAAATGGGTGCACTTTGAATGAAGCAGATTGCCCTCCAAATGCGGCTGGGCCTCATCAAGGTAGTTGAAGGCCTGAATAAAGACTGACCTCCCTGCAGCAAGAAGGAATTCTCACAGCAGATGGCTTTTGCGCTTGGACTGCAACTTTTGCCTGGGTCTCCAGCCTGCCTGCCTACCTTGCAGATTTTTAGACTTGCACCTTCAAAATCATGTAAGGTAATTCCTTAAAATGAATCTCTCTCTACCTATCTATCTATAGATATATATGTAGAAAGAGGGAGATTTTTATGTACGTACATCCTATTGGTTCTGTTCCTCCCAAGAACACTGCCCAAGAGTTTCTGTAAAGATGGCACCTTTGGGGTCAAGAATTAAGATAATACACAAAATCATACACATCATGACACACATATCATGTCATAACATCACGCACATCTGTACACATTTTGTTGAGCATTCTTTCAGCTAACTCTATATCGGTGCATATTCTCATTCACACTTACATGTGGACAACTTTGAGAAGGCATCACTATATACGGCTGTTCTATAAGTAGCCTAGTGCATTGAACCACATGTCATGAACACCCCGATCACAAGATGATTTTTTTTTATTAAATGGCTCCCAAATACCATTATATATTTGAGTTCCATTTTGAAGGACACATAGATTATTTCTAATTTTTATCTATTAAACATAGTTCGGGCTGGGTGCAGTGGCTCACATCTGTAATCCCAGCACTTTGGGAGGCTGAGGCAGGAGGATTGCTTGAGCCCAGGAGTTCGAAGCCAGTCTGGGCAACAAAGTGAAGCTCTCATCTCTACAAGAAAATAATAACTGGGCATCGTGGTGTGCACCTGTGGTTCCAGCTACATGGAAGGCTGAGGCAGAAGGATTGTTTGATCCTGGGAGGTCGAGGCTGCAATGAGTCATGTTTGCACCACTGCCCTTTAGCCTGGGCAACGGAGAGAGATTCTGCCCCAAAAATAAGTAAATAAAATAAAATACTTCTATGAAAACCAGCTTTTCCTATATGCTTCTTACATCTGGGTGCTTATCTGCTAAAGGGAAATTCCTTGACGTGGGATTGTGAGATCACAGGGCCAAACTATGCAGAAAAAAGGGTATGATGATTTACACATTCACAGATAGTAAAGGAGAATGCCCATCTGCCCACATGCTTTGTAACATTGGAAGTTAGGTCTCTGATAAGCTGAGTAAAGCCCAAAGAATACCCAGACAGGGCTGGCTCAGGCAGGGAGCTCCTCTCCTCCCCTCCCTGCCTTCCTTCTTTCACTGTCCACTCTTGCTCTTACTTCAGCCTCCTTGTATCTTTCCTTTTTACCAAATATGCCCTACTCATCCTACCCCAGTGTGTTCAGTTATTCTGTCCCCATCACCTGTCATTGCCCTGCCCTCACCTCTGTCCAGATCTCCTCCCTTCCAGGCCACCCATGTCAAGGAAGGCCCACGGGATGCCTTCTCAGTCACCACTAGTCTCTGCCCACAGCTCTCGGCCTTTTCTCTCCTAGGGTCCCTGGCGTGCTCTGTCTTTATTTAACAATATTTGTATCCTGGGTTTGTTTCCTTCCTGAAAACTCCTGGAGGGCAGAAACTTGTCTCATGGATCTTCATACTCTGCAGCAGCTCCTCCCAGTGCAGGAGAACCAATAAATATTCAATGACCTGTCTTGGCGGATGCCTCTGTCACTAGCAGCCCTACCAGGGAGGCGAGGCACAGAGGGTGTTTGACAGCTTCTCAGCCGCCTTAGCGATATTTTTGGTAGAAAGAGGTGGGAGGTTTGGGTTAGGGAGGGTACGGTTAAATGCTATCTTGGGCAAATGTAAGCTTGTTCTCACTTTCTTTTATTTGCCACCACCATGTAAATCCACATCTCTCCAATCTCTGGATCCCTGGTCTGCCCTGGAGATTTGGTTTGGGTTTGGTTTGTAGTGTGCCCTGAGATTCCAGAACCACTTGAATGGACAGCATTTGGCCTAGGATGGATCCCCCATTGACTGGGGTTGTCAAGTATCCCATGGTGCTGGTACACAGTATCCTTCCAGGCATCTTTTTGCAAACCACAAATGAAGGTAACTCGTCAATTCCAGAGGTAAAAGTTGTGCAGATTTATCTCTCCATATTGAAGGGACAGGAGAAGAAAACGAGAATTAGTAAATGAAGCAAAATATACTCTATCCTCACCAAAGATATCAAGCTGCAACCAGAACGCTTTCAGTAATGAGAACAATGCAGACACTCCGGAAGCCCCTGCGAAAGTCAAAGCTGACATCAGAAGTCCCGCCTCTCTCTGGGCTCTTGGGGATGGGGTGGGGTGGCTGTTACCTCCTAGCGGAACTGTGGGTTGGCACAGAGGCCCCAGTACTTCATGCAGGGCTATGGTCTCCACCTGCTTACAGTGTTGTCTTCTAGCAAAGATGGGAGAATGAGTTCTAAGTTAATTTTGCACGCCCAGTTCTGCTTTTTGATGGACATGATTATGCAAATACTGCCCCCTAGTGGGGATTTATAATAATGCACCGCATAATCTCAAACTACACAGTTTAATATGTGGAAGGGATATTGGAATTCTGTCAAAACTGCTTGTCTCATCGTGGAGGAAATTGAGGCCCAGATACAATAAGTGACTGTCCCAAAGTCACAGGCTAAGTGGCAAGCTTAGAACTAAACCTCAATTTCCACCCTGTAATTTGTAACATCTCTGGTCACAATCAATGAAAATATTTTCTCAGAAAACTATGCATTTCTTGGGAGAAAAACTCTTAGAAAAAGCCACTATCCTTTGTTTTGTTATATTCAGAATTAGGCCTTTGAGGATTTTTCAGGGTTTTTGTTTTTTCTGATAAGTAGTTTAAGTACAAAATCTATTAGTGGGTTCATTGTGGTTTTTGCTTTATTCTTTACATGCACAACTAATTTTGAAAGGCGAATCATATAAAGAAAATATATATATATATTACCTAAAAGATTTAACTTGTGAAAACAACTGTTCTTTAGTGTTTAAAATTTGGGGATACTGTTACTGTCATCTGAAGCCAAAAAAAAAAAAAAAAAAAGTCAGCACTCAGTTACCTTATACATTTTCTTTTGCTTTTTAAATTTATTTCTTATCACATTCAAAAAAGTGGAGAGCAGGGTAGCCCTCAGAACACCTTCCGTCTCTCTCTCCCTTCCCTAACCCAGTTGTGAATACTTCTCAGGCCTTCAGGCATACAGAGACTGCAGCATTCATTTGGTTCTCTTTTACTGAGACTAACAATCTTTGTTTATTTTACTGATGAATTCAGTCCATTTACTGACACATTTGTGTTAATTTCTACCGTTTTATTTTGCCTCATATTTCTACTGTTTTTCCACTTTTTTTTTTCTTTTTTATTTTTTTTGAGATGGAGTCTTGCTCTGTCTCCCAGGCTGCAGTGCAGTGGCGCGATCTCAGCTCACTGCAATCTCCACCTTCTGGGTCCAAGGGATGCTCCTGCCTCAGCCTCCCGAATAGTTGGGATTACAGGCACATGCCACCATACCCAGCTAATTTTTGTATTTTTAGTAGAGATGGGGTTTTACCATGTTGTCCAGGCTGGTCTCGAACTCCTGACCTTAGGTGATCCGCCAGCCTCGGCCTCCCAAAGTGTTGGGATTACAGGTGTGAGCCACCGCACCTGGCCTGTTTTTCCACTTTTTACCCACTTTTGATTTGTGGTCATCCCCTTCCCTCCCCCGGCCCCATACCTCTTAATGCAGTTCTGGAAATTGTAGGTTACCAGACACTGCCGGGGCAGACGTCAGCTCCAGTAGATGCTTATTCAAATGCAGTCCCATTTTTATGCAGCTTCTGGAGCAGAAAATACTTCCTTATTTTCCTGTAAGCCATGCTATGCTTAGAAAAGAATGTTTTGTTTACTTTTTGTTTGGTTGTTTTGGATCTGGCATTTTAGGTGTGCTGCTATTTTCTCAGAAAGAATACTCTTATTTTTTGCTCTATCTATTCTCTCATTCATTCAGTCACTCATTCAACGAAAATTTATTGAACATCAAATAAGTGCCAATATTGTTTTAAATGGATCATACTGTAGGACTATTTGTAATCTGCTTTTGTTTGCTTAGGATATTGTGGACACATTTTCTGGTCAATATTTAATTCAATTTAAAATCATTTTCATTAGTTTATATCATTTGTTTTCATTTATATTGATGATACATCTAATTCTCAATTAATAGACACTAAGATTATTGCAAAAAGTTCCTATTACAATAAGCCTTGTGATGAACATCATTGTGGGAAAAGCTTTATGCACAGATACAGTTATTTTCACAGGAAACAAAACACGTGGAATTTGTGTCTCAGAGGATAAAAGGCCAAAGGATGAGAATTTAATATATTTGAATCATGTACATTTAGTGATCCAGAGCATAATTATCTTATTTGGGATGGGGAGAGACTTTCTAAGAAAAGTTTTAAATAAAACAAAACTAAAGAAAATGTTGAATACTAATGACTACATAAAAATTAAAAATTTCTGTACATAAAAACAAAAATTAAATGTCCCACAATAAAATGGAAATATATTCACAGTGCAGAATAGGGGTGAGCAAGGGTCAAATCCTGCGGCCTCCTGTTTTTAAAATAAAGTTTTATTGCAACACAGCCACACCCATTCCTTTGTGTATTGTCTATGCTGCTTTCACACTAGAAAGGCAGTGCTGAGTCGCTGTGATTTGCAAGTACTTTAGTACCTAAAGTATTTACAATGTAGTCAATTACAGAAAAAGTTTTCAACCTCTGCTGTAGATGATAGTTTATTATCCTTCATATATAAAAACTCTTACAATTCAGTAAGAAAGCATACTTAATTGAACAAACATCTACTCAATATCTGCTCTTTGCTGGGTCCTATTGTTGGGAACAGTAGAAACAAGATAGACAGTCCCTGCCCTCATGGAGCTGATCTTGAAAGGGGATCAGGCAGGGAATAGAAATACATTAACAAGCGAATGCATTTATGTAATGCCACACATTGGTAAATGCTGTGAAGAAGCTAAAAAAAATGGCAATTAAAAAACTGTGTTGGGCCTGGGACCGGGAATGTCCTTGGCTAGAAGATAGTTTTGTCTGCGGTACTCACCGAAGGCCACTCAGTGGAGTTAACGTTTGAGCTTACAATCCTTACAATCAGGATTACTTTGTAGGGTTAGGAGCAGGTAGTATTAATACCACAAAAAAGTTGGGTGTTGGTATTGTGCTATGTACCCTTCTAGGGTTATATCCATTAATCTAAAATAGTTATACATCTACTGAATGTTGCTCAATGAGAAGAGATCTTCTATAGACTGCTATACAATTTATTTTACTGAAGTATAATTTAATAAATTGAATGACTACAAATTACTTAACAAACCTGCTATGATTGAACAATTTGCTCTGCTTTTCAGTTACTGTCCCCTCACAATGCATGAAAGACTTTGTGTAGCAGAGCCTTACGGTTAATTTTTGACCTAATTATTTCCTTGGGAAAGCTTCCTAGAAGCAGAATTGCTAGATCAAAGAAAATGCACATGTTTAAGACTTTTGAGATACACTGAAAAACTTGAGTTTCAGACAGTGTAGAGTTATTTGCATTTCTTCTAAAAGTGAATAAGATTGCCCATTTCTCCTAGTGCCATGAAGGCATTCACATTATTTTCCATGTGATATGGGCAAATGTTATTTTTCATATTTTAGTTTCCATAATTTTTGTTCAGGTCAAATATTTATATGTTTATTTGAATTCATCTTTGGAGAAACTTCTCTTTAAAGTCTTTACCGATTTGTCCATTGTGTTTTTATATTTTTATTGATTTGAAAGAGCCCTTTACATGTTAAAGACAATAACCTCTTAGCCAGTTTATTTCTCTCTAAATTCTTTTCATGATGGCTTTGATAACAAAATAATTTTTGGTTCAATTAATCTAAACCACTTTTCTTTGTGATTTCTGCCTTTGATGTCATTCATAAATAGACCTTTCCTAATTAGCCTGTATTTTCATCTACTACTTTCATACTTTTATTTTTGAAAGTTAAATCTTAGCATATTTACTATCTAATTTGGTATAACACATAAGCTAGATTCTATGTTCTTTTTTCCCCCAAATGTTTAAGCCAATTGATTCAATGGCATTTACTAAATAATCTTTATTCTTTCTCAGGAATTTGAACTCACACCTTTTTCATCTGCTAGGTTTACATTATGTGCTTGTCTATTTTCTGGATTTTAATTCTATCTATTTCTGTGCTGGTTTCATAGTGGTTAAATTATTTTAACTTCATCTTCTATTTCTATTTGTAACTCAAATTTATTACTCTTCCTTTTGTACTATTTTCAATCATTTTTCTTTGAGATAAAGTTTTGTTTTTCTTTATTTTCAATTTCCAAAACAAGTCATTTAAAAATTTTAAAACTGTGTTCAAATTATAGATATACTTGGGGTGGACTGAGAACATTAAATTATCTTCTCAAGCAAAATTTCCATTTATTCTGATTTTCCCACTTCTCAGTAAATGTTCATATATATATATATATATATAAACAATATTGACAGTAAATGTTAACATATATGTGAGCATAAAAATATATGACCTGCCTATTTTCTGTCAATATTGTTTCAAGATTTTTTATGCTTCTAATATGAATGGAATCATTCTTCCATTATACTTTTCAATTGCATATTACTGATATATAGAAAATGTATTCTTTTGTACTTTGTATATTTTTGTGTTTGTTTTATAATTTTCCCTTTATTGAAATTTTCATCAGTTATAATTAACTTTATATTACTTTTAGTTTTTATGCAAATGATATCATCTGCAAAAAATGTGATTTTTTTCATCTATTAAATATTTTATCTTGTTCATTTCCCTTGTCTGATCACAAGGGACTAAAATCCCAAACCCATGTTAAGTAATAATAGTAACAGGAGATATTTATAATTTGTTCTTAATTTTAGTGGCTATTCCTCATGCAGTTCACTTTCAAGGATGAAGTTGACTCAATTTGAGATATTTATGCTATGAAGGAAGCATCCTTTCATTCCTATTTTATCAAGAACTTTTAACCAAAATAAATGGCTGAGTTTTATCAAAATATTTTTTGTGGGGTGGGATGGTAATGTCTATCAGGCTAATTCCATTACTGTTCATCTGTGACTTTTTTTTTTCTTTTTGCTTCATATTTAAATGTTCCTGTCTTCATAAAATGCAACCTATTTAATCATGGCATTTTTTTCTTTTCATGAACTCTAAACCCATGTGATAACATTTTATTTAGAATTTTTCTTCATTATCTTTTTTACATTTAAATCTTTAATCCATTTGGAATTTGCTGTAAGATACGAAGTAAACTTTGTTTTTACAAAAATATTTAGCCAATTGTCCACACACTAGTTATCAAAAGCCAAATTTCCAAAATACCACATTTATCATGGAATAATGTGATTTGGTTGTCTCGGTCAGCTCAGGGTGCCATAACAAAATACCATAGACTGGCTGGCTCCATAGACTGGGTGGCTTAAACCACAGAAACGTACTTTCTCCCAGTTCTGCAGGCTGGAAGTCTGAGGTCAGGATGCTACCATGGTCGGGTTCTGGTGGGGGCTCCTCCTGGCTTGCAGATGGTTACTTTCCCTCTGCGTCCTCATATGGGAGAAGAGACTGAGAGACTGAGAGATCTCTGTCTTCCTCTTCTTGTAAGGACATGGATCCTATTGGATTAGGGCCCCACCCTTATGATCTCATTTTACCTTAATTACATCCTGAAGACTCTCTCTCCAGATATAGTCACTGGGGGCTAAAGCTTCAACATATACATTCTGGGAGGACACAGTTCAGCCCCTAGCAATGATGTGCCTGGATACAACGTACAGAGAATTGAGTTAAGCAAACCCTTCAGTACATGACACGCTATTATCACCAGCCTGTGTAAGGGGACTCTGATTTCTCTTTTTTCTTACTTTTCATCCCAGTTCCCAGCTCCTATACACATGCAAGCTAATATGTCTAATTTCTTTGATATATATTTTTAATGACAAATATTACTAATTTGTCATTAAAATAGTAATATTTACTAATAACATTAACATTGTTACTATTATTACTATTACCAACAATGATTTGAAATTTCTATTAACATTGATTTGAAATTTCTATTATTAACATTGATTTGGAATTTTAGTCCTTTGTGATCAATGAAAATAGATGAAATAAAATATTTAATAGACAAAAAATTACCAATTTTGTACATGGCATTATTATTTACATGTATGGTGTGTGTGTGTATGTGTATCCAAAACATAAATGTGTGTACATATAGATCTCAAAGACATTTATATATGTCAGAGACATTATGTTATCTTTACAAAATATTAGATTAATTGCATATGAAAGTGCTTCTAATTAATTTACATAAGTGATACTATGTTGTAGATCTTACTATGTTCCTTACTTTTAAAATCTAAGCTATGTTATCAAAATTTTTCCATTTTAGTAACTCTATAAATAAAAGATATAAAATAAAAGCTATGGGGGGATAGGGCTGAGCATATAGTATTGTTATCTAAAAATGGCAAGGAAAAAGGAAATAAAAGAGGAGTACATCATATCAACTTAGGATAAAATATTTAGACCTGAACTACACAATATGATAGTCATTTGCACATGTAGTTATTTAAATGTAAATAAAATAAAAACTAAAATTCACTTTCTCAGCCACGCTAACCACATTTCAAGTGTTCATAGCCATGTAAGGCTGGTAGCTACTGTACCGAACAGTATAGATCTAAGACATTCCTATCATTGCAAAACATTCTACTGCAAAGTGTTATAAGTAGGCAATCTCAATGCTGTAAAGATGGAGAGGAGACAGAGTGGTCGAGAAAGGTGTTTCCTTTTTACAAATACAGGGTCTTGTGAAGGAAGATTTTTCTAAAGTTTCTAACGCTTCCATTTCAAGGAAATACTTAAGGAGATGTTAAATTGATGGACATTTGTTCTGCTGTCCCAGGCACTCTTCTGTGTGAGTGACAGCACCACATGGTCCTACGCCGGTAGACCTGACATTCTAACAGCCCGCAGCGAAAGATGACAATCATGAAGAAATAGGAGAAAGTCTTACAGAATGCATTGGGGAGGCTTTACTTTACGTTGGGTGGTCAAGGAAAGCCTCTCTGAGCACATGGCATTTCATCAGTGCTGGAAAGACAAAGGAAACTAGCCATGCAAAGATGTGAGGGAGGAGAAAGAGCAAGTGCAAAGTGCCAAGGCATGAATGCACCTCAAATACACAATGAAGCACAGTAAGGCATATGGCCTGATGGCAAAATAAGTGGTGGGGAGAGCCTTAAGAGAGACACTTTCTGGCAGCAGTGGAGAATGAAGTATATTGTTCTGTTAGACCAGAGCTTCTCAAGCTCAGACTATTAACATTTTGAGTTAGATATTTCTTTATTGGGTGGGGAGAAGGGGTGTCCATATGCATTTTATGATGGTTTGCAACATTCTTTGCCTCTACCTACTAGATTCCAGTTGCATCACTCTAGTTGTGAGAACCAAAATTATCTCCGAGTATTTTCAAACATCCTTTGGGGACCAAGTCGCCCTTCGTTGACAATCACTGTGCTGAACCACACTATTCTTTCAGGTCAGTTTCCAAATACTGATCCATGCCCATCTGTGATTTTGATCAGCCTAGCAATTATAACATGGTCACATACTTTCCCTACAACCAATGACGATTCTTCCCTTTATACTTGCCTACAGTTGGAGGAGCAATTGTATCACATGCTTGTCCTGTTCAATGAATTTTGGCTGGTAGCCTCACATTTTATCAGAAACACAAAGAATCTACTGATGTGGCTTGAGTCAGAAATCCTAATCAACACCCTCATAAGGCCAGCCCGAGTCCTCGTTCTTGGCAGCACTCTAAAGAACTTCATGGCAGATAATGGACAACTGTGCACAATAACAGGAGAAGAAAAGGGTCCAGGGTGAGACAATCTGGGCCCCTCTCTGGCTGGTCTTGTTGCGGCAACTACTCTTTCTATTGAAACCAATAATCTTTTATTTAATTGGCACATGATGAGGATTGTAACTTAGGCTTTCAACAAGATGATATTTTTGAAATATTTATAGGTGTGCCCCTGCCCTGTCAATATCTATTCCATCTTTGTGTTTTACCCCCAACCCTTACTATTCAAGAGCTGGATTATTCCCTGCTCATTATTTCTGAAAGAGACTGTGACAGCTGAAAGAAGAGAAAAAAGTAGCTGCTATCTGGCTTTGAATATCAAAAGAACAGGTTTTGAAAGAAAAGGGAAAGAATAAAAGATCAGACAGAAAGAATAGGAAACAGGAGAGTACAGGAAAGGCAATTCTCCCTCCCTGGCCCCCACCAACCCTCCACACATACACACACGCGCACACACACGCATCCTGGGCTTGATGGATAAGGAGAAGACAACACAGAAGCGATGGGACAGAAGAGACAGCAAGGTCTGAGAAAAGGAACTAAGTCACTTTTGCCAGTTGCCTGGCTTCTACTTGAGCAAGGGGCTCCATCTGCTGCTATGTGAACCCAGAGGCGATATCCATTGCCTTTTCAAACCATGTTCTTCTGATAGCAGACAACACTTTGCCCGTTGGTTATCTAGCCAGAAGAGTGCCCTTCTACACCTGACCCCTTAAAACTGCTGGCACCATCCCACAGCACAGATACGTCCAACACAGACCCTGGTCACCAAGTTGGATGAGGCTGGGAGTGGTGTGAAAGGGAGAATCCCAAAACTTACTCACAGGAAGCCAACAGGGGCAGGAAGTAGGAGTGAATTCTCCTTCTAGAGGTCACAGATGGTTACTCTTAACTTGCTGTCTGTGCCCTCTGTACAATGGAAGCAGAGCAGTGAATCTGTTCCCTGTCCATACGATCTGAGGCACTGGTAGATATTCAACTGGTCCCTCCAATTTTCCATTATTTCTGTCATTTCCAGTCTAAGCTGCTGTGAACTTGAGGTGTCCCAAGATAGCAGGGTAGCTTGTGCTTTGGTCTGGTTCCATGTATGCATATCCTGCAGAATTTCCCCAGTGTTTCTAGTATACAAATGATGTTTGCCCTTTTTAAGGGCTTCTACTGCTTTTTCCTCCCCAGTTTTCATATTTATTTGGTCATTTCAATGAAAATTTGGAAGGGATAGGCTTCACTCAGTTGAACTAAATTCCTTCTCTTGAAATTCAGTGTGCACTGCCTTTCCAATGTCATCTTAATTTTACCACAGTTTGTAGAAAGTCTTTAAAATTTGGCTGATTCTACAAACCTTTGCTCACCTGTGGTCATCTCAACAGGAATGCATAAGAGAAGCAAATTTATGAAAATATGGCCTTACATTGCCTTGTTTTCACCAGATTCAGTCGATTTTTTAAAAAGTCTAGCTACAAGTTGACAGGGTATACAGAATCTCCGTTCTGGGATTACCTCTGGTATTTTAGGTGTGACTCATTGGTGCTTTCTGGAGAATTTTGACATTGGCAAGAAGAAAAGAAAAGAAAAGAAAAGGCATTCTCTTGTTAATGTCAATGCATACAGTGGCCTTCTCCTTAAAATTTCCTCCAGTGCCATGAGCAGACAGCAAACTGGATTCTATTCCCCTTTGTACCCCTTTCAATTCTTTAATTTTCTTTATTGGCACTTTACACGAAAGAAATTGTACAGAGTTAAGAATGCATTTTAGGATGTTTTCCTCTGCCAAATTTGCTTGCAAATTTTGCTCCTGCTAGAAGATAAAACGGAACACTCTTGACATTGCCAGTATTCCCGACTGTAGGATCACTTGAGATATTACTTTCCTACTTAGCAATCTCTGAAAGTTGTTCTCCTCTGTGATTTGATACAGACCTTTGCCAATTTGCTCTCTCTCTTTCTTTCACTTTTAACACATTTCCATGCAATATACAAATGCCAGTGTGCAAATCATCCAGAATTATTCACATCCTAAAATAAAGTTCCTTTTCTTCTCCATTGAAATTGTAAAGCTTAAAATAAATTTAGAAGAAAAAAAAAACCCAGACTTACGGTTTGCGTTTGTCTAAAATGGCTTTGTTTTACAAGCAGTGGTTTTGTAGTGTGCCCTGTTGGGTACAGTGGCCACCTTGAGTAATCAGTGAAACTCACAGGCTGAGACCAAGCAGGACATCCACAGGGATGATTTTAAATGTTAGTGTGCAGGACTGAAATCCCACGGTGGTCTGAGCTTGACCAAGTATGGTTTGTCAAGGTTGGTATTCTGATATTATTTTCCAGACCCTGATAAGAACAGGCCTGAAAGGGAACTGAAGAGATTTTTTAGGGGAGTTGAAGAGTTGAGAACCTAAACAGGGCTGCCTGAGGGACAGCCAGGCTGAGTGAGAAAGCTGCCTTCTAGGAGGTTCTCATTCCCACCCCTGAGCATTTCAGAATCTTGGGTAGACACCTGAGGCTCAAACCTGGAAAAGGTAAAAGACAAAGGCAAAAGGTTGTCAAAGGTTATGACTCTCCCTCTGGGGTCAGCTCTTTGCCCCATAAAACCCCTCTGCACGCTAGGCGAGTCCTTGTGCAAAGTCAGCTCAGCCACAGGCTTGGACAAGCAGGAATAATAGGCCTTAGCTACGTTCAGATGGATCCTGCCTTTCCTTTCTTCAATCCTACGGTTTCTGAAATGGGTCATAACTTGGCTACTGTTAGGGGTAGCTAACTGTTGTTGAAAGCTGACCTTAGCCAGGCACTGTGCAAACTGCTTTCTATTCATGACCTTATTTGATACTCACAACTCCCCATTAGGACTCATTGCTACCCCCGTTTATGAATCAGGAAACTAGGAGCTAAGAGATTCGGAGCTTGCTCAGGGCCACACCACCAGTAACCCTTACACTGTGCTAGTTCCCACTAAGATTTTGGCTTCCTAATGTTGGAGTAATTCATTTCTTTTAAAGTGCCTTAATTTGTTTGATCTCATTTGAATCTTTTCAAGCTTTTCAGATTTCATAATCCTTTTTATCTCTTTTTACTATCATTTATGATCTGTGTCTATTTGTCCCTTAAATATTTTATGTCTTTTATTACTAACACTTTAATAATTTAGCATTGACATAGTTTCATATTCTTTAATGTCTGAGCTTTAATTTCCAGTAGCAAGCACTTTTCCTGGCACACAGAAAGATCCAAATTAATATTTGTCGAATAATGAGTAAGCCTCTAGCCTTCATAGTTTTGGGTTGTTACTCTGCTTTATAAGTTTCCCTTTAATTATTTATCTTCTTTTAAGTTTTTTATTCACACTTTAGTGGTTTAACTTTGACAAAATTAGACAACTGTAAGTTCTGAGCTAGTGGTTTTATCTATTATGATTAATTTTTCCTTTAGTTGTTAATATGTGTTAAGCTTTTAATCTTACCTTTCAAAGTTCTGATTTCTAGTTCTTTTGCTCCCCTTAATCTCCCTATCTTTCACATAGAAATCCTTAAATTTCTGTTTTTCTTAGACTTTTAGGTTTTTTTCCTTTACTTTGTTATCACACTGGCTCATCTTTTTATTTACTTACACATTTTTTCATCAGTAATTTTAATTATTTTGCTCTGTGGATGATTTTAAAAGTGAGGATTTGGGAGAGGGTGGAAGGCTAAAAATAAATCTTCCTGATGTTCTCCTTCAATGATTCTCTAATTCCATTCAATTCTCCTGGTACAAATAACAACAACAAACGGTAACAGGAAAAGAATAACTGGACAGCAAACAGTAACATGCCAGAGTGAACATTAAGCTTATTTAATCATCAGAATGGACTCAGGCGCATGTACCAACAAAACAGAGCAGTTGCTGGCTGGCCAGGACCTGCAAGGCTGCACCGGTATGCACTGGCTGCAGATCACGGGGGCACAGAACTCGTCTCAGTGCAAGAAAGAGTAGACTGCCATCTTTTTCCTTTTCCCTCCAGAGGGATTCCCACCAGAAATTTAGGGTTCATTATTCTTTTACTTTTCTTTGTAGTTTTACCACATACATAAACACTCTTAACAATAGGTTATACGGTTTTTGCATTTTAAAAAGCAGCTTTTTGCAAAGAGATTTATACTCTATGCATTATTTCTGACCACCTTTAATTGACCAAGATTATTTCTTTTTTCTTAATTTTTTTTGAGACAGGGTCTGTCTGTTACCCAGGCTGGAGTACAGTGGCACCATCTTGGCTCACTGCAACCTCTGCCTACTGGGTTCAAGTGATTTTCCTGTCTCAGCCTCCCAAGTAGTTGGGACTACATGAGCATACCACCATGCCTGGCTAATTTTTGTAATTTTAATAGAGACAGGGTTTTGCCATGTTGCCCAGGCTGGTCTTGAACTTTTGACCTCCGGTGATCTACCCACCTCAGCCTCCCAAAATGCTGGGATTACAGGCACAAGCCACCACGCCCATCCTGACCAAGATTATTTCATAAGAAGCATACTTGTTGCTGCCTGTGGTTTATGTATTTTATTGCTGTATAATATTTCATTGTTTGAATATACCACAATATACTTTGTCATTCTATTTGTAATGTGAATTTTCCTGTTTTTTTTTTTTTTTTTTACCGTGTCAGAACATTTTGATTCTTGTCTCCTGATGCACATTTCTAAGGGTTTAAGTTAGACATTTAGAAATGAAAAAAGCCAGTCTTAAGGGACATGCATCTTCAACTTTATTAGAGAATGCCAAACTATTCAAATCGTGCTGTACCAATTTACACTTCCTCAAGCACAGTTATATGATTTGTTTCTCTTCATTCTTTTCAATACTTGATATTATATATTTGAATATTTTTGCCAATCTGATGGGTTTGAAATGAAATATCACTATGGCTTTGATTTGACTTTACAAATCACAAATGATATTAGGCATCTTTTCATAAGACTGGTTGGCCACTCATATTCTTCATCTAAAAGACGTTTGTTCCAGATTTGCCTATTTTTCTTCTTTTTGTTATTTATCAATTTTTTTCCTTTATTTCTTCTAAAAAAAAAACACAGGATACATGTGCAGAACATGCAGGTTTGTTACACAGGTTTATGTAAGCCATAGTGGTTTCCTCCACCTATTGACCCATCCCCTAAGTTCCCTCCCCTCATCCCCAACCCCCCAACAGGCCCTGGTGTGAATTGTTCCGCTCTCTGTGTCCATGTGTTCTCATTGTTCAACTCCCACTTATAAGTGAGAGCATGTGGTGTTTGGTTTTCTATCTCTTTGTTAGTTTGATAAGGATGGTGGATTCCAGCTTCAATCACGTCCCTGCAAAGGACATGATCTCATTCCTTTTTATGGCTGCATAGTATTTCATGGTGTATATGTACCACATTTTCTTTATCCAGTCTATCATTGATGGGAATTTGGGTTGGTTCCATGTCTTTGCTATTGTAAATAGTGCTGCAGTTAAACACACATGTGCATGTCAGACTTGCTTATTTTTCTACTGAGCCATTTCTCCTAATTAATTAATATTATTTATACATTTTTAAAATTTTTATTCTGTATATTGGACATTGTATTTTCACTTTATGGGCATTTTGTTAAACATAAATGCTTAATTTAATATAGTAAAATGTATCATTCTCTTTCTCTAGAGTGCACTTTATGTACCTTAAGAATTCCACCTATATGCCAGAGTCATAAACATATCTTCTATATATTTTGTAAGTTTTATAGCTTTATCTTCCACATTTAAGATTTTTTTCATCTATCAAAGAACTAAGTTTAGACTTATTCATCCTCTCTATTATATGTTTGATTTCCACTTCTTAATCTCTCCTTTTATCAGGTAGAAACATTGATAATCCTAAACATATTTAGGTAAAAATTAGCATGTGAAATTCTTTAAATTTCACAGCAACCATTTGTTTGGAGGACACCAGAAAGCCTACCTTAATAAACACGCATATAGAGGTGATAAAATCTCACTTAATTCTTCAGACCTTGGAGAGCTATCAAAACCTAATAAAGCTTTAAATGGTCAGATCTGCATTTTTAAAATATAACTTTAGCTGAAGTAGATGAGATCACAGAGCTCTGAACTATGACACTGACAACAGAAATTCAAGAAGAGGAACTGATTTCCAGGAAACAATCCTGAATAATTGATACTGGTCAGGTCTTACTGGGCATGAGGGATGCAAGAGAATGGGTCTAAGATCAGTGTTCAGTTTCAATGTTGGTAGAGTATACGGTTAGTGACTCTATTAAGTGAGACAGAGAGTATGGGAATAGAAACTAGCTAAGAGGTTGAAAGTGCAGGTGGATTAGTCCATTCTTGCACTGCTATGAAGAAATACCTGAAACTGGGTAATTTATAAAGAAAAGAAGTTTAATTGGCTCATAGTTCTGCAGTCTGTATGGGAAAAATAGCAAGAAGCCTTGGAAAGCTTTTACTCATGGCAGAAGGCAAAGCAGGAGCAGTCATCTTTCATGGCAGGAGTAGGACCAAGAGAGAGAGGGGAGGCACTACACACTTTTAAACAACCAGGTCTCACAAGAACTCACTATCACCAAGACAATACTAAGGGGTTGGTGCTAAACCATTCACAAGAAATCTGTCCCCATAATCCAGTCACCTCCCATCAGGCCCCACCTCCAACACTGAGGATTACAATTCAACATGAGATTTGGGTAAGGACACAAATCCAAACCATATCTCAGTTAGTCAAGGATTCCAATAGAAAAGGATGGCACACATTGGACAATTCGAAGAATCTAGGAAGAACTGTACGGTGAGAGCTGCAGCTTTGGTAGAGGGATGTGACATGTAGCCAACCCATTGGATCCAGCAGGTGCTGCTGGGGAAATAAGTTCCCAGCCCAATCTTCTCCTTCCTTCCAATCTTTTACTGGTGCTGCCCATTTGCAAGAAGGCTAAGGAGTCTCTGATATAGACTAAGCTAAGTCTCCTTGGACGTAAGCAAGGGCTGAAAGGTAGAAAGTGGATTTAAAGGAACAAATGATATGTAGCACAATAAGCAAAATAAAAGGATCTTTTAGATTTTCTTTAAAATAGATCAGAACTTGTGGGAGATAGATGAAACAATATTGGCAAACTGTTGATATTTGTTAAAACCATGGAATGAGTTCTTCACAAGTGCTTGTTACAGCCCTCTCTACATTTTTGTTTGAAAATTTCAAGACTAAAAAAGTAGGAAGAAGAGGGAGGAGAAAAGGAGGAGGAGGAGGAGGATGAAATTATAGACACCACTGATGCTGTCTGTACATAGCTGAAAAAACTATATGAAAACTACACTATTACGAACACTCAGAGTGAAAGCTAAGGTGTTCTTCCTAACCATCACCAGCCACACATCCTTAAAAAAATCTTCCTCTACGAAAGTCAGTTCAAAGACTAGAATAAGGAACCATTGCAATATACGTGCAGATATAAACAGAAGGAAACCAGAAACATGAAAAAGTAAGGAAATTTGACACTTTCAAAGGAACACAATAATTCTCCAACAACAGATTTCAATGAAAAAGAAATTTACAAAATGCTGGAAAAATAATTCAAAATAATTTTATTAAAGAAGCTCTGTGAGATATAAGAGAACACAGAAAAACAATACAAAGAAATCCATAAAACAATTCAAAATATGGATGAGAAATTTACCAGAGAGAGATACCAAAAAAAGAGAACAAAACAAAAATTCCAGAAATAAATAATTTAATACATGAAATAAAAAGTACATTTGAGAGCCTTAACAATGAACTAGATTAAGGAGAAGAAAGAATTTCAAAACTCAAAGACAGGTCTTTTGAAATAACTAAGTCAGAAACAATAAATTAATAAAAAGGAAAGTATAAAAATAAGAAAAGTATACAGGAAAGAATGGACACCATAAAGGAATCAAATATTTAAATTTTGTGTGTTCCAGAAAATGAAGAAAAGTCCAAAGGCATAAAAAAATGTTTAATGAAATAGCTGAAAATGATTCAGGTATAGCAAGTTATTTAGACATCTAAACACAGGAAGCTCAGAGATCCCTATCTAGATCTATCCCAAAAAGATCTCCATGGCACATTATTTTCAAACTGTCAAAAGTGAAAGACAAACAGAGAAATATAAAAATAGCAAGAGAAAAGCATCTAGTTGCATATAAGGAAAACCCCATCAGACAAACAGTAGATTTCTCAGCAGAATCCTTAGAGATAAGGAGAAATTGGGATGAGGTATTCAAAGTTCTGAAAGCAAAAAACACTGTCAAGTAAGAATACTACACCCAGGAAAGTTATCTGTCATAAATGAAGGACAAAAGTCTTTCACATACAGGCAAAAACAGAGGGAATTCATTATCACTAGATTAAACCTACAAGAAATGTTCAAAGGAGTCCTAACCATGGAAATGAAAGGACAATATTTACCATCATCATGAAAACACATGAAAGTATACAACTCACTGGTAAAGCAAACACACAAATGAGGGACAGAAAACACTAAAATCATATCACTACAGAAAACCACCAAAGAACAACGCTAAACAGTAAGAGAGAAAGAAAGACACAAAAGATAACAAAACCAGAAACAATGAAAATTATGACAGGAACATAACCTCACATATAAATAATAACCTCGAATGAAAACAGATTAAATCCTTTGCTTAAAAAATATAGACTGGCTAAATGGATTTAAAAACAAAACAAAACAAAACATAATCCAAGTATATGCTGCCTACAAGAGACATAGTTTACATGTAAAGACACATACAGGCTGAAGTAAAGGTATGAAAAAAGTATTCTATGCAGCAGAAACCAAAAGTATGCAGAAGCAGCTATGCTTAATATCAAACAAAATAGAACTTTAACTCAAAAACAGTATTAAAAAAGACAAAGAAGTAATTATATAATGATAAAGAGGTCAGCCCAGCAAAAAGATGTAACAATTTTTATATGGACCCAACACTGAAGCACCTAGATACATAAAACAAGTATTACTAGTTATAAAGAGAGAGACAGACTTCAATACATTAATACTGAGGAATTTCAAAACCTTGGTCTCAGCATTAGAGAGATCATATAGACAGAAAATCAACAAAGAAACATTGGATTTAAACTGGACTTTACACCAAATGGACCTAACAAACATTTACAGAACATGTTATCCAACAACTGCACAATGTGCATTATTATCATCAGCACGTGGAATATTCTTTAAGAAATACCATATATTAGGCCACAAAACAAGTATCAAGAAATTATAAAAAACTAAAATCATATCAAATATCTTCTCAGACCACAATAAAAGAAAACTAGAAATCAATACCAAGAGGAATTTTGAAAACTACACAAATATTTGTAAATTAAACAACATGCACCTGAATTACCATTGTGTCAATGAAGAAATCAAGATAGAAATTAAAGCTTTTCTTGAGACCAATGAAAAGGAAAACACAACATACCAAAACCTGTGAGATAACAGCAAAAGTCATGCTAAAAGAGAAGTTTATAGCAATAAACACATACATCAAAAATGCAGAAAGACTTCAAACAACCTAATGATGCACCTCAAAAAACTAGAAAGAACAAACCAAACCCCAAATTAGAAGGAAAAAAAGAAAAAAGGAAATATCAGAGTGAATCTAAACAAAATAGAGACTAAAGAAATATAAAGAATCAACAAAACAAAAAGTTGGTTCTTCAAAAAGATAAAGAAAAATGACAAGCTACCAGTAGACTAGCTAAAAAAAAAAAAAGAGAGAAGACCCAAATTAACATAATCACAAATGAAAAAGGAGACATTACAACTGACACCACAAAAATACAAAAGATCATTAGAAACTATTATGAACAGCTATACATCTAAAAACTGGAAAACCTAAAAGAAATGAATAAGTTCCTCGGAACATACAACCTCCCAAGACTGAATCAGAAGAAAGTAGAAGATTTGAACAGATTGATAATGAGTAGTAAAATTGAATCAGTAATAAAATGTTTCCCAACAAAGAAAAGCCCAGGATTGGATGGATGAATTTGCTGCTGAATTCTAATAAACGCACAAAGAAGAAATGGTACCAAGCCTCCTGAAACTGTTCTAAAACACACAACAGTTCTGCAACTGTTCCAAAAATTGAAGAGTAGATAACTCCGCCCTAACTCATTCTACAAAGCCAGCATTATCCTGATATCAAAACCAAAGAAGAACACAGCAAAAAAAACTACAGGCCAATATCCCTGATAGACATAGATGAAAAAATTCTCAACAAAATACTGGCAAACCAAATCCAATAGCACATCAAAAAGATAATATACCATGATCAGGTGGCATTTATACCAGGAATACAAGGATGGCTCACCATATGCAAATCAATAAACATGATCAATAAACATCACATCAATAGAACGAAGGACAAAAATCATTTGATTATCTCAATAAATAGAAAAAGATACAAAATCATCTCAGTAAGTACAAAAAAATCAATAAATTCAACATCCCTTCATGATAAAAAAAAAAAAGTTCCCAACAAACTAGGCATGGAAGGAATACACTTCAAAATAATAAAGGCCATATATGACAAACCCACAACTAACATTATACCATATGGGGAAAAGTTGAAGGCCTTTCCTCTAGGACTTGGAACAAGGCAAGGATGCTCCCTCTCACCACTCCTGTTCAATATAATACTGGAAGTCCTAGCCAGAGCAATCGGACAAGAGAAAGAAATAAAAGGCATCCAAATTGGAAAAGAGGAAGTCAAATGGTTAGATTGTCATCTTCCCCTCCAGATGACATGATCTTGTATTTAGAAAATCCGTAAGACTCCACCAAAAACCTCTTAGAACTGATAAATTCAATAAAGTCACAGGATATAAAATCAACATATATAAATCAACATACTTTCTATATACTAATAATAAAATAATTGAAAAAGAAATCCAGAAGGCAATCCCATTTACAATAGCTACAAAATAAAATATAAAATAAAATACCTAGGAATAAATATAACCAAGGAGGTGAAAGATCTCTACAAGGAAAACTGTAAAACATCAATGAAAGAAATTGAAGAGGACACAAGAAAATGGAAAGACATCCTATGCTCACAGATCGCAAAGATGAGCATCATTAAAATGTTAATGATGCCTGAAGCAATCTGCAGATTTAATGCAATCCCTATCAATACACCAATATCACTTTTTACAAACATGCAAAAAATCCTAAAATTAATTAGAACCAAAAGAGAGCCCTAATAGTCGAAGCATTCCTGAGAAAAAAGAACAAAGCTGGAGGCATCACACTACTTCAAAATATATTACAAGGCCATAGTAACCAATACAGAATGGTATTGGTGTAAAAATGAACACACAGACCAATGGAACAGAATAGAGAGCCCAGAAATAAATCCACATATTTATAGCCAACTGATCTTCAACAAAGTCATTAAGAACATACATTAGGAAAAGGAATCAGGATGGCAGATACATGCAGGTAGTAGGTGCCTCCTCCATGAAGAGGAACCAGAATAGTAAGTAGATACTTCATATTTTGAACAGATTATCTAGAAGAGAACGCTAGGATTCACAAGAGAAGAAACAAGAAGCACCAGAAGTAAGGAGAGGCTTTGAGGGATTTGAGGCAGCTTGCCTGGCCAGGAACTGACTGAGGGCCAGGAGAGCCTCCTGATGCAGGGAAATGGAGGGAAAGCCCCAAAGTTCCACTCTGAAACAGACTTTTATGATTTGGGATATGGAAGAAACCTTTGACTACTAGGACCTCAGGCCTGACATATGAAGCTGCCTAAGGATTGCACAGAGATGCTGCTCCAGGAAGGGAATCTACACAGAATCCACTGGCATCTGAGCCTAGAGAAGCCTCAGCTGGGTGCCATTTTGAAAGCCTAGATACCGGGGACCTAGAAACATGGCTACTGCCACTGCACTACTCCAAGGTGGAAGAAGGGAGACCAGGTGTTCCCATGCACCTCTGGGAGGATCCCTACTGCTCTGCTATGAACTGCTGTGAGATTGAGGCTAGAGCAAACCACATTCTTCACATCTTCTTGTCTATGCTACTCACTTGAGAATGGCCCTGCCCTCTCTGGTGACAAGCCCACAGATGGCACCATTTTGAACATTTAATGCTGGGCTATGCCCTGTGTTCTGGCCAAGTTTCAGGTGACACAGCTGCAGCTGCCAGTCCACCTAGGGAGGAACAGCACACTTAGGACAATACCCACTGCCCTGCTATGGGTAGCTCTGGGACTGAGGACCAGCACACCCAATTCTTCACAGCAATACTGACGTGGACTGCTTGGGACCCAGTGGATTGCTCCACCACCACTACTGCCATCATCAAGCCACACTAGCTGCCCAAAGGTCTGAGAATGCACCCTCACACCACACTCACCTTCTAAGCAAGCCAAATCCCTGGAGGCCCAATAATCAGCTCTCCCAGGACCCACTAACACTGGAGCCAGTGTAAGACTGTTCTGGGGCCTACAAATAGGCACATTCACTCCACTACTGCCATCACTGAGACCCAAAGATTGGCTCAGTTGGTGTCCATATTCCCAGCAAAACTTCACCACAACTTCAACTAATAACCATACCCTAAGCCACTGAGGAAATCACAGATACCACTAACCCTGTGCACTGCCAAAGAAGTCATACAAAGATCACGCAAAAAAAAAAACAAAAAAAAATTATTTTGGATTTGCAGAAATCCAAAATCAAAGTCAAAGTATCTTAATCAACATACATACATCTTCAGGAAAAAATTATCCTGTACAAAAGCAATTTCAGGCTAGGCTGAAAAACTTAACCTGTACAAAAGCAATTACAGGTGGCTCATACCTGTAATCCCAGCACTTTGGAATGTTGAGATGGGAGGACTGCTTGAGCCCAGGAATTCCAGATCATCTTGGGCAACATAGGGAGACATTGTCACTAAAAAAAAAAATAAATAAAAATAAAAATTAAAAAATAGCTGGGCATGGTGGCACACATCTGTAATCTCAGCTACTCAGAAGGCTGAGGTAGGAATATCAACTGGGCTCAGGAGGTCAAGGCTGCAATAAGCCATGATTGTACCACTGCACTCCAGCCTGGGTGACAGAATGAGACCCTGTCTAAAAAATATTTTTTAAGCAATTTCAAAAAATTGGAACAAGTGACTGCTACATAAAATGTGCAAGTATCAATGGAAGAACAAAGGAAACATGAAAAGCCAGGGAAATATGACACCACCAAAGGACCACAGCAATTGTTCAGCAACAGACCTTAATCAAAAAAAATTATGTGAAATACCAGATAAATAATTCAAATATGGATTTTAAAGAAGCTCAATGAGCTGTAAGAGAAATCTAAAAACTAACACAAAAAAATTAGAAAATTAATTCAAGATATAAATGAGAAATTTACCAAGATGATAGATATCTTCTTATATATTAAAAAATATATAGTATATATAATTAAAGATATATATCTTTAAATATATTCATGTTATATAAATATATAATATACTATGTATTATATATAAATACATATAATTTATATATATCTTCTATTTTTTAAAAAAAGCAGAAATTCTGGAACTAAAAAATTCATTGAAGAAAACACCAAATAGATTTCGAACTTTCAATAACAGACTAAACCAACCAAGCAAAAAAAAAGAAAAAAATCAGAACTCAACAACAGGTCTTCTGAAATAATCCAGTCAGAAAAAAATAATAAACAAGAATTAAAAAGAATGAACAAGACTTTGAGACATCTGTAACTACATAAAGTGGTTGAACTTATGAATTATAGGTATCCCAAGGAGGAAGAGAGATGAAAGAGCTTAGAAAACCCATTTAAAGAAATAATCAATGCAAGCATCCCACGTCTATCGATAGTCACACATCCACATATAAGCCCAGTAATCCCCAGAAAAATATATTACAAAAAGGACTTCACCACTGCATGTTATATTCAGAATGTCTAAAGTTGAATTAAAACAAGTAATTTTAAAATTAGCAAGAGAAAAATGTCTAGTCACCTATTCAAAAAAAAAAAAAAAAAAAACCCACCCCATCAGGCTAACAGTGGACTTTTCAGCAGAACCTCACAGGTAAGGAGAGAATACAATAGTATTTTCAAAGCACTGAAAGAAAAAGACTGCCAGCCAAGAATTTTATATCCTCCCAAAATAAGCTTCATAAATAAAGGAGAAATACAGTTGTTTCCTGACAAGCAAACACTGAGGGAATTTCTCATCACTAGCCTGGCCCTACAGGAAATGCTCAAAGGGGTCATAAACATGGAAATGAAAGGTTGATATTCACCATCATGAAAACACATGAAAATATAAAACTCATAGTTCTTATAAAACAAGGAGGAAAAGAAAGGAATCAAATGGCAACAGAACAGAGTTTCATCAAACCACAAAGACAAAAAAAGAAAACGAAACAAAGAATTTTTAAAACCAAGTTGAAAACAACAATGTGACAGGAACAAAGCTTCACATATTAATATTAACCTTTAATGTAAATGAATTAAATACTCCACTAAAAAAATACAGATTGGCTAAATGAATTTTTTGAACGATCCAGCTATATGCTACATACAAGAAACTCACCTTACCTTTAAAGGCACTTAGATGGAAAAAAAACAAAACTCAGAGGTGGAGAAAGATATTCTATGCAAATGAAAACCAAAACTGAGCAAGAGTCACTATACTTACTAGATAAGAGACTTTAAATCAAAAACAGTTTTTTTAAACAGACAAAAAGGTCATTATATAATGATAAAGGAATCAATTCAGCAACAGCAAATAACAATCCTAAATATATATGCACCCAACATTGAAGCACCCAAATTCACAAAGCAAATATTATTAGACCTAAGTAATGAGATAAACAGCAATACAATGATAGTGAGTGACTTAAACACCCTATTCACAGCACTAGACACATCATCAAGACAGAAAACTAATTTTGAAAATTGGACTTTAGACCAAATGAACCTAATAGACATTTAGAGAACATTCTTCCCACCAGCTACAGAATATTCTTTTCACTGGCACATTGAACATTCTCTAAGATAGACTGCATCTTATAGGCCACAATACAGGTCTTAACAAATGTTTAAAAACTGAAATAATATCAAGTAACTTCTCAGACCACAGTGGAATAAAGCTAGTAATCAATGCCAAGAGGAACTTCAGAAACTATACAAATATCTGGAAATTAAACAGCATGCTCCTGAACAATCACTGGGTCAATGAAGAAATTAATGTGAAAATTTAAAGTTTTTTTGAAATGAATAAAAATGAAAATACAACATACCTAACCCTGTAGGATATAGCCAAGGGAGTGCAAAGAGAGAAATTTATAGCATTAGATGCCTACATCAAAAAATTAGAAAGATTACAAATTAACAACACAACATTACACCTCAAGAAATAGATTAAAAAGAACACACCAAACCCAAAGTTAGCAAAAGAAAAGAAATAACAATGATGAGAGTGTAACTAAATAAAAGAGACCCCCTCAAAAATACAAAGGATGAACAAAACAAAAAGTTGGTTCTTTGAAAAGATAAGCAATATTGAGAAACCACTAGCTAGATTAACCAAGAATAGAGATGATCCAAACAAACAAAATCACATATGAAAAAGGAGACATCCCAACTGATACTATAAAAATACAAAAAAAATCAGAGATTATTATGTACAATTATAGGCTCACAAACTAGAAAACCCAGAGGAAGCAGATAAACTCATGGAAACACACAACCTACTGAGATTGAATGAGGAAAAAACAGAACCCCTGAACAAACTAAAATCAGTAGCAAGATGGAATTGTGTCTGGAGTTGGTTCCTTCCAGTGGGTTCATGATCTGGCTGACTTCAAGAATGGAGGCGGACCTTCACGGTGTTACAGCTCACAGACCCAAGAGCAGTAGCAAGGTTTATTGTGAAGAGTGAAAGAACAAAGCTTCCACAGCATGGAAGCGGACCTGAGTGGGTTGCCGCTGGCTGGGATGGCCAGCTCTATTCCCTTATTTGTCCCCTCCCATGTCCTGTTTCTGTCCTATCAGAATGCCCTTTTCTCAATCCTCCCCGCAATTGGCTTCTTTTAGACTCCTGCTGATTGGTGCATTTTACAGCATGCTGATTGGTCCATTTTACAGAGTACTGATTGGTGCATTTTACAGAGTGCTGATTGGTGCATTTTACAAACCTCTTGCTAGCTATAGAGCACTGATTAGTGCATTTTTACAGAGCACTGATTGGTGTGTTTTTACAGAGCGCTGATTGGTGCATTTTACAAACTTCCTGCCAGCCACAGAGTGCTGATTGGTTCATTTTACAAACCCCTTGTAAGACAGAAAAGTTCTCCAAGTCCCCACTCCACTGAGGAAGTCCAGCTGGCTTCACTTCTCAGAATCACAAATTAAAAAATCTTCCAATAAGTAAAAGCCTGAGACCCGATGGATTCACAGCTGAATTCTATCAAACACACAAACAAGAACTAATACTTATCCCCTTGAAACTAGCCCAAAAAAATCAAGGGGAAGGGAGTTATCCCTAACTCATTTTACAAGGCCATTATCATTCTGATACCAAAATCGGACAAAGGCACAACAAAAAAAGAAAACTACAGATCAATATATATGATGAACATAGATGCAAAAATCCTTAACAAAATACTAGCAAATCAAATCCAACAGCACATTTAAAATATAATATACCATGATCAGGTTGAATTTATCCCAGGGATGCGTGGATGGTTCAACACATGCAAATCAATAAATTTGATGCATTATACAAGCAGAATTAAAGACAAAAACCTTATGATCATCTCAACAGATGCAGAAAAATCACTGAATGAAATTCAGCATCCCTTCATGATAAAAATCCTCAAAAGAACTAGGCATCAATGGAACAAATCTCAACATAATAAAGGCCACATATGACAAACTCACAGACAACATCATACATAACAGGGAAAAGTTGAAAGTATTCCCTCTAAGATCTGGTATAAGAAAGAATGCCCATTTCCACCACTCTTATTTAACATAGAACTGGAAGTCCTCACCAGAGCAATCAGGCAAGAGAAAAAAAAATGTATCCAATTTGGAAAGGACAAAGTTAAATTATCTCTGTTTGCTGATATGATTTTATATCTAGAAAACCCTAAAGACTCCACCAAAAAATATTCCCAAATGAATTCAGTAAAGTTTCAGGATACAAAACTAACATATAGAAATCTGTGGTGTTTCCATACACCAATAATGATCTAGCTAAAGACAAAATCAAGAAGGCAATCTCATTTACAACAGCTACAGAAAGAAAAATACCTAGGAATATATTTAACCAAGGAGGTGAAAGATCTCTATATGGAGAACTAAAAAACACCAACTGGCTCATGCCTGTAATCCCAGAACTCTGGGAGGCCAACGTGGGTGGATCACCTGAGTCAGGAGTTCAAGACCAGCCTGGCCAACATGATGAAACCCCGTCTCTACGAAAAGTACAAAATTAGCTGGGCATGGTGGTGCATGCCTGTAGTCCCAGCTACTCGGGAGGCTGAGACAGGAGAATAGCTTGAACCTGGGAGGCAGAGGTTGCATGGAGCCAAGATCACACCACTGCACTTCAGCCCATTGGGCAACAGAGTGAGACTCCATCTCAAAACAACAACAAACAAAAAAACACTGAAAAAAGAAATTATACATGACAGAAACAAATGCATTCCATGCTTATGAACTGAAAGAATCGATGTTATTAAAATGACCATAGTGCCCAAATAAATCTACAGATTCAATATAATTCCCATCAAATTACCAATATATTTTTTCACAGAATTAGAAAAAACAATCCTAAAAATCATATGGAATGAAAATAGAGCCCAAAGAGCCAAAATGAATTCTAAGCAAAAAAGGAACAAAGTTGGAGGCATCACATTACCTGACTTCAAATTATACTACAAGGCTACAGAAACCAAAACAACATGGTACCGGTATAAAAATAGACATATAGATCAGCATAGAGAACCCATAAATAAAGCCACATACAAACAACGAACTGATCTTTGACAAAGTCATAAAAACTGTACACCAGGGCAAGAAGAACATAGTCAATTAATGGTGTTGGGAAATTTTTATAGCCTGTGCAGAAGAATGAAATTGGACCCTCTCACCATATTAAAAAACAAAACAACAACAACAAAAAACCTTACGGTGGATTAATTGCCTAAATGTAAGACCTGAAACTATAAAAATACTAGAAGAAACTTAGGGAAAACTCTTCAGTATGTTGGCTTAGGTAAAGAATTTATGACCAAGTCATCAAAAGCAAACACAACAGCAACAAAATAGACAAATGGGACTTAATTAAATTAAAAGCTTCTGCACAGCAAAAGAAACAATATTAACAGCTGGGTGCAGTGGATCACGCCTGTAATCCCAGCACTTTGGGAGGCCAAGGCAGGTGGATCACCTAAGGTCAGTAGTATGAGACCAGCCTGGCCAACAGGGTGAAACCCCGTCTCTACTAAAAATACAAAAGTTAGCCGGGCATGGTGGCATGCGCCTGTAATCCTAGCTACTCGGGAGGCTGAGGCAGAAGAATTGCTGGAACCCGGGAGGTGGAGGTTGCAGTGAGCTGAGATTGCGCCATTGCACTCCAGCCTGGGAGACAGAGTGAGACTCTGCCTCAAAAAAAAAAAAAAAAGAGAGAGAAAGAAAAGAAACAATAAACACAATAAACAGACAACCTACAGAATGAAAGAAAATATTTGCAAAGTCCACACTTCCAAAATGCTAATATCCGGAATCTACAAGGAATTCAAACAACTCAACAAGAAAAAAACAACCCCATTAAAAAGTAGGCAAAGGACATGAAATTAGATTTTGCAAAAGAAGATGTACAAGCAAACAAACATGAAAAAATGCTCAACATCACAAGTTATCAGAGAAATGCAAATAAAACCACAATGAGATATCATCTTACACCAACTAGAATGGCTATTGTTAAAACATTAAAAAACAACAGATGGTGAGGATGTGGAGAAAAGGAAATGCTTATACGCTGTTGGTGGGAATGTACAACCTTTATGGAAACAGCATGGAGATTTCTCAAAGAACTAAAAATACAACTACCATTCAACCCAGCACTTCTACTACTAGGTATATACCCAAAGGGAAAGAAACACTTACATCAAAAAGATACCTATGCTTTTATGTTTATTGCAGCACCATTAACAATATCTCCATAGAATATTTCTCTTTCATAAAAAAAATGAAATCATGTCTTTTGCAACAATATGGATGAAACTAGAAGCCATTATCCTAAGTGAAGTAACTCAGAAACAGAAAGTATAATACCACATGTTCTCACTTATAAGTTGGAGTTAAACAGTGGGTACAGATGGACATACAGAATCGAATAATAGACATTGGAAACTACAAAAGGTGGGAGGGCGGGGGTGGTTTGGACTGTTGAAAATTATCGATTGGGTACAATGTTCACTATTTGGGTGACGAGTACACTAGAAGCCCAGACTTCACCACTACACAATATACACATGTAAGAAATCTGCACTTATTAACCCCCTAAATATATTTAAATTGTTTCATTTTAAAAAATAAATAAAAAACCTTTTTGAAGGATAAAAAACCTACATTGAGGAAAGGATAACCTCTTCAATAAATTATGCTGGTAAAACTGGATAATCATATGCAGAAGAATAAACCTAGATTTCTATCTCTTACCACACTCAATAATCAATTCAAGATGGATTAAAGGCTTAAATGTAAAACCCAAAACTATAAAACTACTAAAAGAAAAACACAGATAAAACTCTTTAGGACATCGATCTAGGCAAATATTTTTATGGCTAAGACCTCAAAAGCACAGGGAACAAAACCAAAAACAGACAAATGTGACTATATTAAACTAAGAAGCCTTTGCACAGAAAACGAAACAAAAACAATCAACAGAGTGAAGAGACAACTTCTTTAATGGGAGAAAATATTTGCAAACTACTCATCTTACAGGGAAATAATATCCATAATATACAAGAAACTCAAACATCTCAGGGGTAAAAAAAAAAAAAAACTAACCCCCCAAAATGAGCAGAGGACATGAATCGATATTTCTCAAAAGAAGACTAACAGGGATATGAAAAGATGCTCAACATCACTATTCATCAGGGAAATGCAAATCTAAACTACAAGGAGGTACTGCCTTACCCCAGTTAGAATGGTTGTCCTTAAAAAGACAAAAAAAAAAAAACAGATATTGGTGAGGATATGGGAAAAGTAGGAAGTCTCATAGACTGTTGGTGGAATGTAAACTAGTCCACCACTGTGAAAAACAATATGGAGATTTCTCACAAAACTAAAAATAGAATTACCATCCAATCCAGCAATCCCACTACTGGGTAAATATACAAAGGAAAAGAAATCAATATATCAAAGGGATACCTGTATTTGCACATTTATTGCAGCACTGCTCATAATAGCAAAGAGATGGAATCAACCCAAGTGTCTATCAATGGATGAGTGAATAAAGACAATGTGGCCTATGTACACAATGGAATACTATGCGGCAATAAAAAAAATGAAATCATGTCATTTTTAGCAACATGGAGGAAACCAGAGGTCATTATGTTAACTGAAATAAGCCAAGCACAGAAAGACAAATATCACACGTTCTCACTCATATATGGGAGCTAAAAATTTTGATCACATGAAGATATAAAATGAAATAATTGATCCCAGTGACTGGGAAGGGTGCATGGGTGGCAATTGCAGGGGATAAAAAGGTTGGTTAATGAGTACAAACATACAATTAGATAGAAGGGATACGTTCTAATGTTTGGTAGCATAATAGGGTGACTATAGTTAACAACTATGTATTAATATGATATTTTTCAAAATAGCTAGAAGACCTGGAATGCACCCAACACATAGAAATGATAAATACTCAGGTATTGGATACCTAAGTACTTTGACTTGATCATTACACATTCTAAGTATGTAACAAAATTTCACATGTACCCCATAAATATGTACAAATATATATCAAAAATAAAATTTAAAAAGATTAAATGCAACAATGCACACAAAGATGTAGGAAATAATTAATGAATTTATATTATCAATGAATATTTGCTATTATTATATTTACCACTATATTTTGGTGCTAAATATCCACTAAGTACTGTACTAGGCATTTAACTTACATTTTATTTAGTCTTCACAATGACCCCCAAATTATGATAAATCATGTTAACCTTTGAAAAACCGAAATCAATTTGTTAAAGTAATTTTCTCAGTGATCTATTCATTCAGTTAGCAAATGTTGGAGTTATATTTAAATCTGGTCTTATTTGACTCAAAAACAACTGGGAAAATTATCCAGGTGTGGTGGTACGCACCAGTAGTCCCAGCTACTTGGAAGGCTGAGATGGGAGGATCACCTGAGCCCGGAGGCAGAGGTTGCAGTGAGCAGAGATCATGCTGCTGCACTCCAGCCTGGGTGACAAAGTGAGACCCTGTCCCAAAAAAAAAGGAATTTTCACTTTATGAGGGTGAATTATATTTCAGGTGCTCCAGAGAATTTATTCAAAATGAAACAATGCCCACGTACAAATTAATTTATTAGGTATCACAGTTCAGCTTCTGTCTAAATATTGGTTTTTTGTTGTTTTGCTGCTTTAATAAAGATATAATTTTTTAAAGTAAATGTAGAAAACCAGGGGCTGAAAGAAACAAACCTCATGGCTTAATAAACAAACCAAGTGAATCTAAACTTACTCTTCAAAAGTATATTTTTATTATAAAACATTTCAAGCATTCAAAAGTTACAGAGAATAATATAGTGAATTTTCAGAAATCTATATCAAGATTTAACACATCAAAAATTTTCCATATATTTTTAAGAAATAAAATATTACTGATGGAGTTGAAGCTGTAATTCCATTGCATATCCTGCTTCTCCCCTTCCACAGAGGTAACTCCTGTACTGAAGTTAGTATGTATCCTTCTCATCTGTGTTTCTCCTTGTACAAATAAACCATATATAACATTGTTTCCTTAATTTTAAATTCCATATAAACTTGATCATACTGTATATATTCTGCAACTTGCTTTTTGTTTCCACATCATGCTTTTATAGTTAATATGTATTCTTAAATATAATTCTAATGTGTTCATTTTTACCATATTATCATTTTCATACAATAATGTAGGCTATTCATTCATACATTATGCTACAAATTATTATATTATTATTGTGTTGTTCTATTCCATTGGTTTATATATCTGTTTTTATGCCAGTGCCATGCTGTTCGTATTATTGTAGCTTGTTAATATATTTTGAAATCAGGAGGTGTGATGCCTTCAGCTTTGTTCTTTCTCTCAAGATTACTTTAGTTATTTGGGGACTTTTGTGGTTCCATACAAACTTCAGGATTTTTTTTTTCTATTTCTGTAAAAAAATGTTATTGGGATTTGATAGGGATAGCATTGAATGTAGAGATCACTTTGGATAGTATGAAAATTTTAACAATATTAAGTTTTCCGATCCTTGAACATCATATGTCTTTCTATTTATTTGTGTCTTCATTAACTTGCTTCATCAGTTTTCAGTGTACAAGTCTTTCACCTTCTTGGTTAAGTTCATACCTAACTATTTTACTTTTTTGGGTGCTATTGTAAATAGGACTGTTTTCTTAATTTCCTGTTCAGATATTCCTTGTTAGTGTATAAAAATGTAATTGATTTTTGTGTGTTGCTTTTGTACCCTGCAACTTTACAGAATTTGTTTATTAGTTCTAACAGGCTTTTTTTTTTTCTTGGTAGAGTCTTTCAGGTTTTCTATATATAAGATAATGTCACCTTGCAAACAGAGATACAGTCATGTATTGCCTAATGACAGGAATACGTTCTGAGAAATGTGTTGTTAGGTGATTTCATCATTGTGCAAACATCATAGAGTGTGCTTACACAAACCTAGATGGTATATATAGCTTACCACACACCTAGGCTGTATAATATAGCCTATTGTACCTAGGCTACAAATCTGTACAGCATGTTACTGTACTGAATACTGTAGGCAATACAGTGGCAAATATTTGTATATCTAAACATATATAAAGATAGAAAAATACAACATAAAAGATAAAAAATGATACATCTGTATAGGGCACTTGCCATGAACAGAGCATGCAGCGCTGAAAGCTGCTCTGGGTGAGTCAGAGTGAGTGGTAAGTGGATGTGAAGGCCCAGGACATTACTGCACACTACTGTAGACCTGACAAACTCTGTTCACTTAGACAACACTAAACTTATAGAAAATTGTTTTTCTTCAAAAATAAATAACCTCAGCTTACTGTCACATTTTAATTTATAAACTTTTAAATTTTTAAAAATACTTTTTGACTCATTTTGTAATAACAGCTGAAACTCAAATACATTCTACTGCTGTACAAAAACATTTTTTCTTTATACCCTTATTCTATAAGCTTTTTTCTATTTAAAAACAATTTTTTTATGTTTAAAATTTTTTTGTTGAAAACGAATACACAAACACACACATTAACCTAGACCTACACAGGGTCAGGATTATCAAGATGTCAGTAAGTGATAGAAGTTCTTCAGCTCCATTATAATCCTATGGGATCACTATTGTATATGTCATCTGTCATGGGTAGAAATGTTATGCAGTACATGATTTTAAGTTCACTTCTTCCTTTCTGCTTTGTATGCCTTTTACTTCTTTTTCTTGTCTGGCTAGAACTTCAAGTATTATGTTGAACAGAAGTAGCAAAAGTGAACATCCTTGTCCTTTTCTTGCTCCTGATTTTACAGGAAAAGATTGCAGTTTTTCACCAGTGAGTATGATGTTAGCTGTGAACTTATCATATATGGCCTTTATTATGTTGAAGTAGGTATGGTTTAAATAATATTGGAGTCGTTTAAAATTTAAATATAATAACCATAAATCTATTTAGATCTGATATACTTTTTAATGGTAACAGAAGATATAATAATTAGATTTACAATCCTTTCTATTGCTTGTTTAAATTTCCTGCTTCTTGGATTCGATTCTTATTCTTCTTTTTTTTTTTTCTGTCGTTGTTGTTTTGAGACAGAGTCTGGCTCTGTTGCCCAGGCTGAAGTGCAGTGATGCAATCTCAGCTCACTGCAACCTCCGCCTCCCGGGTTCAAACGATTCTCCTGCCTCAGCCTCCCAAGTAGCTGGGACTACAGGCACATGCCACTATGCCCGGCTAATTTTTGTGTTTTTTAGCAGAGACAGGGTTTTGCCATATTGGCCAGGCTGGTCTCAAACTCCTGACCTTAAGTGATCCTCCCGCCTCGGCCTCCCAAAGTGCTAGGATTACAGGCATGAGCCACCGCATCTGGCCATGCATTCTTCTTTTTAAGACTTCATTGTTTTGAATCAGTTTCAGGCTCACAGAAAAATTGAGAGGAAGACACAGAGATTTCCCTTATATCTCCTGACCCCACACATGCATAGACCTCCCCATCATCAAAATCCTTCACCAGAATGGTTCCTTTGTTATAACCGATGAACTTACATTGACACATCATAATCACCCCAAATTTGTAAATTATGTTGAGGTTAAATCTTAGTGTTGTACATTCTATGGGTCTGGACAAATACATATTGGAAAAATAAATTCATCATTATAGCATCATACACAGTATTTTCACTGCCCTGAAAATCTTATGTGCTCCATTCTATTCGTCTCTCCCTTTCACCTCCCCAACTCCTGGTAACCACTGATTTTTTTTATTGTCTTCATGGTTTTCTCTCTTCCAGAATGTCATATTGTTAGAATAATACAGTATATAGGCTGGGCAAGATGGCTCATGCCTATAATCCCAGCATTCTGGGAGGCCGAGGCGGGTGGATCATGAGGTCAAGAGATCGAGACCATCCTGGCCAACATGGTGAAACCCCATCTCTACTAAAATACAAAAATTAGCTGGGCATGGTGGTGCATGCCTGTAATCCCAGCTACTCTGGAGGCTGAGGCAGGAGAATCGCTTGAACCCAGGAGGCTGAGGTTACAGTGAGCTGAGATTGCGCCACTGCACTCCAGCCTGGCAACAGAGCGAGACTCTGTCTGAAAAAAAAAAAAGAAAATGCATTCAGTACATCTAACCTACTGAAAAATATAGCTTAGCCTAGCCTACCTTCAACACGCTCAGAACACTTACACTATCCTACAGTTCGGTAAAATCATCTGACAACTCAGTATACTATAGAGTATTGGTTGTTTATCCTCTTGATTGTGTGGCAGATTGGGAGCTGTGGCTGGCTGCTGCTGACCAGCATTGCAAGAGAGTATTGTACTACATATCACTAGCCTGGGAAAAGATCAAAAATCAGAATTCAGATTATGGTTTTACTAAAGAGATATCAACTTTGCACCATTGTAAAGTCAAAAAACATCATAAGTCAAACCATTGTAAGCTGATGGCCATCTATACTTGCTTCCCATAAACCCACTGTTGCCTATATCCCATGACCAAAAGAAAAATAATGACAGTCAATGAAAAATTAGACTTCCTTTTTCTTTTTTTTTTTTTTTAATTTCAGTTGTTTTGGGGAACAGGTGGTTTTTGGTTACATGGATAAGTTGTTTAGTGGTGAACACTGTATCCAATGTATAGTCTTTTATCCCTCAAACCCTGCCATCCTTTCCCGTAGTGAGATTGCTGGGTCAAATGGTAGTTCTACTTTTCATTAAGGAATCTCCATACTGTTTTCTGTAGTGATTGTACTGGTTTTCATTCCCACCAGCAATGTAAAAGTGTTCCCTTTTCACCACGTCTACACCAATGTCTACTTTTTTAATTTTTAAATTATGGCCCTTCTTGCAAGAGCAAGGTGGTATCTCATTGTGGTTTTAATTTGCATTTCCCTGATAATTAGTGAAATGCAAGTGAAGAATATCTTGATTGCTTGCAAATTTTGGCAGTTACGAATAAAGCTGCTATAAATATTGTGTGCAGGTTTATGTGTGGACATAAGTTTTTAACTCCTTTGGGTAAATACCAAGAAGTGCATTTACTGGATTATGTAGTAAAAGTATGTTTAGTTTTGCAAGAAATTGCCAAACTGTTTTCCAAAGTGGTTGTACCATTTTACATTTCTACCAGCAATGAATGAGAGATCCTGTTTCTCCACATCATCAGCATTTGGTGTTGCCAGTGTTCTGGATTTTGGCCATTGTAAAAGATGTGCCTTGGTATCTCATTATTATTCTAATTTGCATTTCCCCTATGATATATGATTTGATCATGTTTTCATATGCTTATTTGCCATCTTTGTTGGCGAGGTATTTGTTTAAGTCTTTTGCTCATTTTTAAAATCAGGTTGTTCATTTTCTTATTGTTGAGTCTTAAGAGCTCTTCACGTATTTTGGATAACAATCCTTTATAAAATGTGTCTTTGCAAATATTTTCTTCAACTCTATGGCTTGTTCTCATTCTGTTTCACAGAGCAGAAGTTTGTAATTTTCATGAAGTCCAGCATATCAGTGATTTCTCTCATAGGTCATGCCTTTGGTGTTGTATCTAAAAAGTCATCACCATATTCATGTTAACCTAGGTTTTCTCCTGTGTTATATTCTAGAAGTTTTATATTTTTACATTTTACATTTAGGTCTATAATTTATATTGGGTTTACTTTTACGAAGAGTGTAAGGTCTATGTCTTAAGATTCATGTTTTTGTATGTGAATGTCCAGTTGCTCCAGTGCCATTTGTTCGAAGTCTATCTATTGTTTATTGTATTGCCTTTGCTCCTTTGTCAAAGATTAGTTGACTATATTTATCTAGGTCTAATTCTGAGCTCTCTTTTCTGTTATATTGATTTATTTGTCCATTCTATATCAATACCACAATGCCTTGATTACTGCAGCTTTATAGTAAGTTTGAAGTGGTGTGGTTTTGGTTGTTCAGCTTTGTTCTCCTTCAATATTTTGTTGGCTATTGTGTGTCTTTTGCATTTTTATATAAACTTTCTAGTTTTTCAATATCCACACAATAACTTTCTGGGATTTTCATGGGGAGTGTATTGGATCTACAGATCAAGTTGGAAAGAATTGATAACTTCATAATACTGAATTTTCCTATCCATTATCTTTGAGCATAAAATATCTCTCTATTATTTACTTCTTTGACTTTGTTCATCAGAGTTTTGTAGTTTTATCATATAGATATGGTATATTTTTTAAGATTTATGCCTAGCTATTTCATTTTTGGAAGTGCTAAAATAAATGCAATTATTTTTTAAATTTTAAATTCCATTTGCTTATTGCTGGAATATAGCAAAGTGATTGGCTTTTGTATATAAACCTTGTATCCTTCAAGCTTGCTATAATCACTTACTAGTTTTAAGAGGTTTTTTTGGACAATTCTTTTGGATTTTCCACATAGATGACATGATCATCTATGTGGAAAAGACAATTTTCTGCTTTTCTGCCAGTTGTCTTTTTCCTTTCTTTCCCAACTTATAGGTCTTTTATTTCATTTCCTTGTCTTATTGCATTAGCTGGTACTTCCAGTACAATGTTGAAAGCAAAGGTGAGAGGAGACATCTTTGCATATTTCTTGATCTTAGCAGGAAAGCTTTGAGTTTCTTATCATTAGTTGGTTGCAGTTTTTGTAGAAATTCTTTTTCAAGTTCAGGAGATTTCCCTCTATTTCTAGTTTATCAAAAGGTGTTTTTTTAAATCATGAATTGGTGTTGGATTTTGTCAAATGCTGTTTCCACATCTATTAATATGATTATGTGATTTTTCATATTTAGCCTGTTGATATGATGGATTACATTAAATAATTTTTGAAAGTTGAACCAGCCTGTATACCTGCAATAAATCTCACTTGGTCATGATGTATAACTCATCTTATATGTTGTTGAATTCAAATTGATATTTTATGAAGGATTTTTGCAAATATGTTCATGAGACATATTGGTCTATAGATTTTTGTTTTTCTTGTAATATCTTTGTCTGGTTTTGCCATTCGGATAATGCCTATCTCATAGAATGACTTAGACAGTATTCCCCCTCTATTTCTATCCTCTGAAAGAGATTATAGACAATTGGTATCATTCTTTCCTTAAATTTTTGGTAGAATTCACCAGTGAATCCATCTAGGCATGGTGCTTTCTGTTTTGGGAAGTTATTGATTTTGATTCTTTTTAAAATTTTTATATTTTCATTATATTTTCAAATTTAATAGTTGCATATATTTTTATAGTTTTAAAAGCTTGTTTATTATCTTTATGCACTTTTGATGAATAATTCACTCCTATGGCTTCAGTTAACAACTATTCAATACTCTCAAATATCAATCTGTTTCCAGATGTTTAGCCTACTGACTTTTGGTTGTTTTCAGTATCTAGTCTACAAAGAAAAGCTGCATTTAAAAATGGGAGTTATTAAACCAGAATGTGTATAACCATAATTCATCTAAAACTAATTTGGTTATAATAGAATAAAAAGGAAGGAAAGAGAATACAGCAAACGTAAGTATTGTTTGGTTGGTATGTATGTGAATATGTGTCTGTGTGTTTCTTATCATAAATTGTATTTACTTAATGTAATCTTTGAACCCAAAAAGCATTTAAAAATTATGCTTGTCAAAGGCATTTTTATAGTAACTCCATCCCTTTCTCCAATTATTTGTTCAAAAATGGAGTGAGTGATTCAATTCTGGCCAAAAATATTTTAAGAAAATTTCTCATTCTTGAAAGGGATGAGAGGGTCATCCTTCTGTCTCTGCTTAAAGAAGTCAAGGCACCTTATGCATTTTAATAGCTGTCTTGAAACAATGAGGAAACTCAACCTTTGGATAAAGACAAGAAGTGCTAAGACAGAGGTAAGTGGAGGTTTGTTCATACCAATCCTAAAACCCACTCGACCTTGGGATTCCTAGTAAGAAAACCAATAAAATCCTTATTTTGTAAGCCAATTGAGTGTCTGATATTTGTTACAGAAAGGATCCAGTTTGAAACTCTAGGTCATTGTGTAATTTAATGAGATAATGCATGTGGAACAGGCAGTACTATGATCACATAATAGGGGATTGAAAAGGGAAAATAAAAGAATCATGCAGTTGGTGGTTTGGCTTATGCATGATAAAGCCACCTCACGGAGTTTTTATCATGATATAATGAATGTGTACACTGATTTATCATGTAGTCTTTCTACATAGGGGAGAGCACGTGGCTTAGACCATCAGATCCAGTGTCCTTCTAATAGATGCTTTCTGAGCTGTCTGTGGGGATAAGAGACTTCATCTCCTGCTGAAGGAGTGATGTGCTGTGTTTTTCCTAAGAACACTATAGTATCCTGTAAACTTTGGAAAAAGTACCATACTTAATTCCATTAATATATTTAGTCTTCACATAATTATATGAAATTTAATTTTTTGGAGAGTAAAATCTCTCCAGTGCATTTTCTCTCTCTGGTGGATAAGGAAATCAGAATGTGTCATGGGCACGCTCTTCCTGAGCCTTCACCATCTGTGTGTTGTTGAACGTATTTTCAGAGGAGAAATTGGGACAAACTTAAATGGCGGTTCCCCAAAGTGAGTTTTTTCATCACAGGCAGTCTGACAACTCTATACCAGCACTACTAAATCTTCTAATTTTTTTCTAGAGCTAGCCAAGCTTCTAGCCTCTTAATAGGTACTTTCAAGTATACTAACAAGGCTGACATACCAAACAACAGCCTTTCGAATGCAGCAGAATCAATGACTTGGCTTTGCCCTGACTCCTGGAGGTTGACAAAAATGGACCCTGATTAATTATGTTTTCTACCACACGCATTTCTTGGAAACACTTCAGGCAGGGGTGTGTCAGATTTATAAGGGCTATTAAGAAGAGTGAATACACGTTTTCATCTGCATACATAATTTATGCTAGTGGAATACATTTTCCGTGTGTGTATAAAAACAAGCAGGTTGAATTGTGTTTGTGGAATGGATATGATCTGGGCATCACATATGTGGCATTTTGCTCTTTCTGCAATTTCAAGTTTGTAATCTAAGACACAGAATTACTTAACAATGACTATAAATGCATGCTACATTGCAAAGATAATTGCTTTTACATTTCATCTGTTATTTGCTAGCATAACCTTTTTTTATGTGTGAATTTCTTACCAAATGACTTCCAAATGAGTATTTTGGAATACAATTAACTACACAATTAACTATAGGCTCCCAATTTGGTACAGTCAGGAGATATTAGAATGTCTTCCACACTGGTGCTTCTCAAAGTCTGTAGAAGAAAGCAGAATTTCCCCCCCATTAATCACTGACCAATTATTTCGAAAAAAACATAACAAAAGTAAATTATTAGAAAAATGAAATTTAAAAGTATGAAACAAACCCTTTAAGAATTTTAGTTGAAATAGACATAAAATTATTCATTGTGTCGGATTCTATAAAAGTTCTAACACTCTCAATTTCTAAATTTATCACAGGGCACATTGGTGACATGTAGTTCACAGAGACACTCTGGCTCACAGACCCCACTTTGAGTGGCACTGCCCTAGATAACAGTTGGTAAAAGAACATGTGCACCTTTCAAGTTTCCATTTTGTTAGGAGATGCTTAGAAAGTTAATAAAAATGTACTCTGTCTTTGTCCAAACTGCACAGGTTTGTGGGATCTGATAATGTGTCCTAGACTCTATTTTGGTGATGGAGTTCTGCAAAATCCACCTGCAATTCCACTCTGGTCCTGCTGCAAGTCACCCCTTGCTTAAATCTCTTCTGTGGCTTCCCATTGCCCTCAGGATGACATCGAAACAATTAGCCATGACACAGTGGTCTTGCCCACCTTCCTATCTCTTCAACATCTTATCTGCCACTCTCCAAACAATCCCAGAAAACAAGATCATATTAGAAAAACTCAGAAGCCAATCTGAAGTGCCTCTTACCAGACAAAGATGGGAAAAGTTGAGCAACAATATAAATAATAAGTGCAATAGACTGAAACACACCAAATAGATTTAAATCCGTCTGTTCATAATAACACTTTAGAAAGGTATTGGGCCAGGCTAACCCAGTCAGTAGATCGTGAGACTCTTAAAAAGGTCTTGTTCATCTTTGGAGGCTGCTAGGGAACTAACTCATTATTATGAAAATGGGTGGGTCATGGAAAGATACAAGCATTCATCCTTTGTTATACAAACTTTGCCTCAGAACAAATACTTGATAAGAGAAAATTTCCTTTATAGAATTATTTTAACTAATAAAAGAAAGAATTTCAGCAGTTTGCCACCCCTAATGGAATAATGGCTGCATTTTAGTAACCACTTGGAGAATAAACGGAGATACAATTTTTCAAAATTTAAAGTGTTGAAAGAAAAAATAACCTAACCCATTAGCAAGAGGGCAGAGACAAGAGTGATTAAGCATCAAAACCAGTAAGTATTAAAAAGGACAAAACACGTCAATTCTGAAAACACACATGTAAGTATGAAAACTATCAGATGACAAAACTCTCTGTGCAGGCAAGAAAATAAATTTGACCTATATATATTTTAAAAGGTATATTAAAGCAAAATCATAGAATTAAAAGGAAAACAGTAGGCAAAGATATAGCAGGCAAGCACAAAAACGTTTGACAGGTGGCAGAGTCAAAGACACAAACACAACAAAGAGAAGACTGTTATACACCTCTACCGACAAAATAAAATGGTATTGAACTATCTAACATAAAGTACTAGGAATATAAATAGAAATTGATAAAGCCACAATAGTAGTGCGAGACATCACACCTTTATCAATTGGTGATGCATAAAAGATGAAAAAAAAAAAGAGAGAGATGTGCCTACTATGGTTTGTCTCATTAACATACACATAATAAGATAGCTTTTTTATATATGTAAAATGTCTCAACTGTTTTGTAATTTTTTCCTTTTAATTGTGGTAAAATACACATAACAAAAAATTGACCATCTTAACCATTTTTAAGTGTATAGTTCATACTGTTAAATACATTTACATTGTTGTGTAACCAATCTCCAGAACTCTTTCCATCTCGCAAAACTGAAACTTCACATCCATTAAACAACTCCCTATTCCTTCCTCTCCCAAGCAACCAGGAACCACCACTCCACTTTCTGTCTCTATGAATTTGACTACTCTAGGTACCTCACGTAAGTGAAATCATACAGTATTTGTCTTCTGTGGCTGGCTTATTGCACTTAGCATAGTGTACTCAAGGTATTTATGTTGTAGCCTGTGTCAGAATTTCCTTCCTTTTCATGACTGAGTAATATTCTATCATATGTCTATATTATATTTCTTTAGTCATCTCTGAACAGTTGGGCTGCGTCCACCTTTTGGATCCTGTGAACAATGCTGCTATGAATATGTGTATGCTTTGGAAAATTTTTAATTAAAAATCAGTATTACAGGAACAATTATGGGATGGGCATTGAACTGGACACTGCACGAGAAATCATGTCACCCTTTTAGTATCCCCCAGGAGACACATCTTCAATTGGTGGATGCAAAATTACAAATTGATGTGACTTTGCCAAGGTCCCAAGGAGATGAACAGCGAGCCAAGCTTGGGTTTGAACTCAGGTTTGTCTGCCTTCAAATTCTGAAGTCAAATAATCAGATAGCCAAGAAGAAGTTAGGAGAGATGTTTGTTTTTAACTTCAACATAAAAGGAACTTAGCGTTCACTTAATTAATTTCTATTTGCCGGTTGTAACCTTGCTTATGCTTACATTTTCATCTCTTTGTTTTGAGAAAAACAACCTCCCTCATCTTGTGAAGTTTGATTCTTCTTTGTAGCACTTCTCTGGCCTCCTTGCTCCTTGCTCTGCTTCAGATAAACAAGTAAAATTCACATTCCAGGTTACTTTTTGCCAATCACCCTCACTGAGAATTACTGATACAGAAGAAAGGGTCCAGGTCCCCATCCAAAAAATGGAAATAAAATACAATTGCTCTAAGAATTGAAAGACGTGATACATATAAATCACTTAATGTAATGCCTGAAACATTATAATGGGCTCAATGCTGCTCTAAGTCATCACTCTTAATGGCCCCCTTAGTTTCCACTGTATCATAATTGATGTAATCACTCTATTGATGGATAATAATTGCTATTTTTTATTATTATAAAAACAATACACTCTATATATCTGTATAGCACAATAGCATGCACAATATAATCTTATTTTTTAAATATCAGGCAGCATAATACATGTATACACAGGTATCTGGAAGAAGATAAACAAAATGGTGAGTCTTGTGTTTTCACCTTTAGACTTTTTTGTTTTGTTGTTCTTTGTCTTGTTTTGAGCAATAAAAATGTATTAATTTTAAAAACAGAAAAAAATTATTTTAGAAAAGAGAATGCTGTAATCCCATACAAGAGAAAGTCTACAAATTTCAGAAAGGCAGGTCTAAATTGAAAATCAGTTCTTCTTTGAGTGAATATGCTTGTAATTAGCTGCTTATTTGAGACGAAAATGGGATACACGCCCATGTTAAACATGATATCTATCTAAAAGGACTAATTTGAGAATGATTATCACACACCAAAGTCTGTAGTATTTTACCAAATCTAAGATGTCTTCAATTATAAGTTGTATCATTGTTTTATAGGCCATTAAGAAATAAGAAAAATTTCTAAATAAACCATGATGTGTCATAGATTCTGAAATGCATCCTGATTTCCAAGAATTCAGAATGTGAAAATATTTGCACCTTAGACTTGATAAAAGAGTGTCATTCACTTCCTGTCATTAATTTACTTACTTATTTATTCAGTATATAACTCCCTTATCCAGAAATATTCTTCCAATCCCCCAACATTCAAAGCACTGTTTAGAGTTGAATTTAAAGATAGTACATAAAATATTAACTCTCTGCTCTCAAAAAGGCTGAGGCATGAATCTATGTGGTAAACTACAACACAATATTTTCGTGCTAGATCTGAAGTAAATAAGAGATGTTGTGGGGCAGACAGGCCAGCACAATTGCTATTTCCCTGAGGATACTGGGGAGCCTTAGTGAAGACCATGTGTATCATCTTCCCTTGAAAAAGGAGCATCTTTGTCCAGACACACAGAGGCAGATATGCAAAGGTCCAATACATCCTCTACCGGGCCCTCTGAACCTAGCCCCGTCATTCCTTTGTTTTCTAAATGTGTGCCTCACATAGATAAGGTAGGAAAGATTACATCTCAGCCTTGGCTTGAAAAATGAGAGAAACAGGTTTTAAAAAGGCTTTTGAAGCCTTCAGGATTACAAGAAATTGTCTCAGATGCTGGGGTGAGCATCTGAAATTAGTGCAAAAGGTTAAAAAAGGAAAAGTGTATAGTTAAATTTGCCCTGGAAAAAAAATAGTAAGTCACCTTAAATTACCATAACTTAAGCACCTGAAGTTCAGAAACGTGATTTTTTTTTTTTTGAGATGGAGTCTAGCTCTGTTGCCCAGGCTGGAGTGCAGTGGCTCGATCTTGGCTCAATGCAACCTCCGTCTCCTGGGTTCAAGCAATTCTCCTGCCTCAGCCTCCCGAGTAGCTGGGGTTACAGGCGCCCATCACCACACCCAGCTAATTTTTGTATTTTTAGTAGAGACAGGGTTTCACTGTGTTGGCCAGGCTGGTCTCAAACTCTTGACCTCAAGATTCACCCGCCTCTGCCTCCCGAAGTGTTGGGATTACAAGCGTGAGCCACCGTGCCCAGCCAAAAACATGATTTTTTAATTTCATTGTTTTGTGTGTTTCACGTGATAGCTTTCTTTGCCTTTCGGGGATTAAGTAAAAGTTCTTAGGAAGACAAGTAAGAAAATAAAAGAATTCATTCTCTCTCACTCTCTCTCTCCAGACTCATAGTTGAATTTGCCTAAGTTAAATACCCAAATAATGTGATTCCACTTCAGTCACTTACAGAATTCAAAGCACGTAATCTCTGAACAGGATCAATAAAAATAAATACCGTGAACCAAAGGCAAATCAAAGGAAACCATAAAACTATAGTCATCAACCAAAGGAAGGAGCAAGGATGGATTCAAGACAGAAATCAAAGAACATGATAAAAATTTAAGCTAAATGTTTATATTTTAGATGATTATTTACACAGAAGAAATGAGCACTGTTCTTAAAATATCCAGATAACATAATGCTAGATACAGTTAAAAATGAATGTTCCTCCATCCCCTTCTGTTTCTCTTCCACAGATACAAGCACTGTTAACAATTTGGTCTATATTCTTTTGGATTTTCTGCTCATACATATGAGAATATATTATACATATCAATATTTAAATGTGTTAATATGCTTATCCCTGTTGTGTTTCCTTTTATGTGACTTCCTCCTTTTCTCCTGTGGTGGTTTGGGATTGTGGCACAAAGAAGAAAGAGGAATAAATATGCAGTTTATGAAATAGGATTCAGAATAGGATTTTTGAGTCTTTAGCAATATAAAGGTTTTTAAAAGCCTGGGTTTGTCATGAGATATAATTTTCTAAAATTTAAAATTTGTACATTTTATTAACCTATTGGTCTGATTTTATAATTTTAACGATACCCACTAGAACGCAGAACAGGCAAGAAGAAGAAATACAGTCCTCTTCCTTTTTACTTCCGAGTAGAAAGCGGTAGGGTAAAAAGATGAGATTCTTGCCCATGTCTTCCCTGAGTCATTTTTCTGGGAAAGGAAAATGAGGGATGGGTCAAACGTTCTTCCCATACAATGAGAGTATCTAAGACAAACGAGACTACAGTCTCATTTCCATAGGACGTACTCCTTTAAGTGTATCACTTGGCTTGGAGTCACATTCAGAATTCCATGGGAGCATTAACCAGCACTGGAGCTTTGAGCAAAGCCTGCACCTGGTGTCTGGTGCGGCACATAGCTTCCATGTGCACTAGAGGCTTCTGCAACAAGGACAAAGGAGCTGCAGCATTAGGGAATTTAGTGAAAAAGATGCAAATGACCGGCCGGGCGCGGTGGCTCACGCCTATAATCCCAGCACTTTGGGAGGCCGAGGCAGGCGGATCACGAGGTCAGGAGATCGAGACCATCCTGGCTAACACGGTGAAACCCCGTCTCTAGTAAAAATAGAAAAAAAATTAGCCAGGCGTGGTGGCGGGCGCCTGTATTCCCAGCTTCTCGGGAGGCTGAGGCAGGAGAATGGCGTGAACCGGGGAGGCGGAGCTTGCAGTGAGCCGAGATCTCGTCACTGCACTCCAGCCTGGGGACAGAGCGAGAGTCCGTCTCAAAAAAAAAAAAAAAAGATGCGAATGACCAGTGTCAGTGTACACAGCTCAAAATTAAGGTCCAATATTATGTACTGCCTTCACACCTGGGGAAAACTGGGAGAGCCTTAAGTGGCCTCACCACAAGTTCTCCTCCCCATTTTGCTCCCATAGATAAGGTCACCTAGCCAAACAACCCTCCTTTTCAGGAGGACCAGGCGCAGTTCCTACTTATACCTGAGAGGCAGGTTTTGGTTCCCTGACAGCCTGCGGAATTTTCAACAAAAAAATCACATCCTCCGTCGGGAAGCAGACAGCACCAGGCTCCTGATACTACAAAGCCTACCTCCTGCAGCCCCTGCCTCCTGCAGCCCCTGCTTGTTCACCCTCTTCCTAAGCCGAACACCTACGTGGCCCTGTGTGGCCTGTGGCCCTTTCCCCCAGCCCCCTGTGCTGCAAGTATGGGTGATTAGTAAATCACTGTCAACCTCATCTGTCTGGTGTTGGTGTTCAGTCATCCCCATAACCTGAGGCAACGGTGTAAATATCAGGTGTTAAAAACCACTGTGCCCCATCTTTAGCAGTGAAGGCTGGTACGTGCCTGACCTCAGCAATTTTTGTTGTTCTTTTAAAAAGATAAATCTATCAATCTAACGCAACTCCAGTCATACTCCCAGGTATTTTTGAGTGGGAAGGAGCAGGGAGCAGGATGAGGGAGAATATAGGGAGGTTGGATACAAAGTTAAAGAAAAAAAGAAATTACTAATTTTCACTTCTTTTAAAATAATTTTTTTAAACGTATAGAAATTTTCAAATAAATGAATTGGGAAAGCTATTACAAGCAAGTATAAATCAAAAATAAAATACAGCAAAATAAAGGATAAGGCCAACAATACACTATCAGGCAAAAAACAATTCAAGAAAGGGAACTGAATGGGACAAAGAAGATGATTTTAATTCTCTAAGAGATAGACTTGAAAATAAAAATATGGTATTTATGAACCTTTAAATTAAATACAATCATTTTCAAGCCCTCCCTCCTTGAGATTGTTCTAGAATTAACCTGATTAGAGTTGTGGTGTTTCCCAAATTCCAATTATATGGTCACAGGCAATCCCTCAGACTTGATCCCTCAGATACCTAATTATAATTGGTATGTGTGGCTTTTACTAGCTTATATCCAAGTGTTGGAGAAGACCCTTATTTTCTCCTCCATTTACTGACAACAAGTGTGGAAAAAAAAAAGTATATTGGTTTTTTATTTTTTAGAATGAGATTATCCTAGGTGGCATCCATCCATCCATCCATCCATTCATCCATCCATGCATCCATCCTTAAATAGTGTGAACCCAAACTTCATGGCTTCCAGAGTTTTTTTTCTGAATAGAAAGAAAGAAAATAATGAGGAAGAATTGTCTAGTCTCAAACTCACTTTACCAGTTATGAGGTTACACTGTTAGGTCAGGACACTGCAGAGATGAATCAGAGGGAGTCAAAGGGAGAAGGGAATAAAGAAATATCTTAGATTCATTGGGGGACAGGCGAGGTACAGGTAGCTGCATCGTCCATGTGTAGGACACATATTGTCTTCAGTAATCACCACAAACATACTCCTCTTTTGCATTAGTGAAACATGTTCACACGTTTGTTATTGCTGATGTATTTAACAACAGTGAGAGAAATTGCTACAGGAAATATAACCCCGAAAAGGAATTAAAAAAAAAAAAGATTTATCTAGGTTAGATGGTGATTTAGTTTTCAGCAGAGAAAATCCAGAACAGTGGAAGGATCATGCTGGTCTTTTCATCTATGTTCTCCCTTGTGTTGATTCAAGCATCTCTAAGAGTTATTTCAAGAACCATTTTCACACATTCACTGATTTTTGTTTCTTTTTTTAAGCCTTCTGGAAGCAAAACCCAAGCTGTCTATTGCAGCCATGGAGATAAACAGAGATCTGAAAGCTATCATTTTGAAGTTTTCTTCTCTTTTAACTATTCTTAACAGGATAAAGCTACCCTAACTACATGATAGAATCACCTGGGGAGCTTTTCAAAAATCTCAGATTCTCAGGACACATCCAGGGCCAATTAAATCAGAATCTTGTGAGGTATGCACCAGGCATGGTAGAAGTCGGTGACTTCTGGCAGCAATATTGTCTTGGGACCCAGATTTACGGATTTTTAGGTCATCATTATAAGCCCTTATGTTAGAATAGCTTTCACATCTTTTACAAATGTTACCCACTTAATCTTCACCACAAGCCGTGTGATGGGTCTTATTCTCCATGTTTTATAAATGAGGACATTAGGGTTCAAAGGGGCTTGCAAGTGGCAGACACCAGTGTATAATCCATTGACTTGAATCCTAAGAAAAGTTGGATATTCCAAAACTAGATTGTTCACCGGCTTCCCCAGGGACTTAAGCTCTCATTACAGAATTCCTACAGAAGAGAAGATCTGGGTACATACTACCAAAGATTGAAGAACAGGGACAAAGGTACCCGTAACACCCATATTATTTCTCTTTTTATGGCAGTCAGGTGGCTTGTAGTGAGTATTGAATGATTAGCATGATGAAACTGCTTCATCAACTCATATGATCTAGAATTTGGGAGAAAACGGGCAAGTTCCCAAGTAATCCCATGCTCAGATACAGTCTCAGCAACATGTACCATGACCTTTTATGATGAAGCAATATGAACATGGTATTGTTTGTGCCAGTTTTTTAAGGAGTCATACAACATTGTCAGTGTTATTAAGGTTATGAATTGGGAATTACCTGGATAGGACATCCACCACCTCATTCACTGTCTGCATGGATTCAATTAATATGATTGGTCAGACAGGAGGAATTTTTCTGCATAACTAGGTGCTTAGTTGCAGGATACAGGAAGGTTCCCACATAAAGGAGGATCATTCATTGGGCCAGAATATTGAGATTGCTACCAACCAATAACATTGATGACTCTTAAAACCATATTAAGACATAAATGGAATGGTGAACTGAGAACCTCTGAAAATCCTTTCCATAAAGTCGAGGAGAACATTGGCAAAAATAGCCAAAACGACTTTTTCAAAACTCTATAAATTAACCAAAAGCTTGCAACAAGGTGATTGTTTATTCAGGAAAAAAAAAGTGGCAAGAAGAATGGGTGTTGTGACATTTTAACTTGCCTTATTTCCATTACCTTCTCAACTCCATGGTACCCTTAAAAATCAACAGCCCACAATACAATGCCATCAAAGGTGCCAGACAGGGTTGGAGCTCTTTCAAAGCCTCATTCTCAGAGAATTGTCACTGTTTGACTTGTTTGACTTGTCACTGTTTCACTTGTCTGGTAGTTCCCTAGAAAACCATACACACAAGGCTCGTCTTTAATTGAATAGACTTGGAGATTACCCAGTGTGAACAGGCTTTTGCCCAGGGGCATTTGTCAAAAAGAAAACAAAAATCAGCAGCGATTGTTCAGCATTACTGTGGCAATAACAATTGGTCCAAACAAGTTGACCAAAAACTTTGAAAGAAAAACCTGGGGAGTTAGATGTTTTTCAGAGGCTTTGAAAAATTCTGAAGTATTCGTAGGAATCTAGAAGGTCACACACATGTGTAGGGAAAAATCTAAGAAGGCCTTAAGCTCTCACACCTGGCTGACCATGAGGCTCTGCATAAGTAGGGACAGAAATGCTAAGACAGAGTGATAAAGGAAATGGATGTATGTTAAAGGCATGTCCTGACATGTACACAGAGTCCTTGGCAAAGACAAGGAGACTTTTTGGTTCCAGTATTTTAGTGAAATCTCTGTCCAGTCATTACCTGGTCACTAAATTAAACCAACCAGAAACTTCAGGGGTCATACACGGCAAAGAATACGTATGGCATAGAATTAGTTCAGGTAAGTCACTAAGAACAAAAGCAGCAACAAAAACAACAATAATAAAGAGCAATGACAACAAACCCTAAAGAGAGGGAGAATCTATTTTCCAGGGTAGCCACTTTTATATTATTGAAAATTTCCAGTTTCAACAACAAAAAATGATGAGACAGGCAAAGAAACAAGAAAGTACGAGCCACACATAGAAGAAAAACAGTCAATACAAATTGTTCCTGAGGAAGCCAAGATGTTGGACTTACTAAACAAAGACTTTAAATCAATTGTTTTAAATATGTTCAAAAACTAGAGGACACCAAATGTATGATCAACAAAAGAAAAAAATTGTTAAGTTAGACTCTACTAAAACTAAAAACTTTTGCTCTGTTACACTGACACTGTTAGAAGAATAAAAAGACAAGCCATAGACTGGAAAAGTAATTGAAAAATATATATCTGATATGTAATTGGTATCCAAAATATGCAAAAGCTCTCAAAACAATAAGATAGTAACTATCTAATTTAAAAATAGGCAATGAGGTTTTAATTTAAAACTTCATTGAAGAAGATATACATGTGACAAATAGGCATATGAAAAGATGTTCAACATCACATGTCATTAGAGAATTATAAATTAAAACAACAATGAATTATCACTACACACCTATCAGAATGGCCAAAGTCCAGAACACTGTCAACACCAAATACCGATGAGGGTGTGGAGCAATAGGAACTTGGATTCATTGCTAGTGGGAATGCAAAATGACACAGCCACTTTGGAAGACAGATTGGCAGTTCCTCACAAAACTAAACATACTCTTGCCATATAATCCAGAAATTGTGTTCTTTTGTATTGACCCAAAGAAGTTGAAATTTTATATTCACACAGAACTTGCACACAAATGTTTACAGCAGCTGTATTCATAACTTACAAAACTTGGAAGCAACCAAGAATAGGTGAATGGATTTAAAAAACACAAAACTGTGGCATATTCATACAATGAAATATTATTCAGTAACAAAAACAAATGAGCTATCAATCTATGAGAACTCATGAAGGAATCTTAAATATATATTGCTAAGCGAAGGAAGCCATGCTGTAAACACTACACACTGTATGATTCCAACTATATGACATTCTGGAAAAGGCAAAGCTATGGAGTCTTTTAAAAGATCAATTGTTGTCAGAAGTTTGGGGAAAGGGAGAAATGAATCAGTGCAGCAGAGGGGAATTTTCAGACAGTGAAACTATTCTGCAGGAGACTATAATTGTGAATACATGTCCAACAAAAAGAGTAAACCCTAATGCAAACCATGAACTTTTGTTATTAATAATGTATCAATATTACTTCATCAATTGTAACAAATGTACCACACTAATACAAGACACTAATAATAGGTAAAGCTGGGGAAGGATGTGAAGTTATATATATGAACTATACGTACTTTCCACTCAACTTTTCTCTAAACCTAAAAACTATGCAAAATAATAAAGACTATGAATTAAAACAACCAGAAAAAAAATTAGAGAAAACTGTGTCTAAAGAAATGAAGGAAACGATGAGAATAATGTCTCACCAACTACATAATATCAACAAAGAAATGAAATGATTTTTAAAAAACCAAATATAAATTCTGAAGTTGAAAAGTACAATAACTGAAATGAAAAAATTTCTATGGGTGCTCAACATTGTATTTGAGTAAGCAGAAGAAAGAATTAGCAAACTTGAAGATAGGTCAATTAAGATTAGCCAATCTAAGAGAAAGAAAATGGAAAAAAAAAAAAAAAACCCAGAGCCTCAGAGATCTATGGGACATCATTAATTGTGCCAACATATGCATAATGGAATTCTAGAAGGAGAGGAGAATGAGAAATGGGCAGAAAGAATATTTTTTAAAAAAAAGAATGGCCAAAAATTAACAAATTTAATTTAAAAAAAATTTATTTAGACACGAAAGGAGCTCAACACACTCCAACAGGATACACTGTAAGTGATCCACACCTATGTACATCATAGTCAAACTGTCAAAAATCAAAGATGAAGGGATTTTTGAAAGCAGAGAGAAGCTACTCATCATGCATAAATTATTCTCAATATGATTAACAGCCAGTTTTTCATTAGCAATCAAGGAGGCTAGAAAGCAGTAAGATGATATATTTAAAGTGCTGAAAGGAAAAAACCCCAATTTTTATATCCAGCAAAACTAATCTTTAAAAGTTTACAGAAATTAAGAAATTCCCAGATAAAAGTTGACGCAACTGGTCATTAGCAAACCGTCTCTATCAGAAAAACTACAGGAGGCTCTTCTGGACAAAATAAAAGGACACTACTGAGCAGTAACTTAAAAATTATAACGGAATACTATGAAGCAATAAATAGCATCAGTAGAGGTAACTACATAGGTAAATATAATATATATACTGCACAAATATATTTTTGGTTGTAACACTTCTTTTTTTTCTCCGTAAGTGATAACTGCATAAATAGATAATAAATTTGTGTTGATGCGCATACAATATATTAAAATGTAATTTTATCGCAATAATAGCATAAGAGTGGGAAAGAATAGAGCTGTATAGGAGCAAAGTTGTATAGACTATTAAAATTCAGTTGGTATTAATCTAAACTAGATTATTACAAGTTTAGATATTAATTATAATTCCCCAGGGCAACTACCAAAAAAAATTCAAAAGAATATATAGGCAGGGCGCGGTGGCTCACGCCTGTAATCCCAGCACTTTGGGAGGCCGAGGTGGGCGGATCACAAGGTCAGGAGATCGAGACCACGGTGAAACCCCATCTCTACTAAAAATACAAAAAATTAGCCGGGCGCAGTGGCGGGCGCCTGTAGTCCCAGCTACTCGGGAGGCTGAGGCAGGAGAATGGCGTGAACCCGGGAGGCGGAGCTTGCAGTGAGCCGAGATTGCACCACTGCCCTCCAGCCTGGGCGACAGACCGAGACTCCGTCTCAAAAAAAAAAAAAAAAAAAGAATATATAGTGAAAAAAAACAAGTGAACTAAAATGGGACACTAGAAAACCTCTACTCAACACAAAAGAAGGCAGTAATAAAAGAACAGAGGCACAACAAAAGCAACAACAAAGAGAAAAAACTCAGAAGAAATATAGAAAACAGAAAGATGGAAGACGTAAATCATACCTCATCAGTAATTAAATTACATGTAAATGAATTAAATACTTCACTAGCAGGAGAAAGGAAATGAGAAACATTACAATGGATATAAATGAAATAAAAAATAGAAAAACAATAGAGAAAATCAATAAAACCAAAAGTGGCTTTTTGAAAAGATTGGGAAAACTGACTATCCTATAGCTACACTGAGCAACAATAAAAGAAAGAAGACTCAAAATACTAAAGTCAGGAAAAAAAAGTGGACATTACTACATATCTTACAGAAACAAAAAGGATTATAAGAAAATACTACGACCAATTATATAACAACAAATTAGATCATTGAGAAGAAACTGACACATTTCCAGAAAGATAAAACTTCCAATACTGACTCAAGAATAAATAGAAAATGTTAATAAACCTATTACAGGCAAAGAGTTTGAATTAGTAGTATTAAAAATTCCCACAAAGTGCCATGACAGGGATATTGCTTAAACAAAAAAAGAAAAAGAAAAAAGAAAACCCCCATAAAGAAAAGACGAGATGCTTGTTCAGTGATTGCTAACAAAAGTTAAAGAAGAATTAACATCAATCCTTCTCAAACTCTTCCAAAAAATAGAAGAAAAAGAAACACTTCTTATTTTCTAAGGCCAGTATTACTCTAGACAGGTATCACAAGAGAAAATTATAGAACAATACCCCTATGTATACCAATGCAAAAATCTTCTACAACAAAATACTTTCAGATTGAATCTAGCAACATATGAAAGGGCTTATCCAAATGCGATTTATCCCATTTTTATGGATTCAAAGACAATATTGTTAAGATGGTAAAACTCCACAAATTGATCTACAGATCCGATGCAATTTCTATCAGGATGCCAGCTGCCTTTTTTTCCCCCCAAATTGACAAGCTTAATATAAAACTCATATAAAAATTCAAGGGACCCAGAAGAGCCAAAACAATCTTAAAAGAACAAATTTGTAAAACTCATACTTCCATATTTCAAAACTTACTACAATAAAGGTACAATAAACGCCACTGGCTTTAAAATAAATATATGGATCAGTGGAATAGAATTGAGAATACAAAAATATACCCTAACATTTATGGTAGATCAATTTTTGACAAAACTACCAAGACAATCCAGTGGAGAAAATTTCAATATTTGTAAATCATATATAAAGGACTAATATTTAGAATATATAAAGAACCCTTACAACCCAACAACAGAAAGACAAGCAACCCATTTAAAAAGTAGACAAAGGATTTAAGCAAACATTTTTCATAAGAAGATATACAAATGGCCAACAAGCACCTGAAATATGCTCAACATCACTAATCATTAGGAATAAGAAAAGTCAAAAACAACCTTCAGATACCACTTCACACCTACCAGCATGACTATAATAAAAAAGATGGATAATAACAGATGTTGGCAAGAATGTGGAGAAATTGGAACCATAACACATTGCTGGTGGGAATGTAAAATGGTGCTGTCATTTTGAAAAATAGTTTGACATTTTTTCAAATGTTAAACATACAGTTTAAATCATGTTGAGTAAAAAAAGACAAACACAACAATTCCATTTACATGAAGTTTAAAAGGCAAAGCTATAGTGCAGAGATACATAGTTAGGTGGTAAAACTATAACAAACTTTTTTTAAAAAATGATTATCATTAAAGCCAAGATAACAATTACTTTAGGGGTTAAGAAGAGGCTTTTGGCTTGAATCAAGCATATGAAGGGAACTAATGTAATGGTAATGCTATATTTTTTGGTGTGGGTGATCGTAATCTGGCTGTTAATTTTATCATAATTCAATAAGCTTGCACAATTACGTAGTGTGCACTTTTCTACTAAGTGCTATATTTCATAATAAACATTTTAATGTGCAAGTGAAAAATCTATGAATAAAATATACTATAAGCTACTTAATCATTCCCATACTGTTGACATTTTGATTGCTTTCAATTTTTTATTATTCTTAACAACATAGCAATTAACGTTTTTGTGCAAAATTCTCCATATTTTTTATTATTAACTTGAGATGAATTTCCTTATGTGGGAATATAAAGGCAAAGGATTCAAATAATTGCAACTACAAATGCTCAAACATAGTTTTTCTTTCTTATGCTACATGTGGTTTATTTCAACCCAATGCTCAGTATTCCAAGACCTTTCTGAATTCTGATTCTGTCCTGTTACTATCTCCTATCCTTTCAAGGTGTTCCCAACTTCCTCTTAGCAGGCTCATCAATCCCTTACTGCAAGCCCAGGCTTGGAAAGTGAGCTTGCTTCTGCTCCTACATAGTTACCTGTATCAATGTTCAGGACCACGTTGAGAGCCCTTCTGATAAGGAAGGGACTCCTGTGCCTGAGATTTGTGGCCTGTGCCTTCCAGACAGCAATGCATTCTGAAAACTCTTACAATGCAATGCCACGGCCACTGTCAAATAACAACGTTCAAAAAGTTAAAAACATGACATGGCTAAATACAGACTGAGCATATGTCAAGTATTTTATTCAACTCATTAATTAATAAGGGACCGGTAGGATGGTAAAACTGATTCAAAGAACAGTTCAAGGAATGAAGATTGATGGATGTACTAGTCTGTTTTCACACTGCTACAAAGAACTGCCCAAGACTGGGTAATTTATAAAGAAAGAGGTTTAATTGACTCACAGTTCAGCATGGCTGGGGAGGCCTCATGAAACTTGCAATCATGGTGGAAGGCAAAGGGGAAACAACGCACCTTCTTCACCAGGCGGCCAGAAGGACAATGAATGCGAGAGAAACTACCAAACACTTATAATAACATCAGATCTCCCGAGAACTCACTTGTTACGAGAACAGCATGGAGGAAACCACGCCCATGATTCAATTACCTCCACCTGGTCTCTCCCTTGACTTGCAAGGATTATGGGGATTACAATTCAAGATGAGATTCAGGTGGGGATACAGCCAAACCGTATCAACAGAGTTAGTTCAAAAATGCTGAAATGAATTTGCTAACAGATATAAAACTATATAGTGTCTCACAGGGTGATAAAATAATAACAGAATAAATCTTTTTACCAGGCAGAAATCTACAAATTAACATGTAATTTCACAGTGTGTGGGTTTTAATCAAGTGGAAATAATCAGTCAAACTCAGGTGTACTCTGCTACTAGTGAAATAATCCTTAGGGAAAGGATTGTAAAACAATGCCCCCACATGACATTGAACATCAAAAGGACATGCATTCATACTTTGGCTTTATTTCCAAGTGTTGGATAACTTTTTCCAAGACCACTTTTTTTTCAGCGGTCTTGAAAAATCACTGGGTCTGTCTTTTGCTGTTTTGAAAATCCTGAAAAACTGGAGTAGGTAGTAAAATTCAATGCAATTTTACTATTTAAAATTCAAGTCACTACATAGAACATGTATTATTTTTTTCTTCCCAAGCACAATTCAATTCTTTCATTATCTGAAAGCTCACAAGAAGTCAATTGTTTTGCTTTCTGAAGCCACTGATGTTTAACAAGGTATAAGAAACTTCCTATCTTGAAGTGTTCACGGATAGAACATATGCCCAAGAGTCTCCTAAAATCTCATTCAGATAATTGCTTTAGGTTCACATGTGCATTTTTGTTAAAAAGAGAACAAAGTTCTATGATCAGAGGGTTAAGAAACACTGCCAAGTGGGGCTCCTGCAGCTAGTACTTCCATGGAGTTAGTCGCCACATTGCAGGGTGCCTTTACATTTTCCTCACACGTGTTCTATTGCCTTCTTCAGAATCACTGGGTATAAACTCTGCTTCTAGTCACATCCCTGCTATCCACCAGCCTGGAAGCATCTGCATCCTTCTTATGACAAAAGGTACCCATATCACTCCATCGTACCAATACACACACACACACACACACACACACACACACACACACACACACACACACACACACAGTGTAACACTGCCAAAAAGGTAAAGGCACAAAAGGCTGCCAAATCCCTGGCTGTTATACTTAGCAAATACAAAAACCAAAAAGCCCTGCTGTTATTGAAGTTCTGCTCATTTGTTAACATAATTCCTTTTGCTCTAAATTTTATTTGCAGTCTGTCTTTATTAAGAATTCAAACACACCCTAATGTATCATTTACATTATGTGAATATGTGTTTAGCATAAGGCTATTCCAAGGTACCAAGAGTAATTGATGCTAAAATTATATTTCCTGTGTAATCTGTAAAATAAAAGTTCAAAACCCATATGAAGGCAGGAACAATCTGTCAGCTTGTTGCAGGTGCAATAAGCCATGTTGTCATTTGGTCAGCCTAAAACAAATGAGTCGAGCAATGCCATTATAGGCCATTTTCAACTCACAAATTTCATTCCAATTAAAGACTAGGGTTTCTCGTTGCAGAATGGATTCTGTCTATAATAAGCTTTATATTTAAATACACCCCAAGATACTATTTTTGCTAGGATTTTTTTCTTATTTGCATAAAAGGCCTGACAGGCAGCAGAAAGATAGGGGATGGGAAAGATAAAGGGGACATAAACGAAGATTCTAATCTCTTTCCAATAATGGATAAATAATATCTTAGAGAATGGCAATGTAATAATAGATCCCCTTTGCTGAACACTAAGTGTGGGGCAAACGTTATACTATAACCTTGACAGATATTTGTTCATTCATTTATTTAATAGCTGTTGAGTGCCTACTATGTGTCAAGAACTGCCTTATGTGTCCTAGAACATAAAATATACAGTTTATACCCTCACAGTGTTTATATGCTAAAGAGAAAAGAGCCCATAAACACAGAAATAAATACAACTACTGCACACACACACACACACACACACACACACTTATATAATTTTTTTTTTTTTTTTGAGACTGAGTCTCACTCTGTCGCCCAGGCTGGAGTGCAGTGGCGCGATCTCCGCTCACCGCAAACTCCACCCCCTACATTCACGCCATTCTCCTGCCTCAGCCTCCTGAGTAGCTGGGACTACAGGCGCCCGCCACCACACCTGGCTAATTTTTTTGTATTTTTAGTAGAGACGGGGTTTCACCGTGTTAGCCAGGATGGTCTCGATCTCCTGACCTCGTGATCCACCCGCCTCGGCCTCCCAAAGTGCTGGGATTACGGCCACACACGTATATAATTTTAACATGAAACATGCTTCACAGAGGTGATTGAATTGTGCTGGAGAAGGACTGATTTGGCCAGATGGTCAAAGCCTCTCTTGGAGGTCTCATGAGAATATCTGGAAAAGCTTTCTGGGTAAAGAAACAGCAAATGTCAAAGTGTTGAGACTGAATAGCGTTTGGCACGTTTGAAAGATCCAGAAAGAAGACCAGTGGTCATGGGGATAAGGAGAAAAATGAGGAGAGATTAAAAGGCCATTTGAAAGTTTAAGTAAAAGAATAATGTTCATTTTTCAAAGCTCACTCTGGTTGCTCTGTGAGGGCTACATGGTGAAGGAATGGAGTGGAAGCAAAGAGGCTGAGAGGCTGGTTAGGAGGCTGTTGGGTTGGTGTGGATGGAAGATGATGGTGGTTGTGACCGGGCTTATCAGCGAGCATAATGAGGATCGGCAGAATTCTGGTTATATCTTTTATTTTTGAGATGGAACGATTAGGATTTGATGATGAATTAAATATCGGGTCTGAGGTCAAGGGAGGAACCAGAGATAAATACTATGGCAAAATAGAAGAACCCCTGCCCTCCCTACTCCTTTTCTCATAACGGAAAAATTGACACAAGATATTGGAAATTCACTGAGTGTGGTGACTCATGACTGTAATCTCAGCTACTTGGGAGGCTGAGGTGGGAGGATCAATTGAGGCCATGAGTTTGAGATCAGCCTGAGCAATACAGCGAGACCTTATCACTAAAAAGAAAAAGAAAATAGGCATCAGAAATTCACCATAGCAGCCAAATAAATGTCCTACTCCAGTGCAATGCAAAACATGTCCAATTTAACGAAAATCAATAATGAACTTTTCTATAAGAAAACCATCTAGCCAATTGACAAATATTTTTGAATATATATATATATACACACACACACACATATACATATATATATATATAAAGATTATTAAGGATAGTTAAAGGATTCCCCTCAGATCCCAACAGTGGAATATAAATGAATCAATATAATCAAAAGGAAATTTGAAATTTTATTTTTGGTAGCTTTCATAATATACTTTTTCTTCACCAATTCTATGTCTTGGAAAATATTGTAAGGAAATAACCAAATATGGAATTAGACTTATGTTCAAAAACATTAACTACAATGATAATGAAGGGAAATTAGAAAATATCCAATGATAGAAAATGACTAAATATATTACAGTACAGCCATTTATGCTGACATTAAAATCATATTTTGGAATCTTTTTTGTCACTATAAAGTCATCATGATGTAAATAAAATGGAGTTCAAAAGCATGATAAAAAATGCTACACGGATAATGGATAAACATGTATGAATGCAAATAACAGAAAGTAGAAAGCTAAAAGGTTAATAATGGTTTTCTCAGAGAGGTCAGATGATAGATTATTATTTCCAAAATCTCAACAATGAACATGTATTACTTATATAATCAATAAAATTATACAACTTTTGCAAGCCCTAAGAAGTCCATAGAACTTTCTGGGATCCAATATGTGCCCGTTTGTGTCAAGATATGACAGTTGCAACCAGACCTGGAAATTTTTATGGACTCCCGAAGATAATTCTGCTTGTTGCCTGATTTTACCTCTCTGAACTTAGTGATGTTGGCAGGGTTCCTGTGGGAGTCGCTTAAAGTCATTTTGGGTTTGGATTTTTTTCTTATTTGCCTTACCTTATAGATTATCTTAGTTCAGGCTGCTATAACAAATTGCCATAGACTGGGTTGCTTAAACAACAAACGTTATTTCTTACAGTTCTAGAGGCTGAGGAGTCCAAGATCAAGGTGCTGGCAGATCTGGTGTCTGGTGAGCATCCTCTTCCTGATTTGCAGATGATGCCATCTCATTGGATTCTCATATGGTGGAAAGAGGGCAAGAGAGACAGCCCTCTTGGATCCCTTTTCTAAGAGCACTAATCCCACTCATGGGGGCTCTGCCCTTGTGACCTAATTATCTCCTAAAGCCCCGCCTACAAATAACTTCACGTCGGAAGTTAGGATTTCAACATATGAATTTGGGGAAGCATAGATATTCAGTCCTCAAAACATATTGCTTGGCCTTTCCCTTCATCTGGTCCTGGCTGCACAAAATTGTGCTGGAATTTCTTGACATTGGAGGCATGTTTTCTTCTGCTGGTAAAATACTTCCTCCTTGCAATGCTCCTTTCATGATTTAAGTGGTAATGTGTGAAAGGTGGAGTCAATTCGCTGTGTACAGATCATTTCGCACACAGGCTTTTAGTGGCCTAGCCTCTCTGGCTCCCACTTTGCCAGATTTTCTCACATCCCAGCAGGAAAAAGACAGAAGAGGAGCCTTCTAGGTCACAGAGACTGAAGAACAGCAGAGCATCATTTCAGGGAGATCGAACACACTTGTTTTTACCATTCTCTCTTCTGTTATCTCACCAAACCAAGGCACCCTTTTCTCAAAATGTGGGAAAAGAATGAAACCAAATATGCACTAACAAACTTCTGTGAGCTGATCGTATTTAGCCAAGTACAAAAGCACATGTACAGATGATTAATTGGTGCCCAAACTCAAAATGGAGACCAAATTTTCAACCCATTCTGGGTGCAAAGTCTGACTTAAAGATTCGTGCATATGAGATCAGCAAGTTTTTTCCAAAAATAATCATGTCCACAGATTCCTATCATCATTGTATTGATTCTCAAATGTTATTTAATTTTATTTTATTAAAGTCCTTAATGAAAAACTTTTCTTGCACAATCATTATATCTCTTATGGCTCTTGGGTGGCTTTGAAGGAAAAATAATACTATGAAAAGATGGTTGCTGAAGGGTAATTTAATCAGCATTCTCATAAATTATACAACTTTTCTGTCTCCTTTGCATAGAGGGAAAAGTCTTAGGGCAGAAAGAGTGTCTTCCATATTTTAATTTGATTTCCAGGCCTAATTATATTTTGCTTAAACTCAACACACTCGTGATTTTACAAGGACGACGATCTTGTGGGATGAAATAAAGCTTTGTAAAACTTCTGCATTTACTTTTCTTTGCTGGAAATTGAATTCTCACTATAATCAAGGATACAGTCCACAAAGGGAACTTATTTAATTTCTATGTTAAATCAAAGACAATGTAAAGCTGATAAATTTACTACAGTCTCTTTGAAAAAAAATAAAAAGTGTAGCCAGAAAAATTACCAAGTATGAGCAACAGAATTTTAAAAAGCCAGTTTCTATCAATTTTTCCAGGTATGCAAGCTCACACCTTCTCCCTCAAACCACCAGTTATATCAAAAAAGGTTTTAAAATCCTGTCAAGGTAGTTAGAACAACATGTTATCCAAGTAGATACTTTGAGTAGTTGTTGAAAGGGAAGCCAATAGCTAGCAGTAGAGAAGTTATGGGGAGTCTTTATTATAAACAATGAATATAGGGATTTAGGAGCCAAAGAGCCTGGAGCTGAAGATATCAGGAACAGGTCAAAGTAAAAGCAGATCTGATTTATTGCAAGAACGAAAGGAGAGGGTCAGTATCTGCTCTTATTGCATGGTACTGAGACAAGCCAGAACATTCAAAGCCTCAAGAAAAGGCAGAAAAGCAGCGGTTCTATTTATTCCAGAATTATCTAAATGCAACTCTTTTTCAAGTTTCACTTCTTCCACAAAATTTTCTCTGGACAGTTTACCTACCTGCTATTACTCCTCTGATCCTATACAACATGCATTGTCTACAAATGACAAGCTATATTATGATTTATTATTTAATGTTTTATTTATGTACTTATATATATCCCTCCTGGTTCTAAGGAGGATTTACAGGTACTTATTGGGTATTATCATTTAGTTTCTCATGTCTTCTCTTTGTGTACAATTCCCTATTGGTTATTCCTCCATCAGATTGACTGTGCTTTCCAAACTCAGCATGGCTGTAGCAGACCCAGTAAGAGGCTACTTTTGTCCTTGCTCTCAGAGCTCTGGTTTTGTTCTGGTTTCCACTCTTCCTCCATGAGACAGAAACACAGAGCCTCAACCTGCATCCCCAGGGGAGAGTCCTGGTGGGTCCACACCAATCACAGGGAGACACATGGAGAAGAGGGGAAAAAGCATCCTCCATTGGCTCAGGAGTGGGCATGAGACAAAGTGCTGACTGATGAGGGGTGGACAGAGTCTCTCAGGAGATTCTGGTAAAATTTTCCACATTCTTAAGAAGGACACATGAGAAAAGAAGGCTTTTTCCTGCTTCGGGACACTGTCTAAACTAAATGACAATCCTGGAGCTACTGACACCCTTTGAAACCATGAGGGAAAGCAGCCTTATGATGAAGCTGATGCTAAAGATGGCAGAGAGATGAAGATTTCTGGGTCTGTGCAGACACGAAGGTGTCTTTCAGCCACCAAAAGCGCTGTGCCCTCTTTCTTTCTCCTCTGGACTTCCAGTATGAAATAATAAATTTCCTTAGGACAATTTGATCCTGGGTGACCCTTTGCAGCCATAGTTGTCCTAACTGATGGCCTAGCATAACTCTTGACACATAGTAGGTGCTGTATTACCATTAATTGATAAACTGGATCAATAGTTCAATATATTATTTGCTTTTATAATAGTTAAGATCGCTCTATCATAAAATAAGAGAAATTATCACAAAATAGTATATTTGATTAGCTATCATGGAAACTAACATCTGTTTTAAATTTGTAATAAGAAAATAATACTACAGTAAAAATCCTGTGTAAAGATATAATATGACATATTATGATTTTACATGTTATCGTGATATAATATGGTTTTAGACTATAGTTACGAATATTAGTTACTAGCAAACTTCAACATATAAGAGCTGTTTCTTTCTAAAACCAAAAAAAATAGATTATAGAATAGGTTATTATTTAATACAACAGTACTATATTTCCATAACACCAAAATTTTTAAAACAATTTTACATATATGAGTTTATTTGTAATACTTTATACACTATTTCATTGTCTCATGCCTAAAGCAGTTCATTATAAATATTAGGAACTTGACATGTCATTTGTGAATGAATTAAAAAAAGCGTGTTGTTAGATTATTCCATGGTTTCAAATGTCTCAATTTAATATTGCCTCTGTTTTACCTGCCTAAAATAGGTCATATATTTTCATGAATATCTGAGAAGAATTATCCCAGGTTTGGACTATTTTTTAAGGGTTTTAGACAATTTTTTTCATTTTGCTTTCTAACATGAAGCTAAGGAGACAAACCCTTTACTCTCTAATTAAAACTCACAGTTTCACAGCTGAAATAGGAATTGAAGAGTAAATACGTACTTCAGTTTTGGTAACCATAGTTCTAGCACAGTGACCCGAGCTCAGTTGAACCTGACTTCTTAAGCACTCTAACACTGGTTAGTTCCAGCACGTTGAATCTGCTGTTGAGAATTAATGTCACAGAGGGCAATGGAACAGATGCAAGAAAACAGATTTGGTCTCAATTTTCTGTGACCAGAATACATTGTCTAAACCCTGAGCCACATGGCATCAGGAATCAATTTTATTTTCTTGGTCTCGGTCATGTTCCAAAACATGAACAGAAACTCCAGGAACTGTCCCGCTGAGATCATTCTGAGTCAAAGGAGTAAGGAAAGGTTAAGGGCCTCAGCAATTTCAGGGTCTCAGGTTACAGTTTAGAGCCAAATGCTGAGCAGAAAAGGGTGAATTAGCAGAGCAAAGCCTTTTTCTTGCTTTTACCAGATTGTGCCTTGGGAGTAGGATATAGGATGACTCCATTTGTGAAGTCACATTCACGGAAATAAGGATACAGGGAAGTAAAGATTAAACAGGATCCATTAAAACACTGACTCCTTTTCTTTCTGAGAATGTGGACATTGAAATATTTAATTTGTCGAGGAGATGACATAAAGAAAACACTTGGATATCTAGAACTTGTACTTACTTAGTAGGCATATTGGTCTGCTCGGGCTTCCATAACAAAATACCACAGACCAGGTGGCTTAAACAGACGTTTATTTTCTCACAGTTCTAGAGGGCGGGAGTTCACGATCAAGGTGCCAGCAGAGTTGGTTTCTTGTTAGGCCTTTCCTCCTGGCTTGTAGATGGCCATCTTCTCACTGTACCCTCACAGGACCTTTCCTCTTTGTATGCACAGGGAGAGAGAAAGAGAGAGAGAGAGAGACTGATTTGGTTTCTCATCCTCTTCTTATAAGGACATCAGTCTTATTGGATTGGTGCCCTACTCTTATGACCTATTTAATTTTAATCATCTCCTGTAAACATCCTGACTCCAAATACAGTCATATTGTCGGTTAGGGTTTCAAGATATGAATTTTTGAGCAAGGGGGCAGGCGACAAAATTTAGTCCATATCAGTAAGTAAACATGAATTTTCCTGCATGTGAAGTGTGGTCGTTTGTTAGGGCTGCCATAACAAAATCCCAGACCGGCGGCTTAAATGACAGATTTATTTTCTCACACTTCTGAAGACTGGAAGTCCAGGCTTGAGGTGCTGACTGGGTTGGCTTCTTCGGAGGCCCCTCTTTGCGGCTTGCAGATGGTTTCCCTCTCACTGTGTCCTCACACAGTCACTTCTAGGTCTCTGGGTCATATGTGTTCTAATCTCTTCTTCTTACAAGGACCCCAGGCAGACTGGACCAAGGTCCACAGTAGCAGCCTCAACTTACCTTCATTACCTTTTTAATGGCCTGTCTCTAAGTACTGCTACATTCTGAGATATTGGGGCTTAAGGCTTCCACATTTGAATTTGATGGGGACATAATTCAGCCCATAACATGAAGTGAGAGATGCTGAAATTAGAGGTGCTGTATTGAAGTAAAAACCATGCCGTGGTGGTATCAATTCATGATAAAATCTACTCAGTCAGCAGTACTCAAGACTTTGAGGACATGTCCATAAGAGTTGTCCCAATTTTACCAAATCTGTTGTTTTTCTTCCTTCATTATCTTATGGACTAAATAATCACAAAATCATATTATATTGCATAGTGGTTCTATTAGCATTCAATACTAACATGCTTATACATTTCCATATTTTTGGTATTTGATTCATGAGTGTTTTTGTTGTTGTTGTGGTTTTTTTTTTTTTTTGGAGCTGGAGTCGCTCTGTCACCCAGGCTGGAGTGCAGTGGTGCGATCTCAGCTCACTGCAATCTCCACCTCCCAGCTTCAAGCCATCCTCCCACCTCAGCCTCCCCAGTAGCTGAGATTAGAAGCGTGTGCCACCAAGCCTGACTAATTTCTGCATTTTTTTTTTTTTAGAGACGGGGATTCACCATGTTGGCCAGGCTGGTTTCGAACTCCTGGCCTAAAGTGATCCACCCACCTTGGCCTCTCAAAGTGCTGGGATTATAGGGGTGAGCCACTGTGTCCAGCCATGAGTTTTTAAATGCCTAAGCACATGGTACATTTTTCATTAACATTATGTTGTTGCTTCCAAGATTAATTGCACTGTGGAAACATAATGTGTCCTGTATGAAAAATAATTATTTTTAATTATTTGAAATGTGTTGAAGATTGCTTTATGTCTTAGACTTACCCAAATTTTATAACTGCTCCATGTGTATTTGAGGAAGAATGTATGCTTTGATCGTTATGTGCTGGTTCCATATATAGCTATTAAATCTAGCTTATTGTGTTTTCAAATTTTCCAATCTGTGTGATGGGTGTGTATGTATATGTAAGTGGGGGGCTGTATGTCTGCTCAGCCTAAAATTACTGAGATGGGTAGTGAAATTTCCTAATATAATGGTGAATTTGTCACATTTTCCTTGTAATTAGTTTAACATTTGTTATATATATGTGTGTGTGTGTGTATATATATGTGTAAATATATATGTGTGAGTGTGTGTGTATATATATATATATTTGAGACAGGGTCTTTCTCTGTCATGTAGACTGGAGTGCAGTGGCGCTATCTCAACTCACTGCAACCTCTGCCTCCAAGGCTCAAGCGATCCTCCTGCCTCAGCCTCCCAAGTAGCTGGGACCACAGGTGTGTACCACCACACTCGGCTGTGTTTTATATATTTTGATGCAAATTTAGGTGGTTGTGTTTAGTATTAACTTTCTCTGATGAACTGAAACTTTTACCATTCTTGAGTAATTTCATACACTTGGTGTTTTGTCTCAAAAACCACTTTGTTCGACACTAACATAAAGATATCAGCTTTTGATTAGTATTTGCCTGCTGTACCTTTTTCCACCTTTCACTTTTGACATTGCTGTCACTGTCGTGTTCTTGTGTTTTTAGTTTCTCATAGTCAGCATGTAGGTAAAGTTGGTTTCCTTTTCATCTTCTAGCACACTTTCTGCCTTTTAACAGATGTGTTTAGACCCTCTGCCTTTTTGTGTTATCAATTACTTGGCTTTACTTATCTTAAATGATTTTGTGCTATTTTAATATTTTTTCTATCTGTCTTTTTTCTGCTTTTAGATTAATTGCACACATATATTCTTACTCTATTATCTCTTGCCGACTATGAAAGATATGAACACTATTTTTATTCTTTTAGGAGTTCATATCATTCTTCATTGTAGAAATCTCAAGTTACTTTGCTAAAGGAAAACTAAAGATGATTGAAAACAAAGATTGAGCACTGAGTAGAAAAAAAAAAAAAAAGCTGTGCTGTCAAGCCAAGGACTAGGTCCAACAAAGTCAAAGTTGACTTTCAGGAATGAGGTAGGGAGAGGAGAAATGTGGTAGGTCTTCCAAAACTGAAAGACTGTGGCCTGTCCCTGTTCCATATCAATAAGGAAAGCAAAGCTGCAGAGTGTCGCTGGCTGACTGACAGTGTTTGAGTTTGTCACTAGGTGAGTTCTGGCCCGGTTGAAGGTGGTCTGTTGTGTGCATGTGGTGTCAGTCTGAGGATTATGGAGTCAAGGTGCCTCTCCTTTGTACATTACAGGCCATGGACAGGATATGTTGGCCAGTCAGGGGAGCACCGGGTAGGTAAGCCAAGTGACCAGGTCAGGATCTATTGGTCTCTTTGATCTCTTCAATGAAATTCCAATTGGATGTTAAAACCCTCTTGTTCTATCCTGCATGCCTTTGTGTATCACATCTCTTTCATTGTCTCTAATTCCTTGCCCTACAGTGCTGCCTCTCTGCAATGTCTTCATACCTGGTGTACAGCTTGCAGTGACAAGAATCTTCAGAATACCTAGACCACCATACTGAGAAGTGTTAAGAAGTGTTTTTAATCAAATTGAATATTAAATTTCAAGTATATTTTAATTGTCTACTGAAAGATATTTTCTCCCCTTTCACTTATTATAGTAACATTTATAGAGAAATTATAATATACAAGGCACTATGCTAACTGTTTCATAGGTTTTATCCTATTTAATCTTCAAAATCATGCCGGGAGGGTACAAAAGAATGCTGAGTAGGACTTTTCATTTCCTCACAATTTCGGTGACCGCTAAAGCCAAGAGCAACAGGTGCAAAATGGGGAAATAAGCATCTCTCGCTCCTGAGATTAGCCGGAAGGCCCAAGATGGCAGGACCCAGGGAGAGAGGCACTAGATGGACAAGCTGAACGCCCACCATTTCATAAAGCAGGTGTGCTTGAGAGCCCATGGACCAGATGGAAAACACAGAAAGCATCAAAACTATGGCACTCCTAAAAGGCCCTGCCTGGGGGCTTGCCTATAGCAAGGGAATCTCACTCAACAGGATGAAGATCGTGGCTGTGCCTAGGGCAGGAGCCGCGAGAGATGTCATGAGAAGGCAGCCAATGATTTAGTCTGTTGGAGTTACGATAACAAAAAATAACACTAACCAGGTGACTTATAAACAACAATCATTTATGTCTCAGTTCTGGAGGCTGGGAAGTCCACGATCAAGGCACTATCATATTTGGTGTCCACAAAGGCCCTGCTTCCTCCTAGGTGGTGCCTTCTTACTGTGTCCTCCCAAGTGGAAGGGGCAAGGCCACTCTCTGGGGCCTCTTTTATAAGGGAATTAATCCCATTCATGAGGGCTCCTGCCTCATGACCCACTCACCTCCCAAAGGACCCATTTCATACTGTTCAGGAATTGGTGGATTTTTGTTCTCGCTGACGTCCAGAATGAAGCCGCCAACCCTCATGGTGAGTGTTACAGTTCTTAAAGATGGTGTGTCTGGAGTTTGTTCCTTCAGATGCTCAGATGTGTCTGGAGTTTCTTCCTTGTGGTGGGTTAGTGGTCTCGCTGACTTCAGGACTGAAGCTGCAGACCTCCGCAGTGAGCGTTACAGCTCTCAAAGGCAGCGTGTCTGGAGTTGTTTGTTCCTTCCGGTAGGTTTGTGGTCTCACTGGCTTCAGGAGTTAAGCTGCAGACCTTCTCGGGGAGTGTTACAGCTCTTAAAGGCGGCACGTCTGCAGTTGTTCCTCCCTCCGGGTTTGTGGTCTTGCTGACTTCAGGAGTGAAGCTGCAGACCTTCCCAGTGAGTGTTATAGCTCATAAAGGCGGCACGGACCCAAAGAGTGAGCACAAGCAATATTTATCGCTAAGAGCAAAAGAACAAAGATTCCACAGCGTGGAAGGGTACCTGAGCAGGTTGTCACTGCTGACTCAGGCAGCCTGCATTTATTCCCTTATCTGACCCTACCCACATCCTGCTGATTGGCCCATTTTACAGACAGCTGATTGGTCCGTTTTGACAGAGTGCTGATTGGTGCGTTTACAAACCTTTAGCTAGACACAGAGTGCTGATTGGTGCATTTATAATCCCTTAGCTAGACACAAAAGTTCTCCAAGTCCCCACCAGATTAGCTAGACACAGAGCACTGATTGGTGCATTTACAAACTTTAGCTAGACACATAGTGCTGATTGGTGTGTTTACAATCCTTTAGCTAGACAGAAGAGTTCTCCAAGTCCCCACCTGACCCAGAAGCCCAGCTGGCTCCATCTCTCAATGGCACTCTCTGCGCGGCTTTGCAGCACGTAGCCCGGGCACTCTGGCAGCCCAGAGGGAGCTAGTCCCCAGATCAAGCCCAGCATGCCCCGGCGGGCCACGCCCAGTGCGGGGCGCTGAGGCCGCGCCCACCAGGAACCCGCGCCAGCCCACGAGGGACATGTGCAGCCCGGGCTCCCGCCCACGCTTCTGCCTTCACACCTCCGCGCCAGCAGAGGGAGCCGGCTCCGGCCTCGGCTCCCAGAGAGGGGCCCCCACAGTGCAGCTGCGGACTGAAGGGTTCCTCAAGTGCGGCCAGAGCGGACGCCGAGGCTGAGGAGGCGCCCAGAGCAAGCAACCTTGTCACCTCTCAATACCACCATCATTTTAGAATTTCAACATATAAATCTGGGGAGACACATTCAGACCATATCAGCCAGGAAGGTCGTGTCTCTCACCAGTCAGGGTACAATGGAACATGGTGGTGGTGGTAAGAGGTCAATGAAGAGTCCTTTGAGGAGCCTCATCAAAGGACCTGCATGTGGCCCCTGCCATGCCAGAGGGCATGGCCATCCAGAGAGAATGACAGATAGCACCAGCCAATTAAAAAGGTACTTTCCCCTTTGCCTCCCTCCCCTCCCAATTTCCCCAGCCCTGGAAGAGCAAGAAATAGAGCCAGTAGAAGAAAGGAAAATAAAAAGAGGAGGAAGAGAAGAGCCAAGCACAGGAAAGGGGAAAGACTGACCATGCCTGCTTTCTGCACTGTGGCTTTTTTTTTACGGGGCCCAGGGATCAGCATAAGCTGAGGGGAGATGGAGGGATGGAAGATGAGGAGACACATGTTTCACACTGGAGAATGTCATCTAGTTTCTATTTAAACCAGACAGGATTTTTACAAAACATTTTAGTGTGGACATTTTCAAATATATACAAAAGCAGAGAGAAGAGTACAATTACTCCCCAAGTGCCCATCATCCAACTTCGACTATTATCGATCTTTTACTGGTTGTGGTTTCTCTCCCCTTCTTTTTTTTTTCTGGACTATTTCAAAATCAAACTTTAAATACTTTATCATTTCACTAAAACACACTTCATGTGCATCTGTAACAGCTACGGAGATATCTTTTTAATATACTCACAATGCCATTTTTATATTTAACAAAATACAAAGTAATTATAATTGACTTTTTGATACCCTAAATAAAATGAGGCTGCTCTTATGGTTGAAAATCAATGAGAAGCTGGGGGAATCTGCCCAAGATTCCATCCAATGATGGAAAAAGGCAACATGGCTAAACGGTGTGAAGATAGTGGTAGGAGAAAAATAAAGTTGTTTTCTAGATAGTGGCAAGTTCAACATACTCAACAAACCAGTCATTCATGTTTGAGAAAAATGTAAACTCTGCATTATTGATAATTGGTCTGGCACAAACCAAAAAGGGGATACCGGGCCTAAATATGCAGTTTTGAACTTCAGTAGATAGCAATGCTCTCTAGTGATGAAATTTGCTTCTAGGTGTTTCTTTGCCAAAGACTTCCTTTTTCCACAATAATTCACACTCCCCAATAAAATATCATTTAAAATGGGCAACTTGCTATAGATGTTATTGTTCAATTCTTGTTCAATGATATTGCTTAATCTTTTTAAAGACCTCAGTTTTTTCATCTGTAAAATGGGGATAAAACTAGTATCTATCAGATAGGGTTGTGTGAGATGAAATTTAAAAAGCAATGTGTGTAAGAATGTATGTAGTACTGTGCTTGGAGCATAATAAATGCTCAATTTATCCATTTATTTATTCAACAAATATTTAATTAATTGTTTGACTTAGCAGGCATTCCCCAAGGGCTAGGAATGTAGCATTGGACAGGAACAGACACATTCTGTCTTGAAGGGTACATCGCAATGGAGGTGAAAGAGGCTACGTAACAAATCACCCAATTTATCACTTAATTACAACGGTAATCGATTTGACGAAGAAGTACATAGTGAGATTACAGTGGAACCTGAGCTAATCTGAAAGTCTGAGAAAGCTTTCTGGATGTGCTGACAGATGATCTTTTCCAGCTCATCTGGCAGTCTGTTAGAGATAATGCAATTTGCAGTATACATGCCTATAAATATAGAAAGAATCCAAGGCGTTTTTCTCCCTCCTGGACTGGTGAGTTGGTGGATGTCCCATGTGGTTGTGCAACTGTAAATTAAATAGCAGAATAAACCTGAGATTGTACCAATTTTATTCTGCTCTTTTTGAGCCGGGATATACTTATTCTCATAGAAATAGTACACCCTTATGTGCAATTGTTTATCAGCAGGATCCTGTGCCTTTGGGTTCTCTTTTTCATCATTTATTTTACAATGTTCCACTCTTTTATTACTGCAGAAAAGATATTCTTTTAAGTTATCTATAATCCCCTGTTATACACTGTCTTTTCCTAAGGCATAATTCAGTTATTTGTGTTAATATAATGTTCTCTGGTAATGGCTTTGATCCCAAATCTCATTTTTTAATCAAATTTCATAACCAGAAGAAAATAGAGAAATGGATCAGCCTATTGTCATCATTCATACTTTTATTCAATCTATATTGAACTTTCTACGTGCCACACACTCTTCTAAAAGGTGGGGATACCGTCGGAGCCAGACAGAGGGAATTCCTGCCTGCTTCAACAATAACTGTAGGGAGGGAAGGCAGACAATCAAGTATAAAATGAGACTGTTTTATTCACATAAGTGCAGAGGGATGAGAGAGTGAGTAACTGGAAATAATTTTAGATGGGATGGTCAGGAGAGATCTCTGTAATGGGGTGACATATGGCTAACAGATGAGACAAAGAGTCCTGCAGTAAGCCAGGAAAAGAGCATTTCAGGTTCCCATTTGCCCCCTGTGCTCTGGCCCCAGCAAGTGTCTCAATGTTGCAGAAGTAAACCATGACTTTTAGGATTAATAGCTGTTGATGCTGCTCTTGGGGAGTTGGGATACACCCTAGTCTTCACTGGAGTGTAGTATCCTTGTGGATGCTAAATGGGGCAGGGCCAAGGAGGAAGGTTCCCTTTAGGTTTCCTTTGATAGAACCTGTGTCTGAAAGGTAAGCTAGAAGCTGATGGAAGAAAGGAAGGCAAGTGGCAATTGTTGGTTAGAACTTTATCCTGCCAACTCCCTGCTAGCTGGCCCATGCCATTCGTTCATCTGTTTAGGGGATAAAAAGTGTATGCAAGTCTCTGATTGCATGAAGATGCAATAAAATTCACCTTGTATTTACTGAATCATCTCTCAGGCTTTTCACAAATAATCAACTGCTATCGTCAGTTTTCAATATGGTCTTTTTCTGTAGCTTTATGACAGACAATAGCAGGACTTGCTGTCTTAAAAGACGATGAACTACAAAGTCTAAAATTGTGTAGCTTTTTCTTTATTTTCTAGCAGATATCTTTGCTTATCTGACTGCACTGCAACAAGAGCTTCACAAGTACATTCTGTAGTAACACATCTTTGAGCACTTACCCAAATTTGTTCCAGAGACAGCCAAGAGAACCACCCTCTCCACTCTCCAGGGGCACAGCAAAAATACAAAGCCTGCCTGTTTACATCACAGAGTTGCACAATTGCAAGTCTGTAACAGCAACCGGCATTAACAAGGAGCGTCAGGCACCTCCCTTCCTTGAAGGAGCTCGCAGATGTAACTTTGTGACAAACAGGGCGTTTTCTCTCAGCCTGCTCCTCTCTTGTCAGCAACACAAAGGCTCCTTGGCAATGGAATTGTTTTTCTCAGTTCTCTGGTGCCATCTGGAGGATTGATGTTAGATTCACAGCCAATAATTTAATTCTGCAAACAGGTCCAGGTGTGTGGCAAAGAGGCTTGAGTGGGTAACTCATAAATTAAGATCCTTAGTCTGCATCCTTAAAGGGAAAGTGAAGCACCAAGCTGAGAAAATGATTCAGGTACTTTTGACAACACGTTCTTCTTAATGTAAAAATCAAACAGCAGTAGCTATCATTTGTTTAAAGGGGTGGAAAAGGCGCTATGTAGATGGGTGGTCTACATTTTAAGGGCTCATTAGGCACTGTTCATTGCTTCACTTCACTGACACTGGGTAGACTTGAAGCTTAAATTGCATTAGCCCAAGTTCAAGTGTTACGAGGACAGCAGGAAAATATTGTAGAGGTTTTTTTATATATTATTTATTTATTTGTTGAGACAGAGTCTCTATTGCCCAGGCTATAGTGCAGTGGCACAATCTTGACTCGCTGCAACCTCTGCTTCCAGGGTTCAAGCAATTCTCCTGTCTCAGCCTCCCAAGTAGCTAGGGCTACAGGTGCGTACCACCAAGCCCAGATAATTTTTGTAATTTTAGTAGAGACAGTGTTTCGCCCTATTGGTCAGGCTGGTCTCAAACTCCTGCCCTTGTGTCCGGAGTTTGTTCCTTCCAGTGGGTTCATGGTCTCGCTGATTTCAGGAATGAAGTGTGACCTTCACAGTGAGTGTTACAGCTCTTACAGGTGATGCGGACCCAAAGAGTGAGAAGCAGCAAGATTTATTGTGGAGAATGAAAAAACAAACCTCCCACAGCCTGGAAGGGGACATAAGCAGGTTACTGCTGAGGGCTGGGGTGGCCAGCTTTTATTCCCTGATTTGTCCCCTCCCATTTGGTCCATTTTACAGAGTGGATTGGTCCATTTTACAGAGTACTGATTGGTCCATTTTACAGAGCGCTGATTGGTCCATTTTACAGAGCACTGATTGGTCCATTTTACAGAGTGGTGATTGGTTCATTTTAAAAACCTCTAGCTAGCTACGGAGTGCTGATTGGTGTGTTTTTACAGAGCACTGATTGGTGCATTTTACAAACCTCTGGCTAGCTACAGAGCACTGATTGGTGCATTTTACAAACCTCTAGCTAGATACAGAACACTGATTGGTGCGTTTTACAATCCTAGCTACAGAGTGCTGATTGGTGCATTTTACAATCCTTTTGTAAGACAGAAAAGTTCTCCAAGTCTCTACTGGACCCAGAAGTCCAGCTGGCTTCACCTTTCAACCTCAGGTGATCTGCCTGTAGAGCCTGTTTATGTAAGGGCATGAGTTCTGAAGACAGTTTGCATTGGTTCAAAGATGGGTGGGATGGCAGGGGGGTCCATGGTCTCCATGAGGTTGCCTGTTGGAGAAGGAATGGGGTATGTTGTGATGAAAGAATATGCTGCACTGGACATTTTTTTCTTAAATTCCCATCAACACCAATTGACTTCTGAAACAAGGAAACTTTCTTGTTATCTTAGTAATTGTTATTCTTATAATATCGGTAATATCCTCTGATAATTATGCTGTATTTTATAGCTTGTAAAGAACTTTCACATATAGCAACATCAGAGGATTTTAATTTTTATATATATATTGAGTTAATATAAGCAAAGCACCTTGGACAGTACTTGGCACATAGTCAGTGCTATATAAATGTTTAGTAGATCATTATGATGAGAGGCAAATGGTCTCTAGTTACCTTGAATCTAAAAAGAATTTCTTCATAGTCTGTTACAGCCTATTAATGTGACTTTAAAACATAGCCAATATAAGACTCTCTCTTCGATGAGAAAAGTAAATCATTGCCTGGAGAACATGAAGCTCTTGAAAATCGAGCTGTTTGTCCCATAACTGAATCTTAATAAATCCTAATATCACATTTTTAACATTAAAAATTATGATCCTTAAGTGATAAATTCAAGCCACTTAAGATATAGACTATTTTCCGAAATGCACTCCAAAATGGGTGTAACTGAATTTGTTGAACCATCTAAACTAAATAAGCCACAACACAAAATGGTGTTTTTCTCTCATCTTTGCTTTCAAACTTGATTAGCTGCATCTCTCTTTTCCATCACTTAAAGATGCTTTAGGCAAATCCCATAGCTTTTTGCTTACTTTCAGTTACTCAAGCGATATTTAAAAGCACACTCTGGTCCGGTTCATTTTAAGCTTCAATCACTCACTCAACCTCATATCCCCTCTCTTGCTCCCCAGAACCAGCCAGGCAGCAGGTGAGACTTGAGTGTAATCTATGTTCTCTCATGCCCGCCTTCCCTTCTCCTTTTTGCTTCCACCTTTGGACAAGGAGAGAAGGAATTACAGAAGAGGGGCAAAGGTGTTTTGTTTAACTGGTGTAATGTCATTCTGTCTCGGCAGACGCGCTCTGTATAGGAGGCTGGCTATTTTGGAGACACGGGTGTGTTCCTTAGGAGACTCTATAGGCGGCTTCCCCACGCACATTATCTTTACTTGGCAGAGTCACTCCAGCTTCACCCCTAGGTAAGCCCCTCCCCAGCTCCTGCCCCCAAAGGGATGCCCCCCTCCTTGCACTCCATGGTCAGCCCACAGCCTTCTTTAGTAAGCTACCAAGCCTGGCACCCTCCCACGGTGTCTACTTATCCTGCTCACCCTGCCACGTGAGATACGGAGAGCAGGAGGCTCCCGGACAGCTCCTGCCTATCCTGCATCTAGCCTCTTGTCTCTTTCCTCTCTTTTCTCTTGCTTAGAGAGACACACAGGGCAGACAGAAGCAAGTTAGCTGCCTATGCAGCTGTCTAGCCGGAGATTGAGGTCCCACCACCCGCACTTGGGCAGGCATGACTGAGGGCCCAACTCTGAAGGTAACTCTTAGCCTGGGCAGCGGTGGAGAGTAAAAAACCGTAGCCCTGGGCTCTGACTCTGAAGGGTCCCTTCTCTTTCTGGTTCCTGTTCTTACATATAGGAAGGGCTGTGGTGAGTTGATGGGATCCAGGCAAATTCTTCCATCTCTTGGCATCTCCTGGGCAGCTCTTTTTGGAATCTGATAACACTTCACACTTTCTGTTTTCAGCTCAGGGACTTCATTCTAAAATTGTCAGAGGACAGAAAAAGTCCTGTGCACATTTTGTCACACTGGTATCACGGGTGTCATAAAAACTTTTTAAAGCTCTTTCTTTGTTTCAAAAACCTTTTCTTTTGGCAGCCAGGATGGTTCAACAGGGAAAAGCAGAATCTTGTCCTTGCTGCCAATTTCTTGGTGCAATTTGCTAAAAATACATATTCTCTGTAGGCATGATTTGATTGTATTTAAAATTTTTACAATTTTTGTGAACACTGAATCAAGGTCAGGAGCTCTATATTTGGTAAATTAGTGCTTTTTAAGAGAAAGGCAATGTATGGATTGGCTTCCAAGTACGAGTTGTATTTGAGTAGCAGTGGCTATCTTCATGACATATCTAGGTTTTCTAGTTTAAAGAAACTTTAGGTCTTAGTTTCAGTTTTTGGTTTTAAAAACTTTGATTAAAGAACTGCTTTGATAAACAGAAGCCACCAAGAGCTTCTTCTCATATATGTACTGCAAACATGCATGATCAAATACCAGTGATCTATGTCATCTGATTGCAACACAAAATAGCTCCTTGAACATGCACGATAAAAGCATATTTTTTTTAAAAAAAAGTTAAAAACATTACAGTCATACAAATATAAAGCAAATGTGTGTCAATGAGCTGTTGATTTATTGATGAGGAAACCAGCAACGTGCACAGAATGATTGAAAGAAAAATTAGAGAAAAAAAAGATTACACAGTCTATTAGGAAAGGAATACCAAAATAAATTTGCTAAGTCAGAGATATAACTAGTTAATGTTTTGCATCTCCATTAGACAAAAATCTACAAGTTAACACGTGACTTCAGAGTCTTGGCTTTAATTAACAGAAAATAGTTAATCAACAAGAGCCCATCTTTTAAAAAATGAAATAATGCTTGGTGGGCCTGATAGACGCTGGTCTGGTATATGATATTGAAAGCACGAGCAATCTTCTTTTGCTTTATTTCTACATTTTGGATAATTTTTAAACAATAGCAGTTGTTGTAATCTATCATGTGCCATTGCTATGATGTGGTGTCCAATAGTATGATCTGACTAGAATTGCAAAGATTAATTGATTATTTTCCCAGGTACAATACTTATCATTGGTTTTGTGGCTAACCCCGCAAGCTTCTTGGTAGTGGAATAACTTGTAGTTCTTTTTGCTGTGAGAAGTGTAACTCTAAAAGGTGCCTCCCTAGTTTATTTTTTCCATCTTTTCATCCTCCTCCTCCTCCTTTTTCTTTTTTTTTAAACAAACTTTTTATTTTGGAGTAGATTTACATTTACAGAAAAATTAAGGAACTAGTACAGAGAGATCCTGTGTACCCCACACAGTTTCCTCTGTTAGTAACATCTTATATTAATATGGTATATTTGTCACAATTAATGAACCAATATAGATACATTGTCATTAACCAAAGTCCATACTTCATTTAGATTGCTTTAGTTTGTACCTAATGTCCTTTTTCTCTCCCAAGATCTTATTCAGGATACCATACTACATTTAATTGTCCTGTTTCCTTCGACTCCTCTTGGCCTTGAAAGTCTCCAAGTTTCCTCGGTTTTGATGACCTTGACACTTTTGAGGAGTGTTGGTCAGGTATTTTTGTAGAATATTCATCAATTTGTATTTGTCTAATGTTTTTCTCATTAGAATGGGATTATGGGGTAGGGGAGGAGGATCACAGGTACAGTGCCATTTTCATGATATCAAGGATACATACCATCAACATGACTGGTCATTGTTGATGTTGACCTCGGTCACCTGGCTGAGGTAGTTTGCCAATCTTCTCCACTGTAAAGTTACTCTTCTCCCTCTATTTTCCACACTGTACTCTTTGGAAGGAAGTCAGTATATGCAGCCCACACGTAAGGAATGTGAATCATGCTCACTTTTCTTGAATGCAAATTATCTCTATTAGTCAGGGTTCTATAGAGAATCAGAACCAATAGGATGTATGTGTGTGTATATGTAGAGAGAAGGATTTATTATAAGGAATTGGCTCATGCAGTTCTGGAGGCCAGGAAGTCAAAAATCTGCAGTGTGGGTTGTCAGGCTCAAGACTCAGGTAAGCCAAGAATATAGATGAAGTCCAAAGGCAGTCCACTGAAGAATTCCTTCCTGCTTGGGGAGGGCAGTCTTTTGGTTTGATTCATGGTTCAACTGATTGGATGAGACCCACCCATATAATGGAGGACAATCTGCTTTACTCAAAGTGCACCCATTTAAATGCTAATCACATCTGAAAACATCCTCCAAGTTAGCACACAAAATTAACCCTCACAGTATCTGCATAAATTATTTGAAATTCTTCTGCACTGGAGATTTGGCTATTCTTCTCCATTTATTTATTTATGCAGTCATTTTGTTTATATCAGTGTAGACCCATGGATATTTATTTTATATATTGGGTTATAATTCAGTACCACTTTGTTTATTTTGTTGCACAGCTTGTTCTGCCTTTGGCCATTGGGAGCTTTCTGTCAGTTCCTGTATCCTTGGCACAGCCCCATCAGTGTCAGTTTTTCTGTGCATTTCCTTATTACTAGCATTGCAAGATGTTTCTCCTCCATCCTTAGAATCATCCGTTGCTCCAAGGAGCCCTCATTCCTTCTATTGGAGAATGGTATTAGAAACCAGGATCTGAGTTCTAACTTTACTTGCTACTACTTGGGTGTCATTTATTACCTCTAGTTCCTCTCAGCTGACAAAATAGAGAAATACATGTATACACATATCTATATAACCCATGTACACATACATCTATAAATATTCATGTACTATTTATATATTAAGCTAAATATGAGTTTATACGGATGTCTCCCGCTCTAATCAATTACCCATGGATTATTCTAGCCTCCTCCCTTTGCTTGTCTGTAACTTCCCACTCCAACAGTGAGGAGCCTGGCTCCCACCCTCCATTACACTTCACTACCTCTTCATTTTTTACACTAAAATACATCAACTTTAGGGTGAAAAATACCAAGCTTATTCTAGAAAAACTCATTTGGCTCACCAGAGAGATGCTATACCTTATTTTTCACAAACCCTTGAAAGATTTCACATTGCCATTTTGAAAAACTTTGTAACAGAACACAATGGGACTGGTGGGTGAATGGATCAATGTTTATCAATACAATCTAATTTTCAGATGCTCATTCTTTTATTTCTTTAGTTCTTCTAAAAGAATGAAGATAACAATGTGACAGCATTTCAGCTGGTGACATCATTTCTCTTGTATCTTCATTTCTCTCGGCATATACAGATCAACCTCTGTCTTCACAGGTGCTCTATTTATTATTTACATCTAGTGTATTTTTCTGATTTGTAGTATATTCATTAAATTTTTAATCACTAACCACCTGCTTCAATGAGTCATTTTTGATATGCTTTCTTGTAAATTGGTATTATAACACTTCACGTCTTATTGTTTTTGTTTTTTGTTTTTTGTTTTGTTTTGTTTTCTTTTGTTTTGAGACAGAGTTTCTCTCTGTTGCCCAGGCTAGAGTGCAGTGGTGCGATCTCGGCTCACTGTAACCTCTACCTCCCTGGTTCAAGTGATTCTCCTGCCTCAGCCTCCCCAGTAGCTAGGACTGGGCCACCCACCATGCCCAGCTAATTTTTGTATTTTTTTTTTTTTTCAGTAGAGACGAGGTTTCACCATGTTGACCAGGATGGTCTGGATCTCTTGACCTCGTGATCCACCCCCGCCCCCCCCCCCATCTCCCAAAGTGCTGGGATTACAGGCATGAGCCACTGCGCCCGGCCAACACTTCACATTTTAAAATCAACTTTACCAAGGTCTCACTTACATATGATAAAATGCATTCATTCGAAGTGTATCGTTTAATGAGTTTTGGCAAACTACATCCACGGAACTACCAACATAATCAATATAAGAAAATAATTGCTGCATCCCCAAAAGTTCCCAGGGTCATGAGCCTGTTTACAATCAAGCCTTCCCAAGCCCTGATTATTGTCACCATAGATTAGTTTCCACGCAGCAATTTAAGAACAAGAATCACAACTAATAGAATACAAGTGACATTGGAAAATTTTCACAAGACTCTGTTAGCTGAATGACAGCTGAAACAAATTTACCAACGCGGTTCTTGGAGCACATTTACAACTTTTATGATATAATCATTAAAATGCAGTGGAATTTAAAAAGTATAATTAATATTACATTTCAAATTTATAAAATATATGTAAATAGGATTGTTTCATCATTTTTATCTCCAAAACTGCCTAACCATATGTGGACTACTTGATATACCATAAGAAATGTGTATAGCACATTTTGCAAAACATAATTCTAGGAGGCCCTTGGCTTTAAAAAGTCAATGGCATTGACTTTTCTAATTAAATATATGATAATGTCAGGGGGTGGGGGAGCAGGCAACTTAGGCACACATATGGCTTTTTCTAGGGAGAAGCCATAACATTCAACAAATAGATGTCAAGGTTTTTTGAGAATTGTATAGGAGAGTTAGTCTAGTACAATTAATCTCAATCTTCAGTGTAGTTAATAAGTCTTTCTTCTAGGCATATGCTTGGATTTTATCCCTGGACAGCATGGTTCAGTAGGTGACAGGGCCCAAGGATCTGAATCCTAAATGAACATCCCAGGTGACCCTGCTGCAAGCGTTCCACTGACATCACATTGAGAAATACTACTTTAGACCTCTCAATCTGAAAAATCTGATTCCATGCATTTCAGTCATGACTTTCCTATAACTGGAAATACTGTATCTGATGCAAGATGATGGTGTGTCAGGGAGTTTCTCACAGGCATTTTCATATTTGAGGAGACATTGAACTCACTGATCTTTAAAACTCTTTCACTTTGAATAATTTGTGCATTCATTGTCATATAGCTTGTAAGCATCCCTTACCTTGGAGCACTGTGTGCCTGGAGAGAAACGAGTTGACACATGGAGACACTACTTTCCTCCCCCAAAACAATATGTCACTCTTCTAGTGAGAACTAGAAGAGGGCTTTGTTTTTCAGGACAGCAATGAGGGAAGAGGGTTCTCTTTCAGGCACACCCAGGACCGAGTCAAAAGCTGAGGGAATGAACCACAGCAGATGATGAACTGACTGCCATTGCATGGAAGCAGGTCCCAAGAGAACCCGGCTTTGAACCCATGAAGTTACGGCAACTTCCAAAAGCCATGTGCAGAGAGGGTGATCTCATGTTCTTATGAGGTGGCTGTACTGAGTAGAAGCCATAGAGAATTGGCCAAAGAAAAACATGTCACAAAGAATTACAGTAGCTCTCCAACAAGAGTTGTACAGTGGTACTTCAAGAAAAGACAAGAAAATTGGAAAATATAGTTTGTAAAAGGTTTACTGTTTCCTTCATAAGAAGCCTGAAGTATCTTTAAGATGTGCTGTCTTCTAGAAAACATCTACAATGAACAGAAAAGATCAAGGACGTCCAATACTTCCCCACAATGATATCCTCAGGATATTCCATTTAAAACATTTTCCTTAGAGTCAACGTACTTCTGGAACAATGTACAGTGAATTTAATTTTATTAGCAAAATAATAAAACAAAGCATATTCTGGACAATAATCAATACTCTGAAATTATATTACTTTAGTTAGTTTTCCCTTTTAAATTAAATTATTTTTTCCACTTCAATTTAAAAAATGTCTCCAAGTAATTCATGCGCATAATTTAAAAAGTCAAATAGAACCACAAGGCTTACAAGCAAACAAACAAACAAAAAGGGCTGTAATCTTTTGACCTTCTTTTTGCTACCTCCAGAATAGCTGATATGAAAACTTTTTCCACAACTATGGGGGTGGAGGGTAGAGGCTCCTGAGCTGGTCTGAATTTGTTCAAGTGCCCATTCCTGAGCAGATCACTGAAGTCAGGGGGATGATAACAGTTATGAGCTTTTGCCAGTTGGAGCCCCTGGAACTGGAGAAAAGTCAGTCTCTATCACACCTCACAGCTGCTACCAACGATCTCACCAATGATAGCAGTGGTGGAAGGGGCACTGGACAGACTACTGTGTTCCTGGAAACACTTTCCCCAGCCCCCTTCACTTTCTCCCAGTGGTAGACTAATAATGGTCTCCAAAGATATCCAGATCCTAATCTCTGGAAACTGTGGATGTTATATGGTAAAAGTGATTAAATTAAAAATTCTTGAGATGGGAGTATTCTGGATCACCTAGGTGTCCTTATAAGAGTGAGGCAGAGAGAGATTTGACAGATAAGAATGAGGCAATGTGAGGGCTGAAGCAAGATGCTACATTGCTGGCTTTGAAGAAGGAGGAAGGGGCCACAAGCCAAGGAATGCAAGTCTGGAAAAGATAAGACAGGCCCTCTCTTTAGTAAAAGAATGAATAAATATATTTGCACAGTTCGTTGTTCAAGTTTAAATTCCTTTCCAAATGGCTGTGAATGAACCTGTCCTGCTGCATTTGCATTAAGAAGATGTGTTTCTGTTTCTCACAGAAGCTATTGCCCTAATCTACGCTGCTCCACTAAATTGACTTGGATCTTGATGTTCATAATGTTGAGTGACTGCAGAACTTAATTTAGCCACAAGATGGAGACTTCATCCTAGTCCTGGAAAACATCTCAGCACCTGGGGTTTCTGTAAGTAAAATTCCAGAATGAAATACCTTAATTAATTTATCATCCAGCCTCTGATCCCATGTACAAGATGAAGAACCTGAGTTCCAGAGAGATCACAGAATTAGTTTTCAAAGGAGTCAAATCTAGAAGTTTGTTTCCTAATTCCCATTCTGATGTTCTTCAGCAAGCATCACTTTTGCTTCCTATGTCTTTTTCTGATATGCTATTTCTCTTATTTTCTGAGAATTACACTTACTCATGTAAAGGGTTTTTTTTGTTTTCTTCTCTCCCTGTTGCTATGTTTCAGGCAGATAACTTATTTAAAATCATTTCACAGTGCTGTCTACATTGGCCTACGGATTGCTAACCTCAGGAGAAAACTCAATTCAAACTAAATAATATCCACCTGTAGCTACCACAGAATGTTCAGCTGGGGCCTTGGGGTGTTTGGGTGAATCAAACATGGTCTTCACCTTCCAGGAGCTCTAAGTTAAATGGATGAGGAAGAGAAGCAAATGAGATGATTGCCTTAAGAGAGGTATACTACTCTTTCTATTAGCAGAGAAGAGGAGGGTATCCCATCCAACTGGAAACCGGAGATCCTTGGGAAGGAGATGACATTTAGAATAGACCATGAAGGTCAGATGAGATAGTATAAGCCATAAATAGGGTAAAGGAGTATGTAGATGACAGACAGCTTGGACAAATTATGCAGCCAGGAAAGGAAGCAGAAATTTGGAAAGTAGGAATTCTGTTAATCAGGATATGCTCTGTTCTGCAGTTGTAACAGATTACTCCAAATGGTCAGTGGCTTAACAAAGGCTTATTTGTTACACATGGTCATGTCTAACAAGTGTCGGCAGAGCTTTATTCCATACAGTCACTCAGGGACCCAGGCTGAGTAGGAACCATCATCCTGAAACTCCATTATCTGGCTCACACAACTTAAGTTGCCATAGTAGAGGAAAGAAAACTAAAATATTGTTCATAAATTTTTCACTGCTTCTGTCAGAAGGGGCATGTATCACTCGCACACGTATATTATTGGTCGGAACTTGTCGCATGGCTCTAACTCAACACAAGCCTGGACTATTTGGTGCATGTTACTTTCTCTGCCACAAGAGTATTCCAAAATTGACTGTAATTCAGAATATTTATAAGGCAGGAGCTTGGATCTTAACGTAGAAAGCCTTTCAAGTTTTGGTGAAGGGCTAACAATTTGACCCAACTCTGAGACTATCAGAACTCTATTTTAATATAAAGAACATTACATGTTTACCAATGAGCCAAGCTTTCCCAAAAGTCAAGTAGAGGGAGCAAAGCTTTGCTATTACTGTGCATAAGATTTTTTATTAATTCTGCAAAGGGGCCACTGGCAAGAACAGATTCTAAGGACCTCTCGTAGCTCCAGGCTACATCAAGGCAATCAGATCTGGGAGTTGCCAGTGTCAATATAACAAAGGAAATACATTCCTGGGTATGGTGATAGAGAGTGGGAGGTAGATTCACAGATATCTTCCAGTGTTTCATGTCTGAGAACCTTCCAAAATAGTTGTCTTTCTCCTACTTTGACATCTAATGAAGAAAAGCATTCAGATGATCACAACTTTAAGAGAGTCACCCTTGATTTGTGTGATAATGTGAAACTTACTAAGCAGCTGAAGGAATTGGGTAATTCTGTGTTACGACACTGGAGCCGTAAATCCGACCAACCCCATTAAATACTTAGGAGTCTGTTTACTATCTGTCTCTATTTATTACCTGGCTTCCCCCCATGACATTGCAGAGAAATAAAGTGCAAACAAGAACTACACCAGAAGAAGGCAGGTACAGAAAGCTTTGTTACCTCCTACTGAAATGAACTAAATTTGTTTGCAGGCCAAACTGAGCTAGAAAACTTTCGAAAGCATTGCAGTTTGACTAAGGAAAAGGTCTGAAGTCTTTCCAGCTGTCCCAAGATATTTCTCAAATTATCGCTAATGGAGTCAGATTATTTGGGAAATATTAATCTATGCATATTCAGACTCAGATACTGAGCTAAGGAATTCAAATAGTTAGTATTCCTACATGGATTTGGTTAGTGATAAGGTACAGATCCAGGCATGTTCTGGGTGTCACATTGCCCAGGTCATGCCAGGGCTATGGAGAGGACAAACAGGTGTCTGGAAAGGGACATATTTCTCAGGCGGACAGGAGCCTAGTTAGAGCAGGGCTGGCTAAACAGTATAAACCAAAGGCGGGCCAAACTCATTCAGGAGTTTGGCATAGACTTGGAGAAATTCAAACCAAGTAGTTCCTTATAGGACAAAGGTGGCAGCATCATTCAGTCTCTTTAACAAGGTTACTCAACACCTCCTCATTGTTGGGAAGGATGGGGTAGGGGTAAAGGGCTGAGTAGTAGGGCCAACATGCAGGAAAATGACGAGAGCATAACTTTTCTTTCTGGTCTTGAAGGTGATGTCTTCACAGGATGGGGTTCCCTGAAAGCTGCTGTTATTATCTCCAGGTTTCCCTCCTATCCATCCATTGCTGCTGAGTAGGGCAACGCCTGGGACCAGTTAATTATCACAGGAGAAGATCTTTCCAAATCAGGGATTGTAAAGGTGGAGAGGAAAATTCTCCCTTCAGTATTCTAAGATGAATCTCTTCAAGCCCAAGATGGCAGCAGTTGTCTTCTTAGTGTAGCCTTGCTCAATTCACTTATCACTGGGTCTCGGAGTCTCAAAAGTAAAACAGGGCTGTGCACATTACACACACACACGCGCGCGCACATACACACACTCTTTAGCATCATATAATGTCATCACTGGTATCCTGGAGTCTTTGCTGCTTACCTGTACCCTCTTTCCTCCACAAGGTCAATGAAACATCAATCATCCAATGCAGAAGCAGAAAAGAAAGGCTGCAGGTACTTGACGGTTACATTGAAAAGCTGAATGGCATGAAGATGGGCAACTGGTTTAAGTTTAAGATAGAGAGTTGAGATGTCCTGCCTTTAGATATCAGGAGCTGGGGAGATTATAGAAGGAAGGGACAAGGTAGATAATAGACAATAAGAACCAAAGATCTGCAGCAATGAAGGGAGCAGGCATCATGAGTCACCATCATCTTAGAGTCCAATTGTATTTCTTTTTGCCATCATGGGGAAACCGAAAGTAGAAAGTGGTCACCACTGTTTTTAAATTGTCCAGAGAAAATAACATTTTTCTGTGCTGTGAGAATTCACTCAAGCCTCTATCCAACCCAGACCATGAGGACATCCTCCATTCTGTGGTCCAGGATACATTTCAGCTCTGCCAGAAACACAGGATGGTCCCTGACCTCCTACAGAATTGTGAGTCTTTGAAGGAAAGACTTTCCTCCAAGGGAGTAATTATGGAACAGGTAGAATTTATGGGGCGCATGGAGAACCCTGTAGATGTCTACTAAATATGTTGCATATATCGGTGAATTTCATATCTGTAACAGGACAAGAACTATCCTGCCCAACTATATAAGGTTGTTGTGAAGTTCACATGTGCTGTATATGATTGTCTGGATGTATCATATGCCTGTTCATTTTCTCCAGGTTACATCTTTCTGTGAGATCTAGGAATTGGTGCAGACAGGAAGGTAGAGAAAGGAAGAATAATAATAGTCTATCTGTTCTGCCTTTTTTCTTTCCTTTCCATCTTCAACACATTCTGTCTTTATTTTTCTTTATCTCTGTCTCTTTGTCTTGTTCAAATGCTACCATGGCTGTACTATTTGCATTCCTACCAGTATTGTATGAAAGTTCCAGTGGTTCGGCATCTTCTCCAGCATTTGCAATTGTTTTTTTTCCTTTGTTCTAATAAATGTATAGTGTCATCTCATTGTTGTTTTAGTTTGATTTTAGTGACTAATAATATTGAACTTCTTTTCATGTACTTATTTGCCATTCATAGACCTTCTTTGGTGAAGTAACTATTCACAGTTTTGGCCCATGTTTAATTGGATGGATTGTTTTCTTATCATTGAGTCTTAAGAGTTTTCTGTGTATTCTGGATACAAGTTCTTTCTTAGGTATGAGTTTCACGAATATTTCTCCTAGACTCTGCCTTGTCTTTTTATTCTCTTAATGATGTCCTTCAATGAGCAGACATTATCAATTTAAATGAAGTCTAATTTATCAAATTTTTAATTTTATGGATCATGCTTTTGGGTTTGTATTTAAGAAATCTTTCCTAACCCCACATCACAAGGATTTTCTGTTTTCTTCTAGCAATATTAAATTTTTAGGCTTTATGTTAGGCCTATGATCTATTTTGAATACTTTTTTATAGTGTAAGGTATAGTTCAAGGTTTATCTTTTGCATATGAGTGTCCAATTTTTCTAGCACAATGTGCTGGAAAAAAAAACTTATTGAATTGTCTTTGCACTTTTGTTGAAAATCAATTGACTATATACTATTTCTAGACTCTCTGGTTCCATTGAACAGAGAGTCTATCATGTGTCTATCATTTGTCTAATACCACATTGTCTTGGTTAGATAAACTTTATAGTAAATCTTGAAATCAGATAGGATGAGTCCTCTGGTTTTGTTTTTCATTTTCAAAGTGATTTTGGCTATTTTTTGCTTTGCCTTTCCATGCAAATTTTGAAATTAGCTTGTCAAGTTATACAAAAGAAATATAGACTTCTGATTGACATTGGGTTGAATACCTGAATTTGAACAAGAATTGCCACTTTCGCAACATTGAGTCTTAAATCCATAAGCATAGTATATTTCTCCATTTATATTTGAGACTTATTTCTTTCATCAGTGTTTTACAGTTTTTAGCCTAAGATAATGGGGTAGATTTTCTATCACTTGAAATAAAGACTATCAATTAATGTAGTATACTTGAATGATTTTTAAACAGATGTGCAGCAAATCAGGTGTGAGAAGGGTTCAGGAATATGTTAGGATTAATTCTTAATTATGGTTTTGTGTGACAAGTGTCCAGAAAGGCAAGAGTGGCAGAAGATCAAGAATACTTGTATAAGGTTAATTTAAGAGATCACTTACGGAGTTCAGTTTGAACAGGAAAGATAATGAGAAAGACAAAAGCTGATATTTGAAAAAGTTAACAGTTCAAATGTCTCATTGTGGTTAAAGGATATGTGCAAAGAGAGGAATGGTTTGATAACTGGGATAGGTCGTTGTATGATCAGAGAGTGGAATATTATTCATAAGTAGAGAAGATAGATGTGTAAAAGGAGCTAATAAGAACCAAATATCTGCAGCAATGAAGGGAGCAGGCATCATGAGTCACCATCATCTTAGAGTCCAGTTGTATTTCTTTTTGCCATCATAGGGAATAAGAACCAAAGTAGAGAAGATAGATGTGTAAAAGGAACTCAGTGAGGCCTTGGAAGCATTGACTGAAGTGGAATGGGTGTGAATGTCCATGAGTTCTAATTATGCCTAGTTTCACTGACTTTTGACACCAGTTACTTTACAGGTTAGGGACAGAGTTTTCCACAAGACTACACAAACTAAAGACATCAGACACAAGTTCAAAGGCTCACAGGCCACTCTTACTCCTGACCAGCTTGCTACAAATTTGGTGGTTCCCATAACCCCCTCAGGATTAATAATTCACTAAAATGACTCATGGAACTCAAGAAAGTCCTATAAATTACAGTTGTAGTCTTATTACAGCAAAAGGATACACATCAGAACCAGCCAAAGGGAAAGAGATACACATATAATGAGGTCTAGGGGAGTTCAACACAAAGCTTCTGTTGTTCTATCCCCAAAGAGTAAGGATGCATTACCTTCCTAGCATATCAATGTGTGACATTATCAGAATATTAACAACCTGTGAAGCTCAACTGAGCTTTGGTGCCCAGAGTTTTTATTGAGGTATCATTACACAATCATGACTGATGGAATCTTTGGCCTTGCAGTTGAATTCAATCTCTAGCTCCCCTTGGCTCCCTGGAGACTGAGCTGATATCACCTGGCTCAAAGCCCCACCCTCTAATCACATGGTTGGTCTTTCTGGCAGGAGCAGCCAGCTCCTGTCCTGAGTCATCTCTTTAGCACAGACTATCAAGTTTGATCCCAGGAGTTCACATGAATAATAGACACTCCTACCACTTAAGAAATTCTAAAGGTTTTGATGCTACTTCCCAGGAACCAGGGACAAAGTCAGGCATATTCTTTATTGCATATCAGTTAAAGTAACAAGAATAGTGACCAGAATTGGCTGTGGAAGATGCCAATTTTAAATTTCATATCCCTACAATAAGGATAAGGGTTGATGAAGTCAGAGTGTGTAACCACCCAGGGGTCCAGAAGCAGGTGTGGGGAACAGAGGGCTAATGCAGAGTAAAGTCTGAAAGTGTGAACGGACATAGAGGAGAATCTGTCTTCTGGTTCAAGAAATTAGAATCTTGAGCTCTTTCAAAAGCTGTCATCTTCTGTGTTCCAGTGTGTCCTCCTGGCCTCTATATCCCTACATTAGGTCTCTAGCTTCTCTTGAGGCACCTCAGTCCCCAAGTGCTGAGTGTGCTCTACAAATGTACCTTAAAACACTTCTTTGCATCTACTCAACCCAGATCGGAAAATTCCTTTTCCTATTTTGTTGTGTTAAGGCTAAAGACAATACGGAGAACCTTTTCTCCACCTGCATTTTATCCTGGGATAGGTCAAAAAAGGGTATTGCTTTTATCCTCATATTATCAAACAAAAACCATAAGAAAAAAAGAAGTTAGTTTACTTACTCTTTATTACCACTTCTCCTTTGAAAACTACAAACTATAGAATTAAGAAAGGGGTTGGAGGTCTGATTTGGAAGGGCTAGAACTCTACTTCAAACCATCTAATCTTTATTTTCTCACCTAGGTAAATCTCTGACTGTCTCATGTAACCAGCTCTTTCAATAGGCCTGGTTATGACTCTATGGTCTGAAGGGACTGATGCATGGGCTGGAGCTAAGTCTTCTATGTTCTGAAGACCCACAGATATTCACTTAGGAGTCAGAATTCTAGTATGAATTTATAAGGGCTCTTTTCCAAAAGATGCTTGGTTGGTATTGACTCATATGTTCATTTGAAATGGGGTTTTCATGATCCTTGTTTTCCAGGAGCTAATGATATCATTGGAACAAATCAGTGCTGTAATTTATGACCTATTTCTTTCTGCTGTGAGTGAAAGACACCAAAGGCTAGCTTGGGGAGACACTTGGCCAGACTCCCACCTATTTATCTGCATGAGGGCTGGCAGACACTGTAATTACATTTGCTTCATTTCCCATACAATTTATAGAAAGATCATTAAGCAGGAGGAAATAACAGAGGTCAGAATACATGAGATTACACCAAAAGGTTTAGGCTGGCTATTGGGATTAGAAACAACAGGAAAGATCAGCTTCAAGGATTTGCAGAAAGTGTTAAACAAAGCTGTAATCCTTTTGTGATTGTTATTCCTTGGAGTCAATGTTCTTTGAGAGATTTTTATTATAAAACTGAGATAAACCACTACTCATATCAATAAAGACTGCATAAATATATTATCATTATACAGCATATATTATGCAGTATATATTATGTCTTAGGCCTGAATTAGGTTCAAGTCAACATGATCAAGATTAATATCTAGTTCACATCAGATTCCAGCGATGCTGCAGGGAAGCTCTCCTCCAGGCGGTGACTCAGAAATCCAATGTACTTCCATCTTGTGGTTCTGCCATCTCAATTCATAGCTTCCATGTTCACTTCCAAAGGAGACAAAACATGTGGATTGGTTATATCATCTCTTATTGTCTTGGCCTGTACATGACACATTCCATTTTGCCTAACATGTCATTAGAACTAGTCATGGCCCATGTGTCCAGGAAGGAGAGGAAAACCAGATATGGGTGAATCCTTGTTGTCCCTTCCTTGTTGCCTCAACTGTTGTTATCATCAGGGTTATATTAGAGCTGTGCTAGTAGAGTTAACAGATATAAATAGCACACAGCAGGTACTCAGTAAATGCTAACTTTTGCTGTTATTATTTATTATATTCCAAGTCATTAAAGTAAACATGTACTTCGTACAAAAGAAATATCATAAACCCCAAAAGGGGAGATGACATTTGGAAAGACAGCTCAAAGTTTTTTGTTCATTTTTTTATATGCTTGATATTATATTTTTGAAATAGTCTTTTATTTAGAATAGTTTTAGAGTTACATAAAAATTGTGAAGATAATACTGGAAGTTCCCATAGGACCCCACACCCACTTTCCCCTATTATTAATATCTTACATTAATATGGTATATTTGTCACAAGTAATGAATCAATATTGATACATTATTAAAGTCCATGCTTTATTCAAATTTCTTGAGTTTTTGCCTAATGCCCTTCTTCTGTCTGAGGATCCTACCCAGGATCCCATATTATATTTAGTCATCATTTCTTTTTAGACTCCTGTTGGCTCTGTTTCTCAGACTTTTATTGTTTTTGATGGCCTTGACAGTTTTGAGGAATCCTGGTCAGGTATATTGTAGAATGCCCCTCCATGGGTATTTGTCTAGTGTTTTTCTTATAATTGGACATGGGTTATGAGTTTTGGGGAGGAAGACTACAGAAATAAAGTGTCATTTTCATCATATCAAGGGTGCATACCGCCAACATAACTTACGACTGTTGACGTTGACCTCAATCACCTGGCTGAAGTGCTTATCAGATTTCTCTACTGTAAAGTTACCCTTCTCTCCCCCATATTTTGTACTGTACTCTTTGGAAGGAAGTAACTTACAGCTCGCATTTAAGAAAGGCTTCATCTCTCTGAGGGCAAAGTAACTACATAATTTATTTAGAATTCTGCACTGGAGATTTGTCTATTCTTCTCCATTTATTGATCTATTCAACCATTTACAGTCATGTGTTGCTCAACGACTGGGGTATATTCTGAGAAACATGTCATTAGGTGATTTCATCATTGTGTGAACATCACAGGGTTCCAAATCTTACTACACAAATCTAGATGGTACAGCCTACTGCACACATATATGGTATAGCCTATTGCTCCTAGACTAAAAACCTGTACCACATATTATTGTACTGAATACTATAGGTAACTGTAATGCAATAGTAAGTATTTGCATATCTATACATAGAAAAATTGTAGTACAAATATAATACTGTAATCTTATGGGACCACTGTTGTATATGTGGTCCACTGTTAACCAAAACATATTATGTGGCACATGACTCTATATCAATATAGATGCATAGATATTTATTTTATACTATACTTTGAGTTTTATTCTGATACTACTTTGTTTTGTTGTTTGAATTGTTCCAGCTTTGGCCATTGGAAGTTTTTTCATGTATTCCTTTGACTTACATCATTGACGTGGATTTTTTTGAGCACTTTTTGACTTTCTAGCACTACAGAATGTGTCAGGCTTATCTTGTATATTTCCTGCCCCAGTCCTAAAATCATTGCCTCTTCAAAGATCCCTGGTTCTTTTATTGGAGAATGATATTAGAAAACAAGATCTGCTTGGTGCAGTGGCTCACACTTGTAATCCCAGCATTTTGGGAGGCTGAGGTGGGTGGATCACATGAGCCCAGGAGTTCAAGACCAACCTGGGCAACACAGCAAGACCCCATCTCCACAAAATTTAAAAATTAGCCAGGTGTGGTGGCATACACCTGTAGTTCAAGCTACTCAAGAGGCTGAGGTGGGAGGATCTCTTGAGCCCAAGGAATTTGAGGCAGCAGTGAGCTATGATTATACCACCGTATTTGAGCTTGGGTGATAATGCAAGACCCCATCTCAAAAAAAAAAAAAAGAAAAGAAGGAAGGAAGGAAGAGGGAAGGAAGAGAAAAGAAAGAGAAAAGAAAATAAATGAAATGAAAAGAAAAGAAAAAAGAAAAGATAAGAAAGAAAATCAGATCAGGGTATTAGGTGTGCTCACTGCTACTAAGGTGGTATTGTGTCTAGGCCTTCCAGATGACAGAGCAAATATATGTGTGTATACTAATATAGACCCACACACATATATAATATCTTTATGATATATAGATATGTATTATATTATATATGTGCCTCTGTGTAGGTATATCGACTTTAAGCTAAACAGGAGTTCATGCTGATATCCCCAACTCTAATCCATTACCTACAGATTATTCCAGCCACCTCCCCTTGCTTGTCTGTAACCTCCCACTCCAACAGTGAGAAACCTGTTTCCCACTATCTATCATCCATTTACTTAATTGTTCAGTTCCAATACACACATACAGCGATTTCAGAATTGTTAACCCATACCCCCATGGGAAACAACTTTATCAATTAAAGGGTTTGGGGTTTTTTGCCTTTGGTCTGATAAAATCTACCCAATTCCAAAGTTACTTATGGCAGCACCTTTGTACTTTCTTCACTGAGGTTTTTTTCCATACATTTGTAAACATTGAAAAGCATACATGCAAATGCTTTTTTAGAAAATTTTGCGCATATTAAGGCTTACTATTTGTGCTGAAAAGTTCTAGAGTTTTTGACAAATGCATATTCTTATGTATCCACTGTTACAGTGTTATACAGAATAGTTTCACTGCCCCCAAAAAACCCAAAAAAACAAAAAACCTATTCTCTATCCATTCAACCCTCCCTGGCAACCATTGATCTATTTGCCAACTCTTTATTTTTGTCTTTTTTTAAGGTCATATGGAATCATACAGTATGTAGCCTTTTTTTTTTTTTTTTTTTTTTTTTTTTTTGAGACAAAGTCTCACTCTGTCCCCCAGGCTGGAGTGCAGTGGCGCCATCTCCGCTCACTGCAACCTCTGCCTCCTGGGTTTAAGCGATTCTCTCTGCCTCAGCCTCCCGAGTAGCTGGGATTACAGGCGCCCGCCACCACACCCAGCTAATTTTTGTATTTTTGGTAGAGATGGGGTTTCGCCATGTTGGCCAGACTGGTCTGGAACTCCTGACCTCAAGTGATCCACCCGCCTCAGCCTCCCAAAGTGCTGCAATTACAGGCATGAGCCACCGTGCCTGGCTCAGTATGTAGCTGTTTAAGACTGGCTTCTTTCACTTATCAGGGGGGATTTGGAATAAAAGCCTCTTAAGATTTTTTTTCTACCCAAAAGACTCACTAAGCCTATTGGGATGTGGACAGGAAGCTAGGATCGAAAAGAAGGGAGTTCCTGCTGAAGACATGAGACCACTACCAGATGTCTGCATTCAGACAGGATGGTATTGATAATCAATGAAGGAGTGTTCATATATTTTAATAAGAACAAGGAAACTCAAGCTCTTCTAACTTCCTCATCCAATGAGACTTTGGATCTGTGTCTTCTCTGTGTCTAGTATCCAAATGTATATACCCCATTACCTACAGCCCCCTCTTTGGCAACTCTCTCCCTTGTGTCCTGCAGGTGAGGTTGGAAGGTAAGTTGATAGACTGTCACAGCTATGGTTTAGGGCCTGAGTGACTGGAGGAGGGTGGCAGTTTCCGCCTGTCCCCACAGGCCATTGCAGCTTTCTGTCTTGAATGGTCCATCTGTGCCCCTCAACAGTATACTACTGTAGTTTCAGAACAGTAACTTATCTTTCAAGACCCAAACTAAGCAATACTCCTTCTCTCTCCTCTTCTACCCCTCCCTAGCTCTAAGCATTCACCCATCACAGCAGTCACCTCACTCTGTTTCAATTCTTGCTTTGTCTGTCATTCTATCAAGCATCAAGTTGCTTTAAGGAGAAGATCATGTATTTTTTTTTATTCCATTCCCTAAGGAAGTGCATAGGGTCAGGCACAAACCAGACAGCCAGTAAATGCTTGATGGCGGAATAAATGAGTGTGCAAACTCATTCCTTACCAATTGGGAATATTCACACAAGCTCTCTGTCCCAGCCATGTCCGTTTTTTTCAGAATAGGCCAAGTTCGAGAATTCTACCTTGGTCTTGATTTTAGGATGAATTGGAGAACACAGAGTAGAAAGGCTCTGGGCAGTAGAGGAGGAATACAAATGTTAAAAATGAGGGTGGCAAAAGGTTTGTGCAGAAAGCTGATGGAAGGGAGAAAGAATGGAAGTGGGTCACACAGCTTTAAAATCAAATGAATCCTAGATTTTAGCAAACAAAACCTTGTTAATTTTTTTTTCTCCTGCATCTCTGTTGACTACATCTCTATTTTATGGCCATTTGGAGATCATTTGAAGTCCATCCCATAATTGTTTTCTTGCTAAGCTTCCTTTGTGCAGAAAAAAATGATAATGCAGTTAGCATGCTTTCAGAAGTCCCAGAGGAAATTAATTTGTTTACAGGATTGTGTATCATATGGTTAAACCAACAAAGAGGAACAGACAGTTCTCCTCTCAGCCGAGCTAAGCCACTGCTGTGTGAGGTCAATAGGCAGGGAATGTATGCAGGGTCCCAGTGAGCTCCAAGAGGGGCCATCTAGACCCAGGTCACGGTTCTCAAACCATCCCCACTGCGGAGCCATTCTCAGTTACGGTAGCTCAGCTCTCTGCTCCTGGATTTTGTTATTCTTTTGTGGGGCTGATGTGTGCAGCATAGACTGCCACTTTTTTGCAGTTCATCCCTGCTGCCTCCCCCTGTGGGTTCTTCAGAAACACAGCCCTCATGATCCTCCTCACTCCATTTTGTGACCACCCAAGTGGTTTTGCTGACACTTGGGTATTATTCCTGCATTCTGAGCTTTATACTGGAAGTGAACCAGGACAACGCTCAAGCAGAAGGCACCTAAGGTTTAAAAATAGATACACAGAATTGAAACAAAATAAACTTAAGTCAACAACGAGCCCTAGCATCTAGGGGTGCACCATAATGTAAAATTTCCAAGTGTCAGCATTTAATTCCACTTTTTTGTTCTGTATCATATATGCCAAGTCTGGATTATCACAGTTTCCAAATTAGTAGGGCAGAAATTTAATAAGACCCTATCATAACCAGTGACAGTTTATCTTCCTTTTTTAATCTCATGAAAGATACCACTTAACAAATTTCATCCTTCCTGCACTTGGGCTGGGAGCACATGTTCAATTACACAGTGCGGGCACGTTCACCAATCAGCCGGCTTCCCATGAGCTCTGGGAATTAAACCCTGCATCTCTGGGCCTTGGCAGGCTGCTTCTCCCATCCATGGGCAACTACAGTAAATTCAGACACCCTGAGTTAAATTCTATATATGTACTTGGCTACTGTTTGGGCTTGTTTCTTAGACAGGAGAGGGCATTTTTAAAGTTTTATTTGCATTTGGAGCTGGATTAAAGAGCACACATAGTGTGTATGTTATGTCGTTAATCAGTATATTGGCAAAATATTTTGTTTGCAGTTCTCTACATGAATCAGTTCAGTTTGCAAAAAATAATTCATCTCAAAGCATTCTTACCAAACTTTAATGCTGATTTTAAAATAATGTCAAGAATGATGATAATAATGGCTATCACATATTTCATAAGAAATTACTTAAACCATTCTGGCCATGCTTTCATGGTGGGGTTTAAATGACACTACTATTATAGACACAAGAATAAACATCCTTCTCACTTTTTAGGTTCCTGTTACACCCTATGCACTGTGATAGGCCTTTCCTATACAATTTTGCTAATCTTTACGACAACGTTGCAAAGTTATTTCTGTTTTACAAATAAGGAAATAATGACTCAGGGACAGTCAGTAAAAGCTCCCTAGCTTTCACTGTGGAAGTACTCTAGCTAGCAAGCAGTAGAACTGACATTTAATGCCTGGAGTATTTGACCCCCAAGCCTCTTAAGAATCTAATTTATCAACCAAAATAATCTACATGGGGTGATGCAATGTGTTTATGTGTGCAGCATAGTGTTCACTGCATCTCCCCAGGAAGATTATTTTGGTTGATAAATTAGATTCTTAGGAGACACAGAACAAATGATAGGCTCGATTTTCATTTATTCACCCAAATAGAGTAAGTTATGTTTTTTTTAAAAGAAAGATATAATATATAAACTGTCTCTTGTTTGTTTTTTACTTTCATGTAAAAGTATAGTACTGAACAGATAGACTAGCAAGGTGTAAATATGTATATATTTAATATCTGGTGGGGATAAATGCTATAAAGAAAAAGCGTGATAGGCAGCCAATGAGGGCTGGTGGTTTGCTCCGGTATGTAGGGTGGCCAAAAATACCCTCTGATAGGGCAACATTTGAGAAGAGACTTGAAGGAGGAAAGGGAACAGGTAACTGAGCATGCAGGGAAAAAGCATTCCAACCAAGGCAAAAGACACATGTAAAGACTCCAAGGCCACAGGCCTGGAGTATTTGGGCACAGCAAGGAGGCCAGTGTGGCCAGAGCAGGGTAGGCAAGACACTCAAATTACAGGAGAAGAGCTCCAAGGTGCAGCACAGGGTCCCTCTTTTTGGGCCATGTAGCTCTGGGTAAGGATGTGGATTTTACTCTGACTGAGAAAAGGAGCCACTGGAGGTTTCTAGAAGAGAAGGCACCTGATTTGACTTACATTTTTTACAAAAAAAAAATTCTCCGGCTGCTGTGAGGAGAATGGGATGTAGCTGGGAGGGAAGCAGTCTTTGGAAGTCATCAAAAGAAACAGGACAACGAGGAGGCCGCTACAACAATCTAGGCAATAGCGGCTTGGACTGGGCAGTAGTCACAGAGGCAGATGGAACAGAAAGGCTCTGATGATTGCATTATTTTAGATAAAAGGTTGTATTTCATTAGCATTCTTGTTACTTCACTTTTGATGTTGGAAATTTAGGTGGCCCAATGTTTTAAATAAACCTATCACAAGCAAACATTTTGAACACTTACTACATCAAACACTATTCTGAGCCTTTTACAGGTATTTATTTTCATTCTCATAGAAACACTTCAAAAAGTCCCAGTTTTTCTACCTATGGGTTGGACAGCCTTGGAGAGTCGTATCTCTTGAGGCCTCTGACCCGTCTTTTGTAGAACAGGGGATTGAGCCAGGTGACCAGAGTCTTTCTAGCGCTACAGTTCTATGACTGTGCCTTTTTACAGAATGGAGTCTCAATTTCTCAGAGGCCATCTGTGGAGTTTCTATTTTAGATCATTTCAAAACCAATCACATTCTCATCCCCCTTCTCTCACAGGCCCCCGACAGCCGGGTTCACACAGTCCCACACCTCTTCCGGTGTCCCATATACAATGCCTTCTCCTCAGTACCTGGAGCGCAAAAAGGAATTTGACCCCAGGGTATCAATCAAACTTGTTTATCTTGGCATTATATCTAAGGACTAGAAGGTGGACCATGCCATGTCTGTCACTGCTGTTTAGAGCAGGCTTGCAGAGAAGGGGCTGAGACTTACTAGCCCCACCTCCCTTCAGGCCTGCAGAAATGAACAGTAAGCTTTCACAAAAATATGGTTTGCTGGGGACGACTTAGTTAAAAAACAGAAGTTAATCATTTTCTGAAAGACAGTTGGAAAGTTGATCACCGGGTGCAAGGGTTGATTGGAATCTTAGGAAGCAAACCCACAGAGACACCAGGAAGGATGTGGCATCTCTGGTAAACTTGAAACAAGGCATGCACCTACAGGTTCCCTATTATTAACCTCATTTTGGACATAAAGTGGCTGGATTAATTTCCTGTGGCTGCTGTAACAAATCACCATAAACGTAGTAGTTTAAAATGACAGAAATGTATTTTCTGGCAGTTTTGAAGGCCAGAAGTCTGAAGTCTGATAGTATCACTGGGCCCAAATAAAGGTGTTGGCAGGGTACTCCCTCTGTAGGTTCTATAGAAGAAGACATTCCTTGCCTCTTTCAGCTTCTGGTGAGAGCAGGCACTCCTTGGCTTGTGGCTGCATCCCTGCAGTCTTCAACGCCAGCATCTTCAGGTCTCTCTCTGCTCCATCTTCACATCACCTTCCCCTCTGTATGCAGTAAAATCTCCTCCTTCATCCCTCTTATAAGGTACATGTGATTACCTGTAGTGCCTACCCAGATAATCTAGGATAACCTCCCTATCTCATAATACTTAATCACGTCTGCAAGGACCTCCCTCCCTTTTTGCTATGTCAGGAAATACGCACAGGTTTCAGGGGTTAAGACGTAGATAGATTTTGGGGGGTCATTTTTCTGCCTATCTCAATGACACAGAATATTCTCTGAATTTAAACATTAGCATGCTAATGTTCAACTCTCATTAGTAGATGCTGATAAGATCTACTCAAGTGCATCACACCATAAATACTGACTCTCCAGGTCAGACCCATTTTCTCTAAATAGTAAGCCTGAACAAGCCTGCTTGGGATTCAGGGAAACTGCCTAGAGTTTTTCCAAAACCCATAGACCTTGTCTGGTGAAAATGTTGTAGCATATGATTTAATGCTGTAACACAACACAGCACAGGTACTTAGTATTTATGTAATGAATGAGTGAAATAATAAACTCAGAGGCCCTCACAAGCAGAGAGAGGAAGGGGAAAGAAAGTGCTGTGGATATGGGAATTCCACCCACCAGAAATGGAGAATATTATATTTATTATTTTTAAATGATTAGAGGCAAATCTGCACCAATTCTAGAAACTAGAAAAAAAAAGAGCCTGAACTTACTAAATGCTTTGTATTAGTCTGTTCTCATGCTGCTGACAAGGACATACCCAAGACTGGGTAATTTATAAAGAAAAAGGGCCAGGCGCAGTGGCTCACGCCTGAAATCATAGCACTTTGGGAGGCCGAGGTGGGCAGATCACCTGAGGTTGGAGTTTGAGACCAGCCTGCCCAACATGGCCAAACCCTGTCTCTACTAAAAATACAAAAAACTATCTGGATGTGGTGGCAGGCACCTGTAATCCCAGCTACTTGAGAGGCTGAGGCAGAAGAATAGCTTGAACCCGGGAGGCGGAGGTTGCAGTGAGCCAAGACCGCACCACTGCACTCAAACCTTGGCGACAAGAGCCAAACTCCATCTAAAAAAAAGAAAAAGAAAAAGAAAAAGAGAAAAAAAGAAAAGAAAAAGAGGTTTAATGGACTGACAGTTCCACATGACTGGGGAGGCCTCACAATCATGGTGGAAGGCAAAAGTCACACTTTACGTGGCGGCAGACAAGAGAGAAAGAGAGCCAAGTGAAAGGGGTTCCCTCCTATAAAACCATCAGATCTCATGAGACTTATTCACTACCACAAGAACAGTATGGGGAAAACTGCCCCCAGGATTCCATTATCTCCCGAAAGTTCCCCCCTACAACATGTGGGAATTATGGGAGCTACAATTCAAGATGAGATTTGGATGGGGACCCAGCCAAACTATATCATGCTTCAAGAAGTTTCCGGGAGACTTGGTAAAATGGAAGGGGATTAAAGAAAGTTCCCTAAGTCAGAATCCTCATCTACAGGGAATTTGTAGCCCATTTAATAGGAAGTATCTAGAGTCCTACCAACACTACTATTTCAGAGGTGCATGGGCTAGACATGAAGATGGTGGGAGAGATAGGGACCGTTTCTTGTTCCACACCCTTTCTTGCTATAGCTTAAAAACATTTAAATGATAAACAAAATATGGAATATGCCTACAGTGAGATATTATTCAGCCTTAAAAAAGAAGGAATTTCTGACACATACCACAACATGAATGGACCTTGAAGACATTACGCTGAGTGAAATCAGCCAGTCACAAAAACACTGTATGACTCCACCCTCATAGGTACCTAGAGTAATCAGCTTCCTAGAGACAGAAAGAAGAATGGCGGTTGTCAGGGGCTGGTGGGGCAGGGGAAAATGAGGGCTTGTTGTTTAGTGGGTATGGGGGGTTTCTGTTGAGGAAGATGAATAAAGTCCTGAATATGAATACTGGTGATGATTGCCAAACAATGTGCATGTTCTTAATGCCACTGAACTGGACACTTAAAAACGGTAACATGTAAGTTTATGTTATGTGTATTTTGCCACAATAAAGAAAAAAAATTCAGAATTAGATTGGAGGGGATGTGAAGGATCAAAATAAGAGTGGCCGTTCTAAACAAGAAGTCTCCAGGCATGGGTGTTTTTCACTGATTCTGATTCTCTCTGCTGTGGTGAGATCCCGTCCCTGTTGTGGAAAAGTTCTTGAGAGGGACACTAAGCCACATCAAAGACCTGAGGAAGAGGCCATGCTGAACAAAGGAATACAAGAAGTGGCCGGGCACGGTCGCTCACGCCTGTAATCCCAGCACTTTGGGAGGCCGAGATGGGCAGATCACTTAAGGCCAGGAGTTTGAGACCAGTCTGGCCAACATGGTGAAAATCAGGCTCTACTAAAAATACAAAATTAGCCGGGTGTTATGGTGCACACCTGTAATCCCAGCTACTCTGGAGGCTGAGGTGGGAGAATCGCTTCAACCCAGGAGGAGGCGGTTGCAGTGAGCCAAGATCGCACCACTGCACTCCAGCCTGGGCGACAGAGCAAGACTTTGTGTCAAAATAAACAAAAAACAAACACACAAACAACACACCAAAAACAAAGGAATACAAGAAGAGAACTGCCCTCCTGTATAAGAAGGAAGGAGTCAACAGAACAAACACCAAATTCTTCTTTTTAGAGTGCTCCCAGCCTCACCTTTTTCTCCACTCCCTCAGCCTACAAAGTCATCATGCAGCAGCCTTCACCAGTAAGCATATGAAAGATGAAGTCCCATAGCATTCCTGGGAACAGTGAAGGAAGCCAGAGAACACTCACTCACAGCATGGGGGCGCAAACACAGAAATTCTGCCGCATAAAAAAGGAAATGAATGCAGCATGCCAGAGGTAAAGAAAAACGCAGATTATAGAAAGGAACTTTCTACAGAAAGCAAAATGTAAATTTTAGACATTTGCTTCTCTCACTCAGTGAAATAAAATGAAATCATTGTCTCTGAAATAAGGGACGCAAATTAAGAGAATAAGAAGAGATAGTGACTTTATAAAGGAAACCAGCAGAGTTAAAAAAAATGTAAGTAGAGATTGACATAGTAAAATGAAAACCTGGATTAGCATAATCCCAAGAAAAATGGCAACAGTAATCTAAGCCCCTCAGTAGCTTTAAATAAAAAGCTAAGGTCAAGGGCTATAAAAATAAGAGAACATTAAATAACACTGGAGAAAAGGAAGTATGTCACTATATAAGACATTTCAATGAGCTTCTCTAAGATGCAATTCAGACAGAACAAACTACCAACCTGCAGTAGGTCATCAATGATTTAATCACAATCCACACTTTACCATTTACGCTTTCTGTTCAGGAAGTCAGACAGTCCTGGCAGAGCAGTATAACCATCTACTAATTTAAGAGATAAAATTCGCAGGCAACAGTAGCCATGAAGAGCTTTTTCAGTCAGGGTTCAATTGGAGAAACAGAACCAATATATAGAATTTATAACAGGGATTAGGATCTGCACAATGGTGAGACTGGTTGTGAAATCTCTGTAAAGGTAGTATCTGATACCGGGCTGAATTTGTTCTATGTCGCCTGGACTGGGAGTTACGAAGGAGAGTTGGGTGTGAAATTGAGGAAGTAGAGGACAAAAGGTATTTTCCCATTTCCCCTCAAAAGGATGAAATAGAGCCCACCTCTCTTTCTCACCACCTCCCACCCAAAAGATGCAGAAGACCTACTGGAAAAGTTGGTGGCTTTCACCATGGAGCTGTACACACATCTGGCCCAGGGCTCAGAGGAGCTGAAGGAAGAGAACCAGTGGGAGCTGAGGTTGTGCGAGGCTCAGGATATGGCCCCACCCGCAAGGCAAGGCTAGCAGATGACAGACCTGTGTGAGCTGCCACAGCATCTGGTGCCCTTTACCCACCTCAGAGCACACAAAATGGCAGCTCCTTCTCTTACATCTTCCAAGACTTAGACACACAAGTCTCTTTGTGGCCAGCACCACACAGAGAATGGAATACTGGAAAACACATTTCCAGCTTAGCTATGTTAGCTCAGTAAAAAGCACCCCCAGGAGATATGAAGACTGTTTGTTTGCAATCTCTTTTACCACTCCAGAGCCACAACATTCATTTATGTCTGCTCCAGGAGATTCAATGCAATGCTTCACTATGAAATAGCAAAAGGGTGGTTGGGCTTCTTTCTGATATACAGGGTTCAACCCCATCAGGGAAGCTCACCTCAACAACGAAGCACTCAACCTACTCCCTCATGTTTGCAGTGGAAACCCCCAAGCCCTCTCATCCCTCAAAGGCTGCCAGAGGTATCAATAGAAGGGAAGCCAGACAGCCACAGCCACAGCCACACCCTAGAAGCTGCTGGAATGAAAGTGAGGCTAGAAACAAGAGGTGATGCAGAATGTTGGCAAAAGAAAGAAAAAATAAATAAAAAAATTTACTTTCACCTGCTGTTTCTCTGAGTTCAACTGTTCCTTCATCAGGCTTTTAAATCTCTAAACAAGCAATATAAAATTATGAGTAATATAAAATTACGAGTAATATAAAATCCCACATGATTTGTAAAGATCATCATGGCATTTATATATACGATGAGATTTAAGGTGGGAATATAATTTATACATGAAGACTATTTGTGGGTATACACATGCCAAGACAGAACTCTCCTTCTTCAAAAATCAAAAAATGTAGAGGCAGAAATGCGGTGTTAATTAGACCTATGAAAATATTATTTAAAAAGAAGGTAAAGTACTAAAAGTGAAAAAAGAGGGCAGGAGTAGTTTAATTTTTAAAAGGCCTTGCTTTGGGGAATTAAATTGGTTTGCACGTTAAGGAAAAGGATTTTGAAAGATCTTTATAAAACAAGAAATGAAAAGATATGTCAAAAATACATGTTAATTAATTTGATTGTGGTAATCATTACAAAATATATACATATATCAAATCATCACATTGTATACCTCAATCCCTATTTGACCATTAATTATTTTAAAATGAAAATATAAGATGAAAAGAGATGTGAGGAAAAGATGAAGATAATTTTCTAAAAGAAGGGGTTTTAAAATATCACATCGAGACCAAAGCAAAACATGATAAACTTCGTATTTTGGCGGTAGATCAACATATCGTAAATACTGTTTTGTCTGGAATCTGCTCTGTTCTGTTGTCTCAGCTGATCCCAGATGCTATTTGGCTTCCATCTGCTGATGGAGACATAGCATTTCTGTAAGGACGTGAAGAAATGCTGAGAGCTCATCCCTCCTGAGACGTTGGCTGTGCTTTCTAATATTCCCCAAATACTTGGGAAAATACAGACAGTCTAAAAATCATTCAAGAAAACTCTCAGCCAATTACTAAATAGTCGTTTGACAAGGAATTCAGCTGCTGTCTTTTACCCGCGTTTTTTAGAAACTTCAATTTTTTTCTTTCTCCTAGGACAGATTATGTGTTTAGATACACTCATATATGAAAAGGAATCTCATTCCTTGAGGAAGCTTAACAGCTGATGGGACAGGGCAGCGTTACAATTGTATCCCAACAGCAACCTATCTGATGATTTGTTCTTCTTTTTAAAGGATTCTATTATGGTGATAAGAATCTATCTTCACTTAATGCAAGGGGCAATATAGCAAAGGACACCACCCCCTACCCCCACCAACCCATCTATGAATCTCAGACTACTTTCTAAAGGTGTAACATAGTTACAGAGTATCACAGGACCCCAGGGGAAATCTCAGAGGGTCTGCACAGTTTTCAAATTTATTTGCCACCAATGATTTCATGTGGAATCCAAAAATAAAAATAAAAATTGTTCTCATGCCTCAACAAATTCAGCTGTTACTCAGATAATTGAAAACAATCTCTTCTTGAGAATCTTCCCTGAAAAATATTCTCCAAACCCAAAACATATTTCTAAACTTCAAGCAAAAGCTTTTGGGGTTGCTAAAACAATATAACAGAGGTGTAAATATGTCCCAGAAATGGGAAAGTTTGTCTTGTAAAATCCAGAGTTGAAAATTTGATAGCTAAGAAAAGAGACCTTGGCTTTGCTGATGGAACACACTGGACTCACACATAAATTTTAGGATGTGCCCAGGGATATTCATTTCTCAGAATAGAATTCACTTAGCAGGAAAACAACTCTTTAATTGATGACGTAGGAAATAAATGTTTTTGTCCCTGTAAGCTAAGCCTTCGGATCATTTCTGATGAAACCTTCTGGGATTTATAACTACATTTTATTGTTGCTTTGTTTTGTTTTTAGAACTGAACAAGATTCATATGTTATACAATTAGGCCTTCACTTGCTATCTCTATCTGCCTTACTACCTTCTTTCTCTCACCCCATAGATCCTGTAAGCAGTGGGTCTAGGAAATAATAATTTTAGCCTATTTTGACACTATTTGGAACCTTTTTGATTTTTGGATTTTTAGTCATTTTATCTACATACAAATTCTGGCTTAACTTAAACGTATCCAGCGCATCTAAAACCTTTAATCAAATTGTCAGAGGAAGTCAATGCATGTGGAGTAATTAATCTCCTTGCATTCAGAAAGCAACATCCTCTCTATGTTCTCTTTCTGCCTGGCCCTTCAGCACCCAGAGGAGCAGCAGTCTAGAGAGGAAATGGGGAAGGGCATCCAAGTCCATCCTGCTGGAGAATGAGAGGCTGCAATCACAGCCTCGCCTTGAACACACTGCCCACATGAATGCCGGGGGGTACTTAGAGGGAGTTTGTAAAAATCAGACCAAGGAAACCATAAACAGACCATAGACAAATGTGAATTTTTGATTAAAAACTCATTTTACCAATAATAATAAAAGCACATTAAATCAATATAAATAAAGGGAGCAATATTCATTTGACAACATTGAATTTTCTTAAATAATATTCTTTTTGATCTAGTAATTTCACTTCTGAAAAACTAATTCTATAGAAATTATGCGAAAAGCAGAAAATATCGATGGCCAAAAAAAAGGTCGGTGGGGGCTGGGCTCACGCCTGTAATCCCAGCACTTTGGGAGGCTGAAGTGGGTGGATCACCTGAGCTCAGGAGTTTGAGACCAGCCTGGCCAACATGGTGAAAACCCATCTGTACTAAAAAAATTAGCCGAGTGTGGTGGCACACACCTGTAATCCAGCTACTAGGGAGGCTGAGGCAGGAGAATCGCTTGAACCTGGGAACCAGAGTTTGCAGTGAGCCAAAATGGTGCCACTGCACTCCAGCCTGGGTGACAGAGTGAGACTCTGTCTCAAAACAACAACAAACAAACAAACAAACAAACGCTACTAGGGAGAACAAAATGGATGTTTGAGAAATGGGGCAGAGTTAAATGCTTCACATCCTAGACAGAATATACCACTCAATAGCCTATTGGTAAAATATGCCCACAGAAAATTTTTTTAAAACATGGAAATTGCTTTAAATATAAAATCAATGGAAAAGGTAAGAGAAATACACATATACAGTACAGCCACAAAATATATAAAGAAAAATATGCACTTCTAAAAAGCTGAAAAGATTAATAGTTAATATCATTGAGCATTATTGTTCTAGGTGGTTTTTGCTATTTCTAATTTTCCTATTGTTTCCATTTTGTTTGATGATTATACATTAACTTCATAATAAAAATGTTTAGAAATCAACATTTCCTTAAAATTAGGCAAAAAACAAGGACAATTGATTAATACCAAAAGTTGCAATTCCTATTTAATTGTCTCAGTTAATTTATGATTTGGATACTAAAAATAGAGTTAAATATCTTTTATTCAACCTATCTTCATTTAGGTTCAATAAATTACTTAATTTTATTTATTTTTATTTATTTATCTTTTTGAGACGGAGTCTCGCTCTGTTGCCAGGTTGGAGTGCTGTGGCACAATCTCAGTTCACTGTAACCTCCGACTCCCTGGTTCAAGCAATTCTCCTGCCTCAGCCTCCTGAGTAGCTGGGATTACAGGCACACATCACCATGCCCAGCTAATTTTTGTATTTTTAGTAGAGACGGAGTTTCACCATGTTGGCCAGGATGGTCTCAATCTCCTGACCTTGTGAGGCCCGCCTCAGCCTCCCAAAGTGCTGGGATTACAGGTGTGAGCTACTGCGCCCGGCCAATAAATTACTTAATTATTAAAATTAACTTAAACTTAATGCTGTTGTAACTTGAAATTATTCTAAGCCTTGAGAAGAATGTGGCTTTGCAGCCTGAGTCATGTGGCACACAGCTGTAACTTCTGCCTTTTCTTCCCTGTAAATAATTAGAAAGGCCAAAGGGCATCAGAGATAACACCCCCCTACCAGGATCACTACCCCTTCTCACAGAGTAATAAAGTCATCTTCCTTAGAATGAAGCAATCTATAACCATAGGCACTGGTCTCATATGGAAACATATGCACTGTTCTCATATAGAAAATGTAATCCGGCTAACATTTCTGTCTCTGCCTATACAAGTAAAACCTTAACTTCTCCACTTTGGAATGCTGATCCCATTTATTTGGACTTGATGGTTCCTGGGTGGCTACCCTCAAGTTCTGTGTTCAAATAAACTCTATTCTTAATCTCTGAATTAATTTTCTGAATCTCATTATTTAAGGTTGACACTTATCTCACCTACAGTGCCAGAGAGAATTACCTGATGAATATGAAATTTTAAAAAGATTGATTTTGCTCTAATTTGTTTTAATAAATCCCTGTGTACTGCAAAATTTGCTACCTTTCCTTACCTCCCCTTACAATATACATGTATATGTAACATCAAAAGGAAACAAAAACACTCAAAATACTTAATTGAGTGAGATTAATATAAAATATTTTAAATTTTTGAGTAAATATTTCAAAATAAGGCAGGGGGGCTTTAGAAAAAGTAGGACGAAAAAAATCTTTGAAATGTTCAGGAATGATTGAGATAAGTAAAGATCTCTGAAAGAATGCAAAAAATCCCAGTGGGGCTAGCAGTAATTCTATTGTATAAGCCATTTGTCCATTTGATAAGCACACATTTTATCTAATGTTACCAGATAGAGCATCAGGCCAAATGGCCTCAAGCAAATTGGCAGACAGATGACCTGGTCCCAGAGGCTCCAGATCCATCTCTGACCCAAGGCCAGCTCTGGCACTCAGCCTTCCACTTCGTTCCCATGCTTTCAGCGCTAGGTCTGAACACTTGCCTGATGGTCCTGAACCCCTGGGCTAGGGCTCTTGCTTACATTTGCCAGTTCAGTGTGTGGTAAGATCTTTCCAATTATTTGCTAATGAATTAGTGGAGGATTGAATGGACAAATGAATGAAGTTTCTCTCCGAAGCCCCACATCTGAACTTGCTGATGGATTTTCTTTCTGCTCCGTTGTCTGGTGTCCACTTCAGTTATTTATTCACCCATTTATTGAGTCTTTAGTGTGCAGTGGGTAATGTTCAATAGAAAGAGTCATGTCTGCTCCAGTCCTGCACCTTCCCATTCTGTTACTACAAAGGTGCAATTAACCTCACTGCAGTCAAACCATTTCTTGTGTTAAGTAGCAAATAGAGGTTTACACTGTGAAACCAGGCAAGTCTTGGACTTGGGAATGAGGTTCTTGGAACAGAATCCCAATGCATGGCTAACAGTGAGAGTCTGCAGGTGACAAAGGAACCGGGCTCCATTCTGCTGATGGCTGGGGAAGGGGAGGAGAAGCTGCTGACCTTTGCTGAAGGACTAGGATGAACTACTCATCCCATTTTACAGCAGGCAACCTATTTTCAGAACATTGAGGTGAGAGTCTAATCTCTATCAAAGTCTTCCTTTCTTACCAAATGCTATAGGAAGTCTCTTTATTTCTTTTAGCCTCAGGCTCAGAGTCATAGTGCTCATTAATGTGACCATGTATGGTAAAGGTAAAATGTAATAAGATGTTAATTTGATTATTATTAATATCATGCTGAAAGTACTTGGGGTTGATGTGTCATTATTTCTGCAATCTACTTTCAAATGGTGTGTGGTGGGGGAAGGATACAGACAGAAATAAAGCAATTGTGGCAAAATGTGGCAATTGGTAAATCTAGGTTAAGAGTGTACAGATATTCCTGGTACTGTTCCATCAGCATTTCTAAGGATTTGACTTTTTTCAAAATAGAAACTAAGTTGAGAAAAAACTAAATAAGAAAAAATAAAATGTGATGGCTGTGCCTTTCCTCAACTCCACTGTATGAACACAAGCAAGGTCCTTACTGTCTCTAAGCCTCTTCGATGAGAGTAAAAAACTGGGGAAATTAAGCCTTGCCTTTTGTACTCCCTCAGTGTTTTGTGAACACTAGTCATGGTCACAGATGTAAAGTGTTTTGCAAACCATCCAGGACTGTCAGGGCATAAGGGGTTAACGGACGTGATCATTTGTACAGCACCAAGCGATCTGTAGATCACCGTGCCAAACCCTTGGCTGTCTAGACTCCAGCCAATCTGTGCGCCTCAGCCACCTTAACATTACATATGCATGACTGGCCTCCTGGATTCTTCCCTGCTCAGAGCACCAGCTGCAAGCACACAGTCTTCTTCCTGAGAACTAGCAGGCAGAGCAAACTCCGCTGCTTCCATTCAGAAACCTCGGGACAGACCTTTGCCTGCCAACTTCCTAGCTCTCTGGCCAGCTTCTGATTGTTAGCAGTGGGTTAGCTCCCATGAAAACCTCGAAGGCATCCCAGCGCTATAGAGGCATCCGGAGAAATGCCAGCCAGTGCTACCTCTACCAGGAATCTCTGCTGCTCAGGTGAGCTGGCCCCATTCATCAGCTGGGCAGAGGAGTCAGGTGTGTGAGGAAGGAATGCATGTGTCATCAGAGCAAGGGACAAAGTCCCTGTCCTGCTCAGTTGTCCTTCAGAATGAACTCAGAAACTCACTTCTCCAGGTTGTGGTACAACTAGGATGGCAACCTCAGCAATGGGCATGGGGGGAAATGGTTCTTCTGGCTGCTTCTCGACCAGGAGGTCAGAATCCAAAAGCTTGCATCCCAACCTGGCTTTATGGCTGGCCAAACCCACAGATATGTTTCCCTGTTTTCTCTATGTTCACTCAATCAGCAATGTCAAGAGAGAGCAGATAATATGTCTATCATGATAAATAAAGTGTTTATTGGAAAAGCCTTCAGGCTAGTTAGAAGTGGATGAGAGTGCTATTCGAATTTGTTAAATATTTATAAAGGTCTAGTACAGCTGCCATTTAATTTGGTGAAATTGAAAAAAATTCTCCTCTAAATGAGTAAAAACAACATGAATTAGAGAATAACAAATGGAATCTTTTATTTCTAATAGTCATAGATGAATATTCTTAACTCCTCTCAAAAAGTTGCATTAGGATAAGCATATTAAGTGTAACTGGGAGTAAATGTTGCTACATGTTGGAAAATTGTTCCTCTTGAGAGTATCTATTTCCCTGAAATATCTCACCCATGTAAATTTGCTTAGCTAATCTTTTGCTCGTAGAAATTGCTTTGCCTGGCTCTGCCTCGGTTATCTCAGGCTTAAAATGAATTGACATGAAAGGGTGAAGAGGGGTTTCTGAGTGGCAGAAGTTTTGATTTATGTTACCTTCAAGTAACATAAGGAGGCCTGCCTCTAAAATTAGCTGATTATTTCAATGAGCCTGAAAAAGAAATTATTTTGCCTACCCAAATTGCTGCGACTCAGGAATCCAAGAGTACTTAAGTACCCTCTTGTCTCATCTTGTGTTTTCTGATAATATCATGCACCCTGAGAAATCATTATCTTCTAATGACCCAGTGGAAGTAATTGAATCCAATAAATATGTTTCAACAGGCTACTGCACTGGCAAATTATCTGTTTCTGTGGGTCCCTCCCTTTACACACACACACACACACACACATACACATGCACAAACACATACACATTTCATACAGATGACCCTAGGGCAGTGAGATGCTGAACTTGTGCCCAGGGCAAGATGATCTTTGCTGGAAGCAATTCTTCTAATCAGATTTCCTCCTTAATGCCCTGATCATTCAGCAACTTGGATGACAGCTTTAGTGCTGATGAAACAGGGGACAGCAATGATCCGGAACAAATCTTCCAGAATATACAGTTCCAGAAAGATCTCATGGCAAACATTCGCTGCAGACCCTGGACTATGGGACAGAAGCTGAGGGCATTGAGGTAAGGGCCTCAATGGCCATTATTGATCATTACAAGCATGCTTTCCGATAAACCACCTTGCCTTGCCCATGGGAACGAGGATAAAGACTCATGTGAGAGAGATGGCTCAGTCACTCTTGACCTGAATTAGCAAAGTCACAAAGATATCTGAGAGGTCTAGCTGGTCCAGAAGCCAGTTCCTCTGTGTGTGTGTGTGTGTGTGTGTGTGTGTGTGTGTGTGTGTGTCAGAGAGAGAGAAAGAGAGACAGATACAGAGAAAGAGAGAGTGTAAAGAGTTGTGTGTCTGTATTGGGGGTGTGTGTGTTGGTAGAGAGTCTTTTATCTTCTACCTCCTTTCTAAACACTAGATTTTAATATTCTCTCCAAGCTCGTCTCGCTCACTAGAAACAGAGCAGTAAGCCAATATGAAAAGAGATACTCATTTTAGCTGCTTGGATATTACCACCCTCTGGGTAAAAAAATAATTGAAAAAAAAGACTTTATAGGAAGCCAGATTATTATGATACTTAGAGTCATATTAAATAGTCTGTCTATATAATAAAGTGCTAAAGATTTAAAAATAGATTCCCTGATTCAAATACTGCCTTTACCAATTTCTATCTATGTGATATTAATTTTCTTAATTTCTCTGAATACCAGTTCTTTTCTTTTTTAAAGTTGAAGTGATGGTGAGGAATAGCCCTTAACTTCCTGCAGCACGTTTCCAAAAATATCAACCACTAAGCTCTCTGGATATTGTTAAAAACTCAAAATCCCTGATTGCTCTCAGACCTACTGAATCAAACCAAGGGAGAGGGTCCTTGTATTTTTAACATGGATTCAGGTTGATACTTTTGCATATTCAAGTTTGAGATCCACTGATAGCAGTTTGTTGAAGGATCAAATGGGATGAACCCTGTGAGTGCTTAGCATTGTATCTGGTATTTAACAGTCACTCACTAAGAGTGAGTAAGGAATAGTGATTCTGATGCCTGGGGTCACAGCAAAGGGAGTTAGCAGAGTTGCCTTCATGGCCTGTACCATTGAGCTACTGTGACCTGTGCTGTGGAGCTTCCTGGCAAAGCAGACACTATGCCTGATCATCAGGCACCTGCTGTGTGGACAGAACCACTGTCCTATCTTGATCTTCACTGCCCTTTTCTAGATGCCAAGCAGACATCTCTTTACCTCCACATCAACCATGTATTAGGCTTGCATTTCTTTCCCATCAAATCATTTCTTCCTTAGATTTGCATTCCAGGTGATGTTCTTCCAGTCTGACCAGCCTTTTCTGCAGGTGACTGTGAAAGATAGCTAAAGTCATCCATAGTTTTGATCCTCAAAATGTTCCAAGTAATTCTCCTTCATGGGCCTTTCATGTCTGTTATCAGCTGCTATTGTTTCCATTTATTTGAGTAAGGATGGCATTATGTCCATTTTTCAGACAAGAAGGTTGAAACTCAGAGAGGTTAAGAGACTAACCCAAGCTACACAGTTTCTGAGTGCTAGAATTAAGCTTTAAATCTAGGATTTCTGATTCCAAGTACAGTTTTCTCTTGTATTGAAACACAGGAATTTAACCAAAGTAATCATTGGAGCAATTACTCTTTAAAAAAAAAGACATAGGTTCTTGGCCGGGTGCGGTGGCTCATGCCTGTAATCACAGAACTTTGGGAGGCCAAGGCGGGTGGATCACAAGGTCAGGAGATCGAGACCCGCCTGGTCAATATGGTGAAACCCTGTCTCTATTAAAAATACAAAAATTAGTTGGGCATGGTGGCAGGCACCTGTAGTCCCAGCTATTCGGGAGGCTGAGGCAGGAGAATTGCTTGAACCCGGGAGGAAGAGGTTGCAGTGAGCCAAGATTGTGCCACTGCCCTCCAGCCTGGGTGACAGAGACTCTGTCTCAAAAAAAAAAAAAAAAAAAAAAAAAAACAAAAGAAATAGTTTCTATTAGAATTTTGCTAAATCATTCCGAAATGATGATGATCAATTGTTATCTGAATAATAGGTGGTTAAGTCTCTTTAACTTTGAGGGGACAGCAGAGCAAATGGTAACTTTTCTGTCAAGGCACTTCAGAAACCAAAGAATAAGCCAGGCCTTCTGCCATGTTGCTTGGCCCACGTAACACATCCAGAGCCCCAAGATGGCTGACACCGGCCATGTGTTCGGCCAGCGGCCAGGTTCTCAGAGTGCAGCTGGCACTCTGAGTACCTCCGTCCGTCATCCTCTTGCCACACATATCTCCTCTCCATCACCTTGAGAAACTACTGGAGCAACACTTCCCTCATTGGACTTGCTGAGGTTCATCACAGTGCTTCTGTGGAAGGTGCAAAAAGCACGGAACCCTGACTGCTTGAGAATCAAGGGAGCATAGCAGGATGCAGATAAAAGCAGAGTGAGCTAACCCTGAGTCTGGAGCAAGAGCCACCTGTCTAAGAGGATTTAGGACATGCTTGTTTCCCCTGTAGGAAGCAAGTGGTCAGTTCCTATGAAATCAGCATAGGTCTATGACTGGGCCTTGGTTTGGGCCGCCCCTCCCTGCTACCTCCACACCCAATCACCCCTCTGTCATAGCTCTTGTCACACCCACTGTCTCTCAGTCATTGTCTTTAAAGGTCTCTGTCATCCCTATTAGGTAGTGAACTCTTCCAGGGCAGAGACTCTGGTTTTTTGTTGTTGTTGTTGTTGTTAGTTATGAAACAGGGTGTCACTCTCACCCAGGCTGGAGTGCAGTGGCTGGATCACAGCTCACCACAGCCTCAAACTCCTGGGCTCAAGTGATCTTCCCACCATGGCCTTCCAAGTAGCTGGGACTGCAGTCATGTGCCACCACACCCAGCTAATTTTTTTTATATTTTTGTAGAGATGGGATCTCACTGTGTTGCCCAGGATGGTCTTGAACTCCTGGGCTCAAGTAATCCTCCCACCTCAGCCTCCCAAAGTGCTGAGATTACAGGTGTGAGCCACCCCACCTGGCGGAAACTCTGTTTTAGGCAACTCTGTATTCCACTATGCTTGACCCAAAATAGGTGTGCATAAAATGTTTAAATATTTTCAGAAAAAAATAAAAAATAAATAAGGATATAAAATGAATTGTTATTTGACTTCAACAGGCTTTTACTTTTTAAAAACTTGCAGCAGACAGCTCTATTAAGATGGTCCCAACATGGTAGTCATGGTATGGGGTAGAACATCAACCTTGCTCCTAACCTACATTTTGGTTCTGGCCAGAATGAAGTCAATGCATTGGCTGGGCTATTAAGATGGAGATGTTGCGATGGTAGGAAGAGAGATCCAAAACCAAGAACTCTGGTTGGGTAATGTTTTGGAGAGATCATCCTGTCTGTGGATAAAGGAATTGGCTTGTACCTTGTGTTTTCCAAGGAAGGACTCAGACCAGTGGGTGTTATTGGGGGTTGCTGTGATGCACAGACCAGAGCACCCTCCCAAGTAAACCTGTCAAACTAGCAAAATGGCTAATTCAGAAGAACTAAGTTTTTCAACACTGAATATAATCAAGCAGAGGGCATCCAACCATCAGATAATGAGCATCTCTGCATGGGGTGGTATATGATTAGGTTACCTTGAAGGTGACATTCTTCTCTCTAAGAGCCTTTGACTTCAGTCTGTCCATGGCACTAACATTTATTTTCTAATCCTGTTGTTCATTTAAGGTATGAATTTAACTGTCTATCCCAATGAATTTAGTCCATTTTCAGGACTGAACATTTAGGCAGAGATATCAGGTTAATTCAAGAGTGATCAATCAGTGTGTTAGAAGTTTGTTTGGGGTGAATCAGATTGTTCATGTCTATGTAGACATGACTTTTTTGCTGCCATTAATCAGACACCAACCTTTACTTGAGGCAGATTCTCTGAAGCCAGGTCTGATTTGCACTTTTAAACAATTGACTGCAAGAGGAAAATTGCTAAGTGGAAAGGCCGAGATGCACGTGTCTGCCGCCAGGATTTCCAAAGCTCGGAATTCCCAGCCAAGCACCAGAATCAGGGAAGGCCTTTAAGAAATTCAGTTGTAGCTAATTTTGGTATAAATTCATCATTTTGAATTATGTATCCATTTCAATATTAAAGAAAAAAATTTTAAGGTGTTTTCTGATTACTAAAAATTAGACCATGAAGTATTTGTGTAACTCCATTCTTTCATGGCATCTTTTGCTGTATCATTTTTCAGGACAAGATGGCAACCTATTCCTGTTGCATTTTTACACATTTTGCAGAAATTGTAAGTGTGATACAATTGTGTTCACCATCATGTTTTTCTTCTCTTAGACGAGCGAAGGGCATTGTGCTGAAGTTCGAAGGGAGGCTGACCAGGACCCGAGGCTACCAAGCAGCAGGTGCAGAGGTAATACAGAACACACATGTGGCTGGGCGCGGTGGCTCACACCTGTAATCCCAGTGCTTTGGGAGGCCAAGGGAGGTGGATCACGAGGTCAGAAGATCAAGACCATCCTGGCTAACACGGTGAAACCCCATCTCTACTAAAAATACAAAAATTAGCCGGGCGTGGTGGCAGGCGCCCGTAGTCCCAGCTACTTGGGAGGCTGAGGCAGGAGAATCGCTTGAGCCTGGGAGGTAGAGGTTGCAGTGAGCTGAGATCACGCCACTGCACTCCAGTCTGGGCGACAGAGTGAGACTCCCTCTCAAAAAACAAACAAACAAAACAACAACAACAAAAAAAACACACACACACGTGAGCACTGCGGTCTCCAGAGCCAGGAGGTTGTGTTTGCCATCACACTTGCCATCATACACAGGTTGCGAGTGCCAGTCGATAATACAGCTGTAGATCAGGATGATAGAGTTGAAAAGTATGAATTTCCTGACTTGAATTTTAGTCCTAGATGCCTTCCCTTCCCAATTATGTGAAACTGGGTAAGCCTAATTCATCAGGAGAAAGGATGGCAAAAGTGATCCAGCACCTTTCCTGAGTTAATCCCACCCATATTCGTAGGTTTGATTCACTGTGTCCCTGTATACAGCTGTATTTCTTACAATGAGAAAGTTGCAGGTATATGCCAATGCTCATTTTATAATACCGTGTTAAGGTTTTTGTTTGTTATTTTTCCCATTCAGTTACTTAAAGGAAAAGTATACATTAAAATTATCTGCTTATAAAGTCATTTCATAAATGTGTAGAAACAAAGAAAAATAACTTCTCCTTCTATACCCCCTACTTCCCAATATAATATCATTTTAGAAATTTCACATCAGTCATTGCATAATTATTTTCATACCATAATTGTAGTGTATATACATTTTTGTCTTGCCTCTTTTTTCACATAACACCATTATATTATTTTTTTCCATGTTGCTATATAGTTTTTATATTTAATGGTTTTCACTGACTGTGTGGTATTCCACCAGATAAATGTATATTAATTTAATTAGTCATTTGGCCGCTGGTGGATATTTAAATTGCTTCTAATTTTTCATTATTATTAATAGCCCTACGAAGAACATCTTTGCACATATAGATTTTTCTATCTTTTTGAATTTTTTTCTTAGGGTGAATGCCAGAATTGCAATCCCTATAGAAAAGACTGTGGTCCATTGTTTGGCTTTTGATAAATATTTAAAGATTATTTTCTAAAAGCCTTGATGATTTATATCGCCATTATTAGTCTCATAATACCTGCACCAATGTTGATTACATTTTTTGTTTGTTATCTTAAGAGACAATAACTGACAGATACACTCTTTTTAGATTCTCTGAAACAAAAATATTCTTAATATAGCTTAAATTAAAGCTGGTCATAAATTTTACATGTCTGAAAAATTATAAACTATCAAAGAATCCCTAAGGACACATCTTGGCATTCTTTCTTCTTACTCTTGACAAAAATCTTCTTTACAATTCTAATCTGTTTTTATGACCAAATCATCCATGACTCCTTATTCCTGCCACACTATGATGGAGTTTATTAAATAAATTATCTTTTTGTAGACATATGAACTACCAAGCTCTTTTGTTTTCTCTAAATAAGCTGAAGTGCTACAGGAAATAAAGTATTTCACCTGAATTCAAATGACCTATAATATATATATAACAATGAAAAGCTATTGAGACTTTTAGCAATAGTAAACTCAGTATTATTAAAGGTATAACTTGATAATGGGCTGAATTATTAGAAGCAGAGTTTTTACACTCAGTAAGGTAATCCAAATTTTTATCTTGCTCCTCTCTCCTCCATCCTCTTCTGTAAAACGCTCAGCTCGTGCTAACCCACAACTTGTACTGGCTGTTCTCCCCTTTTAGAAAGCTACTCTTCCCATTTACTTTTCATTTTCCTTTTCATTCAAGTCTCAGCTCAAGTATGACCTCCTCAGCTAGATCTTCCCTGACCTTGTTTAAAGGGCCTTCTCCTCCAGTCCTAATAGACTGTGTCCCATTGTGGCATGGACTTGCTTGTGACTGCCTTGTCTCTACCTGAATGCAAACTCCACACCAGCTGACATCTTGCATGTCGTGTTCACTATCTGCATTCACAGGAAAACACAACCTAGGTGCTTAATACATACTATGAATAAATATACTTCTCATGAACTGTCATACATATTGTTAGATGTGTATGATACATACATGTATAACGATACATCTATACATACATATGTATGTATGTATAATGATATGTGCATGTATCACATATCTAACAACATGTATGATAGTTCATGTTGACATGTTGGTAGGTCAACACAATCTAGGTGCTTAACACATACTATGAATAAATATGCTTTTCATGAACTGTCATACATATTGTTAGATCTGTATGATACATACATGTATAATGATAAATGTATACATACATATGTATGTATGTATAATGATATGTGCATGTATCACATATCTAACAACATGTATGATAGTTCATGTTGACATGTTGATAGGTCAACACAATCTAGGTGCTTAACACTTACTATGAATAAATATACTTTTCATGAACTATCAGATATGTTGTTAAATATCTTCTGCGTGGACATGTAAGTCTTTCCAAAGAAAGAACTTATTCTTAGTTACCAAAGCTCAATAACCCAAACCCACAATTAGGATCTATTTCTTCCAAGTTTAGTTTTTCTTTGTTTTGATTTTGCTTTTTTCTTAAATTTTGAATTATTCCTGTTTCAAGGCTTTTGCCGTGGAGATTTGGTATAAATCATCAGAGAAGCATGAAACTTTTCCCCCATGCCTTACTGAACATGTCATCAACAAATCACCTTTTTCAATCACATTTTCCTTTAAGAAGTTCCTTTAGGCCAACTTGCATAGACTCTTATTCCCAGAATGAGCATCTTGGGCCATTCAGTCCAGTGCTCTCTAACCTGAGTTCAAGGGCCCTGGCTCCTCAAGCACTACTGATGGGGTGGTGGGGGAGATTTTTTACCCCCACCTACAAAAGTTGCCCTGCCTTAGCCCATTGCATGTATGAAAATTCTCATACAACTTTAAATTTAAAGAGCACTCTGAATGCCACTAATCAAATCTTACTTCTTATACAGATGGAGAAATGGAATCCAAGGAAATAAAATAACTTCCCCAGGGACACATAGTGAGATAGATGTGAAATTAGAGCTAGAACTCAGGTCTCTGGCTTTCCGCCCTGTGCTTCTTAGACTTCAGGGCTTTAAAACGGGCCAGAGACTCAATGCTTTCCAACACCAAGCCCTTGCCAAAGGATGATGGTGCACCCCTTCCTCGGGATACTCGGGGAATAAATGATCAGAAAGCCTGCCTCTCCCTCTCTATGCCCTAGGAGACAAGCCAGGTGAACAAAATTAAGGTAATGTAAGGTAGGATATGATAAACATTATGAGAGAGACCAAAAATTATTGCTGGGGGAGTTTACAAAGAGGAGAATTTCTTTTCTGGCTACAGAGATTCTGTGTTCATGGGAGTGGCTGTATTTGAGTTGGCTCTCAAATCATGAACAGAAGATGAACAACTTCTGATAAACTTCTGATAAAATTCAGATTTTCATTTACAAGCAGCCATTCTGGCCTCAGCAGACACGTCCAGAATGACATTATCATATATGTCTGTACCGGGACCATGTGTGGTCTTATAGTTCAGAATGTCATAATTACATTTGTAACCCCTCTTTCTGCAATGATATCATTTGCTTCCAGCACAAACCCAGATTGTTTGTGTGTTAAAATGCACAACCTGCCAACTTTGTTGGAAGCAGAACTAGTGTCAGGGCATGTCTTCCTTTATTCACTTTTGAGAAATGTTTTTTAAACTTTTGGCAATTGCATCTTAAAAATATAAGACAATTTTTTTTTTTTTTTTGAGATGGAGTCTCACTCTGTCCCCCAGGCTGCAGTGCAGTGGCACGGTCTCGGCTCACTGCAACCTCTGCCTCCCGGGTTCAAGTGATTCTTCTGCCTCAGTAGAGTAGCTGGGTCTACAGGCGCACGCCACCACACCTGACTACTTTTTGTATTTTTAGTAGAGACTGGGTTTCACTTTATTGGCCAGGCTGGTCTCGAACTCCTGACCTCGTGATCTGCCCGTCTTGGCCTCCCAAAGTGTTGGATTACAGGCGTGAGCCACCGCGCCCGGCCAAAAATACAAGACAAATTTTTAGACCTTATCCCTGACAGCTCTATTCAGGAAAGAGGCTGTAGCAGGAGGCGAGTCACACATTAGGGTGGGGCTCATTTTCAGGGTAGGCTCTAGACTCTTGGTCCTTAAACAGGGATGCACTTGTAATCACTTGGGGAGTCTGTTAGGCATCTGGATTCCTGGGGCACACTCTCAGAATCCCCTTAGGTTTATGACAGGATCAAGTGGATTTATTTAGATATCATTCCTCGAGTAATTTGTACTGTGTCTTGTGGTTTTAAGATGTAATTGCCAAAAGTTAAAAAAAAATTTTTTTCTGAAAGAGCAAGAGATACCCCTCATCAGGAATGGGATGGCTAATGCAAACTGCAACCCTATAGAATATGCACTTCAATACAGCTATCACGGCTCGGGTGGTGTCTGTATTGAGGTGCGTATTCTATGGGGCTGCAGCTTCCATTATTCCTCCAAAGCTGGTGTCCATTCACCTGGTTAGGAGCACAGACAAGGGAGCTACTTTGGTTCTAGTGCAGCTTAAAGGCCTATGAAGCCATAATCCATAATTAAAGGTACCAGACGGAGTGTCTGGTATACTCCATTTAGGTGCCTAGTACTGCACAGCCATTGCCATCTTCATGTATGTGACCTCTCTAATCCTGACCCCTCTTGTCTAGCTCTGGCGGAAATTTGCTCGTCTCGCCTGTAACTTTGTGGTCATCTTCATTCCCTGGGAAATGAGGATAAAGAAAATCGAGAGTAAGTATTTACACCTGGAGAGTGGGGCAGGACTGCAATGCTAGTGGCCAGTCACAGCCTAAGGAGAATCTGCTGTGTTCTGGTCTTTATGCTGTGCAGCTGAGGGCACTCTCATAGAAGAGTCACCAGGCTCCATATGGGACAACAGACCCAGAAGACAAGATACCTGTCCCCACCACCTACCAGAATGGGAACAGTCTCGACGTGGGCCTTTCCACATTCCGCTGCGGCTCTGTTCTCTCCCAGTTCATTCAACCCTGAAAGGATCAAGTGAAAACCTATGAGGATGAATAAGAGGGTAGCTCAAGGAATTGCAAAACACAAATACAAAAATCTGCATTTTCATAGAGATAATTGTGCCCATTTAGAAAACATACGCCAAAAAATAAATAAATCATGTCTATGATCACACTGACACACACAATACCTGGAATAGACTTAACAATAAATCCAAAATATCCTGTGGTAAAATTATACCACAGGATAGAAAAGTCTTGTTAAAACACGTACGAAGATTTAATATTTGGAAGATGTTAATTTTCGAAAAATTAATTTACAAGTTTGATGCAATCAAATAAAAATCTCAATGTATTGTTACCAAGTATTTAACAAAATGATCATAAAACTTATATGGAAGAAAAAATATCCAAGAGATTAATAAAAAAATTATAAAGAAGAACACAAATGAAGTTGCATGATCAAGATATTAAAGTATATCATAAAGCTACAACAATTGAAGCAGTATAGCATAGTGTGGGAATTGACGGGCAAATCAAAGGAGTAAGCAAAAAATTCAGGAACAGATAGGAATACACTTAGACTTTTAGCATGCAATAATTATTGAAGTCAGTCTACTGCATAAATATCACTGGAACAATTGATTCAATTGTTTTAAAGAGTAAGTTTAACTCCTTCACTTAAAATTGATGGTATGAATGCAGAATGGAGACATATCTAATTATAAAAGTGAAGGAGGAAAAAGTACTGTTATTTTTAATTACCTAAAAAAAGAAAACTTACATACATAAAAAATAAAGCTAAAAGTTAGATGACAAATTGGGAAAAACATGTTGAATATTTAAATGGATTAAGCACTTTGATATGCTGGCAGAAATGTAAATTAGGACAGTATTTCTTTTTTAAAAAAGTTTTAATATGTACCAAAAGTCTTCAAAATGTTGTATACTTTGGTAATATGCTTCCGTCTCCAAAAAAAAAAAAAAAAAAACAGAGAAAACCGTAATAAACTAAACAAACAAGGCTGTAGTAGCTGCCATTAGTGCTGTACCCAGGTTGCCCTTCCTTGGGTAGTCTACCCTTTCCTCAGCTGTTGAGTATGGACTGCTTGTCACTCAGCTGCTCCCCTTCAGAGAATTGCCCCAGGACTACCTTCTATCACCCCAATCGCCCACTCACCACCTAGAGTCTAGAGGCAGGGACCATTGACAGAGGAGCATTCAAGTCTGATCCCTTGCTCCAAGTGGGACCAACTCAGTGGTGCAATTCATGCTGCAGAACTGCTGGTGGGATAGACTCAGCTAGGCTGCAGCTAAGATCGTGCCCTTCCCTGGCTCTTTCCCCCGACCTTCCCTGACTCCCTCACAACTTCTCTACTGAGAGTGCTTCCTCAACAAATCACCTGTAGCCAAATCCCTTTCTCAAGCTCTGCTTCTAGGAAACCTTACCTTAGACAGAAATTATTTATTATAGAACTATTCATCCTGGTGAACAGTTGGAAATGTCCTAAATGTCAAGTCATGGGGAATAGTTTAAGTAAGTTATGGAAAATTTACTTAATGGAACAATAAAATTTATTTTATAGAAGAGTATTTTTGGCAAGAGAAAATGCTTGTAATATATTGATAATTGAAGATGTATGCTGGAGAGAAATGCCAATCTTATACAAAAACATTATTTGTATAGAATAATTGTGGAGGGTTACACTAAAAGTTCAATAGAAACTAATTCTAATCGTGATTTTAATTTAGTGATCACAGAATAGGTAATTTTTCTTTTCCTTGTGATGTTTTGTGTTTTGCTACTCATTATGACAAACATAAACTAGATTTGAAATAAAAATTTAAGAGTTTTTTTTTTAATGACATAAAACTACCTACTCCAGAATGCTGTCAAATTGTTGCCTACATCCTCATCTGAGTTCTTCTATGCTCCTGGATTTTCTCAATAGATATAAATTTGTTTTTACTATGCTTTTTATTTTAGAATAAGTTTAGATGTATAGAAAAGTTGGAAAGAGAATTCCCGTGTACCCTTCACCCACGGTCCACTATTGTGAACATCTAGCAAATGGTGTTTTATCTTGAAATTAAGGCAAAAAGACCCTTAGCAAAATCCTTGAAATTCTCAAAATGGTGCAAAATAGATAAGAAATATGCCAAATTCTTAAAAGATGCTGATACTTGTTAACATACATGAAATATTGTAAATTTGATAAGACCATTTTAGATAAATAAGTCATTAGGGAAGTGACTATCAAATAGCATTTTAGGCAAACTAGAGACTTTTCCTGCCTATAGAACTGAAGATATTCAGGGGCATCTTGATCTGTCTGAGTTAACATTTAGGAAGGAACACCTCGATTGGTACAATAATGGCATTCTTACTCTATGTCCCGTGGATGTAAGAAAAATTATGGTGTTCTTTTTGTAGGATTTCTTATACTATGAGGATTTTATTTAAACTGTTCTCATTATCTTGTCTTTCTTTAGGTCATTTTGGATCTGGCGTTGCCTCCTATTTCATATTCTTGAGATGGTTATTTGGAATTAATATTGTGCTCACCATTATGACAGGTGCTTTTATTGTCATTCCAGAGGTAAGATGTTTCAGGAAAGTACCACTCATTAAAAAGAGGAGACATTACAGCAGTCGCATAAAATGGCTCCTCTGGTTATCATTGTGGGGATGAAAATATATGTGTTTGTGTAAAGCAGGGCTTGGCAAACTTTTTCTGTAAAGGGCCACAGAATAAATACTTTAGGCTTCATGGGCTATTTGGTGTCCGTCACAATGACTCAAATCTGCCGTGTAGCACAAAAGCACCTGCAGACAGTATATCAACCAGTGAATGTGGTTGTGTTTCAATAAAATTTTATTTATGAATACTGAAATTTGAATTTTATATAAATTATTTTGATTGTTTTCCCCAACCACTTAAAAATGCAAAACTATTCTTAGCTCTTGGGCCATACAAAAAGGCCATGGGTTGGATTTGGCCAACCAGCCAGTTTGCCAGCCCAAAGTTGAAATAATATCCAGACTGTGTACATTATTCAGATTATGGGTACACTAAAGCCCAGACCTCACCATAACTTGATGTATCCATGTAACAAAACCGCACTCGTGCCCCTTACATTTACATAAAGAAATAAAATCCATTTCTCAACTAAACTTCATCCTCAAAAAGTAAATGGGCCATTTCCCAACAGGGGTCTTAATAATCCACCTGTAGAAACCATGTCTAGCTCAGAGAGAGTACATCCAGGTGAGCTCTAATCAGGCAAAAAGAAAATCTGGCCGCCCAAGATTAATTTTTCATTAATGAAAATCAAGCAGAAATCCACCCCCTGGAGATCTCTTATGTGTGGCATTTTCACAAGCACATGGACATCAACCTCTCATTTTCTCCTGGTCCCCTCCCACCCAGAGGACCACATGACATGCTTTCCTCTCTCACCAGCTGATTGCAGGCCAGCCCTTTGGAAGCACAGCCAGGAAGACCATCCCCAAGGAGCAGGTTTCGTCTGCCCAAGCCCTGGACACCGTCTGGTCTCTGGGGGTGAGATTGATGCTTGGCCACACTCTTGTCTTGAGGGAAGGGGTGAATGGGCCACAGTTCTGAGACCTGGGAATGGGAAGCAGAAATGACACTGAGTGTTTTCTTTGCAGGGCTACCTCCAGTACTCTGTCCTCTTCTACGGATATTACGGCAGGGAAAGGAAGATCGGGAGAGCTGGCTACCGGCTGCCCTTGGCATATTTCCTAGTGGGGATGGCAGTGTTTGCTTACAGCTTCATCATTCTTTTAAAAAAGTATGACTGCTCAATTTCTCAAAATACATATCAAGTGTTATGATACGTGTAATGGCAGTGTTTTCTTACAGCTTCATCATTCTTTTAAAAAAGTATGACTGCTTGATTTCTCAAAATACATATCAAGTGTTATGATATGTGTAATGTCATCTAATCTTGTCAATAGCCCTGTAAAGTTAAGGCATAACTGTATCCATTTTACAGATGAGAAGAACCAAGGCTAAAAGAGGCATGTTCATTTTAACAAGTACTTATTGAACACTTACTGCTTTGTACTAGGTCCTCTATTGGGCCTGGAAATACAAGAATCATATAGATTTACCAGTTCATGTAATTTTAGACAATGTGGCAGCTGCACTAATAGGGACATAAGCAATATGATCTAGGTGACCAGAGGTTGCAAAAAGCAAAACGTCCTCCTTTGGTTGTATGTTTGTTTGCCTGTGACCTAGCTACAAATTCTGCAAAGGCCAGGCTTGTCTGTGCTGTGATGCAGTTGGCACCTCTAGGTCATCACTGGGGAGGCAAAATGCAAAAGATGCAATCTGGTGGGGGTTAGGAGCTCTGCACCACCCCGACTGTGAGACCTGTAGGAACTCACCTTCCTTCCCTGAGCCTCATCTGTAAAATGGGTAGGTTGGCTCAGAACATCACCAGGTCTTCCGTGTGGGAGCTAGAGAAATGCAGACTGATAAGGAGGCTCCAAATCCCGGGGAAAAGCTGGCCCCACCCACGCTGGTTCATCTGCTGCTTCTGCTTGATTTGTGTAACCACGCTTCATTGCCCAACCCCCTTGTGGCATGTTAGCAAAATGCAGATAGAAGCACTTGGGGTAAAAAAGACAATAAACAAATAAACAAAACTTGAGGAGGTACATAATGACCCAGGGGCCTTCAGTTCCCCTGAAGCTTTCCAGCTTAGCTCCTGGTGGCTTCCAGGACCCACATGGAAGACTCGGGCCCTTTACTAGACATACAACGTAAGAGACAGATTAGAGCAAACTTGGAATCAAGAAATATGGATGGAGAGGAGAGCTTATTACAGGAGAAAGGCTCTAAAAAGTAGGGAGAGTTTCACCTAAGGAGGGTTGATGACTCCTGCCTTCAAATATCTAAAGAAATGTGGGAAAGAGGGACTCAGCACGTTACGTGGAGTCCCACGGGGTAGAGTTCCCATGGGAAGGAGCTCCAAGAAGACTGATTAAAAGGAAAATTTTATTTCACAATCACAGCTGCAAAGAGATGAGAACAGCTGGGCACCACAGTGGTGGGAGTCCTTGTCAAATGAACTCATATAATAATGGGCCATTGCAGTTTTCACACTGTTCCAAAGTGTTGCTGAGGTCACAAGCATGGGCAGAAATCCAGTCGGTGCTCTCCTGTCCAAGCTGTGACCCGAGGAGCTGCGTCCACCCAGAGGGGTGCAGCCTATGCTAATTCACACAAAGGCTCTGTGGGTGCTAGCTACAGCCCCCTAGTCCTGAGACTCCTAAGACCTGTTTGTGCTCCTCTTTTGCAGGATGGCTAAGAACTCCCGCACGAGTCTTGCCAGTGCTTCCAACGAAAATTATACCTTCTGCTGGCGGGTGTTCTGTGCCTGGGATTACCTCATTGGAAACCCAGAGGCTGCAGAGAGCAAAACAGCTGCCATAGTGAACAGCATCAGGGTGAGTGAGTGAGCCTGTGCAGCCTGCGGGGGTGGGCAGCTCAGGATCAGAGCCAGCCGCTGGCCCTCAGCTGGAAGCCAGAACCATCCTCTTCCCATTGATGTTCATTGTCCGGGGCAGTTGTTTCCAAAGTGAGGTGAACATGCTCCAGGAAATGTACCAAATGACTCAATGAAGGGAGGGAGAAACATTTTGAAACTCCTTTCTTTTTAAACTTTTCCATTTTATCCTTTTAAAATTTCAGTTTGTATATTTTAGATAATTTACATAATGGATTATTACCATGTTGCATGTATATAACCTGAAAATGAGCGAATACATATATGTCAGGGATATAGGCTTTTACTTTTAACTTAGAAAATAATGCAATCAAAAATATTCAGAGACTTAGCTCTATTGAACTATACAGACAGCTAAATGGTGCACTATTTTGAGGAAAAAAATCTACTTAGATAATTTAAATTACAGCCATACTATCTCCCAATCCCTCTTCCCAACCGCCAATATTTTTTCAATTGATTAGATTATTGATATCTAATTCATTTATATCAATTGAATCCTACAGAATAAAGTCTTAGACAATGAAGGTATGAGCTAAGTTACTGGGTAAATTATTTCTAATGATTTATAATTAATGATGATGCTAAGCTTTTATTGCTGTATGTATTTTTCTTAAAGGAAGCTATATTGGAAGAACAGGAGAAAAAGAAAAACAAAAACCTGTAGGTATTATTACTCCCCATGTTGAATTCATTGATAAGTTTTATTTTTAGTTTGGTACAAAAACTACCAGATCATCTATATCTTATTTTCATAATTGTCAGGCAGCTCTTCTTTCTTCCTTTCTCATAATGTGATCTGAGGGAACTGAATGATTTTTTCCTTAGCAATATTTAGGATGACTTCCTCCTTCCATAGATCCTGTAACAAGGATCACAGGGTCTGAAATTGACCAGTTTCTTATTTCTTACTCTTTTACTTAGATAATAAGAGAGGTATTTTGAGCACCAACTTATGCTGTTAAGACTAGTTTTATTTAGAAACAAGTCATAAGACACAAATATTATCCAGTTGGTGTTCACAAGCCTTTCAAGATGATTTCCTAGGTTCAAGATTCTTCTCAAGATCTTGAGAGCTATGCTGGTGAGGGTGAAGCCCTTCAAACAGAACTAATGAAAGGGAAAGCCATTCCCAGGGAAGGGCAATGGCCCTGACCTCATGAAGACAGGTAGGTCTGTTCATCCCACATCCTTACTAGTTATTTAGCCCTCATGATTAGTTTCCACAGTGCAGAAAGCCCATTCGGAGGACTTGTACAAAAGGACATGGGGAATTAAGGAAACACACCCAGCCTCTGGAATAATGAGGGAGCTTAGGGAGTGGGGGAGGAGTTGGAAAGGGCTGTCCATAGGGAGTCAGAAGACGTGGATTCTAGTCCTCTCTGTCATTAATGTCGATAACCTGGGAAATGCTCCTGAACTTCATGAACCTGAAGTTCCTCACCTATAAAAGTATGGGATTTTGCCATCTGATTCTTTCTCTGTAGCTCTCCTCCACCAGAGTTGATAATAATAATAACGTACTGTGCCATGTTGTTATTTTTACCAAGCAAAGTGACATTTATCATCTCGTTTGGGAATGTTTCCTCATTGTGCAAATCAAGGGCCAAAACATGTGTAGAGGGAAGAGTTGTGATCTGCCCAAGGTCCCCAGTGGGTAGAAATTTCATGGAGAAGATAGTATACCTTGGGTGCCCCTTCAAATCCTCTTGGCCATACTTTTCTCCAGCCCTTGCTACTGGGCAGGACTGTGCAGGCCACCATCAGTTGCACACATGTACCCCTTGCTCGTACCCGCTGTTTGATGCCCCAGGGATCTTCTGAGGCTGCTGCATAGGGAACCCACAAGATCCCAGTCAACACACATGCACGTGCAACCAAGAGACTGGGTGCAATGCTGGGAGTGAATGCTCATGGAGCTACCCTGAACCGCTGGGAATAGAATAAATGCTTTCCTATTTCACACTGGGCAAACAGTTCTGTCAGGCATTTCATAAGCCCCTCAGAAGGCCCTGCATTTGCCTCTAGCTGCTGCCAACCCCATTGCATATCCTTGTACTGATGGCCCCTCTCTCCTGCTCCACTCCAGGACCTCCACTCCTGCTTTCTGGGATCAACCTCCACTCCTGCTTTCTGAGATCACTTCCCAAATAAACTACCTGCAAAAAGGCCTGGGATTCCAGGCCTTAGCCAGGCTAAGACAAGCTAAGACAAGCTAAGACAAGCCAGGCCTTAGCCAGGCTAAGACAAGTTGGCAGAAGAAGGTGACCTCAAAATAGGCCAATTGAAGTCAGACAGGGTGTTGTCCTCCAGTGTTAGAAAAAAATGGATGTGTTTCAGTTAAAACCAGAAACGTATGTAAGTACTAGAATCATTACTGATTCACACACCTGCCCTCACTATCAGAGGCATATGAGAAGTGAGACCAAATTAGGAAAGAGATGAGCCCTGTGTCTCCCATCTCATGGGCAATTAGTTGCTCCTTTATTTACTTATTCATCTAGCAAATATTTATGAAGCATCCATATATGCTAAGCCTGTTTTAAGAGCTGAAGATAACAGCATTGGAAAAGGCTAAAAAGCTTGGAGCTTACTTCTAAAGGGAAAAGACAATTAAGAAACTACCAAAGGAATAGTCAGATGTTGCATAGTGACAGGATCACATTCCAAGAAATGTGTCTTTACACAATGTTGTCCTTGTGTGAACATCATAGCATGTACTTACACAGAGCTAGATGGTATAGCCTGCTACACACCTAGGCTATATACTATAGCCAATTGCTCCTAGGCTACAAACCTGAACAGCATGCTACTTGTACTAAATACTGTAGGCAATTGTAACACAATGGTATTTGTGTATCTAAACATATCTAGACATAGAAAGGTACAATAAAAATGTGGTATAAAAGATTAAAAAATGGTACACCTGTATAGGGAACTTACCATGAATTAGCTTACAGGACTGGAAGTTGCTCTGAGTGAGTCAGTGAATGAGTGATTAGTGAATGTGAAGGCCCAGGACACAACTGCATACTAGTGTAGACTTTATAAACACTGTACATTTAGGCCTCACTATATTTATTTCTTAAAGTTTCTTTCTTTAATAATAAATTAATCTTAGTTTACTGTCACTTGTTTATGAACTTTTAAATTTTAAAAAACTGTTTGACTCTTTTGTAATACTTAAAACACAATCACATTGTACAGCTGTACAAAAACAGTTTTTCTTTATATCCTTATTCTATAAGCTTTATTTTTAATTTTTTTAACTTTTTACACTTTTTTTGTTAAAAACTAAGACCAGGCCGGACGTGGTGGCGCACACCTGTAATCCCAGCACTTTGGGAGGCCGAGGCGGGCAGATCACCTGAGATCAGGAGTTTTGAGACAAGCCTGATCAACATGGGAAAACCCCGTCTCTACTAAAAATACAAAAATTAGCCAGGTGTGGTGGCAAATGCCTGTAATCCCAGCTACTCAGGAGGCTGAGGCAGGAGAATCGCTTGAACCCAGGAGGCAGAGGTCGCAGTGAGCCCAGATTGTGCTATTGCACTCCAGCCTGGGCAACAAGAGCAAAATGCCGTCTCAAACAAACAAACAAAAAACAAACAAACAAAAGACTAACACACACATTAGCCTAGGCCTGCACGGAGTCAGGATAATCAATATCACTGCCTTCCACCTCCACATCTTGTCCCACTGGAAGGTCTTCGGGGCAATAACACGCATGGAGGTGTCATCTCTTATGGTAACAGTGCCTTACCCTGGGTGCCTCCTGAAGGACCTGCCTGAGGCTGTTTTACAGTTAACATTTTGTTTTAAATAAGTAGAAGTATACCCTAAAATAATGATTTTAAAAATATAGTAAATACATAAGCCAGTAACAGTCATTTAATTCATTATCAAATATGTACTGTACATAATTGTATATACTATACTTTTATACAACTGGCAGTGCAGTAGGCTTGTTTACACCAGCATCACTACAAACGTGAGTGCAATGCATCATGCTACAATGTCCTAGGCCATAGGAATTTTTCAGCTCCAATATAATCTTATGGAACCACTGTCATATATGCAGTCCGTCATTGACCAAAATGCCATTATGCAGCACATGACTGTACAATGTCAGATTCATTATATGGGATGACAGGCAGAATCATGTGTCTTCCCTTCCTCTCTTCCTCCCTGCCTTCCTTCCTCCCTCCCTCTGCTGAACACATTTACTTGAATTCCTATATCTTTAATGTGCATACCACAAGACTCCAGTTTCAAGTAGTGAAGCTAGAACTGAACCCCAAATACTCTGACTCTAAAACAAGAGGCGTTTATTTGTTCGTCTGTTTGTTTCAAACCCCACTGATGCAGGCTGGTTGAATTTATGACTGGTCGTTGATCTCTTAGAAAATGAGGAATTCTAGGGTGCTGGGTGGGGTGGGCTGGAAGAGCATTGACGCTCCAGGGCAGAGAATCCTCTTGGCAATGGATGTGTTCCAGTCCCCAAGTAGTGTTGTCTTTGCATCGTGGTGCTGTGAGCAGGACCCTGTGTACCGTTCTCATGCCTGTTTCTCTCCCCAGGGCAGTGACCATCTGCTTGAGGATTATTGCCAACATCCTGGTGCTTCTCTCACTGGCTGGGAGCATTTATCTCATCTACTTTGTGGTGGACCGGTCCCAGAAGCTGGAGCAGTCGAAGAAGGAGCTGACACTTTGGGAAAAGAATGAGGTACCCACTGCCATTACCTGCAGCACCCTAGAAAAGAGACATAGGTAGGCACAGTGGCTGATGCCTGTAATCCCAGCACTTTGGGAGGCTGGGGCAGGTGGATCACTTGAGGTCAGGAGTTCCAGCCCAGCCTGGCCAACATGATGAAACCCCATCTCTACCAAAAACACAAAAATTAGCTGGGCGTCATGGTGCACACCTGTAGTTCCAGCTACTCAGGAGGCTGAGGCAGGAGAATCGCTTGAACGCAGGCGACGGAGGCTACAGTGAGCCACGATCACGCCACTGCACTCCAGTGAGGGCAACAGAGTGAGACTCTTGTCTCAAAAAAAAAAAAAAAAAAAAACAGAGAGAGAGAGACACAGAAAAGTAGCCTGCCTCTCTGTTCCTTATGTAAGTTAGGTGGGAATATCTCTAGGGAAAAACTTTAGTCCTCTTGTCCTAGAGCATTGACTATAAGGACTTTGAGCCAGAGGGGCAGCACTAAGGCTTGGCAATTTTATTCATCTCCTTTGGGAAAGAGTTTGATACAAAAACACCTTCAAGCATTTACACCGTTCTCTACCTTTGAGCCTCACCGACTGTGTTTTGCCTTTTGCACATCTGTTTCTTCACATCCATGTTCCACATTGCTGCAGACTGGAATTAACAACTGCACTTATTCCATGGTATGGATTAAAGTTGACCAGGTGTCATTCGTGAATATTTAGGTAGTTTCTGAATATCTAAATGACAAATAATGCTTCCAGAACCAGCTCTACACAAATGGTTTGTTTTTTAAACAATCATCTCCCCACCAACCCCCGTTGTGTGAATATTCCCATAAATAGAAAATCACCAAGTGAACGGTTATGAACAATTTTGGAATTCTAAATATTCATTTTAAGACCACTGTCCTGAAAGGTTGGCCCAATTTATCTATACAGATTTGAAAGGCAGAAATAGCACAAAAACCACCTCTCTGACCATTTCTATGAAAATTATTTCCCTCTGTTGGGATTTAAAAAGAAAGGTGTGTAAGATGGCCATCAATTTACCGTGTGCATATTTATCAATGTACAGTAATTTGTCAAAATATGAGCCCACCCTAGATAATCTTTTCCCATGCCTCTATTTTATGCCAGTTGAGTTACTGTGTGCTTGTATGTTTACAGATAGAAATATGAATAGTTTTTTAAAGATATATTCAGAAATTATTTCTTATTTTATCTCAAACATCTTCTGTACCAGCTAAAACTCCTCTTTCTTCTGCTCTAAGTACAGAGAAACAAAAGCCAGGCCTAATTCTCTAGATAATTAATCTTCCATGTACAGAAAGAATATTACATTACCTCTCAGGCTTTCCTTTTCTATTGGTAATAGTTGCAGTTATTTCCGTCTTCCATCCAAGGTCAGGGAAGTATAAATACTGTGAGATGGTAATTGGGGAAAATGTGGCAGAAATGCTAGTGAATCCTTTTTGTTTTTTGAGTCAAGGTTTCACTCGGTTGCCCAGGCTGGAGTGCAGTGATCCAATCACAGGTCACAGCAGCCTTGAACTTCTGGGTTCAAGAAATTCTTCTGCCACAGTTTCCCAACAAGCTGGGACCATAGGCATTGTGCCACTTTTTTTTTTTTTTTTTTTGGTAGAGATGGGGTCTTGCTGTGTTGCCCTGGCTGGTCTTAAACACCTGGCCTCAAGCAATTCTCTTGCCTCAGCCTCCCAACGAGTTGGGACCATAGGCATATGCCAGCTTTTTTTTTTTTTTTTTTAGAGATGGGGTCTTGCTGTGTTGCCCAGGCTGGTCTTCAATGCCTGGCCTCAAATAATTCTCCTGCCTGGGCCTCACAGGCCTCCCAAAGTGTTGGGATTACAGGTGTGAGCCACAGCACCTGGCCTAGTGAATCCCAAATGGGATGTATGAGTGTCCTCAGAACATTTAAGGAGAGTTCAAAAAAAAAAAAAAAAAAAAAGACCATGATAAAGTGGTGGCCGCCTTTTGAAAAAAGCTAATTAGCAGAGATTTGGGGGGATTTTCCATGGAGGATCCAAGGACCCTGTGGAAAGCCACTGATCCAATATTAGGGAAAGAGATCAAATGCACATGGTGAGGGCTGGTGGGGGGGTCCTGGGAATGTCTGGCTCTGGCATGTGCTCTCTCAGCAGGTCAGTGTGGTGGTCTCCCTCGTCACCATGATAGCACCATCAGCCTTTGACCTCATTGCTGCCTTAGAGATGTACCACCCCAGGACCACGCTGCGCTTCCAGCTTGCAAGGTACAACAGTCCTGCCCAGAAATGCCACCTGTGGCTCACCCATGTGCCCACCCACAGTGGGAATGTAAGTGCCTCAAGAGCCAGGGCTTGCTTCTTTTCTCTCAGACAATCAGCACAGAACTTTACCTATGGATGCAAGTCAAGAAAAGCATAACCCAAGAGGAGGGATAGGGGAGGAGGCAGGGGAAGAGGAGGAGGAAGGGAGGAGGAGGACCAGGATGACAAGGGTAGAAGAAAAGAAATGAAGAAGAGGAAGAAGAGGAGGAGGAGAAGGGAAAGGAATAAAGGAAGAACAGGCAGAAAAAGAGGACACAAAAGGGAACCAAGGGTCGGGGGTGGTGGCTCACGCCTGTAATCCCAGTACTTTGGGAGGCTGAGGCGGGTGGATCACCTGAGATCGGGAGTTCAAGACCAGCCTGACCAACATGGAGAAACCCCGTCTCTACTAAAAATAAAAAAAAATTAAAAAAATTAAAAAATAGCTGGGCATGGTGGCACATGCCTATAATCCCAGCTACTCGGGAGGCTGAGGCAGGAGAATCGCTTGTCAGAGGTTGAGTCAAGGTTGCAGTGAGCCAAGATCACGCCACTGCACTCCAGCCTGGGCAACAAAAGCGAAACTCCATCTCAAACAAACAAACAAACAAATGAACAAAAGGGAACCAAGAAGAGGTCTGGCAGTGTGTCTGGTTTTCCCCACTGTTCTGCTTTCTCCATGGTTTAACTCTGAGTGGTGAGAGGGACCCATGTTGTTTTTCCAGACGCAAGAAGAACAGTCAATGCTTTGTGAACAGTTCCCCCAAAGTACAGACTCAAAGAGTTCCTTGTAGATATGCCTGGAAGCTTTGCCAGGACAGTCAGTGGCTGTGACAGAAGGTGGTTGAGGAAGACCTGAGCAACAGTAGGCTGATGCACCTGAGGGGACGTCCTGGGACACCTTCTATGGGAGTCAGAACAACCACACTCATTTTGAGTACTGGCTTTATCAGTATTTTCCTGAAAAATTTGCCTGTCCTCCCTGGAGTATGGTCTCTTCATTTACAAATTTAGCTACTGTAGTAGGGCTGGGTGAGGCATTGTTAAACTGAATGTGGCAGAGGGAGGCAGTGAGAGCCCTGCCTACCTGCTCTCACCTTCAACCTGGTCTACACTAGTTTCTCCCCGTTTCCTCTTGTAACACCTAATAACATTCTACAGAACTAATTTTCCACAGACCACTTTGGGAAGATTTGCTCTCATTCAGGAATTGGCAAACATCTCCCAAAAAGAGCTAGATAGTAAATACTTGTGGTTTTGTGGGTCACACAGTCTCCATCACCACTACTCAACTCTAAGGTTCTAGCATGAAAGCAGCCACAGACCATATGGCGATGGACAGGTGTGGTCGTGTTCCAGTACAACTTTACTGACAAAAATAGGCAACGGTACGGTTTGGTTTGAAGGCCATAATTTCCAACCCCTGAAATTCAACTGTCATTTCAAAGAGAGAAAAAATGATTAGGAAGAGCATGGAGTTGGTCAAACCTTCATGGCCCAGGGTAGATCTGGGATGAGACTCTCAGCCCACTGGCTATTCCTGGTTCTTTCTGCTCCACCCAACACATCTTTTGACCTGCAACAGAGAAGCTCCTTCCTCACTAGCAAGTATTGGGTGGAATCAATTCCATTATTGCATTTGGTCTAAAGGCAATGCTATTATATAAATTGGCCTCGTTATTCATGTTGAAAACTAGAGAAACAGAGGCATCAGAGACTTCCCCCAGACAAATTAGGGCTAATTCTGGTAATAAGCATAAGACATATTATTTCAGTTCCATTAACTCACCAGCAGACTGTGTTACCTTCTATCCAAGGCACAGAGTGATGGTAATGCCAAGACAGCAGGAGAGGAAATACATTCAATCCTTCCTTTGGCCAACACTTACTGAATACACACTGAGGGGCTTGCCTTGTACTCAGTACTGTAAATGCACTGTGCCCACGGGAATCCCATCTCAATTCAGAGGGAGAGCCCATGTGAGTTATAATGCTGTCCCCTGGAGATGCCACTTTCCTGTTTCTCTGCCCACTGCCTGCACACGGGTGGTCAACTTTATACTTGAGGAGATGCGGAAGGCCTGGGGGGATGGTTTCAACTTGGAGTCTTTTCCTCAAGATAAAGATGCTTTCCCATCAGCTTTCTCAATTGGTTTCACGATTCTCCCATCAATTGGCTTCATTTTTCTCCAAGGGCTAAGTGTTGTCTCACTGAAGTGTGTATAAACCTGTCGTTTCCTTTCTCACTTCATTTTCCCAGACAGGTTTCCAGTAAGACCCAAGGCTGCATCCTGGGAAATTCCATGATGTGTTTCCAAAACCTTCCAGCACTGGGGAAGCTGACATCAAGTCTTTGATCATTGGCTGATCCAGACTGTTGCTGGCAGGTTCCATTCACTCCCAGTGGCTGACAGGGTGTAGCTGTACCCACAGCTTTTCAGTGCTTCTGAGGGGTCCAGCCTGTATTTCAGAAGCAGAGCATTGAGGTCCTGAAATTGCATTCTGCTGCTTTTTAATTGTGTGAACTTGAGCTGGTGACTTAGCTCCCTCTGCGCTTCAATACACTTGTCCCTTAAGTGGGGATTATTACAGAGCTGTTGTAAGGATCAAATGAGATAATGCATGGGAAATCAATTCATAAACCAGAAAGCATGACTCATAAACCACATGTTAGGGCCCCACTTCCTAAACTCACATTTTCTGCTACACTAGTGTTTGTAAAGTACAGATCCAAGGATGGGCTATAGCAGAATCACCTGGAAAGGCTGTAAAACAATTTCCAGACCCCTTCCAGACCTACTAAGGGTGGATTCTGGAATTCTGTCTTTTTAAAAATGCCCTCAAGGTGATTCTAGAGGAAACCAAGTGTGGCAGCCACTGCCTTAATATATCCATGACAGTCTTTAGAACCATGTGGGGGCTCTAGAACCATGGACTTCTGTGCCATGGTCTTGTTTCTCAAGGTGGGCTTGTGGCTTTCAGGGTCCTTGTGCTGTATCTGGGAAATCTCTACAGCCTGATCATTGCTCTCCTGGACAAAGTTAACAGCATGAGCATTGAGGTGAGTGCCCATCCCAGATAGTTGCCTGCCCCACCTCTGCCCTCCCTGCTACCTCCTCCCAACACCAGGGTCATCATCGTGGACAGGATCACTGCTTATACTTGTACTCCATAATCATGTGCAAAACTTGACTTTGCTGGAGTTTTCTCAAGGTAAGGAGAGAAAAATTATCCCCGTTTCCCAGATAAAGAAACTCAGGCCACAGTGCATGACTAGTAAGTGATGGTGCTGGGATGAGAACTCCAGAATTTTTGACTCTTTGTATCATACTACCCCATTTCTTTGAATCCCATCAGGAAAAGGCTATCAACGCTATTGCAAACGATCACAGGAAGAGCAGCAGGCCATGGGACTCACTCAGAAAGTCAGGACAGAATAATCATTTCATGGGGAACAGTTCAGAGTGGACTTACTATCCCAGCCCAGCAGGAGTATTTGCTCCCAACCTAGAGTAGCTTTGGTGTCCACCTTTTTTTTTTTCTTTTTTGAGACAGGGTCTCGCTTTGTTGCCCAGGCTGGAGTGCAGTGGCACAATCACTGCTCACTGCAGCCTCAACCTCCCTAGGCTCAAGTGATACTCCCATCTCAGCCTCCAGAGTAGCTGGGACTAGAGCTGCGTGCCACCGCTGCATCTGGCTATTTTTTTTTTTGTATTTTTTTAAATAGAGATGGGGTTTCACCATGTTGCTCAGGCTGGTCTCAAACTCTTGGGCTCAAGCGATTCCCCTGCCTCGACCTCCCAAAATGCCGGGATTACAAGTGTGAGGCATCATGCCCTGCCTGATGTCCACTTTCAACCTGCCCCACCTATAAGGATATCCTGAATGGTGGAGGAAAGGGAGGAAGACAGGGGGTGCTCTTTTAGGGTTGTTTGCCCAAGGCATATCACACTAACATCAAATTTCAAGGCCTATAGGCAGACGAGGCCACAGAGAGTCATTTTTCTGCATTGGGGCTTTGAGGTTACATAGACCTGGGTCTTTACCTGACACTTACTAGCAGCGTGACCTTGAGCATTAGGTTTCAACTCACTGAGTTTCAATCTCCTCATCTGAACATGAGGTAATAATTGTTATCTAAAGTTCTTGTGAGGATAAGTAGAGCTAACATGTGTTACCTAAAACAGTTTCTGACCCTTACTAGGGATGAATAAATATTATCCATTACACCTCTGTGTTCCCTTATTGGGGCCAACTCTAGTCAAGTGGTGGTCTAGAAAGAGAAAGAGGATGAATGATTACTCCCAAGCAATGCAATGACACCCTTGGGGTCCATGATGGATTCTCATTTACAAATATGTGGACCGCCATTTTCCTTTCTCCCCTCCTTCCCTCTCTCTCTCTCTCTCTCTCCCCCCCCAGGAAATGGCTACCAAAAATAACACAAGTCATTGGATAGATTCCACCACCTTCTTTGCAACCAGGACAGCCCCTGAAGAAGAGAAATGGTCCACATCTCGGCCTGGAATGGGGCTCAGGAGAAACAACACATGGGCCTTGGAAGAGACCAGCATTTCAGCTTACACCATGCCTCTTATAAAGGCCAACAAGACTAGCCTCTACACTCAGAGTCCACAAGACCAGTGCTGGGAGACATACGTTGGTCAGGTGGTTCTCTTTACCCTTACAAAGCTCTGTCATATCCATCTCATCACTTAACCCCAGCAACTCTCTGAGCTGTCACTGCCCCTATCTTATAGAAAAAAGAAAGAAAAGTTCAGTGAGGTTTATGATTTTCCAAGCCTCAAAATTAAAAAAGAAAAACAATCAGTGCAAAGATTCAGCCAATATTGACCACATGCCGGGTCCTGTCCTAAATGCTTGGTCCTCATAAGAGTCCTATTATTGTCACCCTTATAGGCACAGATGAGAAAACTGAGGCACAGTGGTCAAGTACTTGCCCAAGGACACAGATAGTAAAGAGCAGAATGAAGTCCTGAACCCAGGAATCTGCTCCAAAATCTGTACCCTTAACCATGTTGTACAGAGAACCTCAACCCCAAGGTATTATCCCATGGAAATGGGTCATTGGCCTCGAGTCTCCTGCAGCTCAGAACCACAGACCTTAGATTCTTTCCTAGTTTCATGTGATGCTGGCCTCAGATATCAAAATTCGAATTCAAATTACCTAATATTTATTGAACACCCATTATGTACCAGAAGCCCAGTCCTCTGCCCACTGCAACTTACAAAGATGAGAAATGAAGATGCCATTGGAGGGGCCCACTGGCTGGGGCCCACAGGAATGAACAGAGATTAGGAGCACCCTGAAGGAAGAGTGACCGTGGGAAGGGTGGGGCATGGTGGCATCCAGGGACGCCCTGTGTTTCAGGAGATGCTGAAGCTCTCCATCATTGACATGCTCTTCACCGTGGCGAGCATTCTGCTCATAGACTTCTTCCGAGGACTTTTCGTGCGGTACTTAAGTGACTACTGGTGTTGGGATCTGGAAAGCAAGTTTGTAAGTAAAATGCTGTGTCTGTTGGGAAAGCTTATATGGCCAAATCCATCCTTTCTCATGTTGTGGCTGGGAAACAGTCCAGCATAGTTGAGGGGGACACACAGAAAGAGAATACAAGTGGGAAGAGATGGGTGCAGAAAGCTGAGCTTCTACTTCCTTTTTTTTTTTTTTTGGTCTGTTTTTTGTGTTTTTTGAGACAGGGTCTTGCTCAAGCAATCCTCCTGCCTCAGCCTCCAGAGTAGCTGGGACTATAGGCACATGCCACCATGCCCAGCTAGTTTTAAAAATTTCTTGTAGAGATGAGGTCTCACTATGTTGCCCAGGCTGACCTCGAACTCCTGACTTCAAGTGATCCTCCTGCTCAGCCTCCCGAAGTGCTGGGATTACAGGCATAAGCTACAATGCCCAGCCCCACCCCTTTCTTAACATTTACCATTTGCTGGGATGGCCCCACAAGCACTGATCTCTAAGTGTTCATAAGAGCAAAGAAGTCTATATAGGTGTCTGTAATTAATTGGTTCATGCAAAGAACTTTGGAACTTGTTTAATGCACAAGTTTATTTTCTCTTGTAGCCTGAATATGGAGAATTCAAAATAGCTGAGAATGTGCTACATTTAGTCTACAACCAAGGAATGATTTGGTAGGTATCAAAGTTTCTTCTTGCCTTTGCTTACATCTCATCTGGGCTAAGATTTTAATTTACTTAGTCTAGATGGGACACGACCATAACACAGTTACATAAGCATTAAGAAGGGATGTTTCCAAGATTATTATTTCACGTGTATATTACTTTTATTAATGGTTTCCTAAGAATTTTGCAGGAAGAAATTAAAAAGAAAATAATCCATGTTTAAGCTACTATTGGTCGCAGCCGAAAAAAATCTGCACAGAAACCAGTAGAATACACTCTTAGGGAGGACTTGGGGAAGGCTGGAAGGAGAGGCTGCTTCTCCTTCGTGAGGACTTCAGGAGTGGCTGCGGGGGACCTTGGCCAGTCTGTCCTCGCTCGCCACCCTCCCTCCATTTCCTCCTAATTTTCACTTAGACACTGGGCCCAGGAGTACAGCCATCCCCTAGACTGCTCCCCACCCTTGGGGAGGCAGGAAGTAGGGAAGTCTGTTCACCCATGGCACCTCCCAGCCCATGGCAATCCTGTCCTTGGAGACACTGAGGAGCTGATTTTACCTGTTGGACCAGAATAGTGCTATTTGTTAAAACACAAGCAAACAAACGAACAAAAAACAAGAACTTGGGACATTCCATACATCCAGAAAACACTCTCTTCATAATCATTCAGTAAAATACATGGCAATTGAGAGGTACAAAGTAATATGCCTCCTGTCAAATTCTTAGAGCCACTGTATTTTGCAAAATATCTTTACAAATACAGTATTAAAAATAATAGGTGACATTTATTTAATAGTGCTAGATATCAAGTACTTTTCTACCTGTAGTAACTGATTTAATCCTTATAGTAAACCCATGAAGTAACTGCTATTATTTTCCCCTTTTTAAAGATGAGAAAACTGAAGTGCAGAGAAGCTTAGTGTCTTGCCTAACATCCAACAGATAATGATAACTGAACATTTCTTGTTAGAAACATTTCACTTAGGAAACATATTCTTATGTCCATGTTTATTTTCATACCACTAAATCCAAATTCCACAAGTATTAGATTGAATACGTATCCAATATAAACTGATTTAGACTTAAGTCTGAAGACATGGGTTTTGTCGCCTAGCTGACATTTCTTTTCAGGGTGACCATAAGTCCCAGCTTCCCTGGGATCATCTGGTTCTTGTCTGTGGGCTCAGTTCTTTCATTCCCCAAATCTCCCAGGTTTGGATGATATAGAGTCAGCCTTAGCAACATGTCTTTGGTTTCCCCATATCTGCCCTTGTTGTCTATCAACTGGATATTTACCTCTCCTCTCACTATTGCAGAAGAGTAAACAAACTGAAATGTGTGAGGATGCTTAATGCCATATCCAGCAAAACTAGGTGCCCAAAATATGTTGATTAAACCTGAAAGGCAGTAATTTATTAGCACAGTCCTCATCATAGACAAGCAAAACCAGGAGCTGGCCCCAAATAGTAGTTATCCATTATTTGCCTCCTTCCCAGAGGATTTTCCTTTGCTCAGCTGTGAAAAGAGAGACAAACAGTTGTCCTTTGCAAATATAATATTTTAAAATAGGATCAATACCCACCTTCAGTGACTTGTCTTATCTTTAGAAGGTGGAGGGTTGTGGTCTCGGGACTTCAGGAGCTTTTCCAGTTCTTTAAGCTTAGGGTATAACCCCCAAAGTGTCAGAACCATGTTCCTGCATGGGGCTTCCATAGTCCTGGGAGATAGGCTGAAAGAGAACAGATGCAAACTGACCTTCCTCATGGTTCCAGGATGGGGGCCTTCTTCTCCCCATGTCTCCCAGCGTTCAACGTTCTCAAACTCATTGGGCTCATGTACCTGAGGAGCTGGGCTGTGCTGACCTGCAATGTGCCCCACCAGCAAGTATTTCGAGCCTCAAGGTGAGTAAGAATAAGATCTGATCATGCAGATAACTATATATACATATATATAAAATCCATGCCTGCCTTACCCAGGGGTCCTCTAGCAAAGGGTCCCCCCAACTCTCTTCCTGTCAAAATCTTGCCTGTCCTCCAATTTTGTCTCCTCCAAGAGCCATTTCCAATGTCTTACTCTTTCAATGAATCATTACTCCCCTTGAACTCATGACACTTTTAAAACGTTTTGCCGAAGTTTAATAATCCTTTAGAAAAAAAGGACACAAATCATAAATGTTTAGCTTGATGAGTTTTCAAACACTGAACACAAGGCACTCAGATCAAAAAACAAAACACAAATGGCACCCAGAGCATGCCCACTTGTATGTCATTCCAATCACTGCCAACTTCTAATGGCATAATTAGGCTTGCCTGGGTTTTACTTGATGTAAACGTAATCACACACACACACACACAGTATGTGCTCCTTTGTGCCCAACTGCTTACACTCAACATTGTGTTTGTGAGATTCAACTCACTGAGAAAATATACCCCAATTTCTTTATCCTGGCTCCTGTTGACGGGCATGTAGGTTGCTTCCAGCTGTTAGCCATAATGAGTAATGCTGCCTTGAACATCCTAAGTATCTTTGTTGCATATATACCTAGGAATGCAATTGCTGGGACACAGGGCATGCATATGTTCACCTTTAGCAAATAGCACCAAAAAGTTTTCTAAAATGAACACCCCATTTTACATGTCTAGCAGCATTATGAGAGTTCCAAGTGTTTTATAACCTCGCCAACACTTATTCTTTTATCTGTTTTAATTTTACCAATTTTGGTGAATTCATAACACATTCTAAATACTTTGATTCAGTTATTTTACTTTGACATATGGTTATGTGTGTCTATATCAGTGGCTTTCAAACTTTTGCTCATGACCTACTTGACAATGCATTTTATCTGATGACAGTACACATATATTAATACATTCAGAGATATGTTTTGATATATTTATATATGTTGTATATATATGTGTATGTATATTTATTATATGTATGTATGTGTGTCTGTGGATAGAGAAAGAGAAAGAAGTTTCACAACTTATCACTCTCCTACTACATTCTGTGCTCTCTGAAATCTTCTGTTCTCTTTTAGTCAAGTCTTTTTCATGAGAGAGAGAGAGAGACAGAGACAGAGAGAGACAGAGAAACAGACCAACAGAGAGTACTAGTTGAAAGAAACTAGATTGACCCCTCATTCTCTTTTCTGAACTGTGTACAAGGCCTTGAACACCAAACAGATCTAAGCTGCCCTCAGGGGAGCTCTGGGCATCCAAACCCCCTGACACTAGCTTAGGGCTCAGGGACCAGGGCTTAATCAGGTAGAACACATACCCTGGGCAGCCACATGCGGAGTAGATAAGAGGTTGAGTGCAAATCGCACCCAGGTGAGAGAGTCAGGAATCATAAACAAAAGAGCCAAACCATCCCGAGACGTAAGAGACAAGTTCAAGCCTGGGAATAGGAGAGGGAACCATTAGGTAAGGACCCAGATGGATGGGCAATGCTTCTAAGATTTTTCCATAAATTGAGTTTACTGTGTGGAACTCCTGGGTGCCAGGGTGAGTTCACCACTCTCATGGTTTGAGGTGAACAGGTGCTCAGCAAATGTTTATTAGATGAACAGGTTGGGTGGGAGATCTCTGAAGTTCCTTTGAACGCTGATTTCTAGGTTTCTAAGCTGCATGTAACCCTATGACAGATCCATTTGTAGGTAACCCTGAGAGGAGGATTTTTAGTTTGCAAAGAGTCAGGGCAACCGTTTCTGTGGCAGCTCTTTGGGCATATGCAACCCTGGCAACTGGCTATGGAGTGAACTTAACACATGACATCTGATTTATCTGCAGATCCAACAACTTCTACTTGGCAATGCTCCTGTTTATGCTGTTTCTGTGCATGCTGCCAACCATTTTTGCTATTGTCCGATACAAGCCATCTCTAAACTGTGGGCCATTCAGGTAAGTTTCATTCCCAGCTCTGCCCGGAGCGACTGACAGCTGTAAGGGAATTAAATCATATTGAACTGAATTCTCCTCCAAGCTCACAGAGCAGGTAAACAGGATAGAAAGATTGCAAACCCACATGTTTTAAATCCAAGACCAGTGCTCTTTCCTTAATAGAAGGCTGCCCTTAGTATAATCATCTCTGTGCTCATGTTAAAAAACATAATCCTTTTAAAGTGAAAAAGAGAAACAGCATTGTTCTGTGTTAGAGGACATTCTACCTGGTCAAAACACAGAAAGCTTTTATTAAACCACAGTGCACAGCACTTTTTTTCCTATATTATCCAGCTGTATTCAAGCAAAACCCTCTAGTATCTTCATCCAGCATTCAAGTCAGCTTTGATACAACATGGAATATTTAGTCTACCTTAGTGTACACGATTAGAACACACACATACATGCAATGTGATTAATGACCCCATCTTCCATCCTCCATATTAATTAGATATGAAATCATTTGAGGAACGTTATGAATTGGCCTCCAGGCATCCAGCCATTTTCTGATGTCTTGCAGCATCTTTCTGCCAAGAGCAATAAAATCTGGAGTTATGTTTTTCTTTCTCACAGTGGACAAGAGAAAATTTATGACATTGTGTCAGAAACAATTGAGAAAGACTTTCCCGTGTGGTTTGGCTCCGTGGTTGGACACATCAGTAGCCCCGTGGTCATCCTGCCCGCAGTACTCCTGCTTTTGTGAGTACCACACCTGCCAGCTTTGGAGGGACTTCTGTGTGTTTGGCCAACAAGAAAACACTGCTTTCCAATAATTACATAAAATTTATTAGTTCATTCAAAAATCACTTAGGCTTAGAGCCTGATGATCTCAACAGGGACTCTGAGTCACACACCAGAGTCACATGAGGCACTGTGCCATGGAGACACAGCCACTGGGTCTCAGCGAGGGGCGGTGACGGAGCACTCCATTGCCATTGAGGTGGTTATTGATCCATCAACACCATTTGGTCAATTACTGTGATCACTAGAATGGGGCTGAATGCCATTATCATTTTCTAGAAACTTAATCCTGAAAAGGAATTTCACAACTCAGCTGAGTAGCTTTGGCTTATTTTGATTTAAAGGAAAAAAAAATAAAAGTGAGTGGATCCTGTACTCATAGCTTGATAGACTGCAAAATTTCTCCCCCATTTTCAGTTCTTCCTTATTGCTATCACCAGTGCAGAATTCCAGGTCAACGAGGGTGCTGTGGAAAGCCAGGAAGAGAAAACAAAAGCAGCCCCTTCCCAGTGCTCACTGGCTTGAGAATTTGCTGATACATTTTGTCCTTAGTGGAGGGTCAGTGGATAGCCCGCATCTGGCCTGGGAGCCTCTCATTCCTGCCAACTATCTGCAGGGAATGTGGTCTGAAAAGCAGAAAAGCGAGTTGCAGTCTACTCATTGTCCTGTGTTGTTCTGTCCTAGCATGCTCATCTATTATCTCCAGAGCATCGCACGGTCTCTAAAGCTCAGCAACCACCAGCTCAAAATGCAGATCCAAAACGCAAGTATTTCATGAACTTTGCTATTATGAATATGTGTCAACCACATGACTGAGATCCCGCCAGCGTGGGAATACAAGTGAGGTCACATCTTCAAGGTTTCTGTGACTCTTGGCCACCCACTATGGTGCAAGGCCACCAATCCCCAGATGTCCAAGAGTTATTTCTAAGAATACCCAGGGATGGCTCCCCTTTGCTAGGAGGAAGCCTGCTCTTGTTTTTCTTCCTCCTCAAGAGGACTTGCTGCTGCCTCGAGCCTTTCAGTGCCCACCCTGTGACCACACCAAGCCCTCAGTGTGCCAGGTACTTTTGTGAGCTCTGGTAGATTGGCAGGGGAGAGAAAGGGCCCCTTCCCAATCCTTGTCAACTTGGGCATCTGAGCCCAGCAGCACTGTTTGTCCCTAAAGCCTCACCTCTTTCATATCCTTTAGATGTGGCTGTCATTACCTTCTCTCCATGGGGCTCAAACCCTATCTCTCAGAGCAGTCCCAGGGAGACACACGCTCCCAAAACTCCCACAATTTCTCCTCCTCCACATACCCCAGGTGTTCCCTTAGTGCCCTGGGTCCTCCAGACCCCAAGGAAGGATCCCAGGACTGGGATGAGGCCAGTGAGGCTCCCAAAGCACCACATTTAAGGAGGCTCTGTAAGCGTAATGCTGATTCTGTCCTTTCACAGCCCTGAAAATAAGTGCCTCCTTAAATTTGGCACCCCAGATGCCTCACTGACCTCACCCATGCAAAAAAACTCCTTCCACTTCTATCAGAAAAAAAAAAAAACTTCCCATGAACATCAATTCATGCAAAGAAACACAAATTAGCTTCTAATTGGAAATTCATTTGGAGTTACAAAGGCCATTTTGGTGGAAACATACATCTCCAGTGTTGTTGATCTGTATTTTTTTCTTTGTGATTCAGGCAAACTATTATGGACAGAATCTAAACATGGTCTGTTAATTAGCTGTCCCTAAATAAAACTGGCTAGGCATAAAACTTCAGCTCTCAGGTATCTGCATTTATTCACTCAAATAACAGGCCCGAGCCCAGAGCATACCGTCCATAGGGGGCAATAGTAGTACAGTCATTGTCCAAGGTAAGAACTATGGCATGTAAATCTTTTTCTCTTCCCCCAGGAATAATATTTGTTACTGCTTCCTGCTAAAGCCAAAACAAACATGCATATCATTTGCATTTTAGGCAAGATCAGAGGATAAGAAAAAGGTTGCTCAGATGGTAGAAGGTAAGTATTTCCATTTATTTTTGTTGTTGTTTTTTTGTTTTGTTTTGAGGCAGAGTCTTGCTCTGTAACCCAGGCTGGAGTGCAGTGGTGTGATCTCGGCTCACCGCAACCTCCACCTTCCGGGTTCAAGTGATTCTCCTGCCTCAGCCTCCTGAGTAGCTGGGATTACAGGTGCATGCCATCACACCTGGCTAATTTTTATATTTTCACCATGTTGGTCAGGCTGGTCTCAAACTCCTGACCTCATGATCCACCCACCTTGGCCTCCCAAAGTGCTAGGGAGAGCTAGCCCCTAGAGCTAGCTCTAGGTGTGAGCCACTGCACCTGTCCTAATATTTGTTTTAAATGCAGAGATCCGCTGTCTCAGTTAGTGGGCACTTAAAAATACAGCCATTTAAAGTAGTTTGCGGTATACTACCAATACAAATTCCTGATAACCTGTGTTTTTTCACCAGTAACTATGCACAATAAAATAAAATCTAGGGATATAAATGTTGTTTTAAATCTTTAATTTTTATATCATATCCAGGCCCATGAATAATCCCAAAACGTGTAAAATCAGAAGGAAGTATCGAAGTAGGAGAGGAAAAGCAGCACATTCACGTGGATGAAAGCCCAAAGAATCTCTTTGTCTGGGTCACTTTTGTATACTTCCTCTCCATGGCCCATCTCTTCCTTGCAATGTTCCCTCCCAGGTCCCTTCCCTGAGCCTCCTTAGGTTCTGTCCTGTCCCTGCAGAGCAGGGAGAATGGAAGCATGTGGCGTAGAAGTCTGCTGTGGCCTGAAGGGAAGAAAGTGAGCAACGGCAGCTCGAAGGAGATGTATCTGTTTCTCAGGACCACTAACAGAGTGCTGTGAGCTAGAAGGCTCACTGGGCACCATTAACATGGCACAGCCTACATGAATGAGAATGGGACCCAGAAGGGCTTTAGGGGCTAGCTCTCACAGCTGTTGCAATACTTCACTAATTGGAAGGGAAATATTCCTCTCCAGAAAAATGCCTGAGCAAGACCTCTAAGGCCTAAGGATTATGCTTGCTTGCTCCATCAGCTTTTCAGAGAGAAGCCTACAATTGATAATGATTACTGAAAGTGACTGTGGCTCATGCCATAAAATGCCTCTGTAATTGTCATCGCTTATTTGCCAATTAAGCATAATTAAATTTAGTTCAGGTCACCTTCAAAAGCCAGAATCCACATAGACTGTTTCAGGATAACAATAGCATTGTCCAGTGTTCATTTTCCAGCTCGAGACCACATCTTTTTTCAGAATGCATGTGAACTGTTTCCAAAGAATCATAATTGTTGTGTAAGCTTTATTATCTCCATTGAATAGATAAGGAACTGGAGGCCCAAAGCTGTTAAGTACTTGCTTTGCCTCATGGGAGCATCAGATGGAGCACTGTAAAGCCTTGTGTTCACTTGATTCCTCCTACACTCCCAGCTCCAACTTGCAGGGATGAAATCATTTGAATTACAGAATGTTTGTTGCCCACTGGTTAGGTGTATTTGTAAGTGCACTCAATTGTTTGCGGACCAACTCTTGGATGTCATAAAACTCTTGCAACTCAACTCATCTGAAGTTGTCACCTGCTCAGTGACACTTGTCTTCTCACAACACCTCCCTCTCCCTGCAGCCCGAATCCAGACCCAGGAAGAAAGCACCAAGAAGCTTCCAAACGACAGTGATCTTACCAGCCAGCTGTCCTCAGCGCACTCGGGCACACCCCAAAACAACGGCAACGTGGCCCATTTTGACTCAGGGAGCAGCAAGAGTGCCAGGATAGAGACAGTCGCACAGTCCATGCCCCAGAGCCCCAGGCCAGGGGACAGAGCTCCTAGCTCACCTCTCCCTGGGGTCTCCAAATCCAGGCTAGAGCATGAAACTAACAGGTGAGGCTCCACTGCAGCACAGATTAAAACCTGGAATGTGAGAGATTTGAAGGCCTCAGCAGCTTCAGGAGGCCAAGGCCATTAAATTCTAATTCTCCCAGAAGGCACGGGTCAGGAGACTATGACAGCTGGTACTAAAAAGAAATGGAGGCGGGGTGGGGGTGTCAAAGTTTATCAAACAGGACAAATTCTTCCTCCTAGGTTATCTGCCATTTAACTTGTAAGCAAACCTTCCAGCCAACCTAGGATAAACATTTGTCTAGGCTAAGAAAATAACTGTTTATTTTTTAGTTCCACAGTGGCCATATTATTGGCAAGATCTTCCATATTTTAGCTCTAGTCTGGTCAAGTTATTGGCAAGACCATTTATGCATTACATGGGGCCAAAGAAAGCAGTAGATCCCTTCCTACTTTAATGGAGGTAGGACCCCTGGAAAGATGAAGGGGATAGACCTGCGGTGGCCCAAACTCATATGGAGAATTATATTTGATCTGAATGTAGCACAGCGAAAGCAATATAGATAAAATACAGGGGCTCTCTTTTTTAAAGATAATGACTAAGTTAGCAAAGAACTTGAAGTCTTGTTATATAAGGAGTTGTCTGCCTGTCTCTGTGGAGTCTTGACAAGGAGAAAGGGTTCAAACACTCCTTGAGAGGCCACTAGGGGTCAAACTACAGCCACCATACAGATTCAAGTCTTTATCAGGAAGAACTTTTTTTTTTTTTTTTTTTTTTGAGACTAGAGTTTTGCTCTTGTCACCCAGGCTGGAGTGCAGTGGTGCAATCTCGGCCCACTGCAACCTCCACCTCCCAGGTTCAAGCAATTCTCCTGCCTCAGCCTCCCGAGTAGCTGGGATTACAGGCACCTGCCACCACACCCGGCTATTTTTTTGTATTTTCAATAGAGACCGGGTTTCACCATGTTGGCCAGGCTGGTCTCAAACTCCTGACCTTAAGTGATCCACCTGCCTTGGCCTCCCAAAGTGCTGGGATTACAAATGTGAACCACCGTACCTGGCCAGGGAAGAACGGTTTAATATGTACAACTCCCCTCTACCCACCAGTGGAAACTCAGAGAAGTGCTTGAGAAGTCAGACAGCTGCTTAGCAGAAAGGATGAGAAACTGTGTTCCTAACATGTGCTTCACAGACACTAGTCCCACTATGTGCCTCTTAACACAAAGAGGGCTCTGTGATGAAATACACTAGCACAACACCCCCCGCTCTGCAGTCTTCATGGAGACTCACGTGTACATCACTGATTTAGGTTCTGAAAATTCCAGGAGTAAAGAAAACTGTTTAGCCCTCTCCCCCAAATGTCTCTGTGCACACAATCCGCACCCATTAACCAGTTGGAACCAGCCTCAGTGAAAATGCTCAGAGAACTGCTCACAGCTCACAGTCCTCAGGTGTGGGGCTCTGAGACCACCAAGGCCACAGCTACTTAACCGCCCCTGTCTTACAGGTATCTGCATGGTCTGTGTGCAAGCACCAGTGACCTTCACAGGAACAGATCACGCACACCTATGACATTTACAACGCACATCGAAGATGTACACTCAGAACCTCTTTTCCGAAAAGACTTTCAGCAAATCAACCCTCCTCACCGTGGACCACAGGCCTCGACTTTGCTGGCACAGGGTCCCAGGTCCCATGCCCCCAGATACTATGTCATTAATGAACGTGACTCTTACAAGAAAAAACATCTAAATGTCTGGCCAGAAAGACATTTCAAGATAGATGCTTCAGGTGACATTGTGGAGCTGTACCCCAGGAACGTGCGACAATATGCATCCCGGGTCCCCCGCCAGCCTCCCTCCCCACAGCTGAGTGAAGAAGAGGAGGAGACGCCAAGGAGAGATTGGATCAAACGGTGTCTTCCCCCACGCTCCCTGATAGACCTCCGTCGGGCTCCTCATTTTTATATTGGGGAGAGGTCTGAAAGTCAGACCCTGGATCCCGAGCACCAGGGGAGGGTGCACTACAAGTCGTGGAATGAAGATTTTGAGGGTCACCTTGAGAGGCCAGCCTATGTGCCCAAAAAGCCACGATCCCGGAATTTCCAATACCCACAGCCCCCTCTGAAGCCCAGAGGGAAGCCCAGGTTCGAGCCATCCCTCACGGAATCTGACTCCGTGTCGGCAGCATCCAGCAGTGACCAGCAGAACAGCAGCGCTGACCAGTACCTGCAGGTCACCCACAGCCAGGGCAGGTTCCCGAGGTCCGTGGGCCAGCCCAGCAGGAGGAAGGCCAAGTCGGGGCAGGAGCTGACCGTGGATCTGGATGACTTGATTTGTTCAAATGTCTAGGCTTCCTCCAGTGTCCCGTTCCTAGAGGTCAGGCCCCTGTTGGAGTGCTGGGCCAGCACATGGCATCTCCCTTTCTGGAAAAAGAGGTGAACACGTGTGTTAGAGACCTGAGGGGCATGGTCAGCGGCTGCTAGCTGAGGCCCTGAGGCTGACAGGGCTACAGATACCTATTCTACAGCTACTGTTAGCCAAATTTATCCGAGTTAGGTGGCACCAAAGTATGTCACCAGCAGTGAATCATCACGGGTCTGCAGCAATCTCAATACTTGCCTCCTCGGAAGAAAGAATTTGGCAGAGGGGCTCAAGACAGAAGGAGAGACTGAGGCAAGTTTTAGAGCAGGCATTAAAGTTTACTGAAAAGCTTTAAAGCAGGAATGAAAGAACGTAAAACATACTTAGTAGAGGGCCAAGCAGGCGACTTGAGAGATCGAGTGCACTATTTGACCTTTGACTTGGGGTTTTACACGTTGGCATGCTTCCGGGGTCTTGCGTTGCTTCTCCCCACGATTCTTCCCTTTCTTGCCTTGGGGTGGGCTGTCCGCATGCGCAGTAGTGGCCTGCTAGCGCTGGGGAGGGGAGCATGCGCAGTGTGTTTACTGGCGTTCTGCACGCGCTCACTCGAGGTTCTTCCCTTACCAGCGGAATGCTCCATTTTGTCTCTTAGTGCGCATGTTTGAGCCCACTCGCCCAACTCCTGACATTTTATGGGGAAGCTGCCGATCACCAGTTTCAGGTTTTTTCTATCTATTGGGAGACTGTCTTTCCCTGGTGCCAGCTGTGACCAATTATTATTTGAGAGAGACAATCAACAGCCACCTGACCATCACCTGATGGTCGCCTGACATTCCTGGGGGTTGTGTTGAAGAAGGAATTCATGAATTTTACAAGTATAATCAAAGACAACCAAAAATTTTTACTTTTTCCTTCAAAAGCTAAGTGTAGTGTAGCTCCCCCATAGTCAAAGTTAAAGAAGAACACTAACTGCCTGTTTTTCCTTCTGTGCTCAGCGAGCCTTATCTGTACTTGCTAGTTTCACATTCCTTGAGGCTCAGCGAGTTCCTGCTTCACCACCCTAGCGCAGCTGCAAAGTTACAAGGTTGATGCAGAAACATGGTTTCCCAGGGATGTGGAACATGTAGTATAGATAAATGTAAAAGACTGAACAACTGCCTTTGCTCTTGCTTCTGTAAGTACGCTTCCTGCCTCACGTACTCCCGGCCACCGACTGCTTAAAAGGTGGCTGCTTTCTTTGTCCAGAGCTCAGACTTTCCTGGACGCTAGTCCTACTGAGCCAGGTGATCACCTTTTAATAAAGACCTTTCCTGAACTCACTCTGTTCAGTGTCTCCCATCTTTGATTGTCCCACAACATTTCGTTGGCAGGAGCCCCCACTGTCTGCTCATGTCTAACTGGCTACCTACTGTAACACTACCACACATGAGCAGATTGTTTCCGTGGGGCTCTTTGCATCCAGAAGCACATCAGGCCATCATTTCAATGGAACTCAGTGCTTTGCCTCCTTTTGGGTTGACCACAAATCATAAGCAAGCCAGAGATATCTCATCCTGCCTGCTGAAGCCTCACCTGAGATATCGGAATGATACGAGTGAACTGTTTGTTTTGCAATGCTGTCTTTCAACAGACAAAAGTCATCTTCTCTAATAAGCACCCCAAATCAGATGGCCACACTTAAAGATATCACAATGCTCAGTTTGTATGAATAATCAGTTTAGCAATGACAAGAGGAACTAACATTTATTGAGAACTTATTTTACTCTGCTAACTGGGCAGTATATCTGTATTAATGAGTCAGGACGCTTAGATTGGAAGTAATCCATGATTTATCCCTAAGGTTTGCTGGTTTGCTTAACTGGGAAGGATGGGAATCAAGCTAGCCTCAGGCCCAACTGGAGCCAGGGCATTAAAGCACCCTCAGGAATCTCTTTTCACCTCTCTGCTCTATTTCTATGTTTGTCGACCTCATTTTCTCCTACTGGCAACAGGCTTCGTCCATGTAGTCAATGGAGAAGGAAATCACAGCCACAGAAAATGCCAGGTTTACACCATCCAGCCAATGAGCCCAGAGGGAAGAACAGCACTGTTCCCCCCACCCCCCAACGCCCCCTGCCCCCTCTCCCCTTCACATTATCTTCACCTTTATGGGCTGATGTCCTTGGATCCTTCTACGGGCATTCTGCAGGGTTTGGGCAGCAGTGTGTTCAATCTGCCATGGTTAACCAGGAGCACACCCTGATTCAAATTTTCATAACTCTTTTCACTCTAAATTGTGTCTTTTAAACATTTGTCTCCTCCACCAGATTGTGTCTTTGGAGCAAGAATGGTGTTGTAGTCATTCTGCATCTTCAGTCACTGACACTTATATATTGTATTCATTTTCTATTACTGCATAACAAATTTAGTAGGCTTAAAAGAATGCAGACTTATCATCTTAGTTTCCATGCATCAGGAGTCCAGGCCCAGCTTAGGTGGATCCTGAGCTCAGGGTCTCATCAGGCTATAATCCAGGTGTCTGCCAGAGCTGGCATCTCATTTGAGGTTCAAGGTCCTCTTCCAAGCTCAGGTGATTGTTGGCAGAATTCATTTCTTTGAGGTCCTAGGACTGAGGCCCTCCACTCCTAGAGGCTGCCCGCAATTCCCTGCCACAAGGCCCTCTCCACAACATGGCTGTTTGCCTCTTCAAAGCCAGAGAGTGTTTCTTCAGCTTTGAATCTCTTTCCTTCCAGGGAAGGCCTGAACCCACTTTTTAAAAGGGCTCACCTGATTAGGTCAGGCCCACCCAGACACTCTCTTTTGATTAACTCAGAGTTGACTGAGTGGAGATCTCATTACATCTTCAAAATCACTTCACTTTTACTATATCTGGCAGTAAAATCTCATCCTATACACAAGTGCCAGCATACTCAAGGGAAGATTATATAGGGCATGTATACTAGGGAGCAGCAATCTTGGAGGCCGACCATAGATAATAAATATCTGTTGAATATGAATGGGTGAACAAATAAATGAAAGAATTGTCCTAATGAATGAATCACAAATGACCTGGTCACAGGGTTATATTCTAAGATTCATTACCAATTCCAAACTGAAAGAAAAGTCCGTATAAATACCACCATTTTAAATGTACACACAGATTAACACCTCTCCTGAAATTTAGGAAGAGGAGTAGACATATTTTCAAATATCTTGCCATGACAAATCCAAGAGGTTGCAGTCTGCTTAAGATTCAATGTTCTACAATGCCATGAAATGGGTCTGCTTAAGACTCAATGTTCTACAATGCCATGGAAATGTGCTTTTGAGATAGAGGTGCTCATGGGAGGTTCATGATCATGGTCCTCTCTTCCTGGTGCTTGGTCTGGGACTGTGGCCTCAAGCTCCCTGGGACATTAAAACATATTTTGGAAAAGGCTGACCTTTGCTCCAGACACCTGTGGGAGCACCACTGTCTGTGTGGGAGTGGGGAGGTGCTTCTTTAGGACTTAAGGGCAAGCAGGTCCTGAGACATTCCTAAGAAAATTTGAGAGTGCCCAAACACATGCAGGGTTGAAAGTATGAGTATCACTTTCCAATTCACAACACAGCTCACATGCACTCTGGCACTTACTGTTGGGTTAGGTCTTTAATTTAAATAAATTTAAAAGACATAGAATAGTGCAAAGTCTACTGTGACAAGCACCAATATTCCTACTGTGAGAGTCAACAACTGCCAAAATTGGAATTTTATTTTATTTCCATTAAGCCATTTTGTTACTATTAATAATAAAGAAAATATTACAGATACGGTCAAAGCCTACTCTAATCCCTACACAAAGTCTCATTCCCTTCACACTAGCAAGAGTTTGGAGTACACCCATTGGTCAATTGTTTATAGTTTTATATGTTGTATGTGTGAGTATATACGTATAAGCATCCATAAACAATGTGTAAGCACATCTTAAGTAAAGAGTATTATACTGCATGTATTAATGCACATACTTATATTTTTAGCTCTAGCAAAAAATAGATCAAACTCATAACTGTAGCAAAGTATTTCATCACATGAATAAACTACATAATATTGATCCTTTTTTTTACTGATGGACATTGTAATCATTTCTACTTCTTTGCTGCTGAAAATAATGTTGCACTAAACATCTTTTATATGTCTGTCTTGATGTATCTTTTTGGCACACACATGTGCCAGTGTTTACTTAGAAGTGAATATCGGTCCTCCTAAAAGACAAATCCCTAGCTCATAAGAGATGAGCATGTTCATCTTCACTAGCAGCTCCTTTATTAGTCCTCACGAGTCCAGACGTCTGTGCACACTTCCTCTAGAGCATGAGAGGGCCATTTTCTTATAGCCTCACCAATGCCTGATACTGTCATACTATATCATTTTTGCCAATCTGATGAAAAAATTATACCAACTTATTTTAATTAATTTGTATTTCTTATTGTTATCATCTCTCCCTAAGTCAACTGGCCATTTGCATTTCCTCTTCTGTGAACCGATTGCCTGTTCAACACCTTTGTTCATTTTTCTGTGGACATCAACCATCATCGCTGTGAAAAGGAGCTCATAAAGCTCCTGACAAAAGCACCACATGCTAGTCAGTTATCCCTTTCCCTTCCCCGAACTCTAGCCCTTGTCTAAGTTGCAGCAACAGAAAGCTAAAAACGCACTCTGTCAAAAATGCCTTTGCATAACTGTGGTTTCACCACATTGCTTTGTATTTTAGTAACAGTCCATGGGGGTGTACATTTCTGCCTTTGGTCAAACTATTACTGAGGACATGATCCACAGCATTATTAAAATCTCTCCTAAAACACCTACATAACAAACTCCTCTCAAGTCTCAAAGATCAGACTGTTATATCCATTAAAGAGTGAATTCCTTTTGATAAGAGTAGTTCAGTAAATATCTTGGTAACCTCAGAATGCTTCCTTTAGTCACTACTTTTGTCTCAGAATTCATGAGTGCCAGGAAACTTAGAGCAAAGTTTTCTGCACATCTCTAAAAGACTAACTTCCCTAGCCTAAGGTAGTATTTTCCAGCTACTCTGTGTGTGTGTTTTCCTCCTTTTTAGGGTTTGCAGGTTGTTGTTTTCTTTTATCTTTGCACGTTTCACACTTAACACTACATATGCTCATAGGATGTAGTAGACAGCAAAGCATATGAGTAAACATGTGGCCTTTGGAAATAGAAATCGTATGTTTGCCACAGCTCTGCCACTTCCCAGCTATGTGGCCTTGGATACCCTACATGATCTTCACTTTCTTAACTTGCAAAATGGGAGTAGTAGTCTCTATCTCATGGTGCTGCGGTATTGTTAAGTTAAATGGCCCAATACAGGTAAAGTGCTTAGGATAGTGGCTAGCAAGAAGTAAGTGCTGAGTAACGATTAGCTATTGCTGAGTAAGCAATAAACATACAGACGTGCTTACGTTTGTAGATTCACATAGCACCTGCCCAAGCTAACTTAGTAAATATGCATGCAATTCTTCATCAGTGTCTAAGTGGAAAGCAGATACTCCACTCTATTCAGGGCCTTGTAAGATTGGAGCATGTGGACACTTGGGCCCATCCCCTCTATAGTCTGTCTAGTGGTGGTGTTGAGTTAGAAGCTACCGGGCTACCTGCTCCCATATACACCTATTAAAAATTCACCTGGGGCTTTGATGAAGTCTGGTGGACAACTGGGTGACTCAGAGCCCTCTCAGGACCTTGTGGGAAGGGCTATGATCAGTGGAATCTCCAGAGCTCAGTCATTCCTCCATCCCCTTCAGCTCCAAACTGCAGCCTCAGACAGACTACAAAATAGATTTCTGTCCCAGGCCCCTGGGAAACACTGTGTGGGCAGCTCTCACCTTCCCTCTGTTCCAATCATCTGCTCACTCTGCCCTGTGCCGGCCTCCGGTGATAAAATAAATGAGTGTTCTGCTTGAAGGCTGCCCTGACCTCACCAATCTCCTACTTCCAGTTTGTCACAGGCCTCGGGGACAGTTTGCTTCTCCAAATATTTTGTATATCCAGACGTTCCCATTTCCTAGGAGCAAAATAGTGCTACTATAGTCCTGCAGGGGGTCTACTCCATCCCCACTTTCCACCATCTGGGCTAGGTTATTTTGATGGCTACATAATATTCCACTAAGTGGATGTTCTATAACTTTGGTTAATATACTGGTAAATAGGTTGCTTCCAGTTGCAAGATTAATTTTATGCATCTTTGTGCAGGAAGAGTCACTGGATCAAAGAACAAGTAGAGTAAAATTTTAATATATGTTGTTATTCTGTTCCCAGGAGGTTGCATACATTTATACTCTCATCCACTATGTAACAACTATTTCTCCATACCCTCACCAACACAGGGTATAAACAAACTTCATGTTTGTCCATCAATAGGTTTTAAAAAAAAGCCTCTCCTTGCTTTAATTTTTAATTCCCTAACAATGAGTGAGGTTCTGCATCTTTTTATAGCTTTGTTAGCCATGTCAATTAATTTTTCCACAAAGTATCTTTCCATGTCTAATGCATTCTTTTTGTCTGTGGGGTTGTCTGAAAATTGCTTAATGATTTGTATGAGCCCTTGGTTCGATAACAAAACTTATGTGTTAAAGTGTGTCCCGATTTTTTTCTCATATTATCTAACTTTTTATGAAATTTTGATGTGCTTAATTTTTTAATGAGATTAATTTACTAGTCTTTTATGGGTCCTAAGAGTATTCACATGCATTACTTCCCTCTCTCTTCACAAGGGCATAGGGAACATTTATTTGTTTGTTTGTTTATTTTTATTACTTTTTGAGACAGGATCTTGCTCTGCAGCCCAGGCTGGAGTGCAGTGGCGCGATCACGGTTCACTGCTGCCTCTGCCTCCCGGGTTGAAGCGATCCTCCCACCTCAGCCCCCGCAAGTAGCTGGGATTACAGCCCCGCGCCACCATGCCCGGCTAATTTTTGAATTTTTAGTAGAGACGGAGTCTCGCCATGCTGCTCAGGCTGGTCTCGAACTCCTAGGTTCAAGTGATCTCCTGCCTCGGCCTCCCAAAGTGCTGGGATTACAGGCGTGAGCCACCGGACCCCGCCAGGAACATTTATGATGTATCCCATTTCACCTTGGAGTAAACTGAAGCTCAAAGAATAATGAGTGAAACTGGGTTTAGATCTTGAGCTCCCTAATTCCCCATCCAGGTCTTCTTCACAGCCTGGCTGCCCTTCACATCTTCCAAAAAGGTCTTTCAAGTTGTCAATTTGTTTACACTACTCTTCCAAACATTTATATCGAAAGTTTAAAGGAAACAATAAGTACATAAAAAAGAAAGATAAGAAATAGACCTCAGTATTAACCTTTTCAAATATTTAGTCGTTGATAGCGCAGAAGAGGGGAAACCGAGGCTGTCCTTGCCATTCACGCTGTGAAGATGCAACCCTGGCTCACTCCCCGCAGCTCCAGGGCAGCTGGAAGCAGAGAACTCCCATATCTCTAATAAAGCCGGGCCTCTCGCAGATGTCAGCGCATTGCATTGACTCCTGGACACCTGCACTAAAGGCCCTTCAGGCACCTCCAACTAAATATGCCCAGAACTGAACTCACCCTATCTCTTCTCCATCTCAGGTAAGCTGCCAGGTAGCCAAGGCTGGGAGTCATGATGCTTTCTCCTTCTGAACATCCACAATCGGGGGCAGAGACCTTCACCTTCCATCTCCTAAACACTCTACGATGGGTCCTCTTCTCTTCACCCCCACTCCCCGCACCCCTGCCACACACCTTTCCCACCATTGCACGCGCCCAGTCTCCACGCGCATTTCCTCTCCCACCCTGCAGCAGCCGCCCTAGAATATTACCTCTAATGCAAATCGCACCACTGTCCCGCAGGCTGAAAGCATCGGTGCACTCAGGACAAGAGTCCACGCTTCTTAAACAAACAGTCGACGTTGTCCACGACCTGGCCCGGCCCAACGGGTCAGACCGTCATTGGCCATCTCACAGTCCCGGCGCTCCAGAGCCCCTCCCACAGCGGGACATGAAGGAGGCGGATACGGCTGGACCTTACCCGGCCCGCCCAAGGCGTCCGGGACCCGCCCAGGCGCTGACGCTAACTGGAGAGCCTAGCCCCGCGGTCTCCTGTCCTGCCAATCTCCGGGAGGCGGGATCCGTGTGAGGGCCTGGACCAATTCGGGAGCGGGGGCGCGGAAAGAGGCGGGGCTACGAGCTCCTCCCAGAACTCCAGCTTCCAGGCACCCGGGATCCAGCGCCGCTGCTCATAACACCCGCGACCCCGCAGCTAAGCGCAGCTCCCGACGCAATGGACCTGGCGCTGGCAGCCCAGATGAGCGAGGCTGTGGCCGAGAAGATGCTCCAGTACCGGCGGGACACAGCAGGCTGGAAGATTTGCCGGGAAGGCGTGAGTGAGGAGCTGGGCGGGAAGGGGTCGCGGAGACGGCTTCGTGGAGCCCGGGTCCCCAGAAGCCCCCAAGCCCCTCCTCTCCCCGTTGTTTTCTGCACCCCAATCCCCTGGACCCGATTGAGAGGGATTCCAATGGGGATTGTTTTCTTCTTTAAAAAAAAAGATTGGGCCTGTTATGCTCACAATGACTTCAGGTGGTAAGTATCTGTTCCTTTCGCTCAGTGACTTGCCCAAGGTCACCTGGCTGTTGAATGCTGTTTAGGACTGGATGTTTCTGTGATAGTGGTAAAAGTAAATAAATTGCATTTAAGGGGTAAGCAGGTGTTTAAAAACAAAACAAAATGAAAGAATGTGGTCGCAGCTAAGGAGGTTTTCACATGTTGTTTAACTCCAGTAAAGTCTGATCCAGCATCTGATGCATACTAAGGTTTTCTTCTGTGTTCATTACAGCATGAACCCCTCTCTTTGTCGTTGCCAGAGGGTAGCATGGGAGTAGTTTTGCTTGACCCTTCTGACTTAACAAGTAGCCCTGGGTTGCTCAAGGAAACAAAATGCCTGGTGGCTTTTAAGATAATTTTAAAAACCACCCACGGCTCTTGGAGTCAGCCAGTTAAGATCTTTTTCTTCATCACATTCTGCTGTGGGGACAGCTTTGCCCAAGACTAGTCCCAGCTTTTCCACGTATGGGTTGCACAGCCTTGGAGAGTCGTATCTCTTGAGGCCTCTTACCCCTCTTCTGTAGAACAGGGGATTAAGCCAGGTGACCAGAGCCCTTCTAGCTCTAAAATTGTGTGGTTCTGTGCCTTTTGACAGAATGGAGTTTCAGTTTCCTGGAGGCCATCTGTGGAGTTTCCAGGGAACCTGTAAGTGCATGCCTTGTTCAAAGATTACCAGAGGTGCCGCACCCTTCCTGGTATCTTTATGGGTCTGCCTCCTAAAATATTCAAATCAACCCTATAACCTGTGATCACTTGTCCTCCAGAAAAGCCTTACTGTTTTTAATGAAATCATTTCCAGGAAACTGTATTCTTGTGAAAGCTTACTGTCCATTTCTGCAGGCCTGAAGGGAGGCGGGGCTAGTGACTTTCAGCCCCTTCTCTGCAAGTCTGTCCTAAAGAGTAGTGACAGACATGGCATGGTCCACCTTCTAGTCCTTAGATACAATCTCAAGATAACAAGTTTGATTGATGCATTGGGGTCAAATTCCGTTTTGTGCTCCAGGTACCGAGGAGAAGGCATTGTATATGGGACACTAGAGGAGGTGTGGGACTGTGTGAAGCCAGCTGTCGGAGGCCTACGAGTGAAGTGGGATGAGAATGTGACCGGTTTTGAAATTATCCAAAGCATCACTGACGTAAGTCTTTCCAAGCATGTTATCTCTAGATAGTGTCTGGGCCCTGCTATAGTAACCCCCTCCCATTTCTTCTGGAAGGGGTCCATGATACCTTTTGTTAAGGGGATGTGTCCTGCAAGCACAGGCTGCCCACTGCTTGCAGCATTGGAGGCCTGCCTCAGCCCAGTTTCCCGGTGGGAAACCTCATGACTCAGAGAGGGAGAGAAGCCCCAAATAGAGTCTCTGCGGGGAGCATACCTGTTCCTTGTGTGGGGCTGCTGCACTAGGCAACACAGGACCCTCAGCCCCTGGCACCCACTTCGCTGAAGTCTGGGCCAGTAGCAGCCCCACGTACCTGCATGACCCCAGGTACCCTCTGGTATGAGGGTCTTCACGCTTTTTGCTTACATGCTTCCAACAGATTTTTGAGAAATTATGCATCATCCTCACACATCCAGTTGATGTCTATTAATAACATTTAGTTTACAACCAAATTTTCATAAGTTGCAAAGCATGTCATTTTTGACATGCAAATCTCAGTTTTGAACAAAGCAATGACATCATTCTTTTAGATGTGTCTAAATAATATATAAATTTTTATTTAAAATACACGAACAAAGTTTTTTAAATCATCAGAAATTGTATATAGCTGTTTTCCTGGAACTCAAATTTCCATTCCACATAGCCCTCTGAATTTTATCCTAATATAATACATGTTTATTTTTGGAAGTCATCATCTTGCATCATAAATATGCATAGAAATAGAAGTTTTTTAAATCATATATTTCCTGTAATCATGAAACTAATTTTTTTTTTTTTTGAGACGGAATCTCACTCTGTCGCTAGGCTGGAGTACAGTGGCGTGATCTTGGCTCACTGCAGCCTCTGCCTCCTGGGTTCCAGCGATTCTCCTGCCTCAGCCTCCTAAGTAGCTGGGACTACAGGGGCACGCCACCATGCCCAGCTAATTTTTGTATTTTTGGTAGAGACGGAGTTTCACCATGTTGGCCAGGATGGTCTCGATCTCTTGACCTCATGATCCCCCCACCTCGACCCCCCAAAGTGCTGGGATTACAGGTGTAAGCCACTGCGCCTGGCCAAGACTAATTGTTTTTTTAAAAATTGGATTGAGGTACGAGTGTAATTCATTAAAATAACATGATTATATTATAAATTCTGATAAATATTAAACGTGACAAGTAAAACATTTTGCGTCTTTAGATGAGATGAATGGGAGCTCTCTTTTTTCTAATTAACTCATAAGTCCATGAAAAAGATAGAAACTTTTCAATAGACAACTGCAAAGGAGAGGGGAAGCACAGGCTACTACTGGTGAGCTCAGGTTTACAAAAAAGTGGAGAATTGCCAAGTGGTAGCTCTTTATCATTTAGTGAAACAATGAAAATGTGGAGAAAGGGCTCTTCCTTGCAGACTGACATTTCTCAGCATGCTTTTGGCAACTCTCAAATATCCTAATTCTAAAATAGATAGATGATGGATAGATAGGTGGATGGATGGATAGGATACAGGGCCATGCCATGAGTTTGTCGCATTTGTGACATGTGCTGCTGCTGTCTTCAAAATTTCTTTCCAAAGTCCTCCTCATCTTAGTTTCCAGACACTGTACCTCAGGAATGATGCACTTGGAGGCAGTCATCAGGGGTGGAAGCAGTATAATTTTTTTTTCAAAATTTTCATCACTTCTGCCATTACTGTTACAAAATACCAGAATTTAGAAATGGCAAAATTGCCTAGTTTTTAACACCAAGTTTTGGTATATGCTTAAGAAAGGGAAAAACATGAAATTCTAATACCAGTGTGTACTGCCTTGATTACATATTGCCGCCCGCACTCCTAATTGTCCCTTTGCCACCCTGGAGGATTTTACACACTGGGACAATTCATGATAGGATGATTCTAGATGAATGGGCATATGCTGTGCTTTTCTTCAAGTGGGAAAGGAGACCCTGTGTGCAGGTGCAGCCTGTTCCCAGGCAGGTCATTAGGGGATGAAGGAAACACGGAGTAGTTTCCTGGAAATTTATTCTCATTGCACCCATTGCAAAGTGCTCAAGTGCCCCCATGCATCTCATGCCATTCGAAGATTAATTTCCTGAGGCCGAAAGTGTCCCTGATGAAAAGTTTTGCAGCAACACATGATGCCCCAAGTCTTAATACCTGAGGGGAAAGACAAAGAGATGGAGACCTTTACCAGCCCCTCTCACCTACCCCGAGACTTCTCTCCAGGACTGTTCCATCACAGGCCTGGCCTGTACTTCTCCACTGTGACCTCGAGAGAGCCTGGGCCCCACTCTCTTGCAGGGTGGGATGAATGGGAGAAAGCCCAGCATCCTTGGTTTATAAAATGAGAGTGTGGACTACTGGGATATGCTGAGATTGAGTGAGGTTCAAGGTATTCCCTCCTGGGGCTGGGACTAGGGTAAACCAAAGAGTTGCCCCAGGCACAACATAGGAGGCTGAGCAAGTGCAGGGTCAGCCCTAAAAAAGAGTGGCCTCTCTTCCCTCTGCCTAGCTCTGGCCCTGTTCAAATCCTATCTCCACCATGAGCTTCGTGCTGAGTTCCTTAGTCTCTCTAAGTGTCAGTTTCCTCACCTGTAGGAGGGATTAATGATTCCTATTTCTAAAGGTAAGGGACAACTGAGAGCTTTGTCCAGCCAGGCTCTTACTAGGTGCTCAATAAATGGTACCTCTTATGGTCACATGAGATGTGACCTCAGCATGGCACTGGTCTGCAGCTAGACAGCTGTGGGCAGCCTGTGTCACAGCCCTCATCTTACAAACTGGGTGTATTTCCATGACACCCAGTTCCTGGGAAGACTCGCTCTGGATCTTACTGTTTATAGTGCCACCCTACTGTCAGTCCTAGTACCTTTCCCAGACCTTGAGGGATGGGGTGGGAGTTGGGAGAAGATGTCTGGCCAGCAGTCACAGCTACATGCTTCTTTGGTTTGGCAGACCCTGTGTGTAAGCAGAACCTCCACTCCCTCCGCTGCCATGAAGCTCATTTCTCCCAGAGATTTTGTGGACTTGGTGCTAGTCAAGAGATATGAGGATGGGACCATCAGTTCCAACGGTGAGTGATGCCCGGAGGAGCTGCCATGCCTTCCTGCGATATCGAGCTTTCTCTTCTGCACCCCACAGTTCCTTAAGGAAAGCCAAGCAACCAGAAATCACCAGAAACTCACACTCTGAGTCCCCTACCTCATCTGGTTGGGTTTGGGGGGATTCAGGGCCATGGGGGTCTGACGCAAGACAGTCCATATGCCAGTAATTCTATGTTCAAGTCACGGTTTTGCCAGTGCCCTTTTTTTTTTCTGCCGAAGCTCATGGTGTGTGCTGTACACATGTGGGTTAGTTGGGTGGCAAAAAACTTGTGTGCAAAATCTATGGCCGTGTCTTCTTGAGGGTTTGGATGCTGTCCACTCCCTTAATGCCCAGTGAGGAGCAGGGCTCCTGCCTCTGCACAGCCCCTGCCATTCCTCCAATTCTACGTGGGAGAGTTGGATGCATCCATGCCTCTCCTGGCTGAGATTTGAGAGAGGCACCTGCCTCCTCCCATGACCAAACCTTGTGTTCTAGAATGTTCTTTTCTCTGATATTCTTGACAAGCTTGGGAAAGCTATGTGCATGTTTATGTGTGAATGTGGATGAGTGAGTGTGTGTGAGTGCAAGTGTGTGTGTGCATGTGTGTGAGTTTGTGTACACGCATGTGAGAGTGTATTTGTATGTGTGAGTGTAAGGGGCAGTAGGGTGGGAGTAGGGGGAACTCACGCCAAGAGGCAGGAGTCCCTCACAGACTCCAGGGCGGTGCAGGTAGTCTGGTCTGTGTGCTCTATGGCACCCCAGTGGCAATGACCTGACCGTCTGAAGTTGTAACTCACCGAGATTCTGCACTGTCTTCCAGCCACCCATGTGGAGCATCCGTTATGTCCCCCGAAGCCAGGTTTTGTGAGAGGATTTAACCATCCTTGTGGTTGCTTCTGTGAACCTCTTCCAGGGTAAGGATAATTTCCTGCATTGAGGTACATGGCTCAGACCTAACTGTGACTTCCCTGTGGACCTTCTGTGAAAAGGGGCACTTTGACTACGATTCAAAAGAAGAAAAATGCTTTATAGCTCTTTAGATTGTGACGATACAAAATACTTTCACACACATCTGCGTAAGCAGAACCTCCTGAGAGTACCTGGCACGTGGGAAAGAATTGAGGGGAGGCGTTACTCTTATTTTTGATGCAGGAAATTTTCCCAGCAGCCTCCAGGTTAAGCAAATGTCATGGTCCATTTAGCAAATGAGGAAACTGAGGTTTGGGGAGGTTCAGTGATGTGTCCTGACTCAAAGGCTAGGAGGTTGGCAGGGCAGGGTCTGTGCTCCGAGTCCTCCCTGAATGCCCTCCGCCAGGCAGGAGCAGCTTTGAGGATAGCAGTCCCCACCCCACATTTCACTCAGTGATCATCTCTCCTCGGCAAGGAATGTGGCGGAACTCAGGCCTAAAGGGCAGTTCTGAGACCACACTGTAAGTCGGCCTCAGAATTGACCCCGGGGACTCTCTGTTCCCATTTTGCCACAGGTCATGGCCGGGCTCTTGCCAGGAAATTTCTGTGTAATGAATTACCTGAAGGTCCCTTGTTTATCCTGGGAATCATGCATGTTAACAGCAAAAGAAACTGCGCCTTGCAGGTGTGTCCCGGTGTTCCCTGCAGTCTCCATACAGACACCCGGAGGGAAGGGGTCTGTCCTTCTACCACATTGTCCCAGGAGGTGGGTCTCGGTGTCATGGGATTATACCAAGCTCAGACCTAGCACCTTTATGTTACCCTCTTTGCTAAGCTGGCTTTTCAGACATCATGTGAAGACTTTTCTTAGATGTAACAAAATTTTGAGTTTGAAAATAGCACAGCTGTGCTCTACCACACACAGACATACACACCTGCACTCAGTTTCAGTTCTCCCAATATATAGGTGCCCTGGATCCCCTGGCCTGGGCTCATTTCCTTGTCCTCTCCCACCTGGTAGTCAGATGCTAAGACTCACCCTTCAGTGGTGCCGGGTCTGACAGAGAGGAATTTTCAGAATAAGAGGCAGAGTCCTTTCTTCTGAGGGGCTGAATCCCATTGCTGTCTTCTTTTTGGTGGAATGCACAATATAATGGGTAGCGTCACACCCTCATGCCAGGTAGCAAAGGTATCACATGGATTTTTTTTTTTTTTTTTTTTTTGAGACGGAGTTTGGCTGTCACCCAGGCCGGAGTGCAGTGGTGCAATCTTGGCTCACTGCAACCTCTGCCTCCCAGGCACAAGCGATTCTCCTGCCTCAGCCTCCCGAGTAGCTGGGATTACAGGTGCCTGCCACCATGCCTGGCTAATTTTTGTACTTTTAGTAGAGCCGGGGTTTCACCATGTTGTCCAGGCTGGTCTTGAACTCCTGACCTCAAATGATCCCCCTGTCTTGCCCTCCCAAAGTGCTGTGATTACAGGCATGAGTCACCATGCCTGGCCCGATTGCATGGATTTTGCTGAGAGGGTCGTTGGAGTCCCACAAAACCCTGCCCATATGAAGGTTTTAACTCAAGGGTTGACTCTTCCAACTCCTCTCTACTTGATTAAAAACATCATGTGTTCTCTGTAAAGCTTTCTTCCAGAGCCTGCTGTGTGCAGTTATTCTCATGAGGCTGTGGATCTGAAATCTGTGACAATGATTATTCTCTTATTATTCTGTGAAGATAGGCCTATTCTGGACACTAGATTCAGCAGACAATAATAACAGCAGCAGCAGCAACAAACATTTATACAGCATTACTGTGTGTCAGCCACTATTGTAAGCACTTCATATAAATTAACTGTTTTTATAACAACCCTAAGGCACTGTTGTGATCCTCAGTTTTAAAATAAGAATGGTGGGTGCACAGAGAGGTTTAGTAACTTACCCAAGGTCACACAGCCAGCAAGTAAGAGAGCCACCGTCTCATTCTGGCCATCTGGCTCCAGAATCTGGGCTCTTAACCCAGATATTGATGTCTCAAAACAGCTAGAGTGTCTGCCCTCTTAGAACTTAGAATCCAATGAAGGCAGGAGGAGACAGACAAAACACAAATGTAAGTAGTTCTATCTCGTGGATGCGCTAGTAAGTATCAGACGTTAAGTGCCTTGGGGAAAACTAAACCCAGATAAAGGTGCCAGGGAAAGGTGTGAGTGGGTTATCTAGGAGGTTTCCCTAATAAGACATTTGAGCAAGGCACAAATGCAGGGAGTCTTGGGCATGTTGGTGGAGCGAGCGTTCTGGCAGGGGGATGAGCAGGTGCAAAGTCCCAGAAGTGGGAGCAGGAGCCGGAGCAAGAGCGGGGCCTTTGAGGAACAGCACAGAGGGAGGTGTTGTGTTAGCAAGAGGAGAGGCTAGGACATTCGGCCCATGAGGTAGCAGGGGCCACAGCCTGTTGGGGACTTTCCTCTGAATAAAATGGGAAGCCACTGGGGAGGCCTGAGCAGGACATGCTCTGACTTTGGTCTTAACTGCTATGATGCCCTGCTTCCCCATAGAGGGTGAACTCCAGGGGACAGGGACTTCCTTCCATCTCAAAGCCTTGGCATCGTCTGCACTCCACCCTCTCCCTCACCCACCAACCCCTGCCCATCCCGCCTTTGCTAGGGCCTTCTCTCTCCTCTTGCTCTCTTGAGCAAGAGGCTGTGAGCAAGAGGGCAAGAGGACTCATCGGGGGTGAGGTGGTGTTGAGGCCAGAGGTGGTGGTGGTTGAGCTCCAAGTGGCGTGGGGGGCGGGGGAAAGGTGTTCTTAAGGTGGAGGAGCCTGTATCTGTGGTCGAGGCAGCATTACAGTATCATTTCTGGAGCACTTGCACTGTGCACAGGAAGGATGCTAAGTGTGCGTCACACCTACTCTCATTAAATCCTTCTGGCAACCGTAGTGGATGCCTTCATCCCAGCCTTTTCTGAGGGGAGACTGGGTGACCTACAATTCCTCTGTGCCCCCGTTTGCCCTTTCTGTTGTTGTCACGTAATGGTGTACATGCAAGAGCTACCACTCACCAAGGCCACTGTGACGAAGAGAGTTTGTCGCATCCCACATGGCCTCTCACACGTTCCGCCCACCACAAAGCCCATTCCTCACCCAGAGGGAAACATGATCACGGAGTCTCATTTCTCACTCACCTGTTCATGTTTCCAAAGAGGATGCTGCTGAGAGGTGATGCGGGCCAGAGGAAGCCCATTGGGAGGAGGAGCAGGGAGGAGAGAGAAGGCCCTAGCAAAGGCGGGATGGGCAGGGGTTGGTGGGTGAGGGAAAGGTGGAGTGCGGATGATGCTAGGACTTTGAGATGGAAGGAAGTCTCTGTGCCCTGGAGTTCACCCTCTTTGGGGAAGCAGGGCACAAGCAGAGGAGAAAAGCCACAGCCCAGAGGAGCACATGCTCTCCCACCCTGTGGATCTGCTGGCCCCATCCTGTTCCATGCCCCAGTTGTCCTTCTGTATGACTTGAAGAGTGAGATTCTTTTTTTTTTTTTTTCTTTCTTTTTTGAGGTGGGGTTTTGCTCTTGTCACTCAGGCTGGAGTGCAATGGTGTAATCTCGGCTCACTGCAACCTCCGCCTCCCAGGTTCAAGCGATTCTCCTGCCTCAGCCTCCTGAGTAGCTGGGATTACAGGCACCTGCCACTATGCCCGGCTAATTTTTGTATGTTTAGTAGAGATGGGGTTTCCCCATGTTGTCCAGATTGGTCTCGAACTCCTGACCTCAGGTGATCCACCCGCCTCGACCTCCCAAAAGTGCTGGGATTACAGGCGTGAGCCACCGTGCTTGGCCCTGGGGAGTGGGATTCTAAAAGGTCTCCAGTTCCAAACCTGTAGCCTGCATGATGTCAGGAAACATCTGATGGGCAGGCATAGTGCTACCTGGGGTTCCTGGTGAGGCTGAGTGGACAGTTGCATTCAAGTAAAATGCCAAATGCACACCACAAAGCCCATACCACCTTTGTTGTCCTGGCCGTTGAGAAGTTTGTCACAGTGAAGATCGCTTCCTGTCCCTACCAAGTTGTGTTCCATCTCCACATCGTGTGCCCCTTTGATTCTGGACTTCCAGTCAGCATCTGTGCCACCTGCCGTCCTCTGAGCTTCTGCCACCCCCTGGCCAAAATCCCTTCATAGGTGCTCAAATTATTCGCCAGTTCTCTAAATAGCAGTTCTCAAAATTTTGGCATAAGGCTTTATTATACCGTTACATATATTTGAGGGCTTCATAGGGCGTTTGTTCTTGGGGGTTATAGCTATCATTATTTGATGTATTTGAAATTGTAACTGGGAAATTTGAGAAATGTTAAAAATATTTTAACATAAAAATTCACTGCATGTTAACATAGATAACATTTTTATTTTAAAAAACTATTTTTTTAAAACAAAACATACTGTGAAAAGAGTGGCATTGTTTTTATATTTTTGCCCATCTCTTTCATGCCAGGCTTAACAGAAACTCATACCTGCTTGTGCGTGTGGTCTGTTGCAATATCACATATCATGTAACCTCCGGAAAACCCCACTGTATGCATGTGAGAGAAGGCGAATCACATGTTAGTGTTGTTATAAAAATAGTGTTAACTTTGTAGACCCCTTGAAAGGGTCCCAGGAGCCCCCAGGAGGTTGCAGACCCTAAATAGTGAAGGGCAGCATCTCTTCGTTCCTCTCAGGGCCTGGCACAAAGTGAGTTCTCTGAAAGCATTTGCTGAGTGAATCGGGCAGCAGGGTACTGGGTTTTTGGGCTGGGAGTAGGGACTTCTTCCTTCCTGGAGGCCGGGAGTGGCTGTGGAATGCATCCCCGACAGGATGGGTTTCCATCCGAAAATCAGCAGGTCCAGAGAGGACTCCTGGGTGGAGGGCACAGCAAGGGATGAGACACGATCACTGTATCATGGCCATTTCCACTGGGCTGGGCTCTGCTCACCTGCCTGGCGCTCGTCCCCAGCACCTCTGCTGCAGATCATAACACAGCTCTGCTGTTGCCTTCACAGGGAACCCACCAAGACCAACCTGGTCACATTCTTCCATACCGACCTCAGCGGTTACCTCCCACAGAATGTGGTGGACTCCTTCTTCCCCCGCAGCATGACCCGGTTTTATGCCAACCTTCAGAAAGCAGTGAAGCAATTCCATGAGTAATGCTATCGTTACTTCTTGGCAAAGAACTCCCGTGACTCATCGAGGAGCTCCAGCTGTTGGGACACCAAGGAACCTGGGAGCACGCAGAGGCCTGTGTTCACTCCTTGGAACAAGCTGATGGACTGCGCATCTCTGAGAATGCCAACCAGAGGCGGCAGCCCACCCTTCCTGCCTCCTGCCCCACTCAGGGTTGGCGTGTGATGAGCCATTCATGTGCTCCAAACTCCATCTGCCTGTTACCCAAACACGCCTCTCCTGGCAGGGTAGACCCAGGCCTCTAACCATCTGACAGAGACTCGGCCTGGACACCATGCGATGCACTCTGGCACCAAGCCTTTATGTGCCCATCACTCTCGGAGACCACGTTTCCCTGACTGTCATAGAGAATCATCATCGCCACTGAAAACCAGGCCCTGTTGCCTTTTAAGCATGTACAGCTCCCTCAGTCCTGTGCTGCAGACCCCCAAATATATTTTTCTGATATAGACCTTGTATATGGCTTTGATGCTGCAAAATATTTATTTTTCCTTAAAAAAGGTGTCAACTTGGAAATAATGGTTTCAAAACAGGATAAGCATTAAGGAAAAACACTTTCAATGTATCTTCCATTTGATGAATTTGTTTTTCTCTCTTTATCCCCGCAAGGTGGAGTTTCATGTCCTCGGTGAAACCAGACAGTGTGAATCTGTTCCAGCCCAAATCTGCAGCATTAGGGATGAGTTCTTGGAAGTGATTCTGAACTGAGCACGCACTCATGTCTGCATGGGGAACTCTGGGGAGAAGAGCCTTCTTTTTCTTTCCCTTGGGCATTTGCCTTTCCTTGTCGTCTTACTGAGGCGGAGGCAGGAGGTCTCTGTCTTCCAGGGCCTGGCCAGGCCATCCTGCCATCAGGAAAGATGGAAGAGTAGGCCTCCGTCTAGCAGCCCTGGCTGGAATCCCCCCTCTAGATCCTGCTGCAAGACTGTACAAACTCACAGGGGCCATGTCCACCCAGGCACATCATCAGAACCAGGGAGCACAGCCTTGGCACCTGGAAGGGGCCTCAGCAGCCATGCAACTTTCTTTCCCTATCTCCAATCCAGACACGGATCCTCTAACATTCTCTAGCAACCTCATCTGCACCCCCACCACCTTCCTTGTAAGAAAGACCACGTGTGACTAAAATCCCTTCACGCTGCATTTACCCAGGTTACTATTGCGCACGCAGGATGTTTTCACAGTGTTCTCAGCCTTTGCTCCTCCAAACAGAAAACGTTTCCCCTGTGTTACTGTTACTTCCCTATTTTTGAGTCCTGGGGTGACTGTCTCTTAAATGTGCCAAGATGTGAGCAAGCTTTAAAACATGACAGCTCAGTGTTAAGGGGACAGAAAGCTTCCTCTTTCTCTGTTCTATTGCCACTACAAATTCCACAGTCATGCCTAAGATCCTTTAGCTAACAAACACCCTTTTCAAGAAATCATCAGACTCTTGGATTGACTTAGAATTCATTCATTCATTAAGTGCTTACCGAGTCCCCACTCTGTGGCAAGCACTGTTCTATATCAACTTCTCATGAGTTCAGCCAATTCTAGGTGCACCAGCCAAGGAAACTTCACGCCTGCCCTCTCTGAGCTCCATACTCTGAGATGGTGGTCTTACCAAGATGGGATCGCCTTGTACATCCCTGTGTAGCCAAGTGGAAGGCCAGCCAACCAAGAATGCATCTCACTGGGCCTATGGGACATACTGTGCCTGCACTGCTCCTCCACGTGACTGCATCAGGTTAAACTGGTCTGAGCCGTGGATGAGGAGCTAGAAAACATGCATCCAGTCCAAGCTCTGCCACTTGGGCCAAGTGTGCTCTTGAACAGTCACTTAATATATCTGCTTTGATTTGTCTTTGAAAGAAAATATGGAGGCAGGAATACCAGTGTCAGTGTAGCCTGCTTCTTGAGTGTTGGCACAAGTGAGATAATGTATGAATCAGTAAAATGCTGGGCAAAGCAAAGAAGTAGGGCTGCCTGGGAGTGGATTCCTTTTTATGGTCAGTTAAGACCTCTTCACAGTTGTTAGCTGTGATGCCTGCAGTGTTTGAGGATGGCATTGCCTTCATCCTGTGTCAGCTCTGAAGAAGTTGGCAGAGCAAAGCTAAGCCTCAAGTGTAAATCCCAGCATCATGGAACGCAAATGGATGAGCTTTTGTTTTAGGATCTTCTTGCTGATTCCTACCCAGAGGACTTCCCCAGCCTAGAGACCAGAAACCTGGGCAATAGTTATATCTTCAATGGCCCTAGGAGTTGTTGTGTCTCCTTGGGGAGGAGAGAACCTTCTAAAACAGGCCAGAGACAGGAGGTACTGGGAGGGCCATGGGCTCACCTGCATCTATGCCCAGATACCCTGGGACAGATAACCTCTGTCCCAATCATTTGCTTTGCCTGGTCTCTCAAGGAGTCTCTTGGTACCCCAGGCCCACGGCCAGCTCCATGCTCATCCCTGTCCCTACCTTCCAGTCTTGATGAAAACCCACCTTCTCTTTCATCCCTTGGCTGCTTGATAAGACTTAAAACAATTCCCTGAATTTAGGGAAGGCCACTGCGTGCACAGATGGTGAGTTTGTGCAGGCAAGGAATGTGCCCTCCATGTCACGTGGCCTCCTTGCCCAGCCTGGGTCATGGGAAGGGAGTGTTGAATTGAATCACATCTTTCGTTGGTAGATTATGTTCATCTTCAATGTTTCTATTAAGTCTAAAAAGTGGATACAAATGGTGCCTCCAAGTTCTTGTCTAATTGCTTGTCTACTGCTTGACAAAATCCAGAATGGAATGGGCCAAACAAGTTAACCAGCAGGACAGAAACTGCTCTAAGCCCATTATTCCTTGAGATGAATAGAACAGTGAGCTGAACGCCTGCTCTAATGAAGCCACTAAAGGGGTTTACAGGAAGGTTAGGAGCCCAGCTGGGTTTTGAGTCCACTGCTGGGAAACAGACTCTTCACTTCCTGTGGACCCTAGAGAAGCCATCAGATTACATTAACATGGCTCCACTGATGATGGCCTGAGAATTACTACTGTTTGTGTTTCATCTGTGTCCTTGCCAGGTCTTCCCCCACATCCTTACTTCACAGGATCAGGGGCTGAGAAGAGGCCAATACTCTGGCCCAGGCCTGGTCAAGGGATGCTGGTTGTTGCTGATGCAAAGTCACATTGCCTGGTCCTGAGCTTGGCAATCAGGCATCCAGAGATGGCCAAACCAAATATCCCTTTGGCCAGGCACTCAGGCATTCCCTATAACGTGCACTTAAAGCATCTTGGGCTGATAGTCTCCACCGAATCACAGAAGAAAGAACTCAATCTGCCGCATCACTCACCAGCTGGATAAGCCATTTACTGTACACAGTGTTTGCCATCTTATCAATACATTGGCACAGAACCATACACCGTAGAAGCTGCTGTGATCACTAAAGGCAATGTCCGTTTAGCCCTGAGCACAGTGCTTGGCATGTGGTAGGTAAGTAGTAGCAATTTTGATACCCTCATATACACGCTGGTTCCTTCTATCGGCACACCTGTCCACGCTTTGAGCTTGGTGCTTCACCTGTGCTCCTCTGTTTACTGGCTCCACCACCCTTCCCTAGGATTACTTCTCCAATCCAACCAAAAACAATTTTGCAAATGTTTCATGTGACAAACTGTATTTTTCATAAATGACCCCAGCAATATTTCCTCTCCCCTTAAACCCAGGCAGGTTTGTGTCAGCTCTAACTGATGGAGTATGGTGGAGGTGATGCCATGCAACTTCCAAGGCAAAGGAATAAACAAGATGCAGCTTCTACATGGCTCTTGCGATCCTGGGATACTCCTCCTGGGAATCCAGACACCATGTTGTGAGGAGGCCCAGGCCACAAGGAGAGGCCACCTATAAGCATTCAGGCCAGCAGCCTCAGGTGAGTTCCCAGCCAACATCAACGGCCAGATGTATGAGTGAATGATCTCACATGGTCCCAGCCTTTGCATGACTTTGCATGACTCCAGCTGATGCCAAGTGGAACAGAGATGAGCTGCCCATTCCAATCTCTGCCCACATTGCAGATTCATGAGAAAAATAAATGTCACTGTTTGGGGGCGAATCATGACACAGTTACAGTACTTGAAACATGTTGCAAAGCCAGGCATGAATGTCATATGAAATTGTAATAAATCCATTTTATTTGTGGCACCACAATATTATCATTAAGCTCTCTTTTTACACAGTCTGCAATTTGTATCAGCTACCCCAGTGTGACTCTGCCCTTACTTTAGGAGCAACCTTTTGCTGGGTGGTGTCCTAGAAGGTCTGGGCCTGGGCAGCAGCCAATGGGAAGCCCACCTGTGCTTTCCCCCATCTGGGTGGGGCGGCAGCAGAGACCCTGAGAATCAGCGGTTATGGGAGCTGTGTGTTACTGGCTTTGGCTTCAGCATGTCCTGCCTAGGAGTCTCCAGCAGCTGTGGTTTCCTTGGACTGGAGGCTTTTTCTCCTGATGACAATCGTGACAGGTCCATCAGGCAGTGCCTTGATGATGTTCCAGGCTTCAAACCGTGTGAGGCCCTGCATGGCAGTGCCAGCCAGCTGCAAGATTTCATCTCCAGGCTGGACTGTCTCACTTTGTTCTGAGGCTGCTCCTGAAATGAGGGAGAAGATAATGGGTTCCACAGATGATGGGGAACAAGAAAAGTTGCCTCCTCTCCTTGATCTCCAAAGAGCCAGGATAGCTTGGTAGAGAACGGGGCACCATCCCTTGGGAGCTTGCTTGTTGGTGGTTCTAAAATGAGGCATCTCTTAAGATGGTGACTCAGAGGTTAGGGCACCAGGCTCCAGCTCTCCATGGCCCTTGGAAAGGGATAGCCCAGGCTGTCCCCAGGGGAGGGAAATATCAGGCAGCTCCACGCCTTAGCCTGCCTGGAGCACCGTCCATAGTTCATAGAGGACTCTGGGGAACTGAGTCCTGCCCAGACCCTGCTTTGGACACTGACCCAATATCCTACTCCCTTCACATTTGTTCTCCGCATGTGGTGAGGACATCAGCATTGGGTGGTATGGGAAGAGAGCTAGTGAGATTTTTGTGCAACAATATTTACAGGGATCTTGCCTCTGGCACGAAGTCCTCTGTGTCCACATAAAAAAGGAAACAACCATATATGGCCCCCACTATTTCAAAGCTGCACGTGAAAACAATGCTATTTTACTGTTTGTTTATATTAAAAGAAAATCTCCCATCCATTTGACACAGTGATCTTCACAAATCCTGAATAAGAGTAGAAGATAATACTAATGATAGTAATGAAAATATAGCTAAAGTGCATTGGGCAATTATTGTAACAGGCGTTGTGCTAATGTTTTGCATTTATGACAGTAATCCTATGAGGGATGTATTATTTGTGTTTCCTTTTAACAGCTGAGGAAACCAAGAACTCAAGTAACTGGCCCAGAGCTTCACAGCTGCTAGTGGTGGGCCCTGGGCTGGAACCCAGACTTTCTGGCTCCAGAATCTGCATCTCTCCTTCCAACATCACCCTGCAGCTGGTAGTCTCATCCTAAACATTTAAGCAAATGGGCCCATGGTGGTGAAGTGACTTGTCCAAGATCATGCTACCAAGGTCATGTGGCAGAACTAACACTGGAATCTAGTCCTCTTGACATTGAACCCAATGCTCCTTCCAAATTGACCTTCAAAAATTAGAAATATCTTTCCCAGAATTGGGGTTAACATGGATTCTGGGGGGAAGGCCATGTAAGCCTCACTCTACCTTCTGGGTTTCTGCAGCCACAGCAGAACTTCCTCTAACGAAACCAGTCGGCAGCAGGAGCTCATAGTGGGTGAGGGACAGAGCTAAGAGTCCCTTTGGGTCTCAGTCCTAAGAGCCCTCAGACACACACCTGTACCTCTTTACCTCCTTTTATGGATGAAGAGCCTCAGGCCCAGAAGGGAAGGGTCACTCAGCACATTACAGGCAGAGCTGGGACTAGAACCTGGCCCACCTGCCTCCCTGTCCAGTACTCCTCTCTCTACAACCCCTCGCTCTGTGGCTTGGAGACCTCCAATTTGAGGAACACCAAAGAATCAGGGATGGTTTTACATGGTAGCCACAGTCATTCATGATTTTCACAGGGAAATCCAAGTGACCCCCATATCAGACTGGTTTGTACTCCAATCCCTGATGAACAAAATATCAACATTTTAAATAAAGGCAGGAGCTGACGTGTCCAGGACTAGGGTAAGGCAAATGAGGCCAAGTGTGCAGTACAAAGTCAGACTCTGTCTTGATTTAAGCTTTGATATTTTGTCCAACATGTTTTTTTAAAATTAATTTTAAAAAACACGCTGCATTAAAATAGTATCGATGTGAGTTACTGAGTATTTTGGCACCCCTTTAAAATTCTGCCCCACAGGCCAGTGCCTCAGTGCCCCACTCTAGAGTCCTGGCCCTGCCAACCTGAACCAAGCCCAGGACTTAGGTATTTTTGAAGACCCATCAAAACAGAGGGGGGATTGAGGGGATGTCTGAGCAAAGGAGAAAAAGTAGAAAAAGCAGAATTGAGCCCTAAAAAGACCAGCATGCCTATGAAGAGGACATGGAGTTGTGGGAAACAACATAGCCCAGAAAGTGCCCAGAAGCCTTTTGGGGGCCTGGCCACATGCCCACAACTGGAGAGCACGCAAAGAACCAGACACACCCCACACCTTTGAAAATCCTGTTAATGGTGAGAGGCTTGTCTCCGTGTAGGGAGCCCTTCCCTCCTTCCAGGCTGAAGCCCAGCCCTGCAGACATCTTCTCCAGTGTCACCGTGCAGACTGTGGCCTCTGCTGCTGAGAAAAACACAAGATCTCTGTTAGGGATCCTCTCCTCTCCCAGGCCACAGATGCCCTGGGCTTCAAGTGAGCCCGGGGTGATACAGCCCCCGTGTTTGCACACAGGCACATGTAAACACGTCTCAGGCAGTGTACTAGGCAGCCACACATTCTTGGGGTCACAGATTACTGAGTAGCCCCATCAGGTCTGGCCCCAAATGGCCAAAGAGGATGTGGCCCATGTGGCTTCCACTGAGTTGGGAGAACTTACTAGATTCTACAGAAACATCACTGGCCGCAGAGGCTGAGGCTGCAGAGTCAGTGGAGGAGTTGAGGTCGGGCATGGCCTCTGGAGTCAGCTTCCTTGTGACAATCACAGCTTGCCTGGGCTCTCGAGCTTGGCGGAGGATGGCCAAGGCATCACTGTGCGTGGTCCCCTTGAGAGACTTGCCGTTGATGGAAAGAACCTCATTGCCCTTCTGAATAGTCCCTTCCTGGGAGGCCAGCCCATTTGGAAACACTCTGTGAACCTGAGCAAACCAAAGGAAGTCAGGACCAGAAATCACACAAGTCCAGTCCACATACTTGCTGGAGGAGGATTGAACCAGTTAGTCAATGCTAGAGGATTTTTAGGCCAACACAGATTAAAGATAATTGTGTCCTAGATTGGAGCTGCTGGCACAGAGGCCAGCATTCCCTCCTTCTCCAACCAGAGCAGAGATCACCAGCAGTAATGACCAGGTAAGCCCTCAGAATCCATCCCAACACAATGTCCTATAGTGTACCACCACAATTCTAGTTGGGATTCCATATAAAATCTTTTGCTTCACCTGCCCTAGGTCAGAAGTCCCCAGAGTAGTTTTCTCAAGGCACTGATTCTGTGGCATATTAACGGGTATTGTGTAAGAAAAAGGCTTTTCCTATTATTTTTTAAAAAATAGAGACAGGGTCTCCCAGTGTTGCCCAGGATGGTCTCAAACTCCTGGGCTCAAGCAATCCTCTCACCTTGGCCCCGCACAGTGTTGGAATTACAGGTATGAGCCACCACACCCGGCCAAGAAAAATTTTTTAAAATCAAAGAAACTTGAGGAATACTGGGTGAAACAAAAGCTCTGACATTGTCTACTTTTAAAAAGCAAAAGGCATTAGAGGGTCTACAATGCAAATTTGCATGGCAGCAGATTTCTAAGCAAAAGGCATTTAGAGGGTCTACAATGCAAATCTGCATGGCAGATTTCTAAGTATTGGCAGGGTATGATGGGGATTCCCAAAGTGTTTCAACAAAGAATTCTTTTCTCATAGAGAAATTCTCGGTCTCATTTGGCAGAATGCATTTTGAGAAACACTCTCCTAGGCAGTCTAGACATTTTTATAGCTCCTCCCCTAGAAATTCTGACTCTTTACCTCCAATCACCTCTTGGTCCCCTTTCTGCAAGATATGTGGGATAAACAAACACACAAAAATATCTCATGTCTCTGCCTCAGCCTCTTTAATGAGGTCCGTTATAATTAAGAGGACTGAGTGATAGCATGCATGGAAACCACTAAAATGTGGTACCTGTAGTTTTGCTTTTATGATAGGAGCAAAGCTCTTTGCTTCTCTAAATTGTTTCGGTGTTAGAAAAATTCTGTTACATGGTTAGAATCCCCAGGCTGTAACATCCAAGCATGAAGCAGAACCTCTCCTCTGAGCCTCAGGTTCCTCAATGCTAGAGGATTTTTAGGCCAACGAAGATTAAAGTTAATTAAAGGAGGAACCTCAGGTTCCTCCTCTATAAAAGAAGCATAAATGCCACCAATTTATCAATCTAAAGTGTGGGTAGGATGAATTTAGACAACAGGTCAGTGAGTGCTCAGCATGGCCGTGGATGGTGCTCTACGTTAGTTCCCTTTTAATCATCTGGAAAGGAAGAGAAATGCTCAAACACAGAAGGAGAAAGAAGCTTTTGTGCATGTGCTCAGCCAACATGTGCGCCTTCCTCCTAGTTTCCTGTTGTCTGCAGTGTCTCAGGGGTGACTGGCCAGATGACGTGGACAGAAGTTGCTACTCATGGACAGAGAAAAATACCCAAAGTGCCATTCCCACAGGCAAGCTCTCTTTCCTCCTCTTCAAGTAGAAAGTAAACTACATGGTCAGGAATCTTTTTGTAATACTCAGCTGCACTCAGTGAGAGAAATAGAGACTTACCGGTTTTAAGTGCTTTTTATGTGATAGAGAACTTATCAAGAAATCAAGGAAGTCACCACTGACACGATTGACTCTGAAGTGACACGCAGGAACATGCCACATTGCCACTGCAAGGGGGTGTGGTATGTTGAATGCTGGCTGATGCTGTGAACTGGAGGATTTGTTTTCAGTTGGGCATGGAAATTCAAATGAGCCCAGCACAGCCTACACAAAGGATACCCTGAGACAACACAGCCCTGGGATGATAGCAATGCACTCGGCTTTAGAGAGAGAGCAGCCACAGCATGGCTCCACAAAACTGGCCGAACCAGAAACCATCTGGGTCAGGTACAGGTGACCTGAAGGCAGCAGCCAATGCTGATCAGATTGGATGAGCCAGAATAATGGGACCCACAGGAAAAGATGCCCATGGCCAGGCCTGCTACCCTCTCCACGCAGCCCCAGGCTCTGGGATGTGCTGAGTGGACAGGACCTGCCCAGTGGCCTAGTGTCATGCATTCTTCATTTCCCCAGCACAGGGCCCCTTCCTGGCAAGTGTGTCCCCCTCCCCCAGAACCATTGCCTCTGGCTGTGACATGCCCCTTCACTTGGCCACTCACCGTAATCACCTTGTTTTCTAGATCTGCTCCTCCTGCCAAGCTGAACCCAAGACCAGCACCTTCCTCCTTGTGTAAGATGGTGACATGGATGCTGTCTAATTGCTGCAGGAGGAAATACATACATTCAAAAACATTTTACTGCAAGAGGATGAACAATTTAACATCAGACTGACATCAGACTGATTTGTTATCTCAAACCCCAGCTTGGCCAGCCTCCGAGTTACATCACCTTCTCAAACCTCAGTTTCCTCGTCTGTAAAGAACGGACTCTTCAGGAGTCATGGGAAGCTTAGAAGAAAAAAAAATGTATGTAAAGCAGCAAGCATAATTATTTTCCTCTCTCATTCACCCTGTCCACACCCGGGCAGGGGGAGTGCCATGAAGTCAGCCAGAAATCAGCATATTGGACAGTGTGAGATGAAGTCAGGTTGTAGGACTTCAGGTAAAACAAAACAAAAAAAAAAAACAACAAAAAACAAAACAGGGGTCAGTGCTGTTCTGCAGGAATTGGTTGCTCCTTCTTCCCTTCTCCTTCTCCAGAGGTCACAGCAGCAGCACTAAGGAAGCCCAGCTAACATCTTGCCCCAATGCACAGTGTGCAAGTGTGACACACACACACACACACATTACTACGGTACTTCCTAGCCTAGACGGGGACTCACATGGAGCCAGGACACAGTCAGAGACTCCTATTCCAGTCTAGAGCAGGGGTCTCAATCTCAGATGCCTACAGGAGTCAGGCAGGTCCCTAAAATGAGCCAAATGGGCAGATGTGAGTGATAGGAACTGCAGAGCGCCAACGAGCACATCTGCTCAAAGGGTCAGCTCTACGTAGGCATACAGAACTAGCGCTACCAGATCACTTCCCTAAAGTCCAGGTTTCAATTCAGGTTTTATCATATATAGAATTCAATATTTTTTTCATCACCATGCAGACCAAATAAAGTACACCTACAGGTTCTTGGGGCACCTGTTTGTACCTTGGCACTAAGGAGTAAACTTATGTCAAAGAATTCACTTGCTCAGCGTCACTAGAGCACCTGACTTGCAGCTGTCCCTATGATCCTAAGACTTGGAGCCCCTAAGACCCAAAGGCATGGAAGGATGAATGTACCTCACTGCACCCTCACCTCCAAGCCCCAACACTAGCCCAAATCTCTCAACTTTTACCCAAGTATGAGGTTACTTGCCTTGTAGAAGGCTCTTCTCATGTTAGAAAGCAAATACTCTCCCCAGAGCAGCTCAGGCAGGATGGCTCTTTGTGTTTTACACGCTCTGCCTCTGTTATTTCATTTGCACTGAGTAAGATCCTAGGGGATGATGGTCCCAGGTGACAAGTGAAAGCCACAAAGAAAGAATCTCAGCACAGCAGCACCTTGTGCTCATCAGACTCACCTACACTCTTGAAGTGGAAATTGCAGCTATGAGGCCTCCTTGTATGGAAAACGAGAACCTCCTTATCCTCTCATCCTAGCCTGGATCATTCTAGTGCCAAAAGCCTGTGGAGGCCTGGGGCCGCACCTAGAGGGTGCAGGACCCATGAGCCTGAGCTCATTTGACTGCTGGCCCCAGCTCAGCCTGGCCACTTCCTCCCCACACCCCTTTGGGTCATGCTCAGAAAACATATGGGAAGTGAGACTTTCAGAATGACTTGACTGAAGCGTGGGGGCCTTGTGAGCCCTGGGATCAGCCACCTCTCCTTGCACAGTGGAAATAATGAAAGCTCCAGGTGAGAGCTCTTGTAACCCACATTGTTTACAATGGACAGCATCCCACAACAGACACATGCCAGGACAGCAGCACATGGAATGTGGAAACAGCACTGAACTTGAACTTGGAGACAGAAAACCCAGGTTCTGTAACCTTGATTGAGCCTTACCTTTCTCATTTATAAAATGACAAAAGAAGATGCAAGAAGTCAATCTACTGAAAGTGGTTCACAAGCTAAAAGGCTCTCTTCAAATGGAAGGTCTTACTGTGGTCAAGTGCTACAGTGTCCCACCATCACAGGACACAACCTGGGTCTGACGTTAGCAGGCTACTCAAGCTACTTCCCCTCTGGCCCAACTAAGGTGGCCACACAGCCATAATAAGCCATTGGTTACTGCAGATGCTTACAAAGGAAACCTACCTTTAATGTTGCTTCATCCAGAACCTTCACCTCCTCGATGAGTTTTTTTAATTCTTCTGAGCTCAGCAGGGAGATAACGGACTGACCAGACTGAAGGGAACTGTGGTCCCCATCATCGTCTTCCTTGGCTTCCGTGAGACCCTCTGTATATTCTCTCAGCTCTGAAAGGCTTTCATAAGGAGAAACAACACACAGTATGAACAACAATATTAAAAAGAGGTAACAGTGATTGTATAACTACTATGTCCCAAGTGTGGTGCCAAGCACTTACGTGCATATTATTTGATGCAACAAATCTATAAGTAGATACTAGCATACCTTCACTCTACAGATATTTCCCAGCAGTGTAAGAATAATAAATAAAACTAATAAATGCAGAGCTACTTTGATCAGAGGGAAGACCAAGCCCCAGCCCTACAGCAGGGACCCTATGGCACGTCTGACATCCTCTTGGTTCTGCATAGAAGGTCTCATCCATCTCCTAATTTCAACTGACAAGGAATCTGAGGGTGAGCATGGAAAGAACCTGCTCATAGTCAGAATCAGTGCCTAAGCTGAGACTAGGACCCAGACATCCTAACTCCCTGACGAGGGAGTTGAACCCACGTGCAGAGTACAAGTGGATTCCATTTGGAGAGCAGTAAGAATTCCTGATGGATAATTTCCTGGCCTCATTCTGGTCTTTCTGAGTAACCGCAGGACATTTCAGATATGCATCAACCTTCCAAATCTCCACAGGCGTACATCAGCCCTCATGAGCAATTCACCAGGGAGCCAGTCCCACCTCCTACCTCCCAGCCCTCCTGAAGCCAGATGTTGTGAAAACTCCTCCTTAATGTGAAAGGCAGAGGTGTAATACCTACAGACAGACACACACACACTCAGACATCACACACATGGAAAGAAAGAGGCAGAACAATTCTTTAATCAATATATCTGAGAATTTTTTAAATTATATATAGAATTATTTTTAAAAATAAAGATGAGAAAGAAAAAGATGAGAAAGGTAAAGAGAAACACCGGGTGTAGAAACTCACTTGAGCGAGAACCCCGTGTCCAAGGCAGATGTTTCAGCAGAACCATTTGCAGCTGAGTCTTCGTTGGATGATGATGTTGGAGATGCCCCTTCCTTGGGGATGCAGGGAGTCTGGGCACAGGAGATAGAAGACGGAAGGCACAGCAAGGATTTCATGACAGCCGATGACACTTGGCTGCTGATAGAATAGAGTTTGCTGGTCTTTTCGTCAAGTAGCTTCGTCTCACAGGACTGGGACCTGGTCAGGGGGAAGCTCCGTGCTCGCTGGCTAGGCATCTTGAGCACTGGGCCTTGAGATTCCTCAGTCTGTGTTGACAGCAGCCTTAGGAGCGGGTCCGGGCCAGTGGGGAGAGGTTTCTGATTGGGCTGCCGCCCTGGGGGAGGGGACTCAGACACACCTGGGTCTCTGGCCTCGGAGGCTGCAGGGGACCCCGAGGACAGTACTTGCTCAGGCTGCTGGGGCACAAGAGTGGATGCAGCCCCTCGCCCCAAGAGTCCAGAAAACCGTCCTTCCTCATGCTTTCCAAGAGGTTTTGCTGCCTCCCCAGAGGAGGGCTGGAGGCTCAGTCTCTGGGCTCCTTTGTCAGGCAGTTGAGAGGAGCCAAAGGTTTCAAAGGAGCTGATTCTCTGCCTGATGGAGGAGGAGGAGGAGGAGGCCCGGATGTGTGATCCTAGGTGCTCCCTGGAAGCAGGTGCTGGCTGGGTGGACAAGGCAGGATCAGGGAGCCCTCTTGGGTCTGAAGCACGATTCCTTAAACCTTTCAAGCTTTGGCGAAACCAGGCTGGCTTGGGAGCCACAGGAGGACCTTTCTTCACAGTGCTGCTGTCTGCTGACTTGTAAACTTTGGGAGTGCCATCGGCGGTGTCCAGCTTTGGTGGGGTCCCATCTGGGTGGCCCTGTGTCGCATCTTCTTCATTCAGGCTGGCATTGGGCTGTAGAGGCATGTGGCCATGGTTCTCACTCATGATGGGGCTAAATAAGTTTTTGATGCAGTCAGAAATCCTAACCCAAGGGTCTTCGGCTGTGGTATCAAAGCTATAGTCCATCCGAGCCTGCCTCTTAAGCAGTGGGTGTTTTATCGGGGATGTTTGGGTCACTACAGTGCAGAAACAAGGCCAAAGCTGTGCATTACATCATACAGTGACTTTTCTTCCTAAATTCTAGTTTCCAAGCTGAATAGCAAGAAGGATTCAAGAGGAGGAGATTAGCAGAAGTGGGGGACACCCAGGTGGGTGAACTCCAGGTGCTATTACCTGACTGAGCTGCCAACAGGCAGGAGTGAAGAACCAGAAGTCGGAGTTAATCTCACAGTATCCTAGTGTTTTAGGCCTGGAAGGGTGCTCAGAGAATATCTGGGCCGACCTCTGGCATATTACATTTCAAGAAGGGTAAGGGGCCATCTGATGGCAGTGCTCAGGCAAGACCCTGTGTCTCCTGACTCTTGAAGTTCATGTCCTTTCTACTGCACTAAGGAGCCTCCAAGATACCATGTTAAATGTGTAAAAGCCAAAGCAGTTCTCTTGCCGTTTAAACTTTTAAGACAAAGGTCATGAGTTGGCAGCTGTTTGTGCTTTGACCTACCCGTGTCATTAAAAAGCAAGGTGCCTGTGCACAGCTTCTGATGGGGCCACTTCGGCTTCCCACAGCTCTTCACGCTCCCTCTCACCCAGCCAGCATTTCCCATGTATGTACCTGCCGGGCCCTGAAGCCGTGTGTTTGCTGCTCTGCCTATACACAGGTCATTGATCAGCTTGCTCTCGGCAAAGGAGTGTTTTCCCTCCCTCAAAAGCTGATGAAAAGGTTCCAGGTAGAAAGAAATCTGTGAAGTAGGATTCTCCACCTTGGCTACATACTGGAATCTGGAGGGCCCTGAAAAATACTGACGCCCACCCCTAGGTACTGACTGAAGATACCTGGGATGCAGCCTGGGTGTTGGGAATGTGATGAGCAGGGGATTGCAATGTGCAACCTGCTCTGTGCCAGCCAGGACCTCAGGCATGCCCTGGAGCACATAGGAGTCTTTCTCAGAAGCCAGCATTGAACCAGCATCATATCTGCATGGGTAGGGGAGAGTGTGTCCTGGTTCTCTTTCCCAGGGGCAGAGGGAGGCTGGCCTGTGTGCCTTGGGGGATGCTTGCTACTGGAACGCAACCCAGTTTAAGGAACTCTGATCCCTCCTGTCCCTTGTCTCAATGCCAGGTTTCAAAAGAAGTGAATCATGGAGCATTACACCTTGATGATATCAAAGAGAAATTCTGCACAATCTAAGAGACTGGCCTTGGGCAAGTGAGCCCAGGCCTCCAGCCTGTTTCTGCATTTTTGAATGGCTTGGCTGTAAGGTGCTGTTGTGAGAATCAGGAGGCAGAGGTTCCACAGGCAAGCCCTTTGCAGATTGGAGTGACAACCTCCTGTCAGTTAAACACTGAGGCGTTTGCTTTTGCTAGTATGTTCCTCAATTAGGGTGACTAAGGGAGAGGAGCCTCCACCCACAGGGCCTCTGCTCTGGGTGAGATGTGCTAGATCTTTCCAAAATGTCCCTTAGCCCTCCAAAAGTCTTTCATGAGCTTTTCTGTAGTGTTTCTCAAACAGTCATATGTTTTATAGTCTATATGTTTATTTCCTGCCACTACTAGTTGCTCCTTGGAGGCAGGACCTGACTACCTGGACTCATCCCTTTCTCTCTCTCCCCCCCAGCATCTAGCACAGGGCCTCATGAAGTCAGCATTCAATGTGTGCTTGCTGAATGCATCATATGCTTGGGGTCTACGTGCTCTTCCACACATTGCTGATGAGTGAATCTGGGCTCAGAAAGGCAAAGTAGGTTGCTCAGAATCATACTAATGACAGACAGATCCAGGATTCCCTGACTTCAAGTCCTATGCTCTCTCTAGCAAGCAAATAAATATTCAAGTCATGTCTTAGCATTGTCAGGTGTACCATGTGGACTCACCCTTGCTATCCACCTCATGGAGGAGGTGACCACTGGTAGATGCTATTTATACTTTTCTGGCATTGCCTTCTCTGACTCAGAAATCCTGAATGCAGCAGGACTGTTGCAACTGGAATGTTGGCACCCTAGAGGCAGCTGCCCAGGATGGCTGGGTGGGTGTGTCTTTGGACCTCTTCCAAGGGCTCCATCCTCCCAATTATCCAGAATGGCCTGCATTCCTGCTGCCACCCCCACAGCATCACCCGTCCACCCAGGAGGCTCCCCACCCTGGACAGCACCTCCACGGTGCTGCTGCCCAGCACCTGGAACCCTTGACTGTTGATCAGCCAGGTCCAGTGGTGATGTCAATGCAGAGCACTCTGATCCTCAGGCCAATTTGTGCTCTTATCTTATCCCTGCACCTTTTTTTCAAAAGACCCTTCCTTTTGGAAGATCTCAGTGAAAGCTTACCTGGGCTGGCTCTTCTCCACCCTGGCTCGCCCTCTGTGGAGGACTTGGTCTGTGGGCCGATACCAGGTCCTGGGCAGCCGGCAGAGGCACTAGGGCTTCTCCCTGCTGTGTCTTCCTGTGGTAGCAGCAGTGGTAGCAGCTCTCTGGCTTCCTGTGGTGTAAACAGGAAGCGAGACCATGTCAAAACGGTAGCCTCAAGCTGTGAGAAGGCGAGACACTCTTTGATTGGGACGGAAAAATGGATATTGAGCTGCTTTCAATGAGAAGTCCATCAGCAGCCATGTAAAGAGGATTCTTTTCTCTTTGGTGCTGACATGGCAGAGCCAGCACCTCCTAGACATGCAGAGCATCCCTTGACTTCCAGCAACCTGGTATCCAGGTCATGGGCTCATACTGTTGACATACTTGAAGACCCTGGCTCTTTGTGATAGGAACAAAAGGCTTTGAGTGTGAAGGGACTGGCATTGCTTCAGTTACAACTGCATCCTGGTGAACTACCCACCCCAGGAGGGTATAGGGCAGCGTAGAAACAAGGCAGCAAAAAACCTGGCAGCTAGTGTTCCCTAAGGTTAGAGCACACAGGAAAATGCTTGTCAATTGCTGTCACTTGTTAAGCACTCATCAAATATTTAGTAAGTGTTCTGCAAAAGATGACAGATACTCAGCACCTGTGCCATTGCTCCCCTCTGTGGCACCTAGGGTGACATCCTCAATCTGTTGCAGAATTGTTTCCACCACTGAGCCTGGATGCAGCCTTGGGGTCCTCCCAAAACAGCCTAGGGACAAGATGAACCAGGCTCTGAATAGCCATGCAATACTTGAAGAGTTTGGATTATCACACAGTGTGCTTAAGGTACTGTCAGGGCCCAGAGGAAACAGAGAGACCAGTTCCATCCCAGAGGTGGAGAAGGCTTCCTAGAGAAGTGCTTTCTGTCTGCTTCATAAACAGAGTAAGAATTTTGCAGGCAGAGAGGCAGAAAAATAGTGTTCCAGAGACATAGCCCAACCAAACATAATACCCATCTGGAAAAAAAGATTGGGAAAGCAGACATCATCAAAATGATGCCACCTGTATTTGATTGTCTGCAAGAGAAATGCTTTGCTATACTGTGGTGGCCTCCATGTCCGGTTCATTCCAGATTTGTGTAATGATGGGCCATTTGACATGGCTGCAGGCTTCCTTCCAGAGAGGAAGGAAAGAGGAAGGAACAAATGCATCCTTTGGGACTAAAAAAGAAATGGCAAATATCCATGACCTGAACTTTAAGATCTACATTGACAATAAACATTTTGGAGGAAGGAAAGGTCTACAAAAGTTAGAAATGTATTCACAGAGCATTGCTTCAGCTCAAGTTCCCTACTGTAGAACTGAGCTTTAGGAGAGCATTATGAAATATTGAGAGATCAACCAATTTCAAAGGAATCATTGAGCTTCTCGAACTAGCCCTTAAAAAAAGTAAGGCTGAGTCATAGCATTAGAAGCTCCAAATATTGGCCTGATGATCTCTAAGACTCTTGTCCACAAGAGAAATGACATGGGGATGAAATTTAATTTCACCCGGTTGGGAGCTCTGTAAGTTGACATCTGTTGACATTCATGAATTGTTAGCTCTTTTACAGGCAGCCACATGTGATACCAACTGCAGTCACTGCAGCTTTACATCTTAGAACAGCACAAATGTGTTTTGTCTTTTCATCAACACATCCAATATTGCATCCTCTTCATGGGAGACTTCAGAATTAGCCCCTGAAATAAATTTGATTTTACACAAATTTTTCTCTTACTAGTGTTTCCTGGAACCGTGCTTGGTGGATGAGGGAGGGAGAAGAGAAAGAAGGAAAGAGGGAGAGAGCGGATTCAGCATAGAGGGGAGAAAGTACGTTTTTGTTTGGTTTTTTTGTTTGTTTTCTAAGAAAGGATTCTTCGAAAATCCTGTTGTGTGTTGCAAGTTTTTTTTAAGCACGGGTGAGAGTTTAGGCTGATTTTCTATAAGAGGGATGTTAGTTTTTTGTTGAAGAAAATATCCCAAAGTTCATATTGGTTGTGAGAGTTAAGTCCCCTTGAATTAGAGTAGATGGGAAAGATTTGGGGGTCATCCATAGCAGCTTGACAACAGTCTTGGGACCCTGTAGAGAAAAGACTGCAGGGAGGGAAAAGTGGGAGGGTGAGACAGTGGACACTGTGGCCACGGAAGAAAACATCCAGTGAGAAATCCCCAGGAACGGTCAAGGAAATTTTGAGAGTGACCTCAAGCAAATTGCTTCCTGTTTTCTATTGTGTGCTATGATCCTTTCTCTGTGACACCCCCCCGCTCCCAGTGCCCAATAAAAGTATGTCGTGCTGATTGCTTTTATGGAAATGTTTGTGGGAGAAGGATCTGCTGGCCACGTGGGACAGACCAGAGCAGACAGAGGAGGGCAGCTGCAGAACGGCCTTGTCTCCAGGAGACGGTGCTGTTGGGGGCAGGTACAGGAGGGAGCCCTGTATTCTGCTGAGGCACACAGGGCATGAAAGATGACCTGTGGGGAAGTTCCTTGCCTGGGCTTCCCTGAGGACACCCCAGTTCCTTCTCCAGACACCTTACTTGGGAATATTCCCTGACCCTATGTGGCTCTGCCGAGGGCATCACTGGGACAGACCTGCTGTGGCAACTGCACTCCTTTTCTGGGCCTCCAGGAGGAAGGCAAAATGACTGGCTTCTCAGCTTGCTGCTCCTGATTTGCCCTTCTGGACTCATAGGTCTCAGGCCCAAGGGAAAATGAAATATGGGCTTAAAAGAGGGGGTGGGAGAACAGATCCATCTGATAACTCCATCACGTGTTGCTAACCAGCCACATCCTGCCAGCACTCTGCAAAACTGCACTTCCTTTTTAGTAACCTGGCTTCCTCCTCCCTCCTTCACTTTCACCCCTCCTACTTAACATCCCGTCTCCACCACTACCCCTCCCGAAGCTTGCCAACCCTCACTGTAGATTGTTTTAGGGGATTTCCAGAGGCCCCCTCCCACCTGCCCACGGTGTGCTTAAGGGAAGGGCCAGGGCCCCTGCAGGGCCATTCCGTGATGGGGGAGGCAGCTTCTGGGTAAGGATGGGAAACTCAGCATTGCATAGTGGGTAACCGTGACCCACTAGCAATGTGAACTTGAGCGAGTTTCTCAGTTCCCTCTTTGCACAACTGGGACTCTCACCATCAGGTGGTTGTAAGATTTAATTGACACAATGTACATGAAAGTACTCAGTGTGGTTAGCCTGCGCATAAAATGGTTCTAGACACAGCAGCTGTCTGTCAGTCAGTCTGCCTTTTATGCAAGGGACGGAAAGGAGGGCTTTAAGGGGCCTGATGGGGAAAGATCATGGCAATGAATGCTAATATGCCTGAGATGCTGTCAGGTACTTGCCTTAAGTGGTTACCTTTAATCCTCACAATAGCCCTTGGAAGGAGCCACTACATGCAGCCCCAATTAACAGATTGGTGGGGTCTCCCCAAGGATCCACGCCGAAGGAAGTGAGGAGGCAAAGATAACTGGGGAAGAAATAGGAGCCAGTTTCTCAAAATCATACCAGTCCACTCACTTAGGAAGCAGGGTAAGCAGCTCTTGTCCCTTTTTAGTTGTTTTTTTGTTTGTTTGTTCTGTTTTGTTTTGAGACGGAGTCTTGCCCTGTCGCCCAGACTGGAGTGCAGTGGCACGTTCTTGGCTTACTGCAACCTCCGCCTCCCGGGTTTAAGCAATTCCCTGCCTCAGCCTCCTGCATAGCTGGGATTACAGGCACCTGCCACCACGCCCGGCTAATTTTTGTATTGTTAGTAGAGACAGGGTTTCACCATCTTGGCCAGGCTGGTCTTGAACTCCTGAGCTCATGATCCACCCGGCTCAGCCTCCCAAAGTGCTGGGATTACAGGCGTGAGCCACTGTGCCAGGCCCCTTTTTAGTTATTTAAGCCACTATTCTCCCTACAAGCAGGACACTCAAAGATCCACATGCAAAGACTGAGACCCTGCAGGGGCCCTGGTATTTTTCCTTCATGGTGAGTGAAAAATGACACAAGAAAGGAACCTTAAATTCCAGTGTGTTACGGGTGGGAACCCAGATGCCAGCAAGCAGGACTGGGACTTCAATTATCTGTCAACCTTCAAACCCATCTTTTCATGGTCAGTCCTCAGCTGAGTCCTAAGCAACAGTTTCTCTCTGGTGGAGCAGGAGAAACTTTCATTCTGGCCCTGCTAACACTAACTTGCTAATTTGCCCATGCTCAAGATTTGAGTCTGGTCCTGGAAACACTCAACCTGTGGACCCATCCTCTTACCTGGCCACAGGTGGGTGGGGTGTGCCCAGAAGAGCATGAGTTCTCTCTCTCTTCCAGACTCTTCTGAGGGTCACTGTCACTTTTAAAGTATTTTCTCGGTGGAGGCTTGGGCTTGGAGGACGTAGGCTTTCTCACCAAAATCTCAAAGGGTTTCTTCAGTCTCAGCGGCGGGTGGCTGTCCCGGCTCTCTGGGAGGGGCGGGCTCTCCTGGGGCAGCCTGGAGGATGCTATAGAAAGCACCACTGGCTCCCGTGCCAGAGGCAAGCTGGGGCTGTGTGTGCTGATGTCCACGTCAGAGGATGGCTTCTCAGCACTGCCACTCCCAGGACTTCCCCCTGGGGACCCAGACATGTAGCTGCTGTCACTGCTGGAGCGGATCATGACCTTCTGAGCCCTGCGATGCGGGGGTGCTGAGTTCTTCTCTCGTTCCTTCTCCAAGGTGGGCCGCCCGTGCCAGCTGCTTTCCAGCCTTTTGACACCTGTGTGGGAAGCACAAGGGAATCTTCACAGCTGAGCTTCAGAAAACAGAAACACCCCCTGGCCTCGCCTGTGACTGCCACGGGCAGCACACTGCACATCGGCCATCTGCTTCTTATCTGAAGTCACTGTGGATCTGGAGTATGGCAGTCTTGGTGTTGGTCCCTGGCGAGCTGTATGACTTTGGGTTGGGAAAATCATTCAAGCTTTCTGAGCCTATGACTGATGTATATGGAGATATGCCACCCAGATCACCCATCGAGGAAGGGCTTGGTGTCCCAGCTGTGGGGAGTGCTGCTGGCAGACTACTTTCAGCTGTGGGTCCCTCCAGGGGCTGCCACAGCTGCAGACAGCTGCCTTGTCCAAGGGGGCAGCCCATCTCCGGGGACTGCTGGAGATAGGGTTACAGAGGCCCAGCTATGTTGGCCAACATAGGACAACTCTAACGGGGACTTTAGCTGCAGAGCTCCAGGGCTTGGCTGAAGCTGTTGGGTGTGCACCTCAGCTCCATCCTCCCTCTGTCTACCCTGCCTGCTCCCCTCCCTGCCACAGGTAGTGATCCCCAGGACACTGCCTGCAGACCAAACTCCATCTCAGAGTCAGCTTCCTGGGGGACCCAACTCCATTTCTGCATCTGTAAAATGAGGATGATAATTTTAAAGTCACTGGGGTTATTTTGAGGCTCAATAACAAAGACAGAGAAACTACCTGTCAAGGCACTTTGAATCTTACACGAAGAAGTCACTATTTCTTTCCAGTTGAGGGTGAGGTGAGGGCAGAAAGCCGCTATTTCTTAGCCACTGCACCTTCCTCCCTCCCTCCCCATTAGCTCTTCTTCCTGGTTCTCAGTGCCCCCTACCCTAGTTTCCAGCACTAGGGCTACCCACATATCCTTGAGAGGCCCTTCTCTCTAGTGGTAAGCTGTCAAGGGTGCCCCTTTTCTAAAATCACAGCTTGAAGGGGTGGGAGAGGATTGAAATCTAGTCTCTTGCTCAAATTCCAGCTCATTCTGAGAGACCAAGAAAGCCAGAGGAGCCCCATGAGAGAGAACCAAGGCCAGCCAAGCTCCTAACTCACTTTCTCTTTAAATAAAAAGTTTTCTTTTTTATTTTTCCTGATCATGAAATAATGCATCCTCCTTAGAGAAAACTCAGCCACAAGGAAGAAGGAATGAAAGTAAAAATTCACTTCACCTGTGTTCCTATCAGCCAGAAATAACTACTGTCAAAATTTTGGTGAGTTTCTCTGTCATGCTTTCCTGAGCATATATGCATGTTGGGTGGGTAAAAATAATAAACCAGAGCTGAAATAAATTGTGTTCTGTTCTTTTCTCTGAACATTTCCCCAGATCATTTAATTTCTTGTCAATATCAGTGCCAATGGTTGCATGTTGTTCTTTCATAAGGATGTTCCATGGTAGACGTGATTAATGCCCAATGGCTAGGCATGGGAGTCAAGCCAGCTGGATTTCCATTCCAGAGCCTCTGTGCTCTAGTGGTATGACTTTGAGTAAGAGAGTCTCTGAGGGCCTCACTTTTTCTTTAAAAATTTGCATAAAAATTATGTGTGAATGCATGAATTAGCATAGTCTCTGATTTATTATAAGAATTATAAGAATTAAATAAATGTCAGAATTATATTCCCAAATGTTAGTTTTTCTAATATTCTATTATTATAAACTAGGGGCTGCAAACTCAAATGCCTACAGGGGCTATTGTGTGAATGGCAACTTGGTACAGGATAAAGGGAATGGTGGAGACCATAGGGAGCTGGAGAGAGCCTGGCACATTTGTAGCAATTTAAATTCAGATGCTTTTAAAATCTCGTGTCTTCCAAACAAAGCAAAAATATAAGCTAAATTTAGCTGGTGGGCTGCTAGTTTTCAGCCTTTGTCTACATACTATGCTGGTCTATGGTAAATGCTGTTACTATTCCTTGGATAGGGGATGAGTTAATGGATAAATCCTAAGCTTTCTAAGAAGGCAAAGATATTTTACATCAAAGTTCACCATTTGTCTTACCTTCCAGACTCCACTGATGCCTCTCCTTTCCAAACTTGGTGTTTTCCACAGCCTGGGCCACAGCTTCTTTGAGTTGCTGTTCAGAGACCTAGAAAATATCAGTCATCTCCTCAAACAAACAGTAGAAGCTCCTGCATCAGGCTCCCAGCCCCGTACCAGCTCCAAAGCTGGGCCACTGGATTCTAAATTATTTTCCTTTCAACCCACTCTGCAAATAGCTGATGAATTCCATTTCCAGAAATACCCCGGGAATCAATGGTTCCTCAGTATCTTCTAGATAGAGTCCAAAGTCTATCAATGCAGGGGTTCCCAAGGAGGCCCCCTCAACTCTCCAACCTTCTCCCCATTAGTTGCTGGAAAATTCTAGGCAAAGTTACCACTTCATAGGTTATCTCTATGAGCTAGTCCGTTCTTGGCAATGCTGTCATGACATCATCATTATCAACAATATCGTAATCATCACAATCACTATTATACTGTCTGAGCTGTGACTCACAGTTTATTATCACTTTGGAGTAATAGTTAAGAGTATGAGTCTTAGAGTCAAAAAGGCTTGTGTTCTAGTCCCGGTTCCTCTGCTGTCTAGGTGTGAACACCTAGACAAGTTACTTAACCTCCTAAGCCTCCATTTCTTCCTTCTGTAAAATAATAACAATAATAAAACCCACTTCAAAATGAGGACAGGTTTTTTAAAAATAAGTTATTTGACATCAAAAGTACAGGAAACAAAAAAATAGATAAATTGGACTATGTAAAAATCAAAAACTTGTGTGCATCAAAAGGACATCATCAACAGATTGAAAAGGCAACTCATAGAATTGGAGAAAATATTCGCAAATCATATTTCAGATAAATAGTTGAGTTGCAGATTATATAAAGAACTCCTACAACTCAGCAACAACAACAACAACAAAACAACCTGATTAAAAACTGGGCACAGAACCTGAATAGACATTTCTTCAAAGAAGATATACAAACAGCCAAAAAGCAAATGAAAAAATGCTCAACATCACTAATGATTAGGTAAATGCAAATCACAACCACACTGAGTTACCACCTCACACACATTAGGACATTAGGATGGCTACTATAAACAAAAAGAAAAGAGGCTGGGCATGGTAGCTCATGCTTCTAATCCCAGCACTCTGGGAGGCTGAGGCAGGCAGATCACTTGAGGTCAGGAGTTCGAGACCAGGCTGACCAACATGGTGAAAGCCCATCTCTACTAAAAATACAAAAATTAGCCTGTAATCCCTGCTACTAGGGAGGCTGAGGTGGGAGAATCACTTGAACCCAGTGCAGTGAGCCAAGATCGTGCCACTGCGCTCGAGCCTGGGTGACAGAGTGAGATTCAGTCTCAAAAAAAGAAAAGAAAATAACAAAGTATTGGCAAGGATATGGAGAAATCGGGACCCTTGGGCTCTGTTGATAAGAATGTAAAATGGTGTAGCCACTGTGGAAAATGGTTTGAAGGCTCCTCAAAAACTTAAAAATAGAATTACCATACGACCCAGCAATTCCACTTCTGGGTATATACCCTAAAAGAAGGGAAGTCAGTATCTCAGAGGAATCTGTACTCCACGTTCATTGTAGCATTATTCACAATAGTCAAAAGGTGGAAACAACCCAAGTACCCAAAAACAGATGATAAACAGCATGTGATACACACACACACACACACATACACACATACACACACTAGAAGATTATTCGACCTTAAAAAGGAAGGAAACTCTGGCCCGTGCTACAACATAAATGAACCTTGAGGACATTACGCGAAGTCAAATAAGCCAGACACGAAAGGACCCATTTTATATGATTCCACTTCGATGAACGTAGAGTAGTCAAAATCACAGAGACAGAAAGTGAAATGGTGGTTCCCAGGACTTGCTGGTAGGAGAACATAGGGGCTTGTTTAACTGGTAGAGTTTAAATTCTGAAAGATGGAAAGAGTTCTGGAGACGGATGGTGGCAATGGTTGCACAACGATGAGAATGTCCTTAATGCCACTGAACTGTACACTTAAAAAATGGTTAAGATGGTACATTTTATGTTATGTGTATTTTACCACAATAAACAACAATAAATAAATCATTTAAAGTCTGGGGCACAATGACTGGCAGATGGTAAACTCTTAATAGAGGAGAGTTACCATCCACAACAGTCCTGTAAGGTAAAGACCACTCCCCTATGTCAGAGTTGAGGAACCAGAGGCTCTTGGAGGTTAGATGAGTTGCCCAAATTAACCATAAGCAAGCAGCAGACTGGACACATGCCAGGCATTCTGCTGCTGGGCCTGGCTCTCTTCTCTCTGCCCTATGCCTGTGCCCCTGGATCTCCACTGCCTAGGGTGTCTTTGTCTTTCTGCTGCTCTAAACCTTACCTGTCCTTTCTGGCCTGGCTCCCTTATCTGAGCAGCTGGAACTCCAGCTCCCTCACTCTCAAGGCCCTCACCTCTGTGGCCTCTCTGTGTGTGTCCCATCTCTCTGGGAGAATGCACGTTCCTTAAGCCCAGGGCTACAGCATTTGCCCACAACCTGACCCCTACTCCACTGATTTTCTGCCGTAGTCCTAAAAGCAGCAAGAGGAAATGATAAATTAACTGGGACCTCTTTCTTTTCTTGTATTGTCCAGAGATTTAGGCCAATTATTTGTTTGCCTTAATTAAGAAGTTTGCTTGTCTCTGGTTGTGTTTTGCCCCAGTGTGCAATCCACAGAATGGGGCTGGGTTTGAATTCCACCACACCATTATATATTGATTTTCCTCATTACTCCACTCTGTCCAAGTGTCACCGGGAGTTTGGGAGTCCGTGAGTTCAAAGCACAGGCTTTGCTGGATTTAAATCTTAGCTTCTTTACTTAGTAGCTTCACCATTGGGAAACTTATTTGTCCTTTCTAAGCCTCAGTTTCCTCATCTGTGAGTTGGGGGGGGGTGGAATATCACACTGATTTCAGGAGGCTGCACAACAACTAAACGCAGTTGTGTGGGTCACATCTTTGGAAAACATGCCTGGTGCATACTAAGATTAAATAATTCTTTGTGGTGATTATTCCAGGTTCCCCAGAGCTCTCACCAACAGCAGGGATTCAACTCCCAAGTCTAGCTCCAGCCTGGGTTCCTGTTATAGTTGCTATCAGCCCTAAGTCTAACTTGCCTACTGGGCATCTTTACCTGAACACCCCATGGTACCTCCACCTCACTATGTCCCACACTAAGATCATGCTCTTCTCTCCCTCCCAAGCCTGCTACCTTCTCCTCTTCTCTCTTCTGGTGGAAGACCATTGCTCAGTCTTCCAATCTAAAAGTATTCGAGATATCTTCGGTTCCTCCCTCTCTTACCCCAGAGCCACTTGCCCAGCAGCTCTTGTTGAGTCTTCCCAAGCATTGCCTCATGTTGCCTGATATGGTTTGTCTGTGTCCCTACCCAAATCTTATCTTGAGTTTTAGCTCCCATAATTCCCACATGTTGTGGGAGGGACCTGGTGGGAGATAATTGAGTCATAGGGGCAGTTTCTCCCATTCTGTTCTCATGATAGTGAATAAGTCTCACAAGATCTGACGATTTTGTAAGGGGTTTCCCCTTTCACTTGGCTCTTATTCTCTCTTGTCTGCCACCATGTAAGACATGCCTTTCACCTTCTGCCATGATTGTGAGGCCTCCCCAGCCACATGGAACTGTAAGTCTATTAAGTCTCTTTTTCTTTATAAATTACCCAGTCTCAGGTATGTGTCTATCAACAGCGGGAGAACAGACTAATACATTGCCCCTTCTCTTTTCTCTTCTCATGGCTGCTGTGTAGTTCAGGCTCTCACCATCAGCTTCCTTCCTCTTACAAACCCCACACTCCACCCACTCTATCCTGTCTTCTACAGTGCAGTGAAAGGTTTAAAAATTAAAATATGAACATGCTCCTTCTACAGCTACAGACCTCCCATAGCTCCTCACTATGTAGAATAAAATGCAAACTCTTTAGTATCCTGTTGAAAGCCCTCTGCAGTGTAACCCCAATGCCCTGCCAACATCTGTTCTCTGTCACTCTTACCTAGTACCCTACATTCCAGCCCCACAGAACCCACTCCTCTCCTTCCATGTCAGGTCCCTTTTTGACTCTGTGACATTGAATTTTGTGTTCCCACTGCCTAGAATGATCTTCCTTATATTCTCTGCCTGGAGAAAACTAACCTCTGGTATTTTTTTACTTTATCAACCATTCCCTGCTATATTCCTGTATTCTCATAGGACTTACCATCTCTGTTTTGCAATTATTTGTTGTCAGGCTCTTTATTGATACTGTGAGCTTCTGCAGGGCAGGACTGTGTGCTATGAACTTGCCTCTGTATCTTCAGTACCTACCTCCGGACATTCCCACAGTGGGTACCTACTAGACGCATAGATGAATAAATCTCTTGGTCTACTAGCTGGGACCCTGGGTCTCTATTTTCCTGCCCCAGAGCTTATAACTCAGCTGTAAGAGCTTCCCTAAGTTAATGTCAATTGCCTCTGATATCTAGGAGTTTGTTAGTGGACCTCTGCTGCAGACAATTCTTACTACAGAAACTTGGAAGGGATTCTTGGGAATTCAGGTACAAACCCAGCCAGCAACATCTCTGTTTTCATCTATTTCTTGTTCCAATTTTGGTACTGAACGAGTGAGCCTGAGAAGAAGAGGATAACCCAGTGGGTGTTACCTGTGGGTCTGGATGTCGGCTAACAATGATGGGGACTGGACCGGGATCACAGTGACTCAGGATCGTGTAGACTTCATTGAGCGTCAGGCAGTGCACAGGGGAATCACTGATTTCCACAATCTCGTCCCCACACCTGTGCAAGCATCAATAAGAAGCCATCAGTAAGTGAATCAATGAGACATTTGAACAGTCACTGCCCCAGGGGCCCACTCCTGGCTGGGCTGTTCGATGAGATATAAAAATCACATGAACAAGTAGACCCCGCTAGCCACCAGACCAAAACTCAGAACAGGGCAGACCAAAGTAGCATATCCCATGCCCCCTTACCGTACAACCACAAAGCAGCAGACATTTCATATTTACGGTGGGTCAACATTAACAAAAGTTCATCTGTAACTTTCCTCCTTCTTTTCACATTTAACTATGCCCATTAAAGACTGAGGGTGTGGGTTAGCCAATTCAACTAAATAACAGTTAACCAGGATTTAATCCACCACATCCTCTCCTTGGGCCTCTGTGTTCCCATAAGTAGACTACTCAGGAGGAAGGATTGGATCTAACATAGCACACACAGGATGTTGAATATTGGACCTAACATCCTACATGTGCTAAAAGGCAAAGAAAAATAAACTCAGCAGGAGAGCAGTTGAGATTCTTGCAAAAAGAAATAAGGAGAAAAGGTGATGGCATTCATTCTAGTTGTGAGGTGGGAAGGGAGTTAATAGCAACCTAAACCTTAAAAAAAAAAAAACAGGTACGAAACACAGGGTCACATAGATACATGGAAGATTTGTATAATCCAGTCCCCTTCCCGACCTAGATAGGGAAATTGAGTTGCAGAGGTTGAATAGATTTCCCCGATCCAGGTCTGCTCAGGAATTGACAAACTTTTCCTGCAAAGGGCCAGAGAGTAAATATTTTTGGTGTTGCATGCTTTGCCGTACTGTCTTTATCGAAACTATTCAACTCTGCTGTTACATTAATAGCATGAGAGCTGTGGCCATAGACGAGGCATAAACAAATGAGCATGGCTTTGTTCCAATATAATTTTATTAAAACAACAACAACAAGAAAACCAAAACAGTGATAGGCCCCAGTTTGCAGACCCCTGGCCTAGTTAGTCATCATCAGGTCCAGGATTGGAACTCTAGCCTCCTGAGGCTGATTTCCCTGTTTCCCCTGCTGTGTTCTGTGACTTCCTTCTGCTGAGTTCATCCTCCTTCACCCTTGCTTCCTTTTTACCGCTGTAACTGAAGGCCATGGTTATATAGCACCAGACGCTAAGGAAAGCAGAAGCTTCCAGAACAATCCCTACTCCACTGCAGATCTAAGAAGGAGGTACTCTCTGTCCGAGGGTGCTAGGACCAAGACAACCACATGGAACCTGCAGTATGTGCCACAAACCAGCAGAGCAGCTCAGCAAATCACCTGCCACCCTCCCGCAGATAACAGCAAATCCCTTTCTAATTCAGAAGCTCCAGAGAGACAGCATCATAAGCAGGGACGGCTTTTCCACACACTGCAATTGTAGGAAACCCTTTAAAAGGATGGCAAAACTCTCCTGATTTAGGAAAACCCAAAACCAGTGAGAGAAGGTATATTTGCACTATACACAAATGTTAGAGTGCAAAGTATTGTAACAAATTAAATAGGATAAATTTTTAAATCAAATTCAGATCAGTTATTGAAAGAAATTAGATTTGAACTTCTCTTAGAAATTATTTATAAAAATATATCTGGAGTACCCAAAAATATTTTGTTTATGGGAGAAAGAACCTGCATTTCTCTTACTGATATTTTCTCTCTCTCTTTTTTTTGAGACAGGGTCTTGCTCTGTTGTCCAGGCTGAAGTGCAATGGTGTGATCTTGGCTTACTGCAACCTCTGCCTCCCTGGCTCAAGTGAGCCTCCTGCCTCAGCCTCCCAAGTAGCTGGGATTACAGGAAGGTGCCACTACACTTGGCTACTTTTTATGTTTAGTAGAGATGGGTTTTGCCATGTTGCCCAGGCTGGTCTTGAACTCCTGAGCTCAGGCCATTCACTTGCCTCAGCCTCCCAAAGCGCTGGGATTATACGTGTGAACCATGGTGCCCAGCTTACTAATATTTTTGTCATTAAGCCACCATTTCCATATAGAATTCATAGATTAACCTCATCAAAGCTCCTATTTATGTCATTGTAAATTCAATATTAGTTAAATCTGAATTAAAGTGTGTTTTCTATGTTGGACTGGCATTCTCTGAGACGATGCTTCTTAAGCTGTAACATGCATACACATTCATGGGGATTTTATTAGAATGCAGGTCCTGGTTCAGCAGGTCTGGGTGGGGCGTCTGAGATTCCACATTTCTAACAAGTTCCCAGTTGACATTGATTCTGCTGGTCCAGACCACACTTTGAGGAACATGGCTCTGAGCTATGCCCAGATCATTCTCTTTTTTTGTTTGTTTGGTTTTTGGGGTTTTTTTTTTTTTGAGGCACCTGTGGGACTTTATTAGATAAACAGACCCCAGCTCCAGCCACAGGCTTGAACCAGCCCACTGGGTATGGCCTCAGACATCCCCTCCAGCTTCTCTGCCTCCCGGCCCAGCCCTGGAATTTCTCAGGGTTACAAATGTGTGCAGGGTCAGGGGTGTGCTGGCCACAGCGGGATGTGGTATTTAGGCCGCCCCACCTCGGTCTGGTCCTGGCAGGACCCACACCTGGCTCTGCTGTGGGAGCTGAGAACAAAGACCCTGTCCACCCCGCTCCTGCTAGCCCTGGGGGCTCAGCCAGCACCCACCCTCCCAGTGGCCTGGAGAGGGGCTGGGGTGCAAAGCCTCACTCCCTCCCTCTGAGCCAGATTGCAAATGCATCTCCCAAGAGTGTCCTGGGGGGCAGGAAGGAGGCCTGCCCCTCCCCAGCCAGTGCCCACAACAGGGGGTGTCCTGGCGGGCGGAGCGGCTGATCTCCACCACAAGATCATTCTTTATAGCTCATGTCCAAATCAATCTCCCAACATTCTAAGGTATTTCTTTCCTGGTTGTAAGTTGGGGGTATATTCAGAAACAGAAGTGAGGACATACCGGAGACGTCCGTCCAGGTGCGCCACGGATCCTGGTGACAGCGTGTGGACGAAAATGCCGGAGATGCATTGGAAGTAGGGAACGCTGCACAGGCCGATGCCCAGGCCCACGCCGGCCTCTGGAAGCAGAACAGGGCGGGGTGGGGAGACCGGGACTGAGCTTTCCCAGGGGGCCTACTCGTCGATTGGGTGCCACAGACATGGCCCCCTGGTTATTACAGCTTTCATCCCACCCGTATTCACAGAGTAGTCGTTGTGTGCAGGCACCGCTCTAGGGTCAGAACAGTGACCAAGGCAGGCAAGGAATAGTGGGGAAAGACTAGGAAGGAAGGAGCGAAGGAGGGAGGAAGGGAAGAAGGGAAGGAGGGAGCTAGATGAGAAGAGAGGACAGTATCTAAGAGTGATAAGTATTATGTGGTGAATGTACGCAGAATGTGCTGGAAAGTGAGGCATGGCTACGTCAGGCCTCAGAGGAGACACCAGTTGGGCTAAAATACAAGTGACAAGAGTTAGGGGTGAAGAGATGGGGCAGAGCATCTCAGAAGCAGAAACAGCCAACGCAAAGGCCCCAGGGCAAAAGCAAGCATGCCATGTTGCAGGACCAGAAAGGCCAGTGTGGCAGGGACACAGCCTGCATGGGAGAGCAGCACATGACGGTGAGAGAGAGGGATCAAGCGCAGATTCAGTGGGGCTGTGTCAACAATGGCATGTCAGTGAATGGGTTTATTCTCTACTGAGAAGGGATGCCATAGGAGAGCTGTGAACAAGGAAGTGACATGATCTCATTCCTATTTTTATGAACACATCTGGCTACTGTGAAGGGAAAGAACTATGGGTCATGGAGAATGGAAGCAAGGAGACAAGCTAAGAGGCCTCTGTTGAGAGAAACAGTGGTGGCCTTGGACTTCACCTCTAGTGAAGATGGAGAGAAACGGATGCCCATGGAAGATATTTTGAAGATAGACTTGCTGATGGATGAAGTATAGAAACTTAACAAATAAAATCAAAATAACTTGGAGATCTGTTTGGCTTGAGTAACTGGGCAGATGGTAATGTGATTTACCAAAGCAGGGAGGGCTTTGGAGGCCTGGGGTTATGAGGGTAAGACTGGGGGGTTCAACTTTGCCCAAATGACATGTGCAATGTGCTGGAAAGTGAGGAATGGATACTTCAGGTGGCTGCACAGGCAAGGGGGTGCTGTCAGGATGTCTGGGACTATCCCAGGGACGTGTAGAGCAGATGTTTGCACAGATGAAGCCGGAACCGAGAGGAGAAAGCAGGGTGGAAGCTGAAAGTTTGAACGTAGCTGCATGTAGGTGGTGTTAGGGCCGTGGGGCTGGATGGGATCCCCCAGTGTGTGGGAGAGGAGGGCCTGGGGCTCACCAACATGGAAACGCCTGGAAAACGAGGAGCTGTCAGCAAGGAGGACCAGATGGAGTGAGCACAGTGTAGGGGAAGGCCCTTTACAGTTTTCTTTCGACACGTATGATTTACAGAGCACTTTGGCAAATGTTTTCACCTTCTCATGCTGGTCCTCCCAGCAGTCCCATGAGGGAGGCCGTGACAATTGTTGGCAATCCCATTTTATGGATGAAGAACTTGGTAAAAGTCAGAGCCCTTCCCACAGCCCAGGTGTCCTGACTAGAGCAAGTTTTTCAGTCTAATGGGCGTCAGAATTGCATAAGATACTTGTTTAGAATGTGGCTCCCTTGGCCTCACCTCAACTTGTTGAACAAACACTGTTGAAGCAAAATCTCTGGGGGTAGAATCTAAGAAGCTGCATTATATAAAATGAGCAAACAAAAATCCTCCCTAAGGTGTTTCTGATGCCAGTGATCAGAGGAAACACCACTCCAAGGCCATGCCTTTCCCATTTTATGCCTGCTCAGCACATGCACTGCGGGAGCCCTGGTTACAGCTGTTGGGACCATGCCAGCACAGACTTGTCTGCCCCTAGTCCTTATGCCAAGCATTGTGCCAGGCTTGCAGGCATACAGAGGCACCTGAGGCCTCAGGGAGCTTCCAACCTAGCAGGAGAGTTAAAACACACATCAGGCAAAGATGTATGCGAGGAATTAACTATGTATGCTTCCCTTCCACTTCGACAATATATCTCAAGCCCATCCTCTTCTCTCCAAATCCACTACTCCCAGTCTCTGACCCAAATGGCTGCAAGTGGATTCCAAGCCTCTACTTTTGTCACACTATGGGCCATTCCCCATGAAGAACCCTAGGAGACATTTTTTGAAGCATAAGCTGATGTGTCACTCCCCTGCTTAGAAATCTTTAAAGGATTTCCAACTCCAGTTAGAAGAGAATCGAGCTGCAAAGCCCCACAGGGTCTCTCTGCCTCTGCCAAGTACCCTGATGTCAGCTCTCCCTCTGCCCACCTAGCTCCAGCCATGCTGGCCTTCATTCTGCTCCTAGAACACATGCTGGCCCCTGTGCTGGAGCCCAGCTCTGTGCCTCGCTGCCTCCTCTTTATCCTCCAGGTCTCAGTTCGGTTGCATTCAGGCAGAGAGGGCTCCGAGCCCCCACCTGGGGTGGCAAAGGGAATGGCTGTCTGTTCCTGAATGTCAGAGGTAGAAAGGACCTCAATTCTCTGCCACAGGTAGGGAAACTGAGGCCCAGGGAAGGGAAGGCGGCCTGCCCGGGGCGTCTTAGCATATTTACTGCAGAGCTACCGCTCCTGGCCCATTGTTTCTCTCTCTCTCTCTGGGTATTTTTGTGTTTGAGTTTTTCTTTGCTTTGTTTTGCTTTATTTAAACCACTGACCCAGAACACATTGACTAGGTTCGAATGGTATGTCTTGAGCTTCTATAAACAGAAGACTCGACCTGGCTCCAAGCAATAGCTGTAAAATGTGCTAAAAGACAACATCCTGCCCTGCCTCTGGACTGATTCCAAGTGAGGAAAGCCTGGGAGACTCAGCCAGTGCTGGGAGACCCAGGCACGGGACGCAGCTGCAGCACTCCTACCTTTCTGCAGAGAAACCTCCACCATGATTCTGTAATTGGGCTTGGCGGTGCTGATGGGAGCCGAGGGGCTTTCCAAGGCGAAGGAGCTGCTGTCCTTGGTGATACAAGTGCTGGAGCTCAGGGAGCGGCACAGTGGGGGAGACAGGTGGCTGCACAGGGAAGGGGGCGCCGTCAGGCGGGTTCTCACGGTGAGGGTGAGGAGCCCCTTTTTGGCTTGCTGAAAGGAAAGAGAGAGGGCTACAACACCCAGCAGCAATCCAGGGTGAGATGAAGGAAACACACCTCTGTGTGTGTGTATGAAATATAAATGTGTGCATATATTCATACATGTTACAAATTATATTATGACATATTTGTATATATACACACAACTACTATATATATTTACATATGCCAGATAGATGGAAGGATAGATGGATGAATAGATGGATGGATAGATAGATGATGGATGAATAGATAGAGATAGATAGATAGATAGATAGATAGATTGATAATAGATAGATGGATAGATAGAGTCATGAATTGAACTAACTAGATGGAGACTTAGAAATATCATTTAGCAATTATCTTAAAAACTTAAAACAGATTTGTAAATATGCCATGATAAATACACAGAGTGTTTTAAAACAATTTTATAAATATTAAAGAGTTTTAAAATCCCCCACAACAATCCCGATCACACTATTATTTTCTGAGTCAGGTCTTCTTTTAACCCTGCGCCAAGATCAGCAACAGTGAGGTGCCTCATGTGAAGGGTTCCACAGTTTGAATTTGTAGGTTTGGATGCTGAGAGCTTGGTTTCTTTGCCTGAAGGCCCCAGAGTTTGGTCACGTGTTGATAAGAAATGGTCACCTTGAACTTCTGCAAAGCATCCTGATGTGTTAGTCCAGCCATTGATTCACCATTGAGCTCTAGAATTTCATCACCTGGTTAGAGAGAGAAAGTGTAGCTAAGAAGAGTGTTGCCCAATCAAAGGGCATTATCATTACCTTTAACTCTAGTCTCCCCAACTGCCCAGCTTTTTGTATGATGCACGAAGCTCTGGAAGAACATTTTCTCATTTTGTGCTCTCCCCTTGCGAAGCAGGCAGGGCAGCAACATGGGCCTTCTCTGGCACCCACTCTCTTCCAGGGTGAAACCCAGGGTTCTTAGCCAGGCACACAAGTCCTGGCTGGATATGGTCCTTGCCCACCTCTTTGCTTCACCTCCTTCCTTCTTGCCTCCCTGACCCTCACACCATTTGCTCCCACGCATCATTTTCTGATGCAACACGACCTGCATTTTCCACAATGGTCGGTGCAGTTAAATGCTTGCCCATGCCATTTTCTCAAATAAAATATACTTCCACTTTCTCCTCCTATCCCTTCTTAATCTTTAGGCCCCTGCTACCTTTAGCTCCTTTCTATGTTCATGTCACACTGTACCTACTGCACTTGTCACCCTGGGTGGTGATCAATGGCCTGCACCCTGAGTCACTCCCTGGCCAGGCTGGCAGCTTGTTGGGGACAGGGATTTTGTCTTATTAGGTGATATATCCCCAGGACCAATGCTGAATGAGGTCTACAGATTGCTCAGTGGATGTGGTTTGGATACGATTTTCCAGAATGCAATGTAGACCCCATTTTACAATAGAGAAAAGTGAACTCAGAGAAGTCCGAAGTCATATGGTAAAAATAAATAAATAAATAAATAAATAGGACTTGGATCTTTTGACTGCAAGTCCTTTTTTCACAACAGTATACTTGTAGGAGAATCATTCTTCCTGTAACCAAAAATCCATTTCTATGTGAACAGAAAACCACTTTCTCCCTTTCTTTCAATTTGTTCAATACACAAACAGGGAGCACTTTCTCTGAATTCAACATTGCACCAAGCAACTCAGATATAAATACTATGTTTACACTGACTTCTGGACCTAGTCGTTACTGATGAATCTGCTGTCACCTAATCATGGTTCCATTGTATATGATCCATCCTTTTTCTCTGGTTTCTTTTAAGGTTTCTTTTTCTAGCTGGGCACTGTGGCTCACACCTCTCATCCCAGCACTTTGTGAGGCTGAGATGGGGGCACCCTGGGCAACATGGCGAAACCATGTTTCTACAAAACGTACAAATATTAGTTGGATGTGGTGGCATGCACCTGTAGTCCTAACTACTTCAGAGGCTGAGGTGGGGGATCACTTGAGCCTGGGAGATCAAGGCTGCAGTGAGCTGTGATTGAACCACTGCACTCCAGCCTGGGCTACAGGATGAGATCCTGTCTCAAAAAAAAAAAAAAAAAAGGAAAGAAAAGATTTCTTTTTCCTTTGTCTTCGATATTCTGCAGTTTTACTATGATGCACTAGAGAGAAAGGAAACATTTTGTGTTTCCTCAAGCAGAAATATCATGCCTTAAGTCAGTTCTTGAAAATTATAAGCCACTATCTTTTTGCATATTATCTCTCCCCTTTCACTCTATTCTTTCTAAAATTCCTATTAAATGTATTTTGGACCCTTTCAACCTATTCTCCATATTTCTTTAGTGCTCATCTTTTTCTTCTTTGATCTGCGTGGCCTACTGGATAATTTCCAGTTCACTAATTCTCCTTAGAGCTGCATCTAATCTTCTGTTTAAGCCATCCATTGAGTTTTTTATTTCAATGACTGCTTTTTTTGTTCATTTCCAAAAGTTATTTTTTTCACTTCCACTTATTTTTTTTTTACTGTGTTCCGGTCTTGTCTTACAGTTTATATTCCTTTTTTTATCTTTTTAAAATGATTTTAAACATAGCAATTCTATAGTCTCTTTTAGATTGTTCTGTTAAGTTGTTAAGGGCTAACACTCCTCTTTGTTATTTCTGCTGACTCTCCTCAACAGTGGACATTTCCTGATGTATTATAGTATGTAATCTTTATAAACTCATTTTCAGGATATTCTGTTTTTCTATGGGATTCCCATATACCCCAGGTCACTGCCAGTTTTTCCTTTATTTTCATTTGGCACCCCAAGGTTTTCACTGGTTTGGGACTAGTTTTCATATTAATTTCTTACCTTGGCATTACCTTTGCTTTACAGGAACTATAAATGTAACCTGCACGCCCATATATGACACAATTTTGATATTCACTTTTTGGTGAGAGATGTTTTTTGCCCACTGAGGAGCCATGGGTAAAGTTAAGTTTCCTTGTTGCTCCCCTGGGGCCTGTTGGCTTTACTGAGGGGAAACTCTTTCATTATCAAGGCTGTGTGCAGGTTCTCAGAGCCTCACATGGACCGAAGGCTCTGTCCCCTCTGCCCACGTGGGCATTCAAATCTGAGTTCCAGCCCTTAAGTTCTATAAGCATCCAGCAGCCCTCCCCGCCACATCATCAACCCCTGAGTCTGCCATTCTTAGATTTAAAGTTGTTTCTTTGTTTCTTAGCAGCTGGGCATTTCCACGTCTTTATTTTGATTTTGGATGTGCTATATTATTTCACAAGCCTACGTATTGGAAACAGGGGCTGGAGGCAGGGTGGGGAGAGTATTCAAATCAGTTCCGTCTGTTAGGTTGCTGGAGCCAAAGTGAAAAATAAAAGGAACCAGTCCTTGTCATTGTGAAACTCCAAGTCTGGGAAGGAAAATAGATACATTTAAAACATCAGAATATAATTACATGTGTGCTGAAAGAAGGATAGACAACAAAAATTCAGAATGTCCATTCTTAATTACCTAAGGGGCTAGACTTCTCTTTAAGTTATTAGAATGTCCATCTTACTGGGGCCACACAGCCCAGCTCTGGGCTTTTTGGAATGTCCTGTCCTTATTTGGCTATATCTGGTAAAAGCTGGCTGATTAGGTTTTGCCAAACAAATCTTACACAATAGTTTCTTGGAAGGGGAATAAAAGTAAAACATTAGTAGCCTTGATCTGTACACCAAACTTTTGTTGCAACTAATGTATTTGCCCTGAATTCAAGATTCAAATATTTACTTTTAAAAGAAGTTACAAAAGATGATTTGGTCAATGTTTGAGGCTAGAATCAGGGATCATATACTAGCTGAGAGTCTTGACTCATTGAAATCTTCAATTTTTATGATTGCTGTTAACTAAGGGAGGCAAATGCTCAGAAAAAATAAAAAGGTTGGCTCGGGCAGGCTTACATTCAGGAAAGAGAACAAAACACAATATTCTCTTTTCTTGCCACTTCAACCCTTCCCCCACCCCTTTGTTTAAACACAGAAAAGTACAAAAGATAATAAAACACATGATGGCACACTCCCAATTCTGATCCCACTGTTCTTTTTTCCTCTCTTTGACATTTCCTCTCCACCACCCTCTTGATTTAGCTATTCCCCTAGAACTGCACCTAGGCCCTCCCCTCCCCTCTCCTCCCCTCCTCCCCCCCCCGCACCCCGCCCCCACCGTCAACTGCTTGGTAACTTCAGCTGTTTTTCTAATGTCCATGCTCCCCAAATGTCTGCATTCACTTCTAACTCCCTGAACGGGGAGAGAACGGATGTCATTCCCCTGCTGGACAGCGCCATCTCGTGGTCATCCAGGGACATCGCTCTCCCTTCTGCCACTCAAACCTACACATCCTGGTTTGCCTTCCTTTTCCTCCTCCTCCTCCAGTGCCTCTTCCTCTATATAAGGCGATGTCTTTCTCTAGTTTACTAAGACCAGAAACCTTCCAGTTCTCTCTGACCCGCCCCGCCCTTTGCGACCTCTGCTCAGGCTCTGTCACTTCTCTCATCTGCTCCCTTCTCCTCCCAGGGTTACCGCCTCTGGGCAGTCCTTGGAGCTGGAGCCTGGGGCTCATAATGTGGCCCACTTCATCCTACACTCTGCTTCCTGAAGCCTCTGAAAACCCTGGTCACAGCAGGTCCCTCCCATAGTATAAAAACCTTCAAAGGCTCGCCATTGCCCACACCCTAAAATCTGTATGTGTAATTCTGCATAGTGCTCGGTTTGATAAACTTTTTCTGTAAAGACCCAGATAGTAAAAGTTCTAACCTTTGTGAGCTGCAACCACTCCACACTATGCTGTAACATAAAATCCATTTCTATGTGAACAGAAAACCACTTTCTCCCTTTCTTTCAATTTGTTCAATACACAAACAGGGAGCACTTTCTCTGAATTCAACATTGCACCAAGCAACTCAGATATAAATACTATGTTTACACTGACTTCTGGACCTGGTCGTTACTGATGAATCTGCTGTCACCTAATCATGGTTCCATTGTATATGATCCATCCTTTTTCTCTGGTTTCTTTTAAGGTTTCTTTTTCTAGCTGGGCACTGTGGCTCACACCTCTCATCCCAGCACTTTGTGAGGCTGAGATGGGGGCACCCTGATGAGATGAAAGCAGCCCTGGATGAGGGGTACATGGATGAGCGTGCTCGAGTCCCCAGAAGGCTTTTTTATGGATACTAAAATTTGGATTTCATTTCATTTCCACATATCATAAAATAATCAAAAACACTTTTAAATTTTCAACCATTTAGAAATGTAAAAACCTTTCTTTGTTCATGAGATATTGAAAACAGGCGGTGGGCCAGATTTGGCCCACAGACTGTAGTGTGCCTACCCTGCCCTGAGCAAGTTAGATGATTAAAGGTGGTTAGGCTCCCAGCATAGCTTACAGAAAGCGAGCTGACAGAGAAGAGTGAAAATGCTATGAAGTCACTTCTCTTCAGACCTCTGGTGTATGGCCCAGTCCTTGGCCTGCAGTGGGTACTCTCTGCCCTGTGACTTCCAGCCCCTGAACTTTGCCTCCTGAGTTGAAACCTGGCAATTTCTTTGGGCCAAACCTGTTGCTCAATAATCCATGCATGACTTTAGGGTGGAGTTGGGGTGGGGGGAACCCTGACTCTACAGGACAAGAAGACAGGCAGCTCTGTTTCCCCGGCCCCTCACTCCCAGGATGGATGAGGCTTCTGTCTTGTGAGGATATGAAAGAGTTGAGAGGGGGTGGGTCGATGGAAGAAAGGTGGGTGGGGAGTGGAAGAGAGGGTCCCTGTGGCAGATCATGAGCTCTTCAGGAATCATGCCTGATTGTTTCTGTCTGTATTCCTAGACCCTAGGATTCAGTAGGCTCCTAGCAAACGTTTATCAGACTCATCTGTTACAAGGGTTGGAAGCATTGAACCTGGTTTCCCTATGGTTGTGGGTTAGGAAGGACAGGGAGAATGAAGGAGAGGGGGTGTTAATGGATCCCAGCAACTGAGACAGGATCTTGGATGGAAAGGGAAAGACAGCCGAGAGAATGGGTGAGAGGAGGGAAGGGTCAGAAACAGACCCCTCAGACTTCAGTCCCACCCAGGCTGGCCCCAAGACCAGCTAAGGGGTAATGGTGCCAGGGGCTAAATGTGCAAACATGCACAACCAACCTGCCAGTCATAATGAAGACCCCCTCGGGGGAGCTGTGTCCCCACTGCTTGCAGACCCCAGGATGCATGCTGGCCGTATCCTGACAGCTCAAGACACATTTTGCATTCTCAACATCTTCTATGGCCCCAGAAATTCTGGTTTCTGCTTCTGATTCCTCCACCATGGTCTGAAAAGGGCTGGGAAGCCTACCTTCCTGTAGCCTTCCATCGGCTGCTGCTGCTCCCCCTGCAAAAATGGTTTTGACGTAAATCCCAATGGGGCCATAAATGCTGTCTTTTCCCCCAACGATGCTGAAGCCCAGACCCTGGGGAAAAAAAGAGAAGGTCTGATTTAGGGGTAGTATTCCATGCTTCTCATTGGGCTGATGCCTTCTGAGGGCCTGCCTCAGCCCTGAACAAAGGGATTGGGAAGGAGAGAAGGTGCCTTTGGTCTCAGAGGTCTCAGAGGTTAACAACAACAACAACAACAAAAATAGCAAGAGCAGCGGCATGAAGGCCAGCCTGGGCTGGGTAGTGTCTGGAGCTTTCGCGGGAATCTGATGCTTCCCACACAGAGGGAGGCTGGGTGGAGACCAGCACCCTGGCTCTGTCCCTCCAGTTGGCAATCCTGGGCCAATCACTTTCTGCTTCTGAACCTCAGTTTCCCTCCTTTTAAAATCATAATGATATTACCTAACTCACAGGGTTGTGTTTGAAAGTAAAATACCTAGCAACAATCATAAAAATACCAATAATAGTAATAATAGTAGCAGCTTTACAATGTAGCCCTTCTCCCACCAAAGGCCTTCTCAATCCCCTTCTCAAGGACATCCCTCCAATCACGTGCTCTCCCTCCTGCACCTGCTCTATCTGCCATTGTCCTAGGTGATTCCCATGAGCCAACAAACATATCCTGGAATTGTGCAGGTGGCTCTGGGAGAAGAAACTCATAGCTCAGCAGATAGTTCCAGCTGGGGAGCAGCCAGAAGGCAGTAGAGAAGGCCAGACAGGAATAAGTCCTGGGAAAGGTTGAGTGAGGTCTACAGCAGGAAGAGAAGGGAGGGTGGCCACAGCTTCCCCTGCAAATCTGCCAGTGAGTTCACAGAATGGCCTGGCAGACCTGAAAAGCAGCCAAGGAAATCCATGTGATTTGCTCAATTTTGTTGAGGACTAAGGCACCCCATGCCACCCTAGAGGGCATAGCTTGAGTCTAATAAGCAGCTTTCTAGACTATAAGCTCTCTGAAGACAGTAAATGCATCTTATTTCTGTGTCTGGCCTCAGGCAGGTGCTCAAGAAGCACGTATTACAGGATAAAGGCATAAATGCACCTGGAGGCCAGGCTTTTGGGTCCAATGTACAAGCATGCCAGGCAGTGGCCAGTAGCTTGGCTCGTAGACAGACCCTTTAAAGTGATGGCCACTGCTGTAACAGAACCATTGCTCATGGGCAGTTTACTTTAGGCCAGAGCCACTCCGCTGATTAGGAGCATCACCCCGTGCCACAGAGACAACACGCTGTCCTCCATCTTCTTGACACTGTAGGGAGTCAGTGGGAGAGCCGTGGGGATGAGCAGCTGTTCTAAGCCTCTGGTGAAGGTGGTGTGTGTTCCAGGATGGGCAGGACAAATGGTGTCCGGGAGTAGCACAGGCTTAGGAAAAGGTGAGGTAGGAGCCCCTTCAGGGCTCCTCCACAGGCCCCTAGCCTTGTCCTGGCTGAGACGGCTGCTCTAGACTCAAAGTCTCACCCATCCTGGGGACTCAGGATGGCATCATGGTTAAGAACAAGGCCCAGGGGTCAGACAGCTGGGGTCATTGCCTTGGTTCGGCTCCTCACTAACCAAGTGACCTTGGACGAGTCCTGTAACCTCCCAGGTCCCCCATCTCCATATCTATATACACACATACACACAGAGATATTCATTAGAGATAGCGTCTCCCTCTGCCGCCCAGACTGGAGTGCAGTGGCTCTATCACAGCTCACTGTGGCCTCAAATTCCCAGACTCAAGCAATCCTCCCACCTCAGCCTCCTGGGCAGCTGGGACTACAGGCATGTGCCAGCACACTGGGTTAATTTTTTAATATTTTTTTATTTTTATTTTATTTATTTTATTTTATTTTATTTTATTTATTTTTGTAGAGACAGGGTCTTACTATGTTACCCAGGCTGGTCTCCAACTCCAGGACTCAAACAGGAGGCCTCCCAAAGTGCTGGGATTATAGGCGTGAGCCAGTGCGCCCGGCTGCACGTCTATAAAAGGGAGATAATAGGAGGGTTGTTGTGGGGATTAAAGGAGTTATGGTTGCAAAGCCCATAGCACAATGCCCGGGTTTTGGTGGCTGGTTTTATTGTGTGATTTGCTTTTGACTCTACCTCAAGCACTTGCTGATCCCTCTGGCTCTAACTCCTCCTCCCCCTGCTTCACTGCTACTTGTCATCCTGTTAGTGACGAGATCTTGGGGTGTAGGTTTTATCGCCAGATAGTGGGAAGCCTGCTTTATTTCTGAACTCATCATCACTGCTCTGTACATGAGGATTTCTATATCAAATGATTCATCTTCTTCCACCCCCCGGCCTCATAAAGATTACTCATTGAATGCACATTTGGTGCACACCAAGATAACTTAAACCATTTTTGGTCATCTTCACATGAGTTTTGGTGGCGTTTACCATTTCACCTTCTTTTGGGCACTGCAAACAATCTAAAAGTCAATTCAAAAAAATACTACTACCTAAATTGAAGGGGAAAAAGCATTGTGATTTACTAATCAGAAAATGGGTCCTTCAGAGAAAGTCAGCATAGAAGACAGTTACTCCCTTGTGATCAGAGGAGCAACCGTCCCAGCATCTCTCATGTCTCTCTTCTTTTTTATTTCCTGCTAAGCTTCCAGCAGACAGAAGGAACAGGAGATGGAGGGAAAGAGGACTTGAGGTGTATGGTGGGGCCCCTCCCCCTGGACAGACCATAAGTAGCAATTAGGTCCTCCCCTCACACCACACAAAAAATTATATTACATAAAGAAACCACCCTTTCATTACTTTAGCACCTGGGTTGCTTGGGCTGGCCTGAGAGCTTTGCAGTCAACCTCACGCACAAGGTGGCATGTTCTGGGAGCAGTGCAAACCTGTGTACACCCCCTATCTCACCATCACCACCAATACTTTTGTATCCCCTTTGGATATATCTCCATTGTGAAGCAGAGATCAGTATGATGTTTCATCATCTTGAGAGAGGTAGTTAGTTCCGATTCTTCCAGATGCTACAATTGACAGCCAAAAGCACTATCAACCATTGAATTTCCCACATGTAGTAGGTAGCATATGTTTTTATAAATTAATATATGGGTCCCTGCTTTATTATGCCAACATCTGAATGGCAGAGGTAAACTCAGGATCCAGAAATCTATGTAAACAATTTGGATTTATGTATCAGGTAAAATTAAGTCCTGGAAACTACTGTGCCAGGAATGAATTAGAGAACAAGCTTTGAAAGTGCTAAGGCAGCTGGCAGGGACTGGCATCCTTTACAAGAAAACGATCACTTTGTTTAATTAGAAAAATGTGTGCTGCTTGGACTCAGCCAGTTGTGAGTTTTAAGACTAGCCACTCTTGTGTTTGTCTCTTCTGATGCGCCAGGACACCCCAGTAGTCCTATTCCCATCCTTCCCTGGACACAGCAGCGCCTTGGAGACTGATGCTGCCCCCCAGGACTTCCTGTTGGCCACAATCCCTTCTCACCTTAGCCTGGCCCTTCATCAGCACGATGTTGGAGATGACTGAAGCCTGGAGGCCCCCAGATGGCTGCACGAGCTGAGCTGTGCTCAGGGACCGTGTTGGTCTCGAAGTTCCCTGCAACAAGGAACCAGAGTGGGCAGAAGATTAGCCACATAGGACAGCAGCACATGCCTTACAAGGAAGGGGAAAAGCCCAGCCAAAGAGAGGAACCAAGTCCTCTTTCTCCTAAGGGCAGGCAGTGTAACAACCAGGATGTGGTTAGTGGGGTGTGGGTAGGATTATGGTGGGGAGGGACTTCCTTGGTTCTAGGAGCCTGCTTTGCTGAGCCTGATGTAGATGAGCAGCCAAAAGGCTCACTAAGGTTTGTCAAGGAAGTAGGGCCCAGGTTAACATCACAGAACACGCTGCCTCCAGGACAAGTCCTCATAAGCCAGGTTTCAGGCAGAATTTGGGAAGCCAGCTACCAAGAACGCCCTGAGACTATGTTCAATCCAAGACACATTTACTGAGAACTCCCCTTGTGCCAGGCAGGAGGTGGTGGGCAAGGGGGCGGAGCCCAAAGACTTCAAAACTCAGAATGTAATTCTGGGGTAGGCAGACGGGCTTAACTATTCATGAATGAGAACCAGAGCTGTGTGCCACAGGAAGCCGCCCTGCAGAGGGGAAATATGGCTTAGTGGTGAGAGCTTAGACTTGGGAACCCCATTGTCTGGGTTCTTCTGACTCTGCCCATTATCAGCTGGCGGGTGACCTTAGTTTAGTGACTTAGCCCTCTCTGCCTCAGTTTCCTCAGCTGTAAAAGCATGGTCCTAATGGGGCCTATCTAATAGTGTCGTTTTGAAGAATAAATCTATGCGAGTGCTTAAAATGGTGCCCGACACATAGTAAGTGCCTTAGAAATGTTTCTTGTCATTATTATAAATTCTAAGACTGTTTGCTACTTTCAGCATTTTATATTTGGAAAGAGTCTGGGGCTGAAGGCTGTGCTTCCTGCATGTCCACGAAAGCAGACACATCAGCTGTGAATGTGGAGGTAGCTGCTTGCTCCCTGCTCTCTGATATCGGAGATGCCACAAGGCAGAACCAGGATCCTGGGCTGCTGACTCCTAGGCCCATGCTGTCCCCATGCCACCTGGGCAGAGGAAGCAGCAGGGCATGGGCTCTGAACTGCCTGTGTTCATATCCATCCTGTTGCTATGAATTAGATGACCTTCGGAAGGCCACTTAACTTCTCTCAGCCTGGCCTCTGTATCTGTCAAAGGTGGATATTAACAGTACTTAGCTCTTTGGGTTGTACTCCCTTGGCTGTATAGCTGTTTGGGTAACAAATACATGAATCTATGTAAAACACATCGCCTCATGCCTGGCAGGCAGCGAACATGGAATGCATGTTTTCTTTATTACTAGCATTCCCTGGATAATGAGCTGCTCTTCTCTGGATCACCCTCTCTCTTGTTGGCTTGCAGTTGCCCACACCTGATGGGCCGCTCTCTCCAAAGTCACCCAGGAAATATCCAGGTCCTGTAAGCCACTCCCTGGCCTTCCCGTCCACTGTGGATCCCACTTTCTCTTCTTCTCTTCCAGAAACAACCTTTCTCTGATAACTCCCTCTCCTCCTCCTTTGGAGGGCTGTTATGAAGACAACGTGAAATCACGCATGGACCTCCGTGGTGGTTAATTTTCTGTGTCCACTTGACTGGGCCACATGGGTGCCCATATATTTAGTCAACCGTTATTCTGTGTGTGTCTATGAGGGTGCTTTGGAATGAGATGTGCATTTAAATCTGTAGCCAAAGCACATCACCTGCCCTGATGCAGGTGAGCCTCATCCAATCTGCTGAAGTCCTGAATAGAGAAAAGACAGACCTCCCCTGAGTTAGAAAGCATCCTTCGTGCGTGACTGCCTTTGAACTAGGACATCAGCCTTTTTCCTATCTTCATATTCCAACTGAAAAATCAGCTCTTCCTGGGCTTGAGCCTGCTGGCCTTTGGATGGGAACCACACCATTGGCTCTCCTGGTTCTCAGGCCTTTAGACTCTGATTAGGTCTAAACCACAGGCTTCCCTGGGTCTCCAGCTTGTCAATTCATGCTACAGATCTTGGAACTTGCCTACCTTCATAATCGCATAAACCAACCAATTCATTATAATCAGTCTCTCGCTCCGTGTGTGTGTGTGTGTGTGTGTGTGTGTCTGTGTATGTGTATGTGTATGTGTGTCTATCTATATATCTCTTATTGGTTCTGTCTCCAACTAACATAGTGTCTAATTGCCTCCTAAACTTTGAGGAGTAGAGGGAATAACTGAGTCTCCCACTCCTGTCCCCAAAACACTGCCAATCTCCTGAAGCACTCCTTCCTGGTGGAATGTAACCCCTCAATTCTTTTCAGCACAGCCTCCCAGGCAGCTACTACTGGCTGATCTTTAGCCCATCCCTGCTGGCCAGGTAGGCCTCCTGTTCCCAAGGACCTGGATCCTAGTGCATGAGGCAGCAAAGACAGGAAGCAGCTTCCCCCAGGAAGTACCCGCTAGCCCAATCCTCAGGGACCCAGCGCTGGCTGCAGATATTGGAGGGCTCCAGTGTACTCCTGTATGACCCCAGATGTGCAGAAAACCAGGGACTGGGAAAGTTCTCAGCTCAGGGTGGCACAAGGGAAGCCACCTTCTTCTAACACTGGGACACCACACTCCCAGTTTGGGAATGAAAAACACATTGACTCAAGGAAAGGAAGGGAAGAGAGAAATGAAATTCACTGAGCATCTGTTATGTACTATGCAGGGAAACATTGCTTGACCGTGGAGACCCTCCTTGGGAGAGTCAGTTGGTGAGATGAAATGCTAACATAAATGACACTCACAAGACAGGCTGGGTGAGCACTGTGAGAGGAGTGCAGTTGCTTCCTGATGGGCATTTGGGAAAATGTGAAGTCCACGCCTTTGGAGAGATCAGGAGCTTTCCCAGGCAAAAGGGAACCTTAGGAAGGTTTTTGAAGGCTGGGGCAGTTTCTAGAGATAGAGATCAGAGAAGGAGGGGTGAGATGCTACAGACAGAGGGCGCTGTGTGACCAAAAGTGGCAGCGTGCAGCACAGCGTGCTTTGGCTGGGGCTGAAAGGCAAGATGGTGGGACGTGTGTAGGGTACACCGTGCTTTATATCTGCTTAGCTCTCTGCCTGCAAGCTGACACCTGTAGTGGGAAGGTCATGGACTGAGGAGCACACAGGGCAGTTTAAATTCTGGTCCTATAGGTTTTAAGATGCATAAACCCAGCTACTCACTTTGCCAAGCCTCAGTGTCCTACTATAAAATGGGGCTAACAACATATTCCTTTCTAAGCTTGTTTTAAGAATTAGAGGCAATGTTGGTAAAGCAGGTCACTGGATTATTGGAGTGAAAAGCCTTTTCGCACAGGCTTCAGAGTCATAAAGATCAGACTTGAAGTCCCGGCTCTGTTTCTCCTCAACAGTGTGAATGTGCATAAATCCTTTAACTTGCCCAAGCTGTAGCTCCCTCTTCTACCTCTTAGGAGTATGTGCAGATGAAATAAAGCGATCCACGCAAAGCCATATTTCAGGGTCCCGCCGCGTGCCGTGTTCTCTTCATGTTAGCTCTTAATAGCACACACGTGGCAGCAGTTGCAAGTGCCTGGCACAAGGGGGCGCTCAATGGATGACCATTTCTAATGCGGGTCTTAGCCCAGAGATGGTTGTACCTTCTTGCAGCTACTAAGCGAGACCCTCTCCTCTGTAGTTCTGCGGACAAAAAAACTACTGGGAAGGCCTCTTCAGCCGCTGTTAATGTTGGGCCCCTCCCTTCTCCCCGGGAGAAATTCTTCTCCGAGTTTCCCTCCTTCCATTCTTACCGCAGCCTTTCCTGCTGGACAGTCCAATTGTTGAGAGAGGGACTTCCTGTTACTGCAGAGAGAGTAAGGCTGCCTGTCTGTGGGCGCTGCAGATTTCTTGGTCATTGGAAAATCAATTTCTCTTGTGCAATAGGGATTAACACCTAAACCAGAAGAGGAAAAACAACAAGAAATCATTTGTGCTCTCAAAATGCAAAGTTCAACTAAGAACAATATCAGCCCCCACCAACTGTCAGCCCCTCATTAGCCAGGGGCCAGTGTGGCTGTAAACCACTTAACACCCTGTGCCAGGTGCGTGGTGGGGAGAGGTGGCCGCGGAAGACATGAGCAGCATTGTCATGATCTCCACGCATGCTGTCTGTACTGCAGGGTGCAGACGGGACTCTCACTTCCATTTTACCTCCATTCAATGCAACAAGAGTTGACAGGCATTTCCTGCAAGTCAATCAGCGTGCTGAGCTCTCAGAAACCACAATGCTGCATCAGATCCACGCCCCGGTGTTTTCAATCCCAACCAAGGAGAGAAAGGAGGAAAACACAAAGGTTTCCGAGGACAAGCACAAACAGGCGAGACCCAGTAGGAACATGGGCAGGGGAGATCCTATCTGACTGGCTCTTACACAGGCACTCACACACAGGGATACACACACACGGAGACAACTCTTGATTCTTTGGATATCTGCAAAAATGCAAAGCGACAGACTTCCTTTCATCCAACCGGGAACTCTACCCTACCTTCCTACCCTACCACATCCAGCTGGGAAAACCTTCACAGATGATCTGATTTAACCTGTCATTGTCTACAACAGTGCTTCCCAAATGAAATATAACGCCAGCCACCTATGTAATTAAAAAATTTTCTAGTAGCCACATTTAAAAAGTGAAAAGAAACAGGAGAGATTAATTTTAATAATATATTTTATTTGGTCTGTTATATCTATTGTTCTTTCAACATATAAATAATATGTAAAATTATTAGTGAGATATTTTACATCCTTTTCTTCTTGCACTTAGTCTTTGAATCCAGTGGGTCTTTGATACTTTCTGCACATCTCTGTTTGAATAAGTCACATTTCAAGTGCTCAAGACTACATGTGGCTAATGTGTTGGGCAGTTCCGTTCTAGAGGCCAGGAGAGGGGCAGGGTTTGCCTAGTATCCTGAGGGCCAAGTGAGGCTCGAGTGAATGGACAGGCTTTTGTGAAAAATTCCCCTAGAGGAAAAGGTAAGGTTGGTGGTAGTTCAAAGGAAACACAGGATTGGAGCAGGGTTGGGTTTGCTTTTATTTTCAGGATGGGAAAGACTTAAGCTTGTTTATAGGCTGAAGAGAGGAAGCCACTGGCCAGGGTAGCTTGAGAAGAAAAGAGGAGTGGTATCCCTGAGGGTGTGAGATCCCTAAAGGGGGATGAGGAAAGGAACAAAGACAAGGTGAAGAAGGGAGAGGTTTTGGTCCATTGGGGCCCAGAGGGTGGCTGGCGAAACCTGCCCCTGCAAGAACAGCTGCTCCCAGCAGCTGCCTCAGCGCGAGTAGGTGGCCCTCTCTGAGTTACAGGGACCAGCTGCTCCCAGATGGACCAGGAGGGAGAGGAAGCCAGAAGATTCAGAAAACCACACGCTGCAAAGAGAGGACACAGAATCAAGAAAGGGGGGTGAGAGGAGAGGCTAGAGATCCTCTAGTGCTAACTCTGCCTGTGCGTTATATTTATCCGGAGTGTTTCATAGAAAGGTAGATTTCAGTGCTCCACCCAACCTATTGATCCATATCTGCATGTTTCGGGTCTGGGGAAACCTGTATATTTGTCAGCCTGTGCAGATGATGCAGGCGGCTCGTCATTTGTCCTTTGGGAACCCTGCTGGAGTTACTCCTTCCTCTATCAGTGAGGAAATGGAAGCCCAGAGGGTTCCGGATCAGTGAAGAAACAGTCTGAGGCATGACCTCGGCCTCCAGAATCCCAGTCTCCCTGCATTCTCTCCGTCCACAGCAGTGCAAGGGTGACCTGTGACTTGAAGGTGGCCAGTGATGCATGGTTTGGGTTCAGAGGGAATGAGGATGAACAAACTGGCTGCCAACTTGGAATGGTTCACAGAGCAGATCAACCTGACCTCAGAGCCACAGGAGAGCCCAGTGCAACTGCTCAGGCCACACCTAGCTCCACTTGTGTGGGGGTTCAGTTCCCACTAGGCATTCAGATCTGCGGGGACGCAGACCAGAGTCAGGACAGAGTGGGTTCTCCAAAACTCTCCCTGGTCTGGGGTCGATTTCAGTGCCCACTTCGGCCCACTGTTTCAGAACATTGCTTGTTGACGCACTCCAGCCAACTAGGAAATGTACCAAAATTATCATCTCCATTGGGGGAAGTTTAAACCAGTTAAGTGTAGAGTATTAAGTGAGTTAACTGAAAGCTGGTTATTACAACCCAATGCAAAACAAAAAACAAAAAAAACAAAATAGTTTTTGAAAGGGGAGCTATATATTGTCATGATTATATATAAAAAAGCTATATTAGAGCTATATATTGTCATGAGTTTATAAAGTTATGTTGAATTACAAAATGGAAAAATCCATGGAAAAGGGATGAATAACACCGAGCTAACTTCTTCATCTTTCATGAGGGGGACAATTTGGAAAATGTTATGTCAGATATTAATTAATTGATTAAACTTAATTGGGTAATTAATGAAAACTTAAAGGAAATCAGAAGTAGAGACAATAATTAAATAAACCTTTCACAATCATTATAGCAAGAGGCCAAGAACAAACAAATGGCAAGGAATCATCAAAATAAAAAGCATACAAAGAGCTAAGTAAAAATAAATATGATCTATAACACTGATTTCAACTATCTGAGCTTCTTTTCTTTTTTTAAAATGGAGTTTCACTCTTGTTGCCCAGGCTAGAGTGCAGTGGCACAATCTCGGCTCACCACAACCTCTGCCTCCCAGGTTTAAGTGATTTTCCTGCCTCAGCCTCCTGAGTAGCTGGGATTACAGGCGTGCGCCACCACTCCCGGCTAATTTTGTATTTTTAGTAGAGACAGGGTTTCTCCATGTTGGTCAGGCTGGTCTCGAACTCCTGACCTCAGGTGATCCGCCCACCTCGGCCTCCCAAAGTGCTTGGATTACAGGCGTGAGCCACTGCGCCCGGCCTTGAGCTTCTCTTCTTAAAAAAATTGCCAAATTTGCTTTCAGGGACCTAACTGCATATCGTTTGCATGAGATTAACAAAACAAACAAAAAAGGCAAAATAAAAGGAACTGATTGTAAATAAGTGATGCTAGAATAATTCTCTATTCATTTAGAAAAAAAATCTACCTAGATTCTTACATCATATCAAACACCAAAAATAAACTACAGATAATACTGTAAATTTGAGGGAAAAAAGATAAATCATTTACAAATTAGAAGAATATATAGTCACAGACTTAATAGTTATCTGAATGTGGAAGTAATTTTCACATTAAAAAAGAAAAGATCAGTAAACTTGATTACATAAAGATTAAAACACCTTAATGTTAAAAAATTAAAATAAAAACAATGAATTGGAGAAAGTATTTTCAACAAGTATGATGTCAAATATTAATTTAACCAAGAGGCTTTTTATAAATTAATGATAAAAAGATGATTATTTCAATAAAGAATAGGCAAACTCACCAAAAAACAAAATAAATAAATGAAGGAATGTTTAACTTCACCTGTATGAAGAGGTACTCTTTTCGGGGGGGCAGGACAGGCTCTCACTCTGTTGCCCAGACAAGAGTGCAGTGGCACAATCATGGCTTACTGCAGCCTCAACCTCCCAGGCTCAAGGGATCCTCCTACCAGCTGGGACGTCAGGTACGAGCCATCATGCCTAGTGGGTTTTCTTTTTTTAAAAAAATTTTTTGTAGAGTCATGGTTTCACTATATTGTCCAGGCTGATCTCAAACTCCTGGGTTTAAGCGATCCTCCCGCCTCAGCCTCCTGAAGGGCTAGAATGACAGGCAGAAGCTGTGGCAGCCAGCCTAGGTACTTTTTTTTTTTTTCATCTATTTTTATCAGTGTATCAATCAGGGTTTGGGAAGAAACAAAAGGCACACTCAGTTGGGATTCTGAGAATTGGGTAAAGGAGCCATACACAGAGGGGTGGGCCAGGTTAGAAAAACAACGAGGCCTATTGAGGTACCAGACACTGTTACCACCCCAGGCTTGAAGGAGTAAGGTGGGGAAACGGTGTTACCAGAGCCCAGTGGGCACTGGAACCGACAGGCCACCCTGACACAATTTATTGTCATAGAGGGGCACAGCCACCACCAGCACTGCAGCACCAAGGTGGGGGAGCAGGGGAAGAAACACCCTGGTGGCTCTCTTCCCCCTGCCAGTCCTCCATTGATGCTTGTCATTGACTGAACTCAATCAGAAGCCAGAGAGCCAGGGAGCCCTGGGGATGCCAGGGAGCCAGGGAGCTCTGAGGGGTTCAGCTCCCAGGGGGCAAGAGGGCCTGGCTTCAGGGGCACGTGGCCTGCACAGTCACCTGGGGCCCTGTGATTGAAGAATCCCAACTTGGTTCAAAGATTTTCTTCTACCTTTTTGAAATTATTCATATATTTTTTGAACAGCAATCCTGCCTTTTCATTTTACAGTGAGTCCTACCAATTGTATAGCTGGTCTTGGTTGCAAAACAAAACAGTAAAAAAGCAAAGAATGGGTGAGGGAGAAAGGGAAAGGAGAAAAACCTGTAAATCTGTAAATTGCTGTAAAGCAAATATTTATCAAAAATCATAATCTCATGTGAGCTATGATTGAAGAAATAGGTATTCATATATATTATTGAAAGAATATTAGCTACTGAAATTTGGCAATACAGATAAAAAGCCTTAAACTACATCTACCGTTTGACCCCAAATTCCATTTCTAGAAAATTATGCTAGAATAAGTAAAAATTGATGATAAAAAAGCAAGTAACTTTTAAAAAATATTTTTATTTCCAATAATAGGAAATCACTAAGGATGGTGCATCATACAGCAGAATCATGTGAGACTCAGAGGGGACTTGCCCAAGATCACATAGGTCACTAGTTCTGGAAGCGGGACCCAGATCCAAGTGCCTTAGCTCCCAAATGTGAGCTCTTAACCAGGCCACTGCCTTCTGTATTTTCTTTGAAAGATCATCACAAACTCAGACAAAATCTCATGTACATATTCAGCAACTTGATTAGACTAGTGAAAACCTGAGAATGACTTAAATACCTAATAACAGGGATTTGGTTAAGTAGATTTTATAAATATCTAATAATAGGGAGTTGGTTAACTAGATTTCATAAATTCATATAATAAAATACCATGGATCCACTAAAAAATGGTGTTTTCAAAAGAGTTTCTGATGACCTGAAATAGTTATATATAAATAAATGCGTGTGTGAAGTTTTTTATAGCATATATAGGCATACAAGGGAAATAACTGAATATGTTAACATAGATGATCTCTAATATTATGATTTGGTGTGATTCTAATTTCTTCAGGTTTTTCTGTATTATTGCATTCTTCACATTTTCTTGACTTTGTACTAGCCATCTTCTATTTTCAGCTAATAAAAATCATGAGATCTTCCAACCTCGACCTCCATCATGTTGCAGCTAAGAGACAGAAGCCTTCCCAAGACCAAGGAGCATGTTAGGAGACACAGCAGGAGTAAAGCCCGGTCTCTTCTTCCCCACACCCAGGTCTTTCCAGCATGGCACTTGGAGCCATGAGGAGAGCTGGCTAGACAACACAGAGCTCTGGCTAGCCAGAGCATGCACACACTATGAAGCTGAGCAGACTCCAATGCTAGTTTACTCCAACTGGACCAGAAGAGATCCGCTATCCTCCCAATAGTCCTGCTATCCAGGAACAGCTGAGCTCTGTTCCTGAAGACGTGTTGGGAAGACACTTACTGGTTGAGTTGCTGCGTGCCCTTTGGTGGCAGGCTTTAGGAAACAGGAAGTTACTACTTTGTGCTTCTAGTTTTCCAGGCTTTTCTCGAGAGGAAGCTGTGGAAGATTCCTGCAAAACAATTGTCGTCTTTTTATTCAGCAAGTTAGAATAGAAAACTGTGCTTAGCAAAATTGGATTTTGACACTGACCATAGAAGTACTCAGATGATCTGTCTCCCCTACTGAATGATAAGTACTATAAGAGCAGGGATTTAGAATCACCAGCATCCTTTCACTCATAGACATACATTCATTTGTTTAATTACAAATATTGAATGAATAGATTACATTAATAGTAAACTAATGCGACACAAATTGAATGAATCCTTCAGCTATTACATGTCAAGTTCTTTGTTAGACATTGTGCACATAGCTGTGACCAAGACAGACAAGGATGTTGATCTTGGAGAAAATGCATTTTAGTGAAAGATGACTGACAATAAAAAAGCAACATAAAGGTGAAAGATAATTACAGAGAATGATAAGTGCTCTGAAGAAAAGAAGTAGAGAGCGATGTGGATAGGGAGCCTGGCAGGTATGTTTTAGAGAGAAAGATCGAGCAAGTTACATTGTTCTGGCATACCTGGCACATAACAGGCAGTTGCAACTATTTGTGGAATGAATGTTATATAAATGGATTTCTTAATATTGAACTATCCATGCATTATCAAGGGTATTATGATTTTACTATATTGCTGATTACTATATGCAAATATTTAATTTAGGGCTTTTAAAAATCAATATTGTTAAACTTGCTTATGGTTCTCTTATCCTTTTTCTACCTTGCTATATTAATCAAATATATATATGTTAATTTATTATATATCTCTCCTCATCCTGGAATTTTAGGGATGGGTGTAGGGATATGGGCTGATAATGAGGATGATGGTATTAATTATTTTATCTTTCTGAAAGTTTTCTGATTGTTATTCTATTTTATAACTTTGTTATCCACAATGATCTTGACTTAATTCTTGAGTTATATTGGTTTTATTACTCACTACCATAATCCTTGTGTGTGTGTGCACATGTTGTGTGTGTGTATATGCACAAATATATATATATATATATATATATATATATATATACACAGAGAGAGAGAGAGCGAGTGACAGAGAGAGAGAGAGCGCGTGCGCGAGTGACAGAGAGAGAGCAGGTCAGGACAGGGTGGTGCTCTGTTGTCCGGCTGGAGTGCAGTGGTGTGATCTCGGCTCACTGCAGCCTCGACCTCCTGGGCTCCAGAGATCCTCCCACTCAGCCTCCTGAGTAGCTGGTACTACAGATGCATGCCAGCATGCCCAGCTAGTTTATGTATTTTTTGTAGAGATGGAGTTTATCAATCATGTTGCCCAGGCTGATCTCAAACTCCTGGGCTCAAGTGATCCTCCCACCTCAGCCTCCCAAAGTGTAAGGACTATAGGCGTGAGTCATCGTGACTAGCCAATCAAATTTTCTTTGCTCTCTTTTTATACTAATAATTTAGAAAATATTTTATAGTATTGAGTATGTAAGCAGTATATTAAACAACATACTTGGACTCATTTCCATACCAGGGTCCGTAATGAAACAGAAAACCTGACTCTCCCTCATCTAAGATGAGATTTTTAGACAACTTTTACTTTCTTCCCTCTCCTCATCCTGAGATTTTAGGGATGGGTATAGGGATAGAGACTGATAATGAGGATGATGGTATTAATTACTTTATTTCTCTTCCTGAAGCTGTTTTCTGATTATTCTATTTTGTAACTTTGTTAGCCACAATGATCTTCACTTAACTCTTGAGTAATATTGGTTTTATTACTCTACCATAATTCTTGTATGTGTGTGCACATGCTCTGTGTGTGTGTACATCTGTGTGTGTGTCTGTGTGTGTGTTTTCTTTCAGAAAAGCTCTCTGAATATCTGCATGTCGAGGGATGTCTTTCTGTGGTTGTCACATGTGAATGATTGGCTGAGTATAGAATCTTTGGATATTGGTTACTCAACTTGGAAACTAGATGGCTTAAATGCTTTCTGGGACTTAGTGTTTCAGGGTATAGTTTGTTGGAGACACTGACACTCTATTATAACTCTATCCTAACTGACTTAACTGCGTTTCCTAGAAGCCAGGCTTAGCAATGCCTGGTTAATTTCATGTGCCAAGGGTTTGCAGAACCCAGCACCTGGTGCATTTTCCAGAGCAGAGGGAGGATCTATGCTTGCCTCTCGCTGTGTGCCAAATAACCCACCCTCAGCTCCAGACTCCAAACCCTGCCACTGTGAGCTGGTAGGTATTGAGGGGCTCTGCTGGAATCCCTCATTCCCTTGGCTTTTCCCTCTTATGTGGTCAATGGCAGGCTAATGAGCCCTTCCCTCAATCCAATCTCACCTGCACTTTGTCGTGCAGAAAGTTCTCATGAGTTCCAGAATGTGTTGGCCCCTTTCCATGGTTTCCTGTTTCTGACATGCGTTTCTCCCTATTTGTATATTCCTTTTGAATTTTGATAGAAATTTCTAACAGGTGGAGGAGTTAATCAAGTGTACTCTGTCGCCAACTGGAGCCAGAAGTCCACTCAGTCTTTTTGAAAAAGATTGTTTCCAGTTCTGACACAAGGGGATCCTGCAAGAAACCACATGTCAATTCCCTTTTATTTCTTAAACAAGTCAATGTTTAAAACTAGAGAACTCATCCTGAAGGACTCCTTTTCAGCAGCAGATGGTGCTATATTAACTTGGACAAAATTACCTTCTATAACCAGGCTAACCAGGGAATTCTTTTAAAGGGGAGAAAGCAGTGACTATAGAGAAGGTAGTTGAGTTCAGCTGAATTCTTGAGACTCTGTATTGCCAGAACTTAGCATAATGAGTCGTTCTCTGAATTCAATGCTTCATAAAACACAATATGCAAAAGATATTTCTTAGTTACAGTAGATTGACAAGGTAATGTCCTGATTCTAATTTCAAGACCTCCCTCTGGCACTGAGAAGTGAAAACTTCTTTATGTAATCCAGTGAGACTATGAAAGTAAAAAATAGAATGTGATTTTATTAATTTTTTTGGGTCCATTGAGCATAAGGAAGCCTAGTGAAACAGCCAGTTGGTCTACTTATCCATGAGGAGCAAGCCCTATGTGCAAAGGATCTTTGAAATTTGTATTTTATCTCAAATATCTAGCTGCATGAGCGTAAATAAGTAAATGATGTGTACACAATACATCGAATACTAAGCACCTTTAAAAATGCTTGTAGAGTCTGGGTGCGGTGGCTCACACCTGTAATCCCTGCACTTTGGGAGGCCAAATTGGGGGGTTCACTGGAGCTCAGGAGTTCAAGGAGTTCAAGACCACCCTGGCCAACATGGCAAAACCCCGTCTCTACTAAAAATACAAAAAAACTAGCCGGCATGTTGGCATGCACCTGTAGTCCCAGCTACCTGGGAGGCTGAGGCAGGAGAATCACATAAACCTGGGAGGCAGAGGTTGCAGTGAACCAAGATCCTGCCACTGTGCTTCAGCCTGGGCGACAGAGCGAGACTCCGTCTCAAAAAAAAAAAAAAAAAAAGTTTGTAAAGAGTTGTGACATAGATATACCTGTGTTATCATAGTAAGTTAAAAAAAAATATATTATCTAATGATGATGACTGACTACAATCATGTAAAATATACATAGAAAAAGGGCAAAAGGGCTGGAAATAAGTATACCAAAACAGTAACACTCATTCATTCAACAAATGTTTATTAAGCACTTACTCTGTACCAGGCACTGTTCCAAGTACTGAGGATGTGACAGCAGACATGAAACACAAGGTCTTGCTCTCATGAATTAGCAAGAGTGGGTTTGGGTGATGGGATTATGGATACTATTTTTTTCACATGTTTCTGTATTTTCTATATTTTCCATAGAGAGAATATACTACTTTTAGAATCAAACCAAAAATAAATGATTACTTTTACATTTATTTTAATTGTCACATTGGTAGACTTAAAGCCTGTTTATTTTTAAACATCTTTCTTTTAATCCTCTTTGTAAGTCCTGAGTCCAAGGCACAGTTGGAAATTGCCTGGCCTGTAAAGCCAATTGATGGCAGGAGAATCATAGGAAGTGGAGCCTCTCCCTGCCCCGCCCACCCAGATTAGCTGTAAATACTTAATGCCGTGTTAGAGGGAAAGCTTTCTCTGGGGGTTTCAATGTTGGCTGTAGAAGGCCTTATCCAAAAGACACTGAACCGACTGGGTCCCCACTTGGCCCCTCAGTTCTCCACATTTCAGTGGCTCAGTCTCTTCTTTCCATGGCACCTGGGAACAGCAATCTCAGTTTCCACATGCAGGGAGGTGTAGCCTCTTGTGCATGCGCAAGGCTATGCAGATGAGTCCTTCTCCTTCCTTCACAAGTCTGTATCCTCCAACCAAAGCCATCTCAGACACAGATGACAGAAGGCTGTTCCCTTCCCACTGCCATGCAGCCAGTCTCTGAAGTAGCTGGAGGCTCCAGTAAGGTGTATCTCACTAGGCTATAATCATGTTCTTTCACAGTTTTGTGAAATGGATGTGCTTCACTTCAACATGCCCGTGGTGTGAAGTGGCTCATTAGATGGCTACTATAGGAGAGAATAGAAATGTTCTATCTCGACCCAAGTTGAGGTCTAAGTAGCAATTTCCTATGAAACACATATAAGACCATATGACTCCTAAAGGTTCCTGAAACAGAGGCAGTGCACACATTTTTGGACGTTCTGTTTTCTCGACACCAACAAGGGTCTAGTACTCATCTATACTCTGGGACTATTTCAAGTTATTGTTCAAGCTAAACAGTTTCTTCATCAGAAATGAGTAGTAGAGAAGGGGTCATGAGACCAGCAGCACTCACTCTCTCATGACTCTGAGCTTGTCAATTATCTGGGCTCAGTTTCCTCTTTAGTAAAGCTGAGGGGTGAACTAAACAATCTCTAAAATCACTTTCAGCTCTTTACTTTTAATAGTAACTGATGGTTATGTTTAAAGGGCACCTCTCTCAAATGATCACATGTCAGAACATCTTACATAAGAACAAAGCATCTGGTCTCTCTCTGGCAAGTATGTCCTGGGTGGAGAGGTTTCTCATCAAAGGATTCTCTGTAGGAGCCCCACGAACGTCTGCACAGTGTGACTCCCTCCCAGCACACAGAACAGAACTCTTCTGTTTCTGCTCTCAAGGTGGGGCTGCTGTCAGAGCTGAGGACTTGTCATTGAGGTCAGGGGCTGTCAAAATCATTTCTAAACACATTTTCCCTATTCTCATCAGAGACTGTGGCCCTGGGCAGAGGTTCTGTGGGTGATACACCCCGTAATTACCTGGGTAGCAGTCTCTCCATCTGCCAGTCCCCATGGCAACTGAGCGAGAAATGGGGTCAACTGTCCAGAGAACTCTTTAAATATTTCTTCCAAAGTTAGGATTGGTCATGTAACTGCTAGGGCTAAACAGTCAACTCCAAGAAATGGGGAAAAAACAAAAACAAACAAGATTCTCATGCAACCAGGGAATGGACCCAGAATGAAGATGGAGAATTCTGGGGCATTGTGTCCTGCAAACAAGGTGATTCCAAAGCCTAAACTTCTCCCCAAAGATCATGACAATTCCATTGCTCTGTTAGGAGTGTTTATTTTTTATGTAGCCAGCCCTGGCTGACATCACTGGCATTACTGACAGAAGCCTGATGCTTCTGGAGTTGGCTGACTGCATTCCCCTTCCATCCAAACCTTACCATTTTCTCTTTGAACTCAGATGCCATAGCTGCTCCAGTCTAAGAGAACCACAAAATAGAATTCAACTGTCCTCCTGATTGAGGCTTATTTCCTGTGGTTGAATTGATCATACGGCTACAGGCTTTGATCCTCCAGTCATGAGGATAAACAAGTAGGCCCCAGCAGATTGGTTCTGGGATGGCCACATGTCATGTGGGATGATGAGGCCACAGATCTCCTGATATGGAGGGGAAGGTTGGGAACCAGAAATCTAAAACTTCTCGAGTTCTTACTCTCCAACCCCTGCATGACTGCAGTTCCCATGTCCTTATAATCTTACCTTCTCAACCTTCCCCAGCACACCCATTCCCACTGCCAATGGCATAGCTCAGGATATTTGTTTTAGATTGGACTATTATTAATACAATGCCCTAGGGGGTATAGAAAAACTATTTTAAAAATATATTTTACAAATAGTGCTGGGACAACCAGATATTCACATGCAAAAGAGTGAAGCTGGACTCCTCTATCACACCATACACAAAAAGGACCTCAAAATAGATCATAGATCTATATGTGAGAGCTAATACTATAAAAGTCTTTAAGAAAATATAGGAGTAAATCTTGGGTTGGGTTAGGGAGAGGCTTCTTCAATACGATACAAAAAGCACAAATGACAAAAGATAAATGAGCTTCATCAAAATTTAAAACTTTTGTGCCTCAAAGGACACCATCAAGGAAGTGAAAAAACAACCTACAGAAATGGATAAAATATTTGCAAATCATATATCTGATAAGGGACTTGTGTATCTAGAGTATACAAAGGATGCTTACCACTCAAAAATAAAAAGACAAATAACCTAATTTTTATAAACAGGCAAAAAATGTGAATAGACATTTTTTCAAATGATATACAAGAAGACTAGAAGCACATAAAAAGATATTCAGCATCATTAGCCATCAAGGAAATGCAAATCAAAACCACAATGAGATACCACTCGCACGCACTAGGATGGCTATAATCACAACCACTTTATACCTGCTAGTGTAAGGAGGATATGAGAAATTGGAACGCTCTTACATTGATGGTGGAAATGTAAAATGGAGCAGGGGGTTTGGAAAACAGTGTCAGTTTTTCAAAAAGTTAAGTATAGAGTTACCATATGATGCAGCAGTTCCATTCCTAGGTATATACCCAAGGGAAATGAAAACATACAACCACACAAAAACTTGTACAAAAAAGTTCAAAGCAGCATTATTCATGATATCCAAAACATAGAAACCTGTGTCCATTAGCTGATAAATGGATGAATAAAATGGAATATAGCCATATAATGGAAGATTGCCAATTAAAATGAATGAATTAATACATTAAGATATTAAAATGAATGAACTGATACATGCTACAACATGGATGAGTCTTGAAAACATTAAATGAAACGAAAGAAGCCAGTCACGAGAGACCGCATATTGTATAATTCTATTTATATTATGTCCAGAATAAGCAAATCTATAGATAGAAAGTGGATTAGTGGGTAATTAGGGATTGGGCAGGAATGAGGGGTATAAGGAGTAACAGCTAATGGGTAGGAGGTTTCTTTTTCGGGGGACAAAAATGTTCTAAAACTAGACAGTGGTGTGGTTGTACAACTCTGTAAATATACTATAAACCATTTAACATTACACTTTAAATGGTTTAATTGTGTGGTATGTGAGTTAACATCTTAATAAAACCATTAAAAAATAGAATATTCACTCATCTATTCCTAATTTCCCTGCCTTTAATCTTTTCTCCCTTAAATTCCTCTGCACCTTGTTGCCAGCATAATTTTATAAAAATGCAAATGCTACCCATGAAACTTTCTGATTAAAACTAATGGCTCTCTCTTTCACGAATTCAAGACCAAATCCAAACCCCTTGGTATGTCATTCAACATCCCTTCTCCTCTGACACTACCCAGATAACCCCAAATCTCCATTGCACTTTGTTAGTCCACTTCCTACCAGTGAATCCTGGTATTTCCTGCTGTTTGTATAGTAACCCATCCATTCTCTCCTTCATCCTTCTGGAATCTAAATTTAGAATTGATTTACAGAAACTTTGTAGTGATGTCCCCAGACAGATAGCTGTCTCCTGAGAAAACCATGGACTTCTCCACCAATCAGACCCTAGGAAGGATTAAAATATCCATAGTTGTTTACAGTTGTTTTCAAACCTGATAGGACCAGTTTTTCATTGCTCTTCATCTTGACTCATCTTACGTGTTTTTCCAAACACATTACAGCATTATGTTACTTAGTTAAGAAATTATTTCTGTTAATAATTTGGGAGAAGTTCCTCTTAAAAAAAAAACTCTAGGTAACATTAAAATAATTGGCTGTTTTTTTCCAGAAACAGTGTCTGTATTTTTATTTACTTAATAGAAATGACTCTCAGTAGAGTTTTCATTATGCTAGTTCCAGTGGGATTTTTGAAAGGAGTAAGCAAAGTAATATATCCAATGACTATCAAGAGCCCTAAGAATCTAGTTAGTCTACAAGCAGTGCCAAGCTATTTTCCAAATATTCCTCAGTTCTGTCGCTTTCTTTTTATATTCTAGAAATTTATTATAGAAACTAACTGGACAAGGTACACAAAGATGTCTATACAAAGATGTTCATCATCACATTGTTTGTAATAGAAAACATGGAGGGGGTCATTCAATGATAGGAGAATGACTAAAGGTGTCATGACAGGAGACTTCTATGTCTGGTAGTATAGTGAATCCTTCTGCTAAATAAAAGTAAAAGAGCCAAGGTTGGAGGATTGCTTGAGGCCAGGAGTTCAAGACCAGTCTGGGCAACAAAGTGAGATCCATCTTTACAAAGTTTTTAAAAATTTTGCCAGTGTGGTGGTACGAACCTGTAGTACCAGCTACTTGGGAGGCTGAAGTGGGAGGATCACTTGAGCCCAAGAGGTTGAGATTGCAGTGAGGTATGATCACACCACTGCATCCCAGCCCGGTCAACAGAGAGAGACCCTGTCTCTAGAAACACAAAAACAAAAACAAGTAGAAGTATTGCATGGGATGTAAATGTATCAATAAAACAGCAAATGGGTAAGGAATACCTGGAGGCCAAAAAGTAAATAAAAGCTGTACCATAGCCTTTCTGAGAAACAAGCAGAGCCCAGAAGCTGGAGGTTGCTCTGAGATAATTTGATGAACTGGTTGAACTTGAACTTTGTCTTTCATAGCCTTATGGGATATTGGGAACAGAAGAGAAATACCAGTCCCTTCCTAGGAAAGAGAGTTTAACAGGATACTTCTCTTGGATAAAAAGGGAGCCCCAAAGGATTATATCTTCATTTTAAGTTTGAATTGGAAATAAATTAATCCCCTCCCTCAGGAAATGCATAAAAACAATTAATCTGGAAATGACCCTGAATGGAAAGAGGAAAATCTTCCCCCCAGAGGAATAATCATTACCAGATGGCTTTTGCAAGAGTTGGCAACCCTAATTAATACATATGGACATCTTTTTAAAGCCTCTAGATAAGAATTTAGTTTAAAATGATTCCAGGCTGGTGGTGCCCCAACAGCTGGCAGAAACAAATTTGAATCTTCTCTGCAGGAACCAGCTTTGACTTCGGTCACAAAACTTCCCACAAAATGACAAAACATATGAGCTGTCACAGAAAAAAAAATCAAAACAAAATAAAACATAAGATAAAACACACATTGAAACAAGGTCCTAGGTCAAGTGTGGTGGCTCCCACCTGTAATCGCAACACTTTGAGAGGCTGAGGTGGGCAGATCACTTGAGGCTAAGAGCTTGAGACAACCTGACCAACACGGTGAAGCCCCATCTCTATTTAAAATAAAAAAGAAATAAAATTAGCCGGGAGTGGTGGCTCATGCCTGTAATCCCAGCTACTCGTGAGGCTGAGGCATGAGAATCACTTGAACTCAGGAGGCAGAGGTTGCAGTGAGCCGAGATCATGTCACTGCACTCCAACCTGGGCGACACAGCAAGACTTTGTCTCAAAACAAAAAACAAGATTCTAAGAGAGAGAACTACAAGGAGCAACACACCATAATCAGACCTGCGAAGACTTCCAATTATGGAGTGAGCAGACACAGAATACAATACATATTTAATATTTTTAAAACAAAAAAGAAGTGACTGAGAAATTTGAGAAGAGAGAAAATAAGGCTTCCCAGCCAACTTGAAAAAGAAGCACAAAATTTAAAAAATTATTCATATTAAAAATTAAATAGATGGATGAAAAGTGTATTAGACAGTGTTAAAGAGAGGATGAAAGAATTGGAATATATATCTAACAAAATACTCAGATGGCAACATAAAGAAAACATAAAAGAGAGGTAAAGAAACATGTAAGATAGAGTGACAAAGCCTAACATCTAATCAGAGTTCCACAAGAAGGGAATAGGAATAATAAGGTAGAATTATACTTCACGTAATTATTAAAAATCTTTCAGTCCTGAAGAAATGCATCAATTCATGAAACCCAACAAATCCCAAATAAGATAAATAAAAAAAGCATATCTAGATAGTTCTTAGCAAAACTGCAAAACACTAAAACATATAGAAGATTTTAAAACAGCAGCCAGAGAGAAAAGACAGATTAACTTCAAAAGGGCAAAAATCAAACTTAAAGCTCATTTCTGAACAGCAATTGTATAAGTCATATAGCAGTGTAATGATTAGTTCAGTGTAATCATCAACATAGAATTGTATACCAGCTAAAATATCTTCAAAAATGAGTAAAATAAAGGTCTTTACAGACAGAAAAAAAAAAATCCCAAGGGAGTTTGCCACCAATATACTCTCACTAAAAGAAATTCCAAAAATATTTTTTTCTTTAGAAAGAAGAGAAGTGACCCAAGATGAAGGCCTGTGAGGCAAAGAATGATGATTAAAGGAAAGAGTTGATATTCAGGTAAATCTAAACAAAAAGTGACTGCCTGAAGTAATAATAATATGTTATGGTTTTACAAATAAAAATGGAGCAATTTACCTGTTAACAAAAGGATATGAGCCAGGAAAACATACTATTGGGGTGAAAATATTCAATGGTTTTTCTGTTATTCAGGAAGAGGGTAAAAGTAAAAATTCATAAATTTTGCACTTTGAAAACCTTCATATACATGCCAAATTTTCTGAGTTCACCATAAAATCACAGAAATAGGTCCAGGTGCGGTGGCTCATGTCTGTCTGTAATCCCAGCACTTTGGGATGCAGAAGCGCGCAGATCACTTGAGCTCAGGAGCTCAAGACCAGCCTGGGCAACATGGCAAAACCCCAACTCTACTAAAAATACAAAAATTAGCAAGGTGTGGTGGTGGGCGCCTATAATCCCAGCCACTTGGGAGGCTGAGGCAGGAGAACGGCTTGAACCCAGGGGGTGGAGTTTGCCATGAATGGAGACTGCACCACTGCACTCCAGCCTGGGTGACAGAGTGAGACTCTGTCTCAAAAAAAAAAAAAAAAGAAAGAAAAAAAAATCACAGAAATAGAATTAGAAACAGAATCAATAGACGAGGAGAAAGGGAATGAGAAAATATAATCAATAAAAAGACAAGAAAGCAGAGAATAAAACAGGGAAAATGGAATAAGTATTAAACATGAAATAATTTTACTTATAATTTAAGAGGTTAAATATAATTTTAAAGATAAATATAATTTTAAAGATAATTTTTAATAATTTTGAATATAATAAAAATAATTTTAAAGAGATTCATCTAAGAAGCAAAGATTGTCAAGACAGATTTACATTGTAAATCCAACCATAAACCATTTAAGAAATATACAGGTAAAATAAAAGAAGACAAAAAGTTCAAAAAGAAAAAGTCATTCACATACACATTCACACATACATACGTAGGTGTGTGTGTAGTAGAAAACAAAAGAATAAAAACTAGATAGAAGTAGATAGATACAGGCATAGACAGATAGGTGGGTAGATAGCTCAGACAACTGCTAATAAAATTAAAGCTAGTACCACTTTATAGACAAGGTAGATTCAAACAAAAATAATAGAGATAAACTCAGGATATAAATTATAACTGCTTTCAATCATAAAGACTATATAACAATTCTAAATGTTCGCACCTTATAACATAGCCTCATAATGCTGAAATAACTAAAAGGAAAATGTAGCATGAGATTTTTAACCGACTCCTTAAGAAACTGATAGATCAAGCAGACAAAAAGCAGTAAGGTTAATAGCTATATACAATGTCTCTTTAAACATAAACAAAATATGAAAATAATCTTATACGGGGTCATCAAATAATTCCAACAATTCTGAATAACTGGAATGACCCACTCCATGCTTTCTGACAACACCACAATTAATTATAAGGCACTTAAAAATGTTAACTGGGGAGAGAGAAAGCAGATGAGTTGCTGCTAGAGGTTAAGGATGGTGGGAAGAGGGGTGGGGTGTGATTCTGAAGGGTGGCATTAGGGAGATCTTAGTGGTGAGGGAGCACTTTGGTATCTTCGCTGAAATAGAGGTTACAAGTGATGAAATAGCATAGAACTACACACACACCATAGCAATGTCAAATTTGTGGTTTTGATGTTTTACTATAGTTATGTAAGAGGGAACCAATGGGGAAAACTGGGTAAAGGGTACATGAGATTTCTCTGTACTATCTTTGCAACTTCTTGTGAATATGTAGTTACTCGAAAAGAAAAAGGTTTTGATTTTTGTCTTCAAGGTAACTGGAAAATAAATACATATTTGAAAGTCAAGAAACATACCTCCAAATAACTCATGGGTCAAAGAAGAAATCATACTGGAAATTTAAAGGCATTTAGAACTGAATGATAATAAAATTTTACATATTAAATCTTGTGGAATGCAGCTAAAGATAAAACAGTGCTTACAGGAAAAGTTATCTCAAGTGCTTATATTAAAAAGGAAGAAAAGCTGAAAATAATGGGCTAATCATCAAAGAAAGTAGAGAAAATGATAAAGATATGGACAAAATTTATTAAATAAAAATACACGTATAATAGGGGAGTTGACAAAATTATAAGCTGGTTCTGTGAAAAGATTTCAAAATACTGATGACGCTCCAGCAAGGTCACTCAAGATCAAAAAAAAAAAAAAAAAGAAAAAGAAAAGAAAGAAAACACAAATAAAATGAGGGTTGAAAGGGGACACAATTCCAAATACAGTAAAGATTAAAAGACAACAAGAAGATATTACAAATAACTGTATAGCATAAATTTCAACAACTAGATTAAATGAGAAAGTTCTGAGGAAAATAAACTGTATCAAAATCAACTCAAGAAAGACAAGGAAACTTTTAGGGGCCTGTAAAAATTAAAGAAACAGAGTGGTTTTAACTCTTTCCACAAAGAAAACACTGGTACCAGATGGTTTTAAACAGTAAGTTGTATAAATCATTGAAGAAATAAATAATTCCAAACCTAGAATACGAATTCCAGAATGTAGATAATGAGAAACCACACCTCACATTTTAGAAGGGTGGCAAACTTAGTTACCTGGCAAGTAAAAAGAAAACATTGATATCAGTAAAAGAGATGAGCATGATATCAGTGTGAGGTCAGTGTAACCTTGGAACCAGTACAGGAGAAAAATTCCAAGGCCATCACACTCATGAATATAAAAATTACAAATAAAATCATAGTCGACTGAATCCAGGGATTCAAAGATTTGTTGAACACTGGAAAATAAATGAAATCATTTATCACTTTAACAGATTAAGAAGAAAAATTATCTTAAAAGATCACAAAGTATATGTATTCATTTTGTATGCTATCTGAAAAAGGCAGAAAAAGAAAGAGAGAATAGAAAAGTGGTTGCCAGGGGTTAGGGGTGGGGAGACGGTTGGAGGACAGAAGGGCAGCCTAAGGGAACTTTCGAAGGTGACAGAACCAACTCTTCAGTATCCTGATTGTGGTGGTGGTTCCATGACCCTGCATATGTTAAAATTCATAAAACTCTCGCATTTTAGAAGGGTGGCAAACTTCTTTGCGGAAAGAGTTAAAACCACTCTGTTTCTTTAATTTCTACAGGCTTGTAAAAAATTAAAAGAAAGGTGGTTTGAAGAAACAAAACCATTATTATTCATAGATGATATGATTATGTAGAAAATAAAATCTATAGATAAAAGATTTGCAAAGAGCCTGAAGATGCTGAATATAACAACAATGAACAAAAATAAATTGCAGTTCCACTCTGCGAAGATGGAGTAGACAGACTTTTCCCTATTTCTCCCAGTAAGTACAACTAAAAACTCTAGATATTTGATGTTAAACAAACATAAGAAGACTCTGAAAGGTAGCGAGAAGACAGATCAGATAGGAACCTTGGTACCCAAGGAATGACAAGATGACTTCTCTAGGAATTCTTTTGCCTCATGTATTCCAGAATTGCAGCTGGCAATCTGGAATTGCCAGCAGGTGCAGGCAAAAAAAAAAAAAAAAAAAAGCCAAAACAAAAGTCTGATCTCTCTAGCCAAATGACCGTGAAGGGACTGTTCAGCAAGACAGAAAACATTAGACAATAACTGCTCCACTCCACCAAAGAAAAATGGGGCCCTGTCCCACCCATGCCAGCAGTGGCTGAATGGGAAACCTAGACTTCCATCTTTCCCAGGTAGTAACAACTTACTCCAACCCGGCCGTTGGGGTACTGTCAGAGAAGGCTGAGTAGAGCGATGGGACTTTCATCCCTGCCATACAGTAAAAAGCCCTTTTCACCCACAGCCTTAGTGTAAAACATCTGGAGAGCTGTAAATCACATCTCTATACAACATTAATGAGAAGCCCCTCACCTTGGGTGTCAATGAAGACCGAATGGGGAAGCTGGACTTCTACCTTTACCTGGCAGTAATAAATGGTGGCCCATTCCCCACACTCACAAGAATAATGTCAAAGGCAGCTAAAATGGAAGGTTTGAATAAGATCCAGGGCCTCATAACAATTTTTAAAAGTCCAGGATTCAATTGAAAATTACTAATCATACCAAACCCCAGAAATATGTTGAACAGGATAGAAGAAAAACCATCAATAGATGCCAACACTGAGATGATAGAAAATATAGAAATATTTGACAAAGATTTTAAGGCAGCTGTCATAAAATGTTTTAAATAAGCAATTGCAAACATGCTCAAAACAATGAAAAAGAAAGTTTCAACAAATAAATAGAAGATATGAAGAATCAAGTGGAAACCTTATCACTAAAAAATATAATTATCAAAATAAACTAAAGGAATGAACTCAGGGGACAGAGGAAAGAATCAATTAATCAGAATATGGAATAACAGAAATTACTCAATCTGAACAAGACACAGAAAAATAGACTGGGAAAAAAATGAACCAAGCCTCAGGGATCTGTGATACTATAACAAAAGAGCTAACATTTGTGTCATAGGGTTGTGGAAGGAGAGAGAAAGAGAATGGGATTCATAAATAATGGCTGAGCACTTCACAAATTTAGGAAAAGAGATGAAATTACAGATTCAAGAAGCTTAGAGAATTCCAAACAATAAATCCAAAGAAACATACATAAAAGCCCATTATAATTTAACTTTAAAAACTAGACACATAAAATTATCTTAAAAACAAGCAGAAAGAAATAACACATTAATTATAAAGGAAACTCAATTCAGATGACAGTAGATTTCTTATCTGAAAGAGGACAGAAGGATGTGGTATATTTTTAAGTAATGGAAGAAAAAAATTGTCAGCCTAAGGTCCTTTATGTAGCAAAAAATATTTTTTTCTGAAATGAAAGGGAAATTAAGAGATTCTGAGATGAAGGAAAATGAATAGAATTTGTCACCACCAGAACTATCCCAAAAAAACAGCTAAAGGACATTCACAAAACAGAAGGAAAACAAACAAACAAACAAAAAGAATCTTAAAACGTTAGGAAGGAAAAACACATGGCAAGCAAAATATGAGTAAATACAATAGACTTTTCTTCTCTTGAGTTTTCTAAGTTGTATTTGATGGTTGAAGCAAAAAATGTTAACACTGTGATGTGGTTTTAAGTGTATGTAAAGGAAATATTTTAAGACAATTATAGCATAAACGAGGTAGGTAAAGAGAAATAAGTTTGCTACACTTCACTTGAATTGGTAAAATGATCACTAGTAGACTATAATGAGTTATGTCTATATAATGTAAAGCCCACAACAACAACTAAAAAAGCTATACAAGATTTTTTATAGAGACAATCAATGAAACAAAACTCTAGCAAGACTGCAACATTAATACAATAAAAAATAGAAGACACAAATTACTAATATCAGAAATAAAAGAGAAGCTATCACTACAAACCCTGAAGACTTCTGAAGGATAATAATGAAATGCTACAAACCACTCTACACACATAAATGTACTAAATGAAATGTACCAATTCCTCAAAAAGCACAAACTACCACAACTCTACAAATATGAAAAACATAATTTGAATAGTTCTATAACTATTAAGAACATTGAATTTGTAATTTCGAAACTTCCAAATGATAAACCTCTAGGGTCAGATAGCTTTACTGAAGAATTCTATCAAACATTTAAAGAATTAACATAAATTGTACACAGTCTTTTCCAGAAAATGGCAGAAAATACATCCCAATTCATCTTATTAAGCTAATATTATCTTGGTACCAAAACCAGAAAAAGATTTACAAAAAAAGAAAACTACAAGCCAATAGTCTTCATAAATATAGATGCATGGCCAGACATGGTGGCTCACGCCTATAACAACAGCACTTTGGGAGACTGAGGCAGGTGGATTGCTTGAGCTCAGGAGTTTGAAACCAGACTGGGCAACATGGCAAAACTCTGTCTCTACAAAAAAAATTAAGAAAATAAAAATTAGTCAGGCATGGTGGCACATGCCTATGGTGTCAGCTATTTGAGAGGCCGAGGTGGGAGGATTTCTTGAGCCTGAGAGGTGGAGATTGCAGTGAGCCATGATTGTGCCACTGCACTCCAGCCTGGATGACAGAGCAAGACCTTGCCTCAAAAAAAAAAAAAAAAAAAAAAAAAAAAAAAAAAATATATATATATATATATATATATATACTTATATAGCTAATATATAAGCAAAATGTTAGCAAATTGAATTCATCAATATATGAAAAGAATTATACATGATGACCAAGTGGAATTATTCTGGGAATGCAAGGATGGCTCAATATTCAAGAATCAATTGATGTTATTCACTCTATTAATAGGCTAAACAAGAAGAATCACATGATCATATCAATGAATGCAAAAAAATTTTTTGACCAAATTAAGTACCCAATCATGATTAAAAGCTGTCAGTACACTAGGACTAGAGGAGAATATCTTCAACCTCATAAAGAACATCTGCAAAAAACCTGTGGCTAAAACCATAATTAATAATGAAAACTAAATGTTTTCACCAAGACTGGGGACAAAGAAAGAATGCCCAATCTCAACACTCTTATTCAACATACTACTGGAAGTTCTACTTACTACAATAAGGAAATAAAAGAAAACAAAAAGCATAAAGATCAGAAAGGAAGAAATAAAACTGTCCTTGTTTGTTGATGATGTTGTTGTCTACACAGAAAAACTCAATGCCTAGAACTAATGAGTTTCAGTAATTCACAGGTATAAAATTAGCTTACAAAAATCAATTGTATTTCTATCTACTATCAATGAATATATGGACACCCAAATTAAAATGCATACCATTTATAATCACTCAAAAGAAAGCAAAATACTTAGGCATAAATCTGACAAAACATGTATAGGACTTGTATGCTACAAACTACAAAGACACTAATGAGAGAAATGAAAGATGATCTAAATAAATACAGAGACATACCATGTTCATAGATTGAAAAACTCAGCATAGTAAAGATTAATTCTTCCCAAACTGATATGCTGGTTTAACGCAATTCCTACCAAAACTTCAGTAAGACTTTTTGTAGATATAGACAAAATTATTCCAAAATTTATATGTAAATGCAAAGGGATTACATTAGCTAAAACGACTGAAATAGAAGAATAAAATGGGCAGAATCAGTCTACCCAATTTTAAGACTTAATGTATAGCTACAGAATTCAGCACTGTGTGATATTTGGTAAGAGATATACATAGATTAGAGAACACAGAAATAAGCCTGAAGCATATACCAAACTGATATGTGACAAAGATGCAGCTTGAATTCAATGGAAGAAAGATAGTTTTTTTCAACAAATGGTGCTATAATTGGATATCCACAGGAGAGAGAAAAAAAAAAGCTTGGTTTAAGTTTCACATTTTACACAAAAATTAACTCAAAATGGACTTACAAGTATAATGTAAGACTATGAAACTTCTAGAAAAAATAGGAGAAAAGGTGGAGATGGGGTTGGGAGGGAAGTGACTGTGGCTATATAAAGGTAACATGAGGGAACCTTGTGATGATGGAAATATTCTATATACTGGCTGCATCAACATCAGTAATATTCTACTATAATTTTACAAGATGTTACCATTGGGGGAAACTGGATTATACACAGATTTCTCTGTATTGTTTTCTTGTGACTTTTGGTGAATCTACCATAATTGCAAAATAAAATGTTTAATTAAAATAACTATTTAAAAATTGCATTCCATATGCCAGCAAATAGCAGTTCATAAATAGAATTATTAAAAAGATAAGAATTACAATGCACCAGAAAATGAGGAATGCCTGGGAACTAATCTAATGAAAGATATGTAAGCCCTTGCTGAAGAAAATTATAAAAATTGCTGAAATACATTAAATAAGGCCTGAATAACGCCGCAATATATGTCTATTAGAATGGTAGGCTTAATAGATGTCAATTCTCCCCCAAATTTATCTACAAATTTAATATAGTATCGAACTTTCAAGTCTTCTTTTTTTTAGATTTAAGCTTATCCTTAAATATTTATCAAGAAGCAAAGGGCCTCAAATAAATAAATATATCTAAATAAACACTAGGAAGGAGATACTTTCATACAAGAGAACAATACTTGTTTTAAAATACAGTGATTAAGACAATGGCTTATTGGCATACAAATCTTAAAAACTGACCAAATGGAATAGAATAGAGAGCCTAGAAACAACTCCATGTTCATAAGAGGAAACCTGAATTGTGACAAAACTAATACTTTAGATCTATGGGGAAAGAGACACTTTTCAACAGAGGGCGCTGGAACAATGGGCTAACTGTATGGAAAAAAAATGATAATGTACCCCTATACCTCACAGACATCAATTCCAGGTAGACTAAAAACATAAACACAAAAGGCAAAACTCTAAGATGTTTAGAAGACAACAAAAAAGAATAGATATTATAAAATAATGTTTATTACTTTAGGAAATGGTAACAATTTTTAAGAAGATACAAAAGCATAAAGTATAAAGGAAAGGATGATAAACCCCACATTAAAGTTAGGAACTTCTACTCATCGATTAAAAGAGTAAAAATGACAAATTAAAAGCTGGGAGAAAACAGAGAAAGCTGGGAAAAGAAGGAAGAAGACTAGCAAGCCAAAAGAAAAATAGAAAAAGGTTTGAATGAGCATATCACATTAAAGTTTCTATAAAATATGAAAAAAGGTTTATATACATACAACGTTATTAGTAATCAGGGAAATGCAAGTTACAACTAAAATTAGAAACAATTTCATTGCCCTGAGATTGGAGAAAGTTTAAAATCTGATGTTATCAAGGATTGATGAGGATGCAAAGGAACAAAGAAACTTACACCTGCTGATGGAAGGGTAGATTGGTATAACCACTTCAGAAAATAATTTGGCTTTATCTAGTATAAATGAAAATTCCCATACCCTTTGACTCACCATTTCCACACCCAGATTTATACTCTACTGAACTTGCACAGATGCCGCTGGAGGTATGTACAAGAATGCCCATGGAAGTATAGTCTCTAATTTAAAGTAGGTGAGGGGAAACGGGAAATATCTCAAATGTCCACCAGTAGTAGAATGGATAAATTGAGTGGTTTTCACACAATGGAAAACTCAAGAGCAGAGAAAAATCAATGAACTACAACAAAATGAAATAATATGAATGAATTCCTGGAACATAATATTGAATAACATAAACAAATTTACCAAAGAGGAATCACAGTGCAATAGCATTGATATCATGTTCACAAATAAGAAGAACTGAGACTTCCAATTCCAGGACAAGATGGTAGAGACTGACTTTCCTCCTCTTTGCTAAATACAACTAAATACCCTGGGAATTATTTAATAGACAACAATATAAGGATTCTGAAAGTCAGAATGAACTGGTTAGTTACCTCAGGACTTGGGAAACAACAATAGGGTGAGTTCCCTGGATTTTCTTTCTATCTACTATCTACCCCAAACTAGAGGCTGGAGAGGCCCGCAACCCAGAACTGCCAATAGGCAAAGCCAAAAACAAACAAACAAACAAACAAACAAACAAGACAAGCCTGTTCTCGCCAGCCTGGCTAAAACACCAGGAAAGGGGGAAGACCAGCAAAGACCTAGTAGGGAATCCCAGCCTCTGTTCCACAACCAGGGTGCCAAGATGTGATCTGATATGTCTACTTTAGCAGCAGCAAAATCCTAGGTTAACTCAGCCCCACTCTATCACTGGGGCACTGGCAAGTGGTCCAGTTCATCTTCAGAGGCAGCATCAGCTGAGTGCTTCATTTTTTTCTGCTCTCCACCTAGTAGAAAAAGAGGCCCAGGCCCTGCAGGTTTTTTCTGTCCCCAAACCTAAGCAGCAGATGGTCACCCAGTGGTACCAGGCAGCCCAGGAAAGGTCTTTTCACCCCAGTAGACAGAACTGCAGGGATTGAGCAAGACCACTGGTAGTGCCAGAAAAATGAAGCATACCAGAATAGCACTGCAAGGGCTCTGAACACTGAAATGCCGTTGTAACAAAAGCTCATAAGAGTAGGCCAGAACTACATGCTAATCCTAAACAGAGTGGCTGCCTACTAAAATAAAAGATCTAAGTCAGATGAAGAGTCTTCTCACATAATAATCAAAATGTCCAAGATACAATTGAGTCACTTATAATGTCAAGAACTGAGAATTCATGAGTCAAATGAGAAAAGACAAACTAAAATAAACCCAAATGAATCAACAACTAGATACATCATAATTAAACTTCTAAAAACTAAAGATGAAGAAAATTTGTTTAAATAACAAAAAGATGACACATTACCTATAAAGAAAAAAAAAAGAACACCAATTCAAATGACAGCAGATTTCACATCTGAAAACATGAAGGTCAGAAGTCAGGACACATTTTTTTAAGCATAAAGAAATTCATGTCAACCATAAATCCTATATCTATTGAAACTACCCTTCAGAAATGATGGAAAATAAAGATATTCTCAGGTAAAAAAAAAAAAAAAAACTAAAAGAATTCATTGCTAGCAGGCCTACCCTTAAAGAATGGCTAAAGGAAATTCTTCAAATACAAAGAAAATGATAAAATGTCTGGAACCTTTGGAAAGGAAAGAAGAAGAGTAGAATGAGTAAAAATATAAATAAACATAATAGATCATCTTTCCCTTTATGAGTTTTTTTACTTATATTTTATGGTTGGGGCAAAAGTTATAACAACACCTAATGAGGTGTTCAATAGATATAGAGAAAGTACTTAAAACAATAATATTTAAGAAATGGAGAAAAGTAAAGTGATCTAAATATAAGTAAGACTTCTACACTTTACTCAAAGTGGTAAAATGTCAGTACCAATAGGCTGCATAACAAGTTATGTGCATATATGGTAATATAACAGCAACCACTATGAAAACTATAAAAAGTTATATACTCAAAAGCATAATAAATAAATCAAAGTGGAACTCTTTAAAATGTTCAAGGATTACACCGGATGGCAAAAGAAAATAAATGGAGGAACAAGAAATAAAGGGAACAAACAGGAAACAAATAATAAAATGACAGACTTAAGTTCTAACATACAAGTTATTACTTTATATATAAACTGCTTAAATACACCAGTTAAAATACAGAGACTAGGCCGGGCGCAGTGGCTCACGCCTGTAATCCCAGCACTTTGGGAGGCTGAGGTGGGTGGATCATGAGGTCAGGAGTTCAAGACCAGCCTGGCCAAGATGGTGAAACCCCATCTCTACTAAAAATACAAAAATTAGCCAGGCATGGTGGCAGGTGCCTGTAATCCCAGTTACTTGGAAGGCTGAGGCAGAGAATTGCTTGCACCTGGGAGGCGGAGGTTGCAGTGAGCCGAGACTGCATCACTGCACTCCAGCCTGGGTGACAGAGCAAGACTCCGTCTCAAAATAAATAAATAAATAAAATAAATAAAATTAAAAAAATAAAATAAAGAGACTGGTAGAGTGAATAAAAATTTCTAAATGACCCAATTATATGCCATCCATAAGAAACTCACTTGAAACATAACAAATAGGTTGAAAATAAAAGGATAAAAAATAGACACCATGTAAATGCTAATCAAAAATAAGTGGAACTAAATAATAAAACATTCAGATATACAAACAGGTATGATAAAGTATAAAGAAAAGCAAGAGAATAATATACCCAAAATTAAGTGGTTACCTTAGAGAGGAGTGAGAATGGAAAGGCATCAGGTAGGAACATTCAAATAATCTCAAAGTTAATGGTAAGGTTTGTTTCTTAAACTTGATAATTGACACACCGGTGTATAGGGCATCTTTATTTTTTAGAGTATGTATACATCTTATAAATTCATTTTTATATGTTCAATATTTAATAAAATAATTTGAAGATCTTAAAATAATAAACTATGATACATGTGTGTGATGTATAGAATCTCATGCAGCCTTAAACCTTTTTTCAGACATTCTTCTAAACGGGGGGTGGAAACACAAATTGATACAGTAAATTCCTCCTACCTGCAGCTAGTTGCCATTCTTCAATGGGAATATATAAGTTTCTTAATTGTTTGTTGTTTCAAGCAGGGATGGTGGAAACTAAGGGTGCAGGATAAGAGGAGGATCAGGAAAAGATTTATGGCGGATGTTCCACTGAAGCTGAGCCTTACAGGATAACTAAAACTTGGGTTCATAAAGATGAGAGTGAGGAAGATATTCCAGGCAGAGAGCCACAAGGGCAAAGGCTTGGAGGCAGTAACCAGTGGGTTATATGTGAAGAACAGGGAGAAGCCTACATGGGTTGTAATGTACAAATGAAGGGCCATATTGAGAAATAGAGTTGGAAAGGTAGATGGTTTACTACTTCTTCCCAGTTTCCTTTCTTTTTTTGAGATGGAGTCTCCCTCTGTTACCCAGGCTGGAGTGCAATGGTGCGATCTCAGCTCACTGCAACCTCCACTTCCTGGGTTCAAGCAATTCTCCCTGCCTCAGCCTCCTGAGTAGCTGGGATTATGGGCACCCACCACCAGTCCTGGCTAATTTTTGTGTATTTAGTAGAGACAGGATTTTGCCATGTTGGCCAGGCTGGTCTCGAACTCCTGACCTCAGATGATCCACCTGCCTCAGCCTCCCAAAGTATTGTAATTACAGGCATGAGCCACTGTGCCCGGCCTTATTCTCCTCTTCTTTTCTACCTAACTCCTCTTCACTAACCAAATGATGTTCTGCCAGAGCTAATGAAATTCAAAAGGCCAACTCCTAAAACTAGCTTTCAGGAATAGTACAAAATGTTTTCTGGCAATAAAAACAGCAACTAGAAATCACATTGAATTGGGGAGACAGTCAGCAAGTGAAGATTAATCATACCTGTGGGCAGCCCCTCCTTGCTTCCTGCACATGGATCACCCTTGCCTCCCTGCTCATCCTCCCACACACTCAGGGGATACAGCTGACTCTGTGGGAGTCATGGAGCCCTAAGCTTCCCTCTCAGTGGCTGCTCTCAGCATCCATAAGTCGCTCTTCTGTGGCAGGAAGAGGCAGGCAGCCAAAAGATTGGGTTTCCCACTTGCCAAGAAGGCCCAGGCCCCAAAGCCACAGGCTGAGTTGCTCACAGGCAGCAAAGCAAAGGATTTTGTCTGCTGAAGGAAGGCTTTGACCACCTTTTCTCCAACCACAGCACATGCCAGAGATTCAGACGACTGATCTGACCTCATCAAATCCTGAGTCATGCTATATGAGTGGTGACACTGTCTGACCAATTACTTTGAATTTTTAAAGAAAGCAAGATTTTCCACTCTATGGAGGTCATTCTCATGTGGATAAAGCATTTCACATCTTTTTAGGAGGGCAGCTCTGAAGTGGGGACCTCCCACACATTCGGTCTCATCTGCTGCTGTCCTTCTTCCAGATCGAGTGCCCTGTAACTCCATATCCCACCCAATGGGAATGCCCAAAGCAATATCCAGTGTAAAGCCATGTGTTGACTCAAATAAACAAATGCAAGTTTGGGCCATGTGAATAGACTCTCTGCCTTAAGGGTGGTCTCATTATACCCTTTTATGGGTATAATGCCACTCCTTTCACAAACATTTATAGAGCCATTATTATGTGCCGTTCCCAGTCTCATTCAGTTCTGTGCTCCACCGTGTCGTAAAACATGGGGTTCCAGGTCTACTTTGTAACCTGCTCACATTCAACTGGAGAGAAATTGAGAAATGGGAGGCATGAGACTCCATCAGGAGAGCTTGTGCCCCTGATACAGTTTAGATGTTTTGTCTCCTCCAAATCTCATGCTGAAAGGTGATCCCCAGTGTTGGAGGGGGGGGCCTAGTGGGAAGTGTTTGGGTCACTGGGGGCAGATTCCTCATGAACGGCTTTGTGCTCTTTTTGTGGTCATGAGTTCACATGAGATCTGGTTGTTAAAAAGAGTCTGGGATCTCCTCTCTCTCTCTTGCTCCCTCTCTTGCCATGTGACACAACTGTTCCCTCTTCATCTTCCATCATGAGTAAAAGCTTCCTGAGACCTCACCAAAAGCCGAGTAGATGCTGGTCCCATGCTTGTATAGCTTGCAGAATGGTAAGCCAAATAAACCTCTTTTTTTTAAAAATTACCCAGTCTCAGGTATTCCTTTATAGAAATGCAAAATGGACTAACACAGCCCCCAACCTTATCTTTTCTCTGGGTCTGTGCTATCAATGGAGAATCACACCACTGGTATGCACAGTTCAAGGCTGGAGAGGTACCAGGGTAGCTGTTTACTGGGCATGGGGGCAGTGATTAGAGAACTACAGGTGTTCACATACATGCATTTATGGCCCCTAGTGGTGATGAACAGTGCTGAGAGTGGTACAAGAAAGAGAATCCTAGCTGGCAGCCAGGAGCCATGAAGTGGCTTTTCCTACACCATCACCTTCCAGTGGAAAACTCTGAGGAGTCCAAGAAATCAGTTGAACTTGGCCATCCAAGTTCTTATCAAGGTATATTTGTCAAGGAAGGAAGGTAGAACATGTATTTTTAACATATTTTACCTTGACTTATAACTTTTTAGACACTTAACATGTAGATCTCATGTGTACTTTCACTCTAGGGCCTACCTGTATTAGAGGCAGCCTGCTGCAGGCAGAAAGGAAGTGATCTTACCGAGAAACACATAAACGCAGGAAGGAATGAAAAATAATGGAAAATGTAAACATGTAAATTAGTGTACATGAATATTGACTCTATAGAATAATAATGATATAGTCTGGAGTTTTAAATATATGTAGAATTAAAATGCATGACAATAATACCAAAAAGTGGGCAAGTATAAATGGAGTTGTGTGTCCTAAGGTTATAGCATTATTTCAGAACTAGTAAAAAGTACAAATTTATATAAGACTAATATATTAAGACTGTATGTTGTATATTTTAATGATTAAAAAAGTAAAAAAATTATAGCTAACAAGCTAATCATAGGGGAAATGGAATAGTAAAAATTATGTTAGTCCAAAAGAGGGCAAGATGAGAGAGAAAACAGAATATAAAACACTTGAGACAATTAGACACTAAATAATAAGAGAGTACACATAGATCCAAACACATCTGAAATGATATTAAATGTAAATAGTGTAAACACCTACAATTCTAAAGACAAAGATTGAAGGAAGAACAACATAATTATATGATGCTTGCATGCGATATACTTTAAATATGTGAACACAGATTAAAGATAAAGAAGGAAAAAAGATATACCATGCAACCACTCACCAAAAGATAGTGGTGAAGCTATACTAGTATCAGACAATTTTTCAGAAAAAAATCAGCACTAGTCAAAAGAATATTTCGAAATTGTAAGAGCATTTATCAACCAAGACAACATAAAAAGTTATAAAGGTCTATGCACATAAAGTATAGCTTCAAAATATATAATGCAAAAATTGACAGAACTAAAAGGAGAAACAGACCAATCTACAATAATAATGAGAGGCTTTAACATGCTTCTTTCAGCAAATAATTGAGAGCTGGAATTGATAAAGTTAAAAAAGATTGGGAAAATAGCTAACAAGCTATTCATAGGGGAAATGGGTAGACAAATATCTTCTCTATTTGACTATTCATGCAAATTAATGGTTATTGTGGAATTTGACCTAATAGACAAATATAGAAGATGGCACTCAACTAATATGTATGTATATACAGATATATATATGCATACACATACACAGACATATATACACATTTTTTGTGTGTATATATGTGTGTGTGTATATACATGTATATATATTCTCAACAAATTTCCAGTGATTAAAATCATTCGCAATACATTCTCTTCTTTAACTATGGAACAATTAGTCTAGGAATCAATCAAGACACACACACACACACACACACACACACACACACACACACACAGAAAGAGAAGACATATGTATCAATATTAGGAATGAAAAATGAACATCACTATGGTTTTTACCAATGCCTAAAAAATAACAAGTATACACACACGCAAATCAATGTAAGTAAAGCTGAGAAAATGTGAGTAACGTTAATGGTTTGCATCAAAATCAATACGCTGGTTGTGCTACTGTACTAGAGTTATGCAAAATGTTACTTTTGGGGAAAACTGGGAAAAGGTACACAGGATCTTTCTATTATTCTTTATAACTTCATGTAAATCTACAACTATCTCAAAATTTGAGTAAAAATATAAGATTTTTATTAACAACTTCATGCTAATAAATTTGGAAATTCAGATGAAACAAATTCTCAGAAGAAAAATGCATCTTACCAAAACTGATATGAAAAGAAGTTGAAAATTTGTTTAGTCCTATTTCCACTAAATAAATACAGTGATAATTTAAAACCTTTCCAAAAAGAAATCTCTAGTCCCAGACGGCTCATGGGTGAATTCTTCAACCATTTTAAGAAAGTATAGCACCAATGTAAGTCAAAGTATTCCAGAAAATGGAAAAGAGAAAGTATTTCCTAACTCATTTCATGAGGTCAAAATACCCATAGTTTGAAAACCAGACCAAAACATTACCAGAAAGGAAAGTTTTAGGTTATCTCTCTCATAAACACAAGTGGCAACAATTACTAACAAAATATTAGCATATCAAATCCAGAGTTATATTAAAAGGACAATACATCATAGCTAAATTGAGTTTATTCCAGGAAGACAAAGTTGTTTCAACATTCAAAAAAGTCAATTGGTGAAATTCACTACATGAAAAAGTAAAGTATAAAACTCCATACGAGCATCTCAACAAATGCAGGAAAAAATCATTTCACAAAATTCAACAATTTATGTTGGGGGTGGGGGTGGGGGGGAGGCAAAATAAAACCTCTGCCAATTGTGAACAGAGGCAAACTTCCTTAATCTAATGAAGCGTAGCTACAAAAAAACTACAACAAACATCATATGTACAGACATAATAATAACGAAACTTTCCCCTTGAGATTAGGAATGAGACAAGGATGCCTGTTATCACCACTTCTATTCGACATTGCACTGTAGGCCCTAGCCTGTAAAATAAAGGGGAAAAAAGTATAAAAATTGGAAGGGGAGAAATAGAGCTCCGCTTATTCAGAAATGGTAGGTAATGATTGGGTATGCTGAAAAATAAACAACAACAACAAAAATCTCCAATCAAACTTTGCAGAAATATATCATGTAAAGGGACTGGAATATCAAGTACTGTAAAGATGTCAGTCTTCTTCAGATTGATCTATAAAGCCAATGCAATTCCAATAAAAATTCCAACGGAAAAACCAAGTCTAGTTTTTAAGAACAAATGTGGAGGACTTACACGACCAAATATCATAAAGCTTATTAGAAAGCTTCAGTAAATTGAACTGTGCAAAAATAGGAAAAATAAAAGACTAATAGATCAGAATAGAGAAACCAGAAATAGACCTATACATATGTGATCCTTGACTTATAAAAGAGATGACACTGCTATGCAGTGGGGTGAGGACAGGATTTCCAAAAAATGGTGTTGACTACATTGGATATTCACGTAGGAAAAAAGTTAGCAGCTAACTCACAACATATACAAAAATTTATTTAATGTGAATTAAAGATCCAATTGTGAAAGATAAAACAACCAAGCTTCTAGAAAAAACATGAGGAAATATCTTTATGACCTTCGGGTAGGCCAAGCAGAGTGGCTCACTCTTGTAATCCCAGCACTGTGGGAGGCCAAGGTGAGTGGATTGCTTGAATGCAGAAGTTTGAGAACAGCCTGGGCAACATGGTGAAATCCCACCTCTACAAAAAATACAAAAATTAGCCAGGCATGGTGGCATGTACCTGTAGTCCCAACTACTCAGGAGGCTGAAAGGGGGGATCACTTGAGCCTGGGAGGTTGAGGTTGTGGTGAGCCCATGTTCATGCCATTGCATCCCAGCCTGGGTGACAAAGCAAGACCCTGTCTTAAGAGAGGGAGAGAGGGAGGGAGAGAGAGAGAGAGAGAGAGAGAGAGAGAGAGAGAGAGAGAGAGAGACAGACCGACCTTGGATAGATCTCCCCTCCCCTCCCCTCCTCTCCTCTGCTCTCCTCAGCTCTCCTCTCCTTTCCTGCCCACCTGCTTGCCTTCCTTTTTTCAGAGACAAGGTATTGTTATGTTATGTTGCTATGTTATGTTATTGTTATATTATGTTATATTGTTATGCTGCCCAGGCTGGTCTCAAAACCTCCTTGGGTTCAAGGGATCCACCTACCTCAGCCTCCCAAAATTCTGGGATTACAGGCATGAGTCACTGTGCCCAGCCAGAAAATGATTTATTTGTGTATCTGGGGCCAGGTTTGACTTCTGAGATGTAGGAGTGATCCTTCTCACTCCTGCCTCCAGCTTTCTCTCCCCTTCCTCCACTGTCTCCCTCTGCATTTTCACCTCCATCTTCACCTGCATCCCCCATGCTCTGATGCCCTTTAACTCTCCAGGGAATCCTACCTTTGTCCGCCACCCATGTATACTGAGCCTCCTGGAGAGGTGGACAGGAGAGTCAACTTGACCAGAGCTCATTTGCTGATTGCTAAGATTGCTTTGATTTCACAGAAATCTTAGCTGAACCCATTCCTTCTAGGGAAGCTCCATAATGAAGGGTGTAAATCCTATTATTGTGGAATATTCTAGGGAAATGAAAGGTAACCTAGAAGCCTCTTTGTAGGATATAATTCCCCCACTACTCATTCTCTGGCTGAGACCTTTCCTTAAGAAAACTGAGCAAGGAATGCCATTCGGGTTGGGGAAGAGATAAGGGACAGAATTAACTATGCTTACACCTGCCCCCTTCTCTAGACTGCAAGTTCCCTGAGGGTATAATATCAAATCTATTTCTTTATCTCCAGAGGACAGCTCATAACAAGTCCCTGCCAATGTCTGAAGAAAGAGAAAGAAATAAGGAAGAAAGGAGAAGGAAGAGAGGAAAGAGGATAGGGAGAGTTTGACCTTTCGTTCCCTCTAACTGAGCTGCCTTCCATTTGGCCTTAACATCCTACTTAAAGGGCATTTAAAAATACTCTTCCCATTTGCAAACAGACAGGGGCTGGAGTAGCCAGTGAGTCCCTGTATTCCTTCTTTCAACGTTCTAAGTCTGATAAATTGTATTTGCTTTTGTTTATTAACTTAGGAAGCCTGACTTTTGACATTCTTCCATTTGAATTCATCTCCAGGGGTCTAGAAGCTCCCCCAGAACAAACAGCCCTAATCAGTAATTTCATGCACAACACAGATTCAAATGCTTAATTAGTTTGGATTCTTCACGCCCATGCCCCGCTTTGGCACATCCTGGGGCATTAATTTACCCAGTCTTTTCTGGGCCAAACACAACCCATCCAATAAGGCTTTAAAAAAAAAAGTTGGCTGTTTATATAACTTCCTCTTCTTTAATTTTTATATTAGGCGTTTCCAGAGGAGAGGCTAACGTCACAGGGCCTCATTCCAGATGTTGTTTTGAAATCAGTGTAACCATGGCATTGCTGGAGCCTGCAGAGTTCATCTGGGCCAACTGAGTCACGCCTGGGTGCAGGGCCACTGGCGAGGGGAGGCAGGGAGGGAGGCAGACAGGGCATGGACTAGAGTGTCCCTGTGAGAAGGGAGAAGTGAGTGGGTATGGGCTATTGAGTACTCTGAGCTTCTCCAGAAAGGATATGAGGACCTGCTGTCGCCTTTGGCCTTGCTGACCTGGAACCTTTGATTGCAGGACTTGCTTAGACAACTGAAACCCTCCCTTGCTTAGAATTCACTCTTGGATCTTTAAGGATCACCTGTGCTCTTTAAAAAAAAGAACAAGAGAGCTCAGGTTCTGAATTGGACAATGCCCCTCTCTGTTGTCCCAGTTCATCCCTGCCTCAAACTTGACTCCACTGTGCTCATCACCTCTTCTGCCACCCCCAGCAAATTCTTCCAAGCCCCCGTGAGCTCCTGCAAGCCCCTGCGAGCCCATATCCCTCTGCCCATTCCCACCTCTTACCACCATCCAGACTGGTTTCCTGGAATATCCTGCTTTCAACAGCCACCTCCCCCAGGACGCCCCTCCCCACACTGTCTGCCCTCCTCGGTGTACCCATGATTTCCCTGACATGTCTGTGCCTGCACTTTGGCCACATCAGAAATAAGAATGATCCAGTTTGTCCCTGTCTCCATCATTATCCTCTGAGCATCGTCAACTATAACTCTTACACACTGTATAGCACATTGAAGGGACTCAGTAAATGTGATTGAATTCATTAAGTGCTTAATTCCTCAGAATTAGTGCCCCCATGCTAAAATAGAAATAATAATAATCATCATATTTATCAAGCAATTACTATGTGCATTGTTCTGTTTTAGGTGAATTTTCTCATGTAAGTGCCTATAATGTTATCCTTATAATATCCATATGAGATATACACTATTTTTAACTTTCTCCATTTAACAGGTGAGAAAACTGAGGCACAGAGAGGTAAAGTGGATTGTCTAGGATTACACAGCTAGTAACTGAGAAAGTCAGACCACAACCTAGGCAGTCAGATTAATGAGCCCACACACCTAACCCCTGTGCCATATTGCCCTTCAGAAATAGCAATATTGCTATTATTGTATTAGTATATGTATATTTGATAATATGCATCATTAACATATTCTACTACCTTCCTCCCAAGGTTTGGGGGAAAGGAAGACAATGAGATAAGAGTCGTGAAAACATTTTTAAAACCAAAATATGGACTGGGTGCGGTGGCTCACTCCCCCAAGCACTTTGGGAGGCCAAGGCGGGCAGATCACTTGAGGTCAGGGGTTTGAAACCAGCTCAGCCAACATGGTGAATCCCCATTTCTACTAAAAATATTTTTAAAATTAGCTGGGTGTAGTGGTGGGCTCCTGTAATCCCAGCTACTCTGGAGGCTGAGGCAGGAGAATCACTTGAACCCAGGAGGCAGAGGTTGCAATGAGCTGAGATCGCACCCCTGTACTCCAGCCTGGGCAACAGAGCGAGACTCCGTCTAAAAAAAAAAAAAAAAAAAAAAAAATCTGTTGTACATGTGAATCACAAAGAGATGAAAAGGTGAAGTTTGTTCTTTCCCCTGCCCAGGTCCCTCCCCATGCCCACTCCTTCCCCGTGCCATCTAGCCATTCCCAAGTATCCAGCCTCCTGCTGTGGAATAGGTACAAGGACAGAGTGATAGACGTGCTCACCTGTGCCCGGAGACCCCAGCATAAGCACTCAGACCTCTCCTTGCCTGTCTTTGCAGACGCATGTCCCTTCGCCTGGAATTCTCTCCCATCCACCTCTGCTTAGTACAACTGCGCACCCTTAAGAGCACAACTCACCATTTTCCTGACCATTTTTCCAGCCCCTCCTGTTTTGCATGTTGGGACAGGGCACCTCCTTCCCCTACTACCCCCAGGTGCTCAAGCTGAAACTTCTACCCCCAGGTGCTCACAGGCTGAAACTTGCAGTTGAAGTTTACTTCTCTCATTCTCTCACATGCTACATCCTTGCATCAACAAATCCCTACCTTGGCCATTCTCAGTGCCTCTACCACCACCACCTCAGTCCAAGCCACATCATTTCTGGCCTGGGTTATTGCTGCAGTCCCCCTCACTGGTCTCCCTACACTCCACTCTCCACTCAGCAGTCAGAGTGCTCCTTTTAAAGCACCAATCTGAGCATGTCACTTTCTTACTCAAAATCCTCCAATGGCTTCCCATCCTTTGTAGAATAAAATTCCAAGTCCTTGCCACAGCCCTTGTTCTGGTCCCTGGCTGCCACCTCAACTTGGTCTTCTACCATCCTCCTCTTTCCTCTTTACCCCAGGCATACCAGTCTCCTTGATGCTCCTAGGCACACTCTTGCTTCCTGTCTTTGTACATGCTGTTCCCACTGCCTGCAATGCCCTTCCCCAGGTGGGCACGTGATGCACCCCCCTCCACTTCATTCAGGTCCTTGCCAAAATGTCACATCTTTAGAGAAGCGTTTGTGATTACCTTTTCAATAAAAAGCAGTAACCCCTCCTCATCACTCTCTATCCCCTTATCCTTCTTAATATGTCTTCATAGTCCTTCACTATTTAATATTATATTATATATCAAGTTGTTATTATCTACATCCCCAAATCAGAATAAAAGTTGCAATAGGGCAAGGACTGAGTCTGTTTTGCTCACTCCCGTGCCTGGCTTAAGTATTTACTGAATGAAGGAAGGAATGACAGCATCCCCAGAGACATGCTGCCTTTTTCCTTTGAGCCTCCCACAGCCCTCCTACACCCCTCTTGTAGTGTATTTTTCACTCTATTTTAAGTGAGTTATTTCAGGGCAAAGACTGGACCCCCACTGTGCCTTGCAGATAATAGGTGCTCAGGAAATACCTACGATATTAAGTGGAAGCATGTGAATAATCCATTCTAGGATTCTGCTGAGGTCTTGAAATAATTTTTGAATTTCATTTAGGTGAGCACTAATCTAGATACATTCATAATGTCACTAATAAATTTGACTCTCAGTTGGTGGATTGGATTTTTTCACATCATTAATGGCAGGCTGGGAGCCTGGCGAGCCTCCCCCAAACCCACTGGGCTGATGGCTTCTCCTTCTACCCAATTAAGTAAGTGCAGGACATATTAATAGAAGTCACATCATGGGTTATAGAGCAGACTGGGCTGGGTGAGGCTCTTAAGGATGCTGTGGAGTCCTTAAGGCCCTTAACACAAATGTTGTTTATTATGTGTGTTAAATAGTGATTTCCCTCCTGAAGAAGGCAAGCTGTACAGAGGTGACAGACCCCTTTCAAAGGTACTGGAATGTCTTCCCTATTTATATTCATAGACTGGCAGTAGGCTATAGGAGAAATGTCTGTATGTTGGCTTATCACTGAGTTAGCAGCACTGACCCCATGGTTCAGGGCCATCTGGACCCTTAAGAAATCTCACCTTTGATAAAAGCCACAGCACTTGATAGCAAAATATTTTACTCGGTCTAGATTTCTGGTATTCTGCAATCTCCATCTCATTATGATGACAAAAATTGAAATATGATATAACAGAAAGGAAAACATTCTGAATTCTGGCAGGTCCCCAAACACTGCTTATTTCCCCCTCCCCTACTGATGGCTCCACTTGCCACCTTCAGCATCTACACCTATGTTGAAAATGGCAGAAGGTACCTGGAAAATGTTCACAGTCAGCATTCAGGGAACAAACTCACTCATCTGGCACCCCTTACCTTGCTTGCCATAAGGCCTCCTTCTCTGCCCAGGCCCTATAAGTCTGTTTCTATAAGTCTACAAGAAAGATGTGATTTGGCCTGCCTATGGTATGCTCTATAATGCCTGTCTAGAGAAGAGAGCTTCCCAGTGTATTGACTACTGCATCTGGCATTTTCCATCAGGGATCTAGGCTCAGTTTACCTTGGAGTGACATAGTGCTTCCCTGAACCTCTCAAGCAAGAGTGTTAACTGAGCCTGATTCACTCCCATACTCATTGTTATAGTTCCAGTGGGCCCTGCCTCAACTTTTTTCTTGCTCTCTTTCAGAATTATAACTCTGCAGCTTCATGATTTTTGAATAAATGGATTCAAAGACTTTAATTCACAGCACCAGAAACCAACTGCAGGCTATTTCAGACCTGCAAAGCCTGGGCATACCTTCATGAAGAATATCCTCCTACAGGTCTTGCCTCGATCATTCCCAGCTGCTTGGAGTTGAGCAGCCTCTGAGGCCAGTGCTAGATCAGGAACACTGCTGGGCCCAGCCTCCGATGTGTCTGCCAGCTGCACAGATGAGTGGAAAACTCCCTCTTTGCCCTGGGCCAAGGAAATCTCAAAGGGATCAGGATATTTCTCATCAGGGCTAGAGCCATCGTCACTGGTCTTAGCATTACAGAGCATCAGGGACCTGGAGATGGACCGAAATTTTGCGGATTTTCTGCTCTTTCCAGCGCGGCTGTGCGACTCCATCCTCAAAGAGGAAGTGAAGCTGCCTTTCTTCCTTTCCTGGTCTCTAGCCCTTGGCTGACGGGTGGCCACTGGACAGGGCTTAGCTGCCACTTCATGAGTCCCTAGAGGAAAGAGGAAATGGGAAGAAGCAATGTGACTTGCTGCTGAGAAGTGGAGCTGCACACGAGTCCTGGATCTGAGCCACGGGTTCTTGGTGCCCGTGAAGCAGGACAGATGGGCAGATCATCCTTTAAGATCACTGGCCCTTCCAGTGTGCCAGCCAAATGGGGCTCAGTTAACCCAAGCGGTTAACACCCACTCCACTCCCAGTGTCATGGAGACCTAGCCCCAGAGCTTCTCATTCTATAGACAAGGGAACTGAGGTGCAGAGAGGGTAAGTACCAACCCAAGGCACTAGCAGAAAAGCCAGTAATAAGTTATAGGAGACAGTTTAGGGATCTTAGAGGCCAGTACTTTGTGAGGTTTTTAAACTTGGAAGCCATTCTTTAAACAAAAGTGTGCAGTGAACTCCAGTCTATAGAGCAGACCAAAGATGGGAAAACCAAAACTAAGTTCCACTTCCCTGGTCCCCTTGGTAACTTCACCCTTGATAACTCCCATGGCATCTCCAAAGAAACCCCAGAATCCATGGAGCTGAGTCTGAAGACCACTGATGTCTTATGTCCTCCATTGACAGATGAAGAGCCCAAGGCTAGGAAGGTTGCAAGTCTTACCTAACACTGACCTGCCAGAGTTGATGTGAGCATAAAAGAAGGTGACACTTGGCAAGTGCCTGCCAAAGGGATGAGCACATAACAGGCTCCTGGCAAACATGAGTGCCTTTCTCCAGGCCTAAAGTCAAACACTTGGCCAGAGTCACAGTCAGGCCCAGGGGCTCCTGCTTCATCACCTATCCCCACTGGGTCAAACTCTCACAGCCAGAGAGACCAAAGATGGGCTTTCCAGTCAGGCCAACATCCTGGCTCAGCTTTGCCAAGAGGAGCCTCCCATGGATTCAGTTTCCATGAAGCAGGTGGTGAAAGGAGCCCTGATGCTGTATCCTAAAAAGTTCTGACTCAGGCCCAAGCCACAAAAGAGAGGCTGTGGCCAGAACAACAAATTGTGGGATGCTCTTGGCCTATTGGTACTGCTGTTTGCGCACATCCAGTATTGAATAAGGAATAGCAGAGACCTAATAACATTTCATTACGTCAAAACCCTTTCACATATCCTCCAAAAGGAGAATTTCTGCCTAAAAATAGACTGTTTTTCAGCACTCAAATTGCACACATTTATTGTTTTCTGTATTAGCTCTTTGATTTTATCAGTTTATTCACCAACCATCCCAGTAATCAATAGCAACAAACAAAAATGAATTAATGATTGATTGAAAGTCTACAATATATCAGGCACTGTGCTTGATGCTTTAGTATAAATTAATTCAGTTTTGATCCATTTTATCAAGCACCCTCTTGTCAACATGCCTAAGTTTTGTACTCTATGTCCTTCCATCTCAAATGATAGTAAAACTCCAATCACAGACAAATCCAAGCCTCTGCAGAGTTCATGCCTGACTGTGGGTCTCTAAGCCTTGAAGGAGACACTCTCACTCCTGAACAGATTGGTATCATGAAACATTCGTGGCCACCAACTGGGCCTCCAGCTCTGGCCAACAGTAGTACTGTTTCAGTAATCAGCTTGATAACACATTTCCAACAATGTCTGTTTGAAAACTTCACTATGGTTTGCCAGGCATTGCTCTCATTGCTTTCCTATTTAGTTCTCATAAACTCTGTGGTAGCCTCCATCAATATCCTCATTTTACAGAAGAGATACTAAGGCACAGGGAGGTTAGGTGACTTTCTCAAGATCACACAGCTAGGACTCAGTAAAAGCAGGAATCAAACCAGGCAATCTGGCTCTTAAGCCTGCATGCTTTACCCTGGCTCTACCGTCTCATTGATTATTGCCTTTCTCAGCTTTAGCCTCAGTCTCTTCCTCTGTGCTGGATCTTTATCCTCAGCACATGAACACACTCAAACATTTTATGTCTTTCAAACACTATATGTTAACTCCATGTCCTCCTCTTGTCACTTGCTTTTCCTTTATCCCCTTCATGTCTTCTTGAGAAAATGTTCTGCACTTTGTACTTCCTCCCCTCATGCTTACCTCCTCTTCAAGCCTCAGCCCACAGAGTCAGCTTCCTTTCTCTACAGCCACTGAAACTGTTGTATCAGGTCTGCCTTTTACAAACCCCAGTGCCATGAACCAAAGTCCAGAGGCCAAATCTGCTTGGTTAAAAAGCTTGCTGCATTTTGAGAGGATTTGTTAACCAGTATATCAATGCTCAGATCCATTGGCAGAAGAATATATACGTTTCAAGCTTTTAGAGTAGTTTTCTCTTTTACCTCATTATTGCCTTTAGTTCCAGATGTCATCTTCCAAATGCAAATTGTGAATGTTCCTCTGCCCCCATCCCCAATCCAAGAGTTTCTCTGCATCCTGCCAATTCCACTTCCCAAAACTAGTGACTCTCCACACCAACATCGCTATAAATATTAATATGTCCAAACTTCTTTCCATTTTGATCACTTCCTTAGGAGTTCCATAGTTCACCAGGGTTTCACAGGGAAAGATGTGTGTGAGTATGTGTGTGTGTGTGTGTGTGTGTGTGTGTGTGTCTGTGTGTGTGTGTTGGTCACAGCTAACACTGGTCCATTAGGCATTTGGAAATTTGTAAGATAATCAGTGCTGTGTTAAAATCCTTCTGGACTTTGCTGGTGCTAAACAGAAAAGAAATAAACATGGGGATGCTGAGGGCGACCATGTAGAGAGGCTGCCTGTGAGTGAAGCCACCACAGAAGGTACAGAACTCATAGAGGTGGGGAGAGAGGTAGAGATAAAGGAAGGAGGACAGAGAGAAAATCTGAGAGGGACTGAGTTCAGACGTTATCATATGGGCATCTAGATCCAGCCATGCCTGAAACTGCATTGACCTATGCAGTTATGCAAACCAAAAGACTTTCTTTTTGCTTTAAAAAAAAAAAAACCCTCCTGGAATAGTAGCTCTTCTCTCTGCTGTTGCTGGCATAAGGCATGGAAAACAGTGACATCCAAGGGCCGAGAGGGTTTTTGAAACTCTCTTATCCCACCCCAAGCCTAGGAGAGAAGCCATCATACCCAGTCAAGGCCTCAACTCTGCCCCCTTCATCCCCCAGTGTCAGATTCTGGTATAACAGCCTCTTGCATTCTTGTCCCACCAAGAATTGCCACAGTCTGCATGGGTTCTTGGAACGCAAACCCAATTCCCTTTCTCTTCCACATCCTCTTCCAATGTACAATAACTGTCCCAGCAATAGTAAGGTCACTCACTAGGCATTTTTCAGGACAAAAAAACATTTGGGGGCCTTTGGGGCTAGGTGTAAGGCTGTGTGCTTCACTCAGTGGTGGAATAGTTGGCTGCATGTAGCATTTAAGAGAACAGAGGGATCAAATTCCTTGGTGGAAACTGTGCTAATCCCAATGCACCATTTGCAGGAGTGTCTGATGAGTACTGGCAGCTTTGAAAAAATAAGCTATTCCCAAGAGAATCACCACTTTCATGACCTAGGCTCTCATGTGGGATGGCAGGGCCCGTGGGATGGGAGATGGCAATGAACCAGGGGGCAAGGCATTAATCCTTTGGTTAAGAGTGAAGGCAGTTTTCAAAATGAGGCTTGTCATTACGGAATTTTTTTTTAAAGGAAGAGAACAATTGCAAAAGAGCTGTAGTAGAGAAGCCAGAATTGGACTTCTGTGGGAGATTGCCTTCCCTCCAGGCCTGGCGTCGAGAGAGAGGAAGGGAGAGAGAATAATTGAAAACACAGTGCTGTGGTCACATGGTTCAGCTTAGCTTCAGTAATTGAGCTCAGGACATTGGAACCAGCTATTGCTCCCTAATGGAACCAAATGTCAGCAGAGCTGGGGGGCAAGCCCGTGCCATTCCTCCAGTCCAGCTGCCTTCGAAAGGTTGGAACTAATGAGCTTTCCCTTATCTTTCCCCAGGCTCTATGACAACTTGTCAAACTCTTGCCAGATTTTCTCTGCCTCTGGTGGGCCCTCCACAAGACAGCCTTGTGGGTCTCCTCCAGAGGATTCCGGGGGGGAAGCACAATGAAGGTTTCTAACATGGCTAAGCTAATGCGATCAGTTGCTTTTACTTCCAAGCAGAAAAACTGAGAAGTTCTGCAACTCCCTAGAAAACTGCTCTCCAACTCCCTGGAGGCTTCCCCACACCTCCCCAACTGGGCTAGTGTATTTGTTCTTTGGTTATGTCTTCCACAGAATACTAGATCTGGAAGGGGTCTCCCCATCACATCTTGGGTAAGGACACTGTGCCAAAAAAAAAAGTGGGGCAGGACTGACTCATCATCATAGTTATCAGTATATGTTTTTACCATGGCAGAGCTGTCATTTATTTAGAAAATGCAGAGCCAAAAGGATAGAGCTGAATTGAAAAGAAATGGATAGTTCCTCCCCTTTAAAGAAGTTCAAAAAACTTGCAGAATATGTACTGTGAAGCAGGATCTGTTAGTCTGTCCCTCCCTTCCTCCTCCTTCCTTCCTTCCTTTTAATTTTTTTTTTTTTTATTCAACAAGCACTTGCTGAGAAACTGTCATGTGCCTGTTTTTGTGCTAGGCAAAGCTAAGCCACCGGAGGAAAGGCCACAGTATTTCCACCTGGATAAAATACATTTAACTCACTGGAGATCTTTGGGAGGGTAAATAACCATATGGAGAGAGGAGAACTAGCTGGTAAAATGTGTTTCAAATTGCTGAATTCTCCAACAGTGTCCTACATCAAAGGCAATTTTTAAAGTTTGGTCACTCTAGCCCAGGGGGTAATTTTTGTCTTTGTCAATTAAAGAATAACTCAATGATAAGAAATGAAGAAATGTATGGTTCTTTCTCTTTCTAAAAGAATATCTTAGGTGGGGTACAGTGGCTCACGCCTGTAATCCCAACACTTTGGGATGCCGAGGTGGGTGATTTGCTTGAGCTCAGGAGTTCAAGGGCAGCCTGGGCAACCTGGTGAAACCCTGTCTCTACCAAAAATACAAAAAAAAAAACAACAAAAAAACTAGCCAGCATGATGGCACGTGCCTGTGGTCCCAGCTACTCAGGAGGCTGAGATGGAGAGATTGCTTGAGCCTGGGAGGTGGAGGCTGCAGTGAGCCGAAATCACAGCACTGCACTCCAGCCTGGGCAACAGTGAGACCCTGTCTCAAAAAAAAAGAAGTATCTTTAATAGGATTCCATTGGATCTGCAGCTGGGAGTAGTTCTGTGTATGTCTCTATACATTGTACACAGGACTAGGAAGACACTGTCTCTGGGCCTCAGTTTCCCAACTGGTAATTTAAGCAAGTTGTGTTGAAGTTAGTTTCATATCTGTTATCTTTCTTCCTCTATACTGTTACCTCCTGGAGAGGAGAGATAGACATAGTCTCATTCATTTTTTGTCCCCAGAGCTTTCATGGGGATTGACACAAAGAAGGGGCATTTGCATGTTCAGTGAATGAACGGCAGATGAGTGTTTCAGAGGCCCTTTCCAACAGACTTTTCCTGCACCAACATCACGTGAAGTGTTCTCAAGGAAACCATCTCAGCTAGGACCACAGAATGATGCACTCCAGGTAGCCAACCAACATCAGAGTGACAAGGAGCCACAGTGGGCTGACCTCAGAGCAGAAGACAAGTCAAGAGCCATCAGGGAAGATTCTCAATGCTGCTCCTCAGAAAAGTCCTTAAGATCCTGGAGAAGCCCCTCACAGGGACCATTGCACTTTCAGCATCCTGGAAGGAGAACCTAACCATCAGTGCACAGGCATGAGCGGGGCATCAGGAGGGCCTCAACAAGATCCAGGTACCTGGGGCACAGGATAAGTCAGGAAAGGGATTTCCCAATCAGTATATGTTACCTCCAGTATGGAGGTAATATATTACCTCCAAAGGCCTGCTATATAGTCAATCGCAAGAAAGAGCTAGATAAATAAAGGCATTTCCACCCAGATAAATAAGGGCATATCCACTCATCATTGTTCTTGAAAGACTGGCTAAAGCTCATTCCTCATGGAATCCCAATGCCCAGAGCAGGACTTCACACTTAGGACGCACTCAGTCAATGTCATTGCAGAATGAAATGAGAGGTCAACTGCACAAAGCTACACATAGGGATGTCCACACAGTGTCGTTAATTAGTAATTGTCAATAATTGGGAAGATGGACAAGCAGAATTATAAATATACTGCTTAAAGGCTTAGGCTCTGAAATTGACCTTGCTCTGTATGCCAGATCTGTTGCTTAGTATCTGGACAACTTAAGCAAAGTATTTAACACCTTTATGGCTTAGAGGTAACAATGCTAACAACCGTGAAGCCTAAAGAAAATAATTCTGAGAGATACTTAGCTTATTGCCTTGCACGTAGTATGGACTAAAAAAAAAATTGTTACTCAAAAAACAGTAAAAGAGGAGAAAAAACCTAAATGTATATGAATGGGAGATTTTGTTAAATATATTATGATACATTTGTACGATGGAATACCATGCAGCCAATCACAAGAATAAAATAGATACATATATAGATATGGAAATATGTCTGCAATATATTGTAAAGCTGAAAAACCATAAAATAGCTGGAGTTGAGTTTTATTTACAAAAAACTTACTTGCATCAATAAAATCAAACTATTAATAACTTTTTGGGAAGGTACAGCAAGGTGCTGGGGGATGATATTTACAAGGAGTGTTTCCTTTCTGCGTAATTTCCTACACTTGATTTCTTTTTACAACAATCATGTCACAATTATGATGAGAAAATAAAGGTTTTCTATTTGCAGGAACAAAATAGAAATTTATGCTTAATTTTGTCAGCTAGTAGTTGTGAAATAATTTTATCAGGTTCTAAAATGTCTGGTGGAAATTTTGATTGGAATTGCTTTGCATTTATAGATGAATTAGGAGAGAAATTCTTCCCATCCAGGGACTTTTTAGAAAATTGTTGTTTTGTTTTTATATTCATTCAAATTTTCTTTTCAGACTTTCAATAACATTTTATACTCTTCTTTATTTGGGCTCTAAATATTTTTAATTACATTTTTCCGGAACATTTTTTTCTATTTTGAATTGAATTATTTGTAAAATATATTTTCTAATTGGTTAGTCTTTGTATATACATATTTACTTCATAACTTGCAAACTTGCAGATCTCATATTAATTCTAATAACTATTCAGTAGGTTATTTTGAATTTTCAATCATGTAACCTCTGAACATTAACAAACGTGCTTCATTTACAAATATTTGGGTCACTTATTTCATTTTGTTTTCTAATTTTACTGACTAAAGTTTCTAGAACCTTAGTAAATCATGATGACAATACAGAATTTTCATTTCTCTTTCCAGACATTAATGGAAATTCCTGCAGTGTTTTCTGGTATGTAGAATGTTGACCAATATATTGAGACATAATTTTTTTTATCATATTAAGGAAATATATGTTACTAATGATAATTTTGGAAGCATTTTCATCAAGAACGGGTGATTGTTTATTAAATGCTTTTTTAGCTGTTTGGCACTATCAGGTGTCTTTCCTCTTCTGATTTGTCAAAATGAAGAAATATACTAATGCCTTTCTTACAATTGAGCTACCTATATTTTGTTACTGTTTTAAGTCCCATTAGATCACAGTGTGCGTCTCTTTTAATAGATAACTGGATTGAGTTTGCTAACATTTTATTTAGGACTTTTATATCTATATTCACAAATAGGAATGGTCTGCCATCTCATTTGGGTTGTCTTAGGTTTTATAAAAAAAGCAATGAGAAGCTGGACATTTCTTTTACTTTCTGAAATAGTTTAATAGTTTAAAGTACACCTAGTCCTAAAAGCTTGAAATATTTTTTCCATAAAATTTTTTGGTCCTGGCATCCCCTTTAGGTAGTTCTTTGAAACTTTTTCCATTACTTCCTTGGTTGGTCTATTTTAATTTTTAAAAAAATTTCCTCTGTTAATTTTGACCACTTACATTGTCATAAAAGTACTCTTTCATCCAGATTTTCAGGTTTGTTAGTATAGAGTTGTCCATCACAGACTCATAATTTTAAATATTTTCTAAAATCTGTGCATATGTTCTCCTGACCAGTGCTCTGCATTTCTGTTGGCCTCCCCTTCTGTTTGCCTTGCTTTATCTTCACTGAGGCCTATCTGTTCTATCAGTCCTTTCCAAGGACTCATTCTTAGAAGCAGTGAAAACATCTGCTTTTTGGGGTTTGATTTCCAACATATTTATTTCTGCTTTAGCTACTTTTTTCCTTCTTGCTTTTATTTGTTTTATTTTTTTCTATCTTCAAGAATTGAATATTTAGTTTCCTTAAATTTATTCTATTTTAGAAATGATAGCATATCATGTCGTGGTTACATGCTGTAGCTTTACAGCCTAAGTAGACCTAGGTGTCAATCCCACTCCAACAATTTACTATGCCTGACCTTGAAGAAATCTACTTAGTATGCAGTGGAGAGGAGGGAGGCTGGAAGAGGCTTGGCTGCAAGGCTGTAAGGAGGGCTGCTTGGGGTGCCAGGCACAGTACACCTATTCAGCAGCCAGGGATGCTAGCAGCTTTGGGTTCTTCTCATAGGAGGTCCTCATGAATGCTCGGTAGGCAGCCTCATCATTGCTGTCTTCCTCCTCCTGCTGCTGCTGCTGCTTCTGCTGCTGCTAAGACAGACAGATGCGGCCCAGCTGGATGGAGGCTGAGCATTCTTCAAAGACAGCAGGAGGCGGAAACAAGATGGCCGACTACATGCAGCCAGGAAGTGTTGCTCCCACTGAGAGAGACCAAACTATCCAGTAAGCCACCATAATTTGGGTAGCTCTTCAAAAAGAAAAAGCCAGGGGTGGGTAGAAGTGATGCTGAAGCTGAGGCTGAAGAGGGAAGAAGCTGGGAACCCTGCAGGGGTACCCAAATGCTATTAGGCTAGTTCCTGGCCCAAACAGCTCCTGGGAAAGCAGTGAGTGAGGGAACTGAAGGATGCCTCACTCTTGCCACCAGCCTCTGGGATTCTAGCTACAGGGGACCCTGCATCACACAAGGACGTGGGAGCTGGAGGGGGATCTCCCCAGGGAACAGGCAAAGATAGGCCTTCAGACAGCATGGAGCTGAGGAGTTTGTGTGCACTGGACAGCTCCAGCAGAAAGCAGCCATAGATGGTCATCCCCCAGGACTCTCTATTCCCCTCTGGCAGGCGCTGGCCCCAGCTGACCTTCCAGCCAGGAGAGAGCAGGGCTGGCTTCCCTGGGAATGATGCACATCTGTTCTGCAAGCCTTCCTACATGCTAGCCCTTCCCAGGGCCCATGCCTAGCCACCCTGCAGGAGCAGGTGCACAGCACAGCATCCTTGGCCCAGCCTGAGCGCACTGCTCCACCTGAGTACTTTCCTGGTGATCTGGAGCACATAGAATCCCCAGTGCAGCCAGAATCCAACCATGGATTCAGACAGAGCCATGGGATGTTCTGGTGCCCCAGGGCCACAGTACAGCAGCTCAGGAATACAAAGCCAGGATCTGTGGTTGGCACTTGAGTGAGGGAGGATCCCCCACCCTCAGAGTGTGGCAAGGGGTGAGACAAATGGGTTCCCGGGCCAGGGTGGGAACAAGATATGCCTCCCTCCACAGGGTCAATCCAGAAAGGGTGAAGAACATCTTCCTGTTACAGCCTTTCCCAGAGGGGGCCCCGCATCCTGGAACACCTAACAAAAGAAACACGGGCACATAACTGGTGATCAAAAGGGTCTCCCCAAGGCTCATGAGCAGACCTGGTGAAGGGGCCATTTGTCTCTACCCCCAACTGCAGAGCACACCTGCCAATATGAGGAGATACAAAAGAGTAGTGTGACTGGCTATCAGCCTAGCTATTGGCCATCACTCTTCCACACCATCTACTGGATCACAGCCTAAGCTGCAACACCAAAAATTATCCTACTAATATACGCATCTGTGAAACCAAACACAAGAATTCACCCACGCATAAAGATCCTGTGCAGAGCTCTGATCCTCTGAAAACATCCAGAAACAAAGCCAACTGAGTATAATCAACTTACACCACAGTTAAAGGAACACTAACCCTTGCAGATGGGAAAGAACCAGTTACAACTCTGGCAATTTAAAAAGCCAGTGTCCCCTTACCTCCAAATGAGTCCACTAGTTCCCTAGCAATGGTTTTTTGCTCAGTCTGAAATGACTGAAATGACAGACATAAAATTCAGAATCTGGATAGCAAGGAAGCTCACTGAGATTCCTGAGAAAGTTGAAGCCCAATCAATCCAGGGAATCCAGTAAAATGTTACAAGAGCTGAAAGACAAAATAGCCACTTTAAGAAAGAACCAAACTGAACTTCTAGAGCTGAAAGACTCACTATAAAAATTTCATACTACAATCAGAAATATCAACAGCAGAATAGATCAAGCTGAAGAAAGAATCTCAGAGCTCTAAGACTGGTTTCTTGAATCCACTCAATCAGATAAAGGGAAATAAAAAAGAATTAAGAAAAATGAACAAAATCTCTAAAAAATATGAGAGTATGTAAAGAGATCAAATCTACAATTCATTGGCATTCCTGAGAGAAAACGAGAGATAATAAGCACCTTGGAAAATATATTTGAGGATACAGTCCACAAAAATTTCCCTAATTTTGCTAGAGGTTGATATGCAAATATGAGAAATATAGAGAACCCTGGCTAGATACTACACAAGACAACCATCACCAAGACACATAGTCATCAGATTCATCAAGGTCAATGCAAACAAACAAACAAAAATCTTAAAGGCAATTAGAGAGTAGGGTAAATCATAAACTGAAAGAACCCTATTAGGCAGCAGCAGACCTCTCAGCAGAAACCTTACAAGTCAGAAGAGATTGGGGGCCTATTTTCAGCATTTTCAAAGCAAAGAAATTCCAACCAAGAATTTCATATCCTGCCAAACTAAACTTCATAAGTGAAGGAAAAATAAAATCATTCTCAGACTAGCAAATGCTTAATGAATTTGTTTAAACTAGACCAGCCTTACAAGAAGTCTTTATGGGAGTGCTAAACATGGAATTAAAAGGATGACACCTGCTACTACAGAAAACACACTTAAGCATATAGCTAACTAAGCTTTATAAGTGAAGCAAACTAGGTTTCATAAGTGAAAGAAAGCTAAAATCCTTCTCAGGCAAGCAAATGCTGATGGAATTTGTTTTCACTAGACAAGACTTACAAGAGATTCTTAAGGGAATGCTAAACATGGAATCAAAAGAACAATACCTACTGCCACAAAAACAAACAAACAAACAAACAAAAAATGCACACTTAAGCACATAGCCCACAGGCACTATAAAGCAACTACACAATCAAATCTATATAACAATCAGCTAACAACATGAGGACAGGATCAAAATCACGCATGTCAATACTAATCTTCTAAACGTAAATGGGCTAAATGTTCCCACTTAAAAGGCACAGAGGGGCAAGTTGGATAAAAAGACAAGACCCAACCATCTATTATCTTCAAGAGACCTATTTCATGTAGCTCCCATAGACTCAAAATAAAGGGATGGAGAAAGATATACTACACAAATGGAAAACAAAAAAAAACAGGAGTCACTATTTTTAAAACAGACTTTAAACCAATAAAAGTTAAAGTGACAATGAAGGGCATTATATAATAACGAAGGGCATTATATAATAATAAAGGATACAATCCAAAAAGAAAATTTAACTATCCTAAATACATACTGCACCCAACATTGGAGCACCCAGATTCATAAAACAAGTCCTTCTTGGCCTACAAAAAGACTTAGACAACCATACAATAATAATGAGAGACATCAGCACCCCACTGACAATGTTAGACAGATCATCAAGGCAGAAAACCAATGAAGACACTCTGGACTTAAACTCAGCACTTGAACAGTTGGACCTACTAGACATCTTTAGAACTCCACACAACAATCATGGAATATATATTCTTCTCATCTGCACATGAAACATATTCTAACATAGACCACATGTTAAGTCCTAAAGCAAGTCTCAATAACTTCAAATAAGTTATTGAACTCATACCAAGCACATTATCAAACCACAGTGCAATAAAAATAGAAATCAGTATCAAGAAGTTTCTCAAAACTACATAAATGCATGGAAATTAAACAACTTGCTTCTGAATAACTCCTGGATAAGCACAGAAATTAAGGCAGAAATTTTAAAATATTCTTTTAAATTAATGAAAATAGGGATACAACTTACCAAAATCTCTGGGATGCAGCTAAAGTAGTGTTAGGAGGAAAGTTTAGAGCCCTAAACACCTTCATTGAGAAATTAGAAAGATGTTAAATTAACAATTTGACTTTGCACCTAAAGAAACTAGAATAAAAAAAGAAAAACTAACCCCAACACCAACAGAAGGAAAGATATAAATAGAATTAGAGAAGAACTGAATGAAATTGAGGTGCAAAAATCCAAACAAAAGATCAGTGAAACCAAGAATTGTTTTTTCAAGAAAATAAATAAGATTGATAGAGAGCTAGCTATATTTAAAAAGAGAAGGGCCGGGCATGGTGGCTCATGCCTATAATCCTGGGACTTTTGGAGGCTGAGGCAGGCAGATCACTTGAGGTCACGAGTTTAAGACCAGCCTGGCCAATATAGTGAAACCCCATCTCTACTAAAAATACAAAACTTAGCTGGGTGCGGTGGAGGGAGCCTGTAATCCCAGTTACTTGGGAGGCTGAAGTGGGAGAATCACCTGAGCCCAGGGAGTCAAGGCTGCAGTAAGCCAGGATTGCACCACTGCACTCCAGCCTGGGCAAGACAGTGAGACCCTGTCTCAAAAAATAAATAAATAGAAATAATTTTTTAAAAATTTTAAAAATTAAAAAAAATCTTGACTTACAGTAAGAATTTACATTTTATATCATAGTACATAGATCACATAAACACACATAAGATGTATATATAAATAAATAAAGATGGTATTATAACTGATCCCACAGACAGACAAACATTCTTCAGAGAATACTGTGAACAAATCTATGCAAACATATTAGAAAATCTGGAGGAAATAGATAAATTCCTGGAAACACACAATCTCCAAAGATTGAATCAGGAAGATATTGAAACTCTGAATAGACCAATATCAAGCACTGAAATTGAATCAGTAATAAGAAACCTATCGACCAAAAAAAAAAAGCCCTAGACAAGATGGATTCACAGCCAAATTCTGCCAGATGTACAAAGAACTGGTATCAATCCTACCAAAACTATTCCAAAAAATTGAGGAGGAGGCACTCCTCCCTAACTTATCCTATGAAGCCACAATCAGTCTAATACCAAAATGTGGCAGAGACACAATGAAGTAAGAAAACTCCACTCCAATATTCCTAAAGAACATAGATGTAAAAATCCTCAACAAACTGAATCCAGCATATCAAAATGTTAATTCACCACAATCAAGTAGGCTTTATTCCTAGGATGCAAGATTGGTTCAATATACATAAATCAATAAATGTGATTTACCATATAAACAGAATTAAAAGCAAAAACCATATGATCATCTCAATGGACACAGAAAAAAACTTCTGATAAAATTCAACATTCCTTAATAACAATAATAATAATAAACACCTAAACATGGCCAAGTGCAGTGGCTCATGCCTGTAATTCTAGCACTTTGGGAGGCCAAGAGGGGCAGATTGCTTAAGCCCAGGAGTTAAAGGCCAGCCAAGACAACATAGTGAGACCTTGTTTTTACTAAAAATACAAAAACTAGGCCGAGCGCGGTGGCTCATGCTTGTAATCCCAGTGCTTTGGGAGGCTGAGGTGGGTGGATCACCTGAGGTCAGGATTTTGACACCAGCCTGGCCAACATGGCGAAACCCTGTCTCTACTAAAAACTGCAAAATTAGCTGAGCATGGTGGTGCATGCCTGTAATCCCACCTACTTGGGAGGCTGAGGCAGGAGAATAGCTTGAACCCGGGAGGTGGAGGTTGCAGTCAGCAGAGATTGCACCACTGCACTCCAGCCTGGGTGACAAGAGTGAAACTCTGTCTCACAAAAAAAAAAAAAAAAAGAAAGAAAGAAAAAAAGAATTCAAAATACAAAAACTAGCCAGGCATGGCACGTGCCTATAGTCCCAGCTACTCAGGAGGCTGAGGTGGGAAGATCACTCAGGCCCAGAATATCGAGGCTGCAGTGCGCGATGATTGCACCAATGCACTCCAGCCTGGGTGACAGAGTGAGACTCTGTCTATGAAAACAAACAAACAAACAAACAAACAACCCAAAAAATCTCTCAACACACTAGGCATCTAAGGAAGATAACTCAAAATAATAAGAGCCATCTATGAAAACCCACAGCCAACATCATACTGAATGGGAAAAAGCTGGAACCATTCCCCTTGAGGATTGGAATAAGACAAGGATGCCCACTCTCACCACTCCTATTCAACATAGTACTGGAAGTCCTAGCCAGAGCAATCAGGCAAAAGAAAAAAATGAAAAGCATACAAATAGGAAAAGAAGAAGTCAAACTATCTCTCTTCGTTGTCAATATGAGTCTATACTTAGAAAACCCTAGACTCCAACAAAAGGCTGCTAGAACTGATAAACAACTTTAGCAAGGTTTCAGGATACAAAATCAATGTACAAAAATCAGTAGCATTTCTATACACCAATAATGTCCAGGCTGAGTGTCAAATCAAGAACACAATCCCACTTGTAATAGCCACAAAGAAAATGAATAATGAAGAAGGTGAAAGATCTCTACAAGGAGAACTACAAAATACTGCTGAAAGAAATCAAAAATGAAACAAATAAGTGGAAAAATATTCCATGCTCATGGACTGGAAGAATCAATATTGTTTAAATGGCCATACTGCTCAAAGCAATTTAAAGATTGAACGCTATTCCTATCAAACTACCAGTGTCCTTCTTCACAGAATTAGAAAAACTATTCTAAAATTCATATGGAATCAAAAAAGAACCCAAACAGCCAAGGCAATTCTAAGCAAAAAGAACAGAAGAACACCACATGACCCAATTTCACACTATACTATAAGGCTACAGTAACCAAAACAGCATGGCACTGGTATAGAAAATGACACACAGACCAATGAAACGAAATACAAAACTCAGAAATAAAACTGCACCCCTACAACCATCTGCTCTTCAACAACGCCAGCAAAAACCAGCAATGGGGAAAGGACTCCTTATTTAATAAATGTTTCTGGATAAACTGGCTAGCCATATGCTGAAGAATGAAACCAGAACCTTACCTTTCACCATATACAAAAACCAACTCAAAATGGATTAAAGGCGTAAATATAAGATCTCAAACTATAAAAATCCTAGAGGAAAACTTAAGAAGTACCCTTGTCAACATCTGCTTTGGCAAAGAATTTTTGGCCAAGTCCCCAAAAGCAATTGCAACAAAAACAAGAAGTGACAATTCCAGATGTTGTTTTGAAATCAGTGTAACCATGGCATTGCTGGAGCCTGCAGAGTTCATCTGGGCCAACTGAGTCACGCCTGGGTGCAGGGCCACTGGCGAGGGGAGGCAGGGAGGGAGGCAGACAGGGCATGGACTAGAGTGTCCCTGTGAGAAGGGAGAAGTGAGTGGGTATGGGCTATTGAGTACTCTGAGCTTCTCCAGAAAGGATATGAGGACCTGCTGTCACCTTTGGCCTTGCTGACCTGGAACCTTTGATTGCAGGACTTGCTTAGACAACTGAAACCCTCCCTTGCTTAGAATTCACTCTTGGATCTTTAAGGATCACCTGTGCTCCTTAAAAAAAAGAACAGGAGAGCTCAGGTTCTGAATTGGACAATGCCCCTCTCTGTTGTCCCAGTTCATCCCTGCCTCAAACTTGACTCCACTGTGCTCATCACCTCTTCTGCCACCCCCAGCAAATTCTTCCAAGCCCCCGTGAGCTCCTGCAAGCCCCTGCGAGCCCATATCCCTCTGCCCATTCCCACCTCTTACCACCATCCAAACTGGTTTCCTGGAATATCCTGCTTTCAACAGCCACCTCCCCCAGGACGCCCCTCCCCACACTGTCTGCCCTCCTCGGTGTACCCATGATTTCCCTGACATGTCTTTGCCTGCACTTTGGCCACATCAGAAATAAGAATGATCTGGTTTGTCCCTGTCTCCATCATTATCCTCTGAGCACCATCAACCATAACTCTTGCACACTGTCTGGAACATTGAAGGGACTCAATAAATGTGATTGAATTCATTGAGTGCTCAATTCCTCAGAATTAGTGCCCCCATGCTAAAATTGAAATAATAATCATCATAATATTTATCAAGCAATTACTATGTGCACTGTTCTGTTTTAGGTGAATTTTCTCATATAAGTACCTATAATGTTATCCTTATAATATCCATATGAGATATATACTATTTTTAACTTTCTCCATTTAACAGGTGAGAAAACTGAGGCACAGAGAGGTAAAGTGGATTGTCTGGGATTACACAGCTAGTAACTGAGAAAGTCAGACCACAACCTAGGCAGTCAGATTAATGAGCCCACACACCTAACCCCTGTGCCATATTGCCCTTCAGAAATAGCAATACTGCTGTTATATGTATATTTGATAATATGCATCATTAACATATTCTACTACCTTCCTCCCAAGGTTTGGGGGAAAAGGAGACAATGAGATAAGAGCTGCAAAAACATTTTTAAAACCAAAATATGGACCAGGTGTGATGGCTCATGCCAGTAATCCAAGCACTTTGGGAGGCCAAGGTGGGCAGATCACTTGAGGTCAGGAGTTCGAAACTAGCTCAGCCAACATGGTGAAACCCCATCTCTACTAAAAATATTTTAAAAGTTAGCTGGGCATGGTGGTGGGCACCTGTAATCCCAGCTACTCTGGAGGCTGAGGCAAGAGAATCGCTGGAACCTGGGAGGCAAAGATTGCAGTAAGCTGACATCATGCCACCTAATTAAGCTAATGAGCTTCTGCACAGCAAAAGAAACTATCAACAGAGTAAAAAGACAACCTACAGAATGAGAGAAAATATTCACAACCTGTGCATCTGACAAAGGTCTGATATCCGGAAACTATAAGGAACTTAAACAAATCAACAAGCAAAAACCAAATAACCCCATTAAAAATGGGCAAAGGACATGAACAGACACTTTTTGAAAGAAGACATACTAGCAGCCAAGAAATATATGAAAAAATGCTTATCATCAGTAATCATTAGAGAAATTCAAATAAAAAATCATGAGATATCATCTCACACCAGTCAGAATGACAGTTATTAAAAAGTCAACAGACAACAGATGCTGGTGAGGTTGCAGAGAAAAGGGAATGCTTATACACTGTTGATGGGAATGTAAACTAGTTTGGCCACTATGGAAATCAGTTCAGAGATTTCTCAAAGAACTTAAGGTAGAGCTATCATTCGACCCATCAATCCCATTACTGCATATATACCCAAAGAAAAACAGATCATTATACCAAAAAAAAAAAAAAACCCACATGCACTTGTATGCTCATTGTGGCACTATTCACAATAGCAAAAACATGGAATCAACCTAGATACCTATTAACGGTGGAGTAACGAAAATGTGGTACGTATCACCGTGAAATACTATGCAGCCATAAAATAGAATGAAATCATGTCCTTTGCAGCAACATGGATGGAGCTAGAGACCACACATAATTCTAAGCAAATTAACATAGAAACAGAAAACCAAATACTTCATGTTCTCACTTGTAAGTAGGAGCTAAAGATTGGCCACATAGTAACATAAACATAGGAACAACAGACACCATGGACTACTAGAGGGGGTGGGTGGGAGGTGGGGCGTGGGTTAAAAAAACTACATATGGGGTATTATGCTCACTATCTAGTTGTAATATACCCATGTAACAAATCTGCATATGTACCCCCTGTATCTAAAATAAAGTTGAAATTTTAAAAAATCTACTTAGCCTTTTTGTGAATCACTTTTTAAAAATCTGTAAGATGCGGATGATTAGCCATCTCACAGCAACACTGTGATTATAAATTGAAATATTGGATGTAAATTTCTTTTTTCTTTTCTTTTTTTTTGTTTTTTTTTTGAGACAGAGTCTGGCTCTGTCGCCCAGCCTGGAGTGCAGTGGCATGATCTCAGCTCACTGCAAGCTCTGCCTCCCAGGTTCACGCCATTCTCCTGCCTCAGCCTCCCCAGGGGAGCTGGGACCACAGGCGCCCACCACCACGCCTGGCTAATTTTTTGTGTTTTTTTAGTAGAGACGGGGTTTCACCGTGTTAGCCAGGATAGTCTTGATCTCCTGACCTCGTGATCCACCTGCCTCGGCCTCCCAAAGTGTTGGGATTACAGGCATGAGCCACCACACCTGGCCTGGATGTAAATTTCTTAGCATGGGTTGTTGGGTGGTTTTTATTGCCACCATGTCATCATCATCATCATCATCATCATCATCATTATTTAAAGCCCGAAATTCTCTTCTGAACATCCTTTTGGCCCCAACCCAGGAATTTTGAAATACAATATTCTAAATGTTATTTTAGGAATGGTCTGTAATCGCAGTTTTGATTCCCAATTTAAACTCAGTTCTTCAGGAGATTTTTGGTGTTATTGTTAATTTCATGTAGTTAAATTTCCCAGATTTAGTCTTGCTGTTCTTACAGTTTTTTATTAGAAAATTCCAGTTTAATTGCATCGTGCCACAGGGTGTGTCTTATTTTTATTTGTTGGAATTCATTGAGGTTTACTTTGTTAGCCAGTATGTGATGTGACTAAGTGTTTTACGTGTTCTGCGCACATTTGAAAAGAATGATTATTCTGTGTTTTGAGTTTCAAATATGTATATATTCAAATGTGATATTAAAATGCAGTCATTATGGTCAACAAAGAACTGCTTATATGATGGTGGTCCCATAAGATTAAAATACCATATTTTTACTGTACCTTTTGTTTACAAATGTTCAGATACACAAATACTTAGCACTGTGTTACAATTGCCTACAATAACATGCCGTACAGGCTTGTAGACTAGAAGCAGTAGGCAATACCATATAGCCTTGGGGTGTAGTAGGCTATACCATCCAGGTCTGTTTAAGTACCCTATGTAACGTTTGTACGACGCTGAAATTTCTCAGAACTTATCTTCATTGCCATGTAACACATGATTGCATATATATGTAAGCACATATTCAATTTTGTAAGTCATAGAATTCAAGCTCTTTATGTACATTTTGTCTAATTAATCTGAAAAAATCTTAACAGTGGTGTACATTGAAATCTAACACCATATTTGGAGTATATCTCTAATTTTTTTGTTTTACATATTTCCACGCTTTATGTTTACCCAAAGTTTTCTGATTTTCATGCCTTCATCGAGTGTTCTTTCTATCATTTTGTAAAAAAGTAATTCTTGATCTATTTAATAGTTGCCTCAATTTTTATTTTGTCTGACAAAATTAACACTGACACCTCACTTTATTTTCATTTGCATTTGCACAGTATTTTCCTATCCCTTTATTTGTAACTTTATGCGATTAAGTTTTAAATGTGTCTCTTGAAAGTGGGATATAATTGGACTGGGGAGAGAGAGTTTGTTTCTTTAGGCTTTTTTTGTTTCCCTTTTTTAAACTGAATCTGAGAGTCTCTTTTATTTTAATGTGTAATCTTACCACAGAGCTTAATTGATTCATCTTTCTTCTCACATGTTTTGTTTTTCTTATTATGGCTCCTTAATTGTTCCTTTTCTTGTTTTCCAGTCAACTTATTCACACTTTCTTTTCCTTCTTAATGAATCACAGGTTTCATTCATTTTATTTGATATTACTGGTGGCTATGTAAAGAATTTTTCAAAGCAATATTTGAGCCTGTATTTTTCCTCTTCATTGATTGCAAGAATGGCACGATCTGATGCCTCTTCCCTGTGCAAGAGGTGAGGTGCTAGGTGCTCTCAGGGTGATTGACTGTTTAGGGGACATCATAGATCATTATATATCATCTCTCAAGATTTTTTTTTTTTTTTTTTGAGATGGAGTCTTGCTCTGTCGTCTAGGCTGGAGTGCAATGGCGTGATCTCGGCTCACTGCAACCTCCGCCTCCCAGATTCAAGCCATTCTCCTGCCTTAGCCTCCCGAGTAGCTGGGATGACAGGCATGTGCCACTATGCCCGGCTAATTTTTTGTATTTTTAGTACAGATGGGATTTCACCAGGTTGGCCAACTGGTCTTGAACTCCTGACCTCAAATGATCCACCCACCTTGGCCTCCCAAGGTGCTGGGATTACAAGTGTGAGCCACTGCGCCCGGTCTAAGATTATTTTTATCATTTGCTTTATTTCAAAATCGTATTAACAACCATCACTGAGACTTAAAATTTGTCTTGTTTTGTGGCCTGTCAATTTTTTTATCATCATGGTCTGCTCCCCCAACCCCTCCAGGCTCTTGCTCTGCCCTATCTTGAACTCCATTCTACTACAGCACTAAACCTTTTCAGTCCCCTGAATGTCCCATGCACTCTCTAGCTTCCAGGACTTGGTGCAGGCTGCTTCCAATGTCTTCCAAATTTTCTTTTTTTTTTTTTTTTTTAAATTTTATTATTATACTTTAAGTTTTAGGGTACATGTGCACAACGTGCAGGTTTGTTACATATGTATACATGTGCCATGTTGATGTGCTGCACCCATTAACTCGTCATTTAGCATTCAATAGACGTAATCCAGCATATAAACGGAACCAAAGACAAAAACCACATGATTATCTCAATAGATGCAGAAAAGGCCTTTGACAAAATTCAACAACCCTTCATGCTAAAAACTCTCAATAAATTAGGTATTGATGGGACGTATCTCAAAATAATAAGAGCTATCTATGACAAACCCACAGCCAATATCATACTGAATGGGCAAAAACTGGAAGCATTCCCTTTGAAAACGGACACAATACAGGGAAGCCCTCTCTCACCACTCCTATTCAACATAGTGTTGGAAGTTCTGGCCAGGGCAATCAGGCAGGAGAAGGAAATAAAGGGTATTCAATTAGGAAAAGAGGAAGTCAAATTGTCCCTGTTTGCAGATGACATGATTGTATATCTAGAAAACCCCATTGTCTCAGCCCAAAATCTCCTTAAGCTGATAGGCAACTTCAGCAAAGTCTCAGGATACAAAATCAATGTACAAAAATCACAAGCATTCTTATACACCAATAACAGACAAACAGAGAGCCAAATCATGAGTGAACTCCCATTCACAATTGCTTCAAAGAGAATAAAATACCTAGGAATCCAACTTACAAGGAATGTGAAGGACCTCTTCAAGGAGAACTACAAACCACTGCTCAATGAAATAAAAGAGGATACAAAAAAATGGAAGAACTTTCCATGCTCATGGGTAGGAAGAATCAATATCGTGAAAATGGCCATACTGCCCAAGGTAATTTATAGATTCATTGTCATCCCCATCAAGCCACCAATGACTTTCTTCACAGAATTGGAAAAAACTACTTTAAAGTTCATATGGAACCAAAAAAGAGCCCGCATTGCCAAGTCAATCCTAAGCCAAAAGAACAAAGTTGGAGGCATCATGCTACCTGTCTTCAAACTATACTACAAGGCTGCAGTAACCAAAACAGCATGGTACTGGTACCAAAACAGAGATATAGACCAATGGAATAGAACAGAGCCCTCAGAAATAATGCCGCATATCTACAACTCTCTGATCTTTGACAAACCTGACAAAAACAAGCAATGGGGAAAGGATTCCCTATTTAATAAATGGTGCTGGGAAAACTGGCTAGCCATATGTAGAAAGCTGAAACTGGATCCCTTCCTTACACCTTAGACAAAAATTAATTCCAGATGGATTAAAGACTTAAATGTTAGACCTAAAACCATAAAAACCCTGGAAGAAAACCTAGGCAATACTATTCAGGACATAGTCATGGGCAAGGACGTCATGTCTAAAACACAAAAAGCAATGGCAACAAAAGCCCAAATTGACCAATGGGATCTAATTAAACTAAAGAGCTTCTGCATAGCAAAAGAAACTACCATCAGAGTGAACAGGCAACTGACAGAATGGGAGAAAATTTTTGCAACCTACTCATCTGACAAAGGGCTAATATCCAGAATCTACAACGAACTCAAACAAATTTACAAGAAAAAAAACAAACAACCCCATCAAAAAGTGGGCAAAGGATATGAACAGACACTTCTCAAAAGAAGACATTTATGTAGCCAACAGACACATGAAAAAATGCTCATCATCACTGGCCATCAGAGAAATGCAAATCAAAACCACAATGAGATACCATCTCACACCAGTTAGAATGGTGATCATTAAAAAGTCAGGAAACAACAGGTGCTGGAGAGGATGTGGAGAAATAGGAACACTTTTACACTGTTGGTGGGACTGTAAACTAGTTCAACCATTGTGGAAGTCAGTGTGGCGATTCCTCAGGGATCTAGAACTAGAAATACCATTTGACCCAGCGATCCCATTACTGGGTATATACCCAAAGGATTATAAATCATGCTGCTATAAAGACACGTGCACACGTATGTTTATTGCGGCATTATTCACAATAGCAAAGACTTGGAACCAACCCAGATGTCCAACAATGATAGAGTGGATTAAGAAAATGTGGCACATATACACCATGGAATACTATGCAGCCATAAAAAATGATGAGTTCATGTCCTTTGTAGGGACATGGATGAAACTGGAAACCATCATTCTCAGCAAACTATCGCAAGGACAAAAAACCAAACACTGCATGTTCTCACTTATAGGTGGGAATTGAACAATGAGAACACATGGACACAGGAAGGGGAACATCACACACTGGGGACTGTTGTGGGGTGTGGGGAGAGGGGAGGGATAGCATTAGGAGATATGCCTTCCAAATTTTCTATAGTCCTTGATGATGCTAAATTTTCATCACTCTTCAAACCCTGTTTTTGGATAACACTTCTTTAAAATGAAAATACCAATACAGATCCCCAAAGCTGTCTGTGCTCTGAGAACAGGTTCTTCCACCACCAAAGCACTCATCTGATGCTACTCCAGTGGCTTGTGTCACCACTGGTCATGTCTACTGAACTCTAAGCTCCCTGAGGGCAGAGTCTATGTCTGTCATATTTCGAGTTGATCCATGAGGCCTAGCTTGGTGAATGGCCTCTATCAATTGCTCAGTAAATATTTGTTGAATGACTAAGGATGATTGCATTTAATGTTTAAAGGTGTTCTCTGGCCAGATAAAATGTATAAAGTAGGAAAAGACATTTTACGTACTGTACAACACCTTTGCTTGGGCTAATTCTTCTGGGGAACTAATAGTTCACTTAGTAACCCCATCTCTGGTTCAAATCTGATGAACTGCCTATGCTTACTTGCCTTATATTGTAAGTGATCATCAAGATATAGGGAATACTGTTGAGATATGGAGAAGAATGAGGTTGTCTTTTTGTGCTACATAGAATTGGAAAACAAAACATGCTGCAGCATAGTGTGTGCATGTGTGTGTGTTTGATGCTAGAATAAATCAGAAAGAATACTCAACAAGCTGTTATTGAAGAGCAGAGAATGGGTAAAAACTGATTACTCTACATTTTACTAATTACAGCATTTTTACCAAACGCAAAATTTAATATTAAAGATTAAAATACAAAGTGGCAATATAATAAATTGCTAATAAATTTGTATACAACACTTAACTACAACCTAAAAAGAAAAAGAGGGAAAAACAAAAACCACAAACTTAAAACAAAGAAACCCAAAATATGATCTGCCTACTGGAAGAAATAGAAGTAGGAAAGTGGCTCAAAAAGTTGTTCGTGGATGAACAACTAAGATCTCCTTCCTGGAGAACTAAAGGCAGGGCCATTAAATTAGACATCTCGTGATCTCTAAATAGAACTGAGAGGAGACTCAAAGAAATGCAAAATAACAGCTATAGAGCATTATGGAGTCTTTGGCCTGAAAGAATTTTTCAGATTTTGATGGTCCAACTGCTGTCATTTACTTCTCTGTGTGTATGTGTGGATGGCGGTGTGTGCGTGCATGTGTGTGGGTGTATGTGCGATTGTTTTGGCTTGAGTTTTGGTAAGAAATTACATATCATGTCTTTTAAGATTATTTTTAGATATATTTCTGTTTTTCACCACACATACACACACACACACAGAGACACACACACACTTTTTATTTTCTTTTTCTGACAACTAGCTCAATGCAGGGGATGCATTGTCCTGCCATTGCTTCAGTAAATGTTACAGGTATCCTGTGTTCTCAGCAACTGCTGCAGGATTCTCTGGCATCTGCACTTTGGCTGGAGTTGGCTACAACCATCCTTGGAGGATGAGGAGAAGGAAGGAAGAGAGGGAAAGCGCATAAGACTGGGCCACCTGCCCACCTTCTCCAACCCTCACCACTGCTCGAGGCTCTCTTAATCCATTTATGAAGAGGTAAGTACAGAAAAAAAGAGAGATCAGCTTATGGCTGACTCAGGCCTGAAATCCTTGCCTTGGATAATGGGAAGAAGGCCATCTTTTTGAAAGAGAAGATCAGGAATATTTCAGTTACAATACTCTCCTGACACATTTTCAGCATCCCAAACTCCACCCAGTGTTCTATAGGACTATTTATGAAACTTTTAAAATCTTGACCTAGGCTAGGCATGGTGGCTCACGACTTTAATTCCAGCACTTTGGGAGGTTGAGGCGAGCAGATCACTCGAGCTCAAGAGTTTGAGACCAGCCTGGCCAACATGGCAAAACCCCATCTCTAATAAAAATACAAAAAATTATCCAGGTGTGGTGGCGTGTGCCTGTAGTCCCAGCTACTCGGGAGGCTGAAGGGGGAGAATCACCTGAGCTCACAGAGTCAAGGCTGCAGTGAGCTGAGATTGCACCACTGCACTCCAGCCTGGGCAACAGAGTGAGACCCTGTTTCAAAAAATAAATAGATTTGGGAGGCCGAGGCGGGCGGATCACGAGGTCAGGAGATCGAGACCATCCTGGCTAACACAGTGAAACCCCGTCTCTACTAAAAAATACAAAAAATTAGCCGGGCGTGGTGGCGGGCGCCTGTAGTCCCAGCTACGCGGGAGGCTGAGGCAGGAGAATGGCGTGAACCCGGGAGGCGGAGCTTGCAGTGAGCCGAGATCGCGCCACTGCACTCCAGCCTGGGCGACAGAGCGAGACTCCGTCTCAAAAAAAAAAAAAATAAATAAAAAATAAATAAATAAATAAATAAATAGATAAATAAATAAAAATAATTTTTAAAGAATTTTAAAAATTAAAAAAATCTTGACTTACCATAATAATTTACATTTTACATCATAGTACATGGATCACATACACATAAGATTTATATGTATACATAAATAAATATATATAACTAAAAACTTTCATGAAACAATACCTTTACTATGGTATAATAAAAATAATACAAAATATCTTTGGTATGAAAAAGATAATATAAAATATGATTTTGCTAAGAACCTGATGCAATCTGATGTATGCTATTCTTTTTTGTTTTAGAAAAAGGAAGTTGGTTCCAACCCACTAAGTTGATTTTCAGTCCACTAGTGGGTCATGCTTGAAAACCACTACTTTCAGGTTTTCTCTGATTTTTTATAGCAGTTCCATATGGGGTATTTGCTTTGATTCCTCATTTAGCTCCCTTCTTTGGGCCACTGAATCTTTTCATACGTGCATTGATTTTGCCGCATTTGCTCAGCCCTACTCAAGAGGTCTGTGCTTACTCAGATCTGGGAGCTGGGATGGGTTCTGAAATTCTTCGTTGGAATCTTTCATATGCCGATGCCAGACTGCAGAAAGGGCTTAGATTTCCTGCGGCTTTTCTCTGCCAGGTGAGAGGTGCAGTGAGCAGCAGGGAAGGTGCACCATTCCCCAGCATCCAAGTTCTCAGGGGAGCCTTGAACCTTTGGAAGGGATGTTTGTAGGTGATCGCCTCCTACTGGCTGAGCAAGGTAGCCATGTCCTAGCTGCTGTAACTGTCCACTGGAGGAGCATTTCCATCCCAGCTGCACATGCCAAGACTCAGCCAGGGGCAAGACCGATGGAGATCTCCACGCTGGATCCCAGCATTGGGTCACCGTCCAGCGTTACCAGTTGCTCCCACTCAAAGCAAACCTCTCCTCCAGCATCTCCAGATGTGGCAAGAACAGCGCCTCCCTCCTGATGGGCTCCGCCCTTCCACCCAGCGTCCTTCACACCCACCTGAGACATCCACTGAGACTTCTCAGTGTTTCTGGCACACACTGACCAACACTGTCTAGTTTACAAGACTGACATAGATTCGTCCTTATTTCAACAGGAATTCAAAAGAAGAACTTGAAGTAAATTCCTGATTTCAAGCTGCCTTCCCAGTTAACCAAAACTCCAAGTTCTTGGAACTATTTGTTTATTTTGCCCCATGCCTATTTTCTCCCCATGTTTATGAGCATATTGCTATTCACAATGAATTGCTTTTTAATAGCAAAACGTAACCTATATATGAAAATGTATTACCAATTCAAATGCACAATAAAATATATATATATATATATTTTGAGATGGAGTCTCCCTCTGTCACCCAGGCTGGAGTGCAGTGGCATGATCTCGGCTCACTGCAGTCTCCGCCTCCCGGGTTCAAGCAATTCTCCTGCCTCAGCCTCTTGAGTAGCTGGGATTACAGGCATGTGCCGCCACGTCCGGCTAATTTTTGTATTTTTAGTAGAAACAGGGTTTCACCATGTTGGCCAGCCTGGTCAGGAACTCCTGACCTCAAGTGATCTGCCCGCCTCGGCCTCTCAAACTGCTGGGATTACAGGCGTGAGCCACTGTGCCCAGCCTGCACAATACAAATTTAAGGTATTACAAGTTGAGCTCCCTGATTCAAAAATCTGACATCCAAAATGCCCCCAAATTTGAAAATTTGTAAGCACCCACATGACACTCAAAGGAGATGCTCATTGGAGATTTTGGATGTTGGATTTTCAGATTACAGATGCTGAACCAAGGCTAAGTATATAATGCAAATATTGCAAAATCTGTAAAAATTTGAAACCCAAAACACTTCTAGTTCCAAACATTTTGGATAAAAGATACTCAACCTGTATTGCTATTGTTAAAGCTGTTATTGTTGATGTTGCTCATTTATTTATACAATAAACATTTTCTGAGATTTGTTGTATGCCAGGCACTTACGATATAAAGGATGAAGACAGTCCTTTACAGCCTACTGGAGAAGATAGATGTGTAAATGGATAATATTCCTAGTGTGAGAAGTTTCATAAGAAAGGTTTAAATAAAGTGCCCCCTTCTGAAGTGACTTTACAAACGGCCACATCAGGAGCTAACCCATGAGCTAGGGCTTGAAAGCTGAATGAGCATTTTGAGGTGAAGAGACCCTTCTGTATTCAGGTCAAAGCAAATCTCTTCAGGGCAGTGGAGCCTGGAGTGTGAGCAGAGAGGAGAGAAATGAATAGCCAATTCAGGCCAATTAAGGAATGAGGACCTTCTCCTACTGGTGAATAGCTTTCTCTCTCTCTTTTTTTTTTTTTTTTTTGGGGGGGGGGGGGAGATGAAGTCTGGCTCTGTCACCCAGGCTAGAGTGACATGGCACGATCTCAGCTCCCTGCAACCTCTGCCTCCTGGGTTCAAGCGATTCTCCTGCCTCAGCCTCCAGAGTAGCTGGGATTACAGGCAATTGCTACCATGCCTGGCTAATTTTTGGTATTTTTAGTAGAGACAGGGTTTCACCATGTTAGCCAAGCTGGTCTCAAACTCCCTTCCTCAGGTGATCCACACACCTTGGCCTCCCAAAGTGCTGGGATTACAGGCGTGAGCCACTGTACCTGGCCAGTAGATTTCAATTCAAAGTGTACCTCCCTCCCTCTCACTCCTATACCCCTGGGCCACTGCTGGGAACCAGAAAGGGGGAGGGGTTGACAAAAGGGCAGGTCTCAAGGTCCTGGTCTGCCTCTGCCAAAATAATTCTGCCTTAACTGATTATACATGAGTTTTCATGATAGATTTTAATTCTAAAAAGGTTTCCATGAATACAAACAATTAGAAAATAATAATTCTATAGTCAATTGCATCCAACAGAGATTTTTTTTTAACCCTATGGATATATGACCATCTTTGTGTTGAGGAAACTCAAGTATTTATTGAGGCATGCCACAAAGCCAGTGAGAGCATGGATTTTGGAGTCAAGCTGGGTTCGGGTCCTGGGAATGTCTAGCTGAGTGGTCCTGTGCAAGCCTCCTCACCTCTCGGTTTGGGGATATACTCCCTAAGCTCCAGGTTGTTGTAAGGTTTAAATTAAATGAGGTATGTGAATATTTTAGTGTGGTGCCTGGGGTTTGAAGAGTGGCCAGGAAACGGTTGGGGTACTAAGTTTTATTTAAAAGACTCACTGGGGATTGAATAAATGAACAATAGAGGCTTCAAGGGTCTGACCCACCTGACGGCATGCCCACATCATATCTGTAGTAGGGGAGGTGCCCTCTACTGTGCTCACAAATGTTGACCATCACTTAACTTTAGGGTAAAGAAGGAGAACAGAGAGGAGGAAAAAGGCTGAACGGTCTTCTCCTTCCAGGGGAAACTGGAGAAATAGGAAGGGGAGCCACAGAGACGGCAGCTCCCAGGCTGCTTCCAGGAACCCAGTGGGAGCTTGAACTGGCCTCTGGGACAAAGGGGTCATCTTTGTATGGCTCAGCCTGAAGTGGGAGGATTTCACCTGATAAGGGCAGGAGGAGAAGATGCTTCCCTGTATTCCCCAGGGAACCTCTATTCTTGTGCTGTTACCTCATTCTCCAGCTACAGAAAGCGAACTTGCTATGGACCAAAAAAGAAAAAAACAAACAAAAAACAAAAAAAAAAACACCAATCCTGGGACCTACCAATGCAGGAATTAGTCACGGGACCCTTATCAAAAAGCAAGCCGAGTGAACACTTTTCCCATGGTCAATCTGCAGAGATGTCCACCCGCTGTGCCCACTTTGGAGAAAAGAAGTCTGGCCAGGCAGCAGAGAAGCCCCCATCAGGTGCCCGTGGCCTTTCTCTCTCCTGCTGCCTTCCTTTCCTCCACCTCCTTCCACACCCCATTGCCAAGGATGAGACGAGGCTGAAAAGTCAGAAATCTCAGGACCAAATTCTCCCCGTGCTGCAGAGCCAGGTCAAGCGATATCCCTCTGCCCGCTCTGGCCTTCTGAAGCTGCTTCCTCCTGTACCTAACTGTGACATGGTGACACAGAGATTCCTACCAACACAATCCTGGCTTCTGCTCCTGCCCCTGACCCCAGCACCACTTCCAAATATGAAGTTACGTCCTAGCAACCAAGACCCTCCCCATTCAGGTCAGAGAGGTCAGCTTCCTCCCTCCGGTAACGGCCACCTGGACAGAGCAGCTGCCTGACAGACATTCACTCACCTGGTGCCCACCTACCTCCCTATGCACAGTCCCCCGGGGCTGCCACCTCCCTTGCTCCTCTCTCCAGCTGCCCAGCAGGGATTGCAGCACCACTTATTCCCAGACAGCCTGTGGCCCAGGCCTGGGTCAGAGCCGGCAAGGATTGAGAAATGGACGCTCAGTTCTCAGACGGAGGCCGGCCTTTGAGTCAGATCCCAGGCTCCGATAGTTGAGATGCTGTGAGTAGGACACAATATTCACCACCTGCTCTGGACAGGTGACTCAGGACAAATGTGTCCCACCTGGCATGGATTTGCTCGAAGACTCCTGATCTGAGCCATCTGACTGCTCCACGTGAAAAGGCTTGATCCAAAAAGGGGGGCTGCCAGTGCTGAGAAGCTCAGCCTCAGAACAAGGTCCACCATCTGCTGGGCTGGCCGGCAACACCCAGGAGGCAAACCCAGTGCAGAGCCACAGAACCACAGTGAGGTTCCTTGGTCCAGCCCAGCTGCCCCTGCCTTCTTTGGACAACACAGAAATGACTAGGAGAGCAGAAAGGTAGCAGACATGACTCGGTGCCTGCAATGTGCCTGGCACACTGCTAGGAGCTTTCCATAAACCTCATCACATGCTGGGAGCTGTGGCACGTGACTATAATCCCAGCTACTCAGGAGGCTGAGGCAGAAGGATCGCTTGAGCCGGGGGGTTCAAGACCAGCCTGGGCAAACCATAGCAAGAACTCCTCTCAAATTATATAAAAATGTAATAAAAAGAGGAAAAAAAGTCATCACATACAATCCTGCCATCAATCTGGTAAATATATCACCTACTTTGCAGACAAAGCCACTGCACAAACGTTCATTAAACACCTACTACGTGCCGTGGAATTTCCCCAAGGTCACACGGTTAGCAAGTTAGCAAGTCAAAATCCACCTGTCTCCAAAGCCCAGGCTTTTTCCATAGCATTTCATTTCTTGTCTGTGCCACCCTTTCCCAAAAACAACAGACTGGCTCTCAGAAGCTTGTGTAACTCAGCGGTCCTCAAGCCAGCTGCATCAGCAGCATCTGCTAGAAATGCAAGTTCTCAGGCCCTGGCCTAGACCTCCTGAAGCAGCACCTCTGGCACTCTGTTTTCACAAAGCCTCCAGGTGATTTTGGTGCGTGCTCAAGTGTGAGAGCCCACGACCTAACGTATACAGAGCATGTTGAAAACCGCAGCATAAAAGAATGGGGCACTTTTGTGTGTGTCCTGTTGGCATTACTGTCATGAGACCAGAGTGCCTTTCCCCCACGTAGCCCCTTGGAGAATCTAATCATAGGGTGGCATTTAATCCATCTGCCCCACAAAGAGCATCCCACACATCTCTCCTAGGCTCAGTCTCTGTGAGCCCTGTGTACATGCTAGGCTGAGGTTTTTGTACGGACCTCTCTTCTAAAGAATGGAATGTTTCCCAATGCTCAGCACCAAATGTTTCAGGGCTTCCTGGGGGCTTTAATGAGGGTGTAGGTGCAACCTGTAGGAAGCCCTTGAAATTCCATGCAAGGCTGCAAAGATCTAGCCGCTGCTGCTGGAGAACACAGGCCCATGGTCGCAAGGGAAGCATGGGAGGAGGGAGCACTCTGGGGATAAAGGTGCCTTTGTCAGCAGGCACAGGGGACATTGCAGGGCTGAGTCTGGAGTGAGTCTGGAGTGCAGTGAAGGAATTTCTAAATTGCAGGGAGTGAGCGCCTCTGTCAGTGTCGCCTGCTCAGCTCACACCCACAATCTCTCTCACAATGGCCTGGGTGCGGTGGGGCCAGGACAGACTCAGGCCCCACTTCCATCTTGCTCTGGCAGAGAGGCTGAGGAGCAATTCAGCACCCCAGGGCTATGGGGGCTGGCCTTGCCCTTCTTGGATCCTGAGGCCTGGGAGGGCCCCACAGCCTCCCTCCTCCACCAAGTCTAAGCTCTCTCTTGTCATGGGCACCTGAATCCAGTTCCCACCTCTCCCTCTATTTTCCGAAGATCTGTTCTTTCTCACTCTCAGAAGGTAAATTTATTCCAAAGTGTAGCTGAGACTTGGCCCTGATTTTTCCTAATACGGGGTGGTTTGTGCTTCAAGGTGGAAACTTTATCACCCCTCTGCCCTTCAGGACATCCTGCAGAAAGAGTCTCCACCCTGCCCAACACTCCACAGTCCAGCTCACTGCAAGCCAGAAGAGAGGGGGAGGAAGACGCAGGTGAGAGAGCCCCGCCCTGTTTAGAACTAGGAAGTTCAAGCACCACTTGAAGCTCAACCAAGAGCTTCCTGTGTGATCTTGGTCATTCACAGCCTTAGTTTGCTACGATGAAAATTAGATGAAATTAATTGTCTGCCAGATGAAATTAGAAACTTCTACTGCACAGTGTTACTGAGAGAATGAGGCAATAGAGGAGGAAGCATGCTGCCAACAGCTAACCAAGCAGAAGCCTGCTCACCTTGTTGGCCCTTCCAGCCCACGGAACTGAGAAATCTGTTCAACAAGTGATTCTGATGCTTGCTAAAGTTTCATAACCAATAACCTGTATTTCCTTCTAATTCTCTTATTTTTTAATTACAAAATTTTATTTCCAAAAGTAAATTTTTAATTACAAAAATTTTAATTACAAAATTAAAATTACAAATTTTGAGAAATTAATTTTAAAAATTTTAATTTTAAAAATTCTAATTTAATTTTTAAAAATTAAAATTACAATTACAAACTTAAATTTAATTAAAAAAATTAAAATTACAAAAAATTTTCATTTCAAAATTTTAGTTATAAAAGTAATACATGTTTCTTGTGGCAAGTAAACATATTCAGAAGGCAAAAAGAAAGTGTGTCCTTAAAATGACACAACAGGGTCATCTCCTATTCTGTTCAAACAATGGCAAAATAAAGAGCTTAGGGTCAGAGCAATAAGCCCCAGCTTCTGTACTAAGCGGCTCTGTCAACTGCAAGTCCTTTTACCTTACTGAGTCTCAGTTTCCATGTCCACAAAATGGAAACAATAACCCAATAATCTGACAGGGCTGCTCAGAGGTCTGAGCAAGGAGCTGTCCCGCAATCTATAAAATGCCTTGGGAATTCTTTATGCTGTACACTTTTGGTCATGCGAACTGTATTATCATGAGCAGAATATAATTTAACAATTTTAACTAGTAATGTAACAATTTTAACTAGTAATGTAACATGACGCAGAATATAATTTAACAATTTTGACTAGTAATGTAACAATTTTAACTAGTAATGTAATGTTACTAGTAATGTAACCTGACAGTAATGGACACGATGATAATAAATTCTCTCTGCATTTAGCACTTTCAACTTAGACAGAATGTTGAGGCCAAAACTTGATGATTTTATTGTACGTCCCCACTTACGGATGCAAACACTGAGACTCAGAGAAGTTACATGTCCAAAAAGTGCACGTCCAAGGCTGTGCAGTCAGAAGCCATTGGTCCCTTGATTCCCGCTCCCCGGCTCTCTTCCCCTCTTTCCCTGGCCCACAGCAACATATAGATTCAAACCAAGGGTTTTAACTTCATACGAAAATTCTAGCTGACTTCCATGTAGACCATGCTGCCCTCTCTCTGGCCTTTTTTTCTTTCAAACTGTCCATCAGGCTTGCATCCTTTCAAAGTAATATTCCATCACTAAGATACTTACAATCACAACAAGCAACTGAAGCCAGTCCACAGGCAAATATACCACGCACATGCCAACAACTCCCAAATTCACTTCTCCAGCCCTGGACTTCTCCTTGAATTCTGACTCTTTTTTCCTACCACTTGCTTAACATCTTCAGCTGGGGTTTAACTTAAATTTCAAAAGTAACATTGCCTGGCTCTTATTCAGTGAGGCAAAAAAAAAAAAAAAAAAAAAAGGAACACTGCCAAATAGTACTCTTGATTCCCCCCTAATAAAATGTTTCTTCCCTAAACTTCCACATTTTGGTAGTTGTCACTAGCATCCATCAATTTCCCAAGCCAAAATCCTCAGTATCAAGGTGGGAAGAACATAGCACAGGCTCTGAAGCCAAAATTCCTGGGTTCATCTCGCAGGTCTGTCCCTGCCCAAGTGCATAATCATAGGCAGGCAAAAAGGCACTTCTCTGTGGACTGGTTTTGTCATCTATAGGCTGGCTAGTGCACTAACATCCACCTCACAAGGTTTGTTTGGGCTAAATGTGGTAATACTTGTAAGGTTCTTAGAACAGTGCCTGCCAGAATAAGCCCTCTGTGAGTTTTTATTCATCTTGATCCCTCCGTCTCTCTAACCTTCCACATCACATCCAATTTATCAGTGATTCTCGTTGGCTCTATCCCCAGAAGCTATCCCACTTTCTTTCCGCTTCTCTCCATCTTCACTGCCGCCACCCTCCTCTTACCAGTGCCTCTTGCCTGATTATAGCTTTCACCTTCTAACTAGGATTCTGGTTCCTACGCAGACCTTCATAATCCATTTTTCACATAATAGCAGGTAGGCTTTTTGAAAATATAAATTGGATCAGCATAAAATTTGCAAGGGCTTTGAATTACTTTTAAAAACTGTTTTTTGTTTGTTTGTTTGTTTTTAAGACAGCATCTTGCTCTGTGGCCCAGGCTGCAGGGTAGTGGTATGATCATAGCTAACTGCAGCCTTAAACTCCTGGCTCAAGCAATCCTCCAGCCTCAGCCTCCCGAGTAGCTAGGACAACAAGCACATGCCACCACATTTGGCTATTTTTTCTTTTTTCTTTTTTTTTTTGTAGAGACACGGTCTCTCTGTGTTGCCCAGGCTGGTCTTGAACTCCTGGCTTCAAGCAATCCTCCTTCCTTGGCCTCCCAAAGTGCTGGGATTATAGGCATGAGCCACTGCACCCAACCACTTTTTAAAAAATTCAATAAACTTTATTGTTCTGAGCAGTTTTAGCTTTACAGAAATATTGCACAGAAAGTACAGAACTCCCGAATACTGATCTCCCTCTCCACACACACAATTTCCCATACTATTAACATCTTGCATTGGTGTGGTACCTTTTTACAATTGATAAACCAATACTGATACATGATTATTAGCTAAAGTTCACGGCTTACATGATGGTTCACCCATTGTGTTGTGCAGTTCTATGGGTTCTGACAAGTGCATAGCGTTATGGATCTACCACTGTAGTATCATACAGAGAGATATATTTACTGCCCCAAAAATGCCCTGTGCTCTACCCCTTCCAAAGGCTTTGCGTTGTTTTCCAAAATAATACCCAAATTCCTTACAGTATCCCAAAGGAGCTAAATGATCTCACCCTTGTTTATCTCCCAAACTTCAGCTTCCACCTCTGCCTCTCCTGCTCGCTGCATCCCACAGCCACTCTGGCCTTCTGGCTCTTTCTTGAATAAGCCATGCCCTTGTCACCCTAAGACTTCTGCCCTAGCTGTTTTCTCTTACAGGAAAGTTCCACTTCCAGATCTTCATATGGCTGGCTCTTCCCTGACTCCATCTCCTAAGTGGGATCTTTCTTGACCACTCAACCTAAACCAGGCACTCACCGTTACCTCTCCTTACTTTATTTTCTTCATAGAACTTGCCAGCATTTGAAGCTGTCTTGTTAGTCTGCTTGGGTACTTACATACCAACCATCCGCCCCATCTAGGTCCCACACAGGGACCTCATCAGCCTGTTCACTGTGGGGTCCCCAGCACTAGAGCATGCCTGGCCCATAACGGGTTGATAAACATTTACTGAGTGAATCAATGCATAAATGAATGAACAAATAAATGACTAATGCCATGTAATGAGTTTCTACATTTGTTTGTAGTTTCGAGTTTACAAAGAGCTCTTCCAGACATTTCCTTAGCGTAATTTATGTGATTAGGCCCAGGTTTAAATGGAACTTAAAAAACATATTCACAGTATCTCTCTTAGCTCCTAGAAGCCACAGATTAGGAAACAGAATGTTCTCTCCAAGGGAAGAGAGTTTAGTTCCAAGAGCATTCATGACCCTCTGGTTATGACAAGAAGAATCACTTGGTTTAATTCATGGCTCTAAAACAAATAAAAAATACTTAGAGATATAGAACCTTGGCTGATTAATAACAGCAACAACAAGCATTTGTGCAGCACTTGCTGTGGGCCAGTGTGGAGGCTGAGGCAACTCCATCTTGGGTGCTAATCCTCCATGTTGGATTCTGATTAACTCCAGTTCCAGGAAAGTCTCGTAAGGTTTCTAGTCTATCTACTGTTCCTTGTATAAGAGCATGTACTTATCCTGCCCTTAGGTCAAAACAATCTTGATGTTATTGTACTTACCATACATAAATCCTGACCTTGAGCAATCACCCTACCCATTCCTTCTGAAGCACTGTACCCTTCTCCTATGATATATAAACCCTGGGTCTGGGGTGTAATTGTGGGGATTCACCATCTTGTCTTGCCATCCTAGACACAGACATGGTTTCTGGACATAAGTCCCTATTCAACATTTCCTTCTAAGAAACTGGATTTTTCAGCTTCTTTCTTTGGCCCCTCAACTTCCTCAGCCTTTGGGGGTAGGTTTGCATAGGCCTGTTCACCATGGAACAGCTAGACACAAGGCTAAGTACCATCCACACAGTATCCAGCTCCACAATTCACTTGGAGGGTTGGTACCATAATGATTTCCCCTTTTTCTTATAAGAAAGGAAGGAAGAGACATCACAGGGAGTAAAACAACTCAAAGCCCAAAGTACAGAGCCAGGATGTTAACCCAGGATTATCTGACAGCAAAATCCAGTCAGTTCTTGTCCTTGTAACAAAAGCTGAGTAAGTAAACATTGCCGTGCTGAGCATCTATAGATTCCTACCCATCCCCTTCAGCCCTATCACGTGGGTGGGCTTAGAAAGGGTTAAACGCCACACTGGGAGGGAGTGGTCAGTGCCTGGGTGGTGCTATTTTTAAGGCCAATATTAGGATGGTTTGCACAGCACCACCTGGCAACAAGAAGAGGCCAGGTATTAATGAATGACACACCCGGGGGAGAAGGGGGAGAATGTTTCCACTCAGCAAGACTTTGGCAGGAACCGTGTGTTCAGTTTGGGGTCTTGCCTTTTACAAGGGTGTGGAGGCAGTTGAGTCCCTCATCTTTTCTGGCTGTCACAGAATGTCCGAGATGCCCTGGCCAGGGGCCCTGGCCTGCGTGGCTTCAGACAGGACAAGGGTGGAGTTCGAGGTGGATGGTGCCCAGCTGTGCAAAGCAGTTATTTGTCCCACGCTTTCAGTCTTTCTGCCCACACAAGTATCTGAGGAACGCCGCTTCCTGCCTTGCATCAGAAAGCAACATTTTTAAAGATTAAGAAATCCCTACTTTCTTCTCTTAATTTGTTGTTGTCATGACATGACTGACTCAATAAGTAAAAATTTTAAATCCCTGTCCAAGGACACAGGCTTGTCTCCCCGACGCTTGAAGTTCCTCCAGATGCTTCGTGCATCCTTCCACCTCCACATGTCAGCACACTCTGCCCTTTCTAAGCAAGAGCCTCAACAAGCCCTGCCTCCAGTGAACTCTCGTATGTTTTTCAAGGCTTGGCTCAGAATCACCTCCTCCAGGAAGACTTCCCTGACACCCCCTCCCAACTCACACATTAAATCACCAGTTGCCTTGACTGGGCGCAGTGGATCAGACCTGTAATCCTAACTCTTTGGGAGGCTGAGGTGGGAGAATCACTTGAGGCCAGGAGTTCAAGACCAGCCTGGGAAAGACCCTGTCTCTACAGCAAGACTCTGTCCCTACAAAAATAAAAATGAAAAATTAGCTTGGTATGGGCCAGGTGCAGTGGCTCATGCTTGTAATCCCAGCACTTTAGGAGACCGAGGCAGGTGGATCATTTGAGATCAGGAGTTGGAGACAAGCTGGGTCAACATGGAGAAACCCTGTCTGTACTAAAAATACAAAACTTAGCTGGGCACGATGGCAGGCTCCTGTAATCCCAGCTACTCGGGAGGCTGAGGCAAAAGAATCGCTTGAACCCAGGAGGTGGAGGTTGCAGTGAGCCGAGATCGTGCCACTGCACTCCAGCCTGGGTGATGTAGTGAGACTCCGTCCCAAAAAAAAAAAAAAAATTATCTTGGCATGGTGGCATGTGCCTATAGTCTCAGTTACTTAGGAGGCTGAGGTGGGAGGATTGCTTAAGCCCAGGCTTAAGCCAGGAGGTCAAGGCTGCAGTGAGCCTTGATCATACCACTGCACTCCTTGTTTCAATAAATAAGAAATAAATAAGGAGCTGCCCTTCTGTCCTCCCAAAGCACTCCATGCTGAGTTCTCTCATCCGTGTGTCTGCCTTATCCAGTAGGGGAATAAAGCCTTGCTGCCAGGGGCTGTGCCATATCTTTCTTTGTAGCCCTGGTATTGAGCATAGTACCTGACACAAACGGGATGCTAAGTAGCTGTGAGAGGAAGGGATGAGAAGAGGAAGAGAAAGAAGAAAAAAAGGCCGGGAGGAAGAAGGGCAGAGGAAGGAGGGAAAGAGGGATTCTTTGTGATCAGATGCATAGACACAGAGACAATATAGACACATCAACACATGGATCTAACCTGTTACAGGCATACGTATGCACGTGCACACCCTAGTCACAGGAGGGGTTTGCACTGAAAAGAGCACTGGTCCAGGAGTCCAGCAGCCTGAGTACCTATCCCCTGGGCTGCTGCTGACTAGTGTGTGACCTGAGGGAAGCCAGTCCTCTTTCTGAGCATCAGCTTCCTCATCTGTAAAATGGGTTATTATAAGACTTATACAGAATGCTCTCACTGCCTGAAATACAGTGGACGTTCAACACATACCAGCTCTGCCTTCCCTCAGCTCCATCTCGCCCGCAGTGCCCCACACACCCTCTGCAATGGGAAGAAAAGAACAGCAGTGTGCAAGAGCCAGAAATGCCTGTGTCTATACCCTCCCCCTCTCCGCCTCATAACAACATAGCCATTCAGACGGTTGAAAGCACATCTGCCCGACACTACCTGCAATCTATTTTGTGCTGTTTTTGTATTCATCTTGCTAGCGAAAGGAACATGCATTGCCTCCAATGCCTGTTCTAGTCTGGACTACAGCAGGAAATATGAGGACAACTCTAGTGGGAACAGCTTGGCACCCATCACTGGGCCTTAGGGTCCATGGGGGCTCAGGTGAGGCCCTCAGGATAAACAAGGACATACAAAGCCTCAATACAGTGCTCACCACCCATGGGGCCCCTGCTCCATCTCCTCTGCCCTGGCCTGTTTCTAACCTCACTGTCAGAACCCAAAACTGCAACCCTAATCCCAAGCCCAGAGATAGCCAGGACCACTCTCCGTACCTTGTTGCCCTTTAGCCCAGAATAACCCATGGCTTGGTGCTGCTTTCTTATCCCAGAACCCCCAGCCAAAGTCTGCACTTGAACTCATCATGAGGTCTGCTCACCACAATTGGGGGCCTTTGCAGGCAAAGGTTCTGCCCCCATGGTCAAAGGAGGACAAAGCAGGTGCCATACTTTATTTAATCAGGTCTTTAAAGTTAGCAACAAGTTGTGTATTATCAGCAAAATTGAAAGCAACTGAGAAGGGCACAAAAGAGCTTTATGGGGTGATCATGATGGTAATTTTTTTGGGTGGGGGTGGACAAAGTCTTACTGTCACTCAGGCGGGAATGCAGTGATACAATCATAGTTCATTGCAAACTCAACCTCCCAGACTCAAGCAACCCTCCTGCCTCGGCCTTCCAAGTACCTGGGATTACACGTGTGCACCATCACACCCAGCTAATTTTTAATTTTTTTAGAGATGGGGTCTTGCTATGTTGCACAGACTGGTCTTGAACTCCTGGGCATCAGCCATCTCCCTCCTCAGCCTACAAAAGTGTAGGGATTACAGATGTGAGCCACTGCATCCAGCCAGTGATGATAACGTTTTATGCCTTGCTAGGGGTGTGCTTTACACTGGGATATACACTTTTCACAATGAACTGAACAGTGCACTTAAGATACATACATTTCACTGTATGTAAATCTTACCCGAAAGAACAACAGTAAACAAATATTGAAAGTTAGATGTATGATGAAGTCAAGTTCCACCCTGGAAGGTTCGCCAGTGTAAGTAAGTGCACACACATAGTCTACCTCCAAAGGGAGACCACCTATATCCTCACCCTACTTTCTACTAGAGAAGAAGCCAGGGGGGCTACTTTGGGCCCTCAGGTACTCTTTATTTAATCCCCAGCTTATTTGGAAATGCATTCAAAAATAAGATGGATAGCCAGGCATGTTGGCTCACTCTTGTAATCCCAGCACTTTAGGATGCTGAGGCAGGGAGGATCACTTGGGGACAGGAGTTCAAGGCCACCCTGGGCAACATAGTAAGACTTCATCTCTATATTTAAAAAAGAAACAAATGAAAAAAAAAGATGGATGCATGGATGGACAGAGGGATGGAGAGATGGATAGATGTGATAAAGCAAATATAGTAAAATGTTATTTGTAGAATCTAGATAATGGACATAGGTATGTTGACTACAATTCTTTCCTCTTCTCCATATGTTTGAAAATATTTATGATGATATTTTGGAAAACATAAAATTGAAAGCAAGCCAAGATGTCCATAATTGGGGAATGGTTAAATAAATTACTGCACAGGCATCTGATCTGATTTTCTGAGGTTGGTAAGACTGGTGGTTCAGATAACTTTGTCGGAACTGAGAAGTTATCCACAACCCAACGTCGAGTGGAAGCATCAGCATGTGAGCAGTATGGATATGTAGAAAGCTCACCGTGCTTTTTCAGCTGCATACTGCTTACTAAGAGTACAGGCTTTAGGATGGAATAGACTCGCCTGTGTTCAAATCTGTCCTGCCACTCACCACCTGGTTAAACTCCCTGTGTCTCGTTTTGGTTCGCCTGAGAAGTAAAGACAACAGCATGTACCCCACAGCACTGTAGGTAAAAATAAAAAATAAAAATAAAAATAAAGCGCTGTAGGTAAGATCAAATGAGTCAGTGCTCACGCAGGTTGATCCTAAATCAATGCCTGGTGCTGAAAGCACTCAGGAAGAGGGAGCTGCTGGTATTACTGAGGGCTTTCCAGGGTTCAGGGCGAGGCCCCTGGTAGTGAGGGATGCACACTGAGGGGCTGGCTCCCAGATGTGGGGAACAGAGACAACTGGCTGATACACAGGCAAAACCTTGCCCCACCAGCAAAAAGATCTTATTCCCTTAGCTAACAAGCCACCATAATTTTTTTAAGATGCTGCAAGAAAAACAGACTGGATGGATGTACACTTAAAAAACTCACAGTGGCTAGGTTAAGCTGGTAAGATTTAAAACACTTTCTTTTCCCATCCCTATTCTACAATTCGCCCATTTGCTTCTCCATCTCTGCCCCAGTGTAACTCCCGCACACCCTTCAGAAAACAACTCAAATAGCACCTCCTCAGGGAAGCCCCACGCTGATCTGCCAGACTAGGCCAGTTCCCTGTTACAGCCTCCCATAGAACTTAACCCTCTTTGCCGTTATATTTATGTGTGTACAGTTGTTTGTTTAATGTGTCCCATTAGATCCCCAGAGCCCAGCACAGTGCTTGAAGCCTAGAATACTCTAAATAAATAATTTGTTGAAAATAAATTCCAGGCTGGGCACAGTGGCTCACCAGCCTGAGCAACATAGGAAGACTCCATCTCTACAAAAAAATAAAATTTAGCCAGGCATGGTGGCACACTCCTGTAGTCTCAGCTACTAAGGAGGCTGAGGTGGGAGAACTACTTGAACCCGGGAGGTTGAGGCCATAGTGAGCCATGATCATGCCACTGCACTCTAGCCTGGGCGACAGATGAGATCCTGTCAAAAAAAAAAAAAAAAAAGGAAAAGAAAAGAAAAAAAGCAATGAAAATGAATTCCAAGTGTTTGGGAAAGTGATTTCACTCTTTGTATATTGAAAAGTAAATAGGAAATTAGGAGGAGACAGAGAGTAATAAAACTATATCCATGCTTGTCCCGGGCAACATTACATAGCTCTTAACTATCAAAGACATATGGCAGTGTCTCATGTGGTTTTACTTTTTTTATTGGAGAGACGTTGGGGGGATGGTGGGGGAAGGTGTGCGGCAGAATCCTCCTCAAACCCTACACCCCACCCTCCAGCCCTATGCAGAGCCTCCCTCTGCTTCCCACAGGCCCAGCCCCTCCTTGCTGACAGGGGCCAAGTCCCAAGGATCCCCAGGTGACTCGATTCCTATTTCCCAGCAGAAGGAGTCAAGGCACCTACGGTGGAGACCACAGGACCCAACTATTACTGAGGACACATCCAACCACCATGACCACATGCTCAGAATCTGCACATGTGAAATAGCAGAGCTGGAGTGTTTTTAGAGGCCATGTCTAGTCCAACACCCTTCCATCCACTTTATAGACAGGGACACTGAGTCCCAGATATGGAAAGGGGCTTATCCAAAGTCACACTTCTATGCAAGGATTTAACTGGACAGGTGTCCCTGCATGTGAATGCCCAATCTTCTAACAGCCTAACTCAGAGAAAGAAGGCACCGTGTCAAATGTATTGAGTAGATGATGGGGCATCGCCCGGATAAGCTCCTCACCCCTGGACCGAGGTGTTCATTCCCACAGCTGACATAAGTGTTGCCTGTGACAACTCACAACTGAGTCCCTCTCAGGAAACTGCCTTCAGCCAAAGACAGCTGCCTCGCCCAAGGTTATGCCTGGATTCCAGGGGCAGCCCACAAGCAATGACTGGTCACTGCAGGGATACAAAACCCCATAAGATCCCCTGGATCTGCTGAGGCCAGTGTTGCAACTGCATCACAGCCCAACTTCTCCATCTGTCTGGTTCTGTCTCCCTCACCCCACACTGGTGTTGTTCCCAGAGCACACACCAATGAACTTCGTATGCGCAAATCTCTGTCTCACCATCTGTTACCAGGGAAACCCAACCAAAGGCAGTGCAGCCAGGGTAGGAAGTGGTAAGACCTCCCTGTGAATCAGAGTGAATAAAATGGTTTCACCAAACACGGAGCACCTAGTAAACACCAGGTCAAGTCCCACCCTCGAAGATCCCCAGTGGAAGTAAATGCATCCATGTCATCTGCCTCCAAAGGGAGGCCGCCTGAATGTTCACCCTACTTTCTGCTATACGAAGAGCCAGGGCTACTTTGGGCCCTCAAGCACTCTTTTCTTTATCCTCAAGCCTGTATATCTATGATGGTTGCTGTGTCAGAACAGGGGAGCAGCCTGCTTAGGAGAGCTGACATGTCCTCTGAATACGTACATGCCATTTGGGTCATTTTACATACTTTATCTTAGTTATTGTTTCTGCCTTCCTCTAAGGTAAGAATTTATGACCACCGTTTTGCAAAGGAGGAAAGTGAGCCTTTGAATGCCTTTTCCAAGATCAAGGAGCCTGTTACCCTCAGAGCCAAGATTCCATCCCAGGTGGCCACGCCCCATGGCTCAGGTTCTTATTCCCTACACTCCACTGCCTTTCTTCAGACTTCAGCGGATGCCTTAATGCAACCTAAGCAAGTAGATGCCAGGGTTCTAGCCATATCTTTCTGGAGCTAGAAAAGTCAGAATATGCCTTTGACTTGCTTACTTCTCCTTTTTAAGGAAAACCATGTGTTTACTCTCTTATGCCAAAGTTGCAACAGAGCTGAAGTTTCGCCAGTGTTAACTTTAAAAGTTGGGCAGAAGGGTTAAAACGTTCTGCCCTGATGCCTGTTTATGTTTCCAGAGCAAAAGAAGATTTTAATAAGAAATGCTCTCATCTGTTGGGCTGTACCTGCAGGAAGGTAGGGGATCTGGATGGAGGCCCCTCCCAGTTCTCAGATCTGCTCCAGAGACCAGCACTCCGTTCACTTCTCCCGGAGCTGAGCAGCTCCCTCTTCTGTTCTGCTTCTGCTGAAACTGGAGCGGAACTGGTGGGGACCCTGACAGCTAGCGTTTTAGACACTGATGCCTCTGCCCCTTGAAGAGGAAGCCAGGGCACATGGAAAACCATTGCCCTGGCCAGGGTTCACTCTCCTCCCCTGTGGGGGTCCTGCAATTGCCCTTCCCGAACTCTCTGCCAAGCACATGGTGAGCACTCAGCCAGCCTCTGCAAAGACAAGCATTGTGTCCTATTGTAGCACATGTGTGCACACACTTACACGTGTGCACACACACTCACACGTGTGCACACACACACTCACTCATATACTACACAGTGTGACCAAAACCATGCTTCCATTCCCCTGGGAGGATGTCAGGAAGGGTCCACCCCTCCATTCCAACCTCCCCTGAGTCCCCTGGGATAGGAGAAGGAGCTCCACTCACCGTTCTGCCTTCTCGGGAAGACTCTCTTCTGCAAACTCATTGCACAGGGTTTGAGGGAGGGAGAGAGAGCTGTGAAAAGTTCCTCCAAACCAGGATCAGGGGTCCATGGGAGGATCGATGGCAGCTTCTCGGCTGGGAGTATTTGAATATGAGTTAAAACTACAAAGTAACTCCTCGTTAGAACTGTTTTTTCCTCGGCAGGGAGGGAGAAAAAAAAAATCCCTTTCCCTCTGCCAGAAAATCTTTAACGTTTCACAACGGTCGCTTCCAACTCCTGCCCTCCTTGAGAAGCAAATGTGTATAAAGGCAATGTTATTTCACTGAATCAAGCCCTCAGATCATAAGCCTTTTCCTGTACCACAAACAGAAATGTAAAACCTCAAACTTTCCTTTGGACTCGGAGTCTGTTGTGAGAGGGCAGAACACAACCCTTTCTGAGGTCTAATGTATGGAAAATGTGCCGCACTGTTTAGATCATCGCAAGGACTTGAATCTCTGCCCCCCTCTTCTACTTTTTTTTTTTTTTAATGAGTTCTGGTGTGTTTATGTAATTGCATGGGACAAACAAAACACCTAAAATCCTTGCCCAAAGTTGAAGTGATTCATTTTCTCCTTCACACACACCACACACAAACACAGCGCCTGTTTAATCCAAGTGAAAACGCCTTTCATAAAATCTGCAAAGAGCTTGGGCAGAGAGACCCATGGTGAATGCAGCCTGTGTCCCGAGAAGGGCAACTGGGCTCTGGGGAAGGTGGAGGCTGACTTTAATCAAGACAAACAGAAGGCGCTCTGACTCCTGCCATGCCAGGACAAAAAAGGGATAAATGAAAAAGGGGCTTGGGCTCTGGGTAATGGTGCTATAAAACATTTTCAGCCTACTCTACCCAATTTCCTCCGCTTGCCTTCTCATACCAGGACATTTTATTTTTGGACTTGGACAAGATGTACTATTATTTAAAATGACCAATTTGACCACTGGGTTAAATAAATCCTTGGATCACCATTGGAAAGATCAAAGGAATATACAGTGAGTGGGCAAACAAAACTGAAAACTGAGAAAGTAATATCCACCCCTCTGGTGGAAGAGTGTGATGATTTTCTGGACATAGCAATGTGAGACTGAATGGGAGGGAAAACCTGCTCTGTTTGATAGAGAGAAAAACTTACCAGGAAAGCAAGTGAGACAGATCCTGGTCTAGTCCCTGAGTTATCTGTCACCAGCCAAGGGCCCCAGGTCTTTCTGGGATGGGCCCCCTGCCGTGGTGCCTCTTTCCTCAATATCACTGCTACCACTCAGGGCTCCAAAGAGTCGTGGCCACTGGCATCACCATCACTCTGCTCAATCCACTGCCAAGACACTGTGACTCTCGTACTCCCTCTGCACCCCTCACCCCCATGCAAATATACTTTAGATAATCATTTCTCAAGGCAGTGCTACAGGTTGCCAGAGAAACTCTGCTATCAGCACCTGGAGTCAGAACAGCTCCCTGAGAGCCATCATCACCCCTGGGTGAGGGTGGGGACCCTGCACTGGCACTTCCTGACCCTTCCTTACTCTGATTATTGAATGAACTGCCTAGGCTCTGAAACTGCAGGATGCTGCAGCTGTGCCAGGAGCACTGTGAGGGCCGGAAACTGGCCTTGCATTTTAGTCATACCCAACGGCAGCAACAATAAGGAATAGGCTAGATAAATTCTGGGAGTACTCTGCAGATATTAAGATGATGTGAGGCCGGACACCGTGGCTCACACCTGTAATCTCAGCACTTTGGGAGGCCAAGGTGGGTGGATCACCTGAGGTCAGGAGTTCAAGACCAGCCTGGCCAACATGGCGAAACCCCATTTCTACTAAAAATACAAAAATTAGCCAGGTGTGGTGGCATGTGCCTGTAATCCCAGCTACTCGGGAGGCTGAGGCAGAAGAATTGCTTGAATCCAGGAGGTGGACATTGCAGTGAGCCAAGATCGTGCCACTGCACTCCAGCCTGGGTGACAAAGTGAGACTTTGTCTCAAAAAAAAAAAAAAGAAAGAAAAGAAAAGAAATTAAGATGATGTGATAAAATAAGATGTATTGCCATAGAAAGATGTCTGCATTATATTATTAAGTGAATAAAACCGCTTACAAAAAAACATGGTGTAAATACGATCCACATACATGAAACAAGATCAGATCTGGAGAATAAAATTGAGTTTTTTATTTTTATTTTCACCATGAGCTTTTCAATATCCCTTTGGGCTTTTCACTTTCAATTCATGCCATCTATATGATTATTAAAAAAATAATAAGTCAAAGCATTGGCTTTAGAATTTCTAAATAGACTTTGTTAAATCAGTAGCAAAGACCATAATACTGAAAACCATGGTTCATAATGATATGAATCAAGCCTTTGACAAAAGTATGATGGACAGAAAAATGGCTTCTCCAGAGATGTCCACATCCTGAACCTGGGAACCTGTGAATATGCGATGTTACATGACAAGGGGGGATTCAGATGGCAGATGGAATTAAGGTTGCTAATCAGCTGACTTCAAAATAAAGGAATCATCCTGCATGATCCAGGCTGGCCTAGTATAATCACAAGTATCCTTAAAAGTGGAAGGAACAGCTCGGCTCAGTGGCTCCTGCCTGTAATCCCAGCACTTTGAGAGGCCAAGGTGGGCAGATCACCTGAGGTCAGAAGTTCAAGACCAGCCTGACCAACATGGTGAAACCCCATCTCTACTAAAAATACAAAAATTAGCCAGGCGTGGTGGCATGCACCTGTAATCCCAGCTACTCGGGAGGCTGAGGCAGGAGAATCTCTTGAACCCGGGAGGCGGAGGTTGCAGTGAGCTGTGATCATGCCATTGCACTCCAGCCTAGGCAACAAGAGTGAAACTCCGTCTCAAAAAAAAAAAAAAAAAAAAAAAAAAAAGTGGAAGGATCAGAGAACCAGATGCCTCAGCAGCTAATATAGTGAGGATGGTCCTGGACAAAGGAGAGACTGACAGGCGACATCTGTAGTGAATTCCAGCAGAGAGGCAACTGCGAGTTGTGTGCACCTTCCAAACACAGCAGCCCAGCAGGGAAAAGCCTGAATTGAGTGAGTAGTTACCCAGAGGAGACTGTGTTTTATATTAAGAGTGGAGGGAGGTAGAGGAGGAGGTCAGAGTCAGAGCGAGACTTGAAGATGCTCTGCTGCTGACTTGAAAGATGCAGGAAGGGCCATGAGCCAAGGGAATGCAGGTGGCCTCCAGAGGCTGAAAAAGCAAGGAAATGGATTATCCCTTCCAGCCTCCAGAAAGAAGTGCAACCCTGCTGTCACCTTGATTTTAGCCCAGGGAGACCTATGCTGGGCTTCTGACCTCCGGAAATGTAAGCTAATAACTTTGCCTTGTTTAAGCCACTAAACTTGTGTGGCTTATCCAGATAAATACATTTGATTTGTTCTTATTTTGTTTGTTTCTTTGTTGCCAAAAGCTTGGCTTTGACTACAAAGAGAAAAGCCTGGAGGACACAAAGCACAAAATTTATGTCATAAACCACGAACTTGGGAAGAACATGAGATGCTATCTGAGCAGCTTTCTTCTTATCCAAAAGCAGATAAAAGTCTGCCCAGCTGAAGGGAGGGTGACATTCAAAGGCCACAGGTTGGAGCCTGAGAGGGCCTCTGCCCACTCTGCTCCTTTCCGAAGTCGGCACCGAGAGACAGGGGCCGTCCACACTGGAGAAAACTGCTCAGAGACCTGTATCCCACTCCCTGCCTGAGATTCTGGGAGAAAAGAGCCTCTTTGAGTGTGAGTCTACACAGAGTAGAAATATCCACCTGGGATATTTAGACAAAGATTCTGGGACACTCTCCTGAGTCTTCCTTTGGGGGTGGGAGTATAGCTGAAAGTTTCCTGTGCCTTGAAGAGGTACCCAGGATTGTCCCGATGTGCCAGCTGCCCCAGGGAGCTCTTGACAGTCAGACACAGAGGAAGCAGGATGACCTTCACGGATCAGAGAACCAGATGTCTCGGCAGCCCATGTGGTGAGGATGGGACCTCCCTGGACAAAGGAGAGGCTGACAGGTGACATCCGCAATGAATTCCAGCAGAGAGGCAACTGCGAGTTGTGTGCACCTTCCAAACACCACCATACTACACAGCAGCCCAGCAGGGAAAATCCTGAATTGAGTGAGTAGTTACCCAGAGGAGACTGTGTTTTAAGTTTAGAGTGACTAAATTTACTTTGAATTGACAAAATTAACTTTCCATCATCCACAACAATGGAGATTTAAGAGTCGACATTCAATCACATGGAAATAAATAAGGTTGCATGTTTGTACATAATTTTTTTTGTTAATAGCTTATTGGCTGTATGCCAATGTTTGAACAAAGATTATCTCAGGCTAGTGGGATTATTTATTTTTTCTGTATTTGCTAATTTATTTTTTGCCAAAAGAAACATGTTTGTTCCTTGGCAAAAAGGGAGGAAATAGGGCCAGGTATGGTGGCTCATGCCTGTAGTCCCAGCACTTTGGGAGGTGAAGGTGGGTGAATTGCTTGAACCCTGGGGTTTGAGACCAGCCTGGGCAATATAGAAAACCCTATCTCTTAAAAAAAAGTGTATATATATATTTATATATAAATATATATTATATATTTATATATAAATATATATTATATATTTATATATAAATATATATTATATATTTATATATAAATATATATTATATATTTATATATAAATATATATTATATATTTATATATAAATATATATTATATATTTATATATAAATATATATTATATATTTATATATAAATATATATTATATATTTATATATAAATATATAATATATATTATATATATTTTAAAACGGGGGGAGGGGATATACATTTGTATAAAAATATGGGAAGCCCTAGTCTTTGGGAGGCCAGAACTATGCATTTATGAAGAGATTGTATTCTCAATGAGGAGGAGATTTTTGTTTTGTTCACTGATTTATCCCAAGTGCCTAGAACGATGTCTGGCACAGAGTAGATGCTCAACAAATATTTGTTGAATGACTTCCTCAAACAATTCACATGCCTCTACAACAACCTAGATATCTAGTTTCCAGCGTTGATGACAAGCTTTTATCTTATTCTGTATGTTCCTAGGGACTTTGGTGGGAAGATCAAGAGGCTACACTGGGAATCACTAGCCAGACACCATGTCTTTTGAGGTTAACATTTCTGAGTTTGCAGCAGTGTTGAAATTAAGCTAGAGCTGTGGGCCTGTTGTTTTTGGCCTCTTGGCTTAGGAATCTCATGCATGTGCGTCTCAGATGAAAGGTCCTTGACACTGACTTCTGAGTTTCTACCACCAGCCCCAGGAAGAGACCCCAAAGCACCAGGCTTCTTTGCACACCTCCTTCCTCTCTAGACTATGTCCCTCAACCTGGAAGAATGCGTGGGGGTCAGATGGCACCATCCCAATTATAACCACAAATTAGAAAAGCTGGAAAGCTGGAATGAGTGTTAGGGGGTTGGGGAGAAACCACATTTGGGGAGGTCTTCTCTCTATTTCTTTCATTCTTCCTATATGACCTCTTCCCATACACAAACCCAGATCCTTGCCATCCCTCCCCTGCATAAAAGGAGCCGAGGGAGCAGCTTTTTGTTACACCCAACTGTCTATAACGAAGAATGAAAGGTCCTGCCTCTTACCAGTTAAACCACCTTGGGAGAGACATAACTGCAGCCACCCATACACATTCCAATTTCTGTTCCCCTCTTGGCCGCTGGCTGTGCCCCCATTAGCCGCACCCCTTACTGGCCCCTAGCACTGACAGCTTGTTGGTGTCCCCCACACACTCAACAGTCCCTTGGATTGTTCTCCCTTCAGATGATTGGGTCCCCTTCCTCAGCTAGTCCTTGTGCCCCCCAGCCCCTCAGGGCTATGGACACAGATGCTTCCAGTTGCTACCGGGCCTTCCCCAGCCCTGAGCTGATTGTGACTGGGCTGCCAGGATGTTGGGGGGCTCAGAGAGCTTGGCACGCGAGGCCCGCAGTGACCTGCACTGCTGTGGGCATAGGATCTACTGTGCCTGGAATGAGCCCTGAGTCCTCCCAGGTCTCATGTATTGACTTGGTCTGCCTAGCCTGCCTCCCGCTGCTGTTGCCTGGCCTGTGCCTTCCCTGGTGGGCCTGGAGCCCGCCCTAAACCCTGCCCCTTGGCTGTATGTTCCCTCTCGTTTAGCGGCCTCTAGCGTAGAGACTGGACTGTATAGTCGGCCCCTACTTCATTCTCCCAAAGCCACAAGTTACTGCCCCTACCAGATTCAGCACAGGCCACTTCTGCGGGGCAGACAGCCCAAATCCAGTCCAACTGCACCACTCCCTGTTATATAATGGATCTGTAGTGTTCCCAAGGGGCCAGACCTACAGCAGCCCCGGGACCAGTTCCCACAGCCGACTTCCTCCCGTTTCCCATTGCCTGGACCTCTGAGTTCTCAGCTGACGCTGTCAAATCACATTTAACACTTCAGGAGCTGAGCCATTGCCTGCCAGCATCATCCCAAGATCACAAACCTCTAAAACTTGGCTTCCTCATTCTCCACCGGGGCCTTGTGTAGCAAATGGCCTGCAACATCTTCCAGGCCCTGTCATCAGAAGAGCCAGCATTGTCTCTCAAACCCTTGGCCACTTCCCACACATTCCCATGGAGAGCTGCCACACTGAATGGAGTGACATGTGACAACTTACATGACAGTGACCGCATGGGAGATGGGGCTGGCTCAGAAAATGCCAGTAAACTATTTTTCAGTCTAATGTGTAATCATTAACCCCAATGCCTTCAACTCCGCGGATGGTAAGTGCACCTAATAATCAATGTTCTTATTCAACCAGCTCATTAGTTTTAAAATGTTCACTGCCTTCATCATTTGTTTTTGCATTCAGAACATTATAGAGGCAGGCCATTATATCAATTTATGGATTTTTAAATGCTTTATTATTTTTCAACATTCATGTGAAGGACAAATTGAGCCTCATTTAACATTCAAAGAAGGGCAAAAGCACAGACTGAGTGATGGTGGTAGTAGTGATGATGGCAATGATGGTGGTGGTTATGATGATGGCAGTCATGGTAGTGGTGAAAATAGTGATGATGGTGGTGGTGGTAGTGGTGATAATAGTGATGATGGTGGTGGTGGTGGTGGTGATGATGGGGATGATAGTGATGATGGTGTGGTGGTGGTTGGTGGTGTTTATGATGGTGATGATGGTGGTGGTGATGGTGGTGTTTATGATGGTGATGATGGTGATGGTAGTGATGGCAGCTACCATTTCCTGAGTGTTTACTCTGTGCCAGGTACTGTGCTAATCACTTCACCTGTATTACCTCTCTGAATTAAGGCATATTGTGGTCAGCAGCACATTGTAGAATGCCATCAAAGTTTGGTTATCTCCTCCAAACTAGACAAGAGCAGGGAAGAAACTGACAAATATCAACTGACACTTATGGCCACTATCTGGCTGGCTGACTGACTGTGGAGGTTCATCTGGATTGTCTGTTGTAGTAAAGGGAAAAAGTAAAGTGACTCCAATACCCGCCCATTACAGGGACCCAAGAAGCAATAGGGGACCCAGAGAGTAACACATGGCACCCAGGAATGAGTTAGGAACCAGAACTAACATGAAAGTCCTGGGTTAACCCCTGGGGCATCATATCTTTGCTCCCCCTTGAGGTGGAGATAAGCAAGTAATAAGTACATCATTTGGAAGATGGTAAGTAAGTTCTGCTCTTCCTACCTTAAGTCAGTTTTGTCTTGCAGAAATTACTGAGTTGTTCTAGCTAGGAAAACCTGGAGGAGGCAGAGGCTTGGCTGGAATGCGGAGTATTCCAGCTCATGCTGCCGCAGATTGCTAACCAAGCCAGGGGGGACAAAGGATTGTTGTCTGAATTCCACCTCTCCAAGGGAAACTGAATGTGTTTGGATGGATGTCAACCAGAAAGAGGCCAATGGTCCACCCAAGGCCAGATCTACTCACTGAGGCAGTTTAAAGTACAGAGAGTTAGCACAAAAGGCCAGAGCTCTGTTCTCAAGGAAGGCCCCAGAGTCAAGTTGCAAAGTTCAGATCTCAGCCCTATGTCCAAAAGTGGTGACTGCAGAACTAAGAACACAGAGTGGGGGTAGACTGGATGACTTAAAGGCCAGGAGTGAGCTCGAGGAAAAGAAGAACTCCAACAATGAAAACACAGACAAGACCTCACAGAGGGGATGACATTAGGCTTAGCCTCAAAGGTATTTCCAGTCCCCCCAGGATGCCTTCTCAACTCCTTCCAGGTCATCTCACACTTTTCTCTTCCTTTACATCGACCACAGAGCCAAAATAAATCAGTAGTGAGGCTGTCAAGTTCTGGAGGCTCCCCTAGATCAGCCCCACTCTAAGCTTGGAGCTCACTTGGGTTATTGACTCTATGCCTACCCCATCTGCAGTGGACTCAACCCCACTGTAGGCTTGGAGCTTATCTGGGCTGCTGGCTCCATGCCTATAACATCTGCAGTGGACACAGCCCCACTGTTGGCTTAGAACTCACTTGGGTTGCTGTCTCCATGCCTGCACCATCTGCTATGGACACAGTGGACACAGGCCCACTGTAGGCTTGGAGCTCACTTGGGTTGCTGTCTCCATGTCTGCACCATATGCAGTGGACCCAGTCCCACTGCAGGCTAGGAATTCCTACTCAGGTTGCTCTCTCTGTGCCTCCACCATTTCTGCTCCAACAGCTCCACTGTTTCTCTAGAGGCATTTTTTCATCTTTCCTCCTCCCTCCGCTGCTCCTTCTTCCTCTGCCCCTGAAACCTTAGCCTGTTCCTGTCCTTGCCCTTTTCAAGAACCTCATTTGCAGCTGACACCCATCCTGCACTGCTAAGGAATCAAGGGAAAGGCCCACCTAGAGCCCTGTGACTGAGCTCTCCTCCTTGGAGCCTCCTGTTGTCACCTTACTGTTTTGACCAGTGCTACTGCTTTCCATCAGCCATCCTCCTCCCACCCTGGTCCCTGAAAGGCCTGAGCCCGGATGCTTTGCTTCCAGGGTATTGGCCATTCACTCACACAAGTGAAACTTCCCACTCACCTAATAGCCAGAGAAGTTGTTATAGCCCCAAATCACATTGTTAGATGGCCATAGAACATGTTGTCTGTATCTTTCCTCTTTCCCTGAGATCATACTGGTAACAATTGTCACAAAATCAAAGCTCAGGAGGCCAAGGTGGCCAGATTATTTGAGTCCAGGAGTTCAAGACCAGCCTGGGCAACATAGTGAGACCCCCATCTCTGAAAAAAAAATTAACTGGTCATGTTGGCATGCACCAGTAATCCCAGCTACTCTGGAGGCTGAGGTGGGAGGATTACTTGAGCCCAGGAGGTCGAGGCTGTAGTGAGCTGTGATTGTGCCACTGCAATCCAGCCTGGGTGACAGAGCAAGCCCCATCTCCAAAAATAATAATAAGAAAGAAAGAAAAATCAAAGCTCAGATGCCATCTATGTTGTCCTCATTTCTCTGATGCATTAGATGTCAATTATGTAACTAAAGAGAACAACCTTCATTTCTTCCCAAGATGCATTCAGTAGTCAGCAAAGAGCAACTGAATGGCTGCTGGGCTTCTGTCCTCAAAACCTCTCTATTGGAGACTGACAGAGGGGACAGAGGCAAGTACATTACAGTAGGGTGGTTTGGGGGATAAAGCTTAGCCCTGGGAGATGTGGGAGCACAGAAGAAGGCACAGACCCTGCTGAGTTAGGTCAGATAAATGCTGGATAGACGAATGAATTGACTCTGAACCTCGGGTGAGTTGGCCAGCTGGAAAAGGGTGGTGGGCATGTTTGAGTCACAGGCACCAGTATGCACCATGGTACAGGGACAGGAAATAGGAGGATGAGTTCAAGGAACCACAGTCTAATATATCAAGAATATTTCTGAGCCCCTTGTGTTTTCTCTGCTAGCACCATTACTATATTCCACATTACCCAACCCAGATAGCTACGATCTATCCCTGACTCCTTTTTTTTTTCCTTATCTCAACTTTCAGCTCAATTCCTGACAGTTATATTTTCTTTGTTTCTTTTTTTATTATTATTTGAGACAGAGTCTTGTGCTGTTGCTCAGGCTGGAGTGCAGGGGCTCGAGCTCGACTCACTGCAACCTTTGCCTCCTGGGTTCAAGGGATTCTGGTGCCTCAGCCTCAGTAGTAGCTGGGATTACAGGTGCACACCACCATGATTGGTTAATTTTTCTTGTATTTTTAGTAGAGATGTGGTTTCACCATGTTGGCCAGGCTGGTCTTGAACTCCTGGCCTCAAGCAATCTGCCCACCTCAACTTCCCAAAGTGCTGGGATTAGACGTGAGCCACTGTTCCTGGCCCCTCACAGTTATATATTCTAAACATCTCTCAGACCCACTGACTTCTCTGCCACTTCCTGGCTTAGGCTTTCATACTATTCAGCCAGAATAACCCAAGAGTCTCCTAATTTCTCTACCTTTATCCATTCTTACTCTTCTCAAATTCATCCTCTCTCATAACCATAGAAATCTGACCTTTTGGCCAGGGACAGTGGCTCACACCTGTATCCCAACACTTTAAGAGAGGAGACTGGGGTAGGAAGATTGCTTGAGACCAGGAATTCAAGACCAGCCTGGGCAACATAGGGAGACCCTCTCTCAAGAAAGAAGAAGAAGGAAGAGGAAGAGGAGGAGGGGGAGAAGTCTGACCTTTATATTTGCCATTGAACACTCGACTGAGAGACTATATAAACTATCTGAAAAAAATCCCAAACCTTCTGAACAAGGCATGCAAGCCTTTATATAACTAAGCCCTGTCTACTTGCTTCAAATGCCAGGCTCCAGCAAAGCCGAAATGGTGCTAATTGTCTGCTTTCACTGCTGTCTGTCACCTCCATGCTTTTGTGCATCTGTCCCCTCTCTTCCTTTACCTTTCTCACCCTTTGATTGCCAGCTCAAGGATCACCCTTCTAAAATTCTCCTTTGAATGCTCCCCACCACTGATATAATTCATGCCCCTTTCCTACGCTACTGAGATTCTCTGCATATTTCTAATGCTGGGCTTTCTCTGTAATTATTTGTTGACATGTCCATCTTCTCCACTGGGTTGTAAACACATTGAGGCCAAATACTAGCTCTTATTCATCTTTGTGTTCCCTGATCTAACTCAGTGTCTGGCATACAGTGAAGACTCAAAATTGCCTAAACTAATTAAATAATGGCATTGGTGACTGATACTTCTAGTTACTAAAATAATGAATGCAGGGAAAAAAACTGGAATGATGAGAAAGATGATGAGCTCAGTTTGGACATATGGTTTGGAGCATCTGTGGGCTACAGAGAGTAGAGATGTCTGATGGGCATATGGATGCAGGAACTGGAGGTCAGGAGAGAGATCTGGGATGGGGATAGAAATATGAACATCATCGGTGTATAGAAAGTAGCTGAAGTCAAAGGTTCTGATTTAAAACAATATAGAAAGCACAGTAAGAAAATGGACTAAGTTCTGATTCAAGCAGCAGAGACAGAAGAAAACAAAAATAACAACAATACCAAAAAAAATGGGCTATTCATGAAGCCTTATAAAATTTCAACATTGAAGAAACAAGCAATGCAAAAGACATCCAACAGAGATGCAACACCAAGACAGGGAAGAGACTGAAGAGAGATAAAATTAAGAAAGTTCCAACACGGAAGCCAAGGGGAAGGGAGGATATATTTTGCATGTTGTTCAGTCTTTGCTGGCTTTGGGACAAAATAAATAAACCCTAAGAACCTTTGGCAAATTCATTTGGCCTTCCCTCTCTCTTGCAGAAAAGACTAGCATTCAGCGTTCCCTTGAATTAAATAGCTGTAATTTCTAGGGTGCTAAGGAAGAATGTTTTGGGGAAGAGTAGATGGACATAACTGAGAATCTGTTCAGCATTTCCATTGACTTCCCAAACCTCGTGCTAATTTGTACAGCCCATAGTCCATTTCCCATAATTTGAAATCCCTGTGTATTTGAATAGAAATATAATCCACATGTTCATGATTCATTTGCACTTTATGTAACCAAATGTTGGCCTGTAGCTGTTTGATGTCCAAGAGACCATCTGAAAAGTCTTTGCAGCCAGAAGTCATGAGTTGCCAAGAAAATTAAGAGAAAAACCTCAGCCAGCCCTATCTATAATCCAAGGCAGTCGGCAGGAAATGAATAGGTACAGTGTGAAAGACAGAGCATTCAAGCTGCCAGTTGTTAGATCAGATCCATGTTCTATGTCTCAAGTTCCAGCCACTTGATGCTAACGAAGCCACACCAACACACAGGCGATGCCTGGAGATGCACTGTCAGTTATTAAACAGATTGGTTACTGTTGGACATTTAGGTCATTTCCAATTTTGATATTATAAATTAAGCTAAAACAAAAATCTTGGTTGATAAATTTTTGATCACATCTCTTTATTTATTTACTTTTTGAGACAGGGTCTCACTCTGTCACTCAGGTGGGAGTGCAGTTGTGCTGTCTCCATTCACTGCAACCTCTGCCTCCTGGGCTCAAGCAATCCTCCTGCTTCAGTCTCATGAGTAGCTGGGACTACAGGTGTGTTCCACCACACCCGGCTAATTGACATCTCTTATTATGCACTTCAAAAAAATTGCACTAAATTGTTTTCCTACAAGCAGTGAATGAACTTGTCTTTCTCAGGATACCTTTCCAAGCATGGAGCATTATCAATGAAATAATCCAATGGAATAACATAAAGTTATTACAAATCATGTTTCCAAAGACTATTTTACATAGTATGGGAAACTATTGATAACATAAATACAATTGTGTTATTAAATATAGATAACAAAACAGGATATTTCCCTGACCTCTTAGTGGGACTCACAATAGGAGGGCCTTGTTTACTCAGCCCACCACTCTCAACTTCTCGTGGGAGGGAGCACGTGAGCAAACAAGGTGGGAACTAGGGTATATGAGTGCTAGAACCAGCTGGCCACTTCTGCACCGGCACTCGCTGGGACCCACTGTCTTCTACCCGTCATGAGAGGGAGCACGCAGGTGGGCAGGTGTGGGAGCAGGGCAAGTGCTTTTCTATGCAGGCAGGAACAAACTTTGTGCAGGCCCTGAAGCAGCATCTGGGGTGGGTGATGCCTGAAACCCCTGAAGCCCCAGAGCTCTTTTAGCTCAGCCATCCATAGATGGCTTAAGTATTAACAGCTCAGTGGGCCCTTTGTATCTGCACTCATGGCTCTTGAGCTCTTATCTATTGTTCAGGAAAAATGAGGTTGCATGAATGAATTGAAGGACGGTAAATACAGGGGATTTTATTGTCCCCAGTGAAAGTGGCTCTCAGTGGGAAGGGGAGCTGAAAAGGGTATGGGACAAGTAGGTAATCTCCCCCTGGAGTCCAGCCATCTCTAGCTGGATTCTTCTCTGAAGTTATGCCATCAAGCTCTCTGAAGTCTAGTCACTTCTGTCTGATGTCCAGCCATAGTCCCCAACGTCCAGTGGCTTCTACCCTCTGCCAGCTGAGTCTGGGGTCTTTATAGGCACAGGATGGGATGGGGTGGGGTGATGGGTAATTTAGGAAAAGGCAACATTTGAGCAGGAAAACAGGGATAGAAGTTCTCACTTTGGGCCTCAGTCTCAGGCTTTTTGACTTGAGAGTGGGGCTTTGCCAGGGATCTGCCCCTGTCTGCCTAGAATTTCTCTGCCTCCTGTCACTATCAATAATATATAAGTATAAACTCAATTTTATTTAAATTATGACTTAGCTGTGATGTTTATTGCTATCAGTCAGACCTTCCAAAGTGACTCAGGGATCCAGGCTGTCTCCACCTTGTGTCTCCATCATCTTAACACAGTGTTTTCAGAGCTCCACATTGGAGGATGAGAAAGCACAAAGAATTATACAAGAGTTTTTCAACGCCTCAGGCCAGGAGTGGATATATGACATTTTTACTCATGATCTATTGCCTAGAACTTATTTTCTGACCACACCCAACTACAAAGCAGCTAGGAAGAGCACATGGATATTTAGTGAGTATTCATTGTCTCAGCCACATTCTGGTCACCAAATGTCCCTCTTCTCCCTCCTTTCCCCACAGAACAAACAAACACTCACTCTTACTCCATGAGAGACAACACAAAGTCCCATCCAGTCCAGGCACCCAGCTCAAAATATTAGAATCTCCAGAAGATGCACGGTGGTCTCTGCATTGAGTCAGATGTGGCTCCTCGTGGTCAAGGGGACTATCATCCTAGAACAGGGGTCACCAAATATTTCCTCAAAGGGCCAAAGTGTAAGTATGTAAGGCTTGCAGGCTATAACATCTCAGTTGCAACTCCTCAACTCGCCATTGTAGCACAAAAAGCAGTCACAGACAGTATGCAAATGATGAGCTTGGCTTTTGTAAATAAATCTAACTTTATTTACAAAAACAGCCAGGAGGGTCCAGGTGCAGTGGTTCATGCCTGTAATCCCAGCACTTTGGGAAGCCAAGGCTGACAGATTGCTGGAGGTCAGGAGTTCAAGACCAGCCTGGCCAACATAGTGAAACCCCATCCCTATTGAAAATACAAAAAAAAATTAGCTAGGTGTGGTGGTGCATGCCTGTAGTCCTAGCTACTCAGGAGGCTGAAGCATGAGAATCACTTGAACCTGGGAGGCAGAGGTTGCAGTGAGCCGAGATCGTGCCACTGCACTCCAGCTGGGTGACAGAGTGAGAACCTGTCTCAAAAAAAAAAAAAAAAAGGCAGAAGGCTTGTAGGCTGTATTTGGCCAGTGGCCAATAGTTTGTCAACTGCTGGTCTGAAAAGTAAAGTTACCTGCCTTCTACGTACCAGTATTCAGTGCTGGAACAGAGACAAGACAATAGCCACAAGGACTCTCATTCAAAGAGGAGAAAAATGGGAGACTCCAGCAGTCATAGAACCACAGAAATTCTGCAATCCTACTGGACAGCTATTGTGAGGACCTCTGACCTCGAGGGTGGGAGATGTTCCCTAGTTAGTCCTTTAGGCTGCTCTCTGGAGGGCACTCCCTTTTTTATTGTCCTCCAAGGACATATTTCAGAAGTTTCTTCCTTTTCCCTTGCCTCCTTGGCCTCATCTGAAGTAGGTTTCAGAAAATGTGTCCTCCTGGGGGGCTGCATAGCTTTCCCAGCCTGTTTGCCTCTTGGAGTCTCAAGAGTGATTATAGGTCCCAAATAATCACAGGCCTTTTAAGGCCAGAATCATGAGAAGGGAGGTTGCTTTGTTTTGTTGGTGTACTGGTGTACGAGTCTCAAAGTTTAGCAGTCAGTTCCTCTTCCAAGAACCACACCCATTGTTCTTAGAAGGCTTGGTTTCCAGATCTGCTTTATTTCTTCATTCTGGGCACCCCAGCTTCTTTCACTCAATGTGTTGGTGGCTACCTTGAGGCAACTTGGAGCCATAGGTGTCAAGGCCACAGCCTTAATCTGATATTTGCTCTGATACATTTTAGCCAGAGGGAAATTTTAACAATAGGTATGGAACACACCCTTCATTTGACTTTTGCCTTAATTCCAACTGGAAAGAACACCCTTAATTTGATATTTGCCTTTGGCCATTTAAAATCTTTCTAAATTCCATTACTTAGCATTTATCATCTAAAGGCAGTTAGCTTTTCAACTTTAATTTCTGGCCTTTCTCTATTTTCTTTTATTACTCCTAGAAACTAGTCAATTATTTTCTGTGCTTATCTCTTCCTTGTAAATTTTGTTAAGCACAGTAATAATCAGTACATGCTACCAACATTCTATTTTCAACCCCTTCCCCTAGAGCTACAAGTTCATTAGGAAGTGAATAAGCCTTCCAAGTTATTGCAGGCTAGTCTTACAAATATTTTACCACTGTACAGCAGGGGCTGCAGGGTTTTCAGTCTGATTCTGTTTCCTCACTGCTGCTGCCTAACCAATCTGTCAATGCACATATTTTAGTTTTTTTCCTCACTGCTCTTGCCTAGCCAATCTGTCAACGCAGCATTCCATTTCTACTACCAATTTCTAAATTAATTAGAACAAGTCAGGAAATATTATCATCACAAATTAATCCCAATATTCAGGGGTTTATACAAGTGATGTGTTTTCTCATAGGAAGTCTGATATGAGTCTGATGGCTCTTTATGGCATATAAAATGTATGTTAAGGAGACACATGAAAAATTAACAGTACAGGTACTTATATCCAGTATAAGTATATAGTGAGCATTTACTTAATCCAGTGAGCATTTATTATTTTTTAATCAGAAAAGTTCGCAAATATTAAAGTCAATAGGTAATTCAGTTGCTTGGAGGGTATGGTTCCCAACAATTAACTGACTTTTTCTTCTGACGTCTAGTCCTCTGAATGGGTCTTTCAAGATTACACATTAGGCCAGGCACAGTGGCTCACACCTGTAATCTCAGCACTTTGGGAGGCTAAGGTGGGAGGATTGCTTAAGCCCAGGAGTTAGAGACCAGCCTGGGCAATGTGGTGAAACCCCGTCTCTACAAAAAAATACAAAAATTAGCTGGGTGTGGTGGTGCACACCTGTAGTCCCAGTTACTCGGGACACTGAGGTGGGAGGATTGCTTGAGCCCAGGAGATGGAGGTTGCAGTGAGCTTAGATCATGCCACTGCATCCAGCCTGGGCAACAGAGCAAGACCTTGTCTCAAAAAACTAAAGAAGTAAAAAAGTTACACACTAGTATATAGGCCCCTCTCTCTACTGGAATGGCCCTTACTCTATGAAGTCTTCCCAATTACAAAGCATCCCTGAGTCTCTCCCTCTTCTGTTCTCTCACATTCCTATTTGTGTAATTATAGCATTTAGATATTGTATATTATTTTATAATATAGGAATATGCTTTTCTTTTTGCATTTCTGTTTCCATTCTTTTCCTAGGCAGTGTGAGGCATACACCTGCCTGGAGATGGGAGAAGAGGCAAGCAAGTACAGACCAGTAGAGTAGGAAGGCAACACGAGTCATTCAGCTTCTGGCATCTGCATAGGATTTTCTGGATCTCCAGCCATGCAGTAGTTCTATAAGCTAGATTTATTGCAAGAAAGAAAACCAATTGGTTTTCTTACCCCCATTCCTCTTTGACTTATTAGGAGGCAGGCCTGGTTGCTAAACTTCATGATTCATTCCATAATAGAAAGCAAATACCTTCGGCCTTGGAGGGAGACAACAGCCTAAGATGCTACCCTAGGGGAGATGGTATAACATAGAAGAAGTAGAGATTGGAGCTAACACCTCTGGTCTCAAAGAATAATGGACAGAAGAGGAGATTGGTAAGAGAAGGAAAAAGGGGCATAATATTGACACAGGCTGTTTTCTTGACCCCTACATGGGACCCATGACAGGGGTGTCTTGTTTACTCAGCCTGCCATGCTCAACCCTTCATGGGAGGGAGCATGTAGGAAAGCAAGTGCAGGCTGCTTCAGTGCCAGCAGAATCAAACTCCATTTACTCAGACCCACTGTGCCCCATGCTTCATGGGAGGGAGTGCATAGGTGAGCGAGTGCTAGAACCAGCCAGCCACTTTGGCGCAGGCAGGAGCCAACTCCGTGCAGGCCCCACAGCAGCATCCAGGTGGGGGCATTTTCCTAAACTTCCCTAAAATATCAGGATTAATATATAGATAGAAACAGGAAGTAGAGAATCTCTAGGCAAGCAGGGGAGGGTCCCTGGCAAAGCTCAATATTCAAGCTGAAAAGCATGAAACTCATGGCCCAAAATGAGAACTTCTATCCCTGTGTGCCCACTCTTTCCCAATTGGTTCTTTCTGAATAATGTCTTTTTACCAACTGAATATTGCCTTTTCCAAAACTACCTACAGCCCATCCCACCCTCCATCCTGTGCCTATAAAGACCCCAGACTCAGCCAGTAGATGGGAGAAGCAGCTGGATGTCGAGGACAGGCAACTTGACTTTGGAGGAGAGAGGCAGAGAGGTGACTTGACTTCAGAGGAAAGCCCAATTCAAGCTGGAGTCGCCTCTCATATACAACCATAGGGAAATCATGACTTGCAGAACTTAAAGGGAAACCACATCAAAGTAAACTCATGATTTAGCAGGATCAGGGAGATGGGGCTTGAGTTGAGCACAAACAAGCTGCTTTTCATTCCTGTGTGCTGTGCTCATGATTGAAAAGTTCAATTTGTGGAAGAAGATAAGCAGAAGTTAGCTGAGGATTCAGCAGGAGAGTTTACTAGAGGAGGTCCCTGCTGTAGGGAGAAAGTGGCCTGTACCTGAAAGCAGTAGGGCAGCCATAGTGCCATCAAGAACTGAGGGGAGGTTTGGTCAACCAAGAAGGACTATACAGTACTGACCAGGCCAGATCACCAATCACTCCAGCCACAGACAACTATGGCCAGTATCAGCAAAGGGAGCTGGTCAGCCTTCAGCAGTCACCAGCCCAGAGCAGTCCAGGTGCCTCAAGGCAGAGCTCAGCAAGGACCCTCCAGGACAACTCATGGACTCAAGAACCTGCCTTTTCCCCTGCTGCCATGCACAGTTTGTAAGCCCTCCACATGCACTACATACCATCTTGGGTTAGGGAAGGATGGTGGGGACAAACCTAAGAGATCAAAAATTTTACCTAAAGGGACTGTTTGAATTATTGCATCAGAATAAGATTTTATGGTTTATTTAAATCTAATTCATCTCCTCCCCATCACACCTTTGCCAGGTGGTAGAGATTTGTTAAGAAAATCATATAGCTGTAGAGAATAGGAGTCCTTTGTTTTGCACATTTAAATTGTAGTGTGAGGTTGGCATGGAACATACCTGTAGTCCTAGGTGCTTGGGAAGCTGAGGCAGCAGGACTTCGAGGTTACAGTGAGCTACAATCACACTGCTGCACTCTAGCCTGGGTGACAGAGCAAGATCCTACCAAAAAACAAAAAACAAAAAACCTGTAATCCCCAGCACTTTGGGAGGCCAAGGTAGGCAGATCACAAGGTCAGGAGTTCAAGACCAGTCTGGCCAACATAGTGAAACCCCGGCTATACTAAAAAAAAAAAAAAAAAAAAAAAAAAAAATTAAAAAATATTAGCCAGGCGTGGTGGTGGGCACCTGTAGTCCCAGCTAGTTCGGAGGCTGAGGCAGAAGAATTGCTTGAACCCGGGAGGCAGAGGTTGCAGGGAGCCAAGATCATGCCACTGCACCCCATCCTGGGTGACAGAGTGAGACTCCATCTCAAAAAAAAAAAAAAAAAAAAAAAAAAAAAAAAAAAAAACTACAGTGCGAGTAAATGTTCCAACTACAAGTAAATGGTGTAGTCTTTGCATATAACCCATGCACATCTTCCTATATATTTTAAATCATATTTAGATTACTTATAGTACCCAATACAATGTAAATGCTATATAAACAGTTGTTATACTGTGTTGGTTTTTATTTGTATTATTATTTTTTTCTTTTTTAGAGATGGGGTAGCTCTCTGTTGCCCAGGCAGTGGTGTAATCAAAGCTCACTGCAATATCTCAAACTCCTGGGCTCAAGCAATCCTCCTGTTTCAGCCTCCCAAAGAGTTGCGATTACAGGCATGAGCCACCATGTCCTGCCTCATATTATTTTTTTAGGGTCGTATTATTATTTTTTATTGTGAGTTTTTTTCTCCTACATTTTCTATTCATAGAGATTTGTAAGAGTTAGAGATGAGAAAAGGGTTTTTTGGAGAAAACTGGTGGTGTTCTCTGTCCTTGCATCATCCCTAAAGAGGGATGAGAATATGTCCCCCTCCACCTGAAGTTAACAGAAGAGAGCCTCAAGGAGGTCACCCAGGGATATTGATTAGCACCCTCTGCCATTTGAAGGAAACCCAGTACTGGTGCTGACTCCCACCTGGAAAGGCTAAAAAGAGAGAGAAATGAGGAAATATTGAGTTGCTGCTTTGGTGGCAAGAAGAAAGAGTGGCTTCATGGGGCTGGATCTATGCACCCAGAATTTGCTGGAGCTGGAAGAGTCCGTGGCTGTTTCCTGTGGGCCAGATGTGGGCTACAAGAAGGAGAGAGAGAGAGAGAGAGAATGTGGGATCATCCTCGGCCCCATCTAAGTGGTGTCCTTGAAAGAGAAGACAGACCTCAACAGTAGGAACCCAAAAGTATGGGGGAATGCCCAGAGGCTGAGAGCAAGCAATGAGTTGGATGAGAGACCAATCTGCCTTCCATAGAAACCCTAGGAAAGACCCCACAGAGTGGGAGATCCCCAAGGAAGTCTCAAAACACTCAAGATAGACAGTGACCTTGGCCATCTGCCAAGACCAGAGAACCCAGAAGCTAGATCTCTCAGAACTGGTGTCGAGAAAGAACTTTCCTGATGATCTCATTTATTTTCCTGCCCTCAAACTTCAACCCCAAAAGGGTCGGAAACTGCAGTTGGCGAGGTGGAGAAGCAAATCTACCAGGGGCCTCCTGCCAGCAGTGAGCCGAGCTGAGCTGGAGGAGGAGGAAAGATTCAACTTTACATTAAGTTCAGAATTTCATTATGACACGGAAAAACAACATTGTAATTGCCAAAACTGAGCCTGTGTTTGGCAACACAAAGTGGTCCAAGATCACTTTACCAGCTAAGGGACTAGTGGAGCAGCGTTCATCCTGGGGACAGGAGGAAGTGTCTCCCTGGGACTAGACTAAAGGGTCCCTGCTTGGGCAGTAGGAATGAAGGCACTTTATCAATCCATTACTTGCTTGTTCCATGTCCGGGATACATAAGGAAAACAGAAAGGAGGAGAGGCAGGTACATAGGGAAAGAGAGAGAGAGAAAGAGAGATAACAGAAAGGGAGATAGGAGAAGTGGCAGGGGAGAGACGGGCAGGGGAGGAGAGAGAAGAGGTGAGCAAGTAACCATGAAGAGTAATAGAAAAAGAAGACACAGGAAGAGAGGAGGAGAGAAATAAGCAACGGGTCCATGCCCCCATCTACCCTTTATCTTCGACTTTTGTTTGCCACTTGTAACAGGAACTGTCCTGTCCTGCCCAAATTTCCTCTGTGGATTCCTACTGCAAGTACCTGGGGCTTCCCCTTAGGGCTTTCTCTCAGCCCACTCCCTGCAGCAGGACAAAAAAGCCAAGGAGTTCCTGTCCCCAGAGCAGTCCTCAATCAAAGACAGATGTGAGATGAGAAGCAAATCTCCCCACGTGCTCACCCCTCAGGTGGGGTTTTGCTGAGGCACATCCTGCCTCTCAGGTTCTGTAGTGGTATGGAGTTCCAGCTGCCCCCAGTGCTACCTGCTTGGTAAAAAGCACCTTTTATTGACTTGCCTCTCTTTCCTGTCTCATATCACCTCTCAAATGAGCTGTTTGCACTCATATCCTTGTCTGCTTCCCATCTCTATCCCAGTAGAGGCCACTCCCTCCCCTCTCTCTCCCAGGGGGACCCTAACCGCCTCCTCTTTCCATCTCCAGCCACCTGCGGCAGGCCTCTGTTGAATGTCTCTAACCCATAGCATTATCCCTACTTGGAGGGAAGGAAGGATGTGAAACCAAGAGGCTTCTCTCACCATTCTCCCACCCTTCCCAAAGGGAGACCAGATCTCAGCTCAGGGGATCCCGCCAGCCCCAAGCAAGCCAGGCAGTGTCCTGGTGTGGCAGCTCACAGGCCCTGGCAGTGCATTTCAAGGGTGGTGCTGCTTCCTGCCCGTCTGTTTGGGAGCACATTCAGGAGACATGAGCAGATGTTTGGCAAATGTTCAACCTTGTCCATGTCAGCCAACAATAACACAGCACAGAGACGATGCAGGGATGGAGGAAGGGAGGATACTTGCTTAGCAGCTAGGGATGGCCACAGGAGACACCATCTCCAGCTCCTTCTGGGTGGGAGGGAGGCAGAGTGTTCATGCATGACTTGCATGCGTGAGTTAGAGCATGGGACGCACAGTGCCAGTATTCTAGGGTGGAGTCCTGGGGGGATCCGCCTGTTTTTCTCAGCTCCCCAGACAAAGCCCACAACCCCAATGCCAGCCTGGCTGCCCAGGGAGGCCTGCAGAAGCTGCAAGAATTTGGGTTTATCAGAAAGGGAGGGCCTGGGCAGGACAGGCTAAAATGTGGCCCACGATCCTCTCCTGGACACAAGAGGGCATCTCGAATGCTCTTCCCACAGGGACTGGACATTTCTCTAATCTTTTTCAGCACAGGGCTCCGGAGAACCACTACCCACTGACAGAGCTGGGGAGACGAGTCCCATGCACTGTCCGTCCGGGCTGGAGGGATGTGGCGGGCGACTGAGTTTCCAGGGGTGCTGAGGCACCTGTGGGTGCTCAGGGAACTAAGAACCACCTTCTTAAGACATTTTTTATTTTAAAGTATTTAATTGGCTGGGCGCAGTGGCTTACGCCTGTAATCCCAACACTTTGGGAGGCCAAGGTGGGCGGATCACAAGGTCAGGATATCCAGACCATCCTAGCTAACATGGTGAAACCCCGTCTCTACTAAAAATACAAAAAAAAAAAAAAAAAAAATTAGCCAGGAGCGATGGTGGGCACCTGTAGTCCCAGCTACGTGGGAGGCTGAGGCAGGAGAATGGGGTTGTGTCCAGAATTGGTGGGTTCTTGGTCTCACTGACTTCAAGAATGAAGCCTCGGACCCTCGCGGTCAGTGTTACAGTTCTGAAAGGCGACGTGTCCGGAGTTTGCTCCTTCTGATGTTCAGATGTGTTCAGAGTTTCTTCTTTCTGGCGGGTTCGTGGTCTCGCTGGCTCAGGAGTGAAGCTGCAGACTTTCGCGGTGAGTGTTACAGCTCTTAAGGTGGCGCGTCTGGAGTTGTTCGTTCCTCCCGGTGGGCTCGTGATCTAGCTGGCTTCAGGAGTGAAGCTGCAGACCTTCACGGTGAGTGTTACAGCTCATAAAGGCAGTGTGGCCCCAAAGAGTGAAAGAACAAAGCTTCGTGTGAAAGGGGACCCGAGCGGATTGCCACTGCTGGTTCGGGCAGCCTGCTTTTATTCTCTTATCTGGCCCTACCCACATCCTGCTGATTGGTAGAGCCCAGTGGTCTGTTTTGACAGGGCGCTGATTGGTGCGTTTACAATCCCTGAGCTAGACACAAAGGTGTTCCACGTCCCCACTAGATTAACTAGATACAGAGTGTGGACACAAAGGTTCTCCAAGGCCCCACCAGAGTAGCTAGATACAGAGTGTCGATTGGTGCACTCACAAACCCTGAGCTAGACACAGGGTACTGATTGGTGTATTTACAAACCTTGAGCTAGATACAGAGTGCCGATTGGTGTATTCACAATCCCTGAGCTAGACATAAAAGTTCTCCAAGGCCCCACCAGAGTAGCTAGACACAGAGTGTCTATTGGTGCATTCACAAACCCTGAGCTAGACACAGGGTGCTGATTGGTGTGTTTACAAACCTTGAGCTAGACATAAAGATTCTCCACGTCCCCACCAGACTCAGGAGCCCAGCTGGCTTCACCCAGTGGATCTCGCACCGGGGCTGCAGGTGGAGCAGCCTGCCAGTCCCGCACCGTGCGCCGGCACTCCTCAGTCCTTGGGTGGTCGATGGGACTGGGCACCGTGGAGCAGGGGGCGGTGCTCATCGGGGAGGCTGGGGCCGCACAGGAGCCCGCGGTGGGTGTGGGAGGCTCAGGTATGGCAGGCTGCAGGTCCCGAGCCCTGCCCCGCGGGAAGGCAGCTAAGGCCCGGCAAGAAATCGAGCGCAGCACCGGTGGGCTGGCACTGCTGGGGGACCCAGTACACCCTCCACAGCCGCTGGCCCGGGTGCTAAGCCCCTCATTGCCCGGGGCCGGCAGGGCCGGCCGGCTGCTCCGAGTGCGGGGTCCGCCAAGCCCACGCCCACCCGGAACTCCAGCTGGCCCGCAAGCGCCACGCGCAGCCCCGGTTCCCGCTCGCGCCTCTCCCTCCACACCTCCCTGCAAGCTGAGGGAGCCGGCTCCGGCCTTGGCCAGCCCAGAAAAGGGCTCCCACAGTGAAGCGGTGGGCTGAAGGGCTCCTCAAGTCCCGCCAAAGTGGGAGCCCAGGCAGAGGAGGCGCCGAGAGCAAGCAAGCGAGGGCTGTGAGGACTGCCAGCACACTGTCACCTCTCAGCGTGAACCTGGGAGGCGAAGCTTGCAGTGAGCCGAGATCGCGCCACTGCACTCCAGCCTGGGCGAAAGAGCGAGACTCCATCTCAAAAAAAAAAAAAAAAAAAAAAAAAAATTAATTGACAAATACTGTATACATTCAAAGTATACAACATTATTATTTGATATACATATACACTGTGTAAGTTTTCCTGAGGGCAGGAAAACTTATCCCAAGTTGTGTCACCAGGGTTAAAATACCATCATTAGCATAGCTAACATTTATTGAGCACGTACTATGTGCCAGACACTCTTCTAAGCACTCTTTTTCATGCATTAACCAATGTAATTCTCACATATAACCTGTAAGCCAGGTACCATCATTATCTGAGTTTTTACAGAAGCAGAAACTGAGTCATGGAGAGGTTAACTTACCCAGTGATACACAGTTGGTAAGTAGGAGAGCCAGGCACTCTGAATCTGGAGCCAGAACACTTCACCTGTAACTTAACCTCTCAGGCAGAAATCCTTCATGAATTTTTGTTGGCTAGAATTGAATCAGTAAGATTGGAGACCATGAGCAATACTGTAGTGTATCATGGGGAGTGACCCTAGGAGTGCTCAATCAAACCAAATAGCACATCTCTTATCACCCACGTGGATCTGTACATGAGATCCCTAGAAGTTGTTCATCGTATAAAGTTTGTATCCTCTGAACAATATCTTCCCATTTCCCTCACCTCCCAGTCCCTGGGAACCACCATTCTACTCTCTGTTTCTGGGAGTTTGACTCTTTCAGATTCCACATATGAGTGAGATCATGCAGTATTTATGTTTCTGTGTCTGGCTTATTTCACTTAATATCCTCCAGATTCATCCATGCCTTCACAAACAACTGTGGTCCCACCATAGACTCATAGCAGGGATGGGGGGATGCCCAGCTCCCAGGCTTCCTCCACAGTCCTCATCACTGCTCCCTGCTCCCCAAGACTGGATGGTACCTGAGCTGAGCAGTTCCCCTGGCACCTTGCCTCCTTCCCTCCCACTCACTCAGACATGGTTCTGCAGAACGTTCTCCCTGCAGACACGGCTCTTCCTGTCACCTTTGGATGGTACATTTGAAGCAGGTCTCAACATGGAACTTGAGGGCACACCTAGGGTCACTCCCCATGATACACTACAGTATTGCTCAATCTCCAATCTTACTGATTCAATTCTAGCCAACAGAAATTCATGAAGGATTTCTGCCTGAGAGGTTAAGTTACGGGTGAAGTGTTCTGGCCCCAGATTCAGAGTGGCTGGCTCTCCTACTTACCAACTGTGTAACACTGGGTAAGTTAATCTCTCCATGTCTCAGTTTCTACTCCAGTAAAACTCAGATAATGATGGTACCTGGCTTACAGGTTATATGTGAGAATTACATTGGTTAATGCATGAAAAAGAATGCTTAGAAGAGTGTCTGGCACATAGTATGTGCTCAATAAGTGTTAGCTATGCTAATGATGGTATTTTAACCCTGGAGACACAACTTGGGATAAGTTTTCCTGCCCTCAGGGAGCTTATGGTCAAGCATGGTAGACAGAGGTAAACACACCATACAATTCAGAGTGACAAGTGCTGTAATAGAGGAAGTACTAACTCATGTGCACCACTGGACAAATCAGTCCACCTCTCCAAGCTTTCATTTACCTGTAAAATGAGGGAGAAGGAAGAACTAGCAGTTAGCAGTATGAGCCAAGCCCTGGGCTGAACATGGGGGATGCGGATATTAAAATCATATGTGTATACCCACAGCATCTGTATTTGAGGGGCTCATCGTTAAGTGGAAGAGAGACAAATATTTAAAAATTAGAATGCAGCAATGCAAGGCAGAGATACATACAAGAGACCCAAGTAGTCTTGACAATTATTATTCTTATTGACGTAGTTCTAGACAGGATGCTCAGTGCTTAACCACACAACTCCACTTAATCTGCACAGGAAGCCTGAGAGATGGGTAATATTTTAGCCCTCTTTTTAACCTATGAAGAAATGGAGGCCCAAAGTGGTGCAATGACCTTCCAAAGACATGCAGCTAGGAAGCCAACAGTGTCCACACTGAGTTGTCTGATCCCAGAGCCAGCACTCAGAACCATGATCTCCTCCTGCTTCTCTCAAATAATTGTCTCGTTCTATTTAATCTTCTAAACAACTCTAAGAGGGAGCTAGTAATCCTATAGAGAAAACTGAGGCTTCATGAGGGCAAAGTGTCTTAGCTGAGGATGGTAAGTAGCAGCGAGGGCTTTGAAATCACTATTTGGCACATCATGCAGGAACCCTGGACCTGGGGTTTAGGGTACAATTTCCTGGAGGGAACTCCAGGCTCCAGATGCAATGTTTATAAAAAGTCCCAAAGGGGCTGTATGCTAACCTGAACTTCCTTTGTCGCAAACCCTAGGAATGCTGTTTTATTCAGGTTTTACACGTGCCTAATACACTGTTTTCTTTATAAAGTCAAAAAAAATTGAATTCATACTCTGACCACAGTGTTTTTATGGTTTTTCCCCTCTTAAAATGTACATTTTGAAAACTGAAAACCCCTTCGTATTTTGCAATAAGCTCAATATTTGAGCAATTGCAAGTGTTGACTTGTTAGCATTATTAACATTGACATCTCGTGGCCACTTTGGAAAACTGCAAGATCAAATTGGCAGGACAGAAACCAGGCCTCCTTCCAGGTTGCAAAACCTCTTCAAGGTTCATCAGTCTCGACTTCTCAGCAGACACTGTCATCAGAGGGGGATCTGTTCAGAATTTGCCTCTATCTAACCCCTGGGTTTAGGTGTGTCCCTTCTCCTATCTGGGCCTATCTTCCTCACCTGTAAAATGACCGGGGAAGCCAAATCAGCTGGTCCTTGTAGGTTCTGACACTCTATGGTTCTGTCATTGCCATCCAATCAGATGAAAGGAAAATGGTATCTCATTGCTGTCTTCACTTGAACATGTTTTGAAATGTTTATTGGATCCTCGAATTACTTCTTTTAGAGTTGCCAGTTTAAGCCTTTGCCTTATTTTTCTAATGGGGTGTTTACAGTTTTATCTTGCATTTGTAGGAATTCCTTATATATTAACCAGTTGACTTCTCTGCAACATCATCTCCCCATAGGAACTGAACCCAGTAATTTAGCCAGGCTCTCCTTACGCCAAGTCTTCAAGATAACTGAATTTATATTGAATTATTATCAAATATAGAAATACTTATAAATAGTTGTTGTTCTTTTTTTTTTTTTTCTTTTGAGACAGGATCTTGCTCTGTTGCCCAAGGTGGAGTTCAGTGTCATTACCATAGCTCACTGTAACCTCTAACTCCTGGGCACAAGTGATCCTCCCACCTCAGCCTCCCAAGTAGCTAGGACTACAGGCATGTGCCGCCACACCTGGCTAATTTTTTTTATTTTTTGTAAAGATGGGTTCTATGTTGCACAGACTGATTTCAAATTCCCAAAGTACTAGGAGTCCAGGCATGAGCTACACTGGGGCCTACACAGTTGCCCTTAAAAACAAAGCTATTTTCTTTTGAAACCGCTATAGACAAATAAGGAGATGTTGAGTGTATTTACTAATGGAAAAAACAGTGTCTCTATTATTTTTTGCCTTTGAAGGGATATTGGGGAAAAAAATCTGCCAAAACCCATTAATCAGACTTCAGCTTTGTTCTCCTCAGGTTTAAGCCTTTGGGGGCTTTCACCAACTGTAATTTCAGACTCACAAATGACCTCCTTCAATTCCCCCGTACCCCTCACTCCCAGACTAACCTTCCTTTCCTGTCCTATCTCTCCCTTGCTCAAAAATATGCGGTGGCTCCCAAATGCTCCATATATTAATATAGAATGCCACACTCTGACCCCTCTACCTCCTTCAACGTCTCATCTCCCTTCTGACCCTCTCTGCAGTGGAAGCCTTAAAGGTAGGAACACATTTACTCCCCACTGGATCCCCAGTGTCTACCTTAAGACCTGGTATAAAATAGTCAATGATGTCTGCTGGATCTGGTTGAATGCAAAAATGTCTACTGTATGTGGGAAAGGAGTCGAGTCCTCCTCCAGGTATGGAACCAAATGTGATAAAGATGAACTCACTTACTGACTGGGATGTACACATATTAAATTCATAGGAAGGTGGAGGGGGAGCAACAGAGGCCCTTTCACACGTGGGCACCTGCTTTTGCATAGCTAACATATCCAGTCCTCTCAGAAGCCCTCAAAGGTGAAGTTCTTGGAGCCAGGACATGGCGAACCCTAGCCACTGGGCTCATTGGTTTCTTCCTTGCTCCCGCTGGCAGGATGCTAAAGGTGCTCCTCAATCCCAAAGTTGTATTTGCTATCAGTTACCCAAGACTTAGGTGAGTGTGATAGAGACAAACAGCCTAACAGATGACAGCACTGTAGGTGGGTTGCAGCTATATCCACACCAAAACAACTTCCACTCGGGGACCAGACATTCCCAGATGACCGCTTTTCACCTTTCCTGTGCACCTGTTTTTCCTCCTGGGTTTGAATCTCAGGGAGAGGCATGTGCCCCAAATCTGAGTGTCCACCTTATCCTTCTCTCCTGGCCTTATACCCACCAAGCTATAGAGTCCTGTCTCTCTCTTCCTGGCCTCTCTCTAACCCATGCCCTTTTCCCAGTGCTTCCTGACACTGCCTTAGTTCAAAGCCACATCAGTTCATCCTCCCGTGCCTCCATAATCATCTTTTTAAAGTAAAATCATGACACTTTCCTCCTCAAAGCCTTTCACAGGCTGACCATCACCTTCAAGATCAAATTCAAGTTCGATAATTGATACATGAAGCCAAGAGTGATATTCAAAATAGTTAACCACCTCTATAGTTTTTCTTGAGTATCACTGGACATTAGCCAAATAAAACAAACTCCAGGCACCATGCTGGGGTAGGGTCTTGCAGGCCCCACCATTGGGCTGAACATTAACCCTTTAGTTGCTGGTTGTAGGGAAATCCAAGGGTCTCCAGGGAGGTGCCAGGCTCACAGGGGGCACTTTAGGGGCTTGAGTCAGCAGCTATTTTCCAACCAGGTTGGAGACATTATCGTATTTTAACAGCCAGTATAGCCATGCTGAGTGTACCAGCACACAGCCCATTTTGAATGTCTCTTGCCAGTCCCCACTTCTCCCCAGGAGAGGTGTTGGCCCTTTGCAAACACAGTCTCCTTTGCCTGGAATGCTCTTCCCATGTGTGTCCTTTCCAGCTCAAGTGTCATCTGAAGGCAGGCTTCCCTGGACTCCAGGTATAAGTAATGCGGTCCTTCTACTGGGATTTCAGCATGCCCTGTGCGTAATCACACAGATGGTCTCCTCTTCCCTCTCTCTTGCATTTGCAGGGTCCTTACCTTGTTCCTTACTGTCAAACAATTCATAAACATTTGTTCAATTGGAAGAAAGTGAACCTTAGAGCTGGGAGGAGCCCATTGTCCATGACTCAGGACAAAGCTGTGCAGGCATCGTTGCAGCAACAGTGACTCAGTGGCATTTTCTGTATAATGAATGACTGCACACAGCACGCAGGATGCTCTCCACAATTTGTGATTGTGCACCCTTCCCAATAAGCAATCCTTTTGGGTATTTGCTACACACATATATTTATATGTAATTCTATTAATAAATTTTACTCATGCCCATTAAGCTAAAATGTCATGTACATTTAAAAACATTTTGTCTCAAAAAAAGAAAAAAAACTAATATTTTGTCAATTTTACACAATGAAGTGTAAAAATAAAAAGATAAACTTTTTTAAAGGTAAAAAATAAAAACTATTTTGGATAGTATAAAGCACACACACATTAATGCACTTTAAAGGATAAAATAATGATATACGCAGAGTTCTAAACTCTTCTTTTCACATCTCAATGAGCATCTCTGTGCCCCACACTGGAGGTCGCTGCAGAGGTGCTGTGTGCCAAAGTCACTGTACACAGGTCTATACAGTGGCTGCATCCTGGAGAGCCAGTCTCCCCCTGCCAATATTCTAAGTTTCCATCAAAGTCCAGCTCAGAAGCTAAAAGCAGATTATTAATATATCTGGAAGTCATGTTAGAGACCACATATTCTAATCTCTATAGGACACAAAAAAAGGAAAGAAAGAAAAGGAAGGAGAGAGAGAGAGAGAGAGATAAATACCCATTTTACAGCATCCTTTATAAATGGCAAATAAAAAACAGCTAGAAGTAGGTCTAGACTATTGGTCCTTAAATAGCAGACCCCTCCCAGGGACATTTAGCAATGTTTAGAGACACTTTGTGTTGTCATGAGTGGAGGGGTGCTACTTCATCTAGTGAGCAGAGGCCAGGGATGCTGCCAAACAACTTATAATGCACAGGAAAGCAACCACAACAAAGAATTAGAAAAAAAAATTAGATTAGAAGGCCCTTGTCCAGAAGAAGGGATAGAAGAATCTGACTTGGTCCTGCCCCAGCTCTGCTGTTTAGGAGCTGTGTCCCTGAACAAATCTCTAAGCCTGGCTCCTCTGCAAAAGTTACGGATCCATTCATCTGTTGATTCATTCATTCATTCACTTAACAGATATTTCCCAGGAAATGGAGATAAACAGCAAAGAACAAGACCTGGCCTAACCCCAGAGAGTAGTGAAAATTAAATAAGAAAATGAGTATAAAAGCCCTTTATAATTTTGAGGTGCACAACAGACCCAAGGTAGAAATACTGATTTGTAAATAACACGAGGTGATGCATTTAAGTGCTCACTTTCTAGTTATTTATTGTCTTTCATCTATTCTGAGAAGTACAGACTTCTCTTTTCCATCTTTTAACGTCTCTGAACTCTGTCTGTGTACATTAAAATGAAGTGCTTCACAATCACCGTCAGCCAGGCGGCAGTCACGCCCCCAGCAGTCACTGTAGTCAGTCACTGATTACCTGAGTGCAAACTTGGTCGGTGGCACTAATTCCTGGTTACACTAAAACTGAGACAGAATAGGGAATTAGGGTAACCAAGGGTTAAGGCATGGGCTCAGCAACATGGACTTCCACTCACCAAGGCTGACCTGGCTACAGGTCAAGTGCCCAATTTCCCAGCAGCAGTGACCAACACTGAGCCCTTGATATGGCACCATTCCTTGGTTCTAGGCAAGATTAGGCAGCATAGAGGCCACATCCTCACTCCTGTGATAACAAGACAACAAGCTTCTACTTCAGCCTCTAATTGGCTGCTGGCAGTCTCCACTTCCGCCTCTGATTGGTTATGGGCCAAGTCTCCACTTCAGCCTCTGATTGGTCGTGGGCCAATTATTCATAAGGTGTAACCCTCCAAAGGGCACCAAGGGGTGTTACCAAAATTCTTCTAGCTTAGTTTAAACCCTAACAAACATTGTAATCGGGGCTCTTGAGCCTCTTGCCCAAGCCTGCTTGTGCTTTATAGACTGTACTTTCACTTAAATAAATCTGTGCTTGTATTGCTTATGGCGTTGCTTCATTCTTTTGTCACTTTGTGCATTTTGTGTTGCTCTGTTTGTGCACTTTGTTCAATTCTTTGTTCAACGTGCCAAAAACCTGGAAAACTCATAGTCAAGACTTTCCATCTGGTGGAAACCTCTCGGTGTTCAGTCAAGAAGCCATTGGAGGATCACTTAGGAAAGGATCAAGAGCCCTGATGTTGTCTGAAGCTTTCCATGGATATCTTACGGTAGGAGCAAGAATGCACTGAAATTGGTTTAGATGCTTTCAGGTGGCTCACACTGTTAAAGAATGTCTTTCCCCAGCTGGAGCCCAAACCCACCTGGTCTCACCCCTTGGAGACACACAGGCAGACCTAACTCTCAGCTAAGCCGGAGGTTCTCAACCCAGACTGCACATTAAAATAAATTAGCAAGCTTTTACATCACATGTTCTCACTTATTTGTGGGATCTAAAAATCAAAACGATTGAACTCATGGACATAGAGAGTAGAAGGATGGTTACCACAGGCTGGAAAGGGTACTAGGGACCTGAGAGGGAGGTGGGGTTGGTTAATTGGCACAAAAAAGAATAGTTACAAGGAATGAATAAGACCTACTATTTGATAGCATAACAGGTGACTATAGTCAATAACTTAATTGTACATTTAAAAATAACTAAAAGAGTGTAACTGAATTGTTTGTAACACACAGGATAAATGCTTGAGGGAACAGATACCCCATTCTCCATAATGTGATTATTTCACATTGCATGCCTGTATCAAAACATCTCATGGCCAGGTGCAGTGGCTCACGTCTGTAATCCCAGCACTTTGGGAGGCGGGTGGATTACCTGAGGTCAGGAGTTCGAGACCAGCCTGCCCAACATGGAGAAATCCCATCTCTACTAAAAATACAAAATTAGCCAGGCGTGGTGGTGCATGCCTATAATCCCAGCTACTCGGGAGGCTGAGGCAGAAGAATCGCTTGAACCCAGGAGGCGGAGGTTGTGTTGAGCGGAGATAGTGCCATTGCACTCCACCCTGGGCAACAAGAGCAAAACTCCATCTCAAAAAAAAAAAAAAATAAAATAAAATAAAAATCTCATGTACTGCATAATATATACACCTACTACGTACCCACAAAGATTAAAAATTAAAAATGTTTTTAAAATTTTTAATTAAATTTAAATCAAATAAATTAGTGAGTTTTTAAAAATACTAATACCTGGGTTCCACTTCAAATAGAATAAGAAGCTCTGGGGTGGGCCCAAGCATCTGTATTTTTTTAATGTCCCACCCTAGAAATGCTGATTGAATGGTCCAGAGTGCAGCCTGGGCCGCGGGCTTTTCAGTATTCTTCAGGAGATTCTAATGTGCAGCCAGAGAGACTTGCTGAGGAAAGCCTCCTCTGACCACCCTAAGGAACCACTGCTTCCTCCTCCACCTCCTAACACAGTGGGTCTTCGCCGTGGCTGCACATGGGAACCATCTAAAGAACACTGACAAAGCCCAGTGCCCAGGCTGTACCCCAGACCATTCAATCAGAATTTCTGGGCTCAGACCAGGAATCAGTAATTGTTACAGTTCCCAGAGTGAATGCAATGCATAGCCAAGGCTGGAACCACTGCCCTAAATCCTGCAGTACTTGATGGAAAATGCTTGCCTTCTTGAAGAGGGTCAATCTGCATTGACTGAAACTGCATCTATTTAAAACACATTTACAGCCCATGTTCTACCTCTCAGTATACATATTTGTGAACCGGCCTAATAGTTTACCTGTATCTACAAGACTTGGAAACCCTACATCCCTTTATAATACCCTACACATCACAGGCACTCAGTGAGGAATGAACAGATGAACAAATACATGGAAGGACATACATTTATTTTGTCAGGAACTATCTAATCGCATGGGTGCCACAACTAATGTGCCAGTTTCAAAGACAAGGTTGAGATTCTGCAGCTTAAAAATCATTATAAAATAATAGGTTACTGATCAGGTAGAGGTTCTGACCTCGAAAGCCAAAGGTAGAAACAAAAATAGGATGTTTTACAAAGGTGGAAATGTTTAATTCCAAGGTAAGGCCACAGCTCAGAGCTGTCAGTTTTTTGTGTTTTAGTACATTCGAGAGGGAAACTGTGGTACCAAAAATTCAGTATAGTTCCAACAGCTTTATTACATAGACATAACTTTAAAAAGTAATGCATTGTCCTTGTAGACAACAAAGGATATAAGTAGAGGAAGCTGAGTTCTTCAGAATTTGTTTATCAACAAAAGGCTATTGTTTATCACTTTCAAATACTATTTATTCTCCACAGCTGTTTTTCTTCAGCCCTAGACTCCCACCACAAATTGAATAATCTTAATGTAATCTTTATTTTAATATAGTGCCCAGAGAGTTCCACATCTGATTCAAAAATAGCTTGAGGCATGACCAAGGTTGTTAATTTCTTTTAAAGCTACATTTGATGAGAGCGGGACCAGGGAAAACATGCACGTGCCTGGCGTGTTACTGCGTGTCAAGGCCCATGGCCTGCTCCATGGCTCGAGTGTCCTCTGCAGGTGGTTTGGGAAGATCCAATATGGAGGACGAGGCATCCCTGGGATTCCCAGTAACCAACATCCAGTGGTTCCTTGGTTTTTCAACTCTGTGTGAATCCAGGTATGTGTGAGCTACAACCTCAGCCTCCTTTCCAAAATAGGTGCTGGAGCAAGAGAGAATCAATTGTGGTTTGAAATTGAATAACAACTCTCAATAAGCTGTTATTAATAATTTAATCTTGAAAGCACCTTAAGAAGCGGATTGCTAGATAAAGCCCTAGGGAATCTCTAAAATGGGACATGTTTGCAGGGAGGTTACACCCTATTTGGGCAAAGATTAGGCCGGTAGGATCCCATTAGAACTAAAGTCCTCCTGTAGGGGTAGGATTTGTATGAAAGAAGGGGCTCTAATAGGATTTTTCACACCATTGAAGTTCTATGTGGCGGTATTTCATCAGCAAAGGACATTTTTTGTATGTGCAGCCATACACTATCAATTGAGCTTCTTTGCTTATATTCATGGCCCCCAGCCCCAATCACAGCATTTTGTTGTACCCTGAAATACAATACCTTAAGAAAAGATGCCGGTGGGCTGCCAGTCCCCGATTTGTGTGACAGTGATTGATGAGAATTTTAGCATTTGCCTTAACAGATAAAGAAAATGTGTTATTAGCATTCTAAAATTTTTTTTTGCTTTTAGGGAAAAGCTTCCCTAAAAGCAAAAATTTGGAATTATACTATACATTTATTTCAATTTAGTAGAAAAAAATTATATATATTCACAGTCACGTGCCACTTCACAACATTTCATTTGGCAAAGGACCACCTATGTGACCATAAGACCCTATTTTGACTGTACCTTTTCTGTGTTTAGATGCACAAATACTTACCATTGTGTTACAGTTACCTACAGTATTCAGTATAGTAACATCCTGTACAGGTTTGTACACCTAGGAACACGAGGCTATCCCATGTAGCCTTGGTGTGTAGTAGGCTATGCCATCTAGGTTTGTGTAAGTACATTTATGATGTGTAAATCAAAGAAAATTATAGAGGCGAGTCTCAATTATTTTAAGAGGTTTATTTGCCAAGGTCAAAGATGCGTCCACCAAAAAGAACACAGACCAACAGGAAAAATCGGTGGTCCATGCTTTTTCCTGAAGAGGGTCCGGGGACCTCAATATTTAAAGTGAAAAGAGCGGGTACTTGGGGGAAGAGGAAGAAAGAAAGAACAACAACAACAAAAAAAGGAGGGTAAATAAAAGAGGCAAGCAGTTGCGTTCTTTTGAGTTTTCAGTCAGTGTTCACCAAATACACATTTTACATGTGAGAGGGCGGTAGAGGAATAGTTACGTATGCATTCGTCTTGTGCTCGGTGAATCTGCATTTTTACATAAGATGAAATAAACATGGGGCAGAGGGAGCATTCATATATGCCTTTATCTCAGGTGAGCGGAAGGATGACTTTTTAGTTCTGTCCTTTGTCCCACACTGTGAAGATAAGCTATCACCTTACATTGTCAGGGTAACATTCCACATAACTGTTTTAAGGTAAAGATCTTCCCACAAGGAATTTCCTTGTGGGCAAATTGTGAGGGATGTATGTAGCTTTTTAAATATATATACATATATTTGTAGCTATCCTATTTAAGAGCAAAATGGGAGGCAGGTTTGCGTGACCCCATTCCCAGCCTGACTTTCCCTTTGACATAGTGAGTTTAGGTCCCAAGATTCATTTTCCTTTCACAATGTCCACACAATGACAAAATCATTGTCAGGGTGACCACGATTGCCTAATGATGCATTTCTCAGAACTTATCCCCATCATTGAGTGACACATGACTGTACATATATTTATACACACACAGACACAGAAAAATTTAGATGCCAAACCATAATGGATGGATGAAATACATTATTGTAGATATCTGTATGATGAAATCATCACTCAAAGTTATATTGGAGAAGATCTTTGCCGCACGAAATATGGTCAATGGTGTTATTTAATGGAAAAAAGAAGTATCTTCATGATGTCCTATCTTGTAAAAAGAAATGATAAGCAATGGCTTTCTCTGGAAATGGAACTACTGGTAATTTTCATATTATTTTTTTGCTTTCCTGACTTTTCATAAGTGAACATATGTTTATAATCAGGAAAAATATATATTATTTCAAAATCCTGACTCATGTAAGTTAAAAGCTGTGTAAGAAAGAAAAGGCAGCCCTGCCATCCAGGGGTTGGCCTAGCACTGACAAGTAGGCCTTAGTGCTCTCCTGGGAACAGAATCAACTTCACAGAATGTCCACATCAGACAAGGCTACTCTGTGATCATGAGGGGTCAAAACAAAAACAAGAGCACTCTATAATCATATCTGAACACACACAAAACACAAACATTGGCTAAGCCACTAAATACCAAACACCGGCCTCTCCCAGCTAATATGAGCGACTGACTGCTGCTTCTTTACTAATGACAGCTTTGTCCTCACTCTAGTCTGGCCCTCCCTAGAGATAAGATTTATTGAGATAACCAATGATAGAGTTATCCCCCACTTCCTGACAGCATCCAGTCCAGAGCAAAGCCTCACTTCTCGGGATTCTCTCCAACACCACCCAACCAAAGCCCAAACTCTATAAGCATCCTAACACCCTCTTTCATGCTTCCCCATGGTGTGTGTTCTCCCTCACTGCAATAAGTAATCTACCCAACCTGTTAAACCACAGTTGTTCCTGGTGGTCTCTCTAGCCAGAGGTCATTGACATGTGCAAGGTAGCTCAGATAGGTTTGGGGTTTCCCATTTGCAGATGTGTAACCATGTCTCAGTGAGGCCTGGGGAGACTTTCCTGAAGCCATAAGGTGAATCAGTAATGGAGAAAAGAACTCCTGGTGCCTGGAACACTGACTGCTCCCTTAACCTCTTAAAAAAAACAGCAACAATAACAACATAACAACAACAGTCATGACAACAAGAAACACTTGTGGATGGCTTCTGTGAACCAGGCACTTTTCGAATTAGCACTCTAAATGTACTAACCATTTAGTCTTCACAAAACCTCACGAGGTAGGTACTATTAACACCCCAAATTTAGATAGGGAAACTGAGGCACTGGCAGTTTAAATTGTGGAACTAGAAGGCAATTCTCAGAAGAGCAAAGCTTAGCAAAGGACATCTAAAGAGAATAATTTGTAAAGCCTGTTTCATTGTAGATAATATATATGTCCTCCATGCTCGGAGAAAGAACCTTGTGAAGTCAGGGTCCACCTGGCAGAGGTGAGGGACAGGCATGCTGCATCGGGTGGACTCAGTGGCCTGCAACTGCGGCCACTTCCTGGCCAGTAGCAAGCGAACCCTGGCCATGCTTGCTAATTCTATAGTCAACGCAGTGGCTACCAACACATCTTCATTCTGTCTGCTGGATGCCTCGTGAGCAGGAAAGCCTCTGGCCCTTGAAATAGGGAGGCCTACTCTGTGCCCACAAGACCTCCCACCTTCCCATCAGGACCATGCCTCAGGCTCCAGTCCCATGGGTCCCAGCATCCGGAGAAAATGTTGCACAGTGACAATGAGAATGATGCCGTCCTGCAGGACCACTGCATTGACTATGTGGCTACCCTGCTGTCTCCTTGGCTTCTCCAAGACTCCCTAAGCTCTTTTTCTTTTTCTTTCTTCTTTTTTTTTTTTTTTGAGACACGGTCTCACTGTTGATCAGGCTGGAGTCCAGTGGCACAATCACAGCTCACAGCAGCCTCGACCTCCCAGGCTCAGGTGATCCTCCCATCTCAGCCTCTCGAGTAGCTGGGACTACAGGTGCTCACCACCACACCTGGCTAATATTTATTTATTTATTTATTTATTTATTTTGAGACAGAGTCTCACTCTGTCACCCAGGCTGGAGTGCGATGGTATAATCTTGGCTCACTGCAACCTCTGCCTCCTGGGTACAAAAGATTCTCATGCCTCAGCCACCTGAGTAGCTTGGATTACAGGTGTGTGCCACCACACCCGGCTAATTTTTGTATTTTTTGTAGAGACAGGGGTTTTGCCATGTTGCCCAGGCTGGTCTTGAACCCCTGGCCTCAAGAGATCCGCCCACCTTAGCCTCCCAAAGTGCTGGGATTGCAGGCGTGAGCCACCACACCTGGGCTCAAAGTCCTTAAAAAAATAGTACTTAGCGGAGGCCTTAGCGAAAACAGTGCGAAGGAAGCAGTGTCACAACGCTCATGATCGCACATCAGTGGTTCTTATCCTGATGACAGGGGCAGGGCCTGAGCTTTTTAGAAAGTTCCTGAGGCGATTCTAACGTGCAGCCAGAGGTGAGAAACTCTAGTGCAGGATGCTGCCATGGGGTAGATTAGTACCTCCCAAACTTGCGTTACAAATGGAAAAGAGACAGAAAGTCATAAGGCATTTGAGCTATAAGTCTGTGTGTTATAAATGGAAAAAAAAAGACAGAAAAGAGAGAGAAAGTCATAAGGCATTTGAGCTATAAGTCTGTGTTTTATAGACAGGAATAAATTGCATCCATTTCATAGCATAGGCACCCATGTCTTCCTGATGCTGCACTCACCGGGACGGGGAAGCCTTCATATTCCAGGCGTAACTGGGGGTCAGGGAAGGCAGCCTGCCAGCAGTTCATATGGGAGACCTCATCTGTTAGGTACACTTCCTGCAGCCAAGACCTCTTAGACGATTTCAGGAGGGTCCTGTGGTCACTTGATAAATACAACTGAAAATGACAGTAAGCAGATGCACTAAGTCAGAGCTCTGTGAAAAGCTGGAGAATAAAGAAGCAATTGACTGGCTGGATGGCAAGCACATTCAAAGCAGTTCTCAAAAACTCTGTTCTTACTGATTGTATGAGAAAGCATAATTTTCTTCTACCTTAGATATGCCATCTGGCATGCTGAGACCAAGACACACACACACACCTACACACACTCACATCTCCAACTACTTTTCCTTCCTCTGAATACCAAACTCAATCTTCCTCTCTCCTTCCTACTCCCTGTCCCCTGTTCCCCTTCAGGATATAGGAACTGGACCAATGGGTTTTTCGGTTTTGTTTTGTTTGGAGACAGGGTCTCATTCTGTTGCCCAGGCTGGAGCGCAGTGGCAATCATGGTTCACTGCAGCCTCCAACTCCCGGGCTCAAGTGATCCTCCCATCTCAGCCTCCCGAGTAGCTGGGACTGCAGGTGCACACTGCCATGCCCAGCTGATTTTTTTTTTATTTGTTGTAGAGCTAGGATCCCACTGTTTCCCAAGCTGGTCTTGAACTCCTGGTCTCAAGCAATCCTCCCACCTCGGCCTCCCAAAGTGCTGGGTTTATAGGTGTGAACGACCATGCCCAGCCATGGACTAATATTTTATTTAATATAAATGATGTTGCATTAAACTCATCACATGAAATGAATTAGTCTTCAAATCAATATCCTCACAGCTGATATTCATTTGTGAGCCTTCAAGGTGACCCACACCCCTCTGGAATTGATGTCCATGCTGGAAATTTATGTTGGCTATCTGGCTGCCTGTAACCTTGCCAAGAAACAACCCCCATCCTGCTGAAAAGTCCAAAATGTTAGTCCTTTGCTAGTTCTTCACTGGTTCAGCCCCGCCCTGAATGTGGAGGTAGTTTCTGCATATTTTGACAGGTTTCCAATAAGCACCTTTCCCATGCATGGCTGTGCTGTGAGGCACTATGGGGAAGGCAGAGATGAGTTACTATCCTCATGAAGTTCTCCACCTAGCAGAAGAGGTGATTGAGCACAGAAATGGGAAGCACCTGCATGCACCTTTCTGGTTAGGGAGGTCCAGCAGATTTGCAATGAGCTGTGGGAGGCAGAGGTAGGAGCACAGTGCTTTCCTGGGGGATCAAAAGAGGCTCTGAGGAGGAGGCTGGAAAGCCAGAGGGGGTGAACACAGAGAGGGTGAGGATGTATTACAGAGGGCCTCAAATGCCACAGCAAACAGGCAGAACTTCATTCAAAGGGCAATGGGGAGCCACTGCTGACTCCAGTGAGGATGGGGGTGACCAGACCTGTGCTTGTAAAAGATCAACCTGAAAAACAAATAATAATAATAATAAATTTTGAAAATTAAAATTAAAATTAAAAAAAAAAGATCAACCTGGCAGCACCCTGTCTAGTATGGTCTGAAGTCAGGATAAACTAAAAGGGCAAAACAATGGGGCCTGGGTTGCTGAGGGGCTGCTCTGGGCATGAGAAACAGGCCAAAGTGCAGTATGAAGGGAGAACAGTGCCTAGGAACAGAGGAAGAAACCTGGTAATCAGCTGGACGTGGGTGGGGAAGGGAGATGGGCCCAAGGTAGATTCGCCATTGGCCCTGGATGATGGTGCCTTTCAGAGCAACAAGAAAACCAGAACTTAAAAAGGCAAATAAGGCCAGGTACAGTGGCTCATGCCTGTAATCCCAGCACTTTGGGAGACTGAGGCAGGAGGATCACTTGAGATCAGGAGTTCGAGAGAGTCTGGCCAACATGGTGAAACCCTGTCTCTACTAAAAATACAAAACTTAGCCAGGTGTGGTGGCAGGCGCCTGTAATCCCAGCTACGCAGGAAGCTGAGGCATGAGAATCGCTTGAACCCGGGAGGCAGAGGCTGCAGTGAGCCGAGATCACACCACTGCCCTCCAGCCTAGGCAACAGAGTGAGACACCAACTTAAAAAAAAAAAAAAAAAAAAAGGCAAATACTATCTGTCTCAAACCACAAACTGCCTTGCTCACCTAAAGTAAAACCATAATAAAATCAGGAACTAACCCAGTAGGCCACTATTTCACCAACGCTTCTATGAATGCCCCAGAAGGGTTTGCTAATTCAAAGACAAGAAACCAAAATTCGAGGTATAAGAATTGGGGAAGAGAGAAAATTGTCATCATTTGAAGATTAAATGACTGTCTGCCCAGAAAACATAAAAAAATCAACTGAAAAAACTATAGAATTAATAAGAGTAAGTGATTTCATCAAAGGTGAATATAAAAATCAATAGCCTTCTTATATTTTTATAAGAGAAATTATCCTTTATTCTATCAAATGTTCTATCCTTATTCTATCAAAAGGACCTCTCTACAATAGCATCTGAAAATACAAGATACCAAGGAAAAACCCTTAACAAAATCATTGTCAAGTCCATGTAAAGAAAACCACAAAATCTTACTGGGTGATAGAAAATTTTGCTGAGAGAATAAATGGAGAGACATCTCAGAAGAATAAATATGGCAAAGTTACTAAATACGTGAATTTACTTAATTTTACAATGCCAATCAAAATATAATACCAAGTAATCTTTTCCCCACAGGGGCAGAAGGACTTGAAAAAAATAACCATTATATTTAACTGAGAAATTAATTCCTAACATAATTCAGACAAAGAAGTGTAATGAGAGGCAACTAGCCCTATGAGCTGTGAAGGTCACAGGGCTATGAGCCCTATCATAAAGCTCTAATAATTAAGACACTATAGTCCTAGAATAAAAATAGACAACTGGGCTGGATGCAGCAGCTCACGCCTGTAATCCCAGCACTTTGGGAGGTGGAGGCAGGAGGATCACTTGAACTCAGGAGTTCAAGACCAGCCTGGCCAACATGGCGAAACTCCGTCTCTACAAAAATAAATAAATAAATAATTAATAAATAAATTTTAAAAACTTAGCCAGGTATAATGGTGTGCACCTGTGGTCCCAGCTACTCAGGAGGCTGAGGCAGGAGAATTGCTTGAGCCTGGGAGGTGGAACCTGCAGTGAACCATGTTCGTGACACTGTACTCCAGCCTAAGTGACAGAGTGAGACCCTGTCTCAAAAAAAAAAAAGAAAAAAAAAAGAAATAGACAACTAGGATTTAATGGATCCAAATAGAAAGCTCAGAAGCACAGGGTAGTATATATAGTAATTTAATATATGCTAAGGGAAATGTCATGCACCTGTAGAGAAAGGAATAACCATTCAAGAGATAATAGATATAACTGACCAGTCATCTGGGACAAAATGAGATGTTCACATAAAACCCTTTATCAAAATAAATCCCAAGTTGATTAAATAATAAATGTAAGCAAAAGTCAAATTGCAAACATCTAGAAGCTAATTCAAGTTTTTCTTTTTATCAGATCTCTGAAGCAGTCTTAAAAACGTAAAAGCAATGGAAGGAATTACAAAGAAAAACACTGATACATTTTACTCAAAAATATAATATTAGAACAACTACAATTTAAAAGCCAAGCAGCAAATGGAAATATTAGCAACACATATGACAAAATTTAGTAATCAATGGTATATAAACCCAAATCAATACAAAGGCAAAAAACGGATGATTTGCAGGAGAGAGGAGAGGGAGGGAGAAAGAAAAAAGAAGCGAGAGAGAAAGGAAGAGATAAGGGAAAGAGAACAAACTTAAAATATAGGAGAAATTACAAGTAGTACAATATTTACATATCATTTTTTCTTTTCATTTTGTTTGCTTGTCAAATTAGCAAAGTTTTAAATTATGATATTTAATACAATTAATGAAGCAGTATATGATAATTCTTATTGTTGCTGAGAGTGCAAATTGGTACACCCCATTACAAAAAGAACTCTTTATATGTATCAATACTTTTAAATGTGTTCATATTCTTTGACTCAGTAATTCATTGCCCAAAAATCTATCCTAAAGGTAGAATTCCTAATTTGAAGTTCGAGAGGGGAAGATTTAAGCATTTATACACAAATGCACACTGGAACTTTACATATAAAAGAGAAATATTGGACCAAACCCAACTGCCCAAAAGTAGAAGAAAGACTAGGTAAATTATGATACCGCCACACAATTATATCTTATACTCTCATTAAATGATTTTGTCATTTTAAAAAGCTTTAAAAATGCTATTTTAGAAAGAATAACCTATCTGTATATTTATCTAAGTTTTAAAAAAATACATAGGAAAGTAAAAATAAACCAAAATGTTAATGGTGCTAATCTCCGGTTAAGAAATGGTAATTTACTCCCTTTTTTCAGTAAGTCAATGTTTATCAGGCTGCAACTTACCATCTGTGGGGTGTCAAAGTTTAATTGGTAGCATCGTTTCTTCTTCTTCTTTTTATTTTTTATTTTTATTTTTATTTTTATTTTTTGACACAGGGTCTCTTTCTGTCACCCAGGCTGGAGTACAGTGGTGCAAACTCTACAGTTTCTACCTTCCGACTTAAGCAATCCTCCCACCTCAGCCTCATGAGTATGTGGGACTACAGGAGCACGTCACCATACCTGGCCAATTTTTTAAAAATTTTTTGTTGAGATGAGGTCTCGCTATGTTGCCAAAGCTGGTCTACAACTCCTGGCCTCAAGTGATCCTCTTGCCTTGGTCTCCCAAAGTGCTGAGATTACAGGCATGAGCCACTGCACCCAGCAGGCAGCATTGCGTTTTCTTAGTGGTATCAAAAATAATAATAATAATAACGCAACATCATATAGTAAATGGATTTTAAATTCAATAAAAAATGTGATATAGTACTAGCTCTGCTACTTGCTAACTGAGTGACTTGAGTCAGAAATCACTTAACCTCTTGGTGCCTCAGTTTTTCCATCAGTAAATTAAAGGTAAAATAGTCCCTACCTCAAAGGCATGTTTGGGGGATTAGGAGAGTTGAAATATGTGAAGCATTTACAACACTGCCTGGCATGTAGTAAGGTAGATTAATACTCACCATCTTATGGATGAGAAACAGGCTCAAAAAGCATTAAATAACTTACCCAAATTCCCATCCCATAGGTACGCATCTGAAATTCAAACCCAAATCTATCTGGTTCTATTACACTTCCTAATCCCCAAGACTCCCTGATTTATGCAAATTTAAGCATCTCATATTGTCCTTACTCCCATACTAAGCAAAAGTCTGATCATCAAAAGTTTAAATAAAAAAATTGTCAGATAATATGCCTTGCTAGCATTGGCAACATTTGACAGGTATCAGATGGTTATTAATGAATTCAATCATTTAATTTACAGGTGGAAGTGGTATAAACTTTTGCTTTTTGCCAGCTGCATTGTGAAATGGTTTTCCTCCCTTACTCTTTAGGTTTTAAGGGTGTAGTTTCTGTAATTTGGGAAGTTAAAAGGAAAGACTGGCTTGGCCCAAAACTGCCTGTGAAAAGCTGCAAGCTGACACCATAGTGAAGTCAGAGGTGGAGCCCATGACTCTCGAGTTCTCTGTCCACTTCAGTAGATAGTTATGATCCCATTTTGGGCAACAGAAATGACTGATCCAAAGTAGATATGCAAAGTGATAACTCACCATTTTGTTGTCAAATCCTCCTGTTATCCCCAGGCAAAAGTCCTGCCCATATCTAAGGACTTGACCAGTGGCATCTCTGTGTACACTGTCAGTGGACAATAAGTATAATGTAAATGTAAACTCTCCATATTAGAATCATTCTATGACTCTATTTTTTATGCATGCAATTTTGTTTATAATCAGTTTTTTTTGATAATTTATATTCACATACTGTAACTGAATTAGGTAATTAAATAAAAGGTGTTTTCTTTTGGTCTTAAAATCCAGCTAGCACCCTACTCCCTGCCCTGCACCATGGCTAGCACACAAAGCATCCCCACTTTGTGAGCCTCTGGTTAGAGTAAACTAAGCATATCTTGCTAATGTATACTAAGGAACTCTGGTCAAGTGCATTGACATGTTCAGAGAGAACCAAGGTAACACATTTGTAGACATTTAATACAGTTCCCTCTTAATCCTTCAGGAAACAGAGGTTGTGATCAATTTTTAGTTGTCTTAACATATGTATTCAAAGGAAATCTAAATTAGAACTTGAAGAACTGTCTATATATTCTTTTTTTTACCCCAGGCTGGAGTTCAGTGGTGCAATCTTGGCTCACTGCAACCTCCACCTCACAGGTTCAAGTGATTCTCATGCTTCAGTGACACAAGTAGCTGGAATTACAGGAGCCTGCCACCACGCCCAGCTCATTTTTTGTACTTTTTGTAGAGATGGGGTTTCGACATGTTGGCCAGGCTGGTCTAGAACTCCTGACCTCAGGTGATCTGCCTGCCTTGACTTCCCAAAGTGTTGGGATTACAGGCATGAGCCACTGTACCTTGCCTGGGTCCATATATTCTTTCAATGCTTACATTGCTGTCATACCAATTAGTAATAGTTTTTAATTGTGATCATGTATCTATTTCTTCTCTAAGGATTTAATTGTTCATTTTCAAAATCTCTTCAAATACATTTTTAATGGACAGTTAATTTTAAAAGAGCAAATCCCATCTAGTGCCACACTGTATTAAACTACACGTTTTTATTGTAAAAAAAACATAGCCATATTAAGAACAATGAAAACACTCAAATGAGCTCAAAAAGTTCCAAAATGTTATAGGGAAAACCTACTTTGCTTCCAGGCAGAATATGGATTTAATTCCCTGGATCCTATACTCATGATTTAAGCATTTTGAATTGAACACAATTATCCTGCTGTCTAAGGTAAAAAGAGATTGTAAAGTTCCTTTGACAATAATTCTTAAGGTAAGCAAAGCAAGATGAAAATCACGAAAAATGTTCACAAAACCTTTCCCTCCACTCAGTGGCTCCAATACCCAGGAATCTTTAAGCTACAAGTGAAACATATTTATGATGAAAATGAACTGAAAATTAAAGTCTCTTTACCTCAAAATGATAAACGTGTTTCTGCCAATTGGGGTCTTGGCTTGAACTGCACTCAGGCCACAGGGTACCTCTAATTCGTCTTTCAGATGGGACTGAATTTCATCTGGAGTCATACACAGGCTCAGGTCCCCACGCAGAAACACATCAGCTTCTGTGTCAGGATCATCAGGATTCACAAGCATCACTTTGTCACCGTAATGAATATAGCCATCTTCAGTTACGGAAAGTTGCATCTACAATTTTGATAGTAGTTTATTACATAAACCATGCAATTCCTCAACAGTTACTGCCACGGCAATTTTCTTCCTTCTTGGACTAGTACCCATTTCATTCAGGATTTCACTTGGATTCCCTCGAACCCTTAGTTCCTTCTTCCTTTCCCTTCCCCTTTGCCAAGGCAAAGCTGCCAATAATTCCAAATGAAGTCGAATAAAGCTGGTTAAAATCACATGGATTTACTCATTACTCTAGAAATTCAACATTCATTGAAAAATTTGTCGATTACCAACTAAGGGGCATTTTACTTATTTACATATTAACTCATTTATTTCTTTATTTGTAAAATGCAGGTAAACATGATTTAGGGCAGACTTTATGTTTCTAAAATCTTAGAAGAATTTAAAACATTGCAAATTCTGTTTTTAAAAACTGTTATTTTCCAAATGGTAACTCAGTTATGAAATTTTTTTCTTGCTTAACATATACTCACACCAAGTTCGACAGAATTTTGAAAACAATGTCTGAATTTAAAGTTACCGGTCTCAATAAACATACGTGTGCATGTGTCTTTATAGCAGCATGTTTTATAATCCTTTGGGTATATACCCAGTAATGGGATGTCTGGGTCAAATGGTATTTCTAGTTCTAGATCCCTGAGGAATCGCCACACTGACTTCCACAATGGTTGAACTAGTTTGCAGTCCCACCAACTGTGGCACTATTCACAATAGCAAAGACTTGGAACCAACCTAAATGTCCAACAACGATAGACTGGATTAAGAAAATGTGGCACATATACACCATGGAATACTATGCAGCCATAAAAAATGATGAGTTCATGTCCTTTGTAGGGACATGGATGAAGCTGGAAACCATCATTCTGAGCAAACCATCGCAGGGACAGAAAACCAAACACCGCATGTTCTCACTCATAGGTGGGAACTGAACAATGGAGAACACATGGACACAGGAAAGGGAACATCGCACACTGGGGCCTGTTGTGGGGTGGGGGGAGGGGAGAGGGATAGCATTAGGAGATATACCTAATGTTAAATGACGAGTTAATGGGTGCAGCACACCAACATAGCATATGTATACATATGTAACAAACCTGCACGTTGTGCACATGTACCCTAAAACTTAAAGTGTAATAAAAAAAAAAAAAGTTACCGGTCTCAAGAGATTCTGTTTTAGTCTTCTACTTCTCTGTATGAGAAGTTTCCCCTTGTCTCTCTTCTCTAAGAAGTCTTTCATGAGCTCCTAAACAGAAAATCAACAAAAGTAGCCCTGAATAATATAGATGTTAGTATTAATAACTTTTAGGTCAGAAGCTCTTCCAAGTTGAAAAAGCAAAATTTGAGCACAAAAAAAGTGATGTGAGCATAATGGGAATGATGGAACGTTTTTAGCACTACTTTAATATTTTTACTACATTATAGAATGTTTAGAAAAATGAGAAAGGCAAAACAAAGAAAAAGAAACATCACCAGTAATTACTCCAGCCAGATACCATCCTGAATGACATTTGGAGGCCATGTCTCCCCTGCTGGGGTTTCCCTTGACTGTGATGACTGACACTAGAAAGTTCACCCCTCCCCAATCTGACCCGTATACGAATGGCTCAAAGCCTTGTTAAGACCACCCTTGGGAGAATATGAGGCAGTGAGTACAACGTCAATAAAAGGAATACTCAGGGTCATTTAAGAGGGCAAGTGTGGCAGGGTTGGAGTGGGGAGGGATATTATTTCTACCTAGAACCTGTGTCCTCACCTGGCCCGCAGCCTGAGACTGTAAGACTCTAAGGAATACGGGGGACTTAGTGGGGCTCTAGACTAAGCGGGAGACACAGGCCAGGGGCTTGAGAGTCAAGGCGTCTGACTTTGGGAGGCCAAGGGACCCAGAGAAAGAAAAGTCAGGGTGATCGGAGTAGAGGTCAGTGAGACCTGGGTTTGCAGTTCGGCAGGTGAGATTCCTTGGGAGTTTAGAGAAGTGGAGGATTTTAGAGGTATTCGCTGTATGCTGGGAGAGAGAGGAGGCTTGAGGCCCTCAAAGTAGGAGATTGAACTTAGAGCAGGGTCTGGGAGTTCCTGAGCTGCGGGTCTGCGCCTGGCCACACCCTGCGTACCTCCTCCAGGTAGACATCCTCATTCCAGTTGCCTATCCGGACTCCCGGACCATACACGTTCTGCGCCATCGCTCCCTGCTGTTCAGCAAGTGGGCCTCCCTCCGACACCATGCGTTAGCGTGGCGCGTCGCCATGACGACCCGGCCCCAGGCGATTGGTCAAGGTCTGGGACCCTGCTGGCCAATAAGCGACAGCGCGCAGCCTCGCCCTGGGGCGGGAGATGGGGCGTCTGGGTCAGCGGCTGTCTGTGGCCCTCCAGCCCGCCCCACTTCCACCTCTTAGATTTCCTTAACTGCAGGGTGGGCGAGAGGGAAAACCCTGGCTGACAAAGTGCTTCCGAGAGAGAAATTTAAAGCTTTCTTTCTATTAGAATCTAACCGAAAAGTGCTATCGAGTACCCCTTGCTTGTCGAGGCAACAAAGAGGAGCTTTTAAATGGAAGCACGGCTTGCTTGCAGCCTATTTTTTGTAATCAGCAGCAGCAGCAGCAGCAATTTCGCCCTAATCATAAAACAATACCTGCTCAATGTAGACATTTGGAAACCAAAATCGCCTAGAAAGAAGAAAGGAAAATTAATAATTTCAGGGCCTTAAAAGTAAGAAATATACCATGTTAGTATATTTCTGTTTATAGGTTTCTGAGGTTGTCCATATTTTTGCGGACTTGACAGCATCCTCCCTCCCTCCCTTGCTCCCTCCTTCCCTGGGTCTCAAAGTTAAAGGACGAACCTGTGATTTGCAGGAACTCTTAAGAAAACCAGACTCTGCTGTAGCCAGCATTAATAAAACAAAATATTATTTTCTGGGGAGGGGAGGGATACCAGTTACTGTAGGACTACCGGAGGCTTGATGCGGATTGAATGCATTCAGTAATTTACCTGTATTTAGTGTCTAGTAAGACATGACTGAAATGGAAGACAGGAGCCTTCGCTCCCTTCAGCAAACCCAGTCTAAAAGAAAAGATAGTTCACGAAAACGAATTACTTAAGGATGACTGTGGAAAAATGCAATTAAAGATGTGCTGATGGGCTGGCGTGATGGCTCAAGCCTATAATCCAGCACTTTGGGAAGCCGAGGCAGGAGGATCACTTGAGCCCAGGAGTTCTAGACCAGCCTGGCCAACATAGTGAGACCCCATCTCCAATTTAAATATATATATATATATATATATATATATATATATATATATATATGCTGATGAAGGGCCATGGACTTGAAGGATCCTTTCTGCCTTGAGGAACTGTGAGAATGGGAATTGGATGGCCTTTGAGTGATGGGAGAGGGGCTGCTTTGGAGCTGAACTGGGAAGGATTTGAACTGGCAGGCTGAAGTGTAAAATAAAAATAGGAACATTCCCACATACTGATGAATCCACCAGCTCTGTCAATATATCACTACATTCGAGGATACTTCTGAAGGACACATAGGACAAAGCAGTTAGATCAGATAGTATACCACTAACTGCATTTGATAAATTCAGAAACTGAGACTCAAAGAAGCTAGCAGTCTAAATTCAAACTGCTAAAAGTTGCTCAAAGAAAGGACTCAATCCAAACTTCCTGACTCCAAAGTCATGTTTGTTTGTTTTTCCTTTTAAGTATTTTTCATATTCCTCATAAAATCAAGAATAAAACAAAGCAGCTCTAGTCTCTACATTTTTAACAAGGTTCTAATGATTGGGTCATTCAGTAAGTCCTTACACTGATACAGCTGTGCTCCCACCTACTTCCTTAGTGTTATTTTTGACAAGTATACTACATTTCTATATATAATAGACCCAATAATACAATTATACATAGTGTTTTATACAATTGCTTTAAATCACTCAGGAGAAGAAATATCTTTATTGGTGCTCTATGGTATTTTTCTATGAACGCAAATTACTGCTTGGTGTTGTTTTCAACCTGAATAACTTCCTTTCATATTTCTTATAAATCAGGTCTGCTAGCAACACACTCTCTTGGTTTTTGCTTACCTTAATTTTTATAAGATGCTTTTTCTGGATACATGATTCTTTGTTGATAGTGTTTTTTTCTTTCTTTCAATATTTTAAATATGCCATCCTACTACCTCTGGACTCACTTATTTCTTTTTCTTCCAAGACAGAGTCTCACTCTATCAACCCGGCTGGAGTACAGCAGCACAATCTCGGCTCACTGCAACCTCTGCTTCCCAGGTTCAAGCAATTCTCATGCCTCAGCCTCCTGAGTACCTGGGACTAAAGGCATGTGCCACCATGCCTGGGTAATTTTTGTATTTTTAGTAGAGATGGGGTTTTACCAGGTTGGCCAGGCTGGTCTTGAACTCCTCACCTCAAGTGATCGGCCCTCCTCAGCCTTCCAAAGTGCTGGGATTACAGGCATAAGCCACTCTGCCCAGCCATGGCCTCCATTATTTCTGATGAGAAATCAGCTATTAATCTTATTTTGCTTCCCTTACACATACTCTTGCTGCTTTCAAGATTTTTTTTGTCTTTGTCTTTTAACATTTTAACTAGATATATTTGGATATTGACCTCTTTTCTTTTATCCTGCTTGAGCTGCCTGAATATGTAAATTAATGCTCTTTTCATCAAATTTGGGGAATTTTCAGGCCTTATTGTTTGGAATATTTTTTCTGATCCTTTGTCTGTCTTCTGTCTTTATGAAACTCCCATCATGTGTATATTGATGCACTTACTGATATCCTGCATTCCTCCAAGATGCTATTTGTTTTTCTTCATTTTTTTCTCTCTGTTCTTCAGATGGCATAATTTCTATTAATTTGTCTTCAAGTTTGCAAATTTTTGTTTTGCTGGCTCAAACTAACTGCTGTATTCCGCTAGTGAGTTTTTTATTTTGGTTATGGTACTTTTCAACTACAGAATTTACATTTGGTTATATTTTATAATTTCTCTCTATTGATATTTTATATTTCATAATGAAACACTATCATCATACCTTCCTTTAATTCTTTAATCATGGTATCCCTTAGTTTTGTGAACATATTTATAATGGCTGCTTTGAAGTCTTTGTCTGCTAAGTCCAACATCTGGGCTCTGTCAAAGGCAGTTCTGTTGACTTTTTTGTTTGTTTGTTTTTTATCTTCTTTCTGTCTGTGGGTCACAGTTTTCTGTTTCTTTGCAGGTCTCATGATTTTTTGTTGAAAACTAGACATTTTAGATACAGGAATACATCATTTTATTGCAATTCACTTTATTGCACTTTGCAGATATTTATTTATTTATTTATTTTTACAAATTGAAGGTTTTTGGCAAGCCTGCATCAAGCAAGTCTGTTGGAGCCGTTTTTCCAACAGCATATGCTCACTTCACGTCTCCGTGTCACATTTTGGTAATGCTCAAGATATTTCAAACTTTCTTATTATTATATCTATTATGGTGATCTGGGATCAGTGATTTTTGATGTTGCCATTGTAGTTGTTTGGGGCACCATGAACCATGGGCATATAAGATAGCAAATCCAATCAATAAATGTTAGGTGTTCTGACTGCTCCACCTACCAGCCATGTCCCCATCTCTCTCCCTCTCCTCAGGCCTTCCCAGTCCCTGAGACACGACAATATATAAATTAGGACAATTAATAACCCTAAAATGGCCACTAAGTGTTCAAGTGTTCAAGTGAAAGGAAGAGCCAAATGTCTGTCTCTGTTTTGTTTTTGTTTTTGTTTTTGAGATGGAGTCTCACTCTGTTGCCCAGGCTGGAGTGCAGTGGCACGATCTTGGCTCACTACAACCTCCACCTCCCAGGTTCAAGCGATTCTCCTGCCTCAGCCTCCCAAGTAGCTGAGACTACAGGCGCATGCCACCACACCCAGCTAATTTTTTGTATTTTTAGTAGAGAGGGAGTTTCACCATGTTAGCCAGGATGGTCTCACTCTCCTGACCTTGTGATCCACCTGCCTCGGCCTCCCAAAGTGCTGGGATTACAGGCGTGAGCCAAGTCTGTCTCTTAAATAAAAAGCTAGATATGATTAAACTGAGTGAGGAAAACATGTCAAAAGCCAAGATAGGCTGAAAGCTGGGCCTCTTGCATAAAGCAGTTAGCTAAGTTGTGAATGCAAAGGAGAAGTTCTTGAAGGAAATTAAAAGTGCTATTCCAATGAAAACACAAATGATAAGAAAGTAAAACAGCCTGTTGCTGATATGAAAAAAGTTTTACTGGTCTAGATAAAAGGTCAGACGAGCCACCACATTCCCTTGAGCCAAAGCCTAATCCAGAACAAGGCTCTAATTCTTTTCAAGTCTATAAAGACTGAGAGAAGGTTTAAGGAAAAAGCCATCTTCATAACATAAAACTGCAAAGTGAAGCAGTAAGTGCTGATGTAAAGGCTGCACCAAGTTATCCAGAGGATCTGGCTAAGATCATTGATGAAGGTGGCTGCACTAAACAACAGATTTTCAATATAGGCAAAAAAAAAGCCTTACATTAGAAGATGTCATCTAGGACTTTCACAGAGAAGAAAGTTAATGCCTGATTTTCAATGTAGGCAAAAAAAGCCTTACATTAGAAGATGTCATCTAGGACTGTCACAGAGAAAAAAGTTAATGCCTGATTTTCAATGTAGGCAAAAAAGCCTTACATTAGAAGATGTCATCTAGGACTTTCATAGAGAAAAAAGTTAATGCTTGCCTTCAAAGCTTCAGAGAACAGGATGATTATCTTGTTAGTGGCTAATGCACCCCATGCTCATTTACTATTCTGAAAATCCTAGGTGATATGGTTTGGCTGTGTCCCCACCCAAATCTCATCTCAAATTGTAGCTCCCATAATTCCCACATGTTGTGGGAGGGACCCAGTGGCAGATATTTGAATCATAGGGGTGGTTTTCCCCATACTGTTCTCGTGGTAGTGAATAAGTCTCACGAGATCTGATGGTTTTTTAAGAGGTTTCCCCTTTAATTTAGCTCTTTTCTCTCTTGTCTGCCACCATGTGAGATGTGCCTTTCACTTTCCACCATGATTGTGAGGCTTCCCCAGCCGTGTGGAAATGAGTCCATTAACCTCTTTTTCTTTATAAATCACCCAGTCTCAGGATGCCTTTATCAGCAGCATGAAAACAGAATAATACACTAGGTCCCTTAAGAATTATGCTAAATCTACTTTTCCTGTGCTCCTTAACTGGAAGAAGAAAGCCTGGATGACAGCACATCTGTTTGCAGCTTTGTTCACTGACTATTTTAAGCCCACTGTTGAGATCTACTGCTTAGAAAAAAAAAAAAAGATTTCTTTCAAAATATTACTGTTTATTGACAATGCACCTAGTCACCCAAGAGCTCTGATGGAGATGTACAAGGAAATTAATATTGTTTTCATGATTGCTAACATAATATCCATTCTGCAGCCCATGGATCAAGAAGTAATTTCAACTTTCAAGTCTTATTATTTAAGAAATGCTTTTTTTTTTCTCGAGACAGAGTCCTGCTGTGTTGTCCAGGCTGGAGTGGAGTGGCGTGATCTTGGCTCACCTCTGCCTCCTGGGTTCAAGCGATTCTCCTGCCAAAGTGCTGGGATTATAGGCGTAAACCACCACACCCAGCCAATAAATACATTTTCAAGGCCGTAGCTGCCAAAGATAGTGATTTCTCTGATGAATCTGGGTGAAGTAAATTGAAAACTTTCTGGAAAGGATTTGCCATTCTAGATGCCATTAAGAACATTTGTGATTCATGGGAGGAGGTCAAAATATCAACATTAATGAGAGTTTGGAAGAAATTGATTTCAATCCTCATGGATGACTTTGAGGAGTTCCATATTTTAATAGAGGAGGTAATTGCAGATGTCACGGATATAACAAGAAAACTAGAATTAAAAATGGAGCCTGAAGAAGTGGAATCTGAAAAAGGTCACTCTTGGGAAGAATTAAAAATGGAGCTGCAGTCTTGAGGAGGAGTTTCTGCTTATGAATGAACAAGTAAAGTGGTTTCTGGAGGTGGAATCTACTCCTGGTGAAGACACTATAACACTGCTGAAATGACAACAAAGGATTTAGACTATTACATAAACTTATTTGATAAGGCAGTAGCAGGGTTTGAGAGGACTGACTCCAATTTCAGAAGAAGTTCTACCATGGGTGAAATGCTATCAAACATCATCACATGCTACAGAGAAATTTTTCATGTATGAAAATTGTCAGAATTAAAACGGAGTCACTAATGTTAAGATAATTCTGACAAATAGAGCTGGGAAAGACCATAAAGAGAGGGTTCTCACACTTATATGCTGATAACGAAAAGATTCTACAAAAACCACAGCCTTACACAAAGGTCATTACCACCTTACACAAAAAATACTTCTACAAGGCCATCTACCCAACACTTGCCTATCCAACCTTGGACTGGTGTCACCTTGTTATTGATCTTTGTAACCAAGGAAAATTATTTAAAAACAACTATGTAGTCCTAATCTTTTCCTTTAAAAACTTTTATCTTTTCTTTACCTCCCTGAATACACACATAGTTTACTATGGCCTGCATAGTCCCATTGCAATGCTCTGTCCCCAGATAAGTATCTTTTCTTTTAGAGAGCCTCTCTCTATTTGTTATTGAGGGTGACATATATGGTGTCAAAAGTGGGATCTGAAAAAGATCAGTCTTGGGAAGAATCAGTGATTCTTGGAACCAGTGTGTGGTACTCACTTCAGTCCTTTGAGCTCTGCTTCCATGGCTCATCTTTTCTGCCCTGGTGAGTTTTCTCTCAGGTTGAGCCCCTCTTCTTTTGGTAGAGGCTTTTTAAATACTATTTGGGATCTGATTTAGATAAACCCACCTTAAAAAAAGAAAAAACATACATCATTCTTGGGATGAAAAAAAAGACTTTTTGTCTTTTCTGATATGTCCTTTCTGGTATAAATACAAATGTTTTTTTCCAGATTGAGTACTCTGGTTTCCACAGAATTTACATTCTGTCTCTGAGGCATATCTTCTGGTAAATTTAATTTTGGTCTAGCTTGCATACCTAGTTTAATATTTTGTGTGATCTGCACACCTAGGTTAAAATGTTTGTGAGCATTCTTATCTGAGTTTTTTGCTTTTGTTTGACTTTTTCCCTTACTTGTTTCTGAAAATCTTCTGAGAGTAAAAATAAACACTCTGGATGGTGGGTGCAGGATGGCTAATTAAAAGCCACAGGGCAATCACCATCATCTAAAACACTGGTCTAAATTCCTGATGTTCTCTGACATGATTTTTGGATTTTCCTTGCTCTTGAGAGATTAATAAGAAACAGAATGGGATTCACAAACATTCAGGCATGCCAGGTTTTCTGGGACTCCAGCCAGCTACATATTATGGCCTGTTCTTGTGTACATTTTCAAACTGATAGGCAAATTCCATCAAGGAAAATTCAGAGTTCAAACGGTCTTTATTCAAAAAACCTGCAACTATAGAGTTAAAATGGAGAGTCTTACATGTTCTCTATCTCTCTATTTTTTTCTACCTACTTTGAATTTGCTGCCTTTTCCACTGGTGTTAAGATAAAACTCACCACTTATGGCATTCAAGCAAAGATTTTTAAAAGTCTTTAAGAACTTTCAAATCAATTGTTTTGCAAATTCCAATAGTTCCGTGCTAACCAACAACCCTGATATCTTTTAGAAATATAAAATAGTTTTGCCTAACAATTGTGTGCAATGATAAAATACTTAACTGACAAATTAATAATCTAAAGTGAAAAGAAATAGATAAATATTTCTAAAAATTAGGCTCTCAGATCAAACAGGTCAAAATCTTGAGCTCAGAGCAATAACATAAAGTATCTCTGTCCAGCATAAAAATTTTACTTTTTGGCTACACTGAGGCCAAAATGAAAAAGCTGAGAAAAAGAGAAAAATAAACTGTTTAAATTCTTCCCTACCCACATTTGTTAATGAAGTAAACCAGATCAGCAAATAGATTTGTTACTTGTTCAAGGCTACCTGGAGATTTCATTTTTCTTATACAATTCAGCCAATCCTAGATAAAATGTAAATATTGAAATTTTAACCTTGAACTCACTTGAAGCTAAAAAAAAATAAGATGAAGGAAGTTTTTCAAAATCAAACTGACATGGAAAACTGCTTTACCCAAAATTTTGATCTTCAGCCTTCATTCAATTACCTATCAGGGCAAATAAAGTTTAGCAATGTGAACAAATCTCAATTTTGTTAGAAATATAATTTGGATCTCACTTTCTTTTATACACCAGTGAGTTGGCCGGGCATGGTGGCTCACGCCTGTAATCCCAGGACTTTGGAAGGCTGAGCTGGCTGGATCATCTGAGGTCAAGAGTTTGAGACCAGCCTGCCAACATGGTGAAACCCCAGCTCTACTAAAAATACAAAACTTAGCTGGGCATGGTGATGTGCATCTGTAATCTCAGCTACTCCAGAGGCTGAGGCAGGAGAATCACTTGAACCCGGGAGACGGAGGTTGCAGTAAGCTGAGATTGTGCCACTGCACTCCAGCCTAGGCAACAGAGCGAGACTCCATCTCAAAAAAAAACAAAAACAAAAACAAACAAACAAACAAAACAATGAGTTGTTATACTATCTCATGACTATAATACTAAAATGACAGCTATATGATTTTTATTTGAGTGTGTATATGTGTTTAGATGTGTTAGGGATATGTACATTTATCATGTTGTATGCTGTGTTTACATAGTAAAATCTGATGTCGTTGGTCAGAAATCCTCTAAGGATAAATGAGTACTCATATAAAATATAATATGTATATAGCCATTAACCCAGATACCTTTTAGTTCACATGACTAAAGTAAACCTTTAGTAAATAAACTGGTTTTTAAATTACTGATAAAATAAAAATAAAAATGTCTTCAAAATTGTCAGTATGCATTTTTGCTTAAGTTTACTGGCCAGTTTTATGTTGTCTTTGGTAGATGTTTTAAGGAATCGGGGTTTGACACAAAGTTTACAAAACTATAAATCCAGCCTAAAACAGAATTATCTGTTTGGGTAATTTCCTGACAAATAAGACTTTAATATTGTCAGTTTAATGAAAACAGATGTATCTTCTGATACATTTTGCTGAATATTTACCAGCAACACATTCATATATTTAACTTTAAGGTTTGTATTTAAATACCTAATACAGGCTATTAAAATGATTAATAGGGAAATAACTTGAAATGGTGATGGGCTTTGTCTACTTTTCAGTTCTCATAAGTAGTCTAGGTAAACTGTTTTTAAAAAATCAAGTAATTGTAAATCAAATAAATGCTTATAAATGAACTTGTTATTGTTTTTTTCTTTTTTACTTTTCTTTTAAATAAACTTTTTCTGTAATTGGAAATCTTAAAGTTATGTTATGTTAAATAAATAATAGATACTCTGGTATCTATGCCTGGGTCATTTCCAAATAAAAAAAATTTTTTAACTGAAACAAATTGCCAAACACAAATAAAAGCTTGTTCTTGGCTTAAGTTTTATAGAAAGACTAAAGTATATGAGTCTATTAATATACATTAAAAATTATGCACAATCAGAAATGATACAGGGAATATTACCACTGACCCCACAGAAATACAAATAAGCATCAGAGAATATTATAAACAGCTCTATGCACATAAACTAGAAAATCTGGAAGAAATGGATAAATTCTTGGACACATACACCCTCCCAAGACTCAACCAGGAAGAAACTGAATCTCTGAATAGACCAATAATGAGTTCTGAAATTGAGGCAGTAATTAGCCTTTGAACCAAAAAAAGCCCAGGAGCAGATGGATTCACATCTGAGTTCTACCAGAGGTACAAAGAAGAGCTGGTACCATTTCTATGGAAACTATTCCAAAAAATTAGAAAGGAGGGACTCCTCCCTAACTCATTCTATGAGGCCAGCATCATCCTGATACCAAAACCTGGCAGAAATAAAACAAAAAAAGAAAACTTCATGCCAGTATCCTTGGTGAACATCGATGCAAAAATCCTCAACAAAATACTGGCAAACTGAATCCAGCAGCACATCAGAAGGCTTATCTACCATGATCAAGTAGGCTTCATCCCCAGGATGTAATGTTGGTTCAACATATGCAAATCAATAAGTGTGATTCATCACATAAACAAAACTAAAGACAAAAACCACATGATTATCTCAATGGATGCAGAAAAAGCTTTCAATAAAATTCAATATCCCTGGTATTGAAGGAACATACCTCAAAATAATAAGAGCCATATATGACAAACCCACAGCCAATATCATACTGAATGGGGAATACTGGAAGCCTTCCTCTTGAAAACTGGCACAAGACAAGGATGTCCTCTCTCACCACTGCTATTCAACATAGTATTGGAAGTTCTGGCCAGGGCAATCAGGCAAGAGAAAGAAATAAAAAGCATTCAAATAGGAAGAAAGAAAGTCACACTATCCCTGTTTGTAGATGACATGATCCTACATCTGGAAAACCCCATCGTCTCAGCCCAAAACCCTCTTAAGCTTATAATCAACTTCAGCAAAGTCTCAGGATACAAAATCAATGTGCAAAATTGCTAGCATTCCTATATACCAACACCAGTCAACCTGAGAGCCAAATCAAGAAGACAATCTCATTCACAAATGCCACAAAAAGAATAAAATACTTAGGAATACAGCTAACGAGAGAAGTGAAGGATCTCGACAAGGAGAACTACAAACCACTGCTCAAAAAAATCAGAGATGGCACAACAAATGGAAAAACATTCTATGCTCATGGGTAAGAAGAATCAATGTCATCAAAATGGCCATACTGCCTACAGCAGTTTATAGATTCAATGTTATTCCCATTAAGCTACCATTGACATTCTTCATAGAACTAGAAAAAAACTATTTTAAAACTCATATGAAACCAAAAAAGAGCCCGAATAGCCAAGGCAATCCTAGGCACAAAGAACAAAGCTGGAGGCATCACACTACCCAACTTCAAACTATTCTACAAGGCTACAGTGACCACAGCATGATACTGGTACAAAAACAGACACATGGACCAATGGAACAGAAGAGAGAACCCAGAAATAAGACCGCACACCTACAACTATCTGATCTTCAACAAACCTGACAAAAACAAGCAATGGGGGATGCCCATGTAATAAATAATGCTGGGATAACTAACTAGCTAGCCATATGCGGAAGATTAAAACTGGACCCCTTCCTCACACTATATACAAAAATTAACTCAAGATGGATTAAAGACTTAAATGTAAAACCTAAAACTATAAAAACCCTAGAAGAAAAATGAGGTAATACCATTCAGGACATTGGCATGGGCAAAGATTTCACGATGAAGATGCCAAAAGCAATTGCAACAAAAGTAAAAATTAACAAATAGGATCTAATTACACTAAAAAGCTCTGCACAGCAAAAGAAACAATAAACAGAGTAAACAGACAACCTACGGAATGGGGAAAAAATTTTGCAAACTATGAATCCAAGAAAGGTCTAATATCCAGCATCTATAAGGAACTTAATCGAGAACTTAGAAGAAAAAACAAACAACCCCATTAAAAAGTGGGTAAAAGACATGAGCAGACACTTATCAAAAGAAGATATACATCAGGCCAACAATCATATGAAAAAAATCAACATCGGCCAGGCACGGTGGCTCATACCTGTAATCCCAGCACTTTGGGAGGGTGAGGCAGGCAGATCCCTTGAGGTCAGGAGTTCGAGACCAGCCTGGCCAACATAGTGAAACCCTGTCTCTATTGAAAATACAAAAAATAGCTGGGTATGGTGGTGCGTGCCTGTAATCCCAGCTACAAGGGAGGCTAAGGCAGGTGAATCGCTTGAACCTGGCAGGCAGAGGTTGTAGTGAGCCGAGATCATACCACTGCACTCCAGCCTGGGCAACAAGAGTGAAATTCCATCTAAAAAAAAAAAGAAAGAAAGAAAGAAAAAAAATCAACATCACTGATCATTAGAGAAGTGCAAATCAACACCACAGTGAGATACCATCTCATACCAGTCAGAATGGCTATTACTAAAAAGTCAAAAAATAGCAGATGCTGGTAAGGTTGTAGAGAAAAAGGAATGCTTTTATACTGTTGGTAGGATTGTAAACTAGTTCAACCATTGTAGAAGGCAGTGTGGCCATTCCTCAAAGACCTAAAGACAGAAGTACCATTTGACCCAGCAATCCCATTACTGGGTACACTCAAAGGAATAGAAATCATTCTATTATAAAGACACATGCATGCGTATGTTCATTACAGCACTATTCACAATAGCAAAGACATGGAATCAACTTAAGTGCCCAACAATGATAGACTGGATAAAGAAAAGGTAGTACATACACACAATGGAATACTATGCAGCCATAAAAAGAATGAGATCATGTCCTCTGCAGGGACATCGGTGGAGCTGGAGGCCATTATCCTTAGCAAACTAATGCAGGAACAGAAAACCAAATACCGCATGTTCTCACTCATAAGCGGGAGCTAAATGATGAGAACACATGGACGCATAGAAGGGAACAACACACACTGGGGCCTTTCAGAAGGTGGAAGGTGGGAGAAGGGAGAGAATCAGAAAAAATAACTAATGGATACTAGGCTTAATACCTGGGTGATGAAACAGTCTGTGCAACAAACCCCCATGACATGTTTACCTGTGTAACAAATCTGCACATCCTGCACATGTACCCCTGAACTTAAAAGTTAAAAAAAATATGTTATGGGGAAACATATTTCTAAAACTTATAAAATAGTTCTGATCTCAAAAATACTGATATGTAACAGACAAGTCAAGATTTCTTGCTTCCCAGGTTTTTGCTAAAAATTTAAGGTTGCTAAGAGTTAAACATTCTAATTAATATATATATAACTTTGTATTTAAAATATACCAAAAAAGTCAGATGTGTTTTTGATGAAAAAAATTATAAGAAAAGTATACAAATATGCTCTCTGTTGAGAAAGAAAGAGTAATTTTGTCTAATTCAGAGGTTATTTGAAGGTTGTTTTAAAATACAGATTTAGGAAGGAAATAGAAATAAAATAAAATGGAACCAGCAAGTAGGAGATAGAAATGTAAAGCTATAAATATGAAAATATGTTTTTGGTAAAAAACATGAAAAAGAAAAGAGAATAATTTTGAATAAGAAAGAATCTTGCATGGTAAATTTTGTCCTAAAGTAAAATAATTGGTTATTTAAGATAGAAGTATAGGAAAATGCAGAAAGCCCAAGTATGTCATCAGTGGTCTGAGCAGGTTGCAGTAAGTTTCATCAAAAATAATTTATAGAAGGAATTGTTTGTGTGATCAAATTGGCTATAATTAGAAGGAAATTATTTAAAAGTTTTTCTAAAGATTGAACTTGGACCTTAAAAATGCATTAATCCAAAATGTTAAAATGTGGTTCTCCATGTAAAAACATGATTTTCTTAAAGTATTGATTTACTCTTAGTAGAATTGCAAGAGGTTTTGATTTTTAATTCTGAAAACTGTTTCTTTAATAGCCATCTTCTAAACTACAGACAGTTTCTATTTCATCCAGATATCTAATTAGTTTATCTAGTTTTAGGTTGGAAAATGCTGTTTTTCATTCAGAATGGTAACTTCATTTTTTGAGGTACAATTTTCCTTTTTGAAACTTCTCAGACTTATATAAGTTCAACTTTTGCTGCACCTCACTGCATATGATTTGTAGGACATACGTCATTGCCTTCTGCTCTTTCTTCCCTTGAAAAGGTGTATCTTTTTGCTTGGCTCTGGTGATAACTCTCTCCTTCAACCTTTTTGTCAACTACTGTAATTTGTGTGTGTGGAGACGAGGTCTCACTATGTTGTCAGAGCTGGTCTTGAACTCCTGACCTCAAGTGATCCTCCGACCTCAGTGTTCCAGAATTCTGGGATTACAGGTGGGAACCACTGGGCCTGGCCAACGGCTGTAACATTTTTTTCAGTTTTAGCTCTGTTGTTATGACCTGATGCTGACATTTTATTTTGCAGGTCTAGAAAAGCAATGTTTTCCTCCAATATAATTTGATTCCGTACTCTTGGCTTTCCTTGAGGTGTCTGAATTGTTCCTTGTAACCAGGAAACTTGTCATGCTGTTACTAACAGCCATGCATTCTCCTGGTCAAGGTATTAGTTTTCTTGTTTACGTTTCTCTATAACATAGCATACAGTCATAATCCAGGATATACCCTTCATGTATCTGATTAATTTGAGTTCCAGGTTATCTAAATGAGCTTCACCTAAGGAAGAGTAATCACACTACAGGAGATTTTTCTTTAGCTTTTCGGTAATTGGCCTTAAAAATATATATTTTTTACATTTTATGAAGATAATACCTGCATTGTTTTTATTAAGTTTTTTATTATTTAGGAAAACTGGGCTTTAAAGAGTTTAAGGTTTTAATATCCATGCAACTTTCTGTACTGCTTTTGAGCCTTTTATCACTCTGGATAATAACTTATTTTATAGTGACTGGTGATTCTGTTTTTTAAAATTATTTTTATTTTTTTTAATTTTTTGTAAAGACAGGATCTTGCTGTGTTGCCCAGGCTGGTGTTGAACTTCTGGCCTCCTGCACTGACCACTCAAAATGTTGGGATTACAAGCATGAACCACCATGGGGGCTGGGGCCTGTGATTGGGTTTTGATCAATTGTTTTGAACCTTTTAATGTCTTTGGCAGGTTTCCCCAGAATCAATATTCTAAATTATCTCTTTTTGACCTAAAATTAACTGGGATTTTCTGGGTGGGCCTCCAGAGAGCCCCAAAAAATGTCTCTCTCATCTTGTAGAGATACTAAATGATTAGACTTAGGTAAATTGTATGGGAGGCATTGCCAAATGGTAAGTGGTGCTGTATCTTCTTTCAGTTACAATTATGGATATGCTATTAATATAAAGTTTCAAAAATTATATAACGTTATTAAAATCTGTTAATTTATTAAGTCATAATTTTATTGCTATGTTGAATGTTTTCTAAAGCTGTATTTGTGTGGCTATCTTATTAATATGAGTATTCTAACGATAATATAAAATTTATAAAAGATTATAAAAATTTATAAAAGTCCTGATGTGACACTGTCAGTCATGATTCTGGTTGTTATCTTAAAATACTGCATGTAGTAGAAATAAATAAATTTCTTTGTCAACTGGGAAGTTTCATCAGATTTTAATCATGGCTATTCTAAGTTTTTGTCATCTATAATTATTGTTTTGAATTCTTCTTTAAAAGTATTTGCAATCAGCTACAGTCTAAAATTGCTTTTCGTGGAAAACACTCTAACAACAGATATCTGGTAACTTTAAGATCAATGGACTCAATAATTTCCAGAGCCCTAATTCAAAAACCAATGGGTTCATAAAACTGCTAATTAACATCAAGCAAAACAAAACAAAATACATGAAACTAAGCAATTGATAAAAATAATGTTCTGACGACTCTTATTTAAAACCTTATTGGTTCTTTACTTAAATGTTTTCCAGATTTCAGGAAATTTTATCTCACAAGCTATCTATAGTTTATAATAATTTGGTAACGTATACAAAAATAGAAGCAATTGCTTCTTCTCCCTACCTGATTCTTCCAAAATTCAGAAACTATTCGTGAGTATTTTTATTTATATAAGTTCAATAAAAATACATTCTCTCTTGGGTGGTTTGGGGCGGGCCTCAGCTGGGCTCCGCTGGCGGGTCGTGCAGCCTCTGGCCTCGCTAGAGTACAGCCCGGTGCGGCCCTTGTGCGGCGCGGCTGCGTGTGCGCTGGTCCGGCCTGGAGGAATCGCCCCTTTGGTCTCCCGGGTTTAGCGCGACTGCCCGCCACCGCGAGCCCCCCGCGGACTAGCGCGGGGCCAGGTGGCGCTGCAGGCGGACGCCCCAGCGGGTGAGTGGCTTTCCCGCTGAGGGCGGCCCCGCGTGGCCTCCCACCCCGCTCCGGTCCCACAAGCAGCCGGGTTTCGTGCCCTCAGGTGGCTGTGGTTAACAAGCCGCGAACTTGTGGGAATTCGTCCATCAGGTTTACCTGGTGTGCTCGACGTTTTTCAGGTGAGATGTAAGAGTGTTTAAAGAGGGTTCGAGAACATGTCTTGGACAACTGCAAATCAAATGACTGGAAAATTGAGAGCTTAACAGCTGAATTTGTGAACTTAGAGTTCCTCCGTTTAATAAATGTAGGTTTGATTTCAATTTCAAATCTCCCCAAGCTGCCTAAATTGAAAAAGTTTGTACTCAGTGAAAATAGAATCTTTGGAGGTCTGAATATGTTTGCAGAAAAACTTCCAAATCTCACACATTTAAACTTAAGTGGAAAAAACCTGAAAGATATCAGCACCTTGGAACCTTTGAAAAAGTTAGAATGTCTAAAAAGCCTGGACCTCTTTAACTGTGAGGTTATTAACCTGAATGACTACCAAGAGGGTGTCTTCAAGCTCCTGCCCCAGCTGACCTGCTTGGATACCTATGACCCAGAGGACCGGGAAGCCCCTGACTCAGATGCCCAGGTGGATGGTGTGGATAAAGAGGAGGAGGATGAAGAAGGAGAAGATGAGAAAGACGAGGAGAATGAGGATGGTGAAGAAGAGGAGTTGGATGAAGAGGAAGATGAAGACGAAGATGTAGAAGGGGATGATGACAAAGATGAAGTCAGTGAGGAGGAAGAAGAATTTGGACTTGATAAAGATGAAGATGGATGAGGATGAAGATGAGGATGAAGAGGAGGAAGAAAGCGGAAAAGGTGAAAACAGGAAGAGAGAAACAGATGATGAAGAAGATGGTTAAGACCCCAGACCACCTGCAGAAACAGAACTGTTCAGTATTGTTTGGACTATTCATGGATTTGGTAGCTGTTTAAAAAAAAAAAAAAAAAAAAAGTAGCTGTGATACAAACCCCAGGACATCCACCCACCCAAAGAGCCAAAGAATAGGTTCTGTGACATTCTGCCTTCCTCCATTTAGTCCCTCTTGGTAATCTACCACCGAGCTTACAGACTTCACCCCAACAAAATTGTAAGCATTGTTAGCTTTTTGTGTGAGACTCTTGCTGTAGCGTGGATAGCTGTGATAGGTGAGTCAACCGTCTGTGGCTACCAATTACACTGAGATTGAGACAGCATTTTTACTTTCTGTACAACAAAAAAGCTTTGAAAAGAAAATCTTAACATTGAATATATATAGTGTATATTATATATATATGTATAATCAAGAAAATCTTAACATTGAATATATATAGTGTATATTATATATATATGTATAATCTCTTTATAAGTATGATACAATTGGAAACATTGGTTATATTACCAAGATTTTGACTAAAATATCATATTTAAGAATGTGCAGAAAATGCCTGGCTTCCAGAGTTCCCAGCCTCACAGTGAGTAAAAATTGTCACTTCCTGGCAGGTCCAAGAACCTTAAAACTGTATGTAAAAATCTAAAGTCTGCCTTCCTATGGATTCCTAGCCCCAAAAGGTTTTTAAATATGAGATTCCTAAGTGATCAGTGTAGAGAGAAAAAGTTAGTTTTCCAAAAACAACACTATAAGCCATCTGTATTAGATTGCAGCCTTGTGAATTGTTTACAAGTTCTCATTATCTACCTGTAGACTAGACTAGACCCTGAATTCTCCTAATTTTCTCTAATATTTGGCTACAACTCTCCAACTAAAAACAAAAGTTGCCCTATTCCTAAAGCCCTACAAGCTGAAACTAGAAAAATTTTAAGAAACAAGCCTCATGCTCGGTGTATGAATCACACAAAAAACTCACCAAGCCACCCAATGTCATGACCAGAGATACTCACACTACAAACCAGGGGAAAAAGTTGATGTTTTCACACCATAAACAGCTTTTCCCAAGATGTTGAAATAAGACTCCAGGCCAGGCACAGTGAGTCATGCCTGTAATCCCAGCACTTTGGGAGGCTGAGGCGGGTGGATCACCTGAGGTCAGGAGTTTGAGACCAGCATGACCAACATGGTGAAACCCCATCTCTACCAAAAATACAAAAGAAAATTAGCTGGGCGTGGTGGCGTGCGCCTGTAGTCCCAGTTACTTGGGAGACTGAGGCAGGAGAATCGCTTGAACCCAGGAGGCGGAGGCTGCAGTGAGCCAAGATTGTGCCACTGCACTCCAGCCTGGGCAACAGAGCAAGAATCCATCTCAAAAAATTTGTTCTTAATAAAATAAAATTTTTAAAAAAGAAATGACTCCATAACATAATGAGACTTTTACCTCCCTTAATGTAACCTTTTTCACTTGGCAAGTGAAATGGTGTAACCGAAATTCCACAGTTAATAGCCGGTAACCTAACGGAACCTACCCTAAGAAATCCTTTAGTAACCACTGGTTAAATAAGAAAATGTCTGTACTGTTACTAATACTACATGCTGTACCTAAACACATTCTTCTCTGGAAAAGTTCAGACCCATGTTTACAACATAAGAAAACAGGCCACATGGTTACAACAGGTCTCACTTATTCCCTATAGTCATTTGATTCATTCAATTAATTGTCTTTAAGGCTAGATTCTGGTTGAGGTGGGAGTATTGCTTGAGCCCAGGAGCTCGCAATCAGCCTGGGCAACATAGTGAAACCCTGTCTCTGTTAAAAAAAAAAAATAATAATAATTAGCTAGGCACAGTGGTACCTGCTGTAGTCCCAGCTACTTGGGAGGCTGACCATAAGAGATCACTTGAGCTTGAGAGATTGAGGTTGCAGTGAGAGGCAATGACTCCACTGCACTCCGGCTTCAGTGACAGAGCGAGCCCTGTCTCAAAACAAATGAAAAACAAAAGCCTAGGTTCTAGCTGAAAACCATTATGCAAACTACAATTTTGTCACATAATTATTAATTTTTACTTTGTATTTTCCCTTTTTAAACTTTGGATCTGTTATTTATTAAATGTCTGCAGAAGTATGAAATAATACTGGCTCAGCACTGTGACATAATTGCAAAATTGAGCTTAGTAATGGATTCTAGCAGACTTGACTTAAAGCTACTTCCTCTAACCTTCCTCTTTACGCAAATGTAGCTAAAAGGGTTTTGACACTGACTACTAGTCACCAATTACCCCCCTCCACTGCTCCCAGTGTGGCACAAGACCAGCCACTGGAACAGGTTCATCCCAGCATCCAGAGACATCAAAACCTAACTACAGGTTGATTGATCAGTGATGCTTTTGGAAAAAGATATTGATCAAAAACGGGAAATGTGAAAGTTATCAGAATCAAAATGGAGTCACTAATACTAAAAAAAAAAAAAAATTGCCTGACAAGTAGAGCCAGAGAGGCCATGAAGAAAGAGTTTTCATGCTTGTATGCCTGATAACAAAAAAGACTGCACAAACCACAACCTTGCACAAAAGTCGTCACAAACTTATACAAAAAATCCTTCTGCAAAAACATCTTCCCAACAACTGCCTGTCCCACCTTGGACTTGGCATCACCCTTGTTATTGATCTTTGTAGCCAAGGATAATTGTTTCAAAACAATTATGCAATCCTCATTTTTTTTATTTTAAAAACCCTTGCGCCTGTAATCCTAGGACTTTGGGAGGCCGAGGTGGGCGGATCACAAGGTCAGGAGATAGAGACCATCCTGACCAACATGGTGAAACCCTATCTCTACTAAAAATACAAAAAATTAGCTGGGCATGGTGGCGGGTGCCTGCAGTCCCAGCTACTCGGGAGGCTGAGGCAGGAGAATGACGTGAACCCGGGAGGCGGAGCTTTCAGTGAGCCGAGATCGCGCCACTGCACTCCAGCCTGGGCGACAGAGCGAGACTCCGTCTTAAAACAAACAAACAAACAAAAACCCTCGTCTTCCTCTACCTTCGTGAATATGCACTTAGGTTACTATGACATGCATATTCCCATTGCAATGTTCTATCCCCAAACATACATATTTTCTTTCAGAGAGCCTCTCTGTGTTTGTTTAGATTGACATGTGAAAGAAGAGTCAATCAATGTGGCAAACTTCATTGTTGTGTTATTTTAAGAAATTGCCATAGCCACCCTAATCAACCCCCACCCTCAACAGTCAGCAGCCAACAACAGCAAGGCAAGATCCTCCACTATCATAAAGATTACAACTCACTGAAAGCCCAAATTGCTCTAAGCATTTTTTAGCAGTAAACTATTTTTAAATTATGTACATTTTTTAGACATAAAGCCATTGAACACTTAATAGACCACAGTATAGTGTAAGTATAAATGTTTATATGCACTGGGAAAACAAAAATCTATGTGACTCACTTTAATGGAATATATGCTTTAGTGCAGCAGTCTGGAAACAAACCCACGTTATCTCTGAGGTATGCCTGTATGTTGTAGCAACTCTGTCTATTTTTTCCTCCATGCCCAGGGCTCATTGTTTTTGTTTGCTTGTTTGCTAGTATATTTGTTTGGCAACTGTGGTATTATAAGAAACATATTTGGTTTTTCTTCTTTGTTCTTGGCACAGAGCTCCTAAAACCCTTGGAATTTCCTGAATGATGAGAATGTCTTTTGTTATTCATAATAAGCTCCTTTTGATCACACTGAATTTATACGAATCAGGTAACTTAGGGTGGAGCCCTTAGATAGCCTCATGATGGGACTGGCCACCAGAAGGACCAAGTGATTCGAGAGTGGAGACTTTTAGCTCCACTGACCCAGCTCCGAGAAGAAAGGTGAGGGGCTGGAGATTAAGCTCTGAGAGAACTCTTGAACAATAAATGTTGATGTGCTCCTGGGCTGGTGAACACATCGAGGTGCTGGGAAGGTGGCACCCAGAAAAGTCATGGAAGCTCTGCACCCCTTTCCTCACTCCTTACCCTATGCATCTCTTCCATTTGGCTGTTACTGAGTTGTATCCTTTATAACATCCTTTGTAATAAATCAGTAAACGCAGAGTACTTTCCTGGCTCTATGAGTCATTCTAGCAAATAATTGAACTTGAGGAGGGGGTCATGGGAACTCCTGATTTTACAGCCAGAAGTATGGGTGGCCCAGGACTTGCACTTGGCATCTGAAGTGAAGGCAGTCTTGTAAAACCGAACCCTTTTAGCCTGTGAAATCTGACACTAACTCCAGGTAGTTAATGTCAGAATGGAATTTAATTGTTGGACACCCAGTTGGTGTCTGGAGAATCAATAATTGGTTGTTAGTGTTGGAAAACACTCCAGTGACCTTGGCTAGACTAGTTTGTTGAAGTCTATTTCCTGGACACTGTGCAGTCTCTGGTGTTACTCATTAGAGGGCACAGACTTAGGCATGAGCAGAGTCCCTTGACTCCCCAAATGAATCTTAACAAGATAAACAAAGTAACATAAAGAATCATCTCACAACTTACAACACAGATGAATTTAAAAGCCAGGTGATAATAAAATAATAAACAAATATGCAAGGGATTTTTAAAATTATCCTTTTATTACTTTTTACTCTTTTTATCATAAAATATTCATTTTACATGTGATTATATAAAGTTTTAAATTTACATTCCTCAAAAACTCTCAAAGCCAAGATTAAAACAGAAATGCACTCATACATTATTGGATGCTGTGCAATTTACTCAGTATTACTTAGCAATAAATATCCCCTTAAAATCAGGCCACCACTCCCCTCGCTTTATAAATATTATTATTTTGACATAAACTAGCTATATACTAGAAAACGTAATTTGCTATTGTTTTCTTTTTTATGATTTATGTATTTATTTTAGGGTCTCAGGTACATTAAATTGGATGATGACACACTCTCAGCAGTGGTCCTCCAGTTATTTAGCCAGTTATTTTTAAATAATGTAATAAGCACTTGTAAACCTATAACCCCAAAATAAAAGCTAAGATCTTGATAATAATCTACATCTAAATATAAGAGTCTTTCATCCCCCATCCCTCCCTACCCCCAGCCAAGGTAACCATCTCCTAAATCCTGTGTTCATTATCCACTTGCTTTTCTTTTTATATAGTTTTATTATACCTATATGTAATCTCAAAATTATGTTTTAATTTTATTTTTAAGTTCATAAAGATATAACATGCTCTACGTATTGTTTTCATTATTTGATGAAGCTCTTGGGAAAATTTAATTGGAGCCTTTCATTACTTGTAAAACATCTGGCAGGAAAGAAAAGTGAAAGAAAAACTTGGGAATAATCATTTTTAGAAAAGAGAAGTAGGACAAAATTCAGATATTAGGAAAGATAAATACAGGCTATTATCTTACTTTCCATAGTTCGGAAAGTTAAAAGTTCTTGTTGGATGACAAATGTAAGTCATCACAGTGTAGTAAAGAAAAAAAAAAAAAACAGATTGAAGCTCCTTTCACTCGGCTTGTGCAAGTATTTTTGTCTCTGAGCCTCAGCATCTTCATCATTAAAAACAGATTAAAGATATTACTGGTAACTCTCAGGAAAGTATTTCCAAAATAATCTGCAATATGTTAATAGGTGTGAAAGGGGAAAGGGTTCTATGGTCAAATAAATTTGAGAAATGCTGAGTTAAATAGGTTTCTTGATTGCAGATCTTCTCAGATCCTTGAATTAATGACCTGCACTATAAATCTACAAAATGGCAATAATCCATACAACACTTCCTAAGCTAATTTCAACATCAAATCATTTTCTTTAGAATCACCTTTTAAAACTGTTATTTAAGGAACAATGACTCAGAGACTTTTTGAAACTTAAATGACATAATAATAGAAATGATGAATAGGATTTGGACATGCAGATGCAAGAACAGAGGTAAGCACTTTCCAGGCAGAGGAAGGAGGATGAGGCCAAGCACAGAAGCAAGAAAGCAAGGGCCAGGAGGGACACAGGGTGATGAGAGGCAGAGGGGAGATGATGGGAAAGTACCTTCAGCATCGAGGCAAGAGTTGGTGGTTTTCTTCTGCAAGTAGTGGAGAGCCCCTGAAACTTTCAGAAGAGGAAATTGAAAAGGGACAGAGAGTAGAGCTTTTGGAAGGTTGCTGGGGCTACAGGCCATTGCCTGGATTTAAAGCAGACAGGCCAGGGTAGGGGGTCAGGAAGCCTAGTTAAAGATAGCCCCAGGAGAGGTGATGCCGTGTGCTGACTTAAGCAGTGGCAGCGGGGATAAGGAGGTGGAACTAACTAAGAAAAGAATCAAAAGTGATATTGTCAGGTCTTGGAAAAACGACACTGCAATGGGCGAATCCTTTCAATTGTTCATTCAACCAAAATTCACTGTGCGTCAAGCACTGTGCTCAGCCTTCTGGATGCAGTGGGAAATAAGATACTCATGGTCCCCGCCTTTGTGGAGAGTCAGAAGGAGAAGATTGTTCTGAACAAGTAGTTACATGTGTAAGGTGTGTTGCCAAAGGGTCAGTACAGGGAGGATTTCTCTGAAAGGAATTCAGCAATGTTTTCCCACTAAATAACAGTCCTTTGAAAAAGCAGACAGGATATTGAAAATAATCCAATTTAACAGAACTACATAATCATTTTTTAATAGCTCATCTGATCAAAGGCACGTATTCCTATTCTCTGCAAAGAACATAGAGTGATGTCTCTACATAGAAGGGGTCTCCTAGTCTTTTTTGTCTCCATCTATTTTTGCCTTCTGCTTCTATCAGACCCCTGGGGGAAAGAATATCACACCAACAATGCACCTTTGCTTCTCCGCAGCCCAGCATGGCCACCAGAGCCCAGCATTCGTCCCCAGGAACAGGACTATGAGCCTGAGGTCTTGCAGCCCCTTTTTAGTGCCCTTGATCATCTGGTGGTCAGTCTCCAGTCCCCTTCCACTGAAGCTGACCACTTGGGTAATATGCCTGCTTATACTACGAAATCCTGAGAGCGGAAGAGATTTCTTACTATTTACATTCTCCACTGGCTTCTGAGGAGGGTGGGCCCTGTTAAAAGGAAACCCTTTTGTAGTTAACACTCTGGTGGGTATGGGAATGCCGGCATGGACCCAGAGTAGTGTTTAGTCTCAGTCTCTGCCTAAGAGAGTGAAAAGAAACGAAGTTTCCCATCTGTGGTGATGCATTCTCCAGAAGCACCCAGAGGCAAGGGTGACCAGGAGAACAGCACCCTCCTGGAAATTCACAGATATCCTGGGGAGGGTTTCAGACTTCTAAGTGGCATAAAGGGGATGGAGGGAGTGGGGGGCTTCAAGTCATTTATTCTAGATAGCAAAAAACATAGAGACCTTTAACTGATATTTTCGTTATAGGAGGATGCTGTCCTTCAAAATCACCAGAAAATTTTTTAAATGTTTCCCCCCTTTTAAGCAGGGTAGGCTTCTTTTAAACAAAAGCAAGACAGAATTCAATTACATAAAACAAATATGAGAGGTCTTCAAAAAGTTCATGGAAGACACATCTTATGAAAAAACTATACATGGATTTAAAAAAATTTTGCACGAAAACAAACTCACACTAACCTGTACTGAATGTCTGAACAGGATCTATTTTGAGGCACTAAGAAGGATAAGACATCAGTTTGCAAAGATCTCGTATCAGAGCTACATGGATTCTGCTAAAATTGGACCAAGAACAAACATCAAATTTATGGAGAAATTTGGGTGGAAAAATGGTGAAATCACTGAGGCTCTATGAAAAGTTTATGGTAATAATGCCTCAAAGAAATCAGCAGTTTAAAAATGAATAATTCATTTTAATAAGGGATGAGGCAATGTTGAAGATGAAGCCTGCAGTGGTAGACCATCCACATCAATTTGGAAGGAAAAATATTGTCTTCTTTGTGCCCTGATTAAAGAGAATTGACATTAACAGTAGAAACAATAACCAACATCATAGACATCTCAATTGGTAACTTACGCAATTCTTTTTTGAGATAAGGTCTCAGCCTGTCATCTAGGTTGGGGTGCCATGGTGCAATCATAGGTCATCACAGCCTCAAACTCCTGGACTCCAGTGATCCTCCTCCTGCCTCAGCCTCCTGAATAGCTGGGACTACAGGCATACACCACCACACCCAGCTAATTTTTAAATTTTTTGTAGAGACAGGGTCTTACTATGTTGCCCAGGCTGGAGCACATACAATTCTAACCGAAAAAATCAAAGTTGAACAAACTTTCTACTTGATGGGTGCCAAAACCATTGTGCCCAGCTCAGCTGCAGACAAGAGCACAGCTTTCAATGGAACTTTTAAACAAGGGGGATTAAGATCCTGAAGCATTTCTTTGAAGAACTGCAACAGGAGATGAAATATGGCTTTGCCAATATGATCCTGAAGACAAAGCAATGGCTACCAAGAGGTGGAAGTGGCCCAGTCAAAGCAATAGTGGACCAGTCAAGAGCAAAGGTCATGGCAAGAGTTTTTTGGGATGCTCAAGGCATTTTTCTTGTTGACTTTCTGGAGGACCAAAGAATGATAACATCTGTTCATTATAAGAGTGTTTTGAGAAAGTTAGCCAGAGCATGAGCAGATAAACACCCAGGAGAGCTTCACTGGAGAGCCCTTCTCCACCATGACAATGCTTCTGCTCACTCCTCTTATCCATACATGGGCAATTTTGTGAGAGTTTCAATGGGAAATCATTAGGCATCCACCTTACAGTCCTGATGTGGCTCCTTCTGACTTCTTTTTGTTTCCGAATCTTGAAAAACTTTTAAAGGAAACCCTTTTTTCTTCAGTTAATAATGTAAAAAAGACAGCATTGACATGGTTAAATTCCCAGGAACCTCAATTCTTTACAGCTGGACTAAATGGCTGGTAACATTGCTTACAAAAGTGTCTTGAATATGATGGAGGTTATGTTGAGAAATAAAGCTTATATTTTTTATTTTTACCTTTTAATTACATTTTCCCAAGAACTTTTGAAGTTGCCTCACAGATTTAAAAAGGGTGGTCTTACGATAGACTCAAAGGGTGAGTTGGGGCCAAAACTTCCACCTTGCCCCACCAGAGGGCCCTAAGAATCTGTAAAGCATAGATTGAAAACCACCGATCTAGTTTGGCCCTTCTAATTTTACAGCTGAGAAAATAAAAGCCCAGAGTGGGTCCAAACCCTTGAGGACCACAAGTCCCTCAGGAGGAAGAGCAGGGGCTAGAATCAATGTCACTTGACTTTTTGTCCAGGGCCTTTTCTACTTCCTACCCCTTATCTGGCCACAACTGTGGGAACACTCATCTGATTCTCATTGACCCATTCATCTCCTGTTGCTGGTTGGGAAAAAAAAAAATGCTGGCCTTTATGGCTTCAGAAAAATATAAATAAAACCATTTCACATATTGAATATAAGATTCAGAATGCAACAAGAATGAATCTGTTTGGGTCCATTTCTATTTTTCTGCAATTTAAAAGTCAGCAATTATAAAAGGTTTGGAAGCAATGCAATTATTCACTTACAGTACAATAGGGCAAAGTTAAGAAAGAGACCATTTCCAGGAACTTAAAGATACTGGATGAATGTGCACAGAAGGGTATTAAGGCAGACTCATTTCCCCAAACCGTCAGCTTCTCCAGTTCCCTTAAGCTGATGGGAGAAGATAGGGTGTGTCTCAGTTTCACAGACGAGGAAACGGAAGTGCAGAGATAGTATGGGAAAACATAAGTTAACATGGGAGTCAGAACTAAAACCCACCATCAAAAAAAAAAAAAAAAATGTGATAAGAGGGGAGGAAGGGAGAAAGAAAACATTGAAAAATAAAGCCTTCCTCATGTGTTCACAGCATTCGCGGGTCTCAGACCATGTTTATACACATCAGTTTTATTTGGGTACTTCCGTTACAAGAGGTTAGAAAATAATTCTATATTATATGACCAGCTCTGTTTATTTTATTTTATTTTATTTTATTTTTTTTGAGACTGAGTTTCACTCTTGTTGCCCAGGCTGGAGTGCAATGGCATGATCTCAGCTCACCACAACCTCCGCCTCCTGGGTTCAAGCAATTCTCCTGCCTCAGCCCCCCGAGTAGCTGGGATTACAGGCACACGCCATTACATCTGGCTAATTTTGTATTTTTAGGAGAGATGGGGTTTCTCCATGTTGGCCAGGCTGGTCTCAAAGTCCCGACCTCAGGTGATCCGCCCGCCCCGGCCTCCCAAAGTGGTGGGATTACAGGCGTGAGCCACTGTGCCCAGCCTCTGTAATTTAAATCACAGGCTTTGGAGTCAGATATTCTCAATCCAAATGGCAGAACTAAGCACTCACCTGCTGTGTAAACCTTGGGTGGAATCACAATCTATGACTTAGTTGCCTCATCTGTAAAATGGAGAAATAACCTCACTCACGTTATATGATGAGTGTGGATATGTATGTAAGATGACGTGTGTGGCACATTGGCACAGTACCTAGGACACAGTGAGTACTCAGTAAATACTACTGCTTATTATTATGAAAAGACTGACAGCAGACCAAGAATGGGAACCAGTTTTCTGCTCAAATTCCTCCAGGCACCTCATTCAGCAGATGTTTGCAGGTTTTAGATAGTCGCATTGGGCTTGTTTTTTGTTTTGGTTTGTTTGAAACAGGGTCTTGCTGTATTTAGGCTGGAGTGTCATAGTGTGATCACAGCTCACTGTAGCCTTGCACTCCTTGGCTCAAGCAATCCTCCCACCTCAGCCTCCTGAGAAGCTAGTACTATAGGTGCACACCATCGCGCCCGGCTAATTTTTAAATATTTTGTAGAAATGGGGTCTTGCTATGCAGCTCAAGCTGGTCTTGAACTCCTGGGCTCAAGCGATCCACCCGCCTCGGCCTCCCAAAGTCCTGGGATTACAGGCTTGAGCCACCACACAGCCACGTTGGGCTGTTTCTCATGCTCAAAAGTAATGTCTCATCCAGAAGAAATGTTTAGGACAAGGGCTTCCCTGACCTTTGAAAGAGTGTGTTTAATTTCATAATTGGGCAATTGTGCCCTCATGTGGCAATTCGTGGGTACAGCTTCTGATTTGTAACTAGAAAAATGATGCAGTGACAGCAAGGTGTTCTCCAGGCTCAGTTCAGAAGACTCCAGTTTACAAGTGGGTCTCTGATTCCAAAGGGAGTTGTAAACCTTTGCTTCTGGAACTAATGATACATCTTCTCTCACTGTAATAAACACTGAGGTTAAAAGCCAGCCGGGCACGGTGGCTCACGCCTGTAATCCCAGCACTTTGGGAGGCCGAGGTAGGCGGATCATGAGGTCAGGAGATCGAGACCATCCTGGTTAACACGGTGAAACCCCGTCAGTCTGATGTCGAAAGCCTATTAAATTATTGTCTACTTGCAATAGTCTTAGGTTTCACTCCTGCAAATAATCCTGTTTCACATTATGTTCTAAAAATATCAAAATCCTTGAGACTCCCCCACACTATGTCTTTCTTGCCCTTGCTTTTAACTCTATTTGAATTTACTTTCTCAAGACCCTTCTTCTCCGTGTGATTTCTACTCATCTATCAAGACCATCTTAGAAGTCATCTCCCTCAGCAACATCCCCAGCCCAGATTAAGCTGTCTGCTACTCCCTGGTTCTCATGACACTTTGCATTTTCTCTGCAAATCCCTATTATGGGCAATTGTTCTTAGCAATGAGCAACTTGGACTAGTGTAAGCCCCATAAAGACAGGGATCTTTTTGTTTCATCGACATAGCCTTAGCCCCAACGACAATGCCTGATAGACAAGGGGATATTTGAAAGCACCTGCCACATCAGTGAATTGTTCAGTTTATTTTTCACTCTCCTGGGACCATCTGTAGTACAGTACAAACACTCATATTATCATAAATTTTATTCACTGGAAATACACAGCTACCCATCCTCCAAAACCTGTGTTTGCACATCACGCGGACTTAATAATCTTCTGCCTGCGTCAGCCTTCAAATGCCTGTCCACCTGGATCTCATAGCAGCCCGGGAGTGTTAATACATTAGTCATGAGCTGCTGCAATAGGCAGGTCTCAGTTTCCCCAGAATTGCAGGAAACCCTCCTCTATTTGTCTCAGATAAGTTGCTATCCCTCCACTTCTGCCAACCAACTTCTCCAGTGGCCACTGACTGCTTGGCTCAGAAGCTGAGGTGGGAGAATTGCTTGAGCCTGGCAGGTCAAGGCTGCAGTGAGCTGTGATTGGGCCACTGCACTCCAGCCTGGGTGACACAGTGAGACCCTGTCTCAGAAAAGAAAGAAGAGAAGGATTGAGGGAGGAGGGGAGGAAGGGAAGAAGGAAGGAAGGAGGGAAGGAGGAAAAGAAGGAAGGAGGGAAGAAAAGAAGAAGGAAAGGAAAGAAAGGAAGAAAGGAAGGAAAAGAAAGGAAGGAAAAAAGAAAGAAAGAGAGAAAGAAAGAAAGAGAAAGAGAAAGGAGAGAGAGAGAAAGAGAAAGAAAGGGGGGAGGGTGGGGGAGAAAGGAGGAGGGGGAGGGGGAGTGAGGGAGGAAAAAAGGAAGGAAGGAAGGGACAGAGGGAGGGAGGGGGAGGGGAAGAGAGGGGGAGGGAGGGAGGGAGAAAAAAGGAAGGAAGGGAGCAAGGAAGGAAGGAAGGGAGGAAGGGAGGGAAGGAAGGGAGGGAGGGACGGAAGGAAGGGAGGGAGGGGAGAGGGGAGGAAGGTATGGGGGAAAGGAAGGGAGGGAGGGAGGAAGGAAGGAAGGGAGGGAGGGAGGGAGGGAGGGAAAAGAAAAGAAAGACAAAAAATTGAGGTGACACAGCTACAAGACAGGGAACATCGAGGATCGCCAGAAGCTGCCAGAAGAGGCATGGAACAGATTCTCCCTCAGAGTCACCAGAAGGAACCAACCCTGCCAAAATCTTGGTAACAGGTTTCTGGCCTCTAGAACCATAGGAGAATAAATTTCCCTTGTTTTAACCCACCAAGTTTGTGGCAATTTCTTACAGCAGCGCTAGAAAACCAACATGCCATATAAATAGCAAACTAGAGAATATCATATACAGTAGGTGCCATTTATGTAAAATTTTATACCCATGTATAGAAGCCTACAGGGATGCCTGGAAGAATGTTTTCCAGATTGGGATTGGAAATAACCTCTGACTAGTGGCATTTGGGATGATTTTTCCACACTTTCAGATTGGAATAACTTAAGACTTAGATATAAGATATTTGGAAAGAATTCTTTTATATATTTCCTCAGCGTGTGAGATCCAAATGCAATCTTTCTAGAACCTTCCAAATAAGATCAGAAGGATGCCTTGTAACTCCCTTGGATACCATATCCCTTTGGCACAGCCTAAGTCCCACTCATGGGAGAGGATACCTTCCTTGCAGCTCCTTGTGGAATACTCGCTGTCTTTAAAGTAGCTGCCAGAACTTTGGCCCGCTCCTGTTCAGTTCAGACGACCTGAGTAAGGCCTAGGAAGCAGTCCCTACTGCCCCATGCTCACTGTCACAGCTTTCTAGTCTCTACCCAGCTTCACTGCACTAGAGGGAAAATTGAAGGCGAAAACTGAAGTTGGCTAAAAGCTCCTGTCTGTGGATGCCTCCTGGCAGCATTTGACTGAGCCAGTCCTTGTTTTCCATGCTGAATTCTACTGCTACTTTCTCTGCCTTGCAGAAAAAAATTTTGATTTTCATTACTTAATTAGAAGGCTGCCCATTCTTTTTCTTTAGTGGAAAAGCACTTGACAACCAGCTCCATCACTTATTAGCTCTGTCACCTTTGAGCAGTTTTTGTTCTCCTCTCTGCGCCTCTATTTTCCCATCTGGAAAATGGGGATAGTAATTATTTAGGGAAAAACGCTCTGAAATCATGTTTTTCCTCACCTCTCATACCACCACAATAGCCATCAACATAGAAGAGGACATCTGTGACCAAACATGAGGGGGTTTTCCCCCATTCACCAAGCAGCGGACACCAGCTAGGTGCCCTCCAATTCATTCCAACACTATTTATCCGGAGATAGTGTCAGAACCCATGGACTGAGGACTCAGTTCCCAAGACTACCCCTCACGCCAGATACCAGTTGCAAGTTCAGGCCTCCAGAGCATCTGACCTTCTGGCTTCAAGTTGGGATTCCCATAATCCCCTCTAGGTTTGAGATTTGCTGGAGCAGCTCACAGAACTCAGGTAAACACAGGTAGTAGCTTATTATACTGAGTACTGCAAGGGATACAGGTGAAGAAATGCATATGGCGAGCTATGGGGGATGGGGCGCGGCGCTTCCATGCCCTTCCTGGGCCCACCACCCTCCAGGAACCTCCAGGTGGTCAGCTATTCTATTCATAAGCTCCCCAAATTCACAGTCCTCTTGGGTTTTTTGTTTTCCTCTTGAGTTTTTATGGAAGGTTCATAAGGTCAGCAATCCTTTCTCCAGGATATAGGGTGGGATCCTCCCTGGGGAGGATCTTGAGACTCCAATCAGAAAGGTGGGGAAAGACTAGAGTCCTGCCTTGGGGCAAGTGAAAGGAGGGCAGGAGATTCTGTTTCCTGAGGCCAAACACATCCAGCATTATAACAAAAGCCTGTAACTTGTGTTATGGGAGTTATGAGCCAGGAATCCTAGATGAAAACCAGTCTTTATCATAACACTACAGTAATACTATCTATTTTGTTCACTTACTGCAACAAGTAAATGAGTTAATGAGTTAATACATATAAATTTGACGTGAGCAGTGCCAGGCTCATACTAAGTGCTCAATAAAAGTTGCCCATCATCACCATCATCATCATCATGATGTGCTTCCTCGGTCTTCTCTTTCTCCAGCGGCTTCCCTTCAGTGAGGCTAAGATATTTGGTCTTTCCACCCAGGTACATTTTAAAGGCTTGTCTGGCAGACTCTCCAAAATCCTCCTTTATTATCAATCTTTTGGATGTTCTACGTCTATAAAACTTCCTCATTGATTCAACCCCATAGATCAAATTCTTCCCTTCCAAATTAATACCCAACGTAATGATCCAACATCAACTACATTTCTTGTCCTATCATCTGTCCTGGCATGTGAGTCCTGGGGCTTGAGGTATCTGCAAGCTAAGCCGGTGTCTCTTTGGGTTTGCCTGCCACAGATACCAGCCTGCCCTCTGTAGAAGAAATACACATATCTATAAAATATCTGTGGCTCACTTTTTAATTTTTTTGAAACAGGATCTCATTCTGTTGCTCAGGCTGGAGGGCAGTCATGCAATCACAGCTCACTGCAGCCTTCACCTCCTGGACTCAAGCAACCCTTCTACCTCTGCCTCTGAAGTAGCTGAAATGATGTGCACCACCACGTCAACTAATTATTTATTTTTTTTTGTAGAGACAGAAGTCTTGCTATGTTGCCCAGTCTGGTCTTGAACTCCTGGGCTCAAGCAATCTCCCGGCCTTGGCCTCCCAAAGTGCTGGGATTATAGGTGTGAGCCACAGCACTTGGCCCTGTGACCCACTTCTATGACTGCATTTACACAACACTCTGCATAGATCACCTCCCCTTGAATTTTCTGCAAAAGGTCTTGTGCTGGAACTGGCCTAGAAAACGTGAACATGGCCTGGTCCTGATACTTTCTCAGACCCAGCCCTCACCCAGCAGCTCAGGGACCTAGATCAGAACCACTCTTTTCCTGATCCTCTCCTTGTGTGAGAATATTCTGAGCACAATTGCTATTTGTGCTGAACAAATTTGCACTACTTGGCACCATTCTCCTAACAGTTTGGCTGCCACATGATAGAGCCACTCTTTGGCTCAATTCCAGGGAATGATGAAATTCAATAACAACTAAATGCCAATCTCAGTTCAATATTACAGATGGTACTTGCCGTCTCCAAGTGTACCCTCAGAACTACACCTTTTGTCCTGGAAGAGGGTGGTGGTGTAGTCTGCAGTGAGGTAGTAAGGTCAGTTGGCCAGGCACATGATTAGATTCCTGGAGAATGTCAGACAACCATCCTGATTCTGAGTTTGGGGGGATGTCATTGCTAATCAAACAGCATTGCAAAGCATCCCTGCCAGAGGACAACAGCAAGTAGAGACACTGACAGAGCACCTGGGGGCCAGCTCCACAGGAATTGTCCCTGACACTGTGGGCTGGACTTCAGTCTGACATCACTGGCTGCCTCTTTGAGTGTTAATGCATTGTTATACTTCCATGCTGGTCGGCAAAGAGCTATTGCCCAGAGCCTCCTGCATGCTCCCTACTATAATAACATTCCCAGCCTCTCCCTCTCAGATCACTCACGAATCACCCCACCACACCAACACCATCTTTTTTTTGAGACAGAGTCTTACTCTGTCACCCAGGCTGGAGTGCTGTGGTGTGATCTCAGCTCACTGCAACCTCCACCTCCCGGGTTCAAGTGATTATCCTGCCTCAGCCTCCCAAGTAGCCGGGATTACAGGTGCCTGCCACCACACCCAGCTAATTTTTGTATTTTTAATAGAGTCAGGGTTTCACCATGTTGGCCAGGCTGGTCTCAAACTCCTGACCTCAGGTGATCCAATAGACTCAGCCTCCCAAAGTGCTGGGATGACAGGCCACGACACCCAGCCACCACCACCACCTTTATTTAACAACGGGTAAATATTTGGCACAAGAGGGGCTTCTAGGCCTCTGCCTCAACACTACCTCTGCCTATTCCTGATTAGTCAGGGCAGGTTGTTAAATATTTCCATTGCCAACCTTGCCAGGACCCATTCACAGAAGGAAGGCTGGATTGATCAGAAATGAGATGTGGAATGTTTGCCCCAGTAAAGCAGCATTATCAAAAACAAAACCAAGCATACACATCTAGGGATTTTCTAAACTCCTTCCTCAAGCCAGCCAAGTTGGTGGCCAAGTTATTGAACTAGTAACACAGACTTAACCAGCCAGCCCTCTACCTGGAGGAAAATGAGAGGAGCTACTAGCATGCAGGAGGACAAATCCAGTGAGGACCAAAGGATGACACAAAGACATATTCTGGGGCCAGGCATGGTGGCTCACTCCTGTAATCCTAGCACTTTGGGAGGCCAAGGCAGGAGGATTGCCTGAACCCAGGAGTTCTAGAACAGCCTGGCCAACATGGCGAGACTGTGTCTCTTAAAAAAAATAAAAAAATAGAGAGAGAGAGGAAAAGGAAATACCTGGCCAACTTAAACCTCTTTTTGTTAAGAATGAGAATTCTTAAGAGATAAAAAGTAGATAATTTTTTTATTTCAAGGATAAAGGAAGATGCCTATTATTATCTAGGCATGTAGAACATTGTAGGCAATGGAAGAAAAATGGAGCTAGCCTCAGTGTACTCCAGCAGCTCCATAAAATTCTGAGGCGGAAAGTTTGCAAAGCAAGATTTCAAACCCCAAGAAGTCATCCATTGTTCATTATTTAAAGCAACAGAAAGACACTCTAAGGTATCTGTAAGGTCTCAATATGCCTCTGCCATACCTTTCCATAAAAATACTATGCAGTTGATCTACACGTCAAAATAAAGAACTCTATAATAGAAGATTGTATTACAATAGGACAGATAATCAGCACTGAAATAATTTAAACTTAGAACTAAGATGAAATAAGTATTATGAATACAGTTTCAAAATAATGCAGATGTTAAATAATTCTTGGAGAAAAAAAATACATCAGTATGGTAACGAGCATTAAACTTTGTCAAAAGTCCCAGACTATACCAAAAACCTGGGATGCAGACAGGCGGAGAAGGTGGAAGAAGTTTTAAGTGGAAATTTTCTCCTCTTATAACACTTATTGAGTGTTTGCAAACTGCTTTAAATGCCGTACATGTATTATCTTATGTACTTTAATACTCATGCATCTATGAGGCAAAGATCATTCCTATTTTATAGGTGATGAAACAAATGGACGGAAGCTAATAACTTGTATAAATATAGGGAAAAAAACCTTTGGAAATATATGTGAGGAGGAAGATAGTAGGAGAGGAAGATTTACCTACCTTTAGGTCTAATAAAACAGATTTAAAATAAAATAAGCACTTAGAAAATTTAAATACTAGAATTAATATGCTTGATTTAATATATATTTAGCCTCTCTAACCTGCAGTTTCCTCATCTATAAAAAAGGAATGGGACTGCCTTCCTGTTGTAATGTTCTAAGGGTAGTAAAAGGATGCTTCATCTCAACAGACAACCCTTCATGTTGGGGCTATTTGTTGAGCTTTTGGAAATTCCAGAGCATAATTTCTAGGAGCTGAGCTGTTCATCCCAGAGTTCTGGACTCAATCCAAGGAAAGGACCAAAATTCCCCTTTGCTTTCAATTACAGAACTGACCTGCGCTCCTGAGTTCCAGTGGCATGGAGTGTTCTGGGAGGGACAGCTGGGATTCTGCCCATGGTCGAGGACAGTACTGGAAGTCTGGCAGGAATTCTTCATTGACACATGAATGAGAGCGGGCGTCCTTGGTGCTGACTCTTAGCTGGCAACCCTCTTCTTCCTCCTCGGGCTAAGCACGCCCCCTTTGGGGTAAAGGATTGGGCAGGGCTCCTCTCTGGTGTCTGCTCCTGGAGATAAGTCCTTGATGACTCTCTGCAGCCTCCCATTCGGGAGATAAATTTCCGATTTGGGAGGAAATCACATACCCCGCCCCATGCCCCAACAGGAGTTGCTGCATCTCCCATCCCTCTGCAACGGTGGGAAGTGACTACACCCACCCTTCCCCAACCCTGGGGGATTCCAGAATTTGAAAGTTCAGAGCTGGAAAGATAAACATCACTGCATATCCCTCACTCCCTCAATTGTTTCTCTTCAGGAATAGAAAAGGAACAGAGAACCAGACTGTGCGGAAATTCATCCATCTGCGGGCGTTGTTAAGGGAACTGTTGCTGAAATTACATTTGTGGGTTCCTCCCTTTCCTCCTTGTCAACACCCCCACCCACCTCTTAAGAAAAAAAAAGAAAGGAAAAAAAAAAAACTACTTTGATTCTTAGTCCAAGGTAAGCTTCAACTAGCTTGGCCCTGCAAACCTCTTCTTGATTTCCAGAGATGAAACTTAATGCAGTAAAATTAGTGTGAAATTTGGTGCTGGTTTTCTCACTTACAGCCTGTGTCACTTAGAATGAATTAACTGCCCTGTAACCGGGTTACCTGATCCATTACAGGAAATAATCCTGTTTCCTCTGCTACTTCACAGGGTTGTTGAACAAAAGGACATATTGAACCCAAGATCTTTTTTTTTTTTTTTCAAGAAATGGGGTCTGGCTCTGTTGCCCAGGCTGGTCTCGAACTCCTAGGCTCAAGCAATCCTCCTCCCTCAGCCTCTCGGTAGCTGGGACTACAGGCTTGAACCCAAATTCCATTTATAAATTGAAAAATAGATATCATGTGAAAGAATCTTATCCTCAGTTCCCACTGTCTCCTTCATGTATCCTACCTGCCAACCAACTCAATTCCTAGTGTTTTTGCCAAATGTGGAGGACGATTTACTTTTTTTCCAGAACAAGTCTTTGTTCAAACTGTTTTCTCAGTCAGAGATGTTCCTCCTCTATCTCTGCCTTCAAAATCCTTTCCATCCTTCCCAGTCCAGTTGAAATTCCCTTCCATCCAAGAAGGCTTCCACATTCTGATGTCTCTTTCCAGAATCAATTGCTCTCCTTCTGAACCCCTCTAGCTTTTTCTTTGTTCCTTGATGTCGGCACTGACCCTATTCCGCCTTACATTCGCGTTCTTTCTGTGCCAGCTTATCCCTGCAATAGACTAACCATGAGTCATTCACAGGCAGCGCCTTTCATCACTGCATTCCCAGTGCCTGGCATTTAGCCTGGGCTGGGGACATAGCAGTGGTGATGGTAAGAAAGGGACAGGAAGAGGCCATCTATCTCATGTATATGTGCTTGTATGCATGGATTTTTTTGGAGAAAATTTACACCTTACTATTTCCCAAAAGAGTCTAAGGAAACATTAAAAACAGAACACCACTCAAAGACCAATAAGCTAGAGTAAAAAGAGAACAATACGTTTCAAGGCACCTGGGATGTTGTTTACTACAGTTAAACCCTGGATTTATCACTGAGTTTCCTGGATAAAAGGGAAACACACTGGCTCATATACTTCTCATTGTACAATAACTTTGGAATCCGATTGGAAAAAGAAAATTTTCCTGGCACTGTGTTCAAGGAGAAATTTATCAAGTGGATCTTTATATAACAGACATGAGGTCACACAATGAGCAGCATCTCCAACAGCAGTGTTGGAAAAGGACACAAAGGTCTTCAGATGGGCAATTCTTACATTCCACTGTATTTCAGAGAGAAGGGGTTTCTGCAAGGAAATGAGACGTGGCCCATAGCCAGGGCTTTCTCTACATTTGTAAGAGATGCCTTGAGAACCGAAAAGAAAGAAAAGTTGGTGTAAGTCTGCTTAATATCCGATCTCAAAGACCACCTCCAGGCCGGGTGTGATGGCTCACTTCTATAATCCCAGCACTTTGGGAGGCCAAGGCAGGAGGATTTCTTGGGCCCAGGAATTCGAGACCAGCCTGGGCAACATAGCAAGACCCCATCTCTAGAAAAGAAAAGGAAATTAGCCACGCATGGTGGCACGTGCCTTCGGTCCCAGTACTCAGGAGGCTGAGGCAGGAGGACTGCTTGAGGTTAGGAGTTTGAGATCATCCTGGGCAACATAGGGAAACCTCATCTCAAAAAAAAATTAAAAAATAAAAGCCATGTCTAGATTTCCTTTACGGATCCTGGTGGCTAACTTGCAACACCTCAAGGCAGGAAGAGGCAGGGAGCAAGCAGAAAGCTGGGACAAGTGTGCGCTGAGGCAGGCAGAGCTCTGTGTCCACAATAGCCAGTGTCTGTCCCTCCACAGGGATGACATCAGTGGGCCCCCTGTTCATCAGGATGGATGCCCAAGCCTGGTTAGCCTCAAAGGAGAGGCTAATAGGTGTCTTGGCAGGCCATGAAAGAGTCCTAAGGAATGATAGTTCATAATGGTAACACCAGACCCCCAGGAAAATTGAATTCTAAGACTATCAAGATGACAGAAAAGAACCAGCCTCAGGTGGGGCTGAATCAGAATGTGGGCACCTTGGGGTATCCATCTGTGAGTTTCAGAAGCAGGAAGGAGAGGTGGGAGCTGACCATCTCAACTGACCTCCTTACTTTATGATGGGAAGAACCTAGACTGACAGAGAGAAACTTACGCCCAAGAGCTCGCATCTGTGGCTACACAGATATAATTCCTGTGGTCATCAGTATTTTGTTTTGTTTTGTTTTGTTTTGTTTTTTAGAGTCTCACTCTGTTGCCCAGGCTGGAAGGCTGGAGTTCAGTGGTGTGATCTCGGCTCACTGCAACCTCTGCCTCCCGAGTTCAAGCAATTCTCCTGCCTCCACCTCCTGAGTAGCTGGGATTACAGGCATGCACCACCATGCCCAGATAAATTTTCATATTTTTAGTAGAGACGGGGTTTCACCATGTTGGCCATGCTGGTCTCAAACGCCTGACTTCAAGTGATCCACCTGCCTCTCAAAGTGCTGGAATTACAGGTGTGAGCCACGCGCACAGCCTGATCATCAGTTCTAAGACAGCTGCTTGTCTCTGCATAAAAGAGGGAGCACTTGTCTTCTGGGTCTCCACACACCTGAGGAACAGCAGCGCCTCACCAAGAGTTGATGCTGAGATAGCCCCAGGGTTTTCAGCTTGAGACTTTTATGTCTAGAAAGAACTCTCTCTCTGTTTTCAGTCTTCCGTTTTTGTGTCTGCTGCTATGAAGACCTCCTGAAATAGCTGGCTCAGTCTCTCTCAGTCCTGTGACTCCGGAAGCCTGGTCCTGTCTCTCTGAAGTTATTTCTGGTTGGGAAGTTGGTCTCTCAGTATATCTGACTCTAGTGAGACCTGAGGGTCAAGACCCCACAGTCACTTTAGGCCACCACAGACCTCATGAGGTTGGCAAAAACAGACTTCTGTTGTCCTTATCAGTCAGTGCCAGGGGAAGGGAGAGGTCAGAGAGAGACAGCGAGAGAGAGAGAGAGAGCATCACAAGGTCAGAGGAGGGGGCGGCCAGGATGCCCAGAAGGAAGAGTAATTCTGTATTCCCTTCCCCGCTTAGAAGACGTAGCTTCATTCTGGGTAGCCTCGTGTGGCCATTTTGCAGCCCTGCCAGGGCAGTTCTGTGAAGCATTTTCTCTGAATTTTGCTCAACACATCCAATCAATAAGATTGAAGACACACTGCAAATGGAGCCCACCGGAAGTGAGGGCATCAGAACCACTGTGCAGGGAGTGTCACTTAAAGATGCAGCTCAGTCCTGCCCCACCAGGAGTGCAAAACCTCAACCCATTGTTCTTATCATTATCATTACGATTATTACTACTATTAACAACAACAATGATAAGAATGGTGTTATGAGTGTGAAGAGCTTGGCAGTCAAGTACAAAATTGAGGCATAGGCCGGGCACAGTGGCTCATGTCTTAGTCCCTGCACTTTGGGAGGCCAAGGCAGGAGAATTGCTTGAGCCCAGGAGTTTGAGACCAGCTTTGGCCACATAGTGGGACCCTGTCTCTACAAAAAAAAATAATAACCAGGTGTAGTAGAGCATGCCTGTCATCCCAGCTACTCAGGAGTCTGAGGTAGGAGGATCGCTTGAGCCCTGGTGGTTGAGGCTGCAGTGAGCTGTGATTACGCCACTGCACTTCAGCCTGGGTGACAGAGCGAGAACCTGTCTCAAAAAAAAAACCTGTCTCGTGTGTGTGTGTGTGTGTGTGTGTGTGTGTGTGTGTGTGTATGTGAAAAACAAAACTGAGGCTTGTATTTCCCCAAAAGAAATTAGGTGTGTTTTAATCTCTCCATATGCCAGGATTGGCATGAAGTCCAAAATCAACTATTCTTCCCTCTGACCAAACGTAGAGAAATCTAGGCAACTGATAGGTGTCCAAAAACAATGTTTCTTTGTGTGGGGGCATCTTTCTGTTGTTTTTTTCTTGTGTTTCCCCCAAATCCACTACTGCATACTAGCCATTCCCCAACTGTCTAACAGTGAGGTTCTGGATGAAACCCTCTTGCTTGCCCAAATACTCATCCAGCAGGGTAAGTCCTCTGCAGCGGTGAGATGCTTCCATCAGTTGTGCCTTTCCTCCCAACCTGGCCACCTGGCACCTTGCTCTAGGCCTCAAGGGACCGGTATATTATGCCAAGTCCCCCACTGACACCCACACATATATCCCCTGGGAGGTTCTGACCCTTGAAGGCATGTGATCTTGTGCCCTGGTCTCCTTCCCAATCAATCTGAAGCTGCTTCCTTACCTGGGATCCAAGTCCCATCATCTAGGGTTGAGACATTTCCCTCTTCTCACTGCATTAACCTCCAACCTCTAGCCCTTGGCTAATCCATCCTGCAGGGAAGATCTATCCCCTCACACAGTAGAAGAAGTTTGCCCTTCAGAGTCTTTAATTTTCAAAAGCAAAGCCTTCCCGGGAGTCTTCTTAGTTGAATTCTCCAAGGAGCCAACTCTGAGAAAAGGAATGAGTGTAAGTAGGTGAATGGGAAGCAATCCCAGGACCCTGGTAGGGGCAGAGGGAAGTGAGACGGGGAATGGAAGGAGCCTACAAAGGGCACCTGATCACATAAATTTCCACTGTGGGCAACTGGGGTTTCATCTCTCTGGGCAACTCTGGGAGGTAACACAGAACACAAACCTCAATTGTATTCCACCTGAGGAGGGAGGGATTTGGGGTATTTATCCACCAGCTCCCATCAGTCATTGGTTGAAGATTGCTGGGGAAGAGTATGAATTCCTAAGCACTTCCAACCATGTGGGGACAGAGTGGGCTCAGGTGCCTAGGAAAGTCCCCAATCCCCAAGCAAAAAGGATAAAAGAAAGACACAGGTGCTAGAAGTTGGAAGTCAGGTCAAAGTGCCAGGAAAAGGTAAGAGCTAAGGGGACAGGGTGGGCCAAGGGGAGTATCACTCCCGCTGAGGAAAGGAAGTCCAGTCTTCATGAACACTAAGGCATGACCATCAAAGGACCTTGCAGGGGAGAGAAAAATAGTTTTTTTATTCTGCTTAAAAATCCAGGGCAGCAAATTTACTAACTAAATAACTAATGTTTATTGTTGTTGTTGTTGTTGTTGTTGTTTGAGATGGAGTCTCACTCTGTTGCCCAGGCCGGAGTGCAATGGTGCTATCTTGGCTCACTGCAATCTCTGCCACCCAGGTTCAAGCAATTCTCCTGCCTCAGCCTCCTGAGTAGCTGGAATTACAGGCGCCCGCCACCACACCCAGCTAATTTTTGTATTTTTAGTAGAGACGGGGTTTCACCATGTTGGCCAGGCTGGTCTTGAACTCCTAACCTCAGGGGATCTGCCCACCTCGGCCTCCCAAAGTGCTGGGATTACAGGCGTAAATAACTAATGTTTAAAATTCCTAATAACTCATGCTATTAAACATTTCTCATCTTAAGCATCTATTATGTATCTACCACTATATTAGGCACTTCACATTTGATATTGCTTTTAATCTCCACAACAGCCCTGCAGGACAGATCTATCCCCTCGTACAGCAGAAGAAATGGCACAGAGAGCTTGGACAGCACAGGCTCAAGATAGGGTAGCTCCTAAAAAGCTAACTGCCACTCCATTGTCAACCAGAAGGGAAAGACACTTTTAGTCTTGCCATCTGCATGCAAACCTAGTGGATGATTAGAGAAATATAGGATAAAGAAACTACCACAGAACAACCTCAGAAATGGATACCTATGATAAATTAAGATCCCCAGAGGCAGAAACAAAAGACCACCTAGATTAGACAATCTTTTTTACATATGTTTTCAGCTAAACCTAGGTTGGGCCAACCTGTGTGAACCTTCCAGGCACTCTCATATATTTGACCTCATTTTAGCTGCGCAGCGTGCTTTGAGGTAGATCTCTCTGTTTTATGACAAAGAAAATGAGGTGCAAACAATTAGGTAAATTCCTCGAGATCATGGTTAATCTGTATCAAAGCTGGGATCAAGCCTAGCTCCAGCTCCATTCCTACTGACACACAGATACAAGCAAGCTACTGAAATGCATTACCAGGAAAGATCATGATTTCATTTTTTGAAGTTATTTTTCAAAAAAGAATGGACCACTGTCCTTGGGGAAGTCATTTGGTACGCTGCCAACACAGCCGCAAAGGGTAAGTAGGAACTAACTAGGTCTTCCGCTCATGTTCCTGTCCAGGCTAAGAAGTTAATTCTCTTCAATTGTTTCTGCCTCCTTCTTTCCTTCTTCCTTCCCTCTTGTCTCATTTGTTTTCTCCTTTTGCCTACTCTCATCTCCTTGTCTATAAGGGTCAGGATCTCTGTAAAGCTCTAACTTGGTTTCTGCTTTTTTCCTCCAGACTCCCGGATGAATCATCTGGTGCTCATGTTGCTATAATTACCGGCACATTTGTACGGTGCAGGGTGGAGGGAGAAGAGTTAGCTCACCGTGAGGCTGGGAAAGGAATGGCCTTGATCTAAGCTGCAGCCTGGTTCTAATTTTAGCAACAGCGAAGCATTGGACTTCCTGGAGGTATCAGATTGCCCGTGTTCTCCGCTCCCTGAGCTGGGTTGACACTAGACATATGGAAGAGATTCAGATCACAAGAATCACCAAATCAAGTCTCACCTCTGGGTCATCGTGCCCAACCTCTGTCTCAGAAAGTAGGGACAAGGTGTCTCGCAATGTCAGAGCTTAGCGATCTCCTCGTAAAACTCCTTGAGTGATACACAAAGCAGAGGTAAAGAAGAAAACAGAATTCTCCATCATGAAAGGCCAGCAGAGCCAGGTCTAGCACCCAGGTCTTCCGGCGTCCAGTCTCCGGTGTTCCTTCTGACATCACCCTCTAAAGGTTAGGGCTGTAGCCGGAGGATTTATTGTTTCCCTTTTGAAGTACGGGCCATTCAGAAATATTTCTTTTTTTTTTTATTATTATACTTTAAGTTTTAGGGTACATGTGCACAATGTGCAGGTTAGTTACATATGTATACATGCGACATGCTGGTGCGCTGCACCCACCAACTCGTCATCTAGCATTAGGTATATCCCCCAATGCTATCCCTCCCCCCTCCCTCCACCCCACAACAGTCTCCAGAGTGTGATGTTCCCCTTCCTGTGTCCATGTGTTCTCATTGTTCAATTCCCACCTATGAGTGAGAATATGCGGTGTTTGGTTTTTTGTTCTTGCGATAGTTTACTGAGAATGATGATTTCCAATTTCATCCATGTCCCTACAAAGGACATGAACTCATCATTTTTTATGGCGGCATAGCATTCCATGGTGTATATGTGCCACATTTTCTTAATCCAGTCTATCATTGTTGGACATTTGGGTTGGTTCCAAGTCTTTGCTATTGTGAATAATACCTCAATAAACATACGTGTGCATGTGTCTTTATAGCAGCATGATTTATAGTCCTTTGGGTATATACCCAGTAATGGGATGGCTGGGTCAAATGGTATTTCTAGTTCTAGATCCCTGAGGAATCGCCACACTGACTTCCACAATGGTTGAACTAGTTTACAGTCCCACCAACAGTGTAAAAGTGTTCCTATTTCTCCACATCCTCTCCAGCACCTGTTGTTTCCTGACTTTTTAATGATTGCCATTCTAACTGGTGTGAGATGGTATCTCATTGTGGTTTTGATTTGCATTTCTCTGATGGCCAGTGATGATGAGCATTTTTTCATGTGTTTTTTGGCTGCATAAATGTCTTCTTTTGAGAAGTGTCTGTTCATGTCCTTTGACCACTTTTTGATGGGGTTCTTTGTTTTTTTCTTGTAAATTTGTTTGAGTTCATTGTAGATTCTGGATATTAGCCCTTTGTCAGATGAGTAGGTTGCGAAAATTTTCTCCCATTCTGTTGGTTGCCTGTTCATTCTGATGGTAGTTTCTTTTGCTGTGCAGAAGCTCTTTAGTTTAATTAGATCCCATTTGTCAATTTTGGCTTTTGTTGCCATTGCTTTGCCATTCAGAAATATTTCTAAATGATTTCCCCTACTAATTCTATATCGTTAATGAGGTAAAATTTACACACAGTGGAATGCACAGATATCATGCATATAATTTAATGAATTTTGAAAAAGGTACCACCCCTATCAAGACAAAGAATACTTCCATCACCCCCAGAAAATACCCCCATGTTTCCCTTTCTAGTCAATTTCCCAGTCCACCCCTTAGCCAACTGCAGTTCTAATTTTTATCAACATGGATTAGTTTTGCTGATTCTTAACTTCAAATAAATGGAATCATGGTATCTGGGAGGCGGACAGGATTCTAACCCTTAGCTTCTTGCAGGTCCTATGCCTGATGGTCCCAGTTACATTTCTCCTATCCAAGCCACTTCTTGCTGGACTGAGTGGGAAGAACTCTTAACTCTGGGGCTCCATCCCCTAAGCTCATGATGTGGAAAATTTAAAATGAGGCCACAGTGATCTCTGTTGCATTTTCAACTTAGAGGACATTCAATTTAGTTTTCTGCCATGAGCCAGGCTTATACTCCTGAGAGTTCTTTATTCCATCCTTCCAGATCTCCTGGAGCAAAGTCTGTGTACATTTTAGTTACTTAATAATGACTCTTCCTCCTTCAATTAGCCTGAATGTTTTTTATTTCATTACAACGCAAGCCCATTTCTACATGTTTTCTCCCCAGTGAAGCTGTTGAACAATTGGTCAATAGCACAGTAATGCAATAAGAAAGCTATTTATATTTCACCCTATGATCTCGCTGGGCATAGATTTTCTGTATCCATTCTGAAGAATTTGGCATTGAACATAGGTTTGTGTTACAATTGCTACATACAAACTTGAATTTGAATTATAACTCTACCAGCAACTGGTCCTATTTTCGAGTCTTGTTATTGTCTGTCCTTGGCAATGCAGTTGTCCCCGGTGGAAAGCATGTGTGCATTAGTGAGCCACACCTCCTTGAGGGTGTCTCTCACCTGGGGTCAGCTGTGCACATAGCTCCCCTAAGTAGCCTTTGCCTAATCTTGCCTTTACCTCTCTTGCCTATACCTCATGTCATAGAACTCTCATCAAAGTGCTCAAGAGCTTCTTGAAGGACACATTGTTTCTATATCCCCAGCAGTAGCCATCACCATAAAGCCTGACTCAATAAAGATTAATAAATAAATTAATCAATAAACTATCTGGCTCAGTCTGGGGAAGAGTAAGAGATGGGTTCCTCAAAAGCATTGACTCCTTCCCATAACCAGGGTGCTCCCTTCTTGGTCCCGAGCCAGTACAGATTCAGTACAAATCCACGACCAAGATCCTCCCTATCCTTAATAAATCTTGGTCCCAGGGTAAGGGATAGAGAACCAGAGGGAAAAATGTCTACTAAATGTTTCCAGTGTCATTAAATGGCTGGCCATCCCAGAGTTCCCCTCAACCCTCTCATCTCATCTGGGTGCCCACTTTTAGGGTAATTACAACTATGCTCTCCCCAAGTTCCCTTCTTATAACTCGTCTTTTTTCTCTGTCAGAGGCTTACTTTACGTACACAGTTCGTCAGACTGCACTTATTACAAAATAAAGGAATACTCATTCCCTAAAAAAGGTCTTCCATTTTCTTCATTCTGTATTCAGTAACCACAATCCTATCCACAAAGCACACTATTTCATTAAACGCAAGTTTCACTGAGTTCTTAGGCTCCCAGCATATATGCTTACAGCCTACTTCATTGCCTTCAGTAAAAGAAAGACATTCTAGGGTATACAGGTTTTTGCGGGGCAGTGAGGCAGTTAGGCAGAGGCTCGGGGAAGAGTGATGATGGAAGTCGGAGGAACTCCTGCAAGGGCAGCCTGTAGGCTCATCAGTCTGGAGAGACCTGGACAATGCCTGGTACGACACTAGTGAACTCAGAAAACAGCCCTTGCAGAGTGGCATGTAAGGGGTTAAGGCCATCCAGACTTGTTTATGGAGCAAACACTGTAGATCCCAGAGGGCAGGGAGAATAAAGTTGCTAGAAAGTGCATGTAAGTCTCTTTTCCTTGTCTTTTCTTGGCTGCCTCCATCCTGGAAGTCTGGCCCTACATCACAAGAGTTCTTAAGTTATTCCATTAAGCACGTGATTTTTATCCACAAACAAATGTTTAGCCTCTTAGATTTTCTCTGTACTCAAAAGCCAAAATGAATACCATCCTTTGCATAAAAAACAGCTGACCTGGAGCCCCAGACCATATGAGGCAGAAACTCACACTCCCCACGCTCTGCCCTAGCAGCTGTGCCCCCACGGCCTCTGAAAACTTCCCCAGGCAGTATCAGCCATCACATGGCACAGTGCTGCAGCAGACTACAAAACAGAACTAATAAGAAATATGCATGGGTTATAAATCATGGAATCAGAGCTAGAAGGGATGTTACAAACCTTCTGGTCCAACTCTTACATTTTAAAGAAGAACCTGAAGGAAAGCAATTTTCCTGGGTCATGTAGCAAACAAGCAGTGAGGTAGGCTCTGGGTTGATTTGACCCCAGCTATGAAGCCATCACTTTAAGCAACATGCTGTGATGATACCAGACATGTTTTGTGAACCTTTCTAGTTAACCTACAGAGATGAGTGAAGTCCTCTGGAAACTTACAGAAACAAAAAGCAGTTCTAGGGTATACAGGTTTTGGGGGGCCAATGAGGCAGTTAGGCAGAGGTTCGGGGAAGAGTGATGGTGGATATCAGAGCAACTCCTGCAAAGGCAGCTTGTAGACTCATCAGTCTGAAGAGACCTGGACAATGCCTAGTAGGACACTACTGAGCTCAGAAAACAGCCCTTACAGAGTGGCATGTAAGGGGTTAAGGCCGTCCAGAGTTGTTTATGGAGCAAACACTGTAGATCCCAGAGTGCAGGGAGAATAAAGTGGGAGAAAGTGCATGTGAGTGTGTCTGAATGTGTGAGCATGTGTGAAAGCATGTGCATGTGTGTGAAAGTATATGAGAATGCACCTGTGTGTGTGCATGTGTGTGTGTGTGGGTGCATGTGTATGTATGTGTTCCTGCATGCATGGGTGAGGGAGATCAGAAAGTGCAGGGGAAAGGAAAGAGTAAAGTGGGGAGAGCCCAGACAGCAGACACCCAAAGCATTTGGATTCTTTTTTCCCTTTACCAAAAAACATAAACTCAACATGACACTAAAGAAAAAAAAGCAAAAAGAAGTAGGGCACAGTGGCTCACGCCTGTAATCCCAGCACTTTGGGAAACTGAGGCAGGTGGCTCATTTGAGGTTAAAAGTTCGAGACCAGCCTGGCCAACATGGTGAAACCCTGTCTCTACTATAAATATAAAAAAATTAGCTGGGCATGGTGGCGTGCCTGTAGTCTCAGCTACTTGAGAGGCTGAGGCAGGAGAATCATTGGAACCTGGGAAGCGGAGGCTGCGGTGAGCCAAGATTGCGCCATTGTCTTCCAGCCTGGGCTACAGAGTAAGACTCGATCTCAGAAAGAAAACAAAAGCAAAAAGAAAACAAAATCTTAGTCCTATCATTTAGACATAACAACCATCGTATTCCCTTCTAGTCATTGCCCAAATGCAGACCTTTTTGTTTTGGCATGTTGTTGTCACTGTATGGGAAATATTTTGTAATGTGTTACCCAACATATTGTAAGCATTTTTTTCATGTTGATGAACTAACTGAAGGCTGAGACATCATCATTTTCTGAATGACTCCCTGATGGCTGGATATTTAAGCTGCCTCACAAATTTTAAAAAGTAAAGCTGTAGTGAGGTTTGGAGCTTGTTTTTCTTATGAATTATTTGCTTAGGATAAATACTCAGGAGTGTAGGTCAAGGGTCATGCACTATTTTTGGCTTTTGTTACGTATCATTAAAAGAATCAAACCCAAAAGAGTCCAGCCAATTATACTCCCACCTGCAGTGTAGAAAAGTGCTCACTTCATTAGAACTCTCTTCCATGATAAAAAAAACAAAACAAAACAAAACAAAACAAAACAAAACTATTTTAATGAGATCCTAAAACTCCTACATGCATGGAACTAGTTTGGCACCTTTATGACATCTTGTAGCACCAAAATACACAATAGACGACCAATAGCCAATCCAACCTTCTGATTCCTAAAGTTTAAACAAATTAAGAAACTGTCTTTAAGAGAAAGAATATAAAACCACCAACATATAATTATATAATTAGATATGAAAGGGATATTTTCAAATGAGAGAAAAAACTGAAACAAATCACAAATGTTTAGAAAGCCAGAAATGCCACAAATTTATAAATTGAAAAAATCTAATTTTTCCTAATTAACTGCTTCTACAACCCTTTTTTCCTACATTTTTGGCTGCCTATTCATTGATCTCCTCACACACAATGACAGTTTTCAGTATCTTCTTCTGTAGCAAGAATAAAAAGCTAATTTAATCTTTCATCTGGCCTGGTGGATCAAAATTTGTTCATTACCATTTAATAAATTATAAAGGTTTCTTTTCATTTCACAACTTAGCATTAGTTCTATTGCATAGAGTTTTAGAATTATACAATCTGGAAAACCCTGAGTCAAATTTCTTTTGTATATGAGGGGAACTCGTCTTTGTCAGAGGAGGGTGTTTTATCAAACTTTTAAATCAGGATTTCTTTTCCCAATTGGGACAGATCACTGGAGTTTCTGTTACAGCTGCAATGAGAAGATGATCTAAGCTGAGTCTGAATGTATTTCAAACCTTGTTTTTCCACCAGTACCCACATACTTCCTGCACTGGCTGCTGTGGGATGTGTGCCTATGGGCTACAACCCCCGCCCTGCACCTTAGTGACAAGGTGGCACTGAGTCAGACAATGAATGGTAGGCGTGTTCCCAAAAACCATTCCTATAAAGGAATAGGGAACAATAACTTAACTCTACATGGAAGTGGCTGTGAATGACATAAATATATCCCATCAAACTCAAACTATTAGGTGGGTGCAAAAGTAATCACGGTTTTCGCAATTACTTGAAATGGCAAAAACTGCGATTACTTTTCACCTAATAGATGTATTTCTAAGTCAATTTTACATCCTAAATATACCTGCAGCTGCTCTGACGTCAACAGACACAAGGGGAAATTAACAGAGGGGAAGCCAGAGTGGATAGCAATGGTGGTCTTAATCAAATGTGATTTAAAATATGTATTGGTTCAAATTGTATAAAAACATAAGAACATGTGAACACATTATGAGGGCTCCTCCCCAGGGCCTTGGAAGGGGTCTGCGTGGGGGAAGGCACCTGAGACCTAAGCTTCATTCTCTTGATTTGTGCATCACCCTGAATTCATTCCTATATCACTTTGATAGAGTGAGAATTGTTCATCACCTTAATTGTATTAGGGTGTTGTGTGGGATTTTTTATGGCATCTAGAATTATGCTGAGGAAAAAATAGACTTTTGCATTCTGAATAATTATCATCCCCCTCCAGAGATGACTAAGAGGAAGCAGAGCCCATTACCACGTCTTCCCCTCTAGTCTCTGTATTAAGGAGATAATGACTGGGGTGTGGTGGGGAGGAAATCTGGAGAGTCATTGGAATCGTAAGTCATAGAACTATTTGGGAAGTTCTGGGGGTTTTCTAACCCCTATACCAAATAATGGGTGGTCCAAGAGAACCCTTCATAGTGACTGGGTGGTTTGAAAGAAGGAGAACTAATGTCTCACTCTAAGTTGAGTGATTGATTGTGCAGTGTAAGAGGTGTCATGCTTCCATGCCTAAAGCAGCAGGGGGAGAGAGAATTGAAGAAACAATGGCAGATGAAAAGCAGGGTAACAGGTGGCAGTTTAAATTCCCACTATTTGGAGAATCAAAGATATGTACATTTGTCCTAGAGTGGTGGGCACAATACAAGTAGCCAGGACCAAGCCTTCTTGCCACTATGCCAGTCAAAAGCAATGGCCAGCAGGTGAGGGAACCGCAGTAAGGGGAAGCTCTAGACACCATCAAGGTGGAGCTGATAGGAGGTCAGGCCAGAATGCATCTCACATGAATCTCACACATAAGGGAATCGTGCAGATCAGAGGCTGCTGCTGCTTCTTTGTTTTTTTTTTTTTTTTTTTTTTGAGAGAGAGAGTGCAGTGGCACCAATCTCAGCTCACTGCAGTCTCCACTTCCCTGGTTCAGGTGATACTCCTGCCTCAGCCTCCTGAGTAGCTGGGACTACAGGCACCCACCATCATACCCAGCTAATTTTTGTATTTTTAGTAGAGACAGTGTTTCACCATGTTGGCCAGGCTGGCCTTGAACTCCTGACTTCAGGTGATCCACCGCCTCGGCCTCCCAAAGTGCTGGGATTACAGGCGTGAGCCACCGTGTCTGGCCAGAGGTTTCTTTCTAAAGGGCCCACTACAAGATACCCATGTGAGTCCCTCAGAGGGGCTGCCATTGAGCACCTGCTACCCAACGGCCATGGTGGAAAAGCAGTAACCATCGACATAAAGAGGACCACAGTAGCACCAGCCCCCAACACAATGCAAAAGAGTGACCCGGGGGAGGGAGAGGAGGGAAAAGAGAAATCTAATCTCATCTGTACCAGGTCCCGCAGGCCTAAGCCAGGTGGAGTGAGGAGGAAGAAAGTATTAAATTCAATATGATGATTTTTAAACCAAGGCTTCATTCAGATCTGCCCCAGATGCCACAAGGAAGAGGAATTGGGGATTTGTCATAGAACAGTTGAAGGCAAGGAGTAGAGATTTTTTAAAAAATGTCTCCACAACAAGTTCAGACTGTTCAACAAATTATTCATAAGTTGTAAGAATCAGGGAAAACAGATCAGGAGCTGCTGTGCAGCTAGAATCATCCTTCAAATGGGTTTCTCTGTTTTCTCCCACATCCCACAAATGTGCTGGCATGAAGTTGCCACTGGTATCCTTGGTCTAATGAATTTCCCAGTTAGTGGAAGAGTGTTTCTCTCCAAATCTCTGTTTTATTAATCAGAGTGATAGTCATGAAAAATAATGCTTAAGAAAATGTGTGCTTTTAACTTGTATGATATATAAGCCTTCTGGGCATAAAGGCAAGCTCATGTTTACAATTGTTTTTCTACTTTGGGAATTCTCTTCGACCATCTAGCTAGCGAGAAGCCATATGGTCCAGTGAAAGGAACGTGGAACCAGGCACTGGTATGCCTGGGTTCCAGGCCCTACCCTGTGGGGAGTCAAGGGTAAACATTCAGCTTTCTGGACCACATCTTCCTCAAAGAAAGTGTAAGACTTCTCCAGGGTGTTGAGATTAGCAAAAAGCAGGCCTAGGTCTCAAACCCAGGTCTTCTGACTCCAAAATGAGCACTGTGCATCTCTCTGAATTGTGTCTCTCTTTTTTTCCATTCGGTAGGATCTGAAGGATAGTGACACCATCTTGTCATATCTGCATCCCCAGTACCTGTCAATGTCCCTGGCATTGAGTAGAAGCCCAGAAAAGGTTAAATGAATGAATACAAAAGCCATGTCTTTTGCAATCAATCAGAAACTGTGCGCATCAGCATTTTCTTAAGTGTCTCCCATGACACTGATTGATGAGCCCCACTGAATCTTCAAAATAAACATGAAATAAATGGAAGTAGAAAAAAGCAGAAAGTGAAGCATGCTGCCTGTCTCTCATGGTGTGGCTGACCAGGGATAGCAAGAGTATCATTGATAAAATGCACTCATCCACATGCCACGTTGTAGCCACTTGTCATAGGGAAGTAAAAATTTGCTTTAAAAGCTGGCTACCATTTGACCCACTTTATTTGTTTGGTTGGTTGGTTAGTTGGTTTATCTATTTATTTTTCATTGTATTTTTTAAATTTATTTTTAGAGATGGAGATCTCACTATGGTGCCCAGGCTGGTCTTGAACTCTTGGGCTCAAGTGGTCCTCCTGTCTCAGACTCCCAAAGTGCTGAGATGATGGACGTAAGCCACCACGCCTAGCCTGTTTGTTTTTTAATGAGAAAATGATTCCTTTTCTGTTCATGAAGACATGTTGGTGAGTCTTCTTAAGCTATAAAAGGTGAGCCTAAATAGAAAATGAGCTGCATAACATAGGAACAGGAATTTGGGGATTGTTCCCTTACAGAATAAGATGTAAGGAGCCAGGCGTCGTGCCTGTAAAATCCCAGCACTTCGGTAGGCCGAGGCGGGCAGATTGTTTGAGCCCAGGCATTTGAGAACAGCCTGGGCAACATAGGGAGACCTCATCAACCTTGTCTCTACTAAAAATAAACAATTAGCCAAGTGTGGCAGTGTGCGCCTATGGTCCCAACTACTAGGGAAGCTGACACAGGAGGATCACTTGAGCCGGGAGGTCGAAGCTGCAGTGAGCTGAGATTGCACCACTGCACTCTAGCCTGGGCAACAGAGTGAGACCCTATGTAAAAAAAAAAAAAAAAAAAAAAAAAGACGTAAGGACTGTGAGGTCTCCAAGCCTTGGAGAAGAGGAAAGATGGAGACATGTCTCCCAAGGAGAATGGAACCCAGCTACAAGGCTGTGATGTGCAATCTAGAAAGTACCTGGTGAAGAAGTGGTCCAGAGTGAAGGTAGGGCAGCAATTGCCTCTTCTGAGCTTCTGTGCATCAGCATTTTCTTAAGTGTCTCCCATGACACTCATTGATGAGCCCATTGAATCTTCAAAATAAACATGAAATAAATGGAAGTAGAAAAAAAGCAGAAAGTGAAGCATGCTATCTGTCTGAGCTGTTTTCTAATTCCCCTCTATGATTCCTAATTCCTTAGTAAATGTCCCTTATCTGCACAAGTGTTATTGGTGCTTTGAGGATTTCAGGAAAAGGAACTGTACATACTGTTGATAAAGCAAATCAAAAATAGCAGCCATCACAATTCCCATTGCAGGAGGGTTGGCAAATGGAGAGATGAAAATGCACCAAGAGCAGGAATACAGAGTAAGAAGCAAACAAGAGAATACAAGTCCTCCCATTCCCTGCCCCAGGATCCTCTGAGACTTTTGAAGAGGCTGCTGGACTTCCCAGCATGTGAAGTAGATGAGTTCCAGCTATTTTATTTGACTATCCTAGCAGAGGTTGGTAGTACCCTCACCTTACCCACTTCAGTGAATAACACCTTCTGGTTTACAAATGCTAGGCCCTGCATTTTTTGGTCTGGGCTTTCTCTTCTCACTGCAGCCTTTTTGATGACCATTGCAGTGGGATGGAAGAACAAGGGAATCAAAGCACAGCCTCCGCTTGCACCTCAGAGCAACCCTCAACCAATGACTGATGGGAGCCAGTGTATAAATACCCCAGCTCCCTTGCCACTAATGAGGGGCCAACTCTGAGCTGTACTTTTACATTTGCTTCAGACATTTCCCTCTGGGTGAAGCTCTAGTCACTCTTGGTGACAGCTGGCTTGATAAAGCACCTTTAATTGGCTGCCTTCCCTCCCCAGTCTCACTACCCCCAACCCCTCTGTTCACTTCCCAAATAAAACATCTGCTTCAAATTCCTTGTCTCAAGATCTACTTCTGGTGGAACCCAAACTAAGACATATTACATGAAAGAGCAACTCTATGAAGCTGAAGAACTTGGGAACATTCAGATGACACCTGGGGAATCTGATGAAGCAGGAAATCCTTCTCAGACTCCACGTAAGCCTCAAACAGGATTCAGCATAACTTACATGTGTGAATGTTTCCATACTAGCGGCCCTTTCCACGCCCAAATGCAAATCTCTTTCCACTTGCAAATGACCTTAAGTGTTCTTCCTTGCGGGGTGAACCATCTGCTTTACTCCTAAAAAAATCCAATAGAAGAAGCCAGATGGAGTCCATGACATTTTTATTTGTGACAGTTTGACTACTGGCCAAAGGGATGGAAGAACAAGAATCACACAGCATGGCCATTTTCTATTCCTTGGGCACTTGAGAGCCTCCTCCATGCTCATCTCTGTCAATACAGAAGTTGGTCCTTACAAGGAGACCAGAAATGGTGGTGGGTAGAAGAAGAATGGGTTGGCTGCACCATGGATGAAAAGCTTCCTGCAGAGGGACCTTGTTGCCTTCTCATCTCAGCTTCTCTAATTTTTTTAACCACCTTTTTTCTCTGTATCTTTCCAGGGCTACCCATGGTGACTCCTTTGTTTCTCTTCTCTCAGACTAAATCCAAATGACAGCCTCCCATCTCTTTAGTGCTCTCACTCCCTCCACATCAGCTCTTACCTCAAGACCTCAGGCCCTTACAGCTTCCACCTGGCTGCACCCCCTTCCTTATACTGGTGGAGCCCCCTTCTCAGCCACACAACCCATTCTCTCATCAGCAACTTCTCACGCCCATATCGGCACCAATTAAAGCATTTGCCATCTCTGCTCCTTCACCCTGGGATAAGCCGAGCTAGAGAAAAATCAGACAATTGTTCAGATCGGCATCCCTACATTTTATTCCTTACAACTTCTAGACCATATCTCTAAGCAGCCAAATTAACCTCCTAATCCCAGTTGACTTTCACTCGTATCATTTCTTATCTACTACTCCAGTGAATGTGTGTGTGTGTGTGTGTGTATATATGTATATGAATATGTGTGTATATGTGTGTATGTGTGTATAGTAGAGATGGGGTCTTGCTACATTGCCCAGACTGATATTGAACTCCTGGCCTCAAGTGATCCTTCCACCTTGGCCTCCCAAAGTGCTGGGATTGCAGGTATGAGCCACTATGCCCAGGCTGAATGTACTTTTTGAGGAACCTGGTGGTCCCTTTCTCCTTGTAATGCATGTTCCTGAGATCTAGATCTAGTTTAACCACTCACTAAGCAAGAAGGGTGACCTGTTATTCACTCATAGTCACTGCAGATGCCAAGAGACTCTTAGGGAGTCAACGAACCATAAGCAGAGGCTGGTGTGGATCCGTACATTTCATGCCAATGGTCTCCCCTGAAATAAATCAGAATATGCCTTAATCACTTGTCATCACTACCATGATGACAAGTGATTGAGGCATAGTCTGGGTCATGTCTTACCTTATATCTCTGACTGGGATAACTGGCTATTCAGCCTGATTCTGGAAAAAAGAGGTAAAAAGAAAACAGTCCCACTGAGAATTCATAACCACAAGTTTCCCCACAACATGCAGACCTCAGGTCAGAATTATATTATCTGCATGTCCAGAAAAACCTTAAGCCAAACTATTTTTTTTTTTTAATTTGAGATGGAGTCTCGCTCTGTTGCCCAGGCTAGAGTGCACTGGCACGATCTTGGCTCACTGCACCCTCTGCCTCCTGGGTTCAAGCGATTCTCCCACCTCAGCCTCCCAAGTAGCTGGAATTACAGGCATCCACCACCACGCCTGGCTAATTTTTTGTATTTTTAGTAGAGACAGAGTTTTGCCGTGTTGGCCAGGCTGGTCTCGAACACCTGACTTCAGGTGATCCACCCGCCTTGCCCTCCCAAAGTGCTGGGATACAGGCATGAGCCACTGTGCTCGGCCCCTAAACCAAACTTTTTTTTTTTTAAATTTCAGCTTTTATTTTAGATACAGGGGCACATGTGTAGGATTGTTAAATGGGTATGTTGGGCCCAGGTAGTGAGCATAGTACCCAATAGGTAGTTTTTCTTTCTTTTTTTTTTTTTCTTTATTTTACTTTAAGTTCTAGGGAACATGTGCGCAACGCGCAGGTTTGTTACATATGTTACATGTGCCATGTTGGTGTGCTCCACCCATTAACTCCTCGTTTACAATAGGTATATCTCCTAATGCTATCCCTCTCCCCTCTCCCCTCCCCCCACCCCACGACAGGCCCCAGTGTGCGATGTTCCCTTTCCTGTGTCCATGTGTTCTCCATTGTTCAGTTCCCACCTATGAGTGAGAACATGCGGTGTTTGGTTTTCTGTCCTTGCGATAGTTTGCTCAGAATGATGGTTTCCAGCTTCATCCATGTCCCTACAAAGGACATGAACTCATCATTTTTTATGGCTGCATAGTATTCCATGGTGTGTATGTGCCACATTTTCTTAATCCAGTCTATCATTGATGGACATTTGGGTTGGTTCCAAGTCCTTGCTATTGTGAATAGTGCCACAATAAACATACGTGTGCATGTGTCTTTATAACAGCATGATTTATAATCCTTTGGGTATATACCCAGTAATGGGATGGCTGGGTCAAATGGTATTTCTAGTTCTAGATCCTTGAGGAATCGCCACACTGTCTTCCACAATGCTTGAACAAGTTTACAGTCCCGCCAACAGTGTAAAAGTGTTCCTATTTCTCCACATCCTCTCCAGCACCTGTTGTTACCTGACTTTTTAATTATCGCCATTTTAACTGGTGTGAGATGGTATTTCATTGTGGTTTTGATTTGCATTTCTCTGATGGCCAGTGATGATGAGCATTTTTTCATGTGTCTGTTGGATGCATAAAAGTCTTCTTTTGAGAAGTGTCTGTTCATATCCTTTGCCCACTCTTTGATGGGGTTGTTTGATTTTTTTCTTGTAAATTTGTTTAAGTTCTTTGTAGATTCTGCATATTAGCCTTTTGTCAGATGGGTAGATTGTAAAAATTTTCTCCCATTCTGTCAGTTGCCTGTTCACTCTGATGGTAGTGTCTTTTGCTGTGCAGAAGCTCTTTAGTTTAATTAGATCCCATTTGTCAATTTTGGCTTTTGTTGCCATTGCTTTTGGTGTTTTAGTCATGAAGTCCTATATTTAGAAAACCCCATCATTTCAGCCCAAAATCTCCTTAAGCTGATAAGCAACTTCAGCAAAGTCTCAGGATACAAAATCAATGTGCAAAAATCACAAGCATTCTTATACACCAATAACAGACAAACAGAGAGCCAAATCATGAGTGAACTCCCATTCACAATTGCTTCAAAGAGAATAAAATACCTAGGAATCCAACTTACAAGGGATGTGAAGGACCTCTTCAAGGAGAACTACAAACCACTGCTCAACGAAATAAAAGAGGACACAAACAAATGGAAGAACATTCCATGTTCATGGATAGGAAGAATCAATACCATGAAAATGGCCATACTGCCCAAAGTAATTTATACATTCAATGCCATCCCCATCAAGCCACCAATGACTTTCTTCACAGAATTGGAAAAAACTACTTTAAAGTTCACATGGAACCAAAAAAGAGCCCACATTGCCAAGACAATACTAAGCCAAAAGAACAAAGCTGGAGGCATCATGTTATCTTATTTCAAACTATACTACAAGGCTACAGTAACCAAAACAGCATGGTACTGGTACCAAAACAGAGATATAGACTAATGGAACAGAACAGAGCCCTCAGAAATAATACCACACATCTACAACCATCTGATCTTTGACAAACCTGACAAAAAAAAGCAATGGGGAAAGGATTCCCTATTTAATAAATGGTGCTGGGAAAACTGGCTAGCCATGTATAGAAAGCTGAAACTGGATCCCTTCCTTACACCTTATACAAAAATTAATTCAAGATGGATTAAAGACTTAAATGTTAGACCTAAAACTATAAAAACCCTAGAAGAAACCCTAGGCAATACCATTCAGGACATAGGCATGGGTAAAGTGATCTTTTTTTAATGTTTAAACATTTAAAGTGATTCTTTAAAAATTAGTAGTGCTTTTTCTTTTCTTTTTTTGAGACAGAGTCTCACTCTGCCACCCAGAATGGAGTGCTGTGGACCAACCTCTGCCTCCTGGGTTCAAGTGATTCTCCTGCCTCAGCCTCCCAAGAAACTGGGACTATAGATGTGTGCCATCACACCCAGCTAATTTCTGTACTTTTAGTAGAAACAAGGTTTCACCATGTTGGCCAGGCTGCACACCAGCTCCTGGCCTCAAGTGATCTCTGCCCTCCTCGGCCTCCCAAAGTGCTGGGATTACAGGCATGAGCCACCACACTGGGCCAAAAATTAGTAGTGCTCTTATACGTCTAGTAAAAGGAAATTCATGTTGTCTCTTGATGAACATGTGTTAGAACCAAGCTTCAAAACTGTTCTGTGGATAAGGCCCCAAGATTTTCCCAATGACAAATCATAAAACACGCTAGAAATGTGCCATCATGAGTAAAAGGCAGCAGAAATCACCAATAGCAGAATCAGATCCACCAAGACTACAAATATTGAATTATCATTTACATAACATAAAGCAAATGTGTTTGATAAATAAAAGTGGATGCCAAAATATGATAAATGAACCAAGAGATTATAAACAAGGAGTAAGTAGTTATGAAGAAAAGAAAAAAAAATGAAGTAAAAAAAGGGTGAATTAAGGTTTTAAATTCATCTATAGTTTGAGCAGCAGAATAGACACAGCTGAAGAAAAATAAATGGGTCAATTAGAAGACAGAAGGGAGAGATTTTGCAGAAAAGTACATACAAATATACAGAAATAGAAGATACGAAAATATGAAAGACAGGTTGGCAGCCATGGAAGAGAGAGTGAAAAGGTCTAACATATATGTAACTGGGGTTCCAGAAAGAGCAGCTACTCTACGGAAAGAGAGAATGAGGACAGGAAGTATACAAAAATATAATATCTAAGAATTTTTCAGAACCGATAAAAGATAGTAATCCTCAGATTCAGGTAGACATCGGGAGTACTCTGAAGATGTGCTTGTATCGGCAGCACCAAGATTTCTATCTCATAATCCACTGGGTACCAAAATAGTAGGGACAGAGAAAAATGGGCCTCTCGATTTGCCCTTAGAATACAGATCTGAGACTTGACCCGCATATGCTTCTCATATGGAAGCAGTAATAATAACAGCAATAACAACAATAACAGCAAACACATGATGGGCACTGTTTCTTCAATTGCAAAATTAGGAAGGAGAAGGACATAATCTCTAAAACCAATCCGAGTTCAGACATTCTATAAAGCTTGAAAAAGGTTGTAATCTCTATAAAATCCCTTGGATCAGAAGTTCTCTATCTACTTGATGGAACTCTCAAAGACAGCTAGTGTGGAAATACCCGAGTCTGAATGGACACTTGGCCCTACTCTGAAGATGGGCTGCAAGCTGCCTGCCAGATCTGTGGGTTGAGGATACCCAGAGCTACAGTGAACTTACGTAGTTCCCTTATACAAATTGGAAAAAGACAGTCTTCTGCATGGACCTTTTTTTTTTTTTTTTTTGAGACGGAGTCTCGCTCTGCTGCATGGACCAATGTTTTAAAGTTATCCTTCAAGTTGACTCATGAGGAAAAAAAACGTTATCCCTTTGTGAGAAGAAACAGGTTTCCTTTCCTATGGATTGATGTGACCCTCTACCAGGAAAAACAACGTGGCAAGAGAAACAAGGTCTGGATTTTTGCTCTAGCCACCCACCTCTGCTGGGTATAAACTGCACAACCTTGGCGGATGCTCACCAAGCCCATTCCTTCTTTATGGGCATGTGGCTAAGCTGCATCTCCCAACTCACATCTAAATGAACCCATATGACAAGTTCTCACCAATGCAAAGTGAACCGTCATGATGCATCACTTTCAGTCCAGAGCAGTTAGAAATAAAGGTGCCTCCTCTATACTCATGTTTCTCCCTCTATAGTAACTTGGAGGCCAAGTGTTGAAGGTGGCTGAACTACAGGTTGGAAAAAGCCTGAATCTCTGAGTCAGTGCTTATATGGATGCTGGCCCGGAAGAGCTGTCCCACCAGAAACATCTGCAGGGGGCTTTTATAAGCAAGACATAAACTTTTCTCATATTAGAACACTGGCCTATAGAAACTCATATACCCTTTGTAAGTTGCTTTCCTCTTGCTCCAGAGCCAATGCCAGAAAAAAATTTTTTTAAAACCTGCTACAGATGCTGTGGCTCTGCTCTCAGACCTCCACTGAAAACTGAAAACATGCTCATGCACAGGCTCTCTGGGGCTTGGTCATTTCCTCCGCCAAGGATGGCAGCCAGAACCCAAAAGGAGCTACTGATTCATTTTGAATGAACTTTGCCCGCCTCATAGTTTTTTTTCATTCTGATCTATTCAATCTTTCCAGGAATTTCAAGCTCCTAGAAACCAGAGTTCTCAGAAGCTAATTCATCGGCCAGAATGGCTTCATAAAAACAGCAGGTGCTCTGTCAGGAAGGCCTGGAACTAATTCTGACTCTGACACCTGTTTGCTACATAACCCTGGGATAGTTACTTCACTGCTCTGAACTTCAGTTTCCTCACCTATAAAATGGAAATACTCACTGAATCAGACAGACATCCTTAGGGACAGAAAATCAAACTCAACTTGTTAAAATAAAACAAGAGGGAGTCGATGGGATAAATAGCTGAACAGGCCAAGGGTCTACTTCAGGTGCAATCTGACCTGGGACTCACACATGACTAGAATCCATGCTCACTTTGCTTTCACATGCTCACCTCCACTGTCCTCCTCTACCCCCTCACCTCCACACCTCCCCGCATCCTGGACAGTTCCAGGCTCTGTTCTTATGGCTCACAAGTTAGCACCAAAAGCCAAATAGAAAAGAGAATTTGTGTACCAGTATATCCAAGTTCATTCTGATTGGACCAGTGCTACATCAGATGCTTATCCCAAACCATTGACTATAGCCAGGGAAATAAGTCCCTATCCTGTCCATATAAGAGTACTGGAATTCTGTTTGGTTTTTTTTCTGAGAATTTTCTCATAACTACTTATCTGTTCATTATCTATTTTATCTAATAAACTACCCTAAAACTTAGCAGCTTAAAATAGCAAACATTTATTATCTCTCAGTTTCTGAGGTCTAGGAATCTGGAAGTGGTTTAGCTGGAGGTTCAGGCTCAGGGTTCTCATGAGATTGAAGTCAATCTTTCAATTGATGGCAAAATCATCTCAGGACTCTCCTGGGGCTGACGGATCTGCTTCCAAGCTCATCTGCATGATTATTGGCAAGCCTCAGTTCCTTTCTGATTGTTGGCCAGAGGCTTCAGTTCCTCACCACATGGGCCTCTACACAAGGCTGCTCACAGCATGGCAGCTAGCTTTTCACAGAGTGAGTAATCAGAGAGACAGAGAGAGACTGACTAAGACAGCAGAGCTCATGACAGATGGAAGACACTATAACCAATACCATTGCTTCTGCCATATGCTATTGGACATCCCAACCAACCTTGGTACAATGTGGGACTACTTTAATAGCAGGCAGTGAGGATCATAGGGCATCCTCTTGGAGACTGGCTCCACACCCATCCAAATGGTTCTGGGAGGATTAGGTTCACCAGGGTGTCCAACTCATCCCAGTTTGCCCGGAACTGTCCCAGTTTTAAAACAGAAAGTCTGTATCATGAGAACTCCTCTGAGTCTCAAGCAAACTGGGATGAGTGATCACCCCAAGAGCTACAGATACTAGGAGGAATGATGAAAGATTTTTCACAGGACATTAGACATTAACTCATTTGACCTCTTCACCTTCCCCAAAGGGAGACTGAGATCTACAGAGGAGAAGTGACTCTCCCAGGATCAAACAATGAGATGGGGCAGAGACCAAGTAAGATCTCAAGTCTCCTGCTTCCCAATCCAGTGCTTCCCTTGCTCCCCTCACCCCAATTCCACACTTTCGTGATGAGCACTAGCTCTTCCTTTGAGAATAAGGTGTTCACGGTAGTTTAGTAAATTGTTATTTAGGAACCCACCATATTGTTCTGTTTATTTTGCACTTCAATAAAGTGAGGCCATAGCCCAAACAGAAGTGGTCAGAGCCTAGGAAGGAAGAGATAAAAGGTGACCACCAGTATAACAAATAAGCAGGACAGAAACCAGGCATGGTGGTGCATGTCTGTAGTTCCAGCTACTTCAGGAGGCTGGCGCAGGAGGATCACTTGAGCCCAGGAGTTTGAATCCAGCCTGGACAATATATTGAGACTCCATCTTGAAAAACAAAAGAAAAGAAAAGAAAGGAAGAAAAAGAAAGAAGGAAGGAAGGAACAAAGGAACAAAGGAAGGAACGAAGGAATGAAGGAAGGAAGGAACGAAGGAAGGAAGGAAGGAAGGAAGGGGCAGAGAACAACCCAAAGCAGAAAGAAGATTTGGGCCAAGGCCTAATGTTCTTACTCAAATTTCTAAAATATTTTAGGCAGATTATTTAACTTCTCTGAGCTCAGCTACCCCATCTATTAAAAGGGTGTATGCCAAGTGTTTCCAATTTCCAGGCTTCCAGATTTCTCCAAGATAATACAAACAATTTCGTGCTTTCTCAACTCACCCCTGCTACTTAGGCTATGCCTAGAGGGCTTTTTCTTTCTCAGCCTCACCTCACTAAGGTATTTCCTCAACAAAAAGTCACAAAACCGCAATGAGACACCATCTCACACCAGTCAAAATGGCTATTATTAAAAAGTCAAAAAATAACAGATGCTGGCAAGGTTGTGGAGAAAAGGGACACATACATGGTGAGAATGTAAATTAGTTCAACCATTGTGGAAAGCAGTGTGGCGATTCCTCAAAGAGCTAAAAGCAGAACTACCATTCGACCCAGGTTACCTGTATCCTATTCTATTTCTGTATCCTATTCCTAGGATTCCAGGAATAGATAACCCAGGTTATCTATTTGGTATCCCAAGAATGGGATACCACTCTTATCCCCAGGTATAGGAATATACCTATTCCGCTGGGTATATACCATTACTGGATATTCCGTGGTATATATGTACCACATTTTCTTTATTCGATCTGTCAATCATTGATGGACATTTAGTTTGATTCCATGTCTTTGCTAGTGTGAATAGTGCTGCAATGAACATTCGCGTGCATGTGTCTTTATGGTAGAATGATTTCTATTCCTCTCTGTATATACCAATCACGCAGATGAGCTTGGAAGCAGATGTGTAAGCCCTAGAAGGGTCGTGAGATGATTTTAGCCTCAATTGACAGACTGAATGGTATATATACCATTGCTGGGTATATTCCCAGAGGAATAGAAATAATTCTACCATAAAGACACATACATGTGAATGTTCATTGCAGTATTATTCACATTAGCAAAGACATGGAATCAAACTAAATGCCCATCAATGATAGACAGGATAAAGAAAATGCCATACATATACACCATGGAATACTACACAGCCATAAAAAAAGAATAAGATCATGTCATTTGGGAAGATGGATGGAGCCGAAGGCTATTATCCTTAGCAAACCGATGCAGGAAAAGAAACCCAAATACCGCATGTTCTCACTTACAAGTGGGAGCTAAATGATAAGAACTCATGAGCATAAAGAAAGGAATAACAGACACTGGGGACTGCTTGAGGATGGAAGGTGGGAGGAGAGAGAGGAACAGAAAAGATAACTATTGGGTATTGGGCTTAATACCTGGGTGATGAAATAATCTGTATGACAAACTTCCATCATACAAGTTTACCTATATAACAAACCTGCAGATGTACCCTTGAACCTAAAATTAAAGTTAAAAAAAAAGCCATCACTTTGTATGAAATATACCAATCTCCTAGCAGGCAAAAGTGAATGCAGACAGTTTTTGTCATAAATGGAAATGGATATTGCCTAATCTACTTGGGATCTTGGCAGCTCAAGTGAACTAATGTGAGGGTATGAAAGCAGTGGTAAGCTTTACAAAAATATGAACTAACTTATGTGTCTGTGGAGGCTTTCGGTCACTTTCCCAGAGTCTGATGTCATAATTTTCCCATGTCCTGATGCTCTATTCTCTCCCTTTCTTAACATGCTGGGGCACTGTGTAGTGTGAGCCAGCCAGAATAAACTGAACTTCAGGGCACACTTCTTTGCAAGGAAGCAGGCTTGTAGGGGTGTGTGATATGGGGAAGCCTGACTCTTGGCCCCAGACTGATGATTAGTTAGGCTAGCTATGTCTCCCAAACAAAAAGAAGCAAACTCTGCCAAATATGCAGGGGACGAACTTAACATCTGATTGGGCACAGGGGTGCTCCTTCCTTCTGCATGAGAGAGGCTGGTAGATGTCCTCAAGAGGCAAGAAGCACAAGGTTTCCCTTCTTCAAAGGGAATCCTGGGTTCTGTTTCTCTTTACCCGGAATAATAGTTTCAACTGCAATTTGAAAAGGCAGAGACCAAAGGGAACTCCAGGGACTTCCTTGTCTTTGAACCTCATTAAATGGCTCTGATTTCTTTTCTCTTTGCTTAAGTAGATAATAATATTGCCAATAAATACAGCCCAATGTATCCTCTGCCAAAGACTGGATTGATGCCTTAATAAAGGAAAAAAATTATATTTAGGAAAAGTAAATTTTACATTCCATATGTAATGAGAGTGCACTGAGTGTGGAAAACTGGGCTTCAAGCCATGAGGGATGTAAAGATGAGTAGAACAAAGTTATTCAGCAGAAGTAGTTTACAGTGGAGGAAAACCGCTATGCCATGGACAAGCGCAGCCAGGATGAACAAAAGGCTGAGTATGTAAAGGTCCCGTTGCAGGGTGCTAGGAGGAAGGGCAGGCATCACTGTGTGAGAGAACCGCCTTGAAACTGACATCCAGAAAAGATTCCTTGACAGGTTTGAAAAAAAGAGAAAAAGCCCCACACAGTGACCTCTTTCTTCAAAATACATCGTTCAATTCCCTTTGATCACTTTCAACAATGGCAATCAGGATCTAGATTTGAGCTTGAGTTTAATTCCCCTACCTCCCAAATGCTAATTGAAATGGCTGAAAACTTGTAATCTGGGAAATGCCACACCAGCAGTAGTAAATTGGGAAGGGTGAGCTCTTTGCAGTGTCTACCCCCCCTGGTCCTTCCCTGCCTTTCGGAATGCCGTCTTCACGTGGTTTCCACCGACAATCCAATCTCGGGTTTTCCTCCCACCTGGCTGGCCTCTCTTCCCTTATCCTCACCCTCTTCCTGACCTCTACATGCTGGGGAGCCACAGAACTCAGTCCTGGGAACTCTCCACCATCTATGCACACCCCCTAGTGGAACGTGTCCAGTCCTAGGGCTTTCTTATATAGCCCATGCGTCCTCCTAGATGCAGTCCAGCCACGTCTTTTCAGACGACTGCGATCCCCGCCCTCATTCTTGTCCTCCTGCTTTTATTCTTCACATGGCTGCTAGGATGCTCCTTTTAAAACCTAAGTCAGATCACATCACTTGTATCCTCACACTCAACCACGGCTCCTATTCAACGCAAGTAAAAGACAAAAGTCCTGACAATGGTCTACAGGGCCCTACCTGATCTCACTCTGGCTGCCGGTATTAGTCTGTTCTCACGCGGCTATGAAGAACTGCCCGAGACTGGGTAATCGATAAAGAAAAGAGGTTTACTTGACTCACAGTTCAGCATGGTTGGGGAGGCCTCAGGAAACTTACTATCATGACGGAAGGCAAAGGAGAAGCAAGGCACCTCCTTCACAAGGTGGCAGGAAAGAGAAGTGCTGAGCAAAGCGGGGAAGAGCTCCTTATAAAAACCATCAGCTCTTGTGAGAACTCACTATAGTGAGAACAGCATGGGGGAAACCGCTGCTATGATTCAATTACTGCCACCTGGTCTCTCCCTTGACACGTGGGGATTATGGGGATTACAATACAACAGGAGATTTGGGTGGGGGCACAAAGCCTAACCATATCTCTGCCTTTATGAACAATCTCCTCCTACACCTCTCTCCCTCGCTCCACTCCAGCCACCTTAGCCTTTCTAATGTTCCTTGAACATTCCAGATTCTCTCCTGCCTTGGGACCTTTGCACATTCTGGGCCTTCTGCCTAGAACACTCTTCTCAGATACTCATACTTTTCACTCCTTCATTTCCTTCCAGTCTCTGCACAAATGTCACCTTGCCAGAAATGCCTATCAAGGTCACTATTTAAAATAATGTCCTCTCCCTCCCCCATTCTCTATCCCCGTAACCTGATTTTATTTTGTTTTCATTTAACATATCCCTATCTATCATTATGTTATATATTAATCTGTTAGCTTGCTGCCTGCCTTTCCCTTTAGAATGTACGTTCTGACTACTGTGACTAACCCTTAGAACCATGCCTGGGCACAGTAGGTACAAGGTAAATACTTGGGAATGTACAGATGAATTCATTAATCAATTAATCCATATGCCAGTTACTCAAGACCTTTTTTTTTTTTTTTTTTCAGTATAGAGCGCAGATAAGACCAAATAAGGTTGAGCATGTAAGGAAAAAGCACTCCTAAACTGTGAGTGGACAAAATCTGCAGCAGATCTACAAAACACTCCCAGGCCTGGATCAGTAGGGCTGGAGGAGAGGGCCATCCATGGCGCAGTTTCCCTTGGAAATCTCAGCCCTCCAAACAATTGCAGGAAGCACCTGATTCTCTAGGCAGTGAAGTAACAAGACAACCGCAGTGGATGCTGAGATGTGCTGCTCAGGTTGACTGAAGAACTGAGCACCCCTCTCCACTGCTGCTGGACATGCAGCCACTGGTCAGCTTTCTCTGGAAAGAGGCTCAGCTGAAGAGAACCCCTTTGCCCAAAGTCCACACCCGCTTCTAGGGCAGTTCACCTCCAGTGACTATTAGATGTTCACCCCATCTCCAGGCAACTTCAGAGGGTCATTCCAGCTTCAGATGCTGCTGTGCAGTTGGCTGGGACCTCCCGAGGCTGCATCATGGCCCAATTTTTCCCTCTGCCCATCCTGCTTCCTTCCCATCTCTTCCACCAGTGTAAGCTTCAGGAGTACTCTCCAATAAATTTCCTTCCTCCTAGTCTCCAGCTCAGAGACTACACCCAGGAAATGCGACCTACAACAATATTTCAGAGAGATTACACTACTCTCTGTATGGTGAGCTGGAAGAGAACAGAATCAAAGTCTCTGAGACTAAAGATCAGGCAATGGCCAAGAGCGGTGTCTCACGCCTGTAACCCCAGAACTTTGGGAGGCCATGGCAGGGGGATCACTTGAGGCCAGGCATTCAAGACCAGCCTGGCCAACATGGCAAAACCCTGTCTCTACTAAAAACACAAAAATTAGCTGGGCATCGTGGCATGTGACTGTAATCCCAGCTACTCAGGAGACTGAAGCAGGAGAATCATTTGAACCTAGGAGGCAGATGTTGCAGTGAGTCGAGACTCTGCCACTACACACCAGCCTGGGCAACAGAGCAAGACTCTGTCATAAAATAAAATAAAATAAATAAAATAAAATAAAATAAAATAAAATAAATACAAAATAAAATAAAATAAAAAATAAAATAAAATATAAAATAAAATAAAAAATAAAATAAAATAAATAAAATAAAATAAAATAAAGATCAGGCAATACCAGATGTTACAATAGAGGAATGGTAAAAAGATGGAATATATTCACTCGTTGGACTATTACACAGCAATTAGATAAACTAAATCTAAGTATCCAAATGGAAAAATTTCAAAAATATAATCTTCAGTTTAAAAAAAAGAGAAGTTGCAGAATATATACTTTTTTATTAAAAAATATGCAAAAATAATACTATCTATTGTTTTCATGGATGTAAAATGTAATACAAGCATAAAAAGCACAGACCTGAAGGGCATCCACAAATTTCATGATGGGGTTTGTTCTAAGGAGAGAAAGGAAGAATTAGGATTAAAAAAAACACACAGCCAGGTGCGGTGGCTCATACCTGTAATCCCAGCACTCTGGAAGGCTGAGGTGGGTGGATCAACTGAGGTCAGGAGTTCGAGACCAGCCTGGCCAATATGGTGAAACCCTGTCTCTACTAAAAAGACAAAACTCAGCCGGGCATGGTGGCACGCTCCTGTAATCCCAGCTACTTGGGAGGCTGAGGCAGGAGAATAGCTTGAACCCGGGAGGCAGAGGTTGCAGTGAGCCAAGAGTGCGCCACTGCACCCCAGTCTGGGTGAGACTCTGTCTCAAAAAAACAAGCAAACAAACAAACAAAAACTACAAAGGGGATTTCAAGAATATTTTATTTCTTACATTTAAAAAATCTGAAGAAAATGCAACAAGATGATAGCATCTATTACATTTCAGTAGCAGAATTAAATGGGTATTTGCTAAATTAGGCTTCATCTTTTTCTGTATTTAAATTACTTCAAAATTATAAAAAATGTAATTCAAATATTAAAAAATTAAATCACAAAATAACCAAAATTTACTTATAAGTAAATATTTAATATAAAAACAAAAAGGAACATTTTTATGAATAAATGCAATGAAAAAATCACATAAAAGAAGATAAATTTGACTTTAAAACAGGATAAGTGTGCACTGAGAAGCGAAGCACAAAAAGAAAAATTAGTATTAAACAGTTCAAATTTAGAACAAAAATATTCTGAATTTAAAAACAAACCTGCAATAAAATGACAAAGAATCAATATCATAATTCATAATGAGCTCATGAGGAAAAATCAATAGCCTATTTAGAAAAAATAGTGGGTAAAAGTAAACAGGTTATTCATAAAAGAATAAGTACATTTTAAAATTAACCCACTACTAATCATCAAATAAATGCAAATTAAAATATCTTTTTTAACCCATCAAATTGGCAAATATTTTCTTAAGATAATACGTAACTCTAGCAAGAATTGGAAGGTTGAATCAATAAAGATAAAAAGAATTTCTCATTCATTAAGGGCAAGAGTATAAACTGGTTGAGTTGGAAAACAGTCTGTCAATATGTAACACAGTCTTTAATATGTGCATCATTTTCCTTTACTCGCTTCTAGGAACTAGCTGAGGAGTCAATGGGGAGATGCACAAAGATTTACTCAAAAATACATGCTAGGCTGGGCGCGGTGGCTCATGCTTATAATTCCAGCAATTTGGAAGGCTGAGACAGGTGGATCACCAGAGGTCAGGAGTTCGAAACCAGCCTGACCAATATGGTGAAACCGTCTCTACTAAAAATACAAAAATTAGCTGGGCGTGGTGGTGTGCGCCTGTAGTCCCAGCCACTTGGGAGGCTGAGACAGAATTGCTTGAACCTGGGAGGCAGAGGTTGCAGTGAACCGAGATCGAGCCACTGCACTCCCACCTGAGTGACAGAGTGAAATTCCATCTCAAAAAAAAAAAAAAGAAAAAACAATGCTGCAGTGTTACATTTAATATAAAAAAATTGAAAAGAGTTAAAGTGCCCAATAGAGAGACGCTTAAGCAGATCATTTTATACCACATGAAGGAATATTGTGCACCACAAAAGGTATATTTCCAAGAGACATAATAATGACATGCAAAATTGGCACATTACAAATATAGAAAGCAGGATCCTTAACTAGGTATACAATGTGCTTCTAATTTCACGTGTGTATCTATGTGCATATTTTATGCTTAGAAACCATACACATGAACAGGTTATAACATAAAATAATCTCACCTCAGGTTTTAAAAATATCTATGCATATGAAAAACTGGAAGACCCATTTATTAAATATCAACATCATCTCTGGACTTGTGGAAATTAAAAGACAGTCATTTTTTTCCCTTCTTTACCTACCCTATATTTTAGAAAGTATATAACTGAGTCAAAGACATAGGAACACCTCTTTAAGAGGGTCTCCTGAAACCCAAGGCTTCACTGTGAGTCGCAGGAAAGAGGCTGAGACTTTAAATGATGAAACAGGTCCAGTGGTCAGGGAACCTAACTATGACAACCTAAGCCCACCCTGTTTAAATCTCTAATGTGGCCGCTGTTGCCATTTCTGAATGGATTTAAGATGGTATAAGACAGGCCTCTGCTGAGCTGCCCTGTTCATAGCTGAAAGTAAAGCAGCCTCTACACCCAGCATGGAGGCCCTCAGATGGAGGCTTCCTTCCTGTGTAGCTTTCCAGCCCACCACCAAAAGAATAGGGGCCTCTCTCCTTCCTTGGCCTCCTGTAGCCTTGTTTGTCTCCTGCTGTCCTGTCACCACGTGCTGTACATCTCCCTTAACTTGAGCCCACCTGTAGGCCTTTGCATTTCAAACTGCCTGATATTCTTCTGCTTACCCATTTACATTTTAGGTTTTTCAGTTGTGGTTATTTGTTTGTTTGAGGCAGGGTCTCACTCTGTTGCCCAGGTTGGAATGCAGTGGTGTGATCATGGCTCACTGCAGCCTTCACCTCCCAAGCTCAAGCAATCCTCTCACCTCAGCCTCCTGAGTAGCTGGGACCACAGGCACACACCACCATGCCCAGGTAATTCTTTTTATTTTTTGTAGAGATGGGGGTCTCACTATGTTGCCCAGGCTGGTCTCGAACTCCTGAGCTCCAGTAATCCTCCTGCCTTGTATTCCTAAAGTGTTGGCTTTACAGGCATTAGCCACTGTGCCCAGGCTTCCACTTATTTTTGAACGCTTGATCTTGGGTTCCAGAATGTTATCTTGCATTTCAAATTCTGCTCTATTTATCTATGTGTGGGTCAGAAAAAGAACATAAGAGCTCAGCATACCTACCACTACATGCCTCCATTTGCAAAGACTCAAAGTATTCCATTCTTTAACTCCATGAATGTTTCACAAGAGAAGCAAGGCAACAAATCAGAAACAAATAGTACAGTGACCAACTTATGCCAGTGTGCCTGAGCTTTCCTGGTTTTAGCATGGAAAGGTTCACATCCCAGTAACCCCTGTCCCAGGAAAACCAGGATGTTTGGTCACCCTGGAGAGGATCCAAATTCCTTTGGCAATAGTATAGGGCATCCTCTCTGATGCTCAGAAGGGTTTGTTGATGAATTGGACAAAAACCTGGATATCGGAGGAATTTAGAAAAAAATAGTTTTATCTGGCAGCTAGATATAGGTTTAATGTAAATATTTAAATACTGTTAAAAGCAAATAGAGCACTTCCCTCAAACAACAATCTTGACTTCACAGTCTCCAAGGATCAAAGAACTTTGAGAAATTCACTGTATTTATTTCAAAGATATTATTCACTTTCTCACACTGTATCCTCTAATGAGGATTAAATTGATCATGTGTCTTACATCTTAGTATTAGGAATTGCTCCGTTTCACTTGTGTAGCAGGCTTTTTTTTTTTATGGACACTAAATTCTATAATTAATGCTGTCTTCCTTTTTACCTTTGTTGCTAAAAGCCAAAAGCCAAATTTGCATTCAAACCTTTTAGAGAAACATATGAGATATATGGAATTATATCTCATATGTGCATTAACTTTGCCCATAGATTTATTTTCTTTTTCTTAGCCATATTTTCTCTTTTAATTTCTTATATTAGAAAACAACATTGCAGCCGGGCACAGTGGCTCACACCTGTAATCCCAGCACTTTGGGAGGCTGAGGCAGGCGGACTGCTTGAGGTCAGGACTTTGAGACAAGCCTGGCCAACTTGGTGAAACCCTGTTTCTACCAAAAATACTAAAATTAGCCGGGCATGGTGGTGTGTGCCTGTAGTCCCAACTACTTGGGAGGCTGAGACAGGAGAACTGCTTGAACCCGGGAGGCGCAGGTTGCAGTAAGCCGAGATCGCGCCACTGCACTCCAGCCTGGGTGACACAGCCAGATTCCATCTCAAAAAAAAAAAAAAAAAAAAAAAAGAAAGAAAGAAAGAAAAAGAAAAAAAGAAATAAAACAACATTGCATAATATTCATTTATTCTACAAATGATCATTGAAGAGATACTATTTTGGGTTCTAGGGAGAGAACAGTGAACAAAACCAAGTCCTTGCTCTCATGGAACTGACATCCTAGTGAAGAAAGACAGACAAAATAAATAAATACATTAGGTGGTATTAGGTGCCAAGAAGAAAGGTGAAGGGATGGAGAGTAAAGGCTTCTCCAGGGAGCGAGACCAATATAGCACAGTGAGAGGCTGCTATTGTAGATGGGTAGTCTGGGACAGCCTCTTAGAAAAGGGGATATGTGAGCAGACACAAAGAAACTGAACAAGTGAGCTGTGAGGCAGAGGGAATAGCAAGTGCAAAGGCCCTGGGGCAGAAGATTGTTTACATGCTCCATAACAGCTAAGCATCCAGTCTGGCTGCAGAGAAAGTAAGGAGGAGAATTGGTAGGACCTGAAGCCAGAGAGGAAAGGAAGCCATATCAGAGAGGATACTGTAGACCCTGGACAGGACTTTGAGTTTTATTCTGATGAGATGGGAGCCAGGCATGGCATGATCTGACACATACTGCAAAATCATCAGGCTGTTGTATTGATAGAGGACTGTGGGGCAGGGTGAGGATAGTTGCAGGAAGATCAGAAACAAGGCAACTGAATAGTCCAGCTAGGAGATGCATGCAGGATAGTAGCAGTGGAGACCATGAGCAGTGGTGGGGTTCTGGACACATTTTTGAAGGTAAGTCCAACAGGATATGCTAGGGGTTGAATGTAAGGTAAGAGTAAAGGAGGGGACGTGAAGATGATTCTGAGAAACTAGAAATAGCATTGAGGCAGGTAGCATAGCATAATGCAATGGCTCTCAACCCTGGTTGCCCACTGGAATCATCTGAGGAGCTGGGAAACCCTATGAGTACTTCATCCTACCTCCTAGAGAATCTGTTTTACTGGTCTAGGGTAGGGCCATCCACATGTCCCTTCTTTCACCCATACCTTACATCCAACCCCTTGTAGAGATGCACATGCCTAGGAGGGAAAGGCAGTGGGATCGAGCCTGAGCGAACTTGAGGGATCCCTTGGCCAACACTGAGGACCAGGAATGGCTCGGCCCCATGAAGGGTTTCCAATGGCTTTGAGGAGATGAGGATTAGTTCCTCAGGGCCCTTCCTACTCACAGCAGCCTGACACCACAGCCACATTATACACCTTGAGGATTAGCCTTCTCTACAAGAAAACTGAATAGATTCATCTTTCTTCTGATACCTTAATCTCTCAATCATCTACTTTAATAACCATTTTTGTAAAATCAACATCGAAAGTTAAGAATAGAGACCAGGCTTACTAAAGCAACAACAGTCACACTGAAATGCTAATTCAATGAATCTGCACTCCAGTCTCCCATGACAAAGCAATGCCTCAGATTCTTTAGGAATCAGAGTGCAGGGCCAAGGTGATGAATGTGGTTGTACAGTTATCCAGCCTCATACATCTGCATCCCTGAGGAGTGGTTCTGCCTTCCGTTAGTCAGGAGGCACTGCACACTCTCAAAGCCCAATATAAATGAGCTTAGTCAAGAGCAGAATTAATCAACTCAATAACCAAGTCATGGGAAAGGCAGGGATGGAGCCAGTTTCAGAAATTACTGGAACCCTGAGCTCTTTCTTCTTCTTGTGGTTCCTTATGCTGGTTTCATTCGCTTCAGATTCACTTTCACTGTGGACCATGGCTTACACCTTCAGAGCACTCTGACATTAAGAAAAGCAGGCAGCTCTCTCCCAGACCCAATTTGAAAAAATCCTAGAAGAGGACTTTGATTTCCCTAGCTTGGGTTGCGTGCCCATCCTTTTGGCCAGGAGGTCAAGTTCTGCTACTATGTAACAAGGAGAAGAGCTGAGCAGACAAAAGTAATAGAGGTCTACAATTCCCTGCCACCACAGCTCATGTTTATTCAGTCACTGCTCCCTGAAAAAGTGGTCCTCAAAGTGCACTTTCTGGCTACAATGGCCACAGAGGCATAAGGTCTGGGTTAAGAAATATCTAAGACTGCTTCATCTGTGTTCCACCCTCATAGACTCATGAGTCCTTTCTCAAGCAGGCATAAAATCAATGAAATTGAATCTTTTTGTTGTTGTTGTTTTTACAAAACACTTTGTCCAAAAGGCTGAATTTTAATCTAAGCAAATTGTTTCTGGTGATCATAGGATAACTAAAGTTTACTGCTCTAGATCACTCTACAAGTCAACTTTCCTTCTCTGATTTTAGATCTATTCAGGCAGCATCTCCACTGTGAAAAACATTTATGATAATTTGCTGCCACTACACGGACTTCCACAAACTCAACCTTCCTTAACCCCAGAAACCACAAACTTTCAAAAATGATGACAAGGCGAAGAGATGAAAGATGCTGGAGCAATGCAGCATAAATCCCAACCCACTCCTCTGCTCTCCACACTGTATGGATGGAGGTGCTGAGGAAGTTGGTGGGGTGAGCAGAGGCCTGAGAACACTCACTGATGGCCTCCAATTTGGAGTGACATTGATCTAAGTGGGTGATCGTGTGGCCTGGGGAAAATGTACAATAAAAACCAATGTCAGTAGGGCCCTGACTTACCACACCAGTAGCTGGGCACCCAGTGGAATGGGGAAGGGGCCTGAGGGCTGTAAGAACAGACTCCAGGGCTCAAAGCTGTTAGAAGAGTGACATGAAGGTCAAAGAGGGGTCCCCCACTGCAATCTCCAAGGAAAAAGATACACCCCCTCCTGCTTGTGGAGGGAGCCCTGGAATGGCCCGATAAACAATCTTTCAGATCAGAGTCAAGTCCAGGTCCTCAGTCAAGGCTGTGCAAAAACTCTCTGACATTTCCTCCTTCCCACACTGTATCCTTGGGTCCAGGAAGGCAGAGGAGCCTGTAAGCTATTCTCAGACCATAGCCATGTGGGGAGGGCCAACAGGCTCAGACAAGCTGGGAGAGGGAAAATTATTTTTTAAAAAGTGAAACAGATACTACTACTAATAAGCACCACATCAATATTTTCACAAGTGACTCTTCCAATCTTTCAAAGAACACTTCATCCTGACATCACTTTCACTGTTCCACAGCCACAAATACCTGAAAACAACAGAAGAAAAAAGAAAACTGAGAGAAGTCACAAATTTAAATGGCCTCACAATCTAGGAAGGTGACTAAGATGGGTGACACTGACCAACTAAAAGCACAGGACTGCACATTTGTGAATGGCGATACTGGAGATTGGAGAGCATCGGCAGTACAAAGGAAACTACCACCTTTCCATCCCAGACAGCCTTTTCAGTGAAGCAACATGGTTAATCCAGAAAAGCTGTAAATCCAGGTGTTTCTGTTTAATGCCCCTATTTTGAAATATCCATAGGACAAAAAATTTGTCAGCCGACTGAATGTGGCCCATAGTCAATCAGTTTTTGGATCTCTCCCCATTGACGAAGTATACTTATAAATATTGACCCAAAATCTTTATTAATTTTATTATTCTTCTTTTTCAGAGATAGGGTCTTGCTCTGTCACCCAGGCTAGAGTGCAGTGGCACAATCATAGCTCACTGCAGCCTAAAACTTCTGGGCTCAAGTGATCCTCCCACTTCAGCCTCCCAACTGGCCAGGACTACCTGCATGCACCACTACACCCAGCTAATTGTTTTATTTTTTTTATAGAGACAGAGTTTTGCTATGTCACCTAGGCTGGTCTCGAACTCCTGGCCTTAAGTGATCCTCCTGCCTCAGCCTCCCAAAGTGCTGGAATTATAGGCATGAACCACTGCACCCAGTCTCTAATTTTTTTTTTAGTCAGCAAATGAATGTTGGCAATTCATTAAAAGAATAATTTAAAATGACCAAATGAGATCTATCGGTAGTTCAATATTAGGTAATCCATTAATGTAACACATTATATTAACAGATCAAAGGAGAGAAAGCACAAGAAAATTCCAGTAGGCACTTTACAAACTCCCATATGTATTCTTGTTTTTTAAACAAACAAAAATAACCCTTAATAGAAAAGAAATGCATCAATTTTCTAGATTGCTCAGTATTTTTCATTGTAAGAAAAAAAAAACTATTTTAAGGAAAAAAATAAAAAGTATGTATCAACTCACACATTTGAAAAGCCCAGGTATATCTTTACTTTAAACCTGACTGGAGACCAGGCGCACTGGCTCATGTCTGTAATCCCAACACTTTGGGGGGTGAGGTGGGTGGATCACTTGAGGCCAGGAGTTCAAGACTAGCCTGGCCAACATGGTGAAACCCCGTCTCTGCTAAAAATACAAAAATTAGCCGGGCATGGTGGCACACAGCTCAGCTACTCAGGAGGCTGGGGCATGAGAATCGCTTGAAGCCAGGAGGCAGAGGTTGCAGTGAGCCAAGATCTCGCCACTGCACTCCAGCCTGGGCGACAGAGCAACTCTGCCTCAAAAAAAAAAAAAAAAAGACTTGACTGGAAATCAGATTTTCAATAGTTCAGTTGTGACTAGTTTGCCACAACTGGTCTCTGTTTCTCCTTTAATGTTGGCCCAGCTGCAGATGGCTTTGTCCTTGTAGCTAAGAAAGATGGCTGTAAGAAGCTCTGCTTTAATTCAAGCTCAAAGCTTATGAGTACCAAAAAAAAAAAAAAAAAAAAAAAAAAGAATGTCATTCTTCAGAGTTTCAGCAGTAAAGTTCCAAGGTGGATTCTAATTGGCTTAGCTTGAAACACATGTACATGGCTGAACCAATTCTGCTAAAGATAATTAAGTCTTCTGACTGGCAAAGCCTGAGTCAAATACCACTTTAGGAGGCTGAGAATCATTCCCACTCAAACCACCTGGAATGAGCAGTAGATGGTTCCCTAAAGAAATACATACCAGATAGAAACAACGTTACGTCCCCTAAACTTAACCTAACGTGAGAAAGTGTGTGGAGTGTGTATGTGATCTCCATATAAACATACCATTAAAAATAGAAATAACACAAGGATGCTTATATAGCCATTTTTTGTTTAATATTTTTCTAGAAAAACTACCTAACACAATTAGACCAAAGAAGAAGGGACTGTAAACACTGGACAGATCAAGACTACATTTGTACCATATGCCAATGACATCACTGTATAATTTAAAAATATAAGAGAATCAACTGAAAAAAGTATCCAAAACAACAAGAGAAATAAGTTACTTCACAATACATTTGACAAAAGAAGCACAACACTTGTACACTGAAAAGCACAAAACATCATTGAAAACATTAAAGAAGACCTAAATAAATGAAAGGACATCCCATGTTCATGGATTGAAGACTTTAATATTTTTAAGACGGCAATACTTCTCAAACGGATCTACAGATTCAATGCAATCTCCATCAAAATCTCAGATGGCTTTTTGCAAAAGTTGACAAGCTGATCTTAGAACTCAAAGAAAATGCAAGGAATCTAAAACAGCCAAAACAATTTTTAAAAGGAAACTGCAGTTGGGAGACTCATACGTCCAGATTTCAAAACTTACAAAACAATAGTAAGCAAGACTGTGTGGTACTGGGTCAAGGAGAGACACATAGATCAATAAACCAGAATCAGGAGTCTAGAAACAAGCCCTCACATTTGGTTGAGGTCAATTGATCTTCTACAAAAGTGCCAAAACAATTCAATGGGAAATGAATAACTTTTTCTACAAATGCTGCTGGGACCACTGAGTATCCACATGCAAAACAATGAAGTTGGATCCCTATCTTACACAATACTGAAAAATTAACTCAACCTGGATCAAAGACCTAAGTAAGGCCAGGCGCAGTGGCTCATGCCTGTAATCCCAGCACTTTGGGAGGTTGAGGCAGGTGGATCACCTGAGGTCAGGAGTTTGAGACCAGGCTGGCCAACATGGTGAAACCCCGTCTCTACTAAAAATACAAAATTGGCTGGGTATGGCGGTGCATGCCTGTAATCCCAACTATATGGGAGGCTGAGGCAGGAGAATCACTTGAACCTGGGAGGCAGAGTTTGCAGTGAGCCAAGATCGCGTCATTGCACTCCAGCCTGGACAACAAGAGCAAAATCCCATCTCAAAAACAAACAAACAAACAAAAAAATACAAAAAAAAACCTAAATGTGAGAGCTAAAACTGTGAAACTCTTAGGAGAAAACATAGGTGTAAATCTTTATGACCTTGGACTGGGTAATAGTTTCTTAAATATGGCATTAAAAACACAAGCAACTAAAAAAATAGATAAATTTAACTTTATCAAAATTTAAAACTTTTGTGCTGCAAAAAACACTATCAAGAAAGTAAAAAGCCAGGCCACAGAATGGGAGAAAATACTTGTAAATTATATATTTGATAAAGTACTTGTATTTAGAATATGTAAATTACCCTTAAACTCAATAATAAAATGACAAATAACCCAACTAAAAACTGGGCAAACAGCCAGGTGTGGCAGCTCATGCCTGCAATCCCAACACTTTGGGAGCCCAAGGCAGGAAGATCGCTTGAGCCCAGGAATTTGAGGCCAGCCTGGGCAACATGGCAAATCCCCATCTTTACAAAAAATACAAACATTAGTTGGGTGTGGTGGCACATGCCTATAGTCCCAGTTACTCGGGAGGCTGAGATGGGAGGATTTCTTGAGCCCAGGAGGTGGAGGTTGCAGTGAGCAGAGATGATGCCACTGCACTCCAGCCTAGGCAACAGAGCAAGACTCTGTCTCAAAACACCCAAAAACCAAAAAACCAAAAATAAAAAATAAAAAAAAAAAAAACATAAAAAAATTTTAAAAAAACTGAGCAAAGGCTCTGAATAGATTTTTCTCCAAAGAAAATATACAAGTGGCCAATATGCACATGAAAAGATGTTCAACATCATTAGTCATTAGGGAAATGCAAATCAAAACCACAATAAAATATCATTTCACTTCCACTATAATCAAAAAGACAGATAATAAAAACTATTAGCAAGAATGTGGAGAAATTTGAAGCCTCATACATTGCTGGTGGAAATGTAAAATGTTACAGCTATTTTGCAAAACATTTTGGTAGTTCCTCAAAAAGTTAAACACAAAGTTACCATGACCCAGCAATTTTACTCCTAGATATCTCCCCAAGATAAATAAAAACCAATGTCCACACAAAGACACAAATGTTCATAGTAGCAGAATTCAAGATAGCCAAAAAGTGAGGACAACCAAAGTTTCCTTCAATTGATAAATGGATAAAGTGTTATATCCATACAACATAAAAAGGAATGAAATATTGATACATGCTACAACATGGATGAACCTTGAAAACACACTAAGTAAAAGAAGCTAGGTGAAAAGACCACATATTGAATGATTTCCATTATATGAAATGTCCAGAATAGGCAAATCCATAGAGACAGAAAGCAGATTAATGGTTGCCAGGGGCTGAGGATTGGGGAAGGGGTTGGGGGTGCCTGCTAATGGGTACAGGGTTTCACTGTGGAGTGATGAAATGTTCTTGAATTAGACAGTGGTGATGGTTGCATATTTTGTGAATATTAAAGTGTACTAAATTGTATACTCTGAGAGAGTGAATTTTATGGAATGTGAACTATATCTTAATAGAAATATCAATTTAAAAAATCAGAGAACTTGATAAGGTGACTAGTTACACAAGTGATATATAAAAATTATTTTTCTATTGAAATAATAAAATATAATGGAAAAAATCTCCCGTGGTACAACAACAAGTACAAAGACAAAATACTTAGTAATAAACTAGGCCGGAATTTGTTTAGAACCTATAAAAAGAAACCTTTTAAAATACAAGTAAATGGAAACACATATCTTCATCTTTGATTGGAAATGTTTATTTTTTCTTTGAATCATTTCTATAGTCATGAGTTTCCAAAGACAATATCAAAAAGGTTGTTTTGAAACTTAAGAATCAAAATTTATCTAGGAAAAGTTATCTGGAAAATCCATCTGGAAAATATGGTATCAAGAGATTTTGTTTGGAAACTGAACAAGAACTATAATTTATCTGTAAAAATAAAATTTATCATGCAGAATACTCAGGTAGTTTATGGAAAAAAAGAGTAATGGACTTGTAGAGAATGGAAAGAACTATTCCTAAAATATATTATCAAGGTACAATAACAATAATAATAAAACCTATTTTTACAAAAGAAGAAATAGACCAGTAGAACAGAATACAGGGCCCACAAACAGGCTTAAATACATCCAGGAATTTAATTTATAATATAGTTAGTATTTAAAATAGAAATAAATAGCCAATAAATGATGTAGAGATAACTGAGTCTCTGGAAAAAAATAATCTGGATCCCTACTTTACTCTTCATATCAAAATAACTAATGGATCAAAGCTTTGTTTTTCTTTTAGTCCTTTAATTTTTTTAATTTTTCTATAATTAAGGAGTACAAGTACAGGTTTCTGACATGCATATATTGCACAGTGGTGAAGTCTGGGCCTTTAGTGTACTCATCACCCAAATAGTGAACATTGTACCTAATAAGTAATTTCTCAATCCTCACCCCACTCCCACCCTCCCACCTTTTGTAGTCTCCAATGTCTATTATTCCACTCTGTGTGTCCATGTGTAGCCATTGTTTAGCGCCCACTTATAACTGAGTATGTGGTATTTGACTTTCTGCTTCTGAGTTATTTCACTTAGGATAATGGCTTCCAGTTCCATCCATGTTGCTGCAAAAGACATGAGTTCATTCTTCTTTATGGCTGAGTAGCATTCCATGGTGTATGTGTGTGTGTGTGTATATATCATGTATGTGTATATATACATACATAATATATAATACATTATATATTAATGTGTGTGCATATATATATATATCACATTTTATTTATTCCTCCATTGATAAACATTTAGGTTGATTCCACATATTTGCTACTGTGAATAGTACTGCAATAAACATACAAGTGCAGGTATCTTTTTGATATATTATTTCTTTCCCTTTGGGTATATGCCCAATAGCGGGACTGCTGGATCAAATGGTGGTTCTATTTTTAGTTCTCTGAGAAATCTCCATACTGTTTTCTGTAAAAGTTGTACTAATTTACATTCCCACCAACAGTGTACAAGCATCCTTGCCAACATCTTTGCATCATCTTTCTCTGCATCTTTGCCAACATCTGTTGTTTTTAGACTTTTTAATAGCCATTCTGACTAGTATAAGATGGTATCTCATTGTGGTTTTAATTTGCATTTCTCTGGTGATTAGTGATGTTGAGCATTTTTTCACATGTTCATTGGTCAACTGTATGCCTTCTTTTGGAAAATGTCTGTTTATGTCCTTTGCCCACTTTTTAATTAAGTTTTTTGTTTTTTTTCTTTTGTTTTCTCTTATTGAATTGCTTGAGTTCCTTGTAGATTCTGGATATTAACCCTTTGTTGGATGCATAGTTTACAAATATTTTCTTCCATTCTGTAGGTTATGTTTATTCTAATGATTGTTTATTTTGTTGTGCATTAGATTTTTAGTTTAATTAAGTTCCCTTTGTCTATTTTAGTTTTTGTCGTGTTTGCTTTTGAGGACTTGGTCATAAATTCCTTGCCTAGGCCAGTGTCCAGGAGAGTTTTGCCTAGGTTTTGTTCTTGGGTTTTTATAGTTTCAGGTCTTATGTTTAGGTCTTTAACCCATTTTAGTGAATTTTTTGTATTGTAAAAGGTATAGGTCCAGTTTCATTGTTCTGCAGATGCCTATTCAATTTTCCCAGCAACAGTTATTGAATAGGGTGTCATTTCCCCAGTGTATATTTTTGTTGACTTTGTTGAAGATTAGCTGATTGTAGATAAGTGGCCTTATTTCTGGGTTCTCTATTCTGTTCCATTGATCTATGTGTCTATTTTCATACCAGTATAATGCTGTTTTGGTTACTACAGCTTTGCAGTATAATAGAAAAGAAAAAACAAACCAAACCCAAAGTTAGCAGGAGAAAAGAAATAACAAAGATCAGAGCAGAACTAAATGAAATAGAGACAAAAAAAAAAAAAATACAAAGGATCAATGAAACAAAATTTAGTTCTTCAAAAAGATAAAATTGATAAACCTTGGCTGGGCACAGTGGCTCACACCTGTAATCCCAGCACTTTGGGAGGCCTAGGTGGGCGGATCATGAGGTCAGGAGTTTGAGACAAGCCTGGCCAGCATGGTGAAACCCTGCCTCTACTAAAAATACAAAAAATTGGCCGGGCATGATGGTGCGTGCCTGTAATCCCAGCTACTTGGGAGGCTGAGGCAAGAGAATTACTTGAACCCAAGAGGCGGAGGTTGCAGTGAGCTGAGATAGCACCACTGCACTCTAGCCTGGGCAACAGAGTGAGACTCTGTCTCAAAAAAAAAAAAATTGATAAACCACTAGCTAGACTAACCAAGAGAAGAGAGAAGATCCTGATAAATACAATCAGAAATGAAAAAGGAGACATTACTACTAATATCACAGAAATACAAAAGATTATGAACAACTATATGCTCACAAACTAGAAAATGTAGAGGAAATGGACAAATTTCTGGAAACATGCAACCCCTCAAGATTGAGGCAGGAAGAAATAGAACCCCTGAATGGACAAATATTGAGTAGCAAAACTGAATCAGTAATAAAAAAATCTTCCCCCAGTGAAAGCCTAGGACCAGATGAATTCACAGTCAAATTCTACCAAACATACCAAGAAGAATTAATACCAATCCTCCCAAAACTATTCCAAAAACCTGAGGTGAAAGGAATTCTCCCTAACTCACTCTACAAGGCCAATATCACCCTGATACCAAACAGACCAGGACACAACAAAAAAAGAAAACTGTAGACCAATATTTTTGATTAATATAGATGCAAAAATCCTCAACAAAATAGTAGCAAATTGAATATAATAACACATCAAAAAGATAATATGCCATGATCAAGTGAGATATGTCCCAGTGATGCAAGGATGGTTCAACATATGCAAATCAATAAACATGATACATCACATTAACAGAATTAAGGACAAAAAACCATGTGAACATCTCGATAGATGCAGAAAAAAAATCTGATAAAATTCAGCATCTTTTCATAATAAAAATTCTCAGCAAACTAGACATAAAGGAACATGCTTCAACATAATAAAGGCCATCTACGACAAACCCACAGCCAATATTATACTTAATGGGGAAAAGTTGAAAGCATTCTATCTAAGAACTGGAACAAGACAACAATATCCACTTTTACCACTCTTATTTAACTTCTAGAAGTCCTCACGTGCTCAATCAGGCAAGAGAAAAAAATAAAAGACATCCAAATTGGAAAAGAGGAAGTCAAATTATTCTTGTTGCTGATGATGTGATCTCATATCTAGAAAACCCTAAAGACTCCACCAAAAAACACCAAAAAGATTTGATCAACAAATTTAGTAAAGTTTTAGGATACAAAATTATTGTGCAGAAATCAGTAGCATTTCTACTGCATCCAGCTGAGCACCAAATCAAAAAGGCAATCCCACTTACAATAGCTATTTAAAAACACATAAAATATGTGAATATATTTAACCTAGCAGGTGAAAGATCTCTACACAAAGAACTACAAAACACTGGTGAACAAAATCATAAATGACAAACAAGTGGAAAATATCCCATGCTCATGGATTGGAGGAATCAATATTGTTAAAATGACCACACCGCCCAAAGCGATATATAGATTCAACACAAGGCCTATCAAATTACCAATGTCATTTTTCACAGAATTATAAAAAAACCTAAAACTCATATGAAACCAAAAAAGAGCCTGAATACCAAAAGCAATCCTGAACAAAAACCATCACACTCTGGGGACTGTTGTGGGGTGGGGGAAGGCAGGAGGGATAGCATTGGGAGATATACCTAATGCTAGATGACGAGTTAGTGGGTGCAGCGCACCAGCATGTCACATGTATACGTATGTAACTAACCTGCACATTGTGCACATGTACCCTAAAACTTAAAGTATAATAATAAAAAAAAAAAGAACAAAGCTGGAAGCATCACATTCCTTAATTTCAATTATACTCCATGGATCAAAATTTTAAACAAAAAACAAACAATAAGACGTTTTAAATAAATAATGTATTATAATCTTCTAGGATGAACACCTACTAAGCCCAGAGACATAAAGGAAAAAATTAATTTCATTACAGAAAAATGTTTAGCTTTTATACAACAAAAAAATTTACAAATGAAACCAAAACATATATGACAAACTGATTAAAATATTTGAAGCACATAAGAAAACAAAAACAAGATAATTTTTTAATTTATGAAGAATGTATACAAATCAGTAAGAAAAAACTCATCAATCTAATTAAAAAGTGGGCAAAGTGTGTTAACAGACTCATAACAGAAAAATAGATACAAACGACTAAATTAGCGTTCGAAAGTATTTAACCACATTTATCATTTTAAAAAATGAAACAGAAAATAAAATGAGATACCATTTTTCATCCTTCAGATTGGCAAAAACACAAACACTAGCAAGGGCATGAAATCACCGGCATTCTTATCACAGCCAGCATATATATGGAGGCAGATTTTTGGAATGGCACTTGAGCGATAGCTGCCAACATCTCATTCATTTGTGAAACACATGCATCTTCCACAGCTAGAAATTTACCCTACAGTTACACTGACCAAAGACTACCAAGACAACATGTGAGCAAGAATGCTCTTGGCCAACTGCTGGTTCATATAAAAGCCAGACAAAATAAATAAAAACAACCAAACAAGCCAATAGCAAGGGACAGATTAAATAACTCACCGCCTCCCCCACCACCCTGATATGGATGCCTCCAACATGACCTCTGGCTGGAATTTTTCAGTAGCCTGTAAATGGTTCCTCGTACGTCCTCTATTGTTCTCCCCACCTTGTCCAAGTCCATTCCTCATTTTGTAGCCAGAGGTGTCTTTTCAAAATGAAAATCTAATCATTTTACAAATGCATGTGCACACAAACACACACACACACTGCATAACTTACTTTTGAAGTCTTTCCACTGCTCCAAGATAAAACCCACCCCAACTCCTTACCATGACCTACAAGGTACTGCCATGTCTAGCCTACCTGCCTCTCCAGCCTTATCTTGGGCTACACTCCACCCTCAATTTCACTCCCTCACACTCACAGTGCTACCTCCACTCCAGGACCTTTGCACATGCTATTCCATCTGCTTAGAGGTTCTTATTTTTTATTCTTCTGTGTGTTCATTTATGTATATATGTGTGTGAGTACATCCAGAGTCATATTTTTTACTTTATACTTTCCTGTAATTAAACAACAGCTAACAGATGCTATAAGCAACCTTAAAGTAACAATAATTCCATTATTCCTACTGTTTGCTTGGCCTTTCCCCAAAGCAATCACATTCTGACATGATCTTGAATTGGTTATTGTACAGACAGCTAACCCTCCTCCTGCCCTTATTTACTGACCATCAATAATGAGGGTGTCTGCCTAACAAGGACACTCCTTTCTCTTTTCATTTCCACAGAAAAGAAACCCAGCTGGCAGATGCCTCCTTTGCAGGCCTCCTGGCCAACCCCACATATGTTAGGAGCTGGTGGGGGCGGGGGGGGGGGGGGCAGACAAACCTTGCATTGTAATCGCCGTTCCTCTGACTGTGTCTGTCCAGAGGATCTCCAACCAAACTCCAAAGCATGCAACTTATGGGCTACTTTGTCTGAAAAGCGAATATTTGTAAGTTGTATTATGCTTTCTTCTTGATGATCCACCACGAAAAAAGATATCAGAGTGGGCACCAGATGTAATAAAAATCCTGTTGAATAATTTGGATAGCACTTTAAAGATGATTTATTTAAAGAAAATTGTAATCAGTCACCAAATTCGAGCGCCGTGTTGAAATGGAAAATAGTGTATCTGGAATACCATTCTCTAGGGACAGGATTCATAGGGAAAGTCTGTGGGGTGGGTTTCTTGGTGCTTTAAGAATTACATTAAACTCTCCTCTCCTCAAAGCCAATAGTTTGACTTTAAAGCTCTCTTAGTCTGTTTAGGCTGTATAACAAAATATCATCAACTGGGTAGCATATAAAACAACAAAAATTTATTTCTCACAGATCTGGGGGCTGGGAAGTCCAAGATCAAGATACTGACAGATGCAGTGTCTGGTGAGGGTGTGTTCCTCATAGACTGTGCCTTCTTGCTGTGTCTTTACATGGTGGAAGAGGCAGAAGAGGCAGACAAGCTCCCTTGGGCCTCTTTTATAAGGGCACTGATCTTATTCTTGAAGACTCTATTATCATGACCTAATCACCCCACGGAGTCCCCACCTCCTAATACTATCATCTTAGGGGTTAAGTTTTCAATGTTTAAGTGGGGAGGGCAGGGGGAGTGAGGGACATAAACATTCACAACCACAACAAAGACCACAACAAAGCCAAGCTTTAAATAAGCTATTTGTTCCTAAAAGGTTTCTCTTGTTCTCCACTCGGTGTGTTGGCATATTCCTTGATAGTATCCCTCAGGAAAGAGCTATGTGGATGGGCTACCCCATGACCTGCCCACAACCTGCAACAGTGACCCCTGTCATCTCAGAAAAGAGAAGTCTGTACTGCAGAAGAAGTGGAGCTGAAGGGGCATTTGGGGGGTTGGTGTCCTTTGTAAATTCTTCACGGAGAAATGCCCAGGAAAATAGACACCAGGCTATTAGTGAAGAGCTTCATTTGTACAGCTTATTCCCAATGAAGGATTTTCACTGGATGGCTTATTAGGAGGTGCTTGTATGTAAGGAGGTGCTTGTGTGTAAGGTGCCTGTATATCACCAGCTGAAGAACCTGGTGACAGCAATAGCTGCTGACTTCAGACAGACAATAAGCCTCATGGTGAAGACAGCTGATTTCAGCTTCCCACAGTCAAAGCAGCCATCTGAGATCAGCAAAAGGGCCCTACTGTCCCACGGAATTTACTGACACAAAATACCAAGATACGGGGCAGGAGGTCATTCCCAAACAGGCTTAATTTCATAAATGTAAACTCAAACATATCTTCAAAAAATAATAAAACAAAACAGACTTTCACTTCTCTGAGTTTCCTTGTGCCCAACTGTAGAATAGGGGTGAACCAGGAGACTCTAAGAGGCTTGCCAGCTCTGCTATTCTGCTGTTCTACTACCAAATCCAGGGATTCTCCTAAATCTTAGTCCAGAGTTTGCCCCAACCCTGTTCCCTGGCTGAGTGGCCAGGGGGTCCTCAGAGTCTGGCCCATATATCCATGGGTGGTCTTCGTACTCTTCAAGGCCTGATGTATGTGCCTCTCTATACTGAGAAATGGTCATTGTCGTAGGTTGTGGGCACTTGACATGGGCAGCCCCTCTGCATAGCTCTTCCCTAAAGAGTACTTTTGGGGAAGATGCCATCTCAGCTACTGGAGCCACATTGGTAAATATGCAAATATATTCTGAGGCCAAACAAAGAAAAGGGCATGCAACTGGAAATAAAGAAGATGCTGACAGAAAGAATGGCCGAGGGTAGATTTTTCAAGGGTCTGACTAAGGAGTTTAGAGATTTATTCAGTAGGCTTTGAGAGCCAAGGTTTTTAAACAGGTAGCTTCTTCATAAAGATTAATCTGGTTGTGGAAGTGCAGGTGCATTAGACTGGGGAGAAATAAGAGCTTGAGATGTTACTTAGAAAAGGCCTCTTTTGTTGGAAAAGGCCATAAAAGAGGTAGTGAACCAGAGAGTGGGAATAGGAAGAGGGACAGACACAAGACTCCTGGGAGAAAGTTCATTGTAAAATTGGCTTTGGGAATCATGGAAGAGAGAGGAATCAAAAATGGTTTCAAGAGCTTCAGAATCTTTTGTGGCAGCCTGAACACAAAAACACAGAACCCACTATCCTCCACCGAGTCCCAGCTCTGACCCTGAGAGCATCATGCCTAGTCACTTTCCTGATTGTTTTTATCCTCTTCTTGTCCCCAGGAAACACTTCACCACCACCCCATCCCTGAGCCACAAAAAAGCTTGACACCCGGTGATGCTGGCCCAAAGTGAGAATAATTTAACCCAGTGGGTCCTGGCTGGTTCAGCTGGGATGTCCTTGGACTGAATGTAGTATAGCTTATTTCTAAAGACTAACCACAGTTGGGGGGCTAGGCCTTCTAAATGTAGCGGTCTTTTAAAGGCAAAGGTCACTGTCCACTCCACAGCCAGTATCCTCCACAGCAATCAGATAATTGAGATTTCAGTTAGCCAGACAATATCCCCTTCCTTTTACAACACTTGGATCTTAGACCCATAACAAGAATGTCACGGGAAACTTAGAGAAAGCTAGATATCTGGATGTCTGGCAAGGGGCAGCTTCAGTGGTGCACTCTGGGAGCTATTTTGCGGCTTCTACTTGGCAAACACACACACACACACACACACGCACACAAACAACCACAGACACCCTGCAGGACAGTCCTCTGGGTGGCCTTGAACCAAACCAGTTGTCTCCCTCATTTCTCAGTTGTAGTTCTGAAGAACAACTTCAGAATGTGCTGGGGATGTAACATGTTTCTTTTCTTCTCTTTTCTCTTCTCTTTTCTTTTTCCCTTTCTTTTCTGAGACATGGGCTTCACTCTGTTACCCAGCAGGCTGGAGTGCAGTGGTGCAATCATAGCTCACTGTAACCTTGAACTCCTAGGTTCAACCAATCCTCCTGCCTTAACCACCCGAGTAGCTCAGACTACAGGTGCACACCACCATGCCTGCCTAAGTTTTAAATTTTTTGTAGCGATGGAGTCTGGCTATGCTGCCAAGGTTGATCTTGAACTCCTGGCCTTAAGTGATCCTCCCGCCTTGGCCTCCCAAAGTGCTTATATTACAGTTGTGAGCCACTGCACCTGGCTACAATATCTTGAGATAAGGGGGAGCTGGCCAGAAAAACCCAGGCTCTCTGTTTCAGTTGCCCTTAGAAGCAAGATGCCTTTCAGTGTTTTAACCCAGTGACTCACATGTCCCCAGAGTATAAAACCAAGGATGGTCTCTTTTCTGGGGTTCCTCAGCTAGAGTACAAATGAGGCACATGCAGAGGAGACTGTATCTACCCTGGGCAGATTTCCTGAGCCTTGGAGGACCAGGCTGTAATGAATCCTAGGCTTCTGTTGTCCCTTCTGCCTACCTCTAAGGAATAAATCCACTTCATGTAACTTGTTGCATATGAGTATGCTCTGTCTCATCAGATTCAGACAAGCTGGTAACCAGTGCACAGTGAACCTGTTTCACATACCCCAAATTGAAAAAGTGTCATGGAAGCTGTATGAGGAGAAAGTTTTGCAAAAGCTAGGATGATCAGCAGTCCCCAGTGATCTAAAGAGATTGCCTATGTGGACAGCCCATGAGCTGCCAAAGGGTCCTTGCTCAGGGGAGGGAAGCAGTAAAGCCAGACTGCAGGAGAGGAGGAGAAAATAAGCAATGAGCAAGGAAGACTGAGGAAGCCAACCCTGCTTCCCAGAAACCTGGTAGTTAAAGAGGAGAACTGTGGATTCAGCCATAAAGAAGCACAATGGGGTAGCATATTGTATTAGTCCATTTTTACACTGCTATAAAGAACTGCCTGAGACTGGGTAATTTATAAAGGAAAGAGGTTTAATTAACTCATAGTTCAGCACAGCTAGGGAGGCCTCAGGAAACTTACAACCATGGCAGAAGGTGAAGGGGAAGCAAGGTACTTTCTTCACAAGGCGGCAGGAAGGAGAAGTGCCAAGTGAAGCGGGGAGAGCCCCTTATAAAACCATCAGATCTCATGAAAACTCACTTATTATCATGAGAACAGCATGGGGGAAACTGCCCCCATGATTCAATTACCTCCACCTGGTCTCTCCATTGACACATGGGGCTTATGGGGATTATAATTCAAGATGAGATTTGGGTGGGGGCACAAAGCCTAACCACATAACATATGTCTTCCCAGGAAAGGGTGGGCCTGCGTACCTTTGAACGTATAACTGCAGTACCAGCCCAATCTGGTTCAACTTCGTGTAATAAAATTGTGAGTTGTTTATCAGTTGCTATGGACCCCAGGTTGCAAGTTATGTAACCTGAGCATACCCAGATGAACCAAGTGTGCAACACAGGTGGAACCTAAGTGCTCAGACCAAAGAATAAGGAACTGAATTAAGAAGCAGACACATGGCAGGATCCATGATCCCATCACATTGAGCCCTGGCATCATTCCCACAGCATGACCCAGTCAGATCACACCTGGCATCACCTCATTGCAAGATCCAATTAGATCACATCTCATTACCTCTGCCTATAACACCTGTCCCAGTCCCCAGCTCGAGGAGACAAATGTAAGTGCTGCCTCCTAATTCCTTGCCAGTCAACTTGCAATAAAGCCTTTCTTCTCTCAAAAGCTAGTGACATAGTATTGGCTTCTATGTGTGTCAGGCAGTGAGCCTGTGCCCTCTCAGTAGCAAACCCATAAGGGAAAGAGGGAGAAGGAAGGCATAGAGAGAGGGGAGATGGCTATGGGGACTGATAAATATGGGGTCTGAGTCAGAGGAGGGAGGGAAACTTTACAGCTGAAGGAACACATTTTCCTCTAAAAAGGAAGAAGAAATTGAGGACTTGGAAGATGAGGCTTAGACAGGATGGCTGGAAATCAAACAGGAGTGGGCTTGAGCCATGACTTGTTCACTTCCTGGACATATGATTCTGGATAAATCATGGCAGGAGGTAAGCATCATCTTCAGTTATCATATTCAATGGTGCTATAGTAAGTATATAAACTATAATTCACTACTGCAAATGAAATAGAAGGTACAGCCATTTGTTGGGTGGGCAGTGTGTCGATTTGAGAATCTAAGGTAGAAAGAGAAGGCTGGAAGTAATCACTGTGAGGCCTGCGTATGGAATTAACAAGAACACAGCAGGGACTTGAATCAATTACACTGCTGTCTTTGCATCCCGCTTCGATCGTCACATCATCTTATCTAAAACTCACAATTGTACCTTCAGGTAAGAGCTACTATGCTCGATTAAAAGACAAGGAGGCAGAGAAATTACCTTACTTGCACGAGGTGACATGATTAGTGAGGAGTAGAGTTAAGCATGGAAGCCATATTTCCTGATTCCACGCCAAACCCTGCCTCTGATATATGCCATAGAGGCCCAGTGCCAGGCTTTGAGATTGCAGATGGCTCACTCATGAAAACTATTTGAACCAACAAATGATAGTGTCAGAATGAACATAGCATGCTGGGATACAGGCCCAAACCAATTTGATGAGAGGCAGGAAATATTAACTACTGTATTTAGAGTAAAATACAAAGCAGGAGACCTAACCAGGCATTTTATTCAATTCTGTACGTTTCTCACACTTAACACACTGCATGCACACTCAAGATACAGGTGCTGGACTGTGGCTTACAGATAAGATGACAGGAGCTTGTGGCTGGAGAAAGGGAAACCCCTGCTCATGGTCTCAGAAGCCAAGCCATGCTATGTGCCTGACATCAAGATGAAGCTTCTACTCCAGCCCAGATCAGATCCTCCCCGCTCACCAACACTGAAATGTTCGTTCCCAGCTCCTAGAATTTGTTGAAGCACTTGCCCCAACCTGGAAAACTCTTCTATGTCCTTTGATTTGTTGACTAGGATTAAGATCAATCTCATTCCCTTCATGAGGCCCAGGCTCCATGTTTTGGGGTTTAACATGCCAGGGTGTGCATCCTAGCTCTGTGAATCCATGCTGTGTGATTCTGGGAAAATACTTACCCCCTCTGTCTCAGTTTCCTCACCTCTAAAATGGGGATAATAATAATGCGTACCTTTTTAAGACTGCTTAAGTTTAAATAAGATAATACATATAAGGCACACAGATCAGCCACAGAACATAATAAATCCTCAGTGCATACATATTTCCACTGTGTATTTATCACCTGCTGTCATGTTTACCAGTTATTATACTCATGATTTCAACATCTAGCAATCTCCCCCTTAGATCTTTCTTCTGAGCTCTGGGAGTACATATCCAATTCTGCTAGAAATCCCCTTTCCAGACATCCCACTAGTATGCCAAATTCGACTGTCCAAAACTGACCTCATCCTCCCCGCTAAGCTGCTCCCCTCCAGCATTCTCTAGATCTGTGAACATCTCCCCTACCCCCAGCTGCCCAGTACAGAAAACTGCAGGTTGTCCTCAACACTTTTACTTTTGCCCATTAAATGGCTTTTCAAGTTTTGTCAAGTGTATTTCCCAATATTTCTTTATTGCTTCCCTTCAACTCCTACCATCTTCCTACCACCATCTCCCTCATTTAGGACCGTGTTATCTTTTTCCTAAGTTACTGCCGCAAATTGCTCTCCCACTGGATTTAAACCATGGAAATTCATCTTCTGTGCCCTGACCACCATGTGTTTGGAATTCCATATTTTATTTGTAGTGAAGATAGTGTCTCTCCTCCTTTCCCCTTTGCTCTTCCATGTTTTTTTGTTTGTTTGTTTGTTTGTTTTTTGTCACCCAGGCTGGAGTGCAGTGGCAGGATCTTGGCTCACTGCAACCTCCGCCTCCTGGGTTCAAGAGATTCTCCTGTCTCAGTCTCCCAAGTAGCTGGGATTATAGGCACTTGCCACCACACCCAGCTAATTTTTGTATTTTTAGTAGAGACGGGGTTTCACCATGTTGGCCAGTCTTGTCTTGAACTCCTGACCTCAAGTGATCCGCCTGCCTCGGCCTCCCAAAGTGCTGGGATTACAGGCGTGAGCCATTGTGCCCGGCCTCTTCCATGCTTTCCTCTTCTTCTTGTAGTTGGGAGGGAAGGGGCTATGTGACCAGCTCCGATATGAAAATCTGAGTAGAAGGAATGTGAGTCATCATCAGTTACAGGCACTGAAAAGCACAGTTGTTCTTCCCTGTTAATATGATCACCATGTTCCAGATGGTGCTGCTACAAGATAGCAGAGCCTTTTTGGCCTGGATCCCTGAATGACTATATGGAACAGGGCCCTCAACTGTTTTATTTTGTGCAAGAAGTGTAAGCAAAAAGTAAACCTTTGTTGTGGTAGTCACTGGGACTTAAGGTTAATTTGTTACTGTAGCAGAATCTAGCCTAACTTGACTAATATAATTACAATGACACTTCTTGTAGAAAACCCTTAAGTAGCTCTCCCATTGCATACTATGTACAAACTCTTTACCATGGCCTACAACATCTGCCATTGTCTGGCCTCTGCCTACCTCTTTAATTCCTCTTTGCTGCTTTCTATCTCAAGCATTATGTTCCCATAGAATAAGAATAGGTTTGCATCTTGCTTCCAGGCCTGTGCTCCTGCTGTCCCCTTCACCAGGGCTTCCCCTTCCACTGCCTCCCTCTTGCAGCCAATTCTTATTTACTTTTTAAAGATTAAATTTAGACAATCACCTCTGTGGGTAAGTCTTCCTTGATTTCCTCTCCACCTCAGACTGGGTAAGGTGCCTAACATCAGGATTTCCATATTACCCTCTTCACATATCCATCAATGGGCTTGCCATGCTGAATTATAGTCACCTGCTGTATTAGTCCATTCTCACACTGCTATAAAGAACTGCCTGAGACTGGGTAATTTATATGCAAAAGAGGTTTAATTGACTCACAGTTCTGCATGGCTGGGGAGGCCTCAGGAAACTTACAATCACGGTGGAAGGTAAAGGGGAAGCAGGCACCTTCTTCACAAGGCAGCAGGAGAGAGATAGAGCGAAGGAGGAAGTGCCACTTTTAAAACCATCAGATCTCATGAGAACTCTCTCACTATCACGAGAACAGCATGGGGGAAACCACCCCCCATGAGCCAATCACCTCCCACCAGGTCCCTCCCTTCACACATGGGGATTACAATTCAATATGAGATTTGGGTGGGGACACAGAGCCAAACAATATCACCTGCCCATATCTGTTTCCCTCCTCAGATAAAGTCCAGAGTAGGAACTCCACGTTATTCAACTCTGTAGTCCCCTTGCCTAGCACAATGAACCATAGCAAACATTCAATAAATGCTTGTAGACTGAGCAGTTAAGCAAATGGACAGTATCTGATGATGGCAGATTCATAAAAATGTGTGCTGGTTGGACTTTCTTGTAACCCTGACCAGGTTGGACCACATCGAGGCTGGATTATCTTTGGAAAGCGACTATGTTAGCAGTCAGCCTATATGTTGGTCAAGTACCTAAAACAAAACAAGATGCAGAATACTATGTACAATATGACCCCACCTATGTTTAAAAATGTGTTTAGCTGTATATAAAATTACAGAAGGAAATACAAGAACCCAGGGCAGTTTTTTAGCCTATTCATGTTTTCATTCATTCTAAGATGTACATCCTTTCCAATTTTAAGATCTCTGATCAGTGGCTTGTTACCCAGGCTGGAGTGCAATGGCACGATCTCAGCTCACTACAACCTCCACCTCCCGAGTTCAAGCAATTATCCTGCCTCAGCCTCCTGAATAGCTGGGATTACAGATGCGCACCACCATGCCGGGGTAATTTCCGTATTTTTAGTAGAGATGGGGTTTCACCATGTTGGCCAGGCTGGTCTCGAACTCCTGACCTCGTGATCTGCCCACTTTGGCCTCCCAAAGTGCTGGGATTATGGGTGTGAGCCACCGTACCTGGCACCAGGGCAGTTTTCTAACTCTAGGAAATGAGAGTGGTGAGTGGGCAAAAGTCTTTTTATTGTTTGTTTTACACCATTCTGTATTTTTAATTTTGAGATTTTTACCATGAGCATGTATTACTTTTATAACTTATAAAGGTAGTTCAATCTTTTTCTTAATGCTCTGTAATGGCATGGTCTTTCTCTTGGGATTTTCACACCGGCAAACTTGACTCCTGTGCATGTGGAGCATGACAGGCCTGGGGCTGCCTCCCACCTGGGAGCGGCCCCACCCCAGGAAAAGCATGGCAATGGGTGGCTTAGCTGCTCCAAACTTTAGAGATAAATGAGACACTCTCTTCACCTTAATGAGACTGTCCTCCTCGTCCTCCATGCCTCTTCTCTTCATGGGTTGGCAAGGACCAAGGTTAGGGTGTGGGCCTTAGGGCAATGGACTGAGGAGGCCACTCAGCCTTTATTTAGTTTTGGCTTAGGCCAGAGGTGCTGGGAGAGTTCGGTAGTTCAAGTGGGCTCCTGGGCAGCTCACCTGGGCCAGGGGGTCCACAGAGGGACTTGAGTCCAAAGCCCTCATTGAAAATAAATAAAACATGCCTGGCCCTGTTCTCTTTGCACAAATCTCCCTAAAGACATTTGGGCACAATAAGTGGCATAGCTAATAGCAGCGTCAGCTAGGGACTGTGCAGTCCAAGTAACCATGCCAGAAGACTCCCATTGACCCTTCCAGATATCCGCTTTCCCCCATTCCCACCCCTGATGTCATGCCTAGGAGGCTGGTTTGTGTGCACTGCATCAATCAGCTCCCTGCTTCTCTGGCTTCCTGTTGGCTTTGGCCAATGGGAAGGCCCAGCAAGAGGGAGAGAGGAAAGTGAGGTCAGGGCATTTGTTCTCCGGGTTTCTCCCTGTGAGTTTTCCTGCAAGTGACTGTGTCCCTTGACCAAAAGTCATTGCTCTCCTCAAAGAATTTCCTTTATAAGACTGTCTCCTTCCAGGTTTCCCCACTGCTCCCTTCCCTTGTCGCTTTGAGCCATACAAGCCCCACATGATGGTACTACTTCCCTAATCTCCACACCTTTGCAATTTCTCTCTTTATTAAATCCTTCTCAAATTATCCAAATTTGGCTATGCCATTTGTTCAGGACCCTTCTTGATAAAGCATTTGTCTCTAAAAATATGCAGAAGCCAATTGTGGTAGTTCACGCTTGCAATCCCAGCACTTTGGGATGGGAGGATTGTTTCAGCCCAGGAGTTCAAGACCAGCCTGGGCAATATAGAGAGACTCCATCTCTACAAAAAAAAAAAAAAAATTACCCAGCGTAGTGGCGCACCTGTAGTCCCAGCTACTTGGGAGGCTGAGGCAGGAAGATTGCTTGAGCACAACAGTTCAAGGCTATAGTGCCTTTTGATTGCCCCTCTGAAGAACCACTGAACTCTAGCCTGGGTAACATACAGAGACCCCATCTTCCCAATCCCCAAACAAAGAAAAGAAAAGAAAACAGAAAATGGTGAAGCTCACTCCCTGAACTGAAAACTGGAAATGTATGTAATGGGGAAAACTGCAATTACTTTTGCACCAACCGAATACATGCTTAGATTCAAGCATCCAGACATGTTTCTCCTTCCTAAGGCACTGGTGAGGCACTGTAACCAGTGTGGTGAGAGAAACAATTCTGGTCTAGTCCACATGGTTACCTGTATGTCCTACACTATTCCTATCCCACAAGATCTGGGACCTCCCCTTCTTGCTTTAGAGAACTTACTTACTACTCTTAGTCTTGGCTTTTAGTGCCTCTTTCAGTCAATTTATTTATTTATTTATTTATTTATTTATTTATTTATTTATTTATTTTTTTTTTTAGATGTAGTCTCCTCTGTCATCCAGGCTGGAGTGCAACGGTGTGATCTCCGCTCACTGCAAACTCCGCCTCCTGAGTTCAAGCAATTCTCCTGCCTCAGCCTCCTAAGTAGCTGGGATTACAGGCATCCGCCATCATGCCCAACTAGTTTTTGTATTTTTAGAGACGGAGTTTCACCATGTTGGCCACGCTGGTCTTGAACTCCTGACGTCAGGTGATCCGCCTGCCTAGGCCTCCCACGGTGCTGGGATTACAGGCGTGAGCCACCATACCCGGCCAATTGATTTCTACAGGTTCTGCATCCTTGTTCTCTAAACTGAATGATTCCAATGCCAGTTTTACCACAAATAAATTCGTGCTTGATCTTTCTGCTTGGTCTCTCCATCTCAGCCCCCATGGGTGAGGCGTGACCACTGCTGTAGAAACTGGAGGCATACTTTGCTTTGACTGCTGCTGACAGGCTCACCTTCCACCATGACGGTAAGCTGGCTGGTCACTGCCTCCCTCATTAACTCTTTCTACTTCATACGATTAAATATCTTTGCCTGGGGCTGCTCAAAATAAGCCTGTTCCTTCCCTTCCTGCCTAACATGATGTGGGAAGAAAAAGGTTGGTCTAAATTCTCCCTAAAACCCAGGAGTTCCTGCCGGCTTCTTCTTGTAGAAATACAAGGAGTTCTGCTACCCACATAAGAAGCTTCTAAGACAATACTAAAAGAGAGGAATTCAAAATGTTCATCTTTGGAGGAGGGAAAGCAATGTTCCTAAAAATGAAGAAACCTGAATTCTAACCTGGCTCTGACACTCCTGCTCTGCAGCTTCTGAGAAGTCATTTGCCTCTGGAGGCTTCAGTGTTCCCTTTTGTAAAATGGGGGCAATTGAACAAGAGTGTCCCTTAACTTTTCCAGACTTAACATTAAAAGATTGAATGTGATCACTAAGAAGGACTAGATTATTTTAAGAATCTTAGTGTATAGTGTCATCTGTCCCGGGTGCTCTAACCCCTGTCCCAAGACAGTGGAATGACCATATGGTCCACGGAAAAACAATTTTATGGTCATTTTTCCGTACAGACAAAAATCAGTTACAGAGGAGCTACTGAAAATCAGCCCCGCAGACTTTTCATGGCCCCAACCTCTGTTAATTACTGGTAGCCAAATTGACTCTTGATTTTCAGAAAAAGCTATGACTTTCATTACCCAGGAGTTTTGTACTCTCAAAGCTGCCTGTGAAATATACTCAGAACAGGGCACAAATTAGTCACAGTGACTGTGTTCTGGATAAATGTTGAGAAGCCATCCCAAGTGTGTCTGCTACACAGGATGCTGGATCTGGTATGTGAAAGGGAGAAGATAGACTCATCTTCCCAGTGCAGAAGGCTTTGCACCACTGCAGGCCTGGAAAGCCAGGGCTCTGCAGGACAAGGATAGGCAAATTTGCCTTCTTTCACAGGAAACGGGTGAAGCCCAGCTTGAAATTATTACTCAGACGTTTTGTGCTGTGAAGGAAATGTCTTCTGATAGCACAAAGCTATTGGTTTCCTGTTGTGAACTGAGAGTTTCTGCCTTGCCCAAGAACGGACAGGAAGGGAAAGGGTGGTTGTCCCTTGGAAGTCCTTGTTGAATGAAAACGCCTGCTCAAGGTTTTCCAGGACACTCCAAACGGCCAGAGGAGAGGTTAGAGGTTGGGGAGAGGTCACACTGGTAAGGGAGGTAGTGCGTGTGGAATAAGAGTGTGGAGAGGTTGGCTGTGTGACACTTCAGCTCCACAAACATTAGTTGAGCAATACTGCATGCTGTGGCATGTGCCCTGTGTCAGGTGTGTCAGCTGGCTTAGGCAGCCCTTGCCCTCCAAATAACAGTCCAGTGGTGGAAACTGGTACAAAAACAATTTTTGAGCAATATGATAAGGGCTGACATGGAGCTATGCCTAGAGTACTATGGCAACATAGCACTGTACTTTGGAACAATCTTTACAACCTTTTGGCTCAGCTTCCCCTTGTTTATAATGAGGGATAAGAAGTAGAACTTAAGATTTCCAAAATAGTGGTAATAACTGTTGAGCATTAACTATGTTCTAGTGTGTTCTATGCATTTTCTCCTCTACTCCTCACAATAACCCTGTGGTGTCGGTCCTATAAGGTTTAGAAAGGATGGTAACTTGCTGAAGGTCACAATTCATAAGATGCAACACTGGATCCTGGCAACCCTCTCTTCATCCCTCCTCTCTATTCCAGAGACTCCTTTCTCCAATATATTTGGAGACGATAGGGTTTGCTATGAGCCCTGAGTCTGATCCTGAGTCGCTCTCTTGGCAGGTGTGCCCTCCTGCTTCTGTCAGTGCTGCTGTTGACAATTCCATAATATTCCGTCTTCACTGCTGCGCCAGCCCCAGCAAGTTCACGGTTATCTGTGTCCATGCAGGGTTGCTTCTGCCACACTGGCCTCTGGAAGGGTGACCTGGGAAAGCCCAATCTTCACTATCCTATTGGCCTCCACAACACCACCTCATAAGGCTGTGTGTGTGAGGCTCATTTTACTGAAGAGCTTGGGTAGCTAAAGGGAATTGCAACGTAGTAGAATAAATTTACAGTGGTTTGCAAAATAGGAACAGTCTCACCATCCAAAAGAATATAATCTCTCCCAAGTAGTTAAAGACCATTAGTGAGGGTGATGGTTTGTGGGCAACACCCCAGTTCCCAGGATTGCTCCCCCTCTCTGAATCGACCCTCCTCTTTCCTCCTCCATGTGTCCAGTCAGCATTTGCTACTCAAGAGGGTTATGGCCGGGCACGGTGGCTCACGCCTGTAATCCAGCACTTTGGGAGGCCGAGGCGGGTGGATCACCTGAGGTCAGGAGTTCAAGACCAACCTGCCCAACATGGAGAAACCCTGTCTCTACTAAAAACACAAAAAATTAGCTTGGCGTGGTGGCAGGCACCTGTAGTCTCAGCTACTCAGGAGGCTGAGGCAGGAGAATCACTTGAACCCGGGAGGCAGAGGTTGTGGTGAGCTGAGATCACACCAGTGCACTCCAGCCTGGGCAACAAAAGCAAAACTCCTTTAAAAAAAAAAAAAAAAGGTTATTGGTTGCCCTGTGATCTAGCCTCCCCTCTTCTCCCACCAGTAAGACAGTAACCTACAGAGAAGGGCAGAGAATGGACCTGAGGCTTTAGGTCCTAACTGCTACTGTTATTCTACCTAATAGCACACAAATCTTTGCCTCTTTGTGTTTGTATACCTGTGCACAGCTTCAGATTGTGAATGAAAAACAACCTTCTCTAGTACATCAAAAAAATAAAAATTAAAACCCTTCATATTTTTCTTAATGTTTGGTATACTGCATGCATGTGTTCATTCAAATATTTATAATTTCAGCCATGTGCAGTGGCTCACACCTGTAATCCCCCACTTTGGGAGGCTGAGACAGGTGGATCACCTGAGGTCATGAGTTTGATACCAGCCTGGCCAACATGATGAAACCCTGTCTCTACTAAAAATACAAAAATTAGCTGGGCGTGGTGGAGCACACCTGTAGTCCCAGCTACTCAGGAGGCTGAGGCACAAGAATCGCTTAAACCTGGGACATGGAGGTTGTGGTGAGCTGAGATCCTGCCACTGCACTCCAGCCTGGGCAATAGAGCAAGACTCTGTCTCAAAAAAATAAAAAATAAAAAATAAAATAAAATTTAAAAACAAAGCAAATATTTATGAATTTCAAATAGTATTTACCAAAGGCCAAATACTATACTAGACACAAAGGAATTCAGAACAGAAATTAGTATTAATAGAATATTCCTGTCTTCTAGGAGGTAGCTTTCAGTCCATCAGAGACACTGTTTGTAGTAGACACTGTAGGTTGACTCACTCTACACATAATTCCAATTCTCCTCTCCCTTGCCCTTCTCTGTTATAGAGATTACGGAGTGAAATATTTGTTTATCTACTCTCCCTTCTAGCTAAAAATGGCTATGAAATACAGTTCAGGTCAAGGAAATATAAACAGAAGTCTGCTGAGGGGTGTTCTGGAAAAGCTTTTGCTATAACACGAAAAGAGGGACAGCTACACGCACAGCTTTTTTGCTTCCTGTCTGGAATGTAGACATGATACAGCAGCCATCTAGTGATGAAGGGGTGACAAGCCAGAGACCATGGATGGAGGAGTAATATGTAAAGTCCCTGTGTTCCTGATGACATTGGTGAGTGCATTTCCTACCTAAGAACCGCTTACGTCTGCATATCTTATTACGAGAAAAATAACCTCCACTTGTTTAAGCCACCATTTGTACTCAGGACTCTACTGCTTGAATACATTTCTAATGTATGCCTACATGAATAAAAATAGCTATGCAAGAAGTGGTATATTAACAGGCAAGAAAAATAAATTATGGGAGCATAAAAAAGAATAAGATCATGTCTTCTGCAGGAACACGGAGGAAGCTGGAGGCCACTATCCTTAGCAAACTAATGCAGAAACAGAAAACCAAATACCACATGTTCTCACTTAAAAGTGGGAGCTAAATGATGAGAACACATGGACACATAGAGGAGAACAGCACACACTGGGGCCTGCTGGAGGGTGGAGGGTGGGAGGAGGGAGAGGATCAGGAAAATAACTAATGGGTGACAAAATAATCTGTATAACAAACTCCCATGACACTAGTTTACCTATATAACAAATCTGTACATGTACCCCTCAACTTAAAAATTAAAATGAAAAAAAAAAAGAAATTATGGGAGCAAACAAGAGAAATCCTCCCAGAAAAAGGCAGCATTTGAGCAAATTCTTGACAGAGCAAAAGGAATTTTTCAGATGCACAAAGGCAAGAAGGTACTCTAGGCAGGAGGAAAAGTATGTGTGAATGAATAAGCCCAGTAAAGGTGCAGCAAGGCAGCTCCCAGCAATTGGAGGGCAGATTATAAGTGAGAAAGATGTAGAGTCAGAGAGAGAAATACAAGGGCAAAATCCAAAATCAGTTTAGACTTTATCTTTTAGCAATAGAGGATTACTTGAAAGGCTTAAAGCTGGAAGATAAATAGGGGTTTATAGTTTGGAAAGTTAACTCTGCCGGGAGGGTACCTGACAAATGAGAGGGAATAGAGGAAAGAATGGAGGATGCTGGGAGATTATTGGAATCTTACAGGCGAGAAACAGTGAGACCTGAACTAAGGCAATGGCTTCAAGGCTCAAAGGAAGGAAAATATTTGTAAGATAAATGTTGGAATCTAATCTAAAATTGCATAGAATTATACATACACAAACATACACAAATGAATGCATATTAAAACTGGTTAAAAAAAACAGCTGGATGTCGTGGCTCATGGTGATTACAATAAAGGGATTGTAATCCAATAAAAGGATTGTGATTACAATAAAGCCTGTAATCCTAACACTTTGGGAGGCTGAGGCGGGTGGATCACTTGAGGCCAGGAGTTCGAGACCAGCCTGGCCAACATGGTGAGGCCCCATCTCTACTAAAAATACAAAAAATTTGCCAGGCTTGGTGGTGCTGTAACCTCAGCTACTCAGGAGGCTGAGGCAGGAGAATCACTTGAGCCCAGGAGGTGGAGGTTGCAGTGAGCCAAGATCTCACCACTGCACTCCATCCTGGGCAACAGAGCATGGCTCTTTCTCAAAACAAAAAACAAAACAAAACAAAAATCTGTAGACTAATTAACAGTATTGTACCAATGTCAATGCCCTGGTTTTGATACTGTATAATAGGGTAGGTGCCAAGGCTCACGCCTGTAATCCCAACATTTTGGGAGGCCGAGGCAGGAGGCTCATTTGAGTCCAGGAGTTGGAGACAACTTGGGCAATATGGCGAGACACCAACTCTATTTTAAAATAAATAAATAAACAAATAAATAGATATTGTACTATAGTTAAATAAGATGTCACCATTAGGGGAAGTTAGGTGAAGTATACACAGTACTTTATGTAGTATTTTAACAACTTTCTGTGAGTCTATTATTTCAAAATAAAAAGCTTAAAATGTTTTAAAAGTTAAAATAAATTTCCATAAGAATCTAGGCCTCTAAAAGAAAACAAATTATATATAGAGGAACACAGGTCAAGCTGGTCTCTACAAAGCTAAATACCAAGAAAACAACAGTGCAGTCTTCACAAAAGAGTGACACAATTTTGAGAATGAATCAAAATTAAGATCTCAAGAATGGCAAAGACATAGTTTGAAAGTGCTAAAAGTGGGTGATGAAATCTTTAAATATCATGCTGTCTTTTGAGATTGCTTTTTAATTTACTTCTAAAACATCTTGAAAATGTAAAAATTCCTTACAGACACATGCTGTAAAAATACATACATATATACATAATTGTTGGGTTATTTTTCCCCTGCTCTTCTAACTCCTGGGCTAATGTGTCCTCCCTTGGGCTGGTGGTCTTTGCATTCCCGTTTCAAGAATGATTGTTCTCTTTGGCCATAGGCCTCTAGGAGCAGGTCTGAGATCACCCTAGCCTCAGCAGCCCATGCTCTGAGCCACCAGAGCAACAGCTTCCCTTGACCCCATCTCGGGTCTCTGTAGGATCCCACACCAATTCCAAGGCTGCCAGTGGGCACCCGAGTACCCCTCTTTTCTGCTTTGTCTGACGGCTTTGCCTGCCTTAACCAGTAGTCACACTGGCCCTCTGGAATCACCATGTATATTCCATGTAGGATCTAACAACCCTACATCGCCTTAGTAAGCTCTGACTCTCTGGTTTCTGACCTTCCATCACATTGAAATATCCAAATGGAATGAGTTGTCCCTTACCAAGCTGGGAGAGGTGATTTATCCCACCCTGTTGTTTCAGATCAGAAAGAATAAGTTCAAGACAGCATTCCCCAAACTGTGCTTTACAAAAAACTAATATACAATGAGATATTAATAGGTAGTCAGAAAAAAGTTCCACTATTAAACTAAGACAAAGTTAAAGAGGGTTATTTTCATTGCATATCATTTAAGTTTTTAACAGCCTAATATTTCTTGTAAATATTGTGCCCCAGACTAATTTGGGGAGCTTTATTAGTGGAAATCCTAGTTTCAGTAATCAGAATTCTAGACATTCATAGAACTGTAGTTTGAGGAAATGCTGTTCCAGGGTGAGGTGTCCCCAAAGAAAGACAGATCCCTTCCACTCTATAGAGTTTTCCTTTCCCTGCCCTATTCCCAAGCCTTGCTAGCAAAGGAAAAATGGCTATGTTCCAGGATTAAGAGTTAAGTTCCTTCTGCACAGAAAAGGAAAAGGAAGCCACCCAGCTCCTTGAGGGCCTGGCAGTGAGACTGCAAACTCCAAGGGAAGACAGGCAGCAGAGAGGCCTAGAAAGACGCAGAAAAGAGTGCAGGCTTCCTTTTCCTTCATTCTGATACAAAACCTTCGTTTAGAGATGCCTCTGCTTGCCAAGGTTGTTGATATTTCAAAGCAAAGAACTAAGTAGGTGGGAAGTAGAGAAAACTGTGGAAAGGGGCCAGGAAGGAACGCGCGGATAAATATAGGAATCTCATTGTGGATGTTCTTCTATTTCAGCGTCTTCTCTCCCTCCCACCCTCCCTCTTTTGTTCTTTCTTTCTCTCTCTCTGACAATTACCCTAATACTATTTGGTTCCATTTCCAATATTGAAGCTGTCTTTTTAAGCTCAACAAAACCTTACACATTTATTATTTGCTCTGAAACACTTCAGCAAAATAATAAATAAAACATTCATAGTGATTGGGGTTGGGTCATGGGGATTTATACTACTTTTTGTATTTCTGAAAGCTTCCATGATAAAATCTTTTTAAAACACACACACACCACCTCCTTTGCTTCACTATGGGAATAGGCTTACCTGGATCTCAGAGCCCTTATAAATTACAAAACAAACCAAAATTCATAAAACAAGCCAACAAACAGAAACAGAAGCCAAAGAAACAGAAACTCCAAATATGCCTGAGGACTTGGCAATGATTACAGAATTTTAAAGTTCAAAGTCCTGATTGGCCATTGATAAGCAACCCACAGCTCCTAGTACTGAATGCTGTTTGCACAGCTTGCAGATTCAGCCTGCAAAGTAACTTGACAGTGGAGAATGAGGAACTGCCTTCTTATACAGTGTTTCCAACATCTTAGAGAAGTTTTAAGCCCTTTTTTCTTTCTTTGGAGACAGGTGCCCAGGGTGGAGTGCAGCAGGTACAATCATAGCTCACTGCAACCTCAAACTCCTGGACTCAAGCCATCCTTCTGCCTCACCCTCCCAAGTAGCTGGGACTATGGGTAGATGCCACCATGTCCAGCTACTTTGTAAATTTTTTTTAGAGATGGGGCCTCACTGTGTTGCCCAGGCTATTCTCAAACTCCTGGCCTCAAGTAATCCTGCCGCCTTGACTCCCATAGTGCCGAGATTACAGGTGTGAACCCCCATGCCCTGCCCGTGCTAAGCTTTAATCATTGCAGAAGTGTAAATAAATGTTGCAAACTTTACCAAAAAAAATCTGAAGTTTTAGTTATTCAAGTTTCTTTTAGACCTTTTTAGTTTTGTGAATTTAGAACAATCCCATTTTTAATTGTTTGTTTCAGTCAATGCTTACCATCTGCAAGAGGAGTCTATCATTTTTTAAAATGTCAAATTAAAAAATACATTGCTTCAAATTCACAAATGCAATAAGTGTAAATGGAATTTAAATAATTACATTTTTATATAACCTCTTTTGTAAGTTTGCTTCATTTATACTTCTGAAGTTATTAAAGCTGGGAACTGCACTAAGGGTTTTGGAACAATGTGTCATGCATCTTAAATATGACCAGATATTAATACAGTATTGGCTTTGGGGAATTGAGGGTGGACTTTAAAGGGCTTAGAATTTTACCAGGACATGCCTTGGGAAGCTGCAAATGTGCCATGCTCTGGGATTCTCTCAAACTCGTGTGTGCCTTTACTTGCCACCACCCCCACTCAAGAATTCGACTCTAGTGGTGTTTGGGGGCAGCGTGGGAGTTTGAGGAACTGGCAGATACTCATTTGCACCTCTTGCCCATCTTTCTCTCCTTTGAGCATCTTTCTAACTTCATTTCTGCTTGACAATATTTTCCCATTGCCCCATGAGCTCTGTCACGCATCTGTCCTCTCCTTCCTGTGAGCAAATCAGCCTATGGCTTTCCCCTAATGATGTGAAGGCTGCACAGAAGGAAAAAATCAACAGATGACAATCAACAAGAGGGAAATTGGCTATTTCAAGCTAACATATTGCACTAGTTCATTTTGCATTGCTACAAAGGAATGCCTGAGGCTGGATAATTTATAAAGAAAAGAGGTTTATTTTGGCTCAGAGTTCTGTAGACTGTACAAGAAGCATAGAGCTGGCATCTGTTTCTGGTAAGGTCTCAGGGAGCTTACAATCATGACAGAAGTCAAAGGAGGAGCAGGGGTGTCACACGGTGAGAATGGGAGCAGTAGAGACAGGAGGGAGGACCTAGACTCTTTTTAACAACCAGATCTCACGTGAACTAATAGAATGAGAACTTACTACCGGGAGGAGGTTACTAAGCCATTTATGAGAGATCCACCCCCATGACCTCCCACTAGGTCCACCTCCAACACTGGGGATCACATTTTAGCATGTGATTTGGAGGGGACAAATATCCAAACAATAACAGTTATCTTCCCTGTTTCTTCTTTCATATCAATGTCCTTCAAATTGGTGAGGACCGCCATTTCCATCCTCCTAGGCAGTGGTTCTGAAGCTCTGCTGTGCATCCTGGTCAAGAGGGATGCTTCAGCCACATGCTGACTTCCAGGCTATTCTGATTTTGTAAACACAGGGAAGCATGTAGGGTGGTCTCTGTGGCCACAGGTGAAGGGGCTTTAACTTATCCCACCCTCCAGCCAGTCTTCTCCCCTCCCCCAACAGCTCTCCACCAGTTGTGGGGGCTCTTGCAGCTTCATGGTGGAGAGTGCTGTTTTTGGAGTCAGGGAGAGCAGGATGTGGATCTTGATGGTATGATCCATGTCCTCAACTGTAAGAATGTGGTGGCCTCATTAGATGATGATGAGCGCTGACTAAAATAATCAATGTGCAATTGTTGATTGCACATTGATTGGCACTAGGTAAGTCCTCAATAAAAATAAGCATTCTAAGTATAAATAGACTCCCAATAACTATTTTATTTCTCAGTTGTTCCTAAGTCATCAACTTAATAGACTCATTTCTAGAAGACAAATGGGAATAGATGCTTCTAGAATCGTGCCAGAAGTTAAAATTAATTCACTGTTGGAGAGGTTCTGGATTCCCCCTTTATTCCTCCCTTTATTAAAAGAACTCAGATTTCTAATCTGACCCCTCCCTTTCCCATTGCCCTTGATTTCTGGAAGATTACTAACACTACTTCTGCTTTCACAGCTGCACTTCCTCTCAGGACCTTGGAATTTAATTCATCAGGGCCCAAGGACTTGAATCCAATGAAAAAAGTTAGACCCTCTTCCTACCCCTTCACATATTTTTATTCATTCATTCAGCAAACGTTCTTGAGCAACACCACTGTGCCAGTGCAATGTTAGATGCTGAAGAGACAAAGCTCATTGTCTAATGTCTTAAACACCACTTCCCTCTGCATGCCTTTTGTTTCATCCTTTTTAGATTAAAGATTATTTCCCTTGCTATGGAAAATGGAAGCAAAGTAGGAGGTGAGCAGTTTTGCTTCCTCTTTGTTCCCTGGTATATTTACATCATTTCCTCCAAACAATGTGTCTTTCCTTTTCTTGTTCTTCTTGATCTATACAGAGCCATAAAACCTCCTTCTGATGAGTTCAGCATTTTCTCCAAGCCTCTGCTCTTCTCAAGCTCTAGTTTAAGCCTCTGTTCTTCCTGAGCTCTGTTTGGAGGCAGCCCTGCTTCCTCCATCTTTTATATATGGTCTAAGTCTGTACCTGGAGGAGCTTCCAAGAAGCTTCACTAATTCCCTCCATGCTTCCTCCTTCCCTCTCTCACTGTGCAATATATTAGTCAGGATAAGCTAGTTTTTGCTGCAACAACAAACACTGCTCCTAGTTAAAGCAATGAGAAACAATGTTTAAGTCTTGATCACTCAACCAGTGATGACCCACGAAATAGGCTGACAAAGCAACGATGACTCAGCAAAACAGGTTGACAAAGGCTCAACATCCTATATTGCACCACTGAAACAGGTGGCCTTCTTCATCAATGCAGCAGGGCAAGAGAGTGCTCAAGGGTCTTATATCAGCAGGTAAATGCTTCAGCATAGGGGTGATACACATTACTTCCACTCACAAACCACCAGCCAGAATTCATCACATGGCCCCACCTAACTACAAGGGGGTAGGCAAGTGAGTACCAGGAAGGAAAAGAACGTGTATGAGTGAGCACACAAAGTTCATTCCACAGGCTGAGTCACAATTACATGACTGGAATTTCATTTTTCAGACCCTCCCAGTCCTGAAGCAATATAGACCCTTTGAGATCCTCTGACCCTAGCATGACACCTATTTCTTGCTGACTCTCCTTTTCTAAAATCTATGTTCCTTGTCCAATTACTCCCAGCCTTTCCCTCCTTCACTCCTTATCCTCATTGGGGAGGTTCCCTGGTGAGAAACTCTAGCCATTCCGATTTTATTCCTGAGAAACCTGGGGAAATTTTATTTAAGTGAAGCACCCCTGTTGGGGATAATTAGAAGATGAGAATATGGGGGCTAGAAAGAGAAGCCAAGCAGTTGGCAAAGAAGTGAAGCCTCCTGCTGAAGGACTGGGGGGCATAAAGCCAACTGCAGCGAAGGAAAAGCCCACAGAGAGCCTTACTGAGCTGCTCCAAGTGGGGGTCTCTGTGCCAGCTGCCTCTGCATCACCTGAGAGCCCATCAGAAATGCAAACCTTCAGCCCCACTGCAAGCCTGTGGAGTAGGACTCTGCATTTTAACCAAATCCCTGGGGGATTCACATGCACAGTACAGTTTGAGAAGTCCTGCAGTAGAGCACTTCAGAACACCCCTGTTGGGAAGGAAGACCTGGAAAAGATTTTTGGAACCCAGTGAGAACTGGCAGCAGAACCTGGCAATCCTATATCTTAAAAATAGAGAGGTTTTAAACAGGGTGCAGAGACTGTGCAGATGCTGGTGTACTATGCATATCTTTAGCAGCAACACAAAATGAATTTATGACCATCTAGTTAAAATGGAGGAGGAAGACGTTTCTAAAAAGCTTGTACCAAATAAGGAATGATAAATGAGAATTCCTTACATAATATTTACTGTTACTAATATGAAGTATGCTAAATGTTACTGATATTATCTTAATTTAATACATGATTTTTGTAAAGGTACAAATATTGGAATGCTTTCCCAAGGCTCACTTGCATCCTCAGTTTCTGACATGCTTCTTTTCCCTAAGTATTAATTCCCACTGGAGGTGTCAGGATCAAACTATCCTTTTCGCTCCTACTGATTGGCAATGCAGAGATTGTAGCATTTGGTTCTGCCACTTCCAAATTCCCAAGATTCTTATTGCCCACTCCCCCAGCCTCCTTTCTCTAGACTGCACTGGTGACTCCTCTCTCTGCACTACTGCCCCTCTTCATTTTAAGATGTTGCAACCACCAAATTTATAGACTGTTCTTTACCTTTTCACTGGGGGTTGGTTACCTTCTGATGGCCTGTAGAAAGGATCTGAGCTGTGGGTAACTTGGGAACAAATCCCAAATGAAAGAGTGAAATGCAGATTGCTTTTATTCACAGGAAGGGCACTTCTGATATGTTGGGCTTATTTCACCCTTTAGTGTGAAGAACTACTTTATATCGTCATAGATATAAATACAGACCTAGACATAGATATAGATAACTATCATTTATTCATGCACGGATATAGAATATCTGTTTCCCATCATATGGACCATAAATGGTGGTCACGTTTCTTACCATTTGGGAAAAGTCTGGTGCTCAGTGAGAATGAAGTTAACACAGAAAAAGAAACAGGGAAGAAAAATGGAGAGCAAGCCCCTAAGCATTCAAGGTTCCAAGATTTGATTTTTCCTGAGGCCCTGCTATGCCTTTGTTTTTTGGCTCATTCCCTTCTAGGAGACCATGAACCAACCCACTTTTGTACAAGCTGGGTTAAGCCAGGTTTCTATTGCCTGGAACCAAGAGACTAAAGTCATTCTCCAAGGCCTCACCTCCTTCCTTAGGTACCATTACTGTGGGAGGACCCACATCCTAACTATGCTATGCTATAATATTGTGACATTTTAAACACAGTGGAAATAGAGGCATGGTTACCTGCATCCATATTATGATGCTAGCAATGGAATTCATCCATCCGTAGATTAAGGAATGAAAAGCCCTGTCCCCCTCTCAGTCTGATATACCCAGGCATGTACCACACAGTGAGTGTTGAGATTAATGCGCGAAGCTGGAGAGTATGAGCAGTTATGTATGCCCACTGTCATTATCTCCAGAAAAATTCAATGCATGCCGACCTGCTGAAGTCAGGCAAGAAGGCATCCCTGGGATCCCTAGAAGCCTTGTGATATGAGAGGATGCATGCATTCCATTGTTTCTGAGGCTGGGTGAGTACAGGAAGGACAGAGGATATTTTTAGAGAATCTCCATGTGCTAGCTTTGTGTATTATCTCACCTGGTAATCTGTTGGCTTCCATATGCTGTGGCATTGAGAGTGCAATCATCATTTTACAGAGGAGGAAACCAAGCCTCAGTGAGGGAAAGTGATGTGCTCAAGGTCACCAGCTACTAAATGCCAGAGCTAGGATTTGAACCCAGATCTGTTAGATGCTAGAGCCTCTTCTGTTCCCCTACAGCTGTGCTTCTGAAATTATGCCATGCACACAAGTCACTTGGGGGCCTTGGGAAAATGCAGGTTCTGATTCAGTAAGTGTCTCTGTCTGTTTTGTGCTGCTATAACAGAAAATCACAGATTGGGTAATTTATAACAAACAGGAATTTATTGGCTCATGATTATGGAGGCTGAGAAGTCCTAGATCAAGGGGCTGGCATTTGGTGAGGGCCTCCTTACTTTGTCATAGCATGACAGAAGGTATTACATGGGGAAAGAGAGGTGGAGGATGAGGGGCCAAACTCCTTCTTTATAATGTATTCTTTATAACTCTTGCTATAACAGCATTAATCTATTCATGAGGGCAGAGCTCTCATGACCTAATTACCTCCTAAAGGTCTCACCTCTCCACATTGTTGCTTTAGGGATAAGTTTCCAACATGTGAACTTTAAGGGACACATTCATATCCTAACAGTAGATTCAGACTCCAGGGGTGAAACTGAGAGTCTACATTTCTAACAAGCTCCCAGGCGATAGCAGCACTGCTGGTCTCTGGACCCGCTTTGGGTAACAAAACTTAAAGGACCACATGGCCCTGAGCATAAGTTCCCTGAAAATTAGGAGAAATCTTGGGGAAGAATTTCAACTTTTGTGGACCATAGAATTGGTAGAGGTTTGAGCTAATTTTGCAAAGTTCTTGTGGGGTAGGGAGGCCTCAAGCTAACATCTGGGCTACATAAGTATTTAGTTGTACAGAAGACAGAATTTTTTTTTTAAGATGCAAAGGAGTCGGAAAACTCCTTTTCTGGTCTGCAGGCAAAAGCTTCCCTGGAGAAAGAAGATCTCTCCTGCCAGACCCTGTTCCTTCCAGAGCTTGTTTTGCACTGTCTAACTCTTTGTTTTGCCACAAAGATCTATGGGGCACCCCCATTAGCCATTAGCTAGCTGTAGCAGAAACTGCCAGATCTTCTTGCACCCCTCCCCCACTACATACGTTCCAAAATGTTAAAATTGCAGCAATTACATGAATTGCTATGAGAGATGGAACCGTGAGAAATGGATTGGTACAATGGAGCACATGTCATAAACCCAAGAGAAAGTCCAACACTTCAACAAAAAAACAAAACTAAAAGATCTATATACTTTCCACATATTCCATTAAGGGGAAGAGACAAAGAAACTTGGCCTAGGGATCCTCCTAGCTGAGAGTCTAGGAAACCTAACATGACTGTTGGCAGTTCTTTGCTGGGATGGGGTGTGGTCCCCTCTCACACAGCTCCAGTACACTGCTCAAGGACTAAAGTGACTTTGAGCTATGTCTCAAAAGCAAGTAAGATGTTCCTTCAACTTTTTTTCATGATACAAAATTTGAACTCGTCTTTCACCTATCAAGAGCTGCAGCCCTAACCCCACTCACCAACTTGTTCCATACCTGCTACTTAAAATTCAATTATCAAATCCCACGTGCAGGCCAGGCGTGGCGGTTCATGCCTGTAATCCCAGCGCTTTGGGAGGCTGAGGCAGGCGGATCACTTGAGGCCAGGATTGAGACCAGCCTGGCCAATATGGTAAAACCTCATCTCTACTAAAAATACAAAAAATAGGCGGGTGTGGTGGCACACACCTATAATCCCAGCTTTTTGGGAGGCTGAAGCATAAGAATTACTTGAACCCAGGAGGCAGAGGTTGTAGTGAGCCAAGATGGGTCCACTGCACTCCAGCCTGGGCAACAGACTGAGACTCTGTCTCAAAAACAAAACAAAACAAAATCCCATGTGTGTGTTTGACAATGTCTATGCAAACTGAACATGTGCATGCCCTACGACCCAGAAAGCCTACTCCTTGGTCCACAACCAAGAGACATACGTTCATGTAGGCTAGGAGCACACGTTCACAACTGTGCTCACAGAAGCCCTGTTCCTAACAGCGCTGACCTGGGAACAACTCAAATGTCTCCCAACAACAGATGAGATAAAAGAGTTGTATTACATTTACGTAGTGAAATACTGTGCAATATTGGGAATGGATGAACTGCAAGTGTATGCAACAACATGGATGAATTTCACAACATACTGAATGAAAAACAAGGTATTTAGAAGTCAGGGTGGCAGTATCCTTGGCAGGAGGCATGAGGAAAAGGAAGGGGACACAAGGAAAGCGGGTCTGCAGTGATGGCTGTGTTGTTTCCTAATCTAGGTGCTGGTTTCACAAGTGTGTCCACTGTGTGAAGATTCATCGACATTTATACCCATGATTTGTGCACTTGTATATATGTTACGCTTGAATTAAAAGTTAACTTAGAAAAAGGAAAAGTTTACCATTCACCTCTAAATCAAAGCCTCTTTTCTGTTAGTGATTTCGCAGCAGCACCTCGGAGGTGTCCAACCCCTCCTTCCCCCTGCCTCCACCACAGTCTGGCTTCGTAGGATCTTTCTTCTGTGTGGCTGGCGTTTGTCTCCTCCCATCCTGCTTAACTTCCCCAGTCAGGGCCTCAACCCCTCGGACCTGTTATGAATGAAATCATGGCCTCTCTGGGCTCCCTGCTTCCTGTCTGTCCCATCCAGCTCTTTTAAAGTGTTTGCTCTGGATCTCTGCTTTCATCATAATCCTCCTTTTAAACTTCCAGTCCACCATCATCAAGTCCGCGATAAAATGCAGCTTCTCTGCATGGCACTCAGGCTGCCCTTTTAAAAATCAGGCCACACGTCCCTTCCAACTTCGTCCAGTCTGTGCTCCCTAATAAGCCAATTCTCCAGCCAGATGGTCCCCTCCTCCCTCATTGTCAGCACACTCTTGTGGCTTCTGCCTGCAACCCCAAGCAGGAGAGAAAGCCCAAGCCCACTCCATCTTCCTCATTCTTCCCAGGACCAACTCAGATTTCTTTAGCCTTCCCGGTAAGACCTTGACATTAGCCTCATCCAATTCCTCTCTCCTCTGAGTTCGGCTGTCCATACTTACTTGCCCAAATCATTCAGGGTTGGCCTTATGGGCACGTGCCCCTTGAAAGGAGCTGGAGAGGAAAAAAATGTTCTGAACTGTTTTCATTCATGCTTAGGCTGGGAACACATGCTGGTCATCATTGAATACAAAACCTCCTCTGGCTCCCAGACGCAGATCACTCAAACACCCAACCTGATCTTGAACTTCAAAATGCAAAAAAAGTAAACTCGGCAGGGAGAAAACTGCCCACTGACTACCAAAGATGACACAGCATGAATATTTCCCCCAGCTACACAATGGAGAAGCTGAGTAATACGCAGAATTCACTAAATGACGGAGACTAAGATCACAGGGGTTTTAAGGTCAGCTGAAACTCGATTGCCGTAGTTTTCCTTCCTCTTGGGTAAAAGCTTCTCTGAGCAAACCACGTTTTTTTCAGAGAATCAAGGCTAGAGTCCCTGGTGAGGCAGTTCGTTCCTGGCCTTCTGTCCTGGGCCACGTGCTTCTCAGCCCTTCCCTGTTGGGCTGCGGGAGGGTTCAAGATGGAATGAGGTAATGCTGGCAGGACAGCTGCCCAGGGAGCGAACGAAACTCTGCCCTGGTTGCAGCCTAAGCAGGACAGGAAGCAAATTAGCAGAAGCAAGCAGTAATTTGCCTGCCAACCATAGGAGTCAAAACTGCATTTCTGACCCTGCACCGTTGATCCTCCTCACAACAATAGTCATCCACAAGCCATAAAAAGGCCGATGAAACACGATTTGAGATTGCAAATGCTGGAGTCAAAAGAGTCCTGGGTCCAAATTCTGGCCCTGCCACTCTTCCGCCGTATGACCTCGGGCAACTTGCCTAAGGTCTGTTAGACTCTGATTCTTAAATGTGCATATTTCATAAAGGTATTGTATTAAATGAGAATGTATGTAAAGTGTGTAGTACATAGCAAGAGCCCAATAAATAGACAGTATGTTCTATGGGTTTTTGTGAACCCCTGCCATCTTGAGTTTATTAACCCTCCATGCGTAAAAACTCCCTCACATTTTTTGCTTCCTTACGTTCTTTTTTTTTTTTTTTTTGAGATGGAGTTTTGCTCTTGTTGCCCAGGCTGGAGTGTAATGGCGCAATCTTGGCTCACTGCAACCTCCACCTCCGGGGTTCAGGCGATTCTCCTGCCTCAGCCTCCCAAGTACCTTAGATTTCAGGTGCCTGCCACCATACCCGGCTAATTTTTTGTATTTTTTAGTAGAGACGGGGTTTCACCATGTTGGCCAGGCTGGTCTCAAACTCCTGACCTCAGGTAATCCACCTGCCTTGGCCTCCCAGAGTGCTGGGATTACAGGTGTGAGCCAACGCGCCTAGGGTTATCATGAGGATTAAATGAGTTAATGTATACAGTCAGCCCTCTGTATCTGTGGGCTCCATATCTGTGGGTTCAATGAACTGCAGACAGAAAATATTTGAAAGAAAAAATGATGTCTGGGCTGGGTGTGGTGGCTCATACCTGTAATCCCAGCACTATTGGAGGCCAAGGCAGGTGGATTGCTTGAGGTCAGGAGTTCAAGACCAGCCTGGGCAACATGGTGAAACCCCGTCTCCATTAAAAATACAAAAATTAGCTGGGCATGATGGTGCATGCCTGTAGTCCTAGCTACTCAGGAGGCTGAAGCAGGAGAATCCCTTGAACCCAGGAGGTAGAGGTTGCAGTGAGCCAAGATTCACCACTGCACTCCAGCCTGGGCAACAGAGTGAGACTCTTTAAAAAAAAAAAAAAAGAAAGAAAGAAAGAAAAGAAAAGAAAAAATGATGTCTGATGTCTGAACTGAACAAGTAGAGACTTTTTTATATTGTCATTATTCCCTAAACAACACGGTATAACAATTATTTACATAACATCTACATTGTAGTAGGTATTATAAGTAATCTAGATATGATTTAAAGTATACAGGGCTGGGTGCAGTGGCTCACGCCTATAATCCCAGCACTTCTGTAGTCCAAGGCAGGCAGAAGGCTTGAGCCCACAAGTTCAAGACCAGCCTGGGCAACATGGTGAAACCCATCTCTACAAAAAAAATAGAAGCTAATCTGTGAAGATGAAGACTATATGTATGAGTCATTCACATGCTGGTGGTAAATTATCAATCTGCAAAATTAATCTGCAATATATAAAAATTAGCCCCATGTGGTAGCCTGCACCTGTAGTCCCAGCTACTCAGGAGGATGAAGTGGGAGGATCACCTGAGTCCCTAGAGGTCGAGACTACAGTGAGCCATGATCATGCCACTACACTCCAGCTTGGGTGATGGAATAAGACTCCATCTCAAAATGATAATAATAAAGTATACAGGAGGATGTGCACAGATTATATGCAAATACAACACCACTTTACATCAGGGAGTTGAGCATCCAGGGATGTTAGTATCCAAGGGGGTCCTGGAATCAATTCCCCACAGATACAAAGGAACAATTCTAAGTGCTTGGAAATGCACCTAGAACATAGAAAGTATCATGTAGGTGTCAGTTATTATTAGGAAAGCCGGGGCAAAGGATACGAAATTACAAGGAAGATGATGCTGAAGACAAATTCTCCCATTTCCCAACTCAGGGGCCTGGCTAGAGTCACTGTTTCTCTCTGCAAACTGGCCATTTCCATTTCCACTGTCTTTTGCTGCCAACACGGAGAAGAGCTTCTGTGCTACAGCCGAGCCACATTTTGGCGAACGAAGATGTGGGGGTTGCCTGAGGATTCTAAGCAGCAGTTCTAGTACGTTTTCCACAGGCAAAATGCACTTGAGGCTCCAAACTACCAGCTTTGATCAACTGTTATGTGAGGTAAGGCCTTATCTGGTTCATCCTAAAGCATCCTAATGAAAACAGAAAACTGTAAGGGGAAACAGATGCAAGTTTGTGGCAGAGGGAAGAATGCACTGGAGTCTTGGGAAAGATGGGGAGGGAGGGCTATTCCTTTTTAAACACAGCATCTAAGATTAAAGTGCTTGTTATTACAATTATCCTCCAAAGAAATCCCATAAAATCCCCTCATTAGACTTTGACCCCAGCCTTTAGACTCAAAAAATGAGAATTCGCTTTTTTTTTTCAGTAGGGATCGTACCAGGTAAAATATACTATAAAAATAAAATAATAAAAAAGAAAAAGTCAAAAAATAAAAATAAAGGGAAAAATTTTAAATAAATTTAAAAAGGAAAAAAGAGAAAGAAAGTAACTAAATTCTTTTTAAAAAGAATTCACTTTTTTTGCTTTTCTTTGCAATTTTGGCAATGAGCTGACTTTCCCTGCGGCAACACCCACAAAGCAGTTCATGTCTCCTCTTTGAGCTTCAAGGTCACCATTTTTAAAATGGGGTTAAAAACACTTACCAAATGAAATAATGTATGGAATGGGTTTGGAGGTACCTCAAGCATAGCTGGTGATTATTGTTAGCATTAATATTTACTTCCAATGCCAAAAAACTGCCCTTCATTTTAAACTCGTTCTCTTAAGAGCTTTTTCTCAGCTCCTCCTTGCCTATAAGCCCAGACCCTGCTCTTTCATTACTAATTTGGTTTGCACAAAGAGGTCATCCTAGAGTCCCATGGCAGAAATGGACCCTGGGCCACCCCACTGCCTTCCAACAAGTCCCTAAAGAGCCTGTCCCAGATTGCTAGAAATAATTAGACACCTAAAAAAGGAAAGTACACAGTCACGCTGATTCATACCCTTCAACTATTTAGGGGGCACAGAATGGCCCCACTACAAATGACCTAGTCTAATGCCCTCATTTAAAAATGAGGAAACTGAGGCCTAGAGAGGGAAGCTTGTTCAAGGTCATGCAGGGAGGTAGAGGTGAGCCCCAACTAGAGCTCTTAGCCATTGACTTCCAGAGAGCACTGACTCATTGTTCCAGGAGTTTGTTTACCATAGACAGGACGGTTTTGGGAAAATCACTTGAAGAAACATTAGGTCTCTTTCTCCTTGGGATTAGGGCTATTTGTGTTTCTATCTTATTCCCCAGCTAGACTCTGAGCTACTAGAGAAGGCAAGGATCAAGCTCAATCGTTTCTCCATCAATGCCTTGCACAGTATTAATACTTATTAAATATGCGTTACTAAGTACAGAAACAGTTGCTGTACAATAATAGATAACTTAAAATAAGCCTGTCCATGTATCCAAGTAAATGATCAGAAATATGGGGGGAATTTGTTCATAAAGATGTTCATGCAAATACTACTTACAATAGTAAGCTATTGACAAAACAACCACCAAAATTTCTAACGAGGAAGAAATGACCAATTATACTGTAGTATATGCATGCAGTAGAATTAAAATAGTATTTTAATAACACTTAAATTCAATTAATTTTAACAAAATGGTAAAATGCTACGCAAAAAAAAAAAGCAGGTTACAGCCGGGCATGGTGACTCACACCTGTAATCCCAGCACTTTGGGAGGCCGAGGCGGGCAGATCACTTGAGGTCAGGAGTTCGAGACCAGCTTGCCCAACATGGCGAAACCCTGTCTCTATTAAAAATACAAAAATTAACTGGGCATGGTGGCGGGTGCCTGTAATTCCAGCTACTTGGGAGGCTGAGGCAGGAGAATCACTTGAACTCGGGAGGTGGAGGTTGCAGTGAGCTGAGATCATGCCACTGTACTCCAGCCTGGGTGACAAGAGCGAAACTCCATCTCAAAAAAAAAAAAAAAAAAAAAAAAGGAGGTTACAAAAAAAAATTCTAAGCAATTAACCATGTTAAAGAATATGTATAGAGGGCTGGGCATGGTGGCTCACGCCTGTAATCCCAGCACTTTGGGAGATCAAGGCAGGCGGATCACGAGGTCAGGAGATTGAGACCATCCTGGCTAACGTGGTGAAACCCTGTCTCTACTAAAAATACAAAAATTATCCGGGAGTAGTGGCGGGCGCCTGTAGTCCCAGCTACTCAGGAGGCTGAGGCAGGAGAATGGCGTGAACCCAGGAGGCAGAACTTGTAGTGAGCCAAGATTGTGCCACTGCACTCCAGCCTGGGTGACAGAGCGAGACTCTGTCTAAAAAAAAAAAAAAAAATATGTATAGAAAGAAATTATTGGAAGGACATATGCCTGAAATTTAGAGTGGTAATCTCCCAGTAGGAGCAATGTTATAGAGATTTCTTTTTTTTTAGGTTTTTTTTTTTTAATTTTTAAAAGTTGTCTACAGTGGGTAGGCATTCTTATGACAGAAAAAGGTCACTGTAAAAGCATCAGTTGAGAAGCTATCTTTTAGGAAGGCATCTGATCAGGCCTGCTATAGTTTGGATGTCTATCCCTCCAAATCTTATGTTCACTTTTGATTCCCAATGTTGAAGGTGGCGCCTAATGGGAGATGTTTGGGTCGGGGGGTGAATTCCCCCACGAATAGATTAATGCCCTCCCTGGAAGAGGGGAACGAGTGAGTTCTCACTCCATTAGTTCCCTCAAGAGCTGGTTGGTAAAAAGAACCTGGCATCTTCCCCCGTTCTCTTACTCCCCCTCTCGTCATGTGATCTCTGCACACACTGGCTCTCCTGCATCTTCTTCCATGAGTAGAAGCAGCCTGAGACCCTCACCAGAAGCAGATGCTGGTGCCAGGCTTCTTGTACATCCTGCAGAGCCGTAAGCCAAATAAACCCCTTTTCTTTATAAATTACCCAGCCTTAGGTATTCCTTTATAGCAACATAAAGTAGTCTAAGACAAGGCCCATAGAAGATTACACTGTATCAGGGAAGTGTCACTGAGGCAGAGAAATTTACTGATCCCAAATGCCATGTGCTTCTTTAAATTCCCAGTTACCTTGCAGCTAGGGCACATGACTGTTTCTGACCAATTAGCTGTGACATAGAACACTTCCAAGTCACTTTTGGGTGGAATCATTGAAGAACCAGCAGGCTATCTTTTTCCTTGCTGCAGGCACAAAGATGAATTCCAGATGGCATCAACTCCACCAGCCTGGGTACTTGGGTGATTGTGTGGACCAAGTCTCTCTCCCTTCTCTCCCCCATACTACACTGGCATGAGAAATAAAGTTTTGTGCTGAAGTCACTATGGTCCAGTGGTTCTCAAACTTTGCTACTTACTATAATCACTTGGGGCCCTTTTAAGAATCCTGGTGTTCAAATATCTGGGGATAGGATCCAGGCATCAGTATTTTTTTTAACTCCTCAAGTGAATCCACTGTGCAGCCAAGGCTGATAATCAGTGACCTACTCCATTGGTTCTTAAAGTGTGGTCCCATCCAGCAGCCTCAGCATCACTTGGAACTTGTCTGAAGTGCAGATTTTCAGGCCCTGTCCCATCCCAGACCTACAGATTCAGAAACTGGGGGTGGGGTCCCACAGCTTGTGTTTAATAAGCTCTCCAGGCAATTCTGATGGACAGTCAAGTTTGAGAACCAGTGGCCTGGACTATCTAGAGTATACAGGCATATTTCCTCAAGCTGGTTAAACTGAAGATGAATTTACTAACAAAATTAAGTAGTGGTTTTGTTGTAACAAGGGATGTCCCCACTCTTAAGAAACGCTTCTTTACTTGGATTCACCTTTGGAAATATTTTTGCATATGCTTTTTAAAAAATGATTGTACTAACTCAAATGAATATTGGGGGGAAAATACCCTAGGACTCAAAATATTTCATGGGGCCAGGCACAGTGGCTCACATCTGTAATCCCAGCACTTTGGGAGGTGGAGGAAGGAAGATAACTTGAAGCCAGGAGTTTAAGACTAGCCTGATTCTGGGCAACAAAGCGAGACCCTGTCTCTGCAAAAATAAAATAAAATAAAAATTGGTCAGGCATGGTGGTACATGCCTGTAGTCCCAGCTACTTGGGAGACTGAGGTGGGAGGATTACTTAAGCCCAGGAGTTTGAGGTTACTGTGAGCTGTCATTATACCACTGCATTCAGCCTGGGGGATAGAACAAAATCATGTCTCTTAAAAACAAACACAAAAAATTCATTCATAGGTAGTCACAGTCAGTAGTTCTCAGACTTTAAGATTTCTGAACACAGTGATTTTTTTTAAATGTTGGAAGCACCAAAATAAGGTTGATAATTAATTTTGCAATGCAAGAATAGTTTTTAAAATTAAAACTAACACCATTACATTCATGAAATGAGCTTTTAATAACAAAGACTAGAAATGATATAATCTCCAAATAAAGAAAAGTCCATGATAGTACTATTAGTAACTTGACATTTCACAGTCCTCTGTTTTCCATTTTGCTCAGATTGATGAAATCTTTGACACACATAGGTTCTGGTCCTCAGCCAGTATCTTGGAACCACTGAACTAGGTGACAATTAAGGCCAACTCCCTATTCCCCAGGACATTATGTAATACCCAAAGGCTTCCAAATTGTACCAGAAGTGGAAACCTCTAAGCACTAAGCACTGCTATAACTTTCAGCATCAAATTGTTGCAACTCACAAATTCTGCTTCTCCCCACATCTCAGTTCCATACAGGCCTCAAGGCTTAATGTCTACAAAAGAATTCACACACTTCCCCAATCTTTAGTACCAAAAATAATAACTAAGCCAGAGTATGCTGTTACCAACGTTCAAAAGTAAGGCCCATTTATACAGACAGAAGTCACACCCTGTGTAAACCACCACCCTCTTCCCAGGATGACCCCATCACAATGCTAAAGGGACAGAGAACTTCCCTCCCAGGGAACAAGTTACCAAGTACAATCTCAATAATTTTTTTGTCAGTTTCAGTTATGAGTTGGATGGATTGTCTGGGAGCCAAGTATGACATCTTCCCTCTTGGGCAAGGCTTGAAATTGGTGCTCACAGACGGGATCATGAGAATAAAGGGCATAGAGAGGCCAGTTGAGTGATTCAAAGGGTGCCGAGTCCAGATTTCTGTCCCAGTATGTTTTGCCCCAATAAGCACTACCTCAGATTTATTCCTCTGAGCCTTGCAGGATTTGAAGGTTTCAGTGATTGCTACTGAAGAACAAGTTATGTTCTATGAGCAGTAATTCCATTAATTCCTCTTTGAGCATGCAGATTAGGTCTTACGTTTATATCACTGATGCCTGCCCCAGAGCAGGTTGCCAGGAACTGCAAGCTGAATGGCTCAAGTATACCCAGGCTGGCAGTGGACCAGCATAATGGGAAGCAACGCATTGAGCTGAGAATGGGCTTCTCTTGGGGAAATTAAAGGCAGGACTATTCTGAGAAGGTTGGTGAGCCTGTCTTCAGCTGCTAAGAGCTAATCTCAGGGATTAGGATGCAGGCATCCTAGGATAAGAAATATTTGAGGATTATCTGGGGAGAGGGCAGAGAGGTCCAAAGACAGAAAGCACAGATTATTCACCTCTCACAATCGCCCTTTCATACTGAGCTGTGATTCCTCCTTGTGCTGGGAGAACAGGAGCCTAGATTGTATCTCCCAGCCCCATGGCAAGCTTTTGCATGTGCTTGAAGCTGGATCGCTAAAGTCATTATTCCTTTCACTGAGTCCTCACAGAATTCTGTTCAAAGCTGGAAATCGCAGTCTGAGAGAGGCCAGGTCATTTGGTGACCATCACACCAGGACCCCATACCACAGCCGCTCAGCTTGTGGCAAGTGCAAGGCTTCCAGCTGTGCCCCAGTGACCCCACCCCCATCCAATGTGATTATGATCCACATCACAATCCGCACCACCAGAAAGGGGACATGAGCAACGCATTTCACTTTTTATGGAAATCATCAGTGGCCATTGACCATGGTAACTCTATCTGCTTATTACTTCACTGAAACCAGAGTTTCAGTGCTAGTGGTTAGAAATGCTGGGCTGGGAGCAGGTAGGATGTGGAAGGAAGAAGTTAAATAATTAAATAGATATAATACCTTTGTTTTAAACAATCCCTTTAATTTAGATAACCATAATCTTTTATTTCCAGATAGTCTTGATGATAAAATGCAAAAAAAAAAAAAAAAAATTAAGGAAATGATTCAAATGGGTAGTTGCACATTGGAAATTTTAATTTGCCCAAACGCCCAAATGCCAGTTTGCTGCTGACCTGAGGGTCCCCCTGCATTCCCTGGTGGCTTTGGCATAGGATCTCTTTTTCTTCCCTAAGGCTTTAGCTTCTTTCCTCCATTCACAGGAGCCTGATCCTGGAAAGCCAAGAAGTAGGCAGAGATTGCTAGTGGGCACTGCTCACCCCAGAGCCCAGCTTAAGTACGCTGTTATAACTAAAACTTGATTATGGAAAGTCATGAGTAATTTCTGTATTATAACAATTATGGGACTCAAAGCCAGGACTCACTCCCTCAGTCAGTTCTCACGCTGATTTCAAGGGCTCCCCAGGGACTATGGTTCTAAGTTCGTTTGTGGGAAAAGACTCCCTTCTTGAGGTGGCATTTTGTTTCCTGACCCCTGCTGGACCTAATACCGCCCTGAGGAGAGAGGCAAGAATCATCACCAGGTTGGCATCCAGTTCTCCAGCTCAGAGCTCAAACTTAGGCGAGGCCCTGGGGTACCTAGACCAGTTAAGGGAAGAGAATTTGGGCCATCCAGGGCCTTGGAAGCCACCCAGATCCCTGGGAAGTCCACAAAAGACCGGACATGCCAAGGCTGCCCTGTTCTGCAGCACAGATGGAGAGTCCTAGTCTTTGGAGTCATCTAGGCTCAAAGGGTTACCACGTGTTCAGAAGGACGGGAAAGATATTTCACATAAAGAGACCAACAAAAGCAAAAGCAGATATAGGAATAAGAACAGCACGGGAAAAGGCCTGAGTTCTGCCCATCACGCTGGAACAGAGGCTTGGGCTGGGGGTGGTGGGAGATGAGTGCCACGGCCTGATAAGGGCCTGGTCCTATTCCCTGTGGGACCAGTCCAGTGGCATGCTGTCGGTACTCAATAAGTAGACTATGTGAAGTTGCAGTTTAGGGCCTAGATTTACTACACAAAAGACATGGTTGATGGGAGGAGGTGATGAAAGCATGCCTAATTTGGGCAGGTAATCCAGACTGCAGCTAGGGACTCATTAAGCAGCATTGTTCAGGTGAGGGTCAACAAGGGGCCTAGGCTAGGATGCTGGCTGTGCAGCTGGGGAGAAGAAACAGATGCCAAGGGTATGAGAAAGGAGAATTTGAAAGAATTTGGTAACTGACTGAAGGGAATCTAGCCAAAGGAAAAGGTTAATGAACTATTTTACTCTTGGGGCCTTTCATCTCTAAAAGCTTGATATGACTTATAAACACTACATTTGTTCAGCAGAGATGTTTATTGAGAGCCTCATATGTGTTAGGTAACTGCGTTAATCACTGGAGATAAAAAGATGATGCCACCACCTGATGATGATCCATACTAGGAACATGGATAGGTAAACAGAGAATTACAGTAACTTGATAAATACTAACATAGGGAAAGTGCAGGGTACTACAGGGACCTGCAGGAGAGGGTGCCACCCAGGCTGAGGACTGCTGAAGCGGGTTGAGAAGCAGGATGTGGGGTGAGTGTTCCAAGGGACAGCTTGTGCAACAGCTTGGAGGCAAGAAGACAGCATGACACTGGAAGGACCTCTAAAAAGTATAATTATGGGTAGACTGTGAGAGACCAGACCTGCTAGAAATGCCTCAGTGAGGAGTTTGCCTTTTATCCTAAAGTCCGTGGGAGAACCATGGAAGTGTTGCAAGTAGGTGAAGAGCAAAGGCAGCTGCATTTTAGAAATCCAAGCGGAAGTTACTTGACAAACCAGAGGTTTATCTTCTTCAAGCATCCCTTAGGATACCAGGATCATGAAGCAGGTGGAAAACCATCTGTCCATGGAATCAACTCTGCCCGAGTCTTTACAAGGGGCCTGTGGGCATCCAGGGCCCTCCATAAATGGTCCAGGAGGAGCTCAGACCAAAGGCTTAAGTGAGGCTTAGGAAGAAACCCACAGGAACTGTCATTGGAAAGATTAAAAATTGAACAGAGTTGAAGAGCATTTCACCTCAATGGGCAGAGGGACACTATCCTAAAAATCATTCATTCACTATAGCCAAGTGGCTAAGAATGCTGTCTCTGTCACAAGACCTTGATTCTTACCTTTATCCCCCGACTTACTAGTTTTTCTGACCCTAGGCAAGTGGTTTCAATTCAGCATCCTCATCTGTAAAATGAGAACGACTCTTCATACCTCAAAGGGGTTGCTTTAAGGACGGAGAAACACAATGTAAAGTTTCTAGCATATACATCAGGAGCTCAAAAAAATGCCAGCTATTGTTTTTCTTTCATTAAACAAACAATTTAGCATCCTGGTCACCTTCTAGGGATGACAGATGAAAAAGACACAACAGATTGCCTTGAAAAGCTCCCAGTCTATCAGCCAGACGGGTGCACTCTCCAGGCCAGGTGCATCTTCAGGAGCCCAGTTCAGTTCTTGGTGATCCACAACAATGGCGGGCAGCCAGGCTCAGGACTCTTCTGCAAGTGAGCTGGGCCCACTGGCCCCACCCAGGGCTGCTGATCCAAGGCCAGGCTAGCTGCTTCAGTGAAGTAGGGGAAAGCTGTTCTGCTTCCTACAGTGCAGATCCCATCCAGCAATAGCCTCACACTCTGCATCTACACCACCTCAGAATTAAAGAGCAGCCAGGCGCAGTGGTTCATGCCTGAAATCCCAGCACTTTGGGAGGCCAAGGAGGGCAGATCACAATGTCAGGAGTTTGAGACCAGCCAGTTCGAGATCAGCCTCTGGCCAACATGGTGAAACCCCACCTCTACTAAAAATACAAAAACTAGACGGGCGTGGTGGCACTCTCCTGTAATCCCAGCTACTTGGGAAGCTGAGGCAGGAGAATTGCTTGAACCTGGGAGGTGGAGGCTGCAGTGAGTCGAGATGGCACCACTGCACTCCAGCCTGGGCGACAGAGCAAGACTCTGTCTTGGGAAAAAAAAAAAAATCAAAGAGCAGAACAGAAAATGATCCCTGAGCCTTGGAATAAAGCCTACTTTTTAAGGCAACTGCAACTTCTAACTAAAAACTGCCCTCTGGCTGCACAGAAAATACATTCGATGGAATTCCCACCTACATTATATGCGGTCGCCTGGCACTGAGAGTAGAAAAGAGGGGTTCCGATGTCAACATCCTTCTCCCTGGTCACCAGGATAATATATCCAGATGATCAAATCTAGGGACTATGAGGCCCCAAACAGCCAAAGATCTAGATTAGAAGATCCTTAGGAACATAAATTATGGCACCTATCCTGGTCCCTTGTAATGTGTTTTATCTTGCTATCACTTCCACTGCATTCTAAGCTCTTATCCATATTCCCAACACTTATTGTTAAGTACAGCATCCTCTCTGTACAGTCAGGCTTAAGAAAGGTCTACTGAACACTGTTGAAAAATCCATGGTGAAGATCCCAGTATCTTGATATCCCCAGGAGGCTCCAATTAATGTCCTATACTCTGTATGGAGTTTGTGAGTCATTCTCCTCTCAGCCACACACATACACACACAGGGCAAAACAATGCAAAAGGAACAATTTAGATTAGGCAATTAGGAAGTTCTTCCAAAAACTCTAAGTGAACTCCCAATAGATAATGCAAAATTCACTTCTTAAGCTATTTGTAAGATGGTAGAAGCATCTAGTCTCTCAGCTCTGAAATCTGACAAGAAGCCATAGAAGTTCAGACCATACAGGATTTCATGGACATGTTTAAAACAAAACAAAAAAAAAATCAAATAGGCTTAGGTTTTTTTCAACATTTAAAACTTTTTCCTCGTAGCATTTAAAGTGAATAATTCTCGTATACCCAGGAAAGAATCAACACCCATGATACAGTCAAACCTAAACCATTTATCACACCTAAAGAGAAGATGCTCTGGTGCATCATGCCAATGCCTACATACTACTCCCCAGTCACCCGAACAATGAGTACTCAATGCTACGCTTTCCTAGGCCTCTGTTTTCTCCAGTTACATAAATGTAACACAAAAGGATGATGCACTTGGAAAATGTCTTCAGCCTGACAAACGGCATCTCAAATTGATTTTATTGGGGAAAACAAAGGACTGGGTTTCTAGGGTTGTTTCTAGTTCTAGGATTGTTTCTAACAGTAGTTGTGTGACTTTGAGTAACTCCTTAAGTAAGGTAATATTTTAATACAGAGAACATGCCTAATACTGCCCCAGACACCTAGTAAATGTTTGCTAAATCAGAAACTTTTACCATTGGCCTTGCTAAATCTGACACTATTCTAGACCCAACTAATGAATGGCATAGTAAGTGTCATTACCAGCAACTTGCCCCTATGTGACAATGGGCTAATGCATTCATTTATTATTAATGTGAATCTAGAAGGTGTTTTGTGGCTGCCCAGGATGAAGCAAAACGTCCCAGTGAAGTCAAGAATTGCCAGTGTTTCTAGAAACTTCTGTGGGCAAGAAGCTTTGCTTGCCCTCCAGAAAGAGAGGGATGAGGGGAACTGGAACACTTGAGCCACCTATAAGGATGCATCTTTAGTGGGCACTGTGGTTCATGCTTGTAATCCTAGCACTTTAGGAGGCCAAGGCGGGCAGATTACGTGAGGTCAGGAGTTCGAGACCAGCTTGCCCAACATGGTGAAACCCCATCTCTACTGAAAATACAAAAATTAGTCCCAGCTACTTGGCAGGCTGAGGCATGAGAATTGCTTGAACCCAAGAGGCGGAGGTTGCAGTGAGCCGAGATCACGCCATTGCACTGCAGCCTGGGAGCCTGGGTGACAGAGCAAGACTGTCACAAAAAAAAAAAGAAAAGAAAAGAAAAGAAAGGAAAAGAAAAGAAAAAGGATGAATCTTTAAAGTGATTTCATATCTATTCAGTTGAGTTTACCCATCCACTTTAGTTATGTGTATAATCCAGGTAGAAAAACTCCCATTTCAATCCAGTTTATTAGAGTCATTGTTGCTGAGCCAAACGGAATATAAAGCCATCTTCATGGGGCTCTCCCTCGTCACAGCCACACTTACATAATAATCACAGCAGAACCAGTTTAAAGAAACAGTATAATAAAAATTGCTCCAGAGTAGTATGATTCCATCATGAAGACAGCTAAAATATCAGGTGATCTATTTGTGTCAGTTTTACGGACAGCTTTGCATTGCATTTCAAACACAAAATGCCCACATATCTTAAAAATCAAATTCGAAGTGATAACTAAAGTAGAAGCATGCTTATGTTTTTAGAAATATCTTTATCATGGAACCTGCATGAGAAGGAATGTTTAAGTAAAACCAAGCTGCCAAGTAAACATTTAGAAAAATCATTAACACAAAATTCTATCTGAAGGGAGATGCTAGAATGACTTGCCAGTTAATTTTAGAACAGGAAGCTGATGATCATCAAAATGAGAAAAGTTAAACTGAAAGGGCATCAGTGAACACTAAATGGACCTGGGTTTCCTACAATAATCTCCAATTTCTGAAGGTTTATCATCAATGTAGGTCTCTTAAAAAGTTGGTAAGATAGCCAAGGTAACCAAATGATTTTTCACTTAAACAGTATCTGGAGTACCACCTAATATTTGGGAAAATTAGAACAAAATCAGAAGCTATGAAAGCTTAGGTGATGCACTATAATTTCAGCAGTTTTTCAGGTCAGTATGTTCATTAAACTTGAATGCACAGCATATATATTTCCCTTCCTGAAACACTGGATTTAAAAAATTTCCTCTCTATGTCTACTTCAGCAAAATCTGGATACATGTTATCTTCGACATTTAAACAGACTTGTCAATCAAACTATGAATTATAAAGTTTAAAATCAGTAAATGGATTCACTTTTAAATTATGCTAACAAATCTTAATTAGCATTCAAATCTTACCTGAAGTCTAAAATGTTTGACTGACATGGTTTTAAAATTATAAGACACCCAATGTTTTAGAGAATCTGGATAGGAGGTTTGAAACCACACAGAATCCTTCCCAGAGGGAGACTGAGAAAACAGAGCTATGCTCATCATCTGGGCCATCCTTGAGGATGTTATAGTATACTTGCTGTGTCAAATTACTGGAAGGTAAAGGCAAGGTTATTAAGGGAAACTGACTTTAACATAGTTTTTTTAGATCATACTTTTGTTTACTTTATGAAGAAGACAGAACTAGTCTTTTTTTAAATTTTATGGGGGGGCAGGGTCTTGCTCTATCCTCTAGACTAGAGTGTTGTGCTGAGATGATGGCTCACTGCAGCCTCGACTTCCCAGGCTCAAGTGATCCTCCCACCTCGGCCTCCCAAGTAGCTGGGACTACAGGCACATGCCATCATGCTTGGCTAACATTTTGTTTTTTTTTTTTGAAAGACAGAGTCTTGCCATGTTGCCCAGGTGGGTCTCGATCTCCTGGGCTTAAGCAATCCACCCATCTCAGCTTCCCAAAGTGCTGGGATTACAGGCCTAAGCAACCATGCCTGGCAGGTACTGGTCTTACAAAGCTCATCACAGGATCTTAAAGCTCATCACAAGGGCTTACATTTCATGTAAATTCATTTAATTTTTATAATGGGAAAGGCAAGGCACAAATGTTTAGATGACATCCACGGTAATACCTGCCCACCTCACAAGATTGCACTAAGGACCCAATTACATAATAAACATGAAAGCACTTTATAAACCAAAAAGATCTAAGTAAACATAATAAATGCCTAGGTTCCTACAGTAAAGAATGAAACTATGATTCAGTCATGGCCACTGCTTTTATCTGCTTCTCAAATATTTATGGGACAGAAATCACCTGGAGGACCTGTCAAAAAGAGGGCTCTAATTGGGTAGATCTGGGCCAGGGTGGGCCAATAGTCTGTGTATCTACCAAGTTCCTGGGTGATGCCAATGCCAGCTTCTGGGGCCACCCTTTTGAGGAATGAGACTCTAAAAGATCATCCTAATTCCTGGTGCATGGTCAGCCTTAGAGAGTATATTTCCTGAGTATATTGCAGACTTTGGTTATCCTTAAAGTGAGCTTTGGGATAAGTCTGTATACTACATCTCATTCTGAATATAGTACTTTACAAACTCAGTATCAAAGTGTTCTTTCTTGGGCAACCAAAGAGCTAAAGGGTTGAATTTTAATTAGATTGTCTGCTATTCCGTTTTCCAGGACAAGCGTCAACAACATGTAAAAGCACAGAAAGCTGTTTTGCCAGTTCACTATTAAATGATTTCAGTTCATCTCAAAAGGGTAGTGGGAGGTAGGGAAGGACCCTGAACTTGTAATCACATCCCCCTCTCCAAAAGAAAAACCTGGATTCTCAAAGATTTCAAATTAACAAGAGACCAACTTGTCTTCTCTATCTGGAGAAATGGTCTCAAAATATCCAGGAGAACAAAACCACCTGCGCAAACACGTAATTTGCAGAAACGCTGATGCCTCCTGATAGAGAAGTACTCTAGACTCAGACCTGACAGAGAACAAAAAAGAAACCCACAGCCCCTGTAGGGCAGTGGTTCTCCAACGTGGGCATGCATCTGAATCAACTGGGAGGGCTTGATAAAACACAAATTGCCACACCTCAAGAGCTTCTGATGGAATACGTTAAAGGTAGGGCCCAGGATGAGACTGAGGGTCCCACAGACCAAGCTGAGGTTGGTCTGAGTCTAGCACTGAGTCTAGACAGCAGCCTTCCCAAGAGGAACCATGTCTCACTCACAGCTGCACACCAGCACCAGCAGTGTCTAGTAGCACACACAGTTGGTCCCCAGTAAATATTTGCCGAATTAATGACCATTATAACTTTCATTTCCAGGAACAATTTTACTACTTGCTTATGTATACTTGCTGCCAAGTGTCTTATATACAGATTCATTAAAAAAAAATTACACATATGTTGGGCAATATAGCCCTTAACCTTAAGGGGTCCACAGTTAAATTGACCCCAATCATAGACACTAGTATCACACTTTTTCCTTATAATACCCGGACAGTTAAATCTTAAAGCCTTCTGCCACTGAAGTCGAAGCAGACCACTCACCTATCTAAAGAACCCTAAAGTAAAACCCTGCTTAGTCAAAATGGAGCAATTAATTGCATACATACTCCTACCAAAAAAAAAAAAAATTAAGTAAAGACAAGAATTTGCCAGGGAGGAACACAAATACCTGTGCCCACACTGGAAACTCAGAGATGGTCTCCTTAAAGCCTCTTCCAGTTGCTGCAAACCACAAGGCAGCCCAGGGAACAGTCCCAGGTGAAAATGCTACTAAATCTTTAAGGATTTCTTCTCTAAATCCTTCCACGTTCACTCAGCAAAGCTCAGAAAGAATTTTGGCAGTCATTTTTCAAATCCTCTGCCTGATCTGCATGTTACCATAGTCACATTCATTCGGAAAAACAGGTGTTTCTGTTAAAATTAGCTGTTCCAAACTGCCAAATATTTTAAATCCCCATGCCAGCTTTAAAAAAAAAAAAAAAAAAAAAGGTAGGGCGCGGTGGCTCATGCCTGTAACCCCAGCACTTTGGGAGGCCGAGGAGGGTGGATCATGAGGTCATGAGATCAAGACCATCCTGGCTAACACGGTGAAACCCTGTCTCTACTAAAAATACAAAAAAAAAAAAAAAAAGTTAGCCAGGCGTGGTGGCGGGCACCTGCAGTCCCAGCTACTAGGGAGGCTGAGGCAGGAGAATGGCGTGAACCCGGGAGGTGGAGCTTGCAGTGAGCCGAGATCCCGCCCTGGACAGAGCGAGACTCCGTCTCAAAAAAAAAAGTGTGTGTAAAATAACCAATCAGATGAGGATGGTGGGGGTGCGGAAGAAAGCAAATACACACACATAATTTTTGTGTTTCCTAACATCACCCAGAATGGATAATAAATGCTATGCTTAAAACAGGCAAAGAAAGATGGAGTTGTGCTTTTTTCTGGTTAAGTCTTATGTTTGAAAGACTGTTTTTGTTCCATTTACTGAGTTGACTATCATAAATAATGTCTTTTGTTCAAAGAACTTAGCAATCATGATTTCCTTTTCTCATGACCATTCAAAGGAAGAAGGTTCTCAACATTCCCTGGTCAAGATGATGCACATTAAGCCTGTGTAAGAAAACTTGCCCTCAGGAGTCAGAAGAACCCAAGGATTAATGTCTTAAATTAACCCTAGTTTAAAAATTAAAAAGCAAACAAAAAAACCAGGCCACTCTGATTTTATTCCTGGAACCAGTATCTCTGCTGACCTTATTAAACCCCATTATGAAATAGGTCTGAGATGCTGCTTTTTTTAAACATCAGGGGCTATTTAAAAAACAAGTTTAGCAACCTGGGACATTAGAGAAAAGTTAAAATGTCAAAGATCTGTGCCCAATCCCCTTGCCTAGCATTCCTCACTCTGGCTTCTTGAAATCTGCTAGAAAAAAAGTACAAGCAGAATTCACTTCAAGACACCTGCTGGAAGAAAAGCCCTGAACTTTATGTTATAAATGGGAGGTGGGGGGGTGCAGGAGCAGTGAAAATGCTTAAGTTTAGAACTTTAATCAACTTCAGAGGATAGAGATTATGCACGTTACATGACCAAATGTAGAGCATAAAGAAACACCAAGAGCAGCTATCATTTAGGTAAGAGGTTTCAAAATTCACTTAGTGACTAGCTAGTTAACTTCATCCAAACAGATAGGGAAAGTGATTTTCTTTTTTTTAATTGGCTTGAGTTGTCCTGAAAATCGCTTCTGCAAGGAAAGAGTCCAGGAAAAAACTGGCAATTCTTTTTTTCTTAATCTAATACCAAATTTACAGATTTCTGGCCCTTATTTTACTTAGTGTTTGTTCCTTTCAGTTTACTCTTTGTGATCTGCATAGGATAAATGAAAATGAACCATATAATCAAACTCCATCATTACTTGTGTACATTCAATAAATAAAAATTTCTATATGCATGCAGGATTGTCACTGGCACATGAATTAGAATCCCACCTCCCTTTCATCCTGAACCCCATCCCAACATAAAGGGCAGAGGAAAGGAATAAAGATGTTCAAGGTCATTTTCATCTTTTAAAGTCTTCAAAAACCCGAAGTTTACCAGGATTTAAGAGAGAAAAACTGCTCCCATGGTCATTTTTTAAAAAATTTAAGTACCCTACCACTTTAAGACTTTTTCAAATTTCAAATTCAGGGTGGTGAAACAGTCCTACCCTTACCTAACACAGGTTAAAGACTTTTACACGTTGCATTTCATGTCCTTGTAATAAAAACAGCGATTCAAACAAGTAAAATAGTCAATATGACTTTTTTCTCTCTCTCTTAATGTATTACAGTGAAAAATGCTTTCTTTTCAGATCTGTGGGAACTGCAAAGGTTTAAGCACAACAAATCCCAAGAAAAATGTAAATGGAACAAATCTAAACCACGTACAAGTTTTTACTCATGTGGCCCTCCCAGGCTTCAGGCACTGTAAATAGATTTGTTGTGCTTTTAGTGGGAAGATATTCAGAATTTAACTAGGTTCAACAAAACTATACACTCCACCACCACTCACACAAAAAGACTCCTAAAAATGTCTGCAGAAAAGACAAACTACCTTAATATTACTCCAAATTTCAATCAAAGATTCTTCCAACATACAATCAACCATGGCATTATCTTAGATCAAGGTCACAAAAATAAGCCCTTGGCCTACAATCATGTTGTGGCTCTAGAACGTTCTTAACAAGCTTTCCAGGATATTTCTTTCCTCTATTAAGCAGTCTAGGACCCTCTCTATATTTTTTCTAAAATCATGAGGATCTTGTCTGAATAGACCTGTGTACATAAAAGATGCTAACTATTCTCACTTGATGTACAGTACTTTTAGAGTTCCATCCAGAGACTCTGAGTTGGGAAGGCTGGCATACCACACAGGATTAGGATTTAATCTGAAAACGATAGGCAGAATACAAATCAGAATTCAAGCAGCCTGAGCCACTGTTCATGATGATGGAAAGGTAATTGGAGACAAAGGGAGCTAAATCACTTTCCAGGAAAAATGAGACAAAACCGTCCCAAGCACTCTACATAACCCAATCCCATTTGTGTCACCTGCCTTTTAAAATAGAACGTTACACATAGTCCTCTCTTCAGTTCCAGGCTGCTCAAGGGAGTACTTCTTGAGCAGTACTTTTTCTTGAGGAAATAGTAGAAAGGGCTGGGAATTGGGGGCCCGCCTCACTACTATTGAAATAGCCTTCCCACAGACCCTTCCCATACATGACATGCAGCATGCAAAATTACAATTATTGAAAAATCAACAATAATTGCAAAAAGCCATCTGAGAAACATAACATTTTAATAGATGAAATAAATACTCCAGTACATGCAAGGTAAAAACTTGACGTTGGGGGAAAAAAAATCACTCTATAGTGTAAATTAAAAAAACACACGCTCACAGTAGCTTCCCCCCATTTGCAAATCACATGGCAAATTCATACTCTTTCCACACCAAGTATACTCCTAATTCAACACGATTGCTTAAAAAAAAAAAAAGACATACAAAAAAAGGTAGCTACATCCATGTCTAAGGAGTGAAAACTGAGGTAACCTTTCTTTTAATTAAAAACACAAAAAACAAAAATGAAACGAACCCATGACCTCCTTCCTGCCCAATAATCAAATTTAGTTGAGAAATTCCGGAAGACGGGCTGGGGTAGGGGGCGGGAGTGGTAACACAACCAGCAGATGACATATCTTCCAGTCCCTACTGCATGGGGGCTGGTGGACAGACACCTGGGCCCTCCAAGTGCGTGTGCAGGTTGTGTGCATGGCCCTGCCTTGTGGAAGATTCCTCTCGAGCATTTAACGTTGGGGAGGGTAGGGGGTTTCACCTATGATTTCTTTGGTATAAATGGAGAGGGGCAGAGAGTAAGTATCTTCCTTTAGTCTGGGGGTGGAAGAAGGGGTATGGGGGTGGGGTGCTAATTCACAGAATTGGAATTCACTGGCGGTAAAGTCCTGGGCGAAGACCTCTCCCTTAAAGCCTGAGATAGCAGGGTGCAGCCTTCAGACACGGCGCAGGCCGAGTTCCTCAGCCTCTCCCTGTGGTCCGACATCTTGGCGCCCCCGTCGGGGTGCTGCGCCAGATCCCTGAGGCACTGGGTCAGGAGCACGCAGGCCGACACCACGCTCATGGCGCCGCCCAGGATGGCGGTCTGCACCGCCTTGCCCTCGGCGCTCACAGCTGCCGCGCGACCCAGGAACTGCGGCTCGGTGGCGAAGCCTACCAGGGCGCTCACTGCCTGCACCAGGGGCCCGCTGAACAGCGCACAGCGGCTGCGCGCCAGCTCACTGGGCGCCACCTTCACCTCGCGCACGCAGGCCAGCAGCGCCGACGCGCTGGTGCTCATGCACTTGACGCCCAGCTTGAACTGCTCCCGCGAAAAGCGGTCCCGTGACTTGTCACTGGCTAGAGCGCACGCGTCCGTCAGGAACTTGAGGTTGCGCGACAGGCCCTGCGACACCTCCAGCAGCAGCTGCGGCGTCATATCGGCCAGCGGCGTGGCGCGCAGCACGGCGCAACCCTGCTCCACCTCGTGGCGGCATCGCGTCACGCGGTAGCGGTCCACCAGGCCCGGCTGCGCGGGCTGGGCGCCCGGCGTGGCCACAGCCGCCAGATAGGCCGCGTGGGCCGAGCACTCGGTCAGCGACACCACCAGGTCGCCCAGCTCCACCAGGCTGTCCCCCGCCTCCCCGAAGCGGCCCATGTTGAGCTGGCTCTGCACGTCGTGGGTGAGGATGGAGAGCCCCTTGGTGCGCGCGATGATGGTGTCCCGGCACTGCTCGAAGGACTCGGCGCCGGCACCAGAGGAGGCGGGGCCCTCGAAGAGCACGGGCCGCGCCTCGCTCGACAGCAGCAGCAGGTCAGCCACCAGCTGCATCTTGCCCTTGCAGTGGTCGCAGACGGATACCAGCCTCTTCCGCGTCTGCGAGCTGGCCCCGCCGGTGGCGCTCGCAGGAGCCGGAGAAGCCGCCTCGCCAGTGGGCTTCCCGGCGCTGCCGCTAGCCATCGCGCCCGGGGGGCACTGGCATGCCGCTGGGGAGCCCGCTACCACCGCCGCTGCCGCGGCCACTGCCGCCGCCCCGGCGGCCGTCGCGACTCAGCTGGCCAAGGCCGCGGTGCCTTCCCCGCACCATCATGCCATCCACCGCCGCGGGCAGAGGGCACTGGGCTGCGGCGGCGGGAGCCCGGGCGGCGCGGGGTGGGCCCGAGGGCGAGAGAACGCGGAAGGCTCTTCGGGGCAAGGGGAGGGGCTGCAGCTTTCGGCCTCCTAGAGGGCTTGCAGGAACCATGAACCGGGGCAGAGCAAACTCACTGTCCGCGCTCCTCGTCGCCGGGCTGCCAGGAAAGTCCCTTCTGCTGGTTCGCCGCCGCCGCCTTCTTGGGCATGGCCTGGCCCGGCCCTCGGAGCGGGGAGGGCGGGACGGGGAAGCTGGGAGTTGTCCTTCCTTCCTTCCTTTCTTTGAAATCAAAATCCTTTCCTCGGGTAGGAGCGCGGAAGGCAGCTCAGGCGGGCTGTGCTGTCAGCCGCCGCGCTCGAGGCCACCTCGGGCTCGGCGGCGCACGTGGGCTTCAAGCGCCGTGACCCCACCAGGCGGCACTTCCCCGCGACGGCGGCCGGGGCTGGCTCTCTGGGACGCGCGGCCGCCCCGGGCGCATCTCCTGCCTCCCGCTCTTGGGAAGCGGCGCCGGCGGCAGCAGGGCAGAGGGTGTGGCCGGCACTGTCGCGGCCGCGCCGAGTCAGAGTCGGGCGGGAGCCTGCACTGATTGCGCACAGCGGCCGCCCGGATCGCGCTCAAGCTCTCGCCCGCCCGCCACGCCCGGGCGTGCCGAGCACCACGGCGGCCCCTTCCCGCCTCGCCAGTTCACAGAGCGCGGCCCGGCGCCGCGGCGGCACGCCCTCCCAGACCGCGCGCCCGGCGGCCCGGCGCTGGCTGTCTACGCAAGTCCATCCCTGTCGCCTCCTCGTCTGGGGCCCGCAGCGGCTGAGCTCTCCCGAGGCCCCGGGCCCCGCGCATCGGACGCCCCTGCACGAGTCTCCCTGCCACCGGGCCAACTCAGAAGGTCCCCGCAGCGCTGCGGCAACCGGCCCGGGCCCCGGCTCCTGCCATTTTTGTCAACCGCCAACTTCCGAGCGAGCGGGCAGAAACTGAAAGGAAGGGCGGGGGCCGAAAGGCAGAGGGGAAAACACCCGCTTCCTCCCCGCGCGCGGCTTCACCTCGGAGCGCGGCCGTGGCTGCGCCGCCGCCCGCAGGGGCTGCCGGAGGCTTTTCCTCTTCCCGTCCGCGCCTCGCCCCCGGGCTCGCCGCCGCCGCCGCCGCCGCCTCGGCCGTAACCTCCCTGGAGCCTATAGAAATCTTTTGTGTGGCGTCACCGCCTTTCGTTTAAATCCCGCTTCCTCCTCTCGCCCTTCCTCCCGCCCCCTCCGCCGCTCCCGGATGCTTGCGCGATGCGCTGCTCCTCCCCCGGGAAGCTGGGTGGCTGCGGGGGACGCCGCCGCCCAACGCGGACGCTGCCGGCGTGTGGCCGGTGGTCCCGGACTCCCCCGTGGTCCTGGGCCGAGAGACTGGGGGAGCGGACAGGGGAAGGCCTGCTCCGGGCCGGGGGCTCTGCGCACACCCATGGGAGACCGGGGCGCAGCCGCCCGCGGGCCTTACGTAAGCTCTTAGCCGGACCAGGGGGCTCCACGCTTCCTCCCTGCCAAGAGAGCAAGTCTAAAAGGTGACCTGGCTTCTGGGCTGAAGGGAGGAGGACACTGGATATCGGCCCCTGGTGATTTGCTGGGGCCGGTGGGTCGTCTCGGTCTGCGCGACTTCGCCCGGTTTTCCAACGCCCCCTGCCCTTTGTTGTGTTTGATCCACTTCCACGATGGGTTTCTGACCAGCAGTGCAGTGTAACGAAAAGAGGAAAAGAGCACTGGATGGGGAGTCCGAAGAGTGGTGCTAGATGCCTGCCCGTTCCTCCCTTGAAATATGCCTTATGCAGTGAGAGCGCGGGTTCTGAACCAGATTTCCTAGGATCAGCCTTTCTCAAGCCATTTATGAGTTCCATGACCTTGTTCAAGTTCTCTTTCCAAGTATCCGTCTTCTCTTCTAGAAATTAGAAACTGTGCACAGGCTGCTTGAGTACTTGGTTCCTAAACAGTAGCTGTTAGAATTACTATGAGCCCTGATCAGCGCACTTTGCCCTCTCATAACGTCTATTTATTCGTCTGTATAATGGAATAATAGTGGCTGCTGTTAAATGAATTAAATACGACGGCGTTTGGAGGGAAACATTACTACTCCAGTTTTACAGATAAGGAAACTGATGATCAGGTGCTTGAAGTGACTTCCGAAGATCAGGAAGACAGCATATGGCAGGGACAGGAACCCACGCCTACCCCCCAGCCTCTTTTTACCGAACCTTGTTCTTCAGGAAGTGGTTAAAACACCTGGGCTACTCCCAGCAAAACGCCAGTCACGCAGTCCTGAAACAGGTCCTCTAAGGTGCCCAGCCCAACACAGGCTGGGCGTGCTAAGCCAACAGAATGTTTGTTCCTCTGTCCCTTCCTAGAACCCCAAGTCACCTTTCTCCAGCCAGTTAAAAATGTTACTTTTAACTAGGATGACGTTTCAATTTATCGGCCATATCCAAGCATTTCTGAGAATGAACTGTGAGACATGCTATTAATAAATTAACCATGAACAGCAGGTTCAAACCTGGATCGATAGTCATCCTACTTATAACTGAAAGTATCCTTAAGTATCTTTAGAATCCGGATGAGCCCACTTAGTTTGCAAACCGAGGTCAATAAAACTGACTTGAAATAGGAAGTAATTATGTAGGGTTAATTCCTTTTTTTCTTCTACAAGAGAAAAAAAAACAGCTGGATAAGTCAAGGTTTTTCCATGGTGACCCAGCGATTGCACCTTAGTCCTTCTTAAGCTCCAAAAACTTATGAGAGGGGGCCGGGCGCGATGTCTCACGCCTGTAATCCCAGCACTTTGGGAGGCCAAGGCAGGAGCATCACGAGGTTAGGAGATCGAGACCATCCTGGCTAACACAGTGAAACCCCGTCTCTACTAAAAATGCAAAAAATTAGCCGGGCATGGTGGCGGGCGCCTGTAGTCCCAGCTACTCGGGAGGCTGAGGCAGGAGAATGGCATGAACCCGGGAGGCGGAGCTTGCAGTGAGCGGAGATCGCGCCACACTGCACTCCAGTCTGGGCGACAGAGCGAGACTCCGTCTCAAATAAATAAATAAATAAATAAAATAAAACTTAGGGAAGTCAGACTGTTCTGTGCCTAGTTTATTCTTGAGGCTGCTCTGAGATCAGGAGATTTTTTTTCCAAAGCCATGTAGTGCCCCTGGGGGTCCCATGTTCCCTTTCTTCTACATATGCAGTCTGTTTTGTTGTTGATGGAAACCCACCCCGACAATGAGTTGTGTTACACACAGACTGTCCACTCTATTCAGTGAGGTTTGGTTTCATTTTTAAAACTGATAGCATTGTTGGCCTTCCCTGCTTCATTTTTCAGATAGGGAAGCTCCTAAACTGATCCTCCCAGGCACTGCCTCCACCTTTCTTTAGGTTCACCTTTACTTGGTCCCATTGTTCATTCACTCCACAATCACTGGGCACCAGTCTTGTGCTAGGCACCAAAGTTACATAATTTGTAATATGAGGCCCCCACTCTTTAGAGTCCAGGGATAGGAGTAGATTCACAAGAAACAGCCACAATTTCACTATTGGCACAGTGAGAGCACAGAGTAAAAAACCTATAGCAGAGATAATCAGGCTTCACAGATACAATATTTGTAGGTAGGCAGGGCCATGTGGTTCTGTCTGACCAATGAAATGTAAGGGGAAGCTATGCAGGTTACTTCCAGGCTGAGACAATGAAAAGCCAATCTGTAATTCTCCACTCTCTTGCCCTCCTATAACTACCACGGAGACTGCATTCTAGTTGGTGGAGCCTCTGTAAGCTTAGGTGACCATGTGGAGCAGACCCTCTTGATCTGTAGTGGACATGCAATGTGAACACAAAGTAAATTATTGGTGTGTTAAGTCACAGAGATTTGAGGGTTGTCTGTTGCTGTTGCATATTTTTAGTCTAATTAGAGGATGGCTTGTTGGTGTCTGCCCTTAGAGTCACTCAAGCAATGGCTTTTTCTTTAGAAAACCACCTATTACCCCTTCTAGCCCTCTCTTAAAATTAAAATAAATATAAATCAAAAGTATTTGCTGTGATCTGACCCCCAAATTCATATGTTAAAACTTAATCACCAGTGTCACAGTATTACAAGGTGAGCCTTTGGGAGATGGTTAAGTCATGAGGTGGAGCCCTCTTGAATGGGGTTAGTGGCCTTATAAAAGAGGTGTGAGAGAGTTGTTCGCCTCTTTTGCCCTTTCATCATGGGAGGATGCAGCAACATAGAGGACGCATCATCTATGAGGAATGGGCCCCTGCTGGGGCCTTGATCTTCTACTTCCCAGCTCTAGAGCTGTGAGCAATAAATTTCTATTAGTTATAAATTACCCAGTCTAAGGTATTTTGTTATAGCAGCTCAAATGGACTAAGTATTTTTTTTTTTAATGGATGTTGAGTGAGAGAAGAAAGCGGAAAATGTGTGGACTGAGGATTGGCTGAGGGAAGGTAAATGGAGTGGATGAGAGGGAGCTGGTAAATGGCCTGGCCCCTAGAGAATGCATTCTCAGTACTGGCTCAAGGCCTACACTGAAATAGGCATCTGATGAAAAGTAAGTGAACAAGTTGCAAAGAGAGAACTGAGGATTTGGGCAGGACAAGAGGAACTGACAGGTTGAGACAGGCAGGATTGGGGAAACATCTTTTACCTCGTCTCTTGCCTGTTTTAGAAGGTGTATCCACCACTTGGTATAAGAGAACATTATGGGCATTCTGTTTTGTTTTTATGTTTAAAATCATGGTAAAATAACATAATATCATCTTACCCATTGTTAAGTACATTATTGTGCAACCATCACTATCCTCTATCTCCAGAAATGTTTAATCTTGCCCAACTGAAACTCCATACCCATTAAGTAACTGCTCCCCACTCCCCCCTTCCTCCAGTCCCTGGCAACCACCATTCTACTTTCTCTATGAATTTGACTACCCTAGGTACCTCATGTTAGTGGAACCATACAATATTTGTTATTTTGTGCCTGGCTTATTTCACTTAACATAATATCTTTTTTTTTCTTTTTTTTTTTTTTTGAGACGGGGTCTGGCTCTGTCTCCCAGGCTAGAGCACAGTGGCGCGATCTCGGCTCACTGCAAGCTCCACCTCCCGGGTTCATGCCATTCTCCTGCCTCGGCCTCCCGAGTAGCTGGGACTGCAGGCGCCCGCCACCACGCACGGCTAATTTTTTTTTGTATTTTTAGTAGAGACGGGGTTTCACTGTGTTAGCCAGGATGGTCTCGATCTCCTGACCTCGTGATGCGCCTGCCTTGGCCTCCCAAAGTGCTGGGATTACAGGCATGAGCCACCGTGCCCGGCCTTAACATAATGTCTTTAAGGTTCATTGATATTATAGCATACATGGGAATTTCCCTTCTTTTTTATGGGTGAACGGTATTCCATTGTAAGCACTCTGGATCTTTTCATTCTATCAAAAATTTATTTATTTATTTATTTAGTAGCAAGAAAGTCTCAGAGACACAGTCTCACTTTGATATCCAGACTGGTCTCACACCCTTGGCCTCAAGCGGTCCTCTCACCTTAGCCTCCCAAAGTGCTGAGATTACAGGTGTGAGCCTGTCTGGCCACTCTGGGTTTTGATACCCAACTTTCACACTACCCCACACTTTACAGACCAACAACCATGCTGTGTTTGGTCTGTAGTGCCACCTGTTGGTCAGTAAGAGGCATTCTCTGCCCTAATTATTTTTCCCTTTGGAGCAATGTCCCTCTGTTTTGCTTTTGTGCACACAAATGGGCCAGTTACATCTCAGGCTATCTTTCTTATACATATGCATTATTTCCCTTTCACTATCTGTTGTAAAAGAGAGGAATTTATATCTCTCCTTCTTTTCCCCAAATTCCCTCATTGTCATAGGTGATGCATGACAACAGCCCCTGGTTCACCAGGGAGCAATATCACTGTCTAACACCTCGCTCTCCTTACCTGGCATGTCCTCTTGCTCTCTGGCATATTTTGTTCCCATCCAGTAAGAACACCTGGGCAGTACCTCACACATCACTCCCATTTCCTCCCCAGCCCCACTTTCCACCCTCCCTTCCTCCCTCCATGCTTTCTCTCTGTTCACCTGCAGCTGGGTGTGTGAGGGAGCCCTGTGTGCTGGACCAGTTATACCTTGGCAGGCACACCTGAGCATGCAGGTCCTGAAGTCTAGGAGAGCTGGAATTTTCTGCAGTAGTTTACCAGAGCACCCTCCATGGAGGCAAAGTTTGCTTGCACAGATTAATAAATTCCGTACCCCATTCATTTACTGGCCAGCCATCTTTGGATGTATTTTCTATTTTCCAGCATCCTGAAGAAGAAAAAAAACAAGTGCTAAGTATCAGGCACCCTGGTCTTTTAACACTAATCATGCCTGACCAAGTTTTGATATCTCTCATGGTGCCTAGTAGTCAGTAACTACAGAGTGATTAGATGTATTGGTGCCTCACAAGGAGGCTCCCTGATCTTTCAGACAGACCCAGGTATTTCTTCCCCCGTTGTAGCTACTATGATGCCTGCTCAGCTTCAGAGTGGCGTCAAGTACTTGTAACTGTTGGTGTAACTCTCTCCACAACCCTATCATCTCTGTAAGGGCAGGGACTTGATCTATGCATCTTTCCCCCACATTTAATGTATTGAGTGTTTATGGCATTAATAAGTTAATGAATTATTTTATTTGTTAAGTCTCTGTGCAAGAAAGGTGCCCTTTTATTGAACCAAACTCTGGCTGCTCACAACTTTTATTCAGTAACGGACAGAAAGTCATGGATATTCATGAAACAACAGCAGGGGTACAGTCTAGGTCTGGTCATGACCTAACAGCTCACAACTCTTAAGATTGAAGGGGAGGCCTGAGGCCTGTTTGCTTAGCAAGTGTGTTCACCTCATTTTTCTTACAGCTTGTTTGGGATAGTCCAGGGAGGTGATTCTTTGGAAACAGACTGAATTTTCTAAACATAACTGCATATATCTGTGCTGCAAAGTACATGTAATTTTTTCAGATGACACAGATAAAAGTCGTGCCTTCTTCAGAGATTCAGATCTCATCCCCAAATTTTCAAGGCCATTGCAGTATTGTAGATAATTTGAATTACATGTATTATTCTGATAATTTCCATTGAAATTAGACTTTTCACCCTTACATATTGGTGGAAAGAAGGGTATCAATTCACATTTTGTAAGCAGCAGTGTGTTTATGTGTGTCTCTCCTTTTAAAGCACAAGTGGGCCAGGCGCGGCAGTTCCCGCCTATAATTCCAGCACTCTGGCAGGGCGAGGTGGATGGATCACTTGTGCCCAAAAGTTCTAGACCAGCCTGGGCAACATGGTGAAAACCCATCCTTTAAAAAAAAAAAAAATGCACTTTGGGAGGCCAAGGCGGGTGGATCACGAGGTTAGGAGTTCAAGACCAGCCTGGCCAACATGGTGAAACCCCCGTCTCTACTAAAAATACAAAAATTAGCTGGACATGGTTGCATGTGCCTGTAATCCCAGCTACTCAGGAGGCTGAGGCAGGACAATTGCTTGAACTGGGGCCCGGGAGGCAGAGGTTGCAGTGAGCTGAGATCGCACCACTGCACTCCAGCCTGGGCTTCACAGTGAAACTCTGTCTCAAAAAAGAAAAAAAAATGCAAAAATTAGCCAGGTGTGGTATGGGAGGCTGAGGCGGGAGGATCCCTTGAGCCTGAGAGGTGGAGGTTGCAGAGAGCCAATATCTGGCTGCTGCACTCCAGTCTGGGTGACAGAGCAAGACCCTGTCTCAAAAAAGCAAACAAACAAAAACAACACACCACCACTGACGTATGTTAGATGTGAAGAAAAATAGAAAATACAGAGAAAAGGTTAAAATATTTTGGAATCTCACTGCTTAGAGATAGCCATTGTATACATATTTGCAGCTCTTTTCCTATACATAGATATATATCTGTATAATTTTAATAGCATTTAAAATCATATAGTATAAAATGAATATCTTTAGTAGCAACAAATATTTATGATATATTTAATGATTGCATATTATCCATCATATGTGTGGAATACAGCTTGCAACTGTAAATGTAGATTTTATAGTCTACAATTTTTGAAACACTTAGAGTTGTTATCATTTTCCCCACTCATGGAGAGTGTTATAGGATTGTTACATTGGGTAAGTGAAGAAATACACGGAAAGCACTCAGCAGAATGCCTGTCGCATAGTAAGTGCTCAATATTAACATTACTATTATTTTCATTGTCTGTTTCCTCAGAGTCAAGTTCTTGGAAGTAGACTTGCTAATCATATTATGCACTTTTTTGTGGGGAGGGGAAGTTGATACATTTCACCTAATTTTCAAGCAGAAAACTCCATCCCCCAAGAAGTGAGTGAGAAGACTTCTTTCCTTAGCCTTGTCAACAGTGTATACTGTCTGTATTTTTATCCAGGATCAACTGATAATTTAAAAATTATAACATGTTTGAATTTGCATTTTTTGATATTAGAGAGATTCTGTGTTTTGTTTTGTTTTTGCCACATGTGAACTGGCCATTTATATTTATTCTTTTGGGAATTACCTATTCATGTCCTAGCCCATTTTTCATTTGGTTGTTCATCTTTTTCTTATCGATTTGTAAGTTGTTTTTTTTTTTTCTTTTGGAGACAGAGTGTTACTCTGTCACCCAGGCTAGAGTGCAGTGGCACAACCTCGGCTCACTGCAACCTCTGCCTCCCGGGTTCAAGCAATTCTCCTGCCTCAGCCTCCCGAGTAGCTGGGATTACAGGTGCATGCCACACCCAGCTAATTTTTGTATTTTTAGTAGAGACGGGGTTTCACCATCTTGGCCAGGCTGGTCTCAAACTCCTGACCTCAGGCGATCTGCCCGCCTCAGCCTCCCAAAGTGCTGGGATTATAGGCATGAGCCACCATGCCCAGCCAGGAAAACACAATTTTAATTATTATGTTTAACTCTGTGAGTATGCTCTTCTGCCCAAAAATAATGGTGGTGACCAGGAATGGACACCTGCCTCAGACTGGGCCAGTCACATTCTCTACTGAAAATCTGAAATTCCAACAAAAGGCAACGAGTTAGTTGCTACCAATATTTAGCAACTACAATGAATGATTCGTGTCTATGTAATTAAATTTTTTAAGTGAGTAAATTTAGAGGCTGGTAAAACCCAGGAAGTATGCAGTACGTCTATTCTTACATTGGATTAAAAAGCAACAAAAGTGCAAAATGGTAAATACTCATTACCTCTCTCAGCCCATCCCCAAGCCTCTCCTCCTATGCCTTCCCATGAGTCAGTCATTAGAGGGTTAATGTTTGGCACAATGGTGACTGTACCCATCAGCTCATCTGCCTCAGTTCTGATTAACTGGTAATTGTGCTACTCCAGTTTTTCAACATTTTGAATATTACCCCCGCCTGCTTCCAAATAGTACTAGAAAGTCTTGCTTCACCCTCCTGTGTTGTGGAATGATGCATGCCAGGATGAGCTCAGGTTAAGACACTAATTAGATCTGAGATTCAACTTTACCATCCACAGTCACTGAATCACTTAGAGGTGGGGTTAGTATTAACCCCAGAGCACTGCAGAGACTTGTGGCTTCACTTAGGCCATGAGCACACAATCTTTCACAGCTGTCCTCTCCAGTCTACACTGCACCACCTGGTACCTGGCACAGACTCTTGTCCCATCTGAGTGCTCCTGGCTCCAGACTTTTCAATGCATTTTCCATTTGGCTCCCAATTTAACCATCCTGAGTGCCTCACTGATTAACCTAGATGGTGCTGTGGCGGAAGAAGGACTCCAAGAAGACTGGACCTTGTTATCCAGTACACCTCGGCTTAGATTCTTGCCTTGCCGCTGCACTAGCTGTGCAGCCTCAGACAAATTGTGTAATTGTAAAACCAAGATTTCCTCTTATTTAAATTGGAGATATTATCATCATCATCACATCATCCCTTTGGGCCTGGATCTCCTGTAATCTGCATGAAATTTACTGCATATTGTTTATCTGCTCTGCCAGAGTAAGGATATTGTTATATTCATTTTTGCATCAGTGCCTCACCTGATTCTTGGTTAACAATAGGTCTTTGGTAAATAAAATTCCCCCCAAGTTGAATGGAATCAAGTTCCAAACACTAAAGTAAGTTTCAAATATCCAAATGTTGAAAATGCAATTGATCCAGATGTTTTCACATCAGTGGATTATATGCTGAATTGATTTCCTCCTTAGAGGAAAGTCAGTAGCCCTGAAACTTTCTACACATTCCCAACAATTTCTGTAAAACTTCCAATGATCTTATTCTCTATAACTAGATATGTGGGCCAAGAATCCCAACACGTTTGCCCCTTAACTTTGAAGCTGGCAATATGAATTACCAGGGTGACCCCTCCCAGTAGAGCACATGATCAGCCACAGCTGTGCATGTTTTTTAGTATGACTGCACCAGGATAGGGCTCTGAGCCACTGGGTGGAGCAATGTGCTCTGGGGAGAAAGCTCATGACATTTCCCCTATGATTTCACAAAAGAAAAAATCTTTTTCTTGTGAGTTGTTTCTGCTCAATGTCAATAGGAAAGGTCATAGCTTAGCGTGTTTACATACAGATGCATGCATGAATATGTAGAATATCAGCCACTCCTACGGTGTGAGAGAATTTAAATTGCACTGGTCCTAAGAGTGAAGGAAAGCAGGCGTAGTTGCCTACTCAACCTCCACTTTATTCTTTTCCCTTTATAACAATCCTAATTTTATTTGAGATGACAATGTATACAGCTAGAAGACAATTTCTCAGCCTCCCTTGGAGAGCTAGGTTCCAGCCAATGAGATGTAAACAGAAATGTATGCAATGTTCAAGTAGGCTGCTTAAAAGAAGTTGACTCCACTTGAAAGGTGTGCTTGGTTTGGCCTGCCTTCTCCCTTCCTCTGGTTGAATGTCATCTTGATGACTGGAGCTCCAGGAGCCATCCTGGAATTTCTGACCTTGAGGGTGGAAGCCATAGGCTAATATGATAGAAGGATGAGGAAGAGGCTGAGTACCAGATGGCTGAGAAGCCACTATACCAGCCCTAGTTTCAAGTTTACACTGCTTCTGTGAAAGAAAAGTCAATCACAATAAAACCTTTTATCTTGTTTAAACCACCTTAAAAAGTCAGTTTTCTTTTATATGCAGCCTACTAATCCTATCCAAACAAGGCTTGAATAAGGTTTACTACAGCTCTTTTTTGTTGTAATAGCAGAAAAATTGGTAATAAATGCCCATCAATAGGAAAATAAACTATTAATTTAACAATACCAAATAAAACTGTGCAGCAGTATAAAGAATGAAGCGTTTTTTGTTGTTGTTGTTGTTGTTTTTGGGATGGGGGTCTTGCTTTATTGCCCAGTCTGGTCTCAAACTCCTAAACTCAAATTATCGTCCTACCTCAGCCTCCCAAAGTGCTGGGATTATAAAGGCTTAAGCCACTGTGCAGCCTTTGGTTTTTTTTGTTTTTTAAGGTCTTATGTAATTAAACATTTTAAAGACATCAGCTGATGAGCCGTTTAAAACAAGAAGAATCTCAAAGCATCTTTGGCCAAAATCTTTTTAAGAAACAAAAAGTATTGTGATTCAGCCTTGAAAAGGATTAGTCAGAGCCTACAGTATTAGGTTGAAATCAAAGAAAGGCAAGCTTTTTTTTTTTGGATGAATAGTAATGATCTTTTTGGAAAAAAAAAACAAATATTGAAAGCTGGTTGAACTGAATCCTCTTTATTGATGAGGAAAGCAGTGGACTCGACCTATTTATGACTTTCTGAAAAAAGTTGCCCTACCTGCCACTCACTTCTTTTTAACTGGCTGTTCTCAAAGGAAATTGCAAGAGACTGAGGATAAACGTCCGACATCCAGAAATGGGCTTTTTTAGAGCTGAGGCAGCCTCCAGAACTTCCAGTTCCAATTTATTTCACAGGCGAGAAACTGAGGTCAACAGGGACGTTGGTTAGTGGTTCCTGGAGGCCCTGAAGGAACTTTTGGACCTGGCTTGTGCGTTCCGGAGAAAAAGGTCGGCCTCTGACGGAAAACGAAAAATGAGCACTCAGGGACCCACCCAGCCGGGACAGAGCGCCTCAGCCGGACCAAGAGGAGGAGCCAGTGGGGCGGGGCCAAAATGGCAGAGGGGCGGGGCTTCCAGAGGCGGGGGTTAGGAAATGGGACGGGGCGGGGCCCGGTAGGCTAGCGAGGGCCGGGAGGCGGGGCCTCGGAAAGGCGGAGAGGAAGGCGTGTGGAAGGCGGGGTCCAGCCCGCGCAGGTCGGGTAAGCGCGTCTACGGCGCTGCGCGGCGCGGCGAAAATGGCGGTTTCTAGGTGGGCGCGCAAGGCCGTGGTCTTGCTTTGTGCCTCTGACCTGCTGCTGCTGCTGCTGCTACCACCGCCTGGGTCCTGCGCGGCCGAAGGCTCGCCCGGGACGCCCGACGAGTCTACCCCACCTCCCCGGAAGAAGAAGAAGGATATTCGCGATTACAATGATGCAGACATGGCGCGTCTTCTGGAGCAATGGGAGGTCCGCGGCGCGCGCACACCCTCCCGGCTCTTCTCTGTGCGGGACCCTGTTCCCCATGACCCCTTACCTATTCTGTCTTGGGACCTTTCAGACCCCCTAACCTCCTCTACTCATGCCTTGAATCCTTACTGACCCACTGAAGCCACTGTTGACCCTCCATTCCTCCTCTGACCCGCGGGCCCGCTGACCCTCGCTCCAGCCCTCTTTCATTCCAGTGCCCTGTTCCTCCTGCCACTTCTCAAGCCACTCCAATCACGGATCTGCCCCTCACTGTTCAGCCTTGCTCTCCCTTCACCCTTCAGTGCCCTGGTTGTCTTTGCGTTGATCCTTGTGGTCAGTGAGCCCTGCAAACGGGGAGAGAGACCTTTCTCACTCTACTAAAGAGCATTTCCTTCATTTTCCTTTTGTTTTGCGGTGAGTGGGTGGGAGAGTGGGTTGCAGTGAAGATGGTCTTCCTTAATGGTTATCTCAGCTGTCTTCTAAATCGGTATAATTTTAGACTTCCTATTTTGGTATATGTGCATGCTGGGAATTTTGTGCTTTTTGTGGGTGGATTTATTTTACTGAGGGGAGAAGTATCAATGGCTAATGGCTCTGTATCGTGGAACTTACGCTTTTTGTTCAAAGGAGAGTAAGTTTTCTGGTTTCTCACTTGGATGCACCGGAGTGTGCAGTTACAGGGAGTGTGTAATACGCTTTTAAGGTAAAGATTACTGGCCAAAACCACATTGCTGCCTTTTCCCCTTCCTAAGGTGATTGTATCGTCCTGGTTGGCTTGCATAGCTGTGGAACCTTGGGCAGGTTATGTCTAGTTTCTAGGCCTCAGTTTCCTTATCTGCAACATGAGGAGGTTAGGATGGTTCCTAAGATTCCTTCCAACACTGATGTTTTGTTATTTTGTGATTATCTCTGTGTGTGTTACGGGAGAAGGGAAAGACTTTCAGACAAGAGTTTAAAATACCACCTGATGCATCTGACTAGAAGAATGCAGGCTTGTGTTTTCATGTGGTCATCAACAGCTGATGGAAAGATTGGGATAGATTTGAGTGTAGAGAGAACGTCCCCGTTCACCATCTCCCTTGCAATCTCCTTGTCTCTTTTTGGACTCCAGCAAATAAAGCCTTTTGATCTGCCAGAGTGAGAACATCACCTCATGAGAAATCCTCCCCTTGACCTACTCAGACCCTGAGCTAGACGAAGAGGGTGCTGAAGAGATGAACAAAGATTGCACTGGGAACAGTAGATAACAGGATGGATGAGCGGGGAGAGACTTTGAAGGCCAAGAAAAACACATGATCTCATTTAATCCTTTTACCCCATCCATGAGGGAGGTACTTATCCCTATTTTCTAGATGATGACATTGAGGCACAAAGAGGTTAAATAACTTGCTCCACATCGCACAGTAAGCTAGCTGAGTTTCATATTCTTTCGCGACTTTTAGAGCCAGTTCTTTGAACTGTTTTACCTGTACTGCCACACATGTTGGTGACAGAAGTGCAAATGAAGGATAGTGAGGAAGACGTGGATTAAGCTAGAAACTGCAGGAGCAGAGTAGAAGGGAGAAATGTGAGATTTTTATACTTTTAACAGGACTTGATGGTTGATTTTGTTTTTTAAATTATTTTTTATAGAGACAGGGTCTCCTTATGTTGGCTGGGCTGGTTTTGAACTCTTGGCCTTTGCAGTCCTCCCACCTTGGCTTCCCAAAGTGTTGGGATTACGGGCGTGAGCCACCGTGCCTGGGCAATTGATTGATTTTGTGAATAGCAGGGCCACATAATGTAGTAAAAAGACAGGTTGGCTGGGTGCGGTGGCTCACGCCTGTGATCCCAACACTTTGGGAGGCAAAGGCGGGTGCATCACCTGAGGTCAGGAGTTCAAGACCAGCCTGGCCAACATGGTGAAACTCCATCTCTACTAAAAATAAAAAAATTAGTCGGGCATGGTGGCGGGCACCTGTAATCCCAGCTACTTGGGAGGCTGAGGCACAAGAATCGCTTGAACCAGGGAGGTGGAGGTTGCAGTGAGCCAAGATCATGCCACTGCACTCCAGCCTGGGCGACAGGGTGAGACTCTGTCTCAAAAAAAAAAAAGACAGATTTTGAACTCAGCTTTACCCCTCACTAGCTACTTCATCCTAGTTTTACGTATCTGTAAAGCCAGATAACACCCTACTTTGCAGGGTGCCATGCGGATTAAATGAGTTAATGTTTGTAGACACTCTACAGACATGAGGACCCTTCCCCAGTAGCAGTGTTTTTTATGTGGGAGAGCGTATCCATCTCTGTGGGTGCTTTTTTTGTAGGAAGCAGTTCTTCTCCTCTTGTGACCATCTCTAAATCCATACCCTCACTCCTTCCCCAGCAGTGTGAGAAACAGTGCTTCAGTGAGAGGCTGTGCCTCAGAGGTGTGGAGAGGTGAGAATTCCTTCCATTGTGTTACAACTAATTCTGAGTCCCAATTGGTGTAGAAAAACCAAAGGTGGTTATTTCATTTTACATTATGATAGCCAGGTATAATGGGAAGGGGCAGTTGGAGGGATCTGGAGCCAGAAATGTGGTTTGCACTTCTAGCATGCGAGTAAATTAAGTAAATCATTTATCCTCTCTGAACATCATCTTCCTTGTATATTAAATGGAACCGGGTAGGATTGTTCTGAAGGTTGGAGATAATATATGTAGAGTGCCTGGGACTTAGTAGCTACTCAGTAGATGTCACTTATTATTAATATCAAGAACCATGGGAGGAAGAAGAGGATTTGCAGAAAGGGGAGCTCAGCTTTGTAGCTATTGACTTAGGCAAACAGTAATGAAGGAGCCCTAGAGCCAGTTGAAAATGCAAGACTGGCCTGGAGGCAGGGCTAGGACTGGAGTCGGGACTGCCTGACTTGTCCCTGGCCTCCCGCTCTGCCTCAGGGTAAAGATTGGATTGTTTTCAGCATAGACACACTGATCATAACAGGTTAGGTTACCCAGACTAAGGGTAGAACTGGATAATTATGTACATCTAGGGTACTATTTTTACCCTTCAATTTTAATGTATAATAATTATACATATTTATGGAGTACAGAGTTGTATTTCTACACATGTATAAAATGTAATGGTCAATTCAGGGTAATTAGCATATCTGTCTCCTAAATATTAATCATTTCTTTGTGTTGGGAACATTTAAAATTCTCTCCTAGCTGTTTGAAAATATGCAATAAATTATTGTTAACTATAGTCATCCTACAGTGCTATAGAGCACTAGAATTTATTCTTCCTATCTAGTGTAATTTTGTATCCATTCACCATCCTCTCTCCCTATCTCCCCTCCACTTCCCAGCCTCTAGTAACCACAATTCTAATCTCCACTTATGTGAACACAACTATTTTAGGTCCGCATAAGAATGAGAATGCGCGGTATTTGTCTTTCTGTGTCTGGCTTATTGCACTTAACATAATGTCCTCCAGGCTCATTAGGGTACTATTTTGCAATTTTCTTTTCTGTAACTGAAACACACACACACATATACAATGGAAATTAAAGCTGCTTTTTTTTTTTTAAGTCTCTTGAAACAATTTTTACCTGTATTATATGCACTAGACTTACGACTATTTAATTATATTTGCAATAACAAAGAAGTGCTGGACTGGGCTTAGTGGCTCACGCCTGTAACCCCAGCACTTTGGAAGACTGAGGCGGGTGAATCCTTCGAGCTCAGGAGTTCGAGACCAGCCTGGGCAACATGGTGAAACCCGTCTTTACCAGAAATACAAAAATAAATTACCCAGGTGTGGTGGCATGCACTTGTGGTCCCAGCTACTCTGGAGGCTGGGATAGGAAGATCACTTGAGCCTGGCAGGCAGAAGTTGCAATGAGCCAAGATTGCACCAGCACCATTGCATTCCAAACTGGGTAATAGAGTGAGACCCCATCTAAAAAAAAAAAAAAGAAAAAAAAAAAAAGCTGCTTGGGACCTACTGAGTTAATTTCATGATTATTAGTGAAATCAATCTGAAAAATACAAATATTCTAGGGTATTGAACCAACTGGAAGTCTTGAAGTGTTTTAAGGAGACTATAACCGATATTATGGAGAATTAAGATAAAGACAGAAACAACTTGTGAATTTGGCAACTAGGAGGTCCTTTGTGACTTGAGAGTATAATTTCCATGCAGTGATTGTGGTTGGAGGCCAGATCACAGAGGCCTAAGGAGTCAGCAGTGTCATAGCCAACAGATACAGTACTGAGTACTACTTGCCTTTAAGTCATTACATCCCCAAACAAACCTTAGGAGGGAGAAGCTGTTATTACCCTCAGCTTTCCATTATAGGTAAGGAAAGTTATTTTCAGATGGGCTAAGTAACTTGCCCAAGGCCACATAGTGATGGAGCACATCCATCTGACAGCACAGCCCATGCTCCTGTCTGCAAGTCACGATAAGTGGCTCTTTCAAAGCAAAATGAGGAAGAAACATGTCAGTTGAGAGGGTGGCAGAGTGGAAAAGAAGGTTAGTGTGTTATGTATGGTCATGTTACTGGGGCCTTGGAGATCACTTCGTTCTGCTTTTCATTTTGTAAATGAGGAAACAGGCCTCGAGGAGTAAGGATTCTTAGGCAGGGTCACACAGCTAGTTATGCAAAACTGAAACCAGATTCCAGGTCTGACGTAGGTATGGATCACCTTCAAGCACTGCGTAGAATTCTTTCGTTTTTACTTTTTACTAAAATTATTTTTAATATAGTACATTATTAATGGTATCTTAAGCCTTGGCCCTTCAGATATTATTCAGTAAGAGTGACTTAGGGGCTTTTTTTTGTTTTTTGTTTTGGTAACAGGTTTATTGAGATTCAATTCACATGCCATAGGCAATTTACCCATGTAAAGTGTACATTTTAGTTTTAGTATCTTCAGAGAGTTGTACAGCCATCACCAAACTCAATTTTAGAACATTTTTATCATCCCCAAAAGAAACCTTCAACCACTCCTCCCCTGTGTTCTCCCAACTCCCTGGCCAGCCAGCCCCGGGCAATCGCTGATTTACCTTCTGTCTCAACAGATTTATCCATTCTGGACATTTCCTATAAATGGAATCATAGAATGTGTAGTCTTTCATATCTGGCTTCTTTCACTTAGCATAATATTTTCATGTATCAATCAGTACTTTATTTCTTTTTTTCTTTTTTCTTTTTCTTTTTGGTAGAGATAGGGTCATGATATGTTGCCCAGGCTGGTCTTTAACTCCTGTGCTCAGGTGATCTCCAGCTTCGACATCCAAAGTGCTGAGGTTATAGTTGTGAGCCACCATACCCAGCCAGTACTTCATATTTTTTGGTTGCTGGCATTAGCCTTTTCTCCAAGGAACCTGGTTCTATTAAAGATTTTTTATTTGTCAGTCTATATGCTATTTATTAGGCATGGTGGCTAATGCCTGTAATCCCAGCACTTTGGGAGGCCGAGGTGGGCAGATCACGAGGTCAGGAGATCGAGACCATCCTGGGCAACATGGCAAAACCCCGTCTCTACTAAAAATACAAAAATTAGCTGGATGTGGTGGTGCGTGCCTGTAATCCCAGCTACTCGGGAGGCTGAGGCAGGAGAATCGCTTGAACCCAGGAGGCAGAGGTTGCAGTGAGCTGAGATCGTGCCGCTGCACTCCAGCCTGATGACAGAGCGAGACTCCGTCTCAAAAAAAAAAAAAAAAGTTACTGTTTTCTATTAGTAATTTATTCATTTGTTTTGATCATTATGGGTTCAACATCTCATTTTGTTTGAGGGGTTGTAAGTCATACTATTATTTATTTTGATGTTGAGATTATTTCAACTTTGGCCCATGAGAGCTGCTTCAAGTTGGCTTCCATGGCATTTTGACATGTTCACGATTCTTTTAGCACTTTACTACTTTGTGATGCGGGATTATTCTAGGCTCATCTTCTGTCTCTCTTGCTATAAGCCTGTTCTCCAAGGAACCCACGCTCTTTTAAATATTTTTATCCATTAATCTGTTTACTCATCTGTTAATCTATGAAAAACCATGAGTTTCTCCTGATACCTTCAATTCCAGCCTAATACCACAGGGCTCATTCTTCCCCCTTTCATGTTTGTAACTTACTTCCCAGAAGTTAAGAACCTGGCTCTCATTACCCTCAATATGTTTACTCCTTTTCTCAATCCTAGAGGTCACATAAGATAGTTTCAGAATTGCTAGCCCATACCACTACAGAAAACGAACCTGCTAACTGGAATTGAATATTTTTGTACAGTGCCTATTAAGTGAAATGGGTATACATGGAGTGCAGATTTTAAGTATACAGTGCAAAGAGGGAGTATTTCTTTTCTTTTTTTTTTTTTCTTTTAAGACAGGGTTTCGTTCTGTCTCCCAGGCTGGAATGCAGTGGCATGATTATAGCTTACTGCAGCCCTGATCTCCTGGGCTCAAGTGATCCTCGTGTCTCAGCCTCCTGAGTAGCTAGGACTACAGGCACCTGCCACCACACCTGACTAATTTTTTTAATTTTTTTTTAAGAGATGGGATCTCACTATGTTGCCCAGGCTGATCTCAAATTCGTGGGCTCAAGCAATTCTCCCACCTCAGCCTACTGAGTAGCTGGGACTACAGGTGTGCCTCACTGTAGCTGGGACTACAGGTGTGCATTGCCATACCTGGCTACTTTTAAATTTTTTTTTAGAGACAGTCTTACTGTGTTGCCTAGGCTGATGTCGAACTCCTGGCCTCAAGTGATCCTTTTACCTCAGCCTCCCAAAGTGCTGGGATTACAAGGTAAGCCACAGTGCCTGGCCTGCAATAAATTTTGATAAATGGATATATCTGTGTAATCTACACCCCTGTCAAAATGTAGAACATTTCCATCACCCCAGAAAAGTTCTCTTGTGTCCATTCTCAGTTAATCCTACCTTGTCCCCCCTTCTACAGGCAACACTGTTCTAATTTCTGTTACCCTAGATTAGTTTTGCTCATTCTTGAATTTTAAATAAACGGAATTGCATAGTAAATCTTATTTTGTATCTGGCTTCTGTCACTTAACATTTTTGGGATTTGTTAGATATATCAGTATTTGTTCTCTGTTGCTGTGAAGTATTTCATTGTGTGACCATACCAGAATGTGGCCATTTTTACAGCCTACCATGTTGGGTAGATTGTATGAGAGTTTAAAAGCTCTAGAAACCCATCACATGGGGGCGCTCTGTGATTGGTAACCTGGGTGTGGGTAGTATGTGCTGCCTGAAACTTAGACTATCTTGAAAGTTAAGAAGAGGAAGAAAACCCCTAGTTTTCCTTCTTATGTTGTAATTTAAGTCATATACATGCACCTGACATCATGCAGAAGTTTTTGCCTGTGCCAGTTGAAAAGCAAGATTCTGATGATGGGTTTGATGCTTTTCCCCTAATCTGATAGAAAGATGATGACATTGAAGAAGGAGATCTTCCAGAGCACAAGAGACCTTCAGCACCTGTCGACTTCTCAAAGATAGACCCAAGCAAGCCTGAAAGCATATTGAAAATGACGAAAAAAGGGAAGACTCTCATGATGTTTGTCACTGTATCAGGAAGCCCTACTGAGAAGGAGACAGAGGAAATTACGAGCCTCTGGCAGGGCAGCCTTTTCAATGCCAACTATGACGTCCAGAGGTAAAGCAGCAACAACCAGCTGAGAGACTCATAGGCTGTGCTGGGTCTTTTCTTTATTACTATTATTAATTATGATGATGATGATGATTTTTTGAGACAGAGTTTCACTCTTGTTGCCTAGGCTGGTGTGATCTCGGCTCACTGCAACCTCCGCCTCCCTGGTTCAAGCGATTCTCCTGCCTCAGCCTCCCGAGTAGCTGGGACTACAGGCGCCCGCCACCATGCCTGGCTAATTTTGTACTTTTAGTAGAGACAGGGTTTCACCATGTTGGCCGGGCTGGTCTTGAATTTCTGACTTCAGGTGATGCACCCGCCTCGGCCTCCCTAAGTGCTGGGATTACAGGCGTGAGCCACCACGCCTGGCCCTGTGCTGGGTCTTTTCCTGAGGCTCTTAACAGGGTGTCCTTTCTGGCGGTATTTCCCAAGGGCCTCTGCCTTTCCTTTCTAGGTTTTCTTTTAAAATTATTTATCTATCTAGTTTTTTTTTTTTTTTTGAGACTGAGTCTCACTGTGTTGCCCAGGCTGGAGTGCAGTGGCGCAGTCTCGGCTCACTGCAAGCTCCGCCTCCCAGGTTCATGCCATTCTCCTGCCTCAGCCTCCCGAGTAGCTGGGACTACAGGCACCCGCCACCACGCCCGGCTAATTTTTTGTATTTTTAATAGAGACGGGGTTTCACCGTGTTAGCCAGGATGGTCTCAATCTCCTGACCTCGTGGTCTGCCCGCCTCGGCCTCCCAAAGTGCTGGGATTACAGGTGTGAGCCACCGCACTCAGCCTATCTAGATTTTTTTAATGTAAAGAAGAGCGTTGCCGGGTGCAGTGACTCACTTCTGTAATCCCAGCACTTTGGGAGGCTGAGGTGGGCGGATCACGAAGTCAGGATATCGAGATCATCCTGGCCAACGTGGTGAAACCCTGTCTCTACTAAAAATACAGAAAAATTAGCCGGGCATGGTGACGCACGCCTGTAATCCCAGCTACTCCAGAGGCTGAGGCAGGAGAATCGCTTGAACCTGGGAGGCAGAGGTTGCAGTGAGCCGAGATTGCGTCACTGCACTCCAGCCTGGCGGCAGAGCAAGACTCCATCTCGGGGAAGAAAAAAAAAAAAAAAGAGCATTTATTGTTGGTAAAAGCAGTTAAGTTTTTGTTTTTATTTTTTGAAGAGGCGAGGTCTCACTATGTTGCCCAGGCTGATCTTGAACTCCTGGCCTCAAGTGATCCTTGCACCTCAACCTCCCAAAGTGCTAGGATTACTGGCATTGGCCACCATGCCTGGTGTGTGTTTTTTTTTAATATCTCAGTTGATCCTAAAGTTTTATTTATCTTTGGATCTTTAGCTTTTATTTCATCTGAACAGAAGGGTGTATAGCTTAGTTTAGCCTCTTTGAGGGACAAAATTAGTTAATAGTTTGACAGCTTCAGCTAGAAGTTTCTGCTCAGTGGAAAGTGCTTTGTGTGTAGCTATGTTCACACATAAAGCTTGGACCATGCTGTTAACCGATAACTAATTTAGTATGAAGAGGCTCAGTTTTCACACTTGAGTATGGTCCTGAGGTACAATTTTAAGAAATCTGCTTCTTTTTCCTCAAAAACAGTTCTGAAATTTGGGGTCTGCAAATATTCTGGTTTAGGAAATATAAAAGCAATGACAAGAAATGGAAGGAGTACTTAGAGAGTGTCCGGCCAGCAAAATATTTTCAATTAGCTTAAATAGACACCTAGACAGAACAAATAAATGTCTTGGTGATGTCTGCTCCAGAAGGCCCACTGGTCTCTGTGGAGCGGTGGGAGCATTAGAAACTGAAGGGGGAACGCGTGGTGTAGTCCCTAAGGAACAGAAGAATCATGCCCGCTGGCCACACTAGGGCTCCACCCAGGCCTCATTCTTTCCGCTTTGTTCCTTGGGACCTTTCGAGTATGGACGAGCTGGGCTGCTTGCTGCTAAGCTCAAGGGCTAGGATTTCTGTCCAATAACCAAGTGTCCTCTTGAGTCCTTCATAGCCTCTTATCATGACCCACTCTAAGCCATTGGTTTTCCACCTTTATCAGCAGAAGTCTTGTCCCGTAAAAGTGTAACTGGACACTCTAGAATATAAAACAGGTACAGATCAGATCGAAGCTGCCTCTTTACCTCCCCAGCAGCAGCCCCTGAGCCACCTCTGCAGTGTCCTAGGGAGGTTTTCCAAATGTTCACTTTTAACATGGGCATCCATTTATACAACAAAGGAACATCCAATGTCTGTTTCTATTTTGATCTGAGCTGGATGTTTAATAGTTCAGCAAGCTAGTATTTTAATACATGAGATATCAGTAGCTGCTAGGCTTTGGAAAATCCAATTTTTCATTCCATATTCATGTAGAATTTGAAATAAACTGATAAGTGCCAGAGAATTGCTCTGACCCCTTAGCACCTTACTAGTACATGCTGGCTGACTGATTGCATCTCTCTGCCCAAGGTTCATTGTGGGATCAGACCGTGCTATCTTCATGCTTCGCGATGGGAGCTACGCCTGGGAGATCAAGGACTTTTTGGTCGGTCAAGACAGGTGTGCTGATGTAACTCTGGAGGGCCAGGTGTACCCTGGCAAAGGAGGAGGAAGCAAAGAGAAAAATAAAACAAAGCAAGACAAGGGCAAAAAAAAGAAGGAAGGAGATCTGAAATCTCGGTCTTCCAAAGAAGAAAATCGAGCTGGGAATAAAAGAGAAGACCTGTGATGGGGCAGCAGTGACGTGCTGTGGGGGGACAGGTGGACATGGAGAGCTCTTTGCCCAGCTCCTGGGGTGGGAGTGGTCTCAGGCAACTGCACACCGGATGACATTCTAGTGTCTTCTAGAAAGGGTCTGCCACATGACCAGTTTATGGTCAAAGAATTACTGCTTAATAGGCTTCAAGTAAGAAGACAGATGTTTTCTAATTAATACTGGACACTGACAAATTCATGTTTACTATAAAATCTCCTTACATGGAAATGTGACTGTGTTGCTTTTTCCCGTTTACACTTGGTGAGTCATCGACTCTACTGAGATTCCACTCCCCTCCAAGCACCTGCTGTGATTGGGTGGCCTGCTGTGTCCATGTTTTTTATTTTCTGTCAACTAAAAGGATAGCAAATTCTGATCAGAGAAGACTTTAAAACTCTTGACTTAATTGAGTAAACTCTTCATGCCATATACATCATTTTCATTATGTTAAAGGTAAAATATGCTTTGTGAACTCAGATGTCTGTAGCCAGGAAGCCAGGGTGTGTAAATCCAAAATCTATGCAGGAAATGCGGAGAATAGAAAATATGTCACTTGAATCCTAAGTGGTTTTGAATTTCTTTGACTTGAATCTTACTCATCAGTAAGAGAACTCTTGGTGTCTGTCAGGTTTTATGTGGTCTGTAAAGTTAGGGGTTCTGTTTTGTTTATTTAGGAAAGAGTACTGCTGGTGTCGAGGGGTTATATGTTCCATTTAATGTGACAGTTTTAAAGGATTTAAGTAGGGAATCAGAGTCCTTTGCAGAGTGTGACAGAAGACTCAATAACCTCATTTGTTTCTAAACATTTTTCTTTGATAAAGTGCCTAAATCTGTGCTTTCGTATAGAGTAACATGATGTGCTACTGTTAATGTCTGATTTTGCCGTTCATGTTAGAGCCTACTGTGAATAAGAGTTAGAACATTTATGTACAGATGTCATTTCTAAGAACTAAAATTCTTTGGGAAAAACCCTCAATTGTGATTTTAAGAAATTGAAAGTAGCACATTACATGGTTAGAAAATGTCAGTGTTAAAGAATGGTACAAAGCGAAAAGTGTATCCCTCTCTTGCCGCCGGTAGCTTGTCCCAGTGGAAGCTGCTGTTAACAATTTGTCCCCCCACATCCACCTCCCTGCCCACCCACCAAAAAAAGTACATTTACTTATGTAAATGTACTTATGGTGATGTATGTTTGTTTTGGCCTCACAGCATCTGTTTCCCCTTAATTTGGTAGCCGCTCACATTTCCCTCGAAAGAACCACACCCTCTGCATTCTCAGTTCTCTGCTTTGGATGGGACATTTGTCCTGCAGTCCCCCCAACCCTCCAGGCCATGCCCTCTCCAGGGTGAAGCCTGTGTGATCTACGGTACTAGGGTACTAGGCCCTGAAAGAGGCTTTTCTTGTTTCTCCTGCATTTTGAACCGGGAGTGGGAGCTGTTGTAGGCCCCGCCCTTGGAGAAGAGAGCTGTTTGACAGTGGGGAGAGAGCGCCACACCCTGGTGGCATAAACGAGTCCCTGAATCATGCCGTGGCTGAACCAAGCCCTGTCCGTGGGCTTTTTCTGTTGTACTTAGGGCAATTTGATGGGGTTACTGCCCTGCATAGCCATAATGGCCCAGTATAAAGCAGCTGTTTTGATGAGATAATTGCTTTAATTAAGCAAAAGGTAGCAAAGTTTTCACTCTGCCCTGTACCTCCTGTTTCCACTTAGGAGCCTTCCCATGTCACAATGTGCAGATCTGTCTCATTGTTTCCTGTGCAGTGTGCCCCCACTTCACCCAGTAGTTTCTGTGTATCTGTTATGTACTAGGTACTACAAGGTGCCAGGACAGTGTAGATACAGCCTCTGCTATCGTAAAACTCAATGATTCGGTGGGGGAAGACAAATGTCAGTAATGTACAAAGTAAAATGGCAGCTGTTAGAAGTATGAAAGGGGCAGGGTAGGGGGAGGTAGAATCTTCCCTGACCAGGTTAAGAAAACCAGAGGCCTTCTCTGAGGGCAAGAGGAGGGGAGGAGAAATAGAGTAAGGCAGGCAGAGGAAACAGTCTGAGCTAAGACCCTGTGGCTAGAAGTGGCAGAGGGAGAGGCAGCAGGAAGGCCAGCGGGGAGGCTGGGGCCCAGTGCAGGCCCAGGTTGGAGGAGCGTAGCACATGGAGTTTGGTAGGAGTTTGGGACGCCCTGGTGGATCTTAATTGTGATGGGGTGGGTGTGAAAGGCAGTCCAAGTTGCACTGGTTGCACTGGTTGCACAGGAGAAGTGATTAGAAGAGGACCCCAGCAGGTGTGAGCCATGAGCTGGGAGGTGCTTCAGTAGTGCAGGCCATAGCTGAAGGTGTCCTACATCAGCAGGGTGATGGTGAGGTTTGAACCACTGTTTCACTGCATAGTCCCTGCTGATGGATGCTTGAGTGTTCAGATTTTTTGCTGGTATATTCAGTGCTGCAGTGGACATTTTCATACAAAATATTTCGGTACACTTTTGTTTATATCTGAAAGGTAAATTCCTAGCAGTAGAATTATTAGAGCAAACGGAATTTAACATTTTGGTGTGTATTGCCAAATTGCCCTCCCAAGTGGTTTAGTCAGCTTACCCTTGCCAGCCTTGGGCATCACATTTACCAATTTAATAGATTGTAAAACCATATCTTAATTGGCTGCCCTGAAGCCACCATACTGGAGAGGCTGCGTACAGTGTTTCACGTAGAGAGAGGGATACCCAGGAGGCCCACCTGCTCCAACCCCAGCTGCATGAGTCTTCCCAGCCCAGGCACAGACATGTGGATAAGATTTAAACATTTCCAGCCCCAGCCTTCAAGCCATCCCAGTTGACACTGAGGGGAGCCAACATAAGCTGAGCTGAGAACAGTCTGCCCAGTCTGCAGATTCATGAGCAAAAGAAATGTTGGGCTGGGTACAGTGGCTCACGCCTGTAATCCCAGTACTTTGGGAGGCCAAGGTGGGTGGATCGTTTGAGACCAGCCTGGCCAACATGGTGAAGCCCTGTCTCTACTAAAAATTAGCCGAGTGTGGTGGTGCGGGCTGTAATCCCAGCTACTCAGGTGGCTGAGGCAGGAGAATGGCTTGAACCAGGGAGGCAGAGGTTGCAGTGAGCCAAGATCAGGCCACTGCACTCCAGCCTGGATGACGGGGTGAGACTCTGTCTCAAAAAAACAAAACAAAAATTTTTTAAGAGAAATGTCATTTTGTTTTTGAGACAGGGTCTCACTCTGTTGCCCTCACTAGAGTGCAGTAGGATCACGGCTCACTGAGGTCTCTACCTGCCGGCTCAATCGATCTTCCCACCACAGCCTCCCAAATAGCTGGGAGAAATGTCCTGTTTTTAATGAATTTGTCTTCCTTTTTGTCTTGTTTGTTTTAATATCTAGTGATCTAATAAATTTGGATGATATCTTTTGACTATCAACTATGAAACCTGTATCAGATATACACATCTTTCCTTCTTCATCCTCAGGCTTTCTGGTTTTGATGGTGATGCTGTGGCTTTTGTACTTCTGGTGGTTTCCTTTATACTGTTAAACCTCTTTTTTTTTTTTAAATTAAACTAACTTAGTATGCATTAACCACTGAACAAGGGAAAGGAACTCACAAACTTTTTCCTGTGTCCCTGACTATTGTTTAATAGTGTTTGTATACTGACAAGATACATAATATCCACCTTCTGCACCCACAGTGTCCGCCTTTATGCTTGGACAAGAGCATGCAGGGTAGGACATTTCTGAGCCTTGCTTTTTTCCCTGGAAGTTTTTTGTTTGTTTGTTTTTTAAGAGACAGGGTCTCTTGCTGTCTCACCCAGGCTAGAGTGCAGTGGTGTGTTCATAGCTCACTGCAGCCTCAAACTCCTGAGTTCAAGCCATCCTCTTGCCTCAGCCTCCTGAGTAGCTAGGACTACAAGCATGCACCACCATGCCTGGCTAGGTTTTTTTTTTTTTTTTTTTTTTTTTTTTTTTTGGAGAAATGGAGGTGTCTCACCATGTTGCCTGGGCTGGTCCTCAAGCAATCCTCCTGCCTCGGCCTCCGATTCACTGGTATTAAGTTGTGAGTCACCATGCCCAGCTCTACCTTTCAGCACTTCTTACACATGGCTCCACTGGAGAGGTGTGAGGCCACCCCTGTCTTTCCCCTAGAAGTGACTGCTTTTTCTCTTTTTCTTTTTTTAAATTTGATTTTATGTTTCTTTGTTTGTTTTGGGGGATTTTGTAACTGATTTAAAAAATTTTTTCCTTTATGACTGCTTTTTCTCAGACTCCTTAGGGATTCTTCATTCTTTTTTAATTGAAAAATTTTAAAAATTTTAAAATAATTTTTTAAAATTAATAAATAGCATTCAGCTCCTTTTTACTTATGCAACTCATACTTAACATTTAGTAATTTTTCTAGGAAAAGTCTTAGTGTTGTTTTTTTTTTTCTGAATCTTTTTTCTTAATCCTTCTAGAGCATGCTGTGTAATTTCTAATTGTATGCAGATTCAGCTCCCCCCTCCCCCATTATTTTGGAAAAATTTATCTTCTGTTAACTTTAGTTTTGTATTGGTATCTTGGGTTTCTTTTTTTTTTTTTTTTTTAGCTCTGATATACATTTTATATTTTTAAATATTCCGTTTTTATCTCATGTTTGAGCTGTTTTTATTAAAATTCAAGTTTTTATTAACTTCTATTACTCAAAAAATCCAAATGGAGAATCTTCACCTTGGGTTATATTTTCCCCCAGGATTGAATATTTATCTGTATTTGTGTGCTACATTCTTTTATTGCTGCTGTTTTCTAATTCGAAAATGTTTGGGTAGATGCCACATCTTTGTTTTTTCCCTCTCTTATTCATGCTTAGGCAGATACAGCTTTTCACAGACCTCAGCCTGTTACAGGTGTTATAGGTGAATTCTCTCTGGCTCCTTTCCCTCCGTATCTGAGCGTTGTCTGCTTCGCCAGGAGCCGCAGTTCCAGGGCGGAGTACTGCCTTCTCTCAGCTTTCCAATAGCTGAACCAGAAAGGAGAGGGGCTCAGACAAGGCTGTGTGTGGCTCTGCTTGACAGGTAGCCTCTGCTCTCCTGTGGCTTTCCTGAGTGTCCTAGACTAGGGTTCTTCTCCCCAGTGGGGGAGGGAACCATAATTGCTATTACAAGGAAAAATGATTGCCAAGACTTCAGAGAGTTCCCCCGTGATAGCAGAGAGTCCCTTCCTCAGGAAGGGAAAGGCTGGGATGTTCTTTGCTTCACTCTGTAGTAACCCTTTCTTTTCCGATCTCCGGAGAAGAAGAAAGGTCATGCAATATGTGGCTTTGGGCAAGGGCAGGAGGCACTTGCCCCAGGCACACAATTTGAAGGGCAGCACAAAACTCGGTAATTAAATAGTATTTTAATGCAATATTTTTAAAAACCAAAAAATGTTTTCTTTAAAAAAAAAAAAACCATGATGAATAAAAGATGAGCATTCTAAATAAAGACAGGATCTGTCGAGGGGGTGAATGGGGTGAGGCGGTGAGGCGGGGCTGGCAGGGCCAGGGGCAGATTCACCACCTTCTCCTGCAGTCTGTGGTTGGTATTTATGTCCTCGTGCTTAGAAGTTCATATTCCCTGAATCCCAGGGTTTGTGTTCATAGTAAGAACTGAAATATTTATTTTATGTATTTTTTTGAGACAGGGCCTCTGTTGCCAAGACTGGAGTGTAGTGGCACAATCATGGCTCACTGCAACCTTGACCTCCCAGGCTCAAGCCATCCTTCCACCTCAGCCTCCCGAGAAGCTGGGACTACAGGTGCACGCCACCACACCCAGCTAATTTTTGTGGGGTTTTGTTGTTGTTGTTGTTTTCTCGAGAGACGAGGTTTCATCATGTTGCCCAGCCTGCTGTCAAACTCCTGGGCTCAAGTGATTCACCCACCTTGAAGTCTTTATTTTTATTAAAATAATAGCACAGCAATGTTAAAAGTTCTCTATAAAAGGAAGAAATTAATTTACCATCACACCATCCCAGCTATCCAAGCTGTTTTCATTTGGCCAAGATCCCTTTGAGTCCATTACATCTGAGCGTTATATTCACATATTTGTCATCATAGCAGAAACAGAATTTGGTTTACAATTTTTCCACTCAGCATTATATAGTAATGAAGGTTTTTGGTTTTTTTTGTTTGTTTGTTTTTTGAGACAGAGTCTTACTCTGTTGCCCAGACTGGAGTGCAGTGGTGCAGTCTTGGCTCACTGCAACTTCCACCTCCTGGGTTCAAGTGATTCTCCTGCCTCAGCCTCCCAAGTAGCTGGAATTACAGGCACCTGCCACCTCACCTGGCTAATTTTTTGTATTTTTAGTAGAGACAGGGTTTCACCATGTTGGCCAGGCTGGTCTCGAACTCCTGACCTCGTGATCCACCCACCTCGGCCTCCCAAAGTGCTGGGATTACAGGCGTGAGCCACTGCGCCCAACCTGTAATGAAGTTTTTATATTGCTGCCTGGTCTCTGTGTTCAGCGTTTTAGTGGCTGTGTAATATTCCCATCCTTTTGCTGTGCCATAATTCTACTTAACAGATTGATGTAGTGAAGACAGTAGGGCTGGACCAGGCATGGCTTTGTTACTTAACACGTGCCTGAGTCCAATCTCTGCCTCACGATCCATGTCCCTTTCTAGGAGCATGTACTTCTACCCACAGCTCTGGCTGCTGTGTTTACATGCACAGCCCTGCCCTGCTCTCCCACCCTCCCTGGATGGTCATGGTCTTTTGGACCAGAGGTGGGCATCTGACCCAGGTCACCATCAACCAGGTTGACAAATCAGATCCTCTCTCAGCCAGAGACTGGGTGATTTGATAGCTGAGGCATTAATAGTGCAGCAGCCACAGTGAATTGCAAGAATGTGTGTGTTAGTGAAGTTTCTACACTTGCCGTTAGTGTTCGACCTCCTGAGTTTTGATATTCAAGTTTTCCTTGAATTCTGAGAGCTCTGTATTCCTATGAGAAACTTTTCCCTAGGGCTACTTTGAAGAGGTTTCTGCAGGTCTGATCCTCTTACTCTAACTTTTCCTGATCTCTACTTATCCATCTATGTGAGGGAGTGAGACGAAGCACATGTGTAAAGTCCCCAGCACCGGGCCTGTATCTGTGCTCTCTATTTTTTTCTATATTTGAGTTTTTTTAGTTATCCACAATTATCAATAACGTTGAAATGAGCAGTTTTCCTTCCTTAAGATTAGTCCTTTGGTGTCGATTTCTTTTTTTTTTTTTTTTTTTTTTTGAGACAGAATCTCACTCTGTTGCCCAGGCTGGTGTGCAATGGTGCAATCTTGGCTCACTGCAACCTCCACCTCCTGGGCTTAATCAATCTCCCACCTCAGCCTCCCTCCCAAGTAGCTGGGACTACAGGCGTGGTCCTGCTTGTCTCAGGTCCTACTTTTTCCTGTGTCCCTGATTATTGTTTAGTCCCAGCTACTCAGGAGGTTGAGGCGGGAGGATCTCTTGAACCTGAGAGATAGAGGCTGCAGTGAGCTGTGATTGTGTCACTGTACTCCAGCCTGGGGCACAGAGTGAGACCCTGGCTGGAAAAAAAAAAATTGTTTTAAGACTTTATTTCTCCTATTGGAATAAGGGAAGAAGTTGAACTCAACTCTGAATACAGTGAAGACAATTGGGGATTTATAGCAGAAGAGCAGAGTGAGGGGGTCAGTGGGTGGAGAATTACTAAGAGGAACTTGATTAGATATCAGGGGCAGGGGGATTCTTATTAACTGACTTAGGATTGTTGCTAACGCTGGGCTCAGCAGTCCAAGGTCAAGGCCTAGCTGAGAAGATGGCTCAGAGGAGCCCAACTAAAGTTTCTAAGGAGGGGTCTTTGTCATTTCTAGGGCTTTGCATGTGAATGCTCTTGACTGAAAATAGAAATTAACCCTTGACTGTGCAATCTGATGGCCAACGTTTTCCTATCCTAGGCTGTCAGGTACCTCGTTGACCAGGTAGGGTGAGGCCAGGGCTTGGAGCTGAAAGCCGTTTACAGCAGGCAAAGATCAAGCTCTTCCACATAGACTTGCAGTAGGAATCCTTTGGGGTAGCAGTTGACAAATATTCTCTTCTTGACCAGCCTCCAGTGAGGCTCCTTGAAGCCCTTGAGGCATTGACTTTCAGTGTCTGCTCTTGTGGGGCTTGAGTTGCCCATTTTAGCAAGAATCCTGTTAATCAATTTATTGAGAACTTCTTACCCTTGATATCTAATCACTCAATATCTGATCAAATTCTCCATCCTCCACCCCGCCCCCAGGTGATATCTGATCACCCAGGCCTACCTTCAGCATAATCCTGTTAGGTCTGTTTAACCAGAATCCATGCTACCCCTGACATTTCCTCTTAGTCATTTTCCATCTACTGCCCCCATCCTGCTCCTTGGCTGGGGTAAAAACCTGTTTGTGCATGCTGTATTCAGAATTGAGCCCACTTCTGTACTGAGGTCTCTTTCCCCGTATTGCAATACTTCCTGATTTAAATCTGTTCTTACTGCCGTAACTACCATCAGACACTGATTTTCTTTGACTAGGTCTGAGCGGGAAAGTTCCGAAGAATAGGAGTGGCTGAGTTAGCTACGGAGTTCATTTGGGGCCGGGAAGCAGAGAGGAAGACAACGATAATTATGATGAAGAACACGTTTTTGATGTCAGAAAGTACAACACTTCCCATTATGCACTGCATGTGAGCCTCACACCTGCCCTGCAGTGGAGGAGTAGATAGTTTACAGGTGAGTGAGCCCAGAGGGAAGGGGATTTGCCAGTGATCACGAGGCCAGCGAGTGCCTTTACTACTTCGTAAGACCCCTATTAAGCGAAGTAGAATTGTTCATTCTCTCCACCATACAACCAAAGCACAGCTTGGGAAAGTGATTTGGCTAGAACCTTTTTCGGAAGCTGTCTGTAGTGGTTATCATCTCCTAAAGGAAAGTCAATTTAAAAATTAAAGGATGTGCCCACTAGGGGGCAGCAGAGACCAGCTGTGCCTCACGGCTTCCCCACCATGTGTCTCTAATTTGCCACTGATCCTTCGGTGAGAATTCTTCAGCTATTATTTTAATTAACAGACAGCTCAGTCTGTGCTTGCAAAATATCTGTGAAAATCTGCATACACCTCTCTCTCTGAATTCTCTTGGAAATCCAAGGGATTATCTTATCCATGTGTACTGTTCTAGTAATATTAATTTACTTCATCCTCATAGCAAGCAGCCCTGTGCAGTAGATACTGTCATCCCCATTTTGCACACAAGGAAACTGAGGCACATAGACATTCAGTATTTTCCCCAAGGTCACGCTGCAAGGCAGTGACAAAGCCAGGATTTTTTTTTTTTTTTTTTAAGACAGAGCCTTGCTCTGTCGCCTAGACTGGAGTGCAGTGGCGCCGTCTCGGCTCACTGCAACTTCCGCCTCCCGGATTCAAGTGATTCTCCTGCCTCAGCCTCCTGAGTAGCTGGGATTACAGGCATCCGCCACCACACCTGGCTAATTTTTGTGTTTTTAGTGGAGACAGGGTTTCACTATGTTGGCCAGGCTGGTCTCGAGCTCCTGACCTCAACTGATCCGCCTGCCTCGACCTCCCAAAGCGCTAGGATTACAGGCGTGAGCCACCATGCCCAGCCTCAAACCCAGGATTTAAACTCAGGCAGGCAGACTCCAAAACTGACACCAGCCACTGTAATCTGCTTGGGAGAGGGGCTGCTCCCCTTCTCTGGACCTCTTCTCAGACCCATGTGCCAAGTGTTGATACAAGCACTCCCCATGTAAGTGCTGAACACCAATAAGTTTCGAGAAGTGTGCAGGCAGTGGAGATAAAGATAGCAAGGCAGGCAAGGTCCCTGCCTTCTTGGTATTTACAGGTTGAATATTAAAAGACACACAATGTCTTTCAGCATGGAGTGTGCCTACTGTGTGCAAGCTCTGGACATCCTTACCTAACTGTGACATGCTACCCACTGTGTGCAGGTCTTTACATACTTTATTTCATTTACTCTCATTTTGTTTTCAGTTAGGGTCTCACTCTGTTGCTCACACTGGAGTGCACTGGCACAATCGCAGCTCACTGCAGCCTCGACCTCCAGGCTCAAGTGGTCCTCCCACCTCAATCTCCTGGGTAGCTGGGACCACAGGTGTGCACCATCACACCCAGCTAATTTTTTAATATTTTTTGTAGAGACAGGGTCTCCCTATGTTGCCCTGGCTGGTCTTGAACTCCTGGGTTCAAGCAGTCCTCCCACCTTGACCTCCCAAAGTGTTGGGATTACAGGTGTGAACCACTGTGCCTGACCTCATTTACCCTTCACAACTCCACAAGGTTGGTATTAGTTAACATTTAATATGTGGCCCTTTGAAGCACAGTTCTGGCGTTGGACTTCCCAGCTCTGCATTTTATTAGCTGTTATCATCTTGGACAAGTTATTTAAGGACCTCACTCATCTAAGCCTGTAGGTGCTAATAAAAGTTCCCATTTCAGAGAAGTATTATAAGGATTAAATGAGCAAGTCCCTGTGAAGCACTTAACACAGCTTTCTTTTTTATTTATTTTATTTTTAAAGTAAAGAGGTGGGGTCTCACTATTTTACCTTGGCTGGTCTTAAACTCCTGAGCTCAAGCGATCCTCCTACCTTGGCCTTCCAAAGGAGTACAGGTGTGAGCCACTGTGCCTGGCCAACAGAGCTTTCAGTACATGTTAACTATTATCATTTGTGTGTGTGTTTTGTGCTTCAGGTGACTAGACAGAAGCTTGTAGGGGTTAAGCCCCTTGCCGAGAGTCACAGCTAGGAGAAGGCAGGACAACATCCCGCCTGGGCTGTTTTCTTCTGGAGGCACTGCAGTTTTCACTGTGGCTTGATACTCTAAGGGAGGGGCTGGGATGGAATTCTACATGGGCCACAGAGATTGCTCCAGAAGGAGAATGGCCACCTTGCCCAGTGTAGGGTATGCCAGAGCAGAGCGGGTCAGCTTCCTTCCAGGCAGAAACATCTGCTGTTCCCACCACCTTGGTGCTCTGCTCTCGGATACCTGCATGGCTGAGGACCTGCTCTCAGGTGAGATGGTTTGCCCTGAAAGGGGCAGAGCTGCCAGAGTCCAAGCGGTCTGCAGGAGACTGCAGTTTGACCATGCTGCTTGCTGGTACAAGGAAATTTTTGGTAGGCAGATTTCAGGAGGTCCCACGCAAGTGTCACAAGCCAGAAACTTGAGATGTTGGACCCCTTTCCACTTGATCCAGCATCTGGGAAAACCTGAGCCTGCAGTTGGGGCCACTTGGCCAACTCTCCATAGATCTTGTTGAATCAGCTTAAACCTGGGCTTGTCAAATTCTGGATCTGAGCAGCCCAACTTGCAATTTTAAATCTTTGACCACTGTTCCCTGGCAGACCTAGGGCAATTTTTGTTTTCTCCAGAGAAGTCTGCCGAAGTTTCTGAGGTGAAGTTTCCAAGCTGATGAATTGGAAGCCCAGACTTGGCAGCTCTCAGCCAAGGAGGGCTGCAGTTGGTGGAATGTGAAGAATGCCCAGGGACATCTGGTCTGCCTTGCATCTGTTTTTCAGGCCAGCCCGCATTCTTCCTGCGGGAGAGAGCTTCAGCCATAGGACTAGAAACACTGGGGCCCCTTTGATCCATGCCTCCTACCTCAGCTCCAAGTTGGACGACATTGAGTGCCATACTTGCTTTCCCTGGGCTTTACCTCTTCTATAAACAGGGTGACAAGTCCTGCCAGGCCTGGGATTTACATGCCAGGGTCTGAAAGAAACAAGACAATAGGGATCCTTATTCTAATGCAAAGGAGGTCCCTGACTCCCTTAGGATAGAAGCTTCCTTACAAATTCTCTGAGGTCCTTGCTCTAAATTAAAACTCCCTGAGGGTTCCTGCTTCTTTTCTTTTCTTTTCTTTTCTTTTTTCTTTTTCTTTTTTTGAGATGGAGTTTCACTCTTGTTGCCCAGGCTGGAGTGCAATGGTGCGATCTCGGCTCACCACAACCTCCACCTCCAGGGTTCAAGTGATTCTCCTGCCTCAGCCTCCCAAGTAGCTGGGATTACAAGCATGCACCACCATGCCCAGCTAATTTTGTATTTTTAGTAGAGGCGGGGGTTTCTTCATGTTGGCCAGGCTGGTCTCGAACTCCTGACCTCAGGTGATCTGCTCACCTAAGCCTCCCAAAGTGCTAGGATTACAGGAGTGAGCCACTGCGCCCTGCCAAGGGCTTCTACTTCTAGTTTTAAAATCAATGCCTTGAGCGCATCACCTCGATGGGCCTCAGTTGGAATGGGCCAGCATTTCCCAGAGGAATTTAACCAGCGGAACTGCCCAATAAGGAGGAGTTTGCCACTTCAAGCCAGTTATTTGGGCTTTTGAGATGCAGAATCAGGAGGAAGAGAAGAGGTGCAAAGGTTGTGGAGCAGAGAGGCAGCAGGGTATGGAAGAAGAGGGCCTGAATCAAATACACACACCCACAGTGTACAGTGGCAACTATGCAAGGTGCTTGTAGCTTGCAACAGAGGGATTTTCCAAGGGAGGCCAGAGAAAAGCTTCCTGGAGCAGGTGGCCACTAAGCTGAGATTTGAGCAGGCATGAGTGGACACAGAGGCAGCCTGGAAGCTGGGGGCAGTGGCACAGCAGGAGGGGTGGAAGCTTGGTTTGTGTGTGTGTGCACGTGTGTGTGTGAACACACCTCTAATATGGGGAGCATAGGGCCCGTTGAGCTCTCAGGTCTCTCTGTCTGTAATACTCTGTGACTTTCAGAAACCAAAGGGCCTCTGCCACTGGCTCTGCAAATGAGTAGTTTGTTATTACAAACCCTTTGTAAATATTATTTTGATGAGGTATAATAGTTCATCAAATGAGGCCATAATTTATTTGGTCATTTCTGTGTAGATGAACATTTAGGTTATTTGAACCTGTCAAGTCATTATAAATAATGCTACAATGAGCATCTTTATACCCATGCTCTATTTCATTAGGCTAAATCCCCAGATATGTATGTAATTAGTAGGTCCAAAAAAAAATGATGATGATTCTTTTAAAGTTCTTGATTGGTTATGCTAAGTATTTTCTAAAATGGTTATTTCTAATTTTCAAAAACTTTATCATGGAAATATCTTAAATGTACACACAAAAAATAGAGTGGGTCACCATTCCTTGTCACCCAGTTCTAATAATTATCAACATTTTAATAATCATTTTTAATCTTTATTTTGGGGAGGAGGCTATACCTCAATTTAGCCAATTTGTTTTTTCTTTTCTTTTTTTTTGTTATACTTTAAGTTCTAGGGTACATGTGCACAACGTGCAGGTTTGTTACATAGGTATACACGTTTCATGTTGGTTTGCTGCACCCATCAACTCGTCATTTACATTAGGTATTTCTCCTATTGCTATCCTTCCTCCAGTCCCCTACCCCACAATAGGCTCCGGTGTGTGATGCTCCCCTCCCTGTGTCCATGTGTTCTCATTATTCAGCTCCCATTTATGAGTGAGAACATGCAGTGTTTGGTTTTCTGTCCTTGTGATATTTTGCTGAGAATGATGGTTTCCAGCTTCATCCATGTCCCTGCAAATAACATGAACTAATCCTTTTTTATGGCTGCATAGTATTCCATGGTGTATATGTGCCACATTTTCTTTATCCAGTCTATTATTGATGGACATTTGGGTTGGTTCCAAGTCTTTTCTATTGTGAATGGTGCCACAATAAACATATATGTGCATGTGTCTTTATAGTAACATGATTTATAATCCTTTGGGTATATACCCAGTAATGGGATTGCTGGGTCAAATGGTATTTCTAGTTCTAGATCCTTGAGGAATCGCCACACTGTCTTCTACAATAGTTGAACTAATTTACACTCCCACCAACAGTGTAAAAGTGTTCCTGTTTCTCCACATCCTCTCCAGTATCTGTTGTTTCCTGACTTTTTAATCGCCATTCTAACTGGCATGAGATGGTATCTCATTGTGGTTTTGATTTGCATTTCTCTGATGACCAGTGATCATGAACATTTTTTCATATGTCTGTTGGCTGCATAAATGTCTTCTTTTGAGAAGTGTCTGTTCATATCCTCTGCCCACTTTTTGATGGTGGTGTTTGTTTTTTTTCTTGTAAATTTGTTTAAGTTCTTTGTAGATTCTGGATATTAGCCCTTTGTCAGATGGATAGATTGCAAGAATTTTCTCCCATTCTGTAGGTTGCCTGTTCACTGTGATGATAGTTTCTTTTGCTGTGCAGAAGCTCTTTAGTTTAATTAGATCCCATTTGTCAATTTTGGCTTTAGTTGCCATGGCTTTTGGTGTTTTAGTCATGAAGTCTTTGCCCATGCCTATGTCCTGAATGGTATTGCCTAGGTTTTCTTCTAGGGTTTTTATGGTCTTAGGTGTTGCATTTAAGTTTTTAATCCATCTTGAGTTAATTTTTGTATAAGGTGTAAGGAAGGGGTCCAGTTTCAGCTTTCTACATATGGCTAGCCAGTTTTCCCAGCACCATTTATTAAATAGGGAATCCTTTCCCCATTGCTTGTTTGTCAAAGATCAGATGGTTGTAGATGTGTGGTGTTATTTCTCAGGCCTCTGTTCTGTTTCGTTGGTTTATATATCTGTTTTGGCAACAGTGCCATGCTGTTTTGATTGCTGTAGCCTTGTAGTATAGTTTGAAGTCAGCTAGCATGATGCCTCCAGCTTTGTTCTTTTTGTTTAGGATTGTCTTAGTTATGCGGGCTCTTTTTTGGTTCCATGTGAAATTTAAAGTAGTTTTTTCCAATTCTGTGAAGAAAGTCAGTGGTAGTTTGATGGGGATAGCATTGAATCTATAAATTACTTTGGGCAGTATGGCCATTTTCATGATATTGATCCATGAGCATGGAATGTTCTTCCATTTGTTTGTGTCCTCTTTTATTTCATTGAGCAGTGGTTTTTAGTTCTCCTTGAAGAGGTCCTTCACATCCCTTGTAAGTTGGATTCCTAGGTATTTTATTCTCTTTGTAGTATGAATGGGAGTTCACTCATGATTTGGCTCTCTGTTTGTCTGTTCCTGTTGTATAGGAATGCTTGTGATTTTTGCACGTTGATTTTGTATACTGAGACTTTGCTGAAGTTGCCTATCAGCGTAAGGAGATTTTGGGCTGAGACAATGGGGATTTTTAGATATACAATCATGTCATCTGCAAACAGGGACAATTTGACTGCCTCTTTTCCTAATTGAATACCCTTTCTTTCTTTTTCTTGCCTGATTGCCCTGGCCAGAACTTCCAATACTATGTTGAATAGGAGTGGTGAGAGAGGGCATCCTTGTCTGGAGCCAGTGTTCAGAGGGAATGCTTCCAGTTTTTGCCCATTCAGTATGATATTGGCTGTGGGTTTGTCATAAATAGCTCTTATAATTTTGAGATCTGTTCCATCAATATAGTTTGTTGAGAGTTTTTAGCATGAAAGGCTGGTGAATTTTCTCGAAGGCCTTTTTTGCATCTATTGAGATAATCATGTGGTTTTTGTCGTTGGTTCTGTTTATGTGAGGGATTACATTTATTGATTTGCATGTGTTGAACCAGCCTCGCATCCCAGGGATGAAGCCGACTTGATCGTGGAGGATAAACTTTCTGATGTGCTGCTGGATTCGGTTTGCCAGTATTTTATTGAGGATTTTCGCATTGATCTTCATCAGGGATATTGGCCTCAAATTCTCTTTTTTTGTTGTGTCTCTGCTAGCCTTTGCTATCAGGATGATGCTGGCCTCATAAAATGAGTTAGGGAGGATTCCGTCTTTTTCTATTGATTGGAATAGTTTCAGAAGGAATGGTACCAGCTCCTCTTTGTACCTCTGGTAGAATTCGGCTGTGAATCTGTCTGGTCCTGGACTTCTTTTGGTTGGTAGGCTATTAATTATTGCCTCAATTTCAGAACCTGTTATTGGTCTATTCAGAGATTCAACTTCTTCCTGGTTTAGTCTTGGGAGGGTGTATGTATACAGGAATTTATCCATTTCTTCTAGATTTTCTAGTTTATTTGCATAGAGGTGTTTATAGTATTCTCTGATGGTAGTTTGTATTTCTGTGGAATTGGTGGTAATATCCACTTTATCGTTTTTTATTACATCTATTTGATTTTTCTCTCTTTTCTTTATTAGTCCTCTTAGTGGTCTATTTTGTTGATCTTTTCAAAAACCCAGCTCCTGGATTCACTGATTTTTTTGAAGGGTTTTTTGTGTCTCTATCTCCTTCAGTTCTGCTCTGATCTTAGTTATTTCTTGTCTTCTGCTAGCTTTTGAATGTGTTTGCTCTTACTTCTCTAGTTCTTTTAATTGTGATGTTAGGGTGTCGATTTTAGATCTTTCCTGCTTTCTTTTATGGGCATTTAGTGGTATCAATTTCCCTCTACACACTGCTTTAAATGTGTCCCTCAGATTCTGGTACATTGTGTCTTTGTTCTCGTTGGTTTCAAAGAACATCTTTATTTCTGCCTTCATTTCCTTATGTACCCAGTAGTCATTCAGGAGCAGGTTGTTCAGTTTCCATGTAGTTGTGCGGTTTTGAGTGAGTTTCTTAATCCTGAGTTCTAATTTGATTGCACTGTGGTCTGAGAGACAGTTTGTTGTGGTTTCTGTTCTTTTACATTTGCTGAGGAGTGTTTTACTTCCAATTAGGTGGTCAATTTTAGAATAAGTGTGATGCGGTGCTGAGAAAAGTGTATATTCTGTTGATTTGGGGTGGAGAGTTCTGTAGATGTCTATTAGGTCTGCTTGGTCCAGAGCTGAGTTCAAGTCCTGGATATCCTTGTTAATTTTCTGTCTCGATCTGTCTAATATTGACAATGGGGTGTTAAAGTCTCCCATTATTACTGTGTGGGAGTCTGAGTCTCTTTGTAGGTGTCTAAGAACTTGCTTTATAAATCTGGGTGCTCCTGTGTTGGGTGCATATATATTTAGGATAGTTAGCTCTTCTTGTTGAATTGATTCCTTTACCATTATATAATGGCCTTCTTTGATCTTTGTTGGTTTAAAGTCTGTTTTATCAGAGACCAGGTTTGCAACCCCTGCTGTTTTTTGCTTTCCATTTGCTTGGTAGATCTTCTTCCATCCCTTTATTTTGAGCTTATGTGCATCCCTGCATGTGAGATGGGTCTCCTGAATACAGCACACTGATGGGTCTTGACTCTTTGTCCAATTTGCCAGTCTGTATCTTTTAATTGGGGCATTTAGCCCATTTACATTTAAGGTTAATATCGTTATGTGTGAATTTGATCCTGTCATGATGATGCTAGCTGGTTATTTCGCCCGTTAATTGATGCAGTTTCTTGATAGTGTCGATGGTCTTTACAATTTGGCATGTTTTTGCAGTGGCTGGTACAGGTTGTTCCTTTCCATGTTTAATGCTTCCTTCAGGAGCTCTTGTAAGGCAGGCCTGGTGGTGACAAAATCTCTCAGCATTTGCTTGTCTATAATGTTTTTTCTTTCATCTTCTTTGTGATGGTATATTTAGCCAATATCTGACTGTTGACTACTTAGGTTGTTTTACAGTTTTCATCATCATATAAAATGCTGCAGTGAATATCCTTGTCACAAATTCTTGTGCATTTCTGTAGCTCTTTCTTCAGGATAAATTCTTTGACAGAATTTTGGAGCCAAAGTCTGAATACATTTTGCAGTCATTTTTACATAGTGCTAAATTGCTTTACAGAAAATTTGCACCAAATTATTCTTCTATCCTCATTGTCTAGGAGCATTCATTTCTTCTGTCTTTTATAGTTCTTTTTAATATTTTCTAGTTTACTAGGTGGATAATAGCATCTCACTGTTGTTTCAGTTTGCATTTTATAATTACCAACAAGGTTTAGTTTTTGAGTATATCTTTTGCCATTTATGTTTTTTCTTATGTAATCTGGCCCCCTTTTGTAGTTTTTCTTTTCTTATTTTTTTCTTTTTTTTTTTTTTCTTTTTGTTCCTTACTGCTTTGTAAGAGCCTGTCATATAAAATATCAGCAGAGTCTCAGCAAAAAGCAGATGGCATGTTAAGGAGCATTTAATGGCAGGATTGTTTGCAAATTGTGTGCATAAAGTTTAGGGATCCCAACAAGGAGTAGTGCAATAGCCCTGGGCTTGCAAAAGTGGGGGCCAGTTACCACCCCTAAGCCTGGTGATGCTGAGAGAGAGGGCAATTACTGGGACCACGAAAGGGCTCCTGACCAAAGCTCTCATCTTCCTTAGAGGGATACAGTCAACTCACAGAGACACAGTAAAAAGGGAGACAGTGGCATGAATTCCCTAACCCAGGACTTTCCTTCCTCCCTTCCATCTGTTGACGGTGCCTCCAATTGGCCAAACCCAACAGGGAGCCAGAGGGCCAGGGAACAGCTGCTGGACATGTCTCGGCCTCTTGGGGCCTTAAACAGGGCAGGGAAGGGTGTAGAATTGATCTGGAGGCAAACAGAAGATGACTAGACACCCAAAGATAATAATTTCTTTTCTGGGATATGTATTTTAAACTCGTTTCCTCAGTTTATTTACTGTCAATATTGTTTAGCGTTTCAATAATTTTATGTAGGCATATCAACCAATTTTGATGATTTTTCCTTTGATATTTTGTTTAAGAAAGCGTTCCTCATCCCCAACATTGTGTCATTATTCAACCATATATCAAGTGTTTTCCCTCTAGAATTTGAAGGAGAAATAATTATTTAAAAGATGCAAATAAGTAGAATTTCATTTTAACAGCTTAATTCTTTCTTTCCAAGGGAGTGTAAGTCCTTGTACTCCTTCTTTCCACTTTGTGTAATTGGTTGGTTGAGTGTGCTGATCTTGAAAGGTACAAACTGGGAAAGAGTTTTTTTTTTTTTTCTCCATGCTGTCTTTTTTTTTTTTTTTTTAAACACGGGATGTTGTCTGTCACCCAGGATGGATTACAGTGGTGTAATCACAGCTCACTGCAGCCTTGACTTCCCTAAGCTCAGGTGATCTCCCACCTCAGCCTCCTGAGTAGCTGGCACTACAGGTGGGTGCCACCACACCCAACTAATTTTTGTGTTTTTTGTAGAGATGGGGTTTTTTCCATGTTGCCCTGGCTGGCCTTGAACTCCTGGGCTCAAGTGATCTGCCCACCTTGGCCTCCCAAAGTGCTGGGATTACAGGTGTGAGCCACCACGCCTGGACTCAGTGCTGTCTTAAACCCCCTTTGTTCACTCAGCCTTCTGTCAGTGATGAGCTGGCTGGGACCAGCTGGTGAAAACCAATTGTTAAATAGACAGGAATTTTACAAGCTGGTTGCGAAACCATTGCAGCTGAAAATCAGCCATGATGGGAGGATTTACACTATAGGCATCAACAAATACTACGAACAGGGCTTCTCCCACCCACCGCCCCCCTCCCCCTGCTTCCAGTTGAGTTTACCTGCACACCACTGCTCTTACCCACTTCTTTTTGAGCACTTCCAGGAGATAATGGGGACATGAGCTATTCTTCTCTCTTCCACTTTGCTTTTTCTCTCCACTTCTTCCATCTCTTCCTATTCCTGCTGGCTCCTGCAGGGGCACAAAGGTGGGGGGATTGGAAGAAGAGGGGTTAAAAATCTTTAATAATTTATGTTATGGTAGAAAGAGGGTTCGTAAGTGTTCTCCGTTATGGCAGGTGTCCATTTATTGGCTGTTTGGCATGTTTGGAGAATATGCCCAAGATCCCCCTTACCAACTTTGATCTGAACAAGACATTTTCTAGCTGAATACTGGTGAAACCCCTTGGAGTTACCCTATATCCTCTTTCTGTCAGGAACCCCTTCAGCTAAGCAGGCAGCCACTTGGAACAGAGCCCTTTCAAACTAGCTCACACCAGGGCCGCACTAATTTCCACAATGTACACTTGACTCATGGGAAGCCTCACACATCCTTGCCCAGCCAAAAGGAGTGAATGCACTGACCCAGAGGCTGCCCTTCATCCTTCGAGGCACTGCAGCAGCTCCAGCCTCCATCTGCCTTCGGTCATCTCTGGGCGAGAGGCACCTTCAACCTCTACCCTCCCACATGGCAGGCATGCAAGGCAGGCTCTCGGGAAAACTGTCTCCCCCAACTCCAACAGCAGCTGGATGACCTGTGAGTTTTAGGCACTCAGCAAGTGTCCAGCTGAGAAGTAAAATGTCAATCTCTTCCTTTGGTAAATCTCCACAATCTCCCCAAGAGGGGTTCTCTTGGAGCCTCTCACCGGGCTTAGGGGATGCACCCTTTGAGAGAGGGGAAACCCAATAGCACATTGACTCTTGTAAATTTCCTTCAGGGCATCTCCCCTTCAATGACTCTCCAGCCTTCTCTTCCTTAGCCTGGAGGTGGGTCACCACTTCTTACCAAGTCCTTCACGGCTACTCTAGGAGCTTTTCCTCAGAATATGGGGTAACTGTCATCTATTGCCTCAACAATTGCCATTCCATAAACTGACACATCAAGGACCTTGAAAAGACAATCCTGCTCCCAACCTGATCACATTGAAGACAGGCTGCAATTGCAAGGCCTCTGCAGATTGTTTATACTGCTAAAGGGTGGTGACCCCTGAGAGATAGTTCTTTGCTCAGCAGAGCACCTTGATGAGTGTTTGGATATGAAAAAAAATGCCTAAGGCCAGGCACGGTGGCTCATGCCTGTAATCCCAGCAGTTTGGAAGGCCAAGGCAGGCAGATCACCTGAGCTCGGGAGTTCGAGACCAGCCTGGGCAATGTGGCAAAACCCCATCTCTACCAAAAAATAGAAAAAATTAGTTGAGTGTGGTGGCACATGCCTGTGGTCTCAGCTACTCAGGAGGCTGAGGTGGGAGAATTGCTTGAACCTGGGAGGTGAAGGTTGCAGTGAGCCAAGATCGCACCACTGCTCTTCAGCCTGGGTGACAGAGTGAGACCCCATCTCTAAATTAATTAGTTAATTGAAATAAAATAAATGCCTGGGACCAATCTTTTTATTGATGAGAGAGCAACAATTCTATACCTGATAAGGCAAGGAGAATTCTGATGTTCTAGTAGCAGCCTGACCCAGGAATTTGCTTAAGGTGTGTGTAGGCGAATGGGAGGGTAGAGGAACTTCTGGGAAATGATGAGTAATATTCTATTTGAAGCTGTTGCTATGCCATATTCCTAAATCTTCAGCAAAATTCCGTTATAAATAACTTCCTTGTTTTTGTGTAATTTGAGGAAATCAAGAAGGAAAGAGGCAATCTGGGATGGTGAATTTTATGTGTCCACTTGACTGGGCCAGGGGCTACCCAGAGATTTAGTCAAATATGATACTGGGAGTTTCAGTGAGAATGTTTCTAAATGAGATTGACATTGGAATTGGTAGACTGGGGAAAGCAGATGGCCCTCCCTAATATGGGGGTGGGTGGCACTTCATCCAACCAGTGGAAGGCCTGAATAGAACAAAAAGGCTGAATAAGAGAGAGTTCCTTCTGCCTGACAGCCTTTGAGCTGAGACACTGCTTTTTGGGCTGAGCTGAAACATTGGCTCCTTCTGGGTTTCAGAGCCTGCCAGTCTTCAGACTGGAGCTACACCATCAGCTCTCCTGGGTCTCAGGCTTGTAGACTGCCAGTCTTAGGACTTGTTGGTCTCTGTAATTGCATAAGCCAATTTCGTGTGCGTGTGTGTGTTTTGCAGTGGATGGGGATTGCCAAGTTTCTTCCAATCATGGGAGCCTAAGCAAGTTCAGCTAAATATGAAGAGAGGAAAGGTGGTCTCTAAAAACTGACCATGCTCAAGCAGCCAGTGTTTACAGTGGTAAGTCTGTAGGCAACAAATAATTTAATTTTATTTTCTTAGCAGAACCTGAAGGTCTTTCATTTTTAGCTGGGAAACCTAGGTTGGTTACATACTGTTACTGCTGTTGTGGCTGGACTCCTCTTTACCCATGTGTTGTGTGGTCATTTTCATGTCATCTTTCTGTCCTCTCTTTATGGAGACTGTATTTTGTTTGTTTTTTTTTCTTCTGCAGTGGTAGGGAGATGTCTCATTTTTAAATGCTATTCATTATCATCATTAGTTTTTGTTTTCCTTCTTAAACCTATAATTATAACTCTGTTAATGTCTAAAACAACATGAGACATTTCCTCCCACAAGAGAAGATGAAGAAGCTGAGCATGGTGGTTCATATCTATAATCCCAGCACTTTGGGAGGCTGAGGTGGGAGAATTGCTTGAGCTCAGGAATTTGAGAGCAGCCTGGGCTACACAGTGAGACCCCATCTCTACAAAAAAATAAATAAATAAATAGCTGGGCATGGTAGCATGAGCCTGTAGTCCCAGCTACTCAGGGGGTAAGGTAGGAGGATCCCTTGAGCCTGGGAGGTCAAGGCCACAGTGAGCTAGGATCATGCTTCTGCACTCCAGCCTGGGTAACAAAACAAAACCCTCTGTCTCAAACAAAACAAAAAAAAAGAGAGAGAGAGAGAAGATGAAGAGCTTAACACAGCCACCCCCTCTGCACGCTCCGTCCTTGTATCTGTTTTGCTTGTTATTACCATATATTCCAGGTTTGTAAAACCCAACTTTCCTTTGTGAATATTAACAATTGGCTATCTCAGAATTGCTTTTGGCTTTGCACCGAATTCTGTGTTTATATTTATAAAACTTATTGCAATATCTTTGTGGTTTTAGGGTTGGCTGCTGGCTTTTTTTTCCTGTTCCCCTTACCCCAATTTTAAATTCTTGATTTTGTTTCTCTGTCTGATGTAGAGAATACCTTAATGTTTTCTGGAAGAGTGCCCAAGTGCTACTCTTTCTAAGCCTTTGTGTGTCCGAGAACTGTTTTCTTTTGCTCTCACCATGAATAACACCTAAGCCCAACTTTTCTGTAGACATGTTCCTTGTCTTCAATAATTAGTGTGTGGAGACCAGGGGAAGAAAGAAGGAATCTTGCAGTCGAGGGGAGCAGTTGGACGCCTTCCGATTCTTAGCCCAGAGCTCTCTGTCCACCACACTTCATGTCATCATAGCTGGGCAGCCTTATATAAAATCCATTCTAAACTGGCTGCCTAGGCTCTTAGGGTCTTTTTTATTTTATTTTATTATTATGTTTTTAGACAGGATCTCACTCTGTCACCCAGGCTGGAGTGTAGTGGCACGATCTCGGCTCACCGCAGACTCTACCTTCCAGGCTCAAGTGATCCTCCCACCTCAGCCTGCTGAGTAGCTGGGACCACAGGCATGAGCCACCACGCCTGGGTAATTTTTGTATTTTTTGTAGAGATGAGGTTTTGCCATGTTGCCCGTCTGGTCTCGAACTCCTGGGCTTAAGTAATCCTCTTGCTTCGGCCTCCCAAAGTGTTGGGATTACAGGTGTGAGCCACTGTGCCTGGTCTCTTAGAGACTCCTAAAACCACACTTCTCAGCCGGGCGCAGTGGCTCACACCTGTAATCCTAGCACTTTGGGAGGCCGAGGCGGGTGGATCACCTGAGGCAAGGAGTTTAAGACTAGCCTGGCCATCATGGCGAAACCCCGTCTCTACTAAAAATGCAAAAAATTAGCCAGGCGTGGTGGCTCACGCCTGTAATCCCAGCTACTCAGGAGGCTGAGGCAGGATAATCGCTTGAACCTGGGGGGCGGAGGTTGCAGGGAGCCGAGATTGCATCACTTCACTCCAGCCTGGGCTAAAGAGACTCTGTCTCTCTCACACACACACACACACACACACACACACACACACACACACAAACAAACACACACTTCTCAAACTTTACTGTGCAAACAACTGCCCTGGGTCCCTTCTTAAAATGCAGATTCTGATTCAGCTGATCTGGGAGAGCCTGAGACTGGGCATTTCTTTTTTTTTTTTTTTGAGACGGAGTCTCTCTCCGTCGCCCAGGCTGGAGTGCAGTGACGCAATCTCGGCTCACTGCAAGCTCCGCCTCCCGGGTTCACGCCATTCTCCTGCCTCAGCCTCCCGAATACTGGGACTACAGGCGCCTGCCACCGCGCCCGGCTATTTTTTTTTTTTTTTTGTATTTTTAGTAGAGACGGGGTTTCACCGTGTTAGCTAGGATGGTCTCGATCTCCTGACCTCGTGATCTGCCCGCCTCGGCCTCCCAAAGTGCTGGGATTACAGGCTTGAGCCACCGCGCCCGGCCGAGATTGGGCGTTTCTAACCAGCTCCTGGTTATACTCCTGGGTGGTGCTGAATTTTTTTTTTTTTTTTTTTCTAGTAGAGACAAGGTGTCGCTATGTTGCCCAGGCTGGTTTTGAATTCCTGGGCTCAAGCGATTCACCTGCCTCAGCCTCCCAAAGTGCTGGGGCTACAGGTGTAAACCACCTCCCCCAGCTGATGCTGATGATGCTGATGCCATTGGCCCATGGACCACACTGAGTAGCAGGCTTTAGAGCATAGGCATCCAATCTTTTGGCTTTCCTGGGCCACATTGGAAGGAGAATTGTCTTGGGCCATATGTAAAATACACTAACACTTAACGATAGCTGATGAGCTTTAAAAAAATGCAAAAAAATCTCATAATATTAACGATAGCTGATGAGCTTTAAAAAAATGCAAAAAAATCTCATAATATTTTAAGAAAGTTTACAAATTAGCGTTGGGCTGCATTCAAAGCCATCCAGGGCTGCATGTAGCCCACTGGCGGTGGGTTAGACGAGCTTGCTTTATAGCTTTCAAAGGTGAGTCATGCATGTTGTTGATTCTGTTTGATGCTCCTGATTGTTTTCTGTGAGGGAGGGCAGTTCCTGGGACAATGAACTCTTCCCTTCCTCCATCCCCTCCCCCAACCCTCACCATTACCTCTGTCTGCTCTCCTTCTCACCCCAACCCAGCCCTGAGGACATGAGGGCACTGCCAGGTGCCTGTGGACTTGATCCTCCCAGGATTAAGCCCTTCCCACCACCCACATCCTACTCCTTTCCCTGCCATTGAGAAAACCTCTGCCGCCTACTTAGCCCCCAGGCTAAAACAGCTAGGATGGGGTCAAAGGGCTCAGGATTTTGGCTTCAGTACTGGAGGCAGGAGGGTTGCACTAGGGTCAGCTTTTATGCCTTTGTTCAACACAGCAAGCACACATTACCCAACAGAACTCTGCCAGATATGGGAAAACCTATGGCCTGTGCTCTGCAGGAGGCTACAGTCTGGGGGAAGGGGTGAATGACAGCCTGGGACAGGGGGTGCAATATCAAGGCACTGGGCCCTGGGCCCAGGAGAGGAAGGAGAAAGCTGCCAGGCATGGGTCAGAGAAGGCTTTGTGTGGAGCTACGCCCTGGAACATGAGTAGGCGTGGGCCAAGCCAAGAGGAGAGAGGGCAGGGTGGGTCAGGTCATCTACCATGTTATGAGGACTCTAAGATCCTTGAGCCAGTGGGAGGGGATGAGGATTAGGGCTCATCTGGGGATTGGGGATGAGGAAGGAATGGGTGACCAGACTGGAGATGCAGGCATATGCCACCTCAGGGACTGCCTGTGTGCCCAACTCAGCATACCCTGTGTGCCTGTGGGTATGGGAACAAAATTCTCCCAAACGCCTGCTTCCAGCTTTGTGCCATTGCGTTTTCTTTAGGCAGATGTTGTTAGCTGTCACTGAACTGACCTCTAAGGCCACCCCAGCCTCCATGAGTGAATGCCCATGCCTTCACCCCTCCAGTCTGTGGGGAGGAACCCCACCCCCTTTCCTCCAGCAACTCCTACACATCGCCTCCAGGCCTTTCCAGCACCATTCCCTCACCAGGAATGTTCTTTGCCCTTCTTCACTTAGTTCATTCCTATGCATTCTGCAAAACTTACTCTGCCACACTTTTCTGACCTGTCCCCTCCCAGGCTGGTGAGGGAGAGCAGATCATCCTGTCTGTCTCCCTGCGGACAGGAACAGGAGGTGCCCACTGGTCACCTAATGCATTGCAGTGACTACTTGTGGGATCTGGTGACTATTGCAGGGACAAATGAAGGACCCTGAAGTGCCTGCCTGTCCCTCCACCCCAACCTCTCTGTGGCTTCTTTTGCTGTGCGTCTAGCTGGGTGCAGTGTCCCATTGCTCGACGGTTCCTCATTGGCGTCTGCTTTCCAAGTCCTCCCTGGATGCCTCTTCTATTGCACCTACTGAATCAGTGGGCTGTGCTCTCTTTCACGCAGTGACACTTCTGGCTGAGAAGTCACTAGTAACCCCCCACCCTCTTTCATCACAGCCAGTGGGCCCTAAAGCTGGCCCTGTGTTTGGCCCAACCCACCTTCCACTTTGCCTCTCATGACTGAGCCTTGATTTATGCCCAGGTGTCCTCAAGCCCACACCCTGATAGCTGCCCCTCTGTCAGACTGTGCCTCTTACAAAAGGCCCTTCTCTTATCCATCTCTGACTCTCAGGCCAACACCTGTCCTACTTCCACTCACTGACTTTCCCTGACCAATCCAGGCGATGATCACTCCCTGCCCTCGGAAGCCTGCCACACCACTCATTGGGCAGGTAATTTCATGTTCTCCATGGGGTCATTCTGTGTTCCTCTGTGTGCATCATGCCTGGCACAGAGCAGGGGTGCAAAAATATTTGTTGACTGAGTGTGCAAATGTGATCTCTTTCTCCTGGCAAAGTTTCCTGAAGGTAGAGGCCGTGTACTCTCTACTGCACAGCTGACTTTATGCCCAAAGCTAGTCTGCCAGATATATTTGTGTATTGGCAGCTTAAAACGACCAATCTGGTACCAGCCCCTTTAAGTGAATTGACTATACACAGATGCACACAGACAGACAGAGAGACATACACACACACACACACACACACACACACACACACACACGAGACATAGTTGTTTTGTTTTTAAACCCAATGCATAAGACCCAGGACCTCTTTGGAAATCATCAAGAGAAGAACTCTCTGTGATGATGGAACTGTTTTATATTGACTCTATCCTATATGGTAGCCACTAGACACACATAGCCATTGAGCACTTGAAAATTGTGGCCAATGTGATTGAGGAACTGGATTTTTAATTGCATTTAATTTAAATTAATTTAAATGTATGTAGCCCCATGAAGCTAGTGGCTGCCCTCCTAGACTGGCAGTTCTGGACCACTCCCAGTTCACCTGCTCTAACCTCTGCCTCTCACTCTCTCCCCTCCAGAACCCTGAGTGCCTTCCAGTGCTGCCTGAGGTGCCCTCTACCTGTGCCTGCCTCTCTTGTCTGCCAGTTTGATTTGGACCTGTTTTTCCCACCTCAGCCCCCATGCTCTTGTCAAACGTGTTTGGCATCCAGCCAAACAGGGCCTGGGAGGAAAAGAGAGTCCTGCTTCTGCCTGGCTTCCCCATCGGGGAGGGGAGTTGAAGTGACAGCCTCCTGACAGCTTAGAAATGTGGAGGACGCAGCAAGTTCTGGACATGGCCGGCCATATGAATGATATCTTCTCTTTCTTTGAACCATCTCCACCTGCTCTTATGGACACCCCGCCTTGGGGCAAGGCAAGGTAGGATCTTGACATATGACTGGCTCTTGGGAATAAGGCCATGGAAGTAAGGCAGACACATGGGGTGATTTCATCAGCCTTATTATCCTTAGATAACTGGTTATCTTAGGTTATCCTTAGATAAGTTATTATCCCTAGATAAAATGAAGCCCATTTTAATAGAAAATGAAACAAACAGACAAGATGATGACATCCTTTGTATGTTTACTATAATAACAGCAAAATTTTCCAAACCAGAGCCAATTTCCTCGGCTCTAGGTACACCCCTTCCAAGCAATGCAAAGGACATCTCCAGTCATGACATTTAAGACAATTTTATTTCTCTGACAGTGACTTCTTGAAGTGCACATATAATAAATAAATAGAAAATATATCTTTGTTCATGGTGATGCCTACAAGAAGTGTTTACATACAAACACTCTATACATCTAACTCCCGAAAAAGGACCAGCTATTTCGGCAACAGAAAAAAGACAAGCATTTCAGAGGAGCATTGCTTTCCTTAAAGACCTAACTCACTTAAGTCTTACAAACAGAAATAACAAGGAGGACAATTTTCTAAGCAATAAGAAAATTTGTGCTACCAAGAAAATGCCTAGATATTGGCTCTTGGTGAATGGTTTAGGAAAGAAACTTTTATGTACAGATCCTGTACTGTGAAACATATGTACAACTCTGAGAACTTTCAAATAGATATCATCTTTTTTAAATGAACTGAGCCAAAGACATTCAACATTCCTGGCCACCTGAAAGTGATCACATCCTAAGTGGTTCACAGTGTGAGACCCTTGCATTAAAAGAGTGAAAACTCAACAAAACCATGGACAAGAAGGACATGAGGTCATTTTAACTCTCCTCTCCATCACCACTAATCTCCCTGGAAGAAGTCCTTCCTGTGACTCTGGGCTTTGAAGCAGCCATATCTTTAAAAGCAGAGCCCTATGGTCACCTCCCAGCAGCTGAAAGATGTTTGGTGGGAAAGACCTCCCTGACAGTTGGCTCCCACCTGGGGAATGGACTCTGGGACCGAGTCTCATGGGTGCAGTTGGGTGGAGGGAGCCAGGCAGGCCCTCTTTGAAGGAAAGAGTTTGTGGTTGGGGCAGGAAAGGGGATAAATGTAGTTCACCACAAGACCCAGGGAGACCCTGGTGCCTCGTGCAAGATTATAAACCACAGATAGAGTTCTCCCTCTTACAGGAGCTCTTTGGGCTCTCTATAAGGTGGGCCAGGGAGAGAGCAGGGCATTAAGCAGCAGCTGAAAGGGACTGGGGTGGACCCAATAGCTGTTCAGACACCCAAGATCAGCCAAATTGGCTCACCAGAAACATGGCGAGCCCTACTCCCTCTGCTGGGCCTCACCTGTAGAGCTGCAGAGACAGGAGAGCCAGGTAGCACCAATGGGGAGTTGGCAGCTACTGTGCACCCAGGCTGGGCTGACAGGTAGTGAACAAAGTGAAGGCCACAGGGACCGCCAACACCAAGGGGAGGGCGGGTTTGTGTGCGCTGGGAGCAGGAGGGAAGAGATCTGCTAGCTGTCATTCTACTCTAGTCATTTCCTTTCCTTCGAGGGGACTTGTCCCCATTTCCAGAAGCTACCTCAGGAGTGCCTGGGCACTCTGCGGCCGGTTGTTGAGGCAATGTGGTGTGGCAGCAAGGGCTAGGGTGGGGCTCCCCGCGCCCTCCCTTAGCTGTGTGGTTCTTTCCCATCTTGGGGGCTCACTTTCCCCATCTGTTAAAATGAAGGCTTTGGGCTAGATATTTTCTATATTTCCAGCTCTGAAATCCCAGGCCGAGGGAGTGCGAGCACATCTAGGGTCTCCTGGAGGCCCCCTGTGCTTAGTTCCCTGGATGAAGAGCAAATGAGGCCCCAAGGCAGGAGCTCACTTCTGTGGACTTCACCCTCTTGGAGTCAGAGGCAGGGCTGCCTGGGGACCGAATTCCTCCGTGCTCATAAGCAGCAAAGCCCATTGCTCCCCTCTGACCACATTTCTCCATCATGAGTGGGCCAGAGAGACGTGGGCAAAGGGCGACTCCGTAGTCACCAGCTTCAGCAGGCAGCAGCAGGGAGGGCTGAATCCCTGAGCCATTCCAGAGGCTGCCTCATCTCCCCCCAGCAAAATGCCCCCAGCCTTCATTCCTGTAAGCAAGAAGCCTTCCTGAGCCTACCCTCTGAAATGGCACTGGCCTCCATTTTACCTCTCTGTGATTTCTCCACCTGGCATTGCAGTGCACATGGACCTGACTGCCTGCCCTACTGGACTGCAGACCCCTCGAGCTAGGCATTAGTTCTCACCTCTCCATCCCGTGTGCCCTGGGGCACCCAGCATCATGGATATCAGTGGATATCCATGAACTGTTGGGTTCCAGGTACCATGTGAAATGCAGCAGATTTCTGGAATCTGAGAACTAAACGGGCCTTTGAGAGTCATCTAGTCCAAGTCCAAACCTGCCACTCAAAGTCTCCTGAAAGGTGGACACGGCCAGAGGCAGGGCTTGCCTCTTCCCCAAGGATAGCCAGTTCTACCCCAGCTCGTAATCCTGTGAGGTTGGCTCTTGCTTACAGGAGTAAAGATTTCCTTAAGGCCAAGGCTCTTTCTCCTACATTTACCACCCTCACTTGTCTGCTGAAGACCATGGGGATCTGTGAATGACCAGCCCTCCAGACTACCTCCTAGCTGGGTCAGGGCTCCTGCCAAAGTGGATCTTTGCTGTCAGCACAACCCACGTCTCCTGATATGGTCCCCAAACCCCCACTGAAGAGGCACAGATAGGAGAGAAGCACCCAAGAAGCTGCAGGAAAGTGAATGTTTCCAGCATTGGCCAGCACCGCCCCAGGGGCTCCAGGTAGACACTTGAGTAGGGGCAGGTGGCAGCACCAGGGTCTCTGATTGGCCCATCAGGGCTGAGACACGGCCTTCCCAGGCAGCTGCTGGCAGGGGCTGGGGGACCCAGCCATCCCCCACTGGTCTGCTGCCAAGAGTCACCGTCATAGTCTACCACGAGGTGGCACCGGGCGGCAGCTGTCCTCACAACTTCTTCTTCTTCACCACAGGGATGGGCACAACTTGGAAGATTTTGGCTTTGTGATCCTCAGTGTCCAGTGTCACCCAGATGGGCCGGAAGCTGCCTTTGAAGCCAACGAATGCCATTTGCTCTGAAAAGCAATGATGAGTCTCCTGAGCAAAAGCCCTATGAGAGAACGGCTGCCCCACCCCATTCCATGGCTCCCCATCGCCAGCCCCCCACGCCCACCAGGTACTGCCTAGCCACACTGCACTGTGGCCCCTTGGGAAGAGCTCTGTGCTCAGCTACTGATGGTGCCTGACATGTGTTTGTATGGGGCAGGCAGGGTCCCACCTGAGCCTCACTGCCACCTAGGCAGGGTGATGGCTTTGCTGTAGACAGGGGAGCCATGCACAGCAGGAAATGGGGCAAACTGTAAGGGAGGAGATCTCCTAGGAACCTGCCTACCTTCGAGCTGCCCCTACGACAACCAGCAAGTCCCTGCCCCTCTCTGAAGCCCAGTGTTCCCATCCATCAAACGATGGCATTGATCTACAAGATCTCCTTCCCCACTCTATCACTCTGTGGCTCTAGAAGGAGTTCTGAGAGGTGAAGAAATTTGACCAAGAGTGTGGAGTAAATGGTGCACCCCAGATTAGAACTCTAAACCCCTGAAACCCACACAGCACTCTCCATCTTGCAGTTCACAGCTTGAGCATCCGAGGGGCATGGGAATCCACGTCTATACTCAGCCCATCTTGGCAGGCAACATGCATTTATCACCACCGGGAAAGTGCCATTCAACTTAGGTCACCTTACATACATCAGCTTTTGGCAACCGGGATCTTAATTTAAAAGACAGAGGCTCCAAAATGATTTCAGGACTGGGCTGGAAAGGATACTTCTCTTTTCCTTATGTCCTCCTTTGGCTGGTTTGAAGGGTTTGCATTGCTTCTGATTTTTCTCATTGCCCCATATGATGGGTTTCTGATTTTGATGTTTTCCATAGTGAGGATGGTGTATAACTAAGAAGCCCAGCTTTGAGTTAGGAAGATTAGGATCCAAGTCCTAACCTTAAGCAAGTGGCTTGGCTGTTAAATTCTTGGTGTCCTCATCTTAAATGGAAATAATAGTACCTGCTGCATAGGTTATTAATGAGTAAGTGAGATAATTATAACATGTTCTGCAAAGTGCAAGGCTGAACATTGAATAGCAACCACAATGATCATTATCATTATTGCCCGTGGAGCTTCTCTGCCGCCCACACAGCCTCTCTGAGGACTCTCCTTGCACCTAGTTTTTGTGATGATAATGGGTGTCATGCTGACATGTCCCTCCTGGATGGCTTCTTCCAGCACAGCCAGCAAGCCTGTGCTAGGCTTCACCACCGAAGCTGCCTGGCCTTGGACAAGCCATGTAGGTTCTCTGGGCTTTAGTTTTCTGGAACAAATAAGAGTTTTGCAAGCTGCAAAGGACTATACAAATGCTAGGCATCAGCTAGAATGTTGAAGAAGATGCAGGACCCCTGGCCAGTCTGAATAGCAGGAATTGGGTAGGAGGGTGAGACTAAGCCACTTTTCTTATGATACTTTTGTTGAATACAAGGCCACTTTCCAAGCAAATGAGTCAACAAGTATAGCAATTTTCTTTCAGTGGCTGGTAGCAAGTTATAATAAATTTGCTGCAGTGCAGGGGTGGTAAACAGGTGGCATCTTGCCCATCCATTCCAGTAGACCACTAGTTGTGTGGGGGATTCTTAGGTTGTACCCACGTTTAGTACAAAGCATGTTCTCAACTCAGCAAAAGATGACAGCAACCTCCATGCCAGGCATTTGCCTTCTCTGGTTTTGGGGTCAGTTTAAACCCCAGTTCAAACCCTTACCTTTCAACTTGAGACCCCTGTCTGCCCCAAGCTTTTCCAGCACTCTGGTCCATGGGCCTCTGGAGACGTATCTTCCCTTTGATGCCATAAGCACTATGGAACTGTGTGAGAAGAAACCAATTAGACCAGAGGGAGAGAGCAAACTGGAGAAAGTGGTCATGGGGAGGGATGTTGGTTTGTGCATGGTGGGACTGGAGTTAGCAGTGCCCAGAGGCCTGTCCAGGGATTCGGGAAAGGGCAGCCTCTCCTGTATTCTGAGCTGACGGGCTCTTTCCATGTGGTGACGAACATCCTGAGCTCCCTCCCACGCATCTGGCCACAGTTGGTGCCCACAGCCTTCTCCAAGCCTGGACTCGGCTCACCGCATTTACATGTCTCTCTCCAAACAGAGGAGAGGATGTTAGCAGAGCATACCATGCCAGGGCTCGGCACACAGTAGGACTTCAATATGTATCTCTTCCCTTGAATGATCTCAACCCTGGTTAGGTAAGACCAGATAGAAATGTGGTGATGGAGGAAGGAAGGAGAAAGGGATGAGAAAGAGAGGAGGTGCGGGAAGGAGGAGGAGAGCATCTGTCAAATCATAAAACCATCCAGGAGCTCCTGAAGGTTCTAGATCCTGAAGGTTCTAGAGACCAGCTCCATTTGGCATCCCCTGGGATTTCATTAGAACCACAGAATTCCTCCACTGCAGACTTTCTGAATCAGAATCTGCATTTTTACAAGATCTGCCGGTGATCATGTATACATTAAAGCTCGAGAAGCCCCATGCTAGAAGATTTCTCTTGGAGCCCGTCTTTCTTTTGCTGTCTTCTTTTGATGGACACAGGCTTAGTGTAGTCCAGAGCCAGCCTTCTCTGAGCTGCAGGAAGAGCATGGCCAGGTTTGAAGTCTTTCTGGGGAGAACACCATGTCGTTACCATGATGCTCGGGTTGTACCAAGAGCTCAGATTGACCTCTTACGTTCATGTCACCTCTCTCTCTGGTTAGGCAACACAGGGCTATTGCCTCTATTTTGCAAATGGGGAGATTGAAGCAAATAGTTACCAAGTATCTCAGAGGACCTACCAAAGGGAAATGTGCTTGAAAGACGCAGAGGTTTGGAGCAATGTGTGAGCCCAGCCTGAAGGTCCCAACTTGCAAAAGTTCGACTTGGGAATAAGGAGTGTCTATCCCCTGCCTCGGGGTGTATTCAGTCCAAAGTGCTGGGAAAATAGCCTTCACAGTGGCAGACTCAGCACACTGGGCCAGATAGGAGGAAGTGAGCACCTCCCTTGGGAATAGAAATGGGGCAGAAGCTCAATGGGGCATCCAGTTCGTATCTCAAAGGAACTCTGTAACCACAGACCACAGTCCAGACATGGAAAAACTGTATAGGATTCTGGAACCTGTTGTTACCCCCATTTGTGTCCCACTGGGAACAGCAGGAAAGGTTTTAAGATGCGAAGGGCTTGTGTGAAATAAGGATAGATGGGAAGGGAGCTGGGGCTGCCTCAGGCCCTTAAGGAAGGCTGGAGAGGGAGGCCAAAAGGGTTGGTAGGGTGAGGCCCCTTAAGGAGACAGGTCTCATTGCTAACACATCCTCCACTCTAGATTCAGGATCTGTTCTCAGGAGGATATTTCTGCATTGTTTCATTTCAGAACAAAAGCTAATGGTCCTTTGTTGGAGCTCAGCCTTCCTACTTGGGGGACTCAAATGTAGGTCCTGCCCTCCTGATGGGGATCTAAGTTAGCTCACAGGAGCGGGACAGGGAGACGGGCTTCTTGTGTCCCCACCCCTTCCCATTGATGCCCAGAAGCCTGCCTACCTATGTTGGGAACACTTCTTTGCCTGGTGTGCCATCCTCATGGCCTATAAGCCCATGCCCCAGCCAGCACAGTCTCCCACAGAGTGGCAGTGCAGAGGCAGCTCCCAGAAGCCATGCTAGATGTTTCTGGTGTGAGCAGCTGCCCTCTTCTCTCCCCAGGACCCTGGGGCCAGTAGTGGCCTGCTGGATGGGGTAGGAAGCATGGGCCAGGCTAGGCAGGGCCCGCAGCCACAGTAGAACAGGATCTACCTTGCCTCATTCCCTGCTGCTTTCCAGGAGGTTAGAGAGGGGTCTAGTGGTACCAATGCCTGCCTGGGTGCCCAGCGCCAGCCCAGGGAGTGGCCCATTCCAGTAAGGGCTTCCCCCAGAGAGGTGCTGCTGCTCGGGCTGGTGGGAGCCTTGCACATGGTTCCAAACACAGTAGCACTGCAGTCTAGTTTCTTATTCCAAGCTTCTGCATCATCTTTCATTTCAAAAGAAAATTCTCTGCCCAAAACGGCAATGATCTCTAGAGGATAACTATTTTTCCCAATTTGGTCAGCCTTGTCCTCTGTCTGAATCTGCATATGAAAAATAGAATGCTGAAGAAGCATCTGATGGGGGAATGAGGGAGGGAGTAAATGTGGTTAAGCAAAATCCCATTATCCAAAATCTCACCAGGTGCCCAGTTCACGTCGTGCCCCTCATGGAGTCAGCATCTGGGAAGTACATTTGCTTTCATTTAATAACTATTAATGTTTACTAAGCACCTACTGTGTAGCAGGTACCACATGAAGCGCTTAGACTTTCCACCAGGTTGTGGCTCCTGAGTGAACTGCACACTCACTTAACTAGCCATGTTCTGTGCTAGAAATGCAAAGGGAAGTTAGACATGGCCCCAACATTGAGAAGGCCACACTCTTGATGGGGCAACAGATGTGTCCACCAGACCTATTGTGCTTTAGCAGAGGTAGAACTTTTATTTTTTATTTTTTTGAGACGGAGTCTTGCTCTGTCACCCAGGCTGGAGTGCAGCTGCGCAATCTTGGCTCACTGCAACGTCCGCCTCCTGGGTTCAAGCGATTCTCCTGCCTCAGCCTCCTGAGTAGCTGGGACTACAGGTGCACACCACCACACCCAGCTAATTTTTTTGTATTTTTAGTAGAGATGGGGTTTCACCATATTGGCCAAGCTGATGTCAAACTGCTGACCTCATGATCCACCCACCTCGGCCTCCCAAAGTGCTGAGATTACAGGTGTGAGCCAATGCGCCCTGCCAAGGTAGAACTTTTGGGTTGGATTGGAAAAGATCTCACTGAGGAGGCGATGTGGGGAGACTTGTAAGGTACTGGGGAATTACCAAAGTTTGCTAAGGAGAGGGGACACAGGTTTTCCCTACATTTAAGAAGTTTAAACCAGCAGCCAATATGGAAGATGGGTTGGAGTTGGGGCAGCTGGAAGAGGGAGGCCCGTTAGGAGACTGTGCCAACAGTGTTGGTGATGAACAGCAAAGGCCGGGGCAGAGTGGCAGAAGAGAGGACGCTGTGGAGGGAACCAGCAGGCGAGCAGTAATGCAGGTGGAATTGATAGGGTGTGATGATAGCGTGTGGAGGAAAGAAAGAGGAGACAAACAGAATGCCCAGATTCTGGCCTAGCTATCAGGATGAATTGTGATGATTTCATCAAAACTGAAGAAGTAGGATGAGTGGCTGGTTTGGGAGGTTAAACATTTTAAAAGGCTGAGAATTCAGTTCCATACAAGATGTCCAGGTGGCGTTGTCCAAGTAGCAGTTGGACTGGAATGTCTGGTGCTTAGGAAGGAGATCCGGGCTGGAGATAGTAGCCACCAGCACTTGGATCGTATTGAAGGTGTGGGAGGGGATGAGATCATGCCGGGAGTGTAGTGAAGAGGGCCAGGGCAACCTTCCCATGTGCAACGGGGCTGTCCCGCCTGCCTCCGCCTGACCTACATTCACAGCAGCCCAGCTCCAACACCAGAGTCCACAGGCAAGGACGCTTGCCTGAGCGTCCTTGAGCGTCAGGCAGTCCTGTGGAGACTGCCTGAGCTTTTCCAGACTGATCTGTGATGAGGGCCTTTGTGAGAGGGAGGGGGCCCTTGCCCAGGGGTCTGCTGTGCCAGCAGCCAATTCCAGAAGCAGAGGTACAGACTCACTTGTCAGGGATGGTCGCCACATAGTTGAAAAGCTGCCATGGTATGCCTTGCAGAATGGAGTTCCTGAAGCTCGTGTGGCTCACCACACGCCCTTGGTTCCCATCAATCACCACCACCTGGATGCCATCTTCTGAACTGGGGTACTTCTTCCCATCCACCTACAGAGCCAGAGCAATCCAGGTGTGAGGCAGGGTGCCAAGGCCCCATGGTTCTCCTGCCCAGGTGGTTCCCAAGCAGACCCTGAAGGCAGAAGTTGCCTATGCATCTATTTGAAGCGTAAACTCCATTATCCACTTAACTCCTCGTAGCCCTCAGTAGTGGGTCAAATAGTGGCCCTACAAAAGTTATGTCCACCCGGAACCTGTGAAAGTGGGCTTATGTGGAAATAGAATCTTTGCAGACGGAATTAAGTTAAAAGATTTTTTGATGAAACCTTCTGGATTTTTAGGGTGGGCCCTAAATTCAAAGATAGGTGCCTTTGCAAAAGAAAGGCAGGAGGAGAGGTGAGACGCAGACACTCAGGAGAAAAGCCCACATAAAGACAGAGATTAATGTGTCTGCAAGCTGAGGAATGCTCAGGAGTGCTGGCAGCCACCAGGAGCGAGAAGAGGCATGGAACAGGTTCCCCGCCCCAAGCCCCCTGGAGGAAACCGCCCCTGCCAACACCTTGCTCCCAGTTTGCAGTAATTTGTGCCAGCAGCCCCAGGACACAGTATCACCTCTCAATGAGCAAACCCGAATCCTCCAGGGGCCAGAGGCACTTACTTCAATGTAAGCGAAGTCGTTCCAGAGGTGGAAGAAGTGCTGCTTGGAACTCTCCATCTTCACCTCCAAGAAATGGTCCTTTGTTTTCTGGAAAACACATAGAACCCAATGCAATTGTTAGGTTTGGGTAGTCATTCCCCTCCTCTTCCCGTATCCCCAGTCACAGGAAATGGTTTATGGAGCTGAGTGAGGGACCTAATTGGGTCTGGGCCCGACTGGACGGCAAAGGGGTCTAGGCCCGACTGGACGGCAAAGGGGTCTAGGCTTTGCTCTCAGCCACTCACCAGCTGAGAACCAAAGAGCTTCTTGGGCATCGGCACGTCCACGACAGCCCTCTCGGTGAACTTGGGGTAGGCTGTGGCTGTGCAGTCACTGACGCCTGCGTTCTTTGGAATCAGAGCTTTAATCTTTATCCTCTCACAGCCTTTCATGGAGCAGAAAGCAAACTTCTCTCTCTCGTTCTGAGCTTTCAGCTTCAGGAACAACAGCCTGCACACAAGGAGCATTGCTGGGCATTTGCTTGGACACTCAAACCTCCCTCTTCTCCTCCCACCCACCGAGACATTTACTCTGAGCTGGTCACAGCAGGTAGACCCAGCGGCCTTATAGAATGGGACCATGTCTACCACAGAGTTGCATGTAGTTGGAGAAATAAGGAACAAATGCATTGACGAAAAAGCTAATGAGAATGGCAATTCTATTCTGAGCACGTTCTATGTGCCACGCCATGCACACATTGTAAATCGACATATCTCACTTAATCCTCAAACAATCCTGTCCAGTAGGTACTATTATCATCCTGAATTCCTGGATGGGAAAATGGTGGCTCAGAGAAGTGAAGTGACTCGCCCAGGACCACACAGCTGGGAAGTGACAAAGTCAGCATTTTCCATCCCAGCATTGTGCCCGGTAAGGAAATGCTCTGTCTTCCTATCTCTAGTTTTCTCCAAACCATAATTTATTCCAAAAATTATTTTATAATTTATTTAAAATAATAATTATTATTGTAAAGGAAGCTGACCCAGTGTTACAGGGGAACACAGTACTAACTTGGGATTCATTATTGTTCTTTTAGTGCAGAAAAGCGCTTTCAGGCTGAGTCCTGCATCTGAAACATGGGAAGATAGGATATGGGGTATCTACCACCCATCTTCCTCTGGGGACCAACCCTTCACTGAGTCCAGTCAGACTAGGGAGCTGGGTTTGCACCACAATGCCCTCGCCCCCAAACCCCTACCACACAGCTGCTCAGACCAGGGGCACACATTGGACTCACAGAGGGGCCATGGATTGGCCAACGAGTAACCAAGATTCTTGCTCTTATGGGACCCAGCAGGTCTTGTCCACCACTGGTTGGTGCTTGAACTAAAAGACCACATGGAGTTGGGGCTGACAACCTTGTTGTGCCCCATGCCTGCTAAGGAGTCACGAGAGGAAGGCAGTTTGCAGCAAGTAGCTGAAAGAAGAGGCCATGCATGTGTGCGTATGTGTGTGAACATGGGGAGATGGAGAGACACAAGGGGGTGGGCAGGCTACCTCCTCCCTGCTGTCTTGGTTGTTTTCAGCACCTGAGCCCATGAGGCCCAGCTGGGTTTTTATTTCTTGAAGACCCCTTGGTCTTCTCTCTGTAGCACCTCCACTTAATCTGAGCTTCCTTGAGAGGCTTTATGTTTCAAGCCATCCACATCAAGTGATCTCAGAGTAAAGTAGAAACTGACTGTTACAGAGGCCTCGTGCTCAGGGCTGAGAGCAGAGCAGCCGTATCTGCATTCCATGCCCTGCGTGGTGGGGAAGCTGGGGAGGCAGGTGAGCACCCGCTTTGAGCAGCTTAGGAGGAAGGCAGTTCAGTGCTGCCCATGGTCACGTCTCCCTGGAGGCTCCCAACATGCTCCAAACCACTCCTGGGACCAAGGCACAGAAATGGGATTGGTCCTGAGGCTTCTGCACAAAACTTAACAGTATTCAGGTTTCCTTGTTGCCATTATATATCAGATTATCTAAACTGGGAGTGACCTAAAAGACCATCCAGCCCATGGTAGGTAGCAGCTGCCTTCCCTAATCCTGACCTGCAACTTGGATGTGTGCAAGCTGGCTGAACTGCAAAGCCCTGGGAGGCATGAAAGGAGCATGGGACTGGGCATCTGCCAGCCCAGTGCTCAAATCCTGGCTATGACCAAGTAATGTTGCAGAGCAGTGCTACTGATGGCTGTGCACCTTAAATAATGTACTTGTTTATAATTTAGTAAGAATCATTATAAGACTTCACTGAGGTGGTATTAAGCAAACTTAGCTATCCAGAACACAGCTACAATCACTTAACAGTTTTTTTAACCTGGAAAAAATGAGAGATGATTCAGAGCTTATATATTTCACACTTTGAAATCCCCTCCCTTTTAGCTGACTTATTTTAATTTTACCCCTAATTATAGCAAGCTGGTTGTTAAGTATCCTAGCCCACAGTAGATTATTAGAAGGTAGCTGCTAAAGGCAGGTGCTCTGAATATAAGAAACAACAAATGTATAAGGCAGAAAGATTTTTAAAAGCCCAAGAGTTTGCAGCCCTTCTCCATAGGAAACAGACCCCCTATAACCCAACTTCTGGTCCCTAAGGCGTTGCTGAATTGAAACACAACATAATGATCAACAGGCATAGGGCTAAGCTATGCTACCAACCAAAAAATGTGCTTAAGGTGACAAGCAGACCAGCCTTAGATTTTTAAGACTTTGATCAAAGAGGTTCAACTTACTTAGTGGAAGTTTCCATTTGAAAAATTCACATCTTTTGAACATTTCACTCATGAGCCGGAAAGAAGAAAATCTGCATGGATGGTATCCCAGGGACTTTACCTTATCAACATCTGTTACTTTAATCATAATATTTCCTAGTGGTATGTGGGGCATATCTCATTCCTCCTCCTCTGGTATTCATATGGGAGGATTTTCCTAAATACTCCTGGCCCCTGGGCCCTCCCCTCATCCACTTCTTCCCGTGGGAAGAGAGTGTCTCATATAATTGGTTGGTTTTGGGTATTTGGCTCAGCCCATAGAGCAGGGGCACTCTGGTCTGTCTTCCATGCTCTGAGGTTTTCGGGCTGGGCCCTATGTGGGGAGCCTGTAATTGCCCAGTGCTCCCTGGGGCGGAGGAGGTAAAATTGGGGATGATATTGGAAAGCTCTCTTCTCCAACAGCTTTATCATCAGTAAGATGGATCACTTCCTCTTCCCCTGCCAGCTTGTCTGCCCCCAGCTGGCTTAGCGCTTGTGTGGGGAAAGAGGTGTTTTTTATTGCCCTCCCATCCCAACATTTTACTTATACTTTTGATTCTAAATTTTAATTTTCCCTTAATCAAATTGATGGAGCCATAAATAAGATAGATCATCTGTTATCAGTTTCTTTATCATTGACTTCCATATAAGAATAGAAAACTGGCCATCAACTGATCTTTTACCCTTACTCCTCACAGTTTGCTATTGACGTTGCTGTGGAGCTGGGTTGGCATTCTTAAGACATTAGACTACATTTCTTTTTAAGAGAGGGGATCAAAGAACTCCCAGGAACAGATACTCTGTTTTCATTATATCTCTGTTGAATAGAACCTAGTGCAGGTTAGCAAAAGGGTGAGGGCTTTGAAGACAGATAGATCTAGGTTCAAATCCAGCTGGGTCAGCTTTATGCTATGATCTCAGGAAGTCTCTCCTATTTTCCCTGTGCCTTCTTTGCCCATCTCTCACTCTCTCTGTCACCCAGGCTGGAATGCAATGGCAGTATCTTGGCTCACTGCAACCTCCGCCTCCCAGGTTCAAGCAATTCTCCTGCCTCAGCCTCCTGAGTAGCTGGGATTACAGGCACGCGCCACCATGCCCAGCTAATTTTTGTATTTTTAGTAGAGACGGGGTTTCACCATGTTGGCCAGGCTGGTCTCGAACTCCTGACCTTGTGATCCACCCACCTCGGCCTCCCAAAGTGCTGGGAAGCGTGAGTCACCACACCCAGCTGCCCATCTCTTAATCCTCTGCTCCAAGCAGGTTGTTGTGAGGATTTGAGATAATGTACCATGTTTTCTGGATTCTAAGATTTACTGCCTTCACTTTTTTTTTCTGAAATATGTAAATTCCCTACAATTCACATGTATATTTAATAGGGTGTTTATTTTACTTTTAAAGCTTAATAGCTTTAAAAATGTCGTTAATGTATGGGACAGTCAGCCTTAGAGTCAAAATGCCTAGAAAGGTGTCTTACATTAATTGGCATTAACTACATGGCTGTTCTTAGACTTATTGGAAAGGCCAAGGGGACAAGATGAGGTTGAGCCACTTTCCTGCAGCCAAGTGGGCGCCTGCTCACCCTGAGTCCTCGTCCCAGTAGTAGTGGCTCCTGCCAGGGTAGCTCTGCTCCACTTTGTCCATCTGCAAGGTCCTCACGAAGACGCCCGTCTTGGACGTTTGCTTCAGCAGGCGATTGTGAACATCCGAGAGGATTGAGAATGTGGTGCCTCGCGGGTAGCAGAGCCCCACTCGGATCCAGTCGCCCCTAGGATTGGAAGTAGAGTCAGGTTACAAGCAAGGGTGTCCAGGCCACAGGGCCTTTGGAGCATGCCTTGGAGAAAGAGACCAAAAAATCTCCACCAAATGACACCTCCACTTTTGTATGGGAAATTTTGAAAGCACATTTGCTGTCGTGGTGACTGAGTTGCAGTGTTCAAGGAGAGAGGGAGAGACAATGGCTGCCCATGAGCAAAGAGTCTGAATGCTTCACTGGTGTGTCTCCAGGGCCAACCCTGGGGGTGCTGCATATGGAACTTTGGGAAAAAGACATTCTTTTCGTAGTTAAAGAGCACAGGATCCAAAGGACCTAGGCTCAGCCCCTTCTGGGTCCAGCTTGATTGTAGGGCCCATTTCATCTCTTTGGTCTCATTTCCCACATCTGATAAATGTCTGTCTCACAGAAATACTGTGACAAGTAAATAATGTGCATAGAAAATACTAGAATCTAAATATATGAAGCCCTATCCAGATGCCCTCGGCCTCAACACTTTATCTCGCAGAGCCTCGTTTCCCTCTCTGTAGGATGGTAACAACAATACCCAGATATTTTTGTCATCTATCGAGCACTGGCTAATGCCAGGTCCTGGGTGCCCGCCATACCGTATCTCTTTGGGTCCTCATTGCACTCCTGCAAGGTGTAATACTATCCTCAACTCAAAGATCAAGGAGCTCAGGCTCAAGAGGTTACATGCCCTGGCCAAGGTTACCCATGCTGGAGCAGGGGCTTGGCCTGTGTCCTTTAATTCTTAACTCCTGGGTGATGTCAGCCCCTCTAGGTACTCCTGCACGGATCACATGGGCTAGCCTGTGGTTTCGTTAGACGCAAGTCCAGGACTTTGCAACAAGGCATCGTTGTCAGCTTTGAGCTCAGCCAGAGCAGCTGCCCCCAGATCTCACTGCTCCTGGCTGGACACCCACTCACTTGTTGAAGTTGATGAGCCAGATGGCGAGTTCGGCGGGGGCCGTCTGGTCCCAGTGGATGGTGTAGCCCTTCTGCAGGGTGACAACCGGTTGGTATTGCTGGTAATGGGTGCTCCTGGTGAGCGCTCCCTCCAGGTAGAGAGGGTGGCTGGGGAAGTCATTCTTGATGATCTTCATTCGCAGGTTACTGGTCTTGTAGGCTTGAATGTACATCTTTTAAAACCCAAAAAGGAAACACACAATGAGGCTATTACGAAGGATTATTCCAAGAGCGTCTGGCTAACATCTGACTATAGACCGCACTTTCAAAGGCACTTTCTCTTTACAGAACCCTTTTTAGAAGGCTTGAATGAAAGAAAGGCCAAATAAGGGGACATCTCTTTCTGCTGATGGACGCAGCCCAGGCCTTACTGTGTAATCCAGCTAATGCTTTCTGTTCATCTTCATAAAAGTGCTCTGTTGAGCTTCCAGTGGAAATTTGAGAAGAGTCTGCGTAATAGTCAGATGGCAAATTTTGGACAAAGGACAGAGATGTGGACGGAGGAGGAAGGGAGTAAGAGAGAGAGAGCGAGAACTTTTTTAATTCTACCATAAAATACAACTCGCCTATAACTGGCAGTTGCTCTGTCTGCATTTGAGAGAGTGCCTGGGTGTGTTGGCCTACTTCTCCCTCCTACTCCCTCTCAGTGTCTGGCCCCTGAGGCCAGTCCTTGTGGTGCCACAACACACTGCATGAATAAATCGTGCCTCATTTCAGAGGAAAAACGGAAAGCAAGACTGTCAGCCATTGAGTTCCAGGGACCTAAGAGCCTGGATGCTTTATCCCAGCATTGGTTTAAAACACTGTGTTGGCCGGGCGCGGTGGCTCACGCCTGTAATCCCAGCACTTTGGGAGGCCGAGGCAGGTGGATCACCTGAGGTTGGGAGTTTGAGACCAGCCTGACCAACATGGAGAAACCCTGTCTCTACTAAAAATACAAAATTAGCTGGGCATGGTGGCACATGCTTGTAATCCCAGCTACTAGGGAGGCTGAGGCAGGAGAATCGCTTGAACCTGGGAGGCGGAGGTTGCAGTGAGCCGAGATCACGCCATTGCCCATTGCACTCCAGCCTGGGCAACAAGAGCGAAACTCCATCTCAAAAAAAAAACAAAAACAAAAAAAATGCCATGTCCTGTTTTACGGCACATCCCAAATTCATAAGACAATATCCCCATAACTGTGACCAAGAGAGACAATCACACCAACGTGCAATGATGTTGTGCTTTTGGAAGGAAGTGCTTATCTTCCCCTCTAGTTTTATCGCATATAAGATGGAAAGAGAACCAACCCTGCCCATCTTAGGAAGTTGCCCTGAGTATCAGAAGGTAAAGCGTACATTAAAGCATTTTGTAAGATGTAAAGTGAAGGGAAAATATTATGAATAACAGTTAACCAGTTGCCAGTTATGATAATCTGGCAAGCTTTAACGATGAACTTTTTTTTCACAGAAGATAAGCAACATATCAGAAAGAAAGTGTGGGAAGGAAAATCAAGGCTCCATATGGGATGCCTAGACCTTGAGCTGAGGCTGTGTAATGCTGACAGTGTGGATGCCAGGCTTGAGGGTTTGGTCATCCTTCAATTATTCAGGACATGACTGTCCTCCATCAGCTCCCTTCTGACCCCACTTCCCTTCTTATCTTCCTCAGACCATCATATCAACCACTCACTCCCATTAGCATCTTGGCCCTTCCTCTGCCCACACCTACAGCAGAAGCCACCCCATGGCTCATTGCACAGCTCCGCCTCTCCCAGGGCTCTTGAGCAGGGCTGAGAAAATCCCACAGCCTGGGAGAGAGGTGCCTCTGCAAATGCACCGCCTCCAGTCTCCACTGGGTTTTCAACACTGCCAGGCACTCCTTCCACAAGCTTCTTGTCAACATTTTCCACTCTCTACAGCAACTCTTCCAAATCTTTATCGCTCTCTGGAGGTTACTTTCCTCAAGCCCAGTCCCCACATTCTCAGCACATGACATCACATTCTACTGCAGAGAGAAACACCCTCAGCTTCCTGCCCTCTGCCCCGTCTTCCTCCCTGCTAAATGCTAGCCCTGCCACCTACTCTGGCACCTGACCCCCACCAGCTGCACCCTGTGCCCTCTTTGCCCCTTATGGCCCTTTTCCTTCAGCCCAACACCATCTCCCTCTCCTATCACTCCTCCACCCCCAAACCACCATTTAGCTCCTTTCTAACACCCCAATTCCTGACACCCACAGTGGTGATAATAATGCCTGCCTTGTAGGATAGTTGTGAAGACAGCTATTCATACATGTTTCCTTCATTCTCTGAGACGACCTGGCTCACTGTGAACCTGACAATTCATTTTCTCAGGCCTCTCTCCCGTTACTCATTTGTTCATTAGTCATTCATCAAAATACTAGAAGTAACAATAATATAATAATAGCTAACTAATATTTTAAGTTCTGCTCTGTTCTAGGCACCATCTAGACCTGCCCTGTCCCTCATGTGGCCACTGAGCACTGGACATGTGGCCACTGTGACTCAGGATCTGAATTTTAAACTTCAGTTCATTTAAATTTCAAAACAAAAGCAATGTAAATATTTTTTCCTATCCCATTACCCTGATTTGATCATTACACATTGTATACATATATCAAAATATCACACATGCTCCAAGAGAATATACTATGATATAGCAATAAAAATGCAAAAATAAATTAAAAATAAAATTAAAAATTCACATTAAACACAACGTTATTGTTTCAGTAGGACTACATTTCCCTTGGTTGAAAATTGAGTGGGCTATAAGTGTAAAATACACAGTAGACTTTGAAGACTTAGAAAAAAAACAAGAAGTGTTTTTAATGATTTTCTACACTGATTCATTTTGAATGATAGTATTTTTAATATAATTAAAGTATTATTAAAATTCTGTTTCTTTTTACTTTTTAACATGGCTACCAGAAAATTTAAGATTACATGTGTGGCTTGCATTATATTTCTATTGGATAAGGCTGGTGAAACATTTTACATGTATTTTCTGAAGCCACCCCCAAAATCTCACCAGGAAAGTTCAACTATTTTACAGGTGAGGAAACTGAGGCTCCAAGAGACCAAGTAATTTGCCCAAGGTCCAATGGTAAGTGTTGGAGCCTGACTTGAATCGAAGCAGTTGACCCAGAGGGTTCTTTTTTTCTAAGCATTTTGCTTACCAAGTGTTTTGACTTTAACTTTGTAAAAATCCTACTGGGTGAGGGGAAAAAATAAAAAGAAAGAAAGAAAGAAAGAAAAAGAAAAAAAAAATTTTGTATCTCTTTCTGGCCTGAAACAGAGCCAGGCATACAGTAGACACTTACTGAATGCTTGTTGCATGAGTGAATAAGTGAGTGGCCGGCCCCCAGAAAGGTGTCCCCACCTGTGCATAGCGCCCACTGCAAATGGCCCCTCTCCAGTCGGGAACATTGATGCAGTCTGGGTGCCGGACCAGCCAGTTGTCATTCTTCGTGAGGTAGGAGCCAGGGTACTCGGACACGGAGCCGTCGACGTCATGGAACACAGATGTCTTATCCCCATCCATGTCCAGCTGGTTGAACCAGGGCCCAGGCTCTCCGAAGAACACTCTGGAAGTAATCTAAACAGAGCCCAGGAAAGTTAGGCAGGGCTAGAAGGTGAAGGGAAACTGCAGCCGTCATCAGGCCAGGGCGAGGTTTCCGATTTCCACTGACATTACAAGCCAGCCAAAACAAAGATGCTCTCAGGCACTGAGAGAAACCGCGTGGCTGACGCCTCCGATGCAACCGGAGTCACAGTCAAAGGTTCACTGTGCCTCAACTCCCAGACCTAGCACATGCTTTTGGCCTCTGCTCACTGGAGGGTTGGCTGCTGTGGATGAGCTTGGAGACTGCTCTGACACACAGCCTTCACCAACTGCAGAGATGGAGGAGGGGGACTGAGGATTGTGAGTGTGACTGTGTGTGAAAGGGAGGTGGGGGTGATGTGTGTATGAGAAAGGGTACACACACTTTTACACATACACACACACATACACGGGGGCATCCGTGTGCGAGAGAAGATGCATGTGGCATGTTTCAGGAAGACAGTTTTGCAGCATGAGCCCTTGCAGATTTCCATGACTGACCTCTTTCAGGCCCTCAGTTGCCTGAGTAAAGACATTAAGTCATTGCAGTTTCACATCGTTTCCCTCAGCCTGCCAGGAACTGGGCAAACAGGCAAAAGGCAGGAGCAGGGAAGAGAAGGAGGGAAAAGTCTGGGAATCCATAACCTGAAGGAAATGCACAGGAGGCCTGGCCCTGGCTGGTCTCACAGGGCAGCCCTTGCTCCTGATCCCCTAATCCTCAGCCCCTCTTCTGCCTTCTCTGTCTAGGGCAAGGAGGCCTCTGTTTATAGTCTGCTCTCGGGGAGAGATTAAACAGAACATCATCAGCTAAGACTTCCCTTGGAAACTGTGGGGCTTGTTAGATTCTTTGTGCCAACTCAGGTGGCCTGGTCACAAGACTCAGTTTGTCAAAGTCAAGTCCCTTGGAGGAACAGCCTAGGAACCTCAGTCCACACGTCGGGTTCCTCCAGAGGCTCGCCTGAGTTTTGAGCAGGGAGAGAGCAAGCGGGCATTTACCCAGACCTGACCTGTGGGGCAACCTATGCTTGTACTTTTCCAGTTTGGATGAAGAGCAAACTGGGACATGGCCCAGCCTAGTTGGAGGAGGCTTTTCAACCCCTGCGGTGGTGGCAATAGCTCAAACTCTGGGACCCAGGGGACTTGTGAATCACCATCCAAAGTCTGGGTTTGCCGGGAGTCTGCCCTGGCGCCTCACTCACCGGAACGTCCTCAAAGGCAATGCCGGTCACGTTGTTATGGGGGCAGCTCTGCCAGGCATTATTCAGGCGGAAGGCCAGGGCGCTGGTGTGCCGGCCCTCCAGGGCCACAAACTTTCGGAAAGTGCAGTTCTGGATGTTGATGGGGCCATCATATAACTGAATTCCTCTAATTGGAAAATTCCTATGGAGTTAAGGAGTAAGATGTCAGTCTAAATGCCATGTTTGCCCCTTCTGAGGTGGATGGTAGCAGAGACTTCCTGGGTAAAACCATTCCTGATCCCCACCTCTAGCAACTCCCCCTGCCCCAGATCATTATTAATTAATTATTAATTCATTAATTAATTTAAAGCATGTATAGACACACTAAGTGTCAATGAATGACTGCCGGGTGAATGGATGGATGGATGAATGGATGGATGAGTTGATGAATATCCATCTAGTTGCTAGTTTGGAGTTTGGAGAATGGTCCTGTATTTCAACATTTTCCCCAATTTTTCCATTATATAAAGAGTCATTGGGTAAATACTGTAAATACCACTGGAGCGTGCCAATATTATGTTTCTTGGGAAGATAGAGCTGTTAGTCATTATCGCCTTAGTTTTAGTTGCTATAACAATTAAATCAGATTAAGACCCACATGAGTTTCTCCTCTGGGAGTAAGCCTTTCACATTGGCAGTGTGCTGGGTTTGGGAAACAGAGGGGAAAAGGACACAGAATGGAAGGTGATAAACGTGATAAAAATAATTGTAAGGCAACATTTTCAGCACCCCTAGAAGAAAGGGAGGCCCCACTGAAAAGCAAGACTGTAGGCTGACAGAGAACCCCAAGAAGGCCCTGAGACCCAGAAGGAGGTGGGAAGCGGCAACAGGCTTGGACATGGAGGTAGGAGAGACTGGACAAGAACTGGTGACTTGAAGATTTTGCCTTGGCTTAGCATGGAGTAGGTTGCTCAGACACACTTCTCCCATTGCCTCAGACTCCTGAGCAGAGCACAGGAAGCAAGGGTCTGCGAGGCTGGCTGGGCTTCCTGGTGGTCCTTCTTGGGCCTGGCCCCAGTCTAGGCTTGCTCCTTCTCCAAACCCAACATGTATGCTTATGCTGGTGTCTCTGTATCTGGGTCAAGCACATTCTCTTCCACAGCAAATATAAAGAAGAAAAAATAGAAAGATGGAAAAAGAAGCAGAAAAAATATCTGCCCACAGGGAGAGACCATACTCCAGTTGTCCCTGATCTTCAACCCTGGGCTCCCTTCCATTCCAATATGGTTCCTTGAGGAAGACCCTAGGCACAGCAGTCATGGTAACATGCCTTCAGTGGGCACCAAAGACTCCTTGCATTTCTATATTTTTATGTTTATAATTGATTAACATCATGATCTAGAATCCTGATTCTCAAGGGGTGGCTCCATGCATTTTTTCATTTCACATATTTTAGGGACAGTCCATTTTTACTAGCTCTATACTTAGGTTTTGCACTTCAGACCCTGACCCAGCTCTATACAAGATGGATCAACCATGATTAGGACTGCAAGCTCTTAGGTTCCTACTTGCAGATGCAATTTGAGAAACCTGCCTCAGTCTGACAGGTTTCCTTCCATAAACAGGATCACCTTTGGAAGTCATCAGAGCGTTCTGGCCCTGGGAGGCTGGTAACCCTTGGCAAAGAAACCTTGAACATGCAGATTCAGGGTCACTCATACAAATGCTGAAAGGGACTGCTCCATTACTCAGGTTAGACAAGAGGAAGGGCTTCTCACAGCTCATGCTGAAGACCATGATTTTGCCTTTGCAAAGTCTTTTCCATGTCCACTTGGGTTGGAAGTTTTAGGTCAATGTGTATTTTGTGTCTTGACTCTAGTAGTAGAAATTATATCTTCCTAGAGAAAGAGTAGAAAGCTCAGACAGACAAGAAGGGCTGATCTTATCACCAGGAGCACAGGGACCACCATGCTGCTCACAGGCTCAGAGCCTTGCTCTCTGGCTTGAATTCATACCTGAGCAGAAACACCAGCAGAAGAAAGGAGATTTCCTCACCACTGACCCAGCCTGTGGTTTTCCAAGGAATTGACTGAGTCCATTATCCCTGTTTGCTCATCAACCTTCCAAGTCACCCATTCATTCTCCACCCACCTGCTTATCGTCTGACCTTCATTTGAACTCCCCCAGCCGCAGAATCCGGGACTCCTCAGGACAGTCCTGCTATTCTGTTGTTGAGCATATCTGACATTAAAAAGATCCATCCTTCTTGCACTAAACCAACCCTAACCCACGGTGCCTGTGTAGAATGAGTCTCATCCCCTATGTGCACAGCAGCTCTGAGAACATGTAACAATATCCCCCATGTTGTCCCCGAAGTGATGATCCTGTCTTCTGGTTGAAGACCCCAACCTGCATGTGACATAGCTTCGGCTTTTGTCACCCTCCTGGTTATTCTCCTTTAAGTGTGCTTCGGCCTGACTCTATTGCTCTGCCATCCTCAGGAGTGGATGCTACACTCCAAGTGAGAGTGCTGTCAGAGAAAAGGACTCACGGTCCCTGATCCCAGACACACTAAATTCCCATTAACATAGCCCAGGAATGTATTACGCATTTTGATGGCCACATCACCCTGTTGACTCATATTCAACACCACTTTTTGACTTCTCTCTCCCCATTCCAGATTTCATCCCTTAATTGTTAGTCTCAGTCACCTCAGTGATTCCTCTGGCTGGTAGAAGACAGAAGAATTCATAGTCAACAGGTAGAAACTACCCATTAACTTTTTCCCTTCCATCACAGCCACTTAGGTTAAGCCACTCAGAACAAGGAGCTACATGGTTGCAAACCTACTGGCCTATAGGGAGGGTCCTTCCGCTATGGTCCAAGCCGCCAGGTCCCCAGATCCTATTGTCCATCATTTCCGTCCCCACGTTGCCACTCTCACCAACAAACAAGCTGTTCTTTATCTCTTGCTTGGAGCCGTCGTCGTACGGGAAGGTTCCACCACTGTAGAGAGATGTTTAAGGTGAGATGTCCAGAGACAAGATCCCACAGATGACCAAGTACAATGACAGTTGTCCTTACCTGGCCAGGGTCAGGCCAATGCCATTGTCAGCAAACCTGTGGGCAAGAGCAGATAGATAGTCAGAGCATGCCCTGGCTTCACATTCAGTGGAGTCGTGGAGAGAAGGACACTTCCCTGCCCTTGGAGTCAAACTGAATACCGTGCAGAGGAAGGAGTCTCTACGTAAGCAGAGTCGTGCTCAGGGAGTTGTGGCTCTCCTGTTCCGCACAGGAAGGGGATTTTCTGGGTCCCCTCCCACTCTGACTCTGACTCTAGAGAGAAAACAGTGACCCCTGTGGCTCTCCACATTCAACGGCATTGACAGCATGCAGACTGGGGTCCATGTGCCTCCCTCTCCAGCCCCATCCTCTGTGATTCCAGGGCTTAGTGTGAGGTTGGATCAGGAGAACTTGAAGGGCCTTCCGCTCTCAGGACCAGCACCAGGGAAAGGTGGAGTATGTGAATGCACTTCTTTTTTTTTTTTTCTTTTACCATCTTCACTGCTGTTTCAGCCATAAAGAGAGGCATCAATAGCTACTTTTCAAGTTTCCAGGAAGCCAGGCAGATGCTGACCCTGAGAAGGGCAGGAAGTCATTTTGCAATTGCTCTGGGGCCATCTCGTCAGCTCCCTTTCACCTCTGCCCTTTTTAGGGGTCAGATGAGCATGCTTCTGGGGGGCGTCTGATTGCGAGGGACAAGGGATTACACAGAATCCAGAGCTGAGCCTTGGGTCTGTGCTACCACAGACCCTAGGGCCAAATACAGTGGCCGCCTTCACTTCCTGTGTCCCAGGGGTAGATTTAACTGGTCTCTATGCCTCTGCTCCTTCCACCTGTCCTGTCCACCCTGCCAGGCTCATCTCAAAGTGCCATTCTCACCAGCCTCTCTGCTCCCTAAAACTTCCGTGCTTTATATCCTTCATAGATCCAAGCTCAAGGGCCTGGTGAATCCACATCAGCTGCACCAGGCTGGTCCTGGTGGCAGGCATGCTCTCTAATTCCCAATGTACTTTTTCATATTCTGCTCACCCTCTTTCAGACACATGGACCTTTTTCTTTTTCCGAAGCCCATTTAGTTCAAATCAATCATTCCAGTCCCATCATTAGGGCACTGTCTTATCCATTTATTTTCCCAAACTTCCTGAGTCTTATCTCCCAGGTCCCTCCATGGCTTTTCCTCATTGCTTCTGTCCCCCAGTGCTAGGCTCCTGGTCCCCTCATTCTTCCAGTCCTTGAAGGGATCCCTATCTTCTGTCAGCCCTGATTGCACCAACCTTGTCCACAAGTAGGACCACAGCCTTGGTGCCAGGCAGATCCTAGGCTACCTTGGAATGAGTCTGGTGGGGGATTAAAAGACACACACACTTTGGCAGGAGGGGTCTTCGCAATTTTTCTTGCTGCCCTAAATCTGGCATTTACCATCTCTTAAGGGACCTAAACTCTGAAATGCCCAACAACCAGAACCAAGAGATTTACCGAACTTAGGATATTGCAAAGAATTTCGGCATTGACACCATCTAGTTTCTCTTCAACCCAGGGCTTCCACCCACCTTCTGCGTAGTGCCCCTCCCAAGGATGCTCTAGGGTCTGCTCTAGGGATGAGGAGCCTGGCAGCTTATCCCATAGACTGGTGTCTCATATGGTAGGAAGGCTCTTCCTTCTCCAGAGCTGAAACCTGCTTCATGCCTATCACTTCTGCCTTCTAGAGCCAATCAGAACAACCCTGCCCCCTTCCCCTAAATGCCCTTCAGAAACCCAGAATCAGCTCCCTTTTCTCCCTTCCCTTCTTCTTAAAATGAATGACTTCTTTTCTCCTGTGCAAAATGAAGGCCCTGCGGCTGGGCACAGTGGCTCACGCCTGTAATCCCAGCACTTTGGGAGTCTGAGGCGGGCGAATCACAAGGTCAGGAGCTTGCGACCAGCCTGGCCAATGTGGTGAAACCCCATCTCTACTAGAAATACAAAAATTAGCCTGGCGTGGTGGTGCACGCTTGTAATCCCAGCTACTCGGGAGGCTGAGGCAGGAGAATGGCTTGAACCCAGGAAGCGGAGGTTGCAGTGTGCTGAGTTTGCACCACTGCATTCCAGCCTGGGTGACAAAGTAAGACTCCATCTCAAAAAAAAAAAAAAAAAAAAAAGAAGAACCCCCTCAGTCTCTCTGCCTCTGTTTTTAGGTTTTGCTTTTTTGACTTTTTTAAAAAAAATTTATTGTTTATTTTTGGCCACTGCCTGCTGCCATCCTATGTCCTTGCCTGGCTGGGGGACCCAAAAGCCTTTGCACCTCCCCTTCTCTGTCTCTCAAGCATCTTCCTGGGGCTGCAATGCTAAGTCAGTTTCTCCCCAGATCTCTGCATTTCTGAGCAGCCTTTCTCTCCCTCCCTCTCTCTCTTGCTCTCTCTGTCAATGCTGTGTCTCTGCTTTTCTCCTCGCATTTCAATTTCTCTTATTCCCTTTCACCTTTATTTCTCCTTTACTTGGTCACAATAAAATAGAGAAATATGTTTATTTCCTAATAGGGTTTCTGATTTCCCATTTTTAACACAAAAGGCAGACACGGAGACATTTCACAATACTCCCTGAAAACAAATCCCAGCTCCACTGCCTGTGCCTTCTGGTCCTTGTCCAGCATGTGACAGTCACTCACATAGGGACCTCATATGAGAGCTCAGCGTTCCCTGCCTTTTTCATTTGGGTCTTGGAGTCCAGTGAACTGTAGCTCCAAGTTCCAGTTCAAACTCTAGCTAACTGCGTGACCTTGGGAAATTCACTAAACTGAACCTCAGTTTATCGTCTCTAAAATGGAGATCATAATTTATATGTTTGAGAAACATGGTAAGAAAGAAATGCAACCAAGGCTTTCACATAGTAAGTGCCTAGGATATTCTGGCTTCTTTCTTCTTCCCTCCCTTAGCTGATGGGCCGCATGACCTTGAGAGAGCCAAGCCCAGTGACTATTTGGAAGCGAATCATAACCCACAGCACCTGGCACTGTGGGCTGAAGCCAATATGCTGCTTTTAGGTTTTGTTTTTTTTGGCCACTGCCTGCTGCCATCCTATGCCCCTGCCTGGCTGGGGGACCAGAAGGCCAAACGTCAGTATGTCTGGCTTCCCCTCTCTGCTTTGCTCTCCTCTCTCTGTAGGGGGCTAGGGGAAGACGGGCCATGCCCCCTTTGTGCCAAAGCCGCACGCTGCTCTGACTCACCGGCAGCTGTCCAGCCACACATCCCCGCCGCGCAGCCAGGCCCCGTGGTCCTGGTTCTTGTAGGCAATGAAGTGTCTGATGATGGCCGGCTCCCGGGGCTTCAGCGGGTCGGCGTCCTGGTGAGGGCTGTATCTGCAGCACAACCATGGGGAGGGCACAGGTGGTGGTGTTGGGGGCACGCCTCTGCTGACTCCCTTCTGGGCTCTGTGAGCCTCTCTCTACTCACAGTGCCCAGGAAGGCATTGACTAAACAGAAACCCATTCGCATTGCCCGGGCTCTTGAATGAACTTTCTGAGTTCATCACAGAAGCAAGAGGTCACTCCACCAGCCCATGCAGGCTCCTCACATACTGAAGAACCTGCCCCAAGTGGGGCCAAAACACAGAGGACAGTTCAGACAGCCATTCCCACAAAGTCATGCAACACAGTCCTCGTAGCCCAGGAGAAGAGTCTGGAGATACCCAGCTCTTCCACTAACTGGCAGGTCACCTTGAACTAGTGCCTTTTCTGAGCACTTCTTAGCTACAAAACGGAGTGCACTATCATGTTACCAGTGTTACCCACTTTTGATGGAGACCAAGCAACTTGTCTCTTTAAAGGAGATTGGTTTTGCTAATTACCTTGAGGTTTCAAAAGGACCTTTTGAAAGTTGCCCCTGGCCTTCAGCTGAACAGTAGGCTTATTTATAGGCATGACTTGCATGTTCTTTCCCATTAAATTGATGGTAAAATTCTTCCCTTCTGTTCTCTTCATCTTTTCATCCTGGCCCAACCTACTGTGGCCCTGCTCATTTCTGCTGACTTACCAGCTATTCACTTTGCTGAGGGATCTAGAAACCTCTGGGAATTTCTATCTTCCTTTGGCTGCTGGAGCCAGAATCCTAATTCAGACTTTACCCTGCTCAGGTTTTCACCATTGTACCCCCAGCAACTAGCTCAAAGCCCAGCACAAAGCAAGGGCTCAACAGATGCTCAGGGAATGAATGAGTGATTGAAGGAGGGGGAGGCAGGAGCTGGACTGCAAGGTCACCGTGGACTGTGTCTTCCCAATGGCTGATTACCTGGCAGAGATGATCGAGAGGAACGGCCGCTTGTCCTTGGCAGAGGCCTCGGTGGTTTTGACTCCGTTGTCTATGATCATGCCAGCCTGCAGGGAAGAGATATTCAGGGACACATTAGTTTCTACTGTGGGCTACAAGCATCGTCTCACAATCAGCCTCACTGCATACTTCTGAATGCTCCGGGAAAACCAGCTCTGTTCTCAGGCTGCTTCAACAGAAGTAGAGGATCTACAGTAAGGGAGGTGAAGATGCTGCCTCATTCTGCATTGCTCAGACCAAATCTGGAATATTTAACCTCTTTGAGGAGCAGATGTGGAAACTGAGGTCTAGAGAGGTTATGTATCTTGTCCAAGGCCACATAGCACAGTCCATGTGCAGAACCCACACTGCTTTGGATAGTTATTAGCCCAGGCCCCAAGTCAGGAACAACAGGTATACACTCTTAGGAAATTTGTCTGCTGTGATTTAAAGGAAATGCTGAACCTAAGTCCCATCTTTACCTTGGGCTGGGGTCAGTGACCTTCCCACAGTCTCATTTTAGCTCCTGCCTGTCTTGAAGAGAGAATCTGGCTTTTTTGTTTGACTCTAAACATGTCCACTTTGTCAGCCATGGGATAGGGAGAAATCGAGGCAGCTGAGTGATGCTGCCCAGGGAGGCCACCATTCAGTCTTCATTCCTGTCTGGATTCTTGTGGCCTCTTGTGAATGCTCATACTCAGATTTCTCTTCTTTAGATAACTGGAGGGCACTGTGGCCGTTTCATTCTCCCTCTGGCTTATAATTCAGCAGCAGTGATGTGAGTCAGATGATGTGGGGTTGACTCGCAGCTCTACTCCCACCAACTATGACTGGGCAAGTCCCTTCACCTCTTTAGCCTCAGTCATATCATCTGCAAAATGGGCTAGTGATACCTATGTCACAGGATGGTTATGAGGACCCAATAAGAGACCCCAGGTGAAGCCTCCTGGAACAGGTCCCTCTCACTGTGGATGTGGAGTCAAGACTTACTGGGCATGAACACCAAGGACGGGACCTCCTCCTTGGCTTAGACAATCGAATCAATCCAGCTGGAGGTTCCTCTTCACTCCTTCCCTCCCTGCCTCAGAGAATGAGACCTGCCACCTTCTTCAAGGCCCATCCCCACCTGCACCCATGAGCCCTTGCATGCCTGCTTGTTAGAAACCATTCACCTGCATGCACTCCTCCCCTTTCCAGCCTCTCCACAACTGCTAGGTTCTATGTGGCCCACCTCCCTGCTCATGGAAGCCTTCCCAAGGGGTGCGTGTGGGGGGTTTCTCGACAAGCAGCCAACACATTCTCTCCACTGTTCCCCCTGCCACCAACAGCAATATGCCCCCTGCACCTCCCTCTGTATGGGAGGGCCATGTCAGCCTCAGAAATGCCCTCTGTTACCCAGCACTAATTCTCCTCTGTCAAGATGAGACTGTTGTCTTCCACACCTCTGCTCACTGCCCCATGACACTACCCTCTTTTCTAGTTGCTGGGAAATGACACTGCCTGGGGACTCTTCTTCTGTTTCTGCCACCCCACCCTGCAACTGCTTACCCCTTGCCCCACCCTATCTCCTAGGTGTAAGCACAGGTCTATTCTGAGACCGCATCCCTTCCTTTTGGTCTTCTCTCTGGTTGGGCTTTTAAAAATCTTTTTACTTTTTGCCTCCGAATGTATTGTTCCCTTTGAGGAACGTCAGTTTTTCTTTATCAGTACCATTAGGGATTGGACCAGAAAACCAGCCTAGGCATTTGGGAGTCTATCTGCGCACCGCCCTGGCATCCTTGAGACCACCTCTGCCCCAACAAAGAGCGTCTCTGGTTTCAGCCATGCTCCAAGCTCCAATCCCATGCCCCATGACTCTGGTCTTGACTGCTGTCCTCACTGGGAGGTCCTTGACAGACTCGAGATCCCAGTCATCTTGATATGCCTTCTGTCCCCCAGTGCCTAGCTTGGTGCTGGACACAACGGCAGGTGCTTAGGAGATGTTGATGAGCAAATGAAGATGACTGAGGACTTTGTGTCCCACCTGCCCACTTAGCTCTGTGCAGATGCAGCAACCCATTCATTTCCCAAGAAGCAAGACAAGAGGGAACAGCAGAGAGGATGCCAATGCTGCCTCCACCTTCCTTCAGAACCACGTCTTGATTTCCTTCAGCTTATGGATCAGGCCTAACTTTTCATAGTTGAGGCTACACCCAGCCCCGCCAAGTGAATTGCAAACCAAATTCCGGTGCCCAGCTCAGGGGCCACCAAGAGAAGCTCTCCCCCTGTCAGCATGAGTGAAGGCACAACTTGCTCCTTTTGGCTCTGGCCATATTCTCAGTCCATGCCCGTGCAGGAACCACCACAGGAGATTTGTGTTGAAGAATGTGGCCAATGGCCTGGGAGGCCTCGCAAGGCTGCTCCATTTTCTTCGAGACCAGCATTAAGAATGCAGTTGTTCCCAGCTGTCGCCAACTGGCTGTCCCGGCTCTAATCATCTGCAGGCCTGGGAAGGGGACCGAGAGGCTGGCCAGAGAGGCGCAGCCTGGAAAGACTTACCCGGTAGTTGGAATGTGCTCGGTTGTTATAGAATTTTCCCAGTGGAATGTGCTCTGAATAACCTGGGGAGTACATTCCCACGGAGGGGCCCGTTGGTACGTGGTGAAAAATAAACCAAAATCCAGTTTCCTGTTGGGGAAGGACACAAGGGAAAAGCCACAGCGTTCAGCCCCAGAGAGCTCCTGGGCAAGGTGGCCACGCGGCCCACGCCAGAGATGGGTCTAGTAGCTACTGCCGTCACCCACAGGAGCCCTCGGTGCCCACCCACAACACACCTCCATGTGGTCCAGTCTGGGGGGAAAACAGTGAAAAGTAGAGCCCACCGTGACAGTTAAAGCCCTTGATGGGCCCTACTCTATCAGACATGGCTCAGAACTGCTGTGTTTCAATCACTGCAGGGCTGAAACTCCTCTTCCTGACACACAATGGGGGGATTTCATGAGTGTTCTCTGCTTTCCCCTTCATTCTACAGATAAGGAAGCTAAGTTCCAGGTCAAGGTCAGGGTCCCATGGAAGGCCAGCAGCATGGACGGGTGGGTGAGAGCAGGGCTGTGTGGATGGAATGCCGTGCTGCCACCCTGGCCGCCACCTCCCAGCTACGTGTGCCCCTGGGCATGTCAGCTCTCCTAACCTTAGCTTCCTCCCCCATCAGATGGGGATAATAATAGTACCTACGTCACTGGGTTCTTACAAAAATCAAATTATGTGAGCTTACAACACTGATGTGTCAGGTACCATTCTAAGCTAAAATCATGGCATTCTAATGATTTATTATACATAAAGCGTTCAGTGTTCACTAACTATGGTCACCAGTATTATGAAGTGACAGGGCTGTCCTTTAAAACCAAGTCCAAAGAACACCCCCTGCCCCACCACCCCCAGTCTGTCGTTTTCCTCTTCACTGCAGCTAAGCCTGTCTGCATGGATATCTGGGTTTGGGGCTCAGAGCACACATGTTTCAAGGTAAGCCTCGGCTGTCTCCCTGACTCCAGCCCCCACCCTCACTTTCTGCCAAAGAAGGGATATTTCTGCTCACCTCAGATCCTGCAGCGGCACAGTTGATGAGGTTGTTGTTGGGATTGGCCATCCAGAAGGTGGACACAGCACTGCAGGGAGGGCAGAGATACCTGAGATCAGATAAAGGGCCGCCAGGGGTCGTCCTGCCACATGGCAGGTGCAGGTTGGGCACTCTGATATTGGCCTGATAGTCTCTTATCAGAGATCTGAGAAATCATTGACTTGTTGATCTGAAACCCAGTTTTCTAATGAAAGTGTGGTGCTAGTTTAAGCACTTAAAATATTCAGAAATTAAAAAGAGCCTGGGTCTTGAAAATAGAAGCAGTGTGCAAGTGATGTCTGAGATTGACTCTAAAATACATGTAGGTCAGAAGAACCCAGGAAAGTAGCCCTTTCTAAGGGAGGGGCCCTGCACTTGGAAGGCTGACTGCACAGAGAGCTCTCACCCCATCTCTCTGTCTCTCTCTCTCTAATATCTAGAAAAGGGTCTGTGTGGTGGGGACCTCTGTGGCAGGTGAGGTGTCAGCCACTTCCTCTCATCAAAGAGCACTGTGTGGATCAGGAGAAGCCCCACAGATGAGAACAGGGATCCTCTTTGGACAAGAAAAATGCACATGAGGCAAACTGAGAAGGGAGAAGGGAGAAGACACCCTCCCTCCCGCCTGCTTTGCAGGAAGCTGGAGCCATAGGTGGTTAAGGGGTGCGAGGCCCAAGCTGCTCAGAGCCCCGAAGTGCAGAAGTCTGGTGCTGGGCTGAGCTGAGTGAACACATGCACACACATGTACACCCCTTCCCCCCAGCACACAGAGAGGGGTCCAGGCACTTACTTGCATTCTTGCCTGGGCTTGGGGATGTACCCCGGGTAGGAGTCCTCTGTGATCATCTTGCACATCTTGCTGTCACGGTCCGAGGGGAGGAGGGTTCCAGACTTGACAAGGAGGCCAAGACAGTGGTCAAAAGTGTTGCGTTCCTCCGGCCCATCTTCCGTGAAGAAGCAGTGGCCCAAAGAGTTATAGCCCACAACGTCCTTGATCTGCAGGGGTCAAGACAGGGGTGTTTCACCAAGCATCCAGTTATTCATGTGCTCATTCATGCATTCGGCAAACACTAAATAGTCTCATGTGCTCATTCATTCATTCAACAAACACTAAATAGTCTCAGCCGTACACCAGGCCCTGGGAGGAGCACTGGAGGTTTGGAGATGAATATGACACAAGTGATAGGCCTGGGGAAAGTGGGACAAAGCATGGGATGGTGACTTTTTTTTTTTTGAGATGGAGTCTCACTTTGTCACCCAGACTGGAGTGCAGTGGCACAATCTTGGCTCACTGCAACCTCTGCCTCCAGGGTTCAAGTGATTCTCCTGCCCCAGCCTCCCGAGTAGCTGGGACTATAGGCACGCGCCCCCACACCCAGCTAATTTTTTGCGTGTTTTTAGTAGAGACCGGGTTTCACAATGTTGGCCAGGCTGGTCTCAATCTCCTGACCTCATGATCTGCCCGCCTTGGGCTCCCAAAGTGCTGGGATTACAGGTGTGAGCCACCGCGCCATGCCAGGGATGGTGACTTTTAAAAGTCCTTTCCAGCTGGAGGAGTTGGGGGTGGTGAGGCTCTATAGGGTAGGAAAGGGGGCAAGATATCATACGTGAGAAGGTGAATCCAAGAGGAGGCCATGGGCTGGGCCACGTGCACCCACTCTGATGGAGCACACAGCTGAGTGCCCTGTGTACAAGGACTTACCATGGAGGGACTCCACAGAGGAGATCCCACTGAGTAAGGGTGGATGAGGGAACTTCATCTAGGAGCAGCACCTGAGCTGGGGCAGGTGTGCTTTTTATTAAGACCAATATTGATGCTCCTTATTGTACCCTCATTCAGAAATCCAAGACAGCTTGTCAGCCCAAGACGTGCATCAAGCCACATTTGCAACGCCTGGGTTCAGAACTAGAAAGGGCTGCAAACTCCAGCTCTTTGGTTTCCTTCTTGGAATCACACAGTTAGTGGGGAAAGCAGAAAGAACATTTGCATGGATATTGAGATACCAGGGATGCAGTTTCAGCAGCACATCCAAGCAGCGCGGGGATCTTAGACAAGCCTCCTATCTTCTCTTCAGTCACTTTTTTTTCCACCGCAAAAATGAAGGACTTGAACTCCATGATCTCTGAAGCCCCTTCTGGGTCTGTATCTCTAAACTCATCAATCTCAGAACTCAGATCTTCAGAGGGCCTGTAGCCTGGGCCCCACCTCCCTGTCCAATCCCAGACTCTGTTCCCAAGCATAACTGGCAAACAGGTACCCTGCTTCTGCTCAGACACTCCAGAGAGATGCTCACTTCCTTGCAAGGTGGCCTGTTCCACAGTGGGGCAATGGTGAGAAAAACCTCACTTATCTTACACCCTTCATCCCCACCCCTGGGTACAGACTGCCCGATGATGTCATCCACCAAGGGAGTTTCTGATTCCCGATGACATCAATTCAACCCACACCTATTCAGTACCTGCCACCATGCCAAGCACTGGAAAATCCACATACCAACCAGCAACAATCCTCCACCTACCACCCTGGCACTGTGTGAACATTTTGAGAGGCTGTCCCGTGATTGCAGGTTGTTTAGCAGCTTCCCTGGCCTCTACCTATTAGATGCCAGGAAAACCCCTTCAGTTGTGACAACCAAAAATGTCTCCAGACATTCATTGCCAAATATTCCATTGGGTAGGAGGGAGGAAGGGTGACAGAATCATCCCTGATTGAGAGGCCCTGATGTAGACATCAGTTCCTTCCAGTCCTTTTTTTTTTTTTTTTTTTTTTTTTTGGTGAGACAAGGTCTGGCTCTGTTGCCCAGGCTGGAGTGCAGTGGCATGATCTCGGCTCACTACACCCTCTGCCTCCTGAGCTCAAACCATTCTCCCACCTCAGCCCCCTGGGGAGCTGGGACTACAAGCTTGCACTACCACGAATGACTAATTTTTGTATTTTTGGTAGAGATGGGCTTTCACCATGTTGCCCAGGCTGGCCTCAAACTCCTGGGCTCAAGCAATCCTTCTGCCTTGGCCTCCCAAAGTGCTAGGATTACAGGCGTTAGCCACTGCACCTGGCCCAGGGTCTTTCATATGACAGCCGCCTACTCCCCAACTCCCAGGCAGCCATTCTTTAAAAGGATCATCAGACCACACTCCATATCCCAGCAGTGGACTGGCCTCTTACACCTTCTAATCTTGCTAAAATCTCACACCATCCTCTATTCAATTTTAATTTTTTTTTAGAGATGAGGAAAACGAGACTCAGAGAAGGCAAGTGATTTGCCAAAGGTCACATAAGCCATATGTACAAGGTCAAGGGGAAAGCATGGTTTTCTGTGTCCACTCACTCCATATGGGAGAACCCAACATACAAGCAAGTAGCTCTGTTCCAGGCAAGCTCTCTGTTCTTCTGAATAAACATCCTTCCCTTCATCTTTAGTAATAGGCAAGGGTGTGATCTTGAATCCTATTCACCTGTTTAATAAGTCAATCAATATCAAGGTCAGCCAATGGGACTGCTTTCCTTTCTCCTATTAAGCCCTAAAAGTTTGTTATAAATAGCCTGGACAGACAAGCATGGGAGAAAAAGGCAAGGAAATGTGGGCTTCCTGAGCTGGCCAGAACATCTGAGGTCAAGTTTAATGGCTTCAACTTTACAGAGGAGGATGCCAAGGCCCAGAGAAGGGATGTGGAGTGTCCCAGGACGCTCAGCAACCTCATTCTGCAGCTGTGATCAAACTCAGGCCTCTTGCCTCCTGCCTCCTGCCCATAGCTCTTTCTAAATCTTAGGGACCCATTTACCCTGCTGTGTGGATCATACTTTGGGTAGTCTTTCTCTGAATAGGAGTAAACAATGAGTTAGGTATATTCTTATTCTAAAAAATGCCAGAGAAAGAAATTCCCTCCTGAGAGAAAAACCCTCGTTGAAAGGAAGAAAAATGACCACTGTTTATTGGATACTAAATGTTTTTACATGTTGTCTTATTTAAACCTCATCACAACTACAATTCTATAGGTGACGCAGACTTAGAAAGTTGCCCCAAGTCACTTCTTTTGCACGGACCGAATTGGGACTTGATTCCCCATCTGTCTGAGTCAATCAATCAATCAATACTCAATCAATACTCAACAATGCCAGAAAGAAAAAGACGCTCTCACTTTGGGCTGCATTTCTTTCTTCTCATTAGGAGTGGGGTGAGGATGGCACACAGAATCAAGAGGGAAGCATGATAAGGCCGAGGACAGCCCTCGGGTGGGGGTAGAAGACACAAGTTACTCAGCTACAAACTTGCTGTGTGTGCCTTGCCTAAGTGTCCCTGTGTGATGGGATGACATCTAAAGTTTCTTCCAGCTCTAAAATTCTGGGATTGTTCCTCCTTAGAACATTACCCAGAGTTAAATATTTAAACTGTGACGTAGGTTGAGATGATAGATGTAGATAGATGGATAGATAGATATAGATAGATAGATAGATAGATAGATAGATAGATAGATAGATAGCAGATACATAAATAGTAGCTGCATACACAAACATGCATATAGATTCACGGGTGGCCATTCAGTCCCTATGTATGCTAACCAGAAGTAATATGTAAGTTCTCCCCCCATTCTCTTGCACAAATTGTATTTTTCCCTTTGTCCTTCTGGATATCTTCCTTCCTGCTGATGGTCGGCAGTCATGAAAGCAATTCCTGAAGCTGTTTTAAGTCTTCAGTTGTTGTTAGGTGTGGTCCAGGCATAAGATTGTGTAGGAGAAAACTCCTGGGCTCTGCCTGACAAAGAGCTAGAAAGAGCCAGTAGGGACTGCTTCAGTGGCTGGGTAGGGTGTGACCATTTTATTTGGTTTATGATCTGAACCAGGACACGTTTGAAGTGAAGGAGGTGTGATTAGTAGTTAAGCTGGGACAACACGTCTAAAATGGACCATTCTGTGCAAATCAGGACATATCTGTATGTAATGATTTCCACCATCAACCTGTATACAGCAAGTAAAAGAAACTGCTGTTTAAAACAAACAAATGCAGACAGAAGTGAACTTTACTTGTTTCTGCCTTCTAGGGTGGGTATGATATGATTTATGTTAATGAAAAACTCGACAACAAATGCAGCCATGTTATAAAAAAGACTGGAATTTCCAATCTTCTGCCATTACTTTTAAAAAAATTTCTTTTTGAACTGCGGAAAAGAAGATTGCCATAGAGTAGGGTGGTGGGTTATTTGTTTTACAGAGTGTCTTAATGAGTTTTTGAATATGCAAATTAAAACTGGGTGGAAGAAAAAAACCCGGACAACCAAATTACTCTGCCTAACAAGGACAGGAATGAGTTTCTAAGGCAGCCCAGGAGAGGTGGGGAGGAGGATGGGAGAATGAGGAGGAGGGGACAAGAACTCAACAACCAGGTTGGGGAGGGAGTAGCCTGGGGGGAAGCGTTTGGTCTATAGAGGGACCTGTTACTCCATCTCTTAGTGTTGGTTTCGGTGCTGATCTGTAATGTACCCCCTCTCCCTCCCATCTCTTACCCCCATCCACCAGTAAAAGCCCTGGGCCGATGAAATTTTTGTGGAAATCAAGGACAAGAGTCTGGGTTTCATATTTGGGCTCATATGGAAAGGAGAGATTGAAAATGCCTTTGCAACAATTATAAGAGTTAGAAAATTATGACAGTGAAAGAGATCTGACTTAACCAACTCCATCTTGCTTCTAACCTCCAAGCTATCCTTGGTCATTCCTGGGCGTAGGCCAAACTGACTTTGGGAGGAACTTAGTTTATAGTTTAACTTTGAAACAAAAACGATAACCGTCCCTTCCCGAAACAAACCCCCGTCTTACGCAGGGACTAAACTGCTTTTGTAGGACTAACAAATTAGCCACAAGATTAGAAATTATGGTTTAGGAGTCATGCAGCTAGAAGCCACAAGATTCTGAACCTCCCCAACTGCTCCTGGGGACAACATCGCTATTGTAAAACCTAAGATTAGTGCTTGAGATATTTTTCAGATCTGGCACTAAATGGACCAGCTAGTGCCTCCCACATTGATAAACTGGCTCATCTGGTCTTGTGGCCCCCACCCAGGAACTGACTCAGCACAAGAGGACAGCTTTGACTCCCTATGATTTCATATCCGACCCCACCAATCAGCACTCCCCCTTTCCGACCGCCTAACCATCGAATTATCCTTAAAAACCCTGATCCCCCAATTTTGGGGGAGACTGATCTGAGTAATAAAAAAACTCCGGTCTCCCATACAGCCAGCTCTGCATGAATTAAACTCTTTATTGCAATTCCCCTGTCTTGATAAATCAGCTCTGTCTAAGTAGCAGGAAAGGTGAACCTGTTGAGCAGTTCCAAGATGAGAGCAGCTACATGAATCAAGAATTGAGAATGTGAATTCAAGAAACTGAAAGAGGGAGGTAACCAGGAAAAGCAGAAGCTTCTCCCACAAATCCCAGAGCTTTGAGTCCGGGAGAGAGGGCCCTGGATTTCCTGCCAAAGACACAGGGGGCTCAGCCATCTTTCATAGAATGCCAGAGGGAGGATGTGTCCCTGGGGCTGGGGCACCTGGGGACTGGCTGCAGTCCATATAGATGGCACCCCCGGAGCAGTGCAGGGCACAACCTGCAGGGCACATGTGGCAGCCTGTTGGGGACATCCTGGTTTCAAGCATCTTGTGGCTATTGGAAGCATTTATGTCAAAGATAGCACATTTTGAGCAATACACGAGGAGGAAAAGAAGGAAAGAGCATGGTATCTTCTCCCATTCTCTGCCTTAAAGAGGGAAGGGAGGAGGAAACAAGCAGAACCCATATTGAAGTCATTTTGTCCTTCCACAAAAGTACTGGACCATTCCATTACTTTCCTTCAGGAAAAACAGGAAGGTGAATCCCCCTATGTCCTGCCTCAGAGTTCAGAAACACATGTTAAGATGAAGTGGGGGCCCATTTTGCATCCCCTACCCCCACTATCCAGCCTACAGATACTGTGCCATAGAGCCTTCCTTTGAAGGCAGACTGCACCCCACATCTGCCTACATCCTGCAGCTTTGGTGCTAACCATTGCATTTCAAGAAAGACACCACTGACAGTATCAATGTAGTGAGAAGCATTTTCCAATGCTTCTCTGTTACATACTGTGTTACAGAACACCAGCTCTGTAAGATGCGAATGAGTTTAGGCATCGCTAGGATAACCAAAGCTAAGCATGTATTTTTATTGCAAGCCTTTGCTCTGCTAGCACGCATCGTGAATTTCCAAAACAGGGAAAGAAGGCATGTATGCTGTGTTTGCCAAGGTCATTTAACTACAGAGGCCAGTCTCTTTTTGTTTGTTTGGATACTTGCTACTATCTCACAGAACCAGCGATGTTTACACAGAACATAGTTAGATACAGAGGCACACAGTGATACTATTTAATAAGCAATACCATTTAATATCATTGCTGACTATATCACATACATTATCTGGTTTAATCTTCCTAAAGACCCTTTGAACTTAGTTCTGTCATCATCCTCACTTCACACAGGAAGGAACTGAGTCCCACAAAATTTCCATCAGTCCCCCAAGGCCATACTGGCAGATGAAAACACAGGTCTCTGTGACTCTATGCTCTTTTACCTCAATGTTCTACTGAAGCCCACACTAACTGTTATATCCAGAAAGAGTTAGGAGTTGAATGAAGCAGGAGAGACAGCAGTGGGTTTGCTGAGCTTGGTGGTGACATTTTGAATGACATTGTTGAGAACCATCACCAAGGCTCAGAGAGAGCAAAAGTTGAGAAGGCCCCATTTGTGTCAGGACAGGAGTAAGAAGCAGGAGTTGGAGGAATTTCAGACCACCCTTCCCAAGAGTTGATGGTGAAGAAAGGGAAAGAGCAAAGGTGGCTGCCCAAGGGGGAATTAGGGATGAGGGAAGCTGTCCTCTGAGGATAAAGGATATCAGAGCCTGTCTACAGGCAGCAGGGAGAGAGGAGCTCATGAGCAAGGGGCTACCAGGACACTGTAGGATCAGCCCAGAGCCAGGCTTTAAGGCACTCTCAGCTCTGCACACCTACAAATCCCTCTTTCTCCCGAGCCAGTATCTGCTTGTCTGGAATCTCTTCCTCCTTCAGATCAGGGATGCTGTTTAAGAAAAAGGCTTCTGTGATGCTACTGAGTGGCCTCTGCATTCCAAATCAGGATCTCGTCTTTGTCTGTATTTGGCCTCTTTTTGTCCCATCAGCTAAAAACATCTTTCCAAACATAGTCAACCGTGAGTAAATCCTTCAAGCCAAAATGAAGGAAGCAAATGTAAAATACCGATGGAGATCATCCAGTTCCCAAGGCAGCATCTCCGAATGTGGAAATCTCTGCCCCAGTGGTGGAGCATTTACAGGGTGAGGTGCCAATCCATAAACCCAATTCCCATGCGGGGGATGGCTCTTGGAGATCTTAGGGAAGGGCACTGGGATGTGCTCCATTACCCTGCTGTCTGTCTGGCTTAAAGAGTTAGAGGCCTGCACTTCATCTAGATTCTAAGCCAGGACAATTTGGTTTTACCTTGGGAAGGCCTCAAGGCCTGCAGACTCCAAATCCTAACCCACCAGCTTGGCCATCAAGCTGAGTGAGGCTGGACCTCTATGTGGCCACCAAGACCAGGCTGTAACTGGTACCTCAGCCACCTAGTGTCTGTACAATGGCCCTCCCAGTTTGCAGCTGGCATCCCTGAGAGCCAGGCCGGAGGGAGACCTTGGCATACAGGGCAGCAAGGGTCTTCTGGTTCTGAGAGGTTGTCCACGGCTCTGGCTACAAAAGTCCACCTCCACTGTGGGTACAAGTGACCCACGTGGCTGCTCCAGATACAGCTCCATGGGCTACCCCTGAACTGCCGCCTTCCCTCTTGCCCCACGCATCTCTCACTCCCCCAGCCTATCTTCATGAACTCACACTCCTGGCTCAAGGCCTATGCCATCTTTCCCAGTCTCTCCCAGCCTCTCCCAGCTCTCCCAGCCTCTCCCAGCTCTCCCAGCCTCTCCCAGCTCTCCCAGCCTCTCCCAGCCTCTCCCAGCCTCTCCCAGCTCTCACAGCCTCTCCCAGCTCTCCCAGCCTCTCCCAGCTCTCACAGCCTCTCCCAGCTCTCCCAGCCTCTCCCAGCTCTCCCAGCCTTTCCCAGCTCTCACAGCCTCTCCCAGCTCTCCCAGCCTCTCCCAGCTCTCCCAGCCTCTCCCAGCTCTCCCAGCCTTTCCCAGCAATCCCAGCCTCTGTCAGCTCTCCCAGCCTCTCCCAGCAATCCCAGCCTCTCCCAGCCTCCAGCCCTGACAGGATGCTCACTCTCAACACTGCCCTGCTGGGTGTCCTAGAGTGCCCAAGGCCTATGCCCCTGCCACCAGCCATTCTTGTGCCACTTCCCCCCTTTGGGTCCATTGCTGCAGCTAAGACCTGGGCTCAGCACTCTGAGAAAGGTTTGCTATTCCAAAGACAGCCAAAAACATTTCACAGGCATTTTCTAACTGAACCACCCTGAGAGGAAGCCATCACATTCTCCACAGCACGTGTGAGGAAACTGAAGACCTGCCTGGTTAAGTAGCTTGCCAGTGGTCACACAGCAAGTGAGTGAGAAAGCACAGCCACACAACCACACTTCAGGGTGTGTGTGTGTGTGTGTGTGTGTGTGGTGTGTATTTTCCCTGAGATTCACAACAGCTTCCATTCAAACTGCTCCAGATCTGTAATTACAGGCTTCCAGTAATCTTAATATCTTTCTCTTTAGTAAAGTTAAATGTAGGTGAATTTAAGCTAAATTTATGAATAGAACTTCAACAAAAATGCTTAGAACAAGTAAAGATCCAAAGACTCAGTGAAGCCTGTTATCTTTCCTAACCAATTCTACATTGTTCTCTTCACCATGTATCCTGACCTCCACCACCACCCTATGTGAGAAAGGTGTGACTGCATCCATTGCACTGGTTCTGCAAATCGCATGAGGGAGCAGGACAGACCTGAGACCTGCATCCAGGGCAAAGTGTGGGCCACACACTGGGCTCCATGCTTTCCATGTTCTCTGCTTGCTCAATCCTGGAAGCAACCATGTAGGGTAAGCAGTGCCATCCTCTCCATTTTACAGAAGCACAGAGCAGTAAAATGACCGGCCCAAGATCACATGGCTTGTAAGCGGCAGAACTCCAATCGCAACCCAGGAAGTCTGGCTCCAGAGCCCATGCTTATCCCTGACATTCTGAATTTACTGTAAATCTTGATGTCTTTCAGCTTCAGCCAGAAAACATTCTCCTTTCCTTTTTCCTTGAGACAGAAAAAAATCCTACATCTTCCAGCAATGGCTCCAGCACAGTCCTCTACCACCTGCTGGGGAGAATCAGCCTTCATATGTGGACAGCATCTCCACACGAAACCCACTTGCATCTCATTCATCCTCACGACAGCCCTATGTGTTTGGTGTTGTTTCTCCACTTGACTGAGCAGGAAACTGAGGTTCAGAGAGGTTAAGCTACTTGCCCAAGGTCCCATAGCTCACAATCTGTGGATCAAGCCCTTGAACCCAGGCCCCCCTAGACTGGGCTCCAAAGGCGATGATCTCTTCTCTTTACTCAGTGGGAGGTTTTAAATCAGAGCATTTAAAACACAGAAACAACAGGCAATCCTTTATAATAGAAGAGTACATCGAATAGAACCACACTAGTGTCACACAGACAGCCTCCTCATTTTCCCATAACCATATGCCTGTTGGTGAGGCTCGCTCTGCTTGGTTTAAAGCAGGGCTTACAAACTCAAATGCCCACAGGGACCAGCAGGCAATGAAAGGAGTGGCACCGGCCTGGGGTTTTACAGTAATTGTAACAGCCATGGTAGGCCTGCTGCACACTGGAGAATGCACACCCACCTGTCTTAGGGGAGGCAGCCTTGACTCTGCTCTAAGCCATTGTTGCCATGCAGGGAGGCAGGCAACATCCTACTTTTCAAAAGAAGCCAGGAATCCAGATTTTTATGTAGAATCTCTTAATTTTTAAATGATGGAAACTAATTCAAATGTTTCTTTAACCACTATTTAAGCCAAACAAAACACATCGTGTAGCTGGATTCAGCTTAAAGGGTGTCATTCTGTGACATCCGGTTTTAAAGTTTATAGAGGATATAAAGTGTAGTTCATTTAAAGAAAGTCCAATTTAGTGTAAAATTATCAATTTAGTGTAAAAATGTTCAAATGTTTCTCTAAACACAGTATAAGCCAAACAAAACATATCTGGTTGCTAGATTCAGCTTGCGGGGTACCATTTTGTGATGTCCAGTGTTAAAGTTTATAGAGGATAGAAATGTAGTTCACTTCGAGAAAGGTCAATTTAGTACGAAAATTATCTGTGGAAATCAAGACAAGCCTCTGATACACATGCCAATTTGTTAATGAGAGTATTTCTCCCAGCAGCACTTGCTCTGAAGGAACACTTGGTTCATCAGAAGAAAAAAAGCCCATTGTTGTCACCATCTCAAATCTGTTGGGTAGATACCACAGCCGAGTCTTCACGTAATCCCCCTGTCTGCAGTTAGCAGAGCTGTCATGCTGTGTGGCCGTGGAATGATCTCCAGATTTCATGTGATGCCAATGAAGTACAGGAAAAACTGGACTCCCGGAAACCACCACAAAGTAATCACTCTCCCATCTCTGCTTGGTACCTTTGGTAAGGACAAACCTCTATTTTCTCCTTCCTGTTTGGTTGGTGATCTGCTCCCAGTTGATATCTTTCTGAAACCTGAGCTAAGGATGGTTCAATCCCCAAAGGCCCTGGATTAAGTGTCTACGTCCAAACACCCCTCCAGTGCTAACCATCCATGGCCCATCCCCAGAGTTCCCTGAGGGAAGGAGGTTCTTACCAACAAGCCATTGGAGCCATGGACTGTGACGCAGCGAGAGAATGTATGATGGATGGAGAGGTCCCTGATGTATGTGGGTGGGTCATAACCTCCCCTTTCATCTACATCACCGGCCAGGTGGAAGTGGATCGGGTACTGACCCATCAGCTGCTGTCCCATATGCTTCAGCTCCATGCCCTCCAGGTGTGCTGCCTTAAATCCCAGAGCAAACTAGGAGAGGAGAACCGAGAGTCAGAGGAGCCCATGAGATGCTTTGTGATTTCCCTGGCTGGTGCCCATATTCCAAAGATGCAGAGGCATTGTTCTTTGCCAGTCCCCACTTAGTACTCAGTAAATCAAAGATATTCTCTGCAAATGGGTTAGAATGCCTGGCCCTTCTTATACTGTGGAAGACAGGCAAGGCACTGCTAATGACAGAGGACATTGTGAGGAAATGAAGTGCTTGGAAATGAGATGTTCTGAAGAGCTATGCTATAGCTGGGGCTCACTTTGAACCTCCTTTCCTGTCTCCCAAACCATCAAGTGTTATGAGCAAGGGATAACTCTGAGATAATCTGGAGGAGTGGGATGGCAAAAAGCATGCCCTATGACCATGGGGAATCCAGGTTACAGTGAACTATGGAGCAGCAAGAGCCTTTGCCATTGTCTCCCACCCAAGACCTTCTCCTAGCAGAGGGAAAGGGAACACCGACTCTGGAATCTTCATGAGCCCATGTTCTGGTGGCATGTGTGTGAATGGAGGGAACACCACACACTCACTCACTTCACGATATGCATAGACCCATTCTTTCGGGCTCAAGAAAACCTCTTGACCACATGGAACTCCTGCCCCCCAGGTGCCTACCATGAAAATACAGTCTGAAAATGAATCCTGTCAAAAGTCAGGCTCAGCTAACCTCTACTAAAGAAGGATAATCTTGGCATGCTAACCATTTCTTCCAAAAATAGGTGCCAACTGGAGTGTCAGCTCCAGTAGTAGCAGCCCTGGAGAGCTGTGTTGAGAATGATTCTGAGGGCTAGTTTGAGCTCAGTGGGAAAGAGTCCCCTGATCATTCAGGGACTGGTCTCAGGATTGAAAAGGGGGCTATAGCAGCTTGTGTAACATAGACCTGCTATTTCTGCTTTAGTATCACTAATGAGTTTCTCAACTGAGGACAGTACCATCACCTCTGCCACACCCTATACCCAGGAGATGACTAGATATATAAAGTGTTTTTGGTGGTGATAATGACTGGGGAGCGCTGCTAGCATTGTATGAGTAGGGGCCAGGGATGATAGAAATCCTATAACATAGGCCTATGTGACAAAGAATCATCTCACATAAAATGCCAGTAGGGCCCCCATTGTGAATACTCTAAGTTTCACTCCATTTGTCTCTTCAGTTCCACTACCAAAAAGTCTTATCCTTAAAGTGCATGGTATTAGCTTTATGAGAACTATCTTAGCAAAACTCTGAGGTAATATAATGCTATTGGCATTGAAACCAATTACCACATGAAGAAATTGTGGGTATCTTAAGCAATATAATATGCCTGGAAAAGGCACTTTGCATTGTGATATAAAAGAAATTCCTCTTTGAGCTTAATACTAGGAAAACGTAAGCACCAGTAAATTAGTATCGTTTTTCTATATTGTGCGGTAAGAACCCTGCAGCTCACTATGTCTCTTCTTTGTCTTGACTCTAGCCAGGAAACTCACAGGTAAATTTAATGCTACAACTTCTTTTTGTTTTTGTTGTTGTTTTTGTTTTGAGATGGAGTCTCGCTCTGTCACCAGGCTGGAGTGCAGTGGCGAGATCTCAGCTCCCTGAACCTCTGCCTCCTGGGTTCAAGCAATTCTCCTGTCTCAGCCTCCCGAGTAGCTGGGATTACAGGTGCCCGCCACCAGCCCAGCTAATTTTTGTATTTTTAGTAGAGATGGGGTTTCACCATGCTGGCCAGGCTGGTCTCGAATTCCTGACCTCAGGTGATCCACCCGCCTTGGCTCCCCAAAGTGTTGGGATTACAGGCGGGAGCCACCACGCCCAGCCAATGCTGTGACTTCTAATTCCTCTCACCTGCTTATTGTTTTATCTATATGGTAATGGATCCATTGTAAATGTGACCTTTTGCAAGTTAAATGCTAGTTCTTTTAGGAAGTGATCAGGGCAATAATGAAGTAAACATGAAATAATGAAGACAAGGAATGAAGGCAATGTTGAAACAGTGTGATGTGTACCACGTGGCCAAGAGCAGAGAGCTGTTTGTTGCCGAGTTAGCTCCATCATCTCTCTTATTCCCAAATATTGGTGGGGGGAGCTGCACACCAATGGATAATATATAAGACTTCTCAAACTTCCAGAAGGCGCCATCCCCTTGATCCCACCTCCTGTTCCCCAACCCTCATCCCTACCAAGAAGGCCCGTCTAGAGGCTGACATCATAGGAACTCTCCTGGTTGGGTTGAAAGACTCTGCCAGAGAGACGCATACCTTGATGTGGCCCCCAAAGGTATCGAAGTCAAAGAAATTGCAGATGTGGTTTCTGTAGGGGTAGCATTTGTCCTCCATCTCCCCCATCACTATGATGTTCCGGCTCAGAAGCCCAACCTCCGCCCGCATGTCCACGCCGTCTATCTCCTCCCCGATGTGCAGGTACATTGGTTTCCCTAGGGCAGAAAGGGAGGACGGTAAACAACAGCAGGTACTGCATGCCCACTGAGCTCTGGGCCCCTGCCAGGTGCTTCTATGGCTGCTGCTTACTCATCGCCATGCCCGGTGTGCACAGTGGTCTCATGTTACAGAAGGATGAAGGTCAGGGAGGTGAAGTCACACGCCTACATGCAGACCCAGATCTCACAGTTACACAGGCTTAGGTCTGAAGCCTTTGGCAGAAATGGCTAATTGTCCCCTAATATTTGTCTCCTCTTCTGCTTTTCAGTCCTAAACTCCTGCATTTTAGCTGGACACAGGGCCACCCAAGGGAATGACATTTCTCAGCCTCCCTGCAGTTAGGTGTGGCTGTAAGGTTTGAGAAGTGATAAGTGCCACCTCCAGACTGCCCTCCTCTTGCTCTTTCCTGGGGGCTGGCAGGCCAGCCTCGCCCATGCAGGTGAGCACCATGCCCCAGAGATGGCAGAGCAACGGGAGAGAAGAAACCTGGTCTCTGGATGATACCGTAGATTGCCGATCTTAGGAAGATAAAACAGAACCCCTCTGTCTTTAAAGCCCCTGCTTTACAGCAGTGCAAATTCATAATCTGTTAAAGCAGGCAAATCCCTATTCTGCTTACCTCAGCCTCGTGTAGAGTGTGTATCTACAGCCTGGGGCTCCAGAAAGAGCCAGATTGGAGCTTCTGCATCCACCACTGTGGCCTAGCTCTGGATGCCTCCGTGGTACCACGTGGAGCAGTGAAGAACAGCCTCCACCCGACTCTGTACTGAGCTCCTCACCATCCCCTACCCTTCCTCTGGTGTCGGTGGAGAGGATGCTCTCCCCACTTGTGCACTGACCCCCAGTCTTACCCCTTTCCATATCCTTAAGGCCCTAGACTCCCTCCACTAGTAATTTCATTTCTTCCTTCATTTGGGCTCCTTATATTCCGTCTTCAAACTTCTCTAGACCTTCCCATCCTTAAAAAACTAACAAACAAAAGACCTTTTCCAGTTCTGCTACCCCTCCTAGTAATTGCCAGTCTCTCTCCTGCTGTAATCAGAGCCCCTGAACTTGTGGTCTGCACCTAACCCCTCCGTTTTCTCTCCATTCTCTCCCTCCCATCACTCCACTCAATCTCTTGCCAAATGCAGTCCCTTCCTCCCCACTCTGTGCAGAAAATGCATCTCAAGAACGGTGCAGGGTGACAAGAGTTCAAACTTTAGAACTGCCTTTGATTTATAGCCCCAAATTCTGCCTCCACAACAATCCCACACTCTTTTATGGAATAAAGAGATCTTAGGCGGGCTCTAAATTCGTTGGGCTCTTCACTGAGGTTGCTGACCTGGCTTATGGATACTTTCTCTTCCATTTGAGGATACAATTACAGACAGCAATAACCTCCCATGTGGATACCCAGCCTGAACCACACCACCTACACGGCTTGGCTTTCGCTGTGATCTTAACTGGAGCAATGGAGCACCGGCCTCAGCCCCCAGACACTGCCAGTGTTCACATGTGAAGGCCATGGTTATAATTAGCCCTGAGTAACACCCACTCCAGTGACACTGTCCTGCTCTCTCCTCCACAGGAAGAGCTGACTCTTGCCTGCCCCTTCACCCTGCACATATCCTGTATGCCTGCAGTGTTTCTAGGGATGTTTACTGTTTTGGGATTCTGCAGACTCAGTGAGATTGTGGGGTTTTTTTGTGAAGTATCTTATTCAAGATGTGAAATTGACACAGGGCAAATTTGAGAAAATATCTCCTATGGAGTTGGTATTAGTTTCCTATCCTGCAGTAACAAATTACCGTAAACTTAGGAGCTTAAAACAACATAAATTTATTCTCTTATAGCCTTGGGAGTCACAAGTATGAAATGAATCTAACGGGGATAAATCAAGGTGTCAACAGGGCTGGTTCCTCATGGAGGCTCCAGAGGAGAATCTGTTCCTTGCCCTTTTCAGATCTGAGTGGCTGCCTGTGTTCCTTGGCTCATGACCCCTTCCGCCATCTTTAACGTGCATCACTCCAGTCGCTGCCCCTGTCATTACGTCACTTTCTTCTGACTCTGACCTTCCTATGTCCCTCTTTTAAGGACCCTTGTGATCACATTTGGCCCACCCAGATAATCCAAGATAATCTCCATCTCCAGAACCTTAATTTAACACATGTGCAAAGTCCCTTTTGTCACATAAGCTAACATTCATGGGTACTGAAGATCAGGACGTGAATATATTTAGGGGTCATTATTCCATCTATCACAGAGTCCTCCTTCTTTTTCAGATACTGGATTGGGTCTTGCCCTGTCACCCAGGCTGGAGTGCAGTGGTGTGATCACAGCTCACTGTAGTCTTGAACTCCTGGGCTCAAAAAATCCTCCTGCCTGGGGATCCCAAAATGCTGGGACTACAGGTGGGTGCCACCACACCCAGCACAGAATCCTTCTTTAAACAAGTATCAGACTTTAAGTAATAATAATCTTAGAAAGATTTCATTTACTGCAATGGACTCTTACTCCCTGATATGCAGATGCCAAAAAGCTCTGTGCCCTGCCAAAGGGGTCAGGAGTGGACACCACACGTGGAAGCTGTCAGGCCTTTGGTTTCATCCAGGGTTCTGACACCAACCAGGGGGAATGATATGAAATAAGTTAACTCTGCAGAATGCTGGAGCCCCCTCCTCCAGGGCAGCCCACTGAACATGGCTTCTCATTTGGGCCACAGGGCCATGTGTCTTTACAGTTCTAAGATCCAGAAGCAGGGCTCCTTCCGGCCACCCACAGAAAAACCTTTCCTTCCATCCCTGACTCATCTCCCATCCATCAGCTCTGTGGTCTTCAGTTACGGGGCCTTCCCAGGTGTGGGGGGCAGAATCTTTCTGAAATAGAGCTTTGCACTGGCTTCTGAGTGGATCCTGAGAGCACACAGCAAACTTCACCAAGGAAAGGAAGCAGACTTCCCAAACTCCCCAAAGGGTTGAGCATGTTGAGGGAACAGGCAACAGAGAGCAACAGGCTCAGTCTTGCCAGGCAGGGGATGGCAAAGAGGTCTCCATGCAAAACTCAGCTCCCCGTTTACCAGTCTAAGGGGTTGACACAGTGAAACTCCAACTCCTGTGGGTTCATCTCATCACTCCCACATACCCTCTTCTGTTCCGGCCAGACCAGACCATCATCCTTCCTTGAACATGCCTTTGCTATTTTACATCTCAGAGCTTTCATGCGTGTATCTCCCTCTACCTGCAGCAAGCTTTCTCCACTTTGTCCCACTTAGCTCCAGTTCCTCCTTCTCAGTGATGTCCTCCCTGACCACACTCAATGTTAGTCTTTCCTTCTGGGAGTTCCTGCAGTGCTCAGCAGAGCCAGGAAACCAGGCCGAGCCTCCCCGCCTCCAGGACATTCATCCTTCGTCTTCCAACCATCCCTTACAGCACGTGCATCCTGGTGCTCTGGGTGCTTCTCTCAACTTGCCAGCATCCACCTTAAAATATGGTGTCCAGGAAGGACACTGACTAGAGGCTTCTGCTCTTGTAGGTGGCCAGAGGACCTTCCTCAGGGATCTGGTCTTGAACGTGGCTGCAGAGGTAAGATAATGTGATGGGGAGGATTGTGACTCTGGAGCCAGGCTGTGAGGGTCAGATTCCAACTCAGCTCACAGCTGTGAGTCCCTGAGCATATTTAAGCTCCTGGAACCTCAGGCTCTTCATCTATAAAATGGAGATAATAATAGCACATACCTCAAAAGTTGGCTGTGATTGTTAAATGAGTTAATCCATGGGCTGTGCTTAGAAATTAAGCCCCTGGCATATGGTAGGAGGCTAGTGTAACAGAAATGACACCTGCAGCTGTCACTAGCACCATCCCCAAGGCTCCCACCACTGGCTTCACACCTATAATAACGGGAGTTGGTAGATAGCAAATTTGGCATCTTTCTTTTTTCCGTAGGAGAAGTTGGGCAGGGTGTAGGAGTGACTGTCAGGTAGGTGGAGGCACTGTGTTTATCAGACTCCTGTCAGCCAAGGAAATATAAGTCAGATTGAGAGCTGCAAGAATATTTCAGTCCCACAGCCATCTTCCCGGCTGCAGCTTCCTATCAGAAGCTTTTACGAGACCTGGCCATGGCTGTTAGCTGCAGCAGCCACCTTATCTGTCCTGCTGCCGCCTTCACTGGCCACTCCCCGGCTGCTATCCGAGAGATGAGGGACAGTGTGTGCCTGACTCCCCCGCACCCCATCCTGCCTCAGAATTCTCCCACCAGCATCCACTCCTCGCTTCCTCCTCAAAGTACTGATACGTGAAGCCCAACCAGGGAAAAGCAGATGTGGCCCAACTAGCCTTGTCTCAAATAATCCAGAAGAGCCATGAGCACCTGGGTGAGTGGGGAGGAGGCCCGGGAAGCAGAGGGGCTCTGCACAGTTGCCCTACACAGGGCTGCAGATGTCACCCTTCCCTAGTCTTTACTCTGCAGGTGTCCTGCTTCCACAACCCCCAGATCCCTCTCTAGAGAGTACGCAGGGTGCTAGGTACCCCAGGGTCAAGAGAAGAAAAAACATCAAAGACCTTCCAGTGGAAGGAGCCAGAGTGTGCACATGTAGCTCAGACCTAGCAGGACTCAGTGAGTCTGGTGGAGAGGGAGATGGGGCCTGACCTTCTCAGATCGGGTATGAGGACAAGCCCAGAGAGACTCAAGCTGGAGGGCCCCAGAAAGCAAACTTAAACCCAGGTTCCCCACAGTCATCTTCAGGTGGAGACTTTGGGAACAAGGGCCTTCATGGAGGGAGAATGAAGCAGCACGTGTAGCCTTGGAGCCAGATAGCTCTGAGTTGGAATCCTGGCTCAGATGTTGACTTGCTTGACCTACATCAGTGCCGCCCACTAGAACTTCCTGTGATGAAGGAAGTGCTCTATTCTGGGTTGTCCAGTATGGTAGCCACTAGTCACCGGTGGCTACTGGACACATGAAACCTGGCTGCTGTGACTGAGGAATCAAATTTTTTTTTTTTTGAGACAAAGTCTCACTCTTGTCCCCCAGGCTGGAGTGCAATGGTGCGATCTCGGCTCACTGCAACCTCCACCTCCAAGGTTCAAGCGATTCTCCTGCGGCAGCCTCCTGAGTAGCTGGGATTACAGGTGCCTGCCACCACATCCGGTTAATTTTTGTATTTTTAGTAGAGACGGGGTTTCACCGTGCTGGCCAGGCTGGTCTCGAACTCCTGACCTCAGGTGATCCACCCACCTCAGCCTCCCAAAGTGTTGGGATTACAAGCGTAAGCCACCACGCCTGGCCAGGAATAGAATTTTTAATGTAATGTAATGTATTAGGTTGTTGTGAAGAGTGAACAAGATGGTTTATGTGAAGTACTTGGAATATCACAGAAAACGAAATTCATGTTAATTCTAGCTAATAGCGGCATTCTTTAAAGATGTGGGGGGCGTTTATGGGCAAAGTGGGGAGGTGGTAAAGACAACAGGGTGGAAAATCCAGGGAGGGGAGTTCCAACTGCCACACTGTGAGGTGTTAGTAATCATATTGTGGTTGACAAAATTTTGAAATTTTTTTTAGATGATTCGTGCATTTTCATTACTATGTTACCCCCATCTGTTTCCCATCAGAAAGGCCTTAAGGGAAATGCAAACGGTCCTGTAGAATGAAATCTGGGAGCAATGAGGAAGAAGCACCCAGGGAGATCGTGTCCGTGTCTGCAGCCAGCCTGGGGAAGAGAAGCCTAAGAGATAGCTGTGTCCCTAGGTGGGTGGGTGGGGCTCACAGAAAAGGGAGAAGCAGGTGGAATCCTTGATCCTGTCAACAGGGAGATGGAGAGACAGAGAATGGGCTTGGGGATGAATAGGAGGAATGTGAGCCTCTCCAGAACAGACAGACAACACACACACACACACACACACACACACACACACACACACACACACACACACACACACACACACACACACACACACACACACACACACACACACACACACACACACACACACACACACACACACACACACACACACACACACCCACACCTGGGGCTTTTCTGGTGCTGTTCACCAGGGGCTGCTGTTTTCATGGGGGCCCCACAGCTCCTGGGCAGGGCAAAGGAGGTGGCTGCTCCGAGCCGAATGTCCTTAAGGGAGGGGAGGTAGGCTGGGGTGGGGCTAATGCGGAAACAAGCACAGGGAGTGCTAACCCCAAGGAAAGTGGAGGGCGTTGAGGTGGGCGCAGGATCTTCTCCACTTATCCTCTCCCGCTTGGTACTCAGGGCCCGGAGCTGCCCCCTGCATTCTGTCCAGCCTTCAGGGACCTCCAGAAGCAGCTAACCCAGGCAGTCAAACGTGATCAAGAAGAGCAGCTCTCCTGCATGGACACCCCAACCCCACTGTAGGCTGAGGCAGAAATGCTCTGACGCACACAAGGTTCTCCGTTCTCAGGGCCACCCTCGGCACCACAGCTGCCTTGTCAGGACCTGCTCAAAGTGAGAACTCCCGTGCAGCCTTGGGGTGACCCACCCTGGGGTGCAGATGGGGACTGGTCTGAAGAAACCCCGAGCACCTCTCCCTGGCATGCCCTCCCACCTCCATGCAGGCAAGGGCTCACGGTCAGGCTTTCACCCTCCTAAATAGTCCAAAAAAATGCTACCCCAGTCCCATGGATCATCTTATAGTGAGCAGTGACATCAGCTCAGATGGGCTGAATGCCACTCCTGCCAAGAGTCCAGGGGGACATCTGACCTCCCAGAGGCTTCTTCACAATTGTCCCTTGGTGACACATAGTCATTCAGTGAAGACCCAAGGGTTTAACAATCATTAGGAACTTGCTTTTCTTGGCTCCCTCCTATAAACACAAGTCTAGACAGTCTTTCCCTGCCAGGGGAAATCCAGTAGGCTTCTGCCCTTCAATGACTTCCCTGTGCACTCAGAATAAAGCCCCTAACTGCACCATGGCCCCTCCCTCTCTCTCGAGTCCCATGCAGCCCTCCCATTCTCTACTTCAGCTACTCCAGCCTCTTGGTAGCTGGAACGCCTCATGTACCCCTCAACTTTATGTTCCCCTGTGGCAGTACTTCTCCCTAGGCAGCTTCTATTCTGTCTCAGCTCAGTCACTCATTCCTCTGGGAAGACTCACATGCCCATCTGTCTTTGCCAAATCTCCCTTTTCTATACTCCCAGCACCTCCCATATTCCACTTTGATAGCAGTTGTCATCGTTCTATATTGGAATTCTATTTTGATTGGAACAATACTTTGGTGGATATCTATCTTCACTGCTGGACTGCAGGCTCCCTGAGGACAGGGAATGCGTCTATCTTGCTCACCATGGCATATACAAGCCTGGCACATTGCCTGGCACATTGTATGTGTTTTCTTTCTCTCTTTCTTTCTTTTTTTTTTTTTTTTGAGACAGAGTATCACTCTGTCACCCAGGCTGGAGTGCAGTGGCATGATCTTGGCTCACTGCAACCTCCGCCTCCCAGGTTCAAGTGATTCTCCTGCCTCAGCTTCCTGAGTAGCTGGGATTACAGGCACGCGCCACTACACCTGGCTAATTTTTGTATTTTTAGTGGAGACAGGGTTTCACCATGTTGGCCAGGCTGGTCTCGAACTCTTGACCTTGTGATCCATCTGCCTCAGCATCCCAAAGTCCTGGGATTACAGACGTGAGCCACCGCGCCTGGCCTGTATGTGCTTTCTAATGGCTTGTTGAATACATGATGAAATGCTCCTGCCCACCTCCCCGTGGAGGAAGGGCGGGGCAAGGCCACCTGCCCAGCCAAAGGGTGGGGGAAGTGTGCAACATGCACACTCACAGAGATGGCATCCACACCTTGAGGCACTGGAGACATGCAGAGAAATAGCTGCAGGCCTATGACAGACCTATGTTCATTAATAATGATGATAGCCGGGTGTGGTGGCTTATGCTTGTAATCCTGGCACTTTGGGAGGGCTGAGGAGGGAGGATCACTTAAGCCCAGGATTTCAAGAACAGCCTGGGCAACATAGTGAGGCTCTGTCTCTATAAAGCAATAACAATAATAATAATGATAGAAATAGTTTGTTTCCCTCTCACTACAACACCCTCTACCTGCATGTCCCAAAGGAGCAGAACTGGTATAAATTGCTGTTAGCCACACCCCTTCCTCCTTTCCCATCTTTAAGCATAGCTGCTAAATTATTGCACCTAATGGTAATAATAAGAGCTAACATTCATTAAGCACTTACTGTATGCTAGGCAATATTGTAAGTGCCTCACATATACAAACTCCTTTAATCCTCACAACAATCCCATGAAATAGCCACAATCATTATCTCCATTTTACAGATGAGGAAGCTGACATAAAGAAAGATTACATAATTGTCTAAGGTCATACAGCAAATAACTGCATTCCTGGAACCCAAATTCCAGGTGTCTTGTTCCAAAGCCCACGTTCTTTATTCTATTCTGCCTCTGCCAAACAAAACCCAAACCAAAAATGTCTTCTTCAAAACATCTTCATAGAATGTGACCAACAGCATGTCCCATCTACTATTAGGAGTCAAACTGCAAATAGCCCCACACAGAGCATCTTTGCATAAAACTGCTCCCAGCATTGCTGCTCACATTGTTGTGAATATCTTTCATATGAAAACCCCTGTGGCAAATTCCTCAGTGGCTCAGAGCTGAGAAAGTTGTCCCTCTTGGTCTTCTGGGCTCCTTGTTGCCTTCCTTTCAGTGGATAATGATAGTTAAGTAATTTGTGAAGTTTCTTTCTTTGCTCTGGCTTCCAGGTAGCTTAGAGATAAAGTTTATTGTCTATTTTAGTATCTTCTGCTCTTCTGCTAATCTTGGTCACCTCCCCCTCTGCTTTTGCTGAATTTATTCTCCTTCCATCTTTTTTACCCTCATGGCCAGATTTACTTGGACTTGTGTTTATGGTAAGATACCCTGAAACCTTTTGCAAATAATGTAGGGGTTCAAACATTATCAATTAAAAAAGCAGACTCTGTTACTTTGTCAAGGAACAAATGTCTAGTCATCTCGGCCTCTACCCACAAGCTGCTGCTTCTTTCCCTCTCTTTAGCTACACTCACCAAATTACCATCTCCCTCCAAAACACGTAAGCCTTCTTTTTCAGGGTCTGAGGTGTAAGGTGGGCACCCTGACATCACAGCCGCATTGTTTGTGGACTGCCTCCACCACATGACCTCTAGGTCCGCCTCCTCCATGAGTGTTAAGATAAGGGGACCGAATTCCATCAATGTTCTCAGATTTTTTAAACTTTGCCTCCACAGATTCTTCCACAAGCATATCTCAGGCAGCCAAAAAGATTGTGTTGAATTTTATGTTCTGAATTTTATCTTTCCAAAATAATAGATATGGTGAGTATATTGGATACGCTTTCTCAATCCATGGTCTTTCTCCCAACCCCATATTCTAATACTCCTCCAGGTGGTATGGTCCTGTAGCATGTGATATGTTTAACACCTCTTACGTTCTGATTCCCCTTTCTTCTGGTAATACATCCCAATTTTCCTTTGGGGAACGGCCATTTATCCATTTGATGCAGTCTTAGAAGAACTTTCAATGACGGTTCCTGCCTTTCCTAGCCAAAGGGTGAGCACACAAGCCACCAGCCCAAGCAGATGCTCTCTCCCTGGAAGGTGACTTTTGAGAACTATGTCCCATGGCCTAAGCATGGTTCTTAAAGATGATGCCTTAAGGATGCAGTCCATTAGTTCCTGCTACCCAGATCCCAGAAGCTACCCTGTTCCCTGTCCTTTTGGAGGTTAGTTATTCAGCTTCTCCTTTAGTTCTCCAAGTTGAATAGCCTCTCAATAAATTCCTGTTTTGCTTAAGATAGTCAAGTTGGATTCTGTTGCTAACAACCAAAGAACTCTAATTGATACATAATTCCCCCTACTAAGAATAATTGACCTGGATTATATTTGAAGTCTCTTTTTACCTTCAACAATCTGTGATTCCAGTAACCTCCAATAACATAAATTACAGGACATCTAAATCAAGATTTAGGAGAAGAAAAAGAAAAACCCCAAACTCACAGATATAAGAGATTAAAAATTTTGTAGTAGATTGAATAACTGTCTAACAAATATTCACTTCCTCCCCCTCAAACTTGGTGAGAGACATATGCTTCCCTAGCCTATTTGTGTTGTGCTTTACCATGTGACTTACTTTAGCCAATGGAATGTGAGTGTGAGAATGTGCCATCTTTGAGCCTAGGTCTTAAGAGTTCTGTGTTTCTGCTCACCACTAGGAGTTTGCAGTCTCCCCCATGAGAAGAATATGTTTTGGGAAGAATGGGAGTCATATGGAAGTGACTTGAACCCAGCTCTCAGCCTGGAGTCAGGCTCAGTCTAGAGAAGCTGATCCCTAGACAACCTGCAGATACATAAGTAAGAAATAAAGACCTGTCATGAGGTTTTAAGATTTTTTTTTTGTTATGCAGCATTATTACAGCCATAGCTGACTGATACAGATTTGTTGTAACTTCAGTTTACTTTAAGCCTAACAATTTTCAGATTCATCCAGTCTAGGAAGGGATTAGTAAAAGTCCTACCTGCCACTTTGACCTGGTTGGGGGCGCAGGATCTGCAGGGAAGCACCTGGAACTCTTCTGCCTGGTACATGGAGTAATCAGTACTGGCAATGACCAGGGTATCTCCAGGTTTCCATGACTGTACATTATCCTCCAAGTTCAGAATGGTGCTGTTCACATTGGTGTCAATGGTGACTGTGAGTTTGGGCCTCACTGTAACCCAAAACAGGAAAGACTGAGATAGAGCCCTTTGCTCTTGGCAAACTTTTGGCTACCTCTTTTTTCCCTTCCCCTCCCTAAATAACTAAATGCCAGGTTTGCCTATCCAAAACCTAAATCACTGGCTTGCTCCATCCCACTCTTGGTAAAGGTTTTTGAAGTCAACAAAAACCCTACCAGAAAAGAGCCATTCATTAGCTCTGGGCGGGGGAGTTTTCCACTAACTTCTTAGCTGGAGTTAAATGTGGCTGCCTCACCCCACCCACTTTGCTCAAGATGTAAAACAAATATAGTTCCTCTCAACTACTATTTTCGGTAGCCATAAACTTCTCCCCCTAAACTTTCATTCCTAATGACTGCCTTCTGGAGATGACCAAGTGCCTCCGAGAACAACCCGACCATTTCCAATCTCTTCTAACAAGCACCTTAGGAACTGGATTTAAAATAATAGCACCCAAAGAGGCAAAGAACTGCACATCTCTGCAGGGGAGGGCAGCTCTGTCCATTTGTACCTTGACTGCCTTGGACCAGGCCCTTCCCCTTCCTGAAAGGCTTATGGGCGGGGTGGGGTTCTGCTGTCTCCTGCCAACTCCAAGGATCCTCCCACTGCTCCCGTGTCACAAAAGTGCTCTCCTTTGGGAGTACTGTCACACTGAGAGGTCTGGAAGTTGCCTGCATAGCTGCCAGTTCAAGGAACCGAGCCATAGTTGCATCTGTGTCCCCGACAAGGGGCTGCTTACCAGGCTTCCCACAGAGGAACCGTACACGGTAGCTCCGGCAGGCTCTGCCCCGGTCGTAGCAAGCAAACCTATAATCCTGGCCTTTTTTGTAGACAACCTCGGTGCTGAGGTTAACTCCATCCATTGTAGTGGCCTGGGAATGACACAGAAATTACAGAGCAAAGTCTTTTTTTTTATAGAGAAGGAAGGTGATGATTAATGTTCTAAACATATACTCAGAAGTCTAAAATTGTCCCTGCTGCAACACTATTTACAACGGCCCGAGATGATTATCCCAATGATTGCCCCCATCAGTTTTGTTATGAGAAAGACAGCCTTGGACAGTCTTGGAATAGATAAATGCCCGGCCTGAGGTCCTACAGTACTCAATATCAAAACCAGTGATTTACTACTTATGGCTGGGTGAACATTTTACGGAGCATCTACAATAAGTAGCCACTCTTCTAAGATCTGGGCTGGCCACTTTTTACAATTTGCACCACCACTACCAGCACCATGAACAGCGGCCAACAGTCCAAACATGGCTCCACATCCCATGGCAAGGAGTCTTTAAAAAATACTCATGCCCAGTCCCCATCCTCGGAGTCTCAGATTTGATTGTGTCTGGGGTGCAGCATGGACATCTGGACTTTGAAAAGTTGCCCAGGTGATTCTAATGGGCAAGAAAGTTTGAGAACCACTTGTGTAGTTATAAAGCTAGATGTTTGCCTATATTATCTCATTTCATCTTCATAGCAAAACTATGAGGCTGCTGTTAGTTTTACAGATAAGGAAACTCATCCTCAGAGAGGTTCAGTCACTTACCCAGGATCACAAAGCCAGTAGGTGGCAGAACTAAAACTTGAACCCAGACTTATGTAACTACATCGCAACACTTCTAAGCCCCATCCACTCTTGCCCTAAGGTGGAAGCTGCCTAATGTCTTTTGTTCAAATGTCTACCTCCTTCCACCACATGGTGGGCTCTGGGAGGGCAAGGAGCTGGTTTTTGCCCTCTTGTCCCCAGCATTCAGCCCAGGGCCTGGCACAGAGTGAGGTCTCAGTGGATGAGGGCTGGCTGGTGAACAGCTACAAGGCCAGGTAGAGAATTTAGGGAGCAGGCTTCCAGGGAGGGCATGATCCCTGCCAGCTGGGGCCCATCCCAGAGCCAGGGTGTGTCTGCATCCTGACCATGACTATCATTCAAAGACATGCAATTTAGAGCAAGGGCTGCAGCTGCTGTCATCTTTGGCATAGAGACCAAAGGGACCAGACTGGGGTAATAAGGAAGGAAAGTATAGCCAATCAAAAAAAAAAAAAAAAAGAGGAGACTTTTTAGGAAACATTGTTTTAAACCCAGCAACTCCGTTATCTTTGGCTTGGAAGAAGAGCCATGTGGATGTGAGTTCAGCCACAATTAAAACTCAGTCATTTCCTGCAAAAACACACTCACACCCACTATCTCAGGTGGTCTCCGCAGCAGCCAGAGAGGCAGGGGTTGCAAACTTGCTTTTAGATGGAGGTCAACGCTGATGCTCAGAGGGGTTCAGATGTAAGCTCAAGGTCAGTTAAGGTCAGCCCAGCTCCTCGGGCCTCCTGACGTTTTCCCCTGAGGCTAGCATGTTCTTCAATGGGAGACCCCATAAGATTGAGAACTGAGCCTGAAAACATCATCGAAGGGGGCTGGAGATTTTTTCCAGGTATAACATCCAACAATAATTCCAGGAGAACATCTACTCAATTCTGCTGTTTTTTCTTTTTTTCCTTTTTCTAACCTGAAGAATGACCTCAGTTTTGGATAAGAAGAGTAAAAGGAATCCATCATCATTCAGAGAAAAAGATCTTTAAGTAGAGTTGAGTTTATTATTATTCTTGGTAATAATAAATATTAACAAAATAATTATCAATATTATAACTAATAGTAAATTTATTTTATTTTATTTCATTTCATTTCATTTTACTATTTATTTGGATACAGAGCCTCACTCTGTTGCCCAGGCTGGAGTACAATGGCACCACCTCAGCTCACTGCAACCTCCACCTGTTCAAGCGATTCTTCTGCCTCAGCCTCCCGAGTAGCTGGGATTACAGGTGCCCGCCACCACACCCAGCTACTTTTTGTATTTTTAGTAGAGATAGGGTTTCATCAGGTTGGTCAGGCTGGTCTCGAACTCCTAACTTCAATTGATCCACCCACTTTGGCCTCCCAAAGTGCTGGGATTACTGGCATGGGCCACCCATCCAGCCAATAAATTAATTTTAAATAATAAAAAATGTATGGGCCACTTTTTGGTCTGCACACTTCATTGCACTGAATCCACAAAACATGCCCATGAGGAAATAATTATCATCCCTATTTTTGCTGTGAGGAAACTGAGGCACTAAGTAACAAGACTGTGAGTGAGGCACCCAGGGCACAAAATTTAAGGCAGCACTCACTCTTAGGGTCATGCAAGTGCAGAGTTGGCGCTGGAGGGAGCGGGCTGCCTTAAATTTTGCACCGTGGGCACCTCACTTGCTGATATGCCAAAGCTCACAAGTGGTAGAGCTGTGATCTCTCTGGCTTCAAAATATGTTTTTGTTACCATCAGGCCGACCTCTAGCCACTGCACCAGCTGCTGTGGGGAACACACAGACTGCCTGAAGTCCCCAAGGAAATCTGAGTCCAGTAGATCCCACTGGCCTTGAAGGGTGGCTGGGTTTTAAGAGAGAAGGTGGGAGGCAAGAGGATCTTTCAGCCAAGGAGAGCTGAACGAAGGGCAAGACATAGAAACAGTGTGTTTTTGTTATTATAATTTTTTTCAGAATCACAAAATATCAGATCTTGGAAAAGCTTTTCTTAAGGTCAACTGTGCAGTCTTGCTGCTTCCTCTTTCTTCCCAACCTGCCTCCTCCAATCTTGCCTAGGTTGCAAATGTCCTTGACACTCCCTGGCCCAGAGGATCTGGCTATGTCAGTGCATGGCAGGTATCCCGGGACTCACCGTGTATGACACGGAGTTGGGCACTGGGGACAGGCACAAGCAGGAAGAGGAGCACGTAAAAGCTCAGGGCCCGGGGAGGTGAGAGGCACCAGGTGACCAGAGAAAAACTGCATTTTTGCAATAGTGGCAAAAATGAGCATGTGGGGAGTTCTGTTTCATTTTAGTCTCTCCCTGGGTTAATTAACTAGGACATTTAACTTTTGGCTGATGCATTTGTCACCTGCTAAAAATGACGAAATCCTGCTTCTCTCACCTCTTGTGAGCATAGACAAGACTGGCTTTGTTTTTCTGGCCTTGGAAACATCCAGGAGCATATTCTACATCACCATTTTTACCTTTGATGAGCATGAAGAGACACTCTAGCTAAGTCTGGAGATGACCATTGATTAAAGATTGGTGGCGAGAATTAGGAGTAAGCCTGATCTCTCCAGCATGGCAACACCTTCTCTTCGGTAGAGATGGAGGTTTGAATTCACCCTTGGAGGCACATGACTCTTATCTTTTAGATGAGCATCTCAACAGACCTTGGTTTTGCCAAGAAAAAGCCAAAGGTCTTATTATGGAATTGGGAGTTCTGAATGCTTTCATTGTGGGAAGACTTCCCTAAGCTTCTGAGTAAGGGGACCACGCTGCTGTTGAATCTTCTGTTCTCTGAACCTCAAATAATGGAGAACTTGAATTTGGGGAATGTATTGCCAAGGGAACTCTTTTTGTTAGAAGAAAACTAGGTCTTGCAATATGGCAACAGACTAATAGTTATAGAGTGTAGGGTTGGGTCCCTATGAAGGGCTTGGCTTATGGAGCTCTCAGCCTGGGTTTAATTGTGTTTTGGGACACTCTAGGAAGGGCCTGTGTCTGTGCTGGGAGCAAAGTAAATGCAAGAGTGGGGAATGTCTAAGGAATGCTGTTTTCCTGGCACTGAGAGGTGGTCTTCCAATCAACAGTGTCTGGAGCCAGAAAACTGGCAGAGCAAACACCAGGAAAGATTTGTAGACCATGTAAGCATTCCTTGAGCGTTTCCAGAAGTATTTGGAGAGGGGAGGTTGGTAAAGAGCTAGACTTCCTGTGGTCAAGTGAACTGGAGGGATAAGATTATGGCTGTTTCAGAATTAAAGCTGGAACATTCAAGGTTACGAGAGAAAATTAAAATTAAATCTGGAAAGAATGTGCTGTGGGGGATCAGTGCTTTTTGATTCTGTTGGACCCAAGGAGAATCTGCAACTTGAAACTTAATCTGGGTAAATCCTTCTCAATAACATTGAAGCCATGTGAAGGGAAGAGTCTCAGCCAAATAATGAGAAAGTTTTCCTCAGACTTTGCTAAGTGCAGAACAGAGGCTCCTCCCTTGGATAAGTGGTCCTTCTTACAAGGCAAGACAGAGGGCAGAAGTTCTGCCCAGGATGGTGTGGCGGGGTGAAAGCACAGACAGATGGCCTGGGACTCGAGCTGACCTGGGACCCGACCTTTGATATTCTAGGAAAAAGTGTTGTACAAATGGGGTAGCTATTTTTATTGGCTGAAGGAGGATAAAATGGGTGGAGATGGCCTTTCTCAAATGCCTGTTTTTTGTTTTTTTTTGAGTCAGAGTCTTGCTTGGTCACCCAGGCTGGAGTGCAGTGGTGCGATCTCAGCTCACCACAACCTCCACCTCCTGTTTGCGCAATTCTCCTGCCTCAGACCCCTGAGTAGCTGGGACTACAGGCACCCGCCACCACACCAAGCTAATTTTTTTTTTTCATATTTTTAGTCGAGAGGGGGTTTCACCATATTGGCCAGGCTGGTCTCTAACTCCTGACCTCAAGTGATCTGCCCACCTTGGCCTCCCAAAGTGCTGGGATTACAGGCATGATCCACTGAGCCCAGCTCAAATGACTTCTAATTCTCTATCAAGCATTTAAGCAGCCTCAAATCTTGTCTTGGAATGAGACTGGGCATAAGGAAATAAATCTCATTTACCTTGCCTATTTCTCCTGTCTCTCCTGTTGTTCCCAAAGCCTAGTATCCCACTGGCTCAGCCGGTGAGGCCTGTGTATTTACTCAACACTTTCTTGATGGAGCCAACTGAGAACATCAAGGTCCCCTTCAGATGGAATTAACTCCAAGTGAAGATTTTGAGCAAACACTGTCCATTCTATGAATGCTGGCTTTGATTTAGCTCAATTGAGAACAAGGCCATGCGTGTGTTCTCCATCTGGGCTGGCCTGGCCTGGCCTGCACCCCAAATCCTAGCTGCATCCTGTGCACTCAAGGTCCCTAAGGAAATCGACTGGGAAGTGAAGCTGGGGAGGCCAAACCCATCCCTGTGGTGGGGGCACACTCAGTCATGGCTGAAGAAGCAAGTTAAAGAGAAGGAACTCAGAAGCTGGACCCAGGAGAGAATCTGAGCCCTGGCTTTTGGGCAGATAGTAAGCCTCTGCTTCAGTCTCTAAAGTGGGAACAGTACTCTTTGGCTGACCTACCTCACAGGAGGGCCATGAGAATCACAGCACCCAAGTGACAAGAATGTCTGTGATCTATAGAGTCTTCTTCAAAACAACACATTTCTATTTTCTATTTTTGCTGTGAGTTTGGTACCTGTATATCAATGGGACGATTGCAGATTTTTCCTGGGTGAGCTTTCCAGAGGTCTGAAATTTTCTCCCCACCTTTAGTCTGAGATACTTTATCATGATCGAACCACTCCGTCCACTCCACGTCTAGGCAGAAAGCAAACAGCACAGTCAGACAGGAGGTTGTCTGTGAGGGCAAGTCACACTCAGTGTTGTCTCCAAGCATCCCCAGCACCATGGGAACTGAATATTATCTGTCTATGGTTGCACCATGCTGGGGCATGGATGGCTCTAATCAATCTGCCTACGCTCCCATGTTTTAATTCAAAAATGAGTTTCTCTTAATGAGTTTCTTACTTTTATAAAAGCAATTTATATTCTTTGTTATTGCAAAAGCAAATTAAAGAGAAAAGAAAGAAAATCCATCTGTAAACCCGTTATCCAAGGACTGCAACTAGGATTGCTGCTTTCTGCAGTCCTTGCATGTGGGCTATTTGAAGGGCAGGTTCTATTCCTATCTGCATTTCCTGTTCAGTGCCATTGCCTGCCACATCAAAGATATTCCGTGAACTAAGCTGAATGCCGCAGACCCTCACTGAGGTGAAACTGAAATCTTAGCCAGAGGAGAACATCCTTCTGGGCTATGGGCTGAGGTGGCTTGTCTGATTAAAGACAACTTTTGGTTGCACATTTTTAGTTGATTCTGCAAAAATTAAAGTGGTCTTACTGGTATGAGATAAATCCCAGTTCTGCAAAGACAGTGATTTCTGGTCTTCCATCCCACTGTTAGGTGTCACCAAATTGTCTGAAACTCCTCACCTTGAACCCACTCACTGGACAAAGAAACATTGAAATATTCGCCATGCTCTGTCTGGAACAATTTGAATACCCGGGCAGCAGCAGAGCCTCGATGTCCTGTCAGAGAAATGAGACCCTTTAGGAGCTGGACAGACCCCCAAATTCAAAAAGTTGTGATTCCAAGGCAAGGAAACCCCCCTACGCACATGGATATTGACTCATTTCTTTAAAAATATTTTTTAAGTAAATACAAGAAAATTAGGACATTCATTCACTTGGGAAGCAGATGATCATCCATTCTTTTGTTTCAGTTTTGAAAGTGTAGTTCCAGCCTCCCAACAAATTCAGATTGCAGAGCTCTAGCATGTCTCGCGGTCTGAATTCCTCCTTGGCATTAGAACTGCAGCGCTTCCCGCAGCCTTTGCTGGGCAAAGGAGGCTATGTGTCCTGAAGGCCCATCTAAAGTGGCGCTTTAGCTCTTTTTTTTTAATTTTTTTGAGACAGGGTCTCTGTTGCCCAGGCTGGAGTGCAGTGGTACAATCTCCTCCCAGGTAGCTGGGACTACAGGTGCCCACCACCATGCCTGGCTAATTTTTTTTTTTTTTTTTTTTTTTTGTAATTTTAGTAGAGACACGGTTTTACCATATTGGCCAGGGTGGTTTCGAACTCCTGACCTCAAGTGATCCACCCGCCTCGGCCTCCCAAAATGCTGGGATTACAAGCATGAGCCACCACACCCAGCCTCGTTTTAGCTCTTAAAGTACCACCCCTGCTGGCTCTATCTCAGTTCTTATCTTTTCTATGCCAATTCTAGGTTTTTGATTAAGTCAATGAAGATTTCCATGAAAAGGTAAATATTACTACAAGTGATGGGCCTTTGGCCAGCATTGGCCTTTGCCACTTCCATGTAAGGTGGCCAGTTAAGCGGCTGCTCACTCATCTAGGCATTGGGAGCTGGGAAGTCATGCTCTGAGAAAAGTGAGCTGTTCAGAAAAGCCCTGCACCTCTTGATCAGAGAGACACTGGAGGGAATCAGGCCTCCAGCCAGCTATGTATTACCGTGATATTCAATATGGTCTTCCACTGAAGATGATGGATTTCCTTTCACAGTTAGAAAACTCCAAGGGTGTCTGAAAAAAAGAAAAAAATAACAAAAAGTAAAGTTCTGCACGAGTCTGTACCTGCACAGGGTGTGGGGGGATGGGGCAGAGTTGAAGCAGCGTCAGGTGAAGGAGGGTCCCTCCCTGCTGTTTGGGGGAAATTCATTCACTTGCTGGGCTTCTCTTCTCCAGAAGAAGCACCTTTCTTTGCAAGCACTCCTCTGGGCTTCCTCGCTCCCTGGCCTGCCTGATGTTTGCTCCCTGTGAGCCTCTTCAGCTCCATTCTGGCAGAAGATGGGAGCATGAATCACAAATAAACAAACAAGCCAACAGACCTACCATACCACCCGCCAGGCTCAATTATGTCCTGAAGCAAGTGCTTGGATACCTTCAGGAAAACATGTTCCAAGAGAGAAAGGTTATTTCTCTCATGCTCAGCTCCCCTAGAGTTGAGCTCGAGGAAAATACCAGAGGCTAACGTGACTGACTGCCCTAGCCATCTGCCCTGGGCCGTGGAAAGGAGAGAAATCTCTCTTCTTCTTAATGGGGAGGGAAGCAAAAAAAGGCTTAAGGTTTTGAAAAATTGTACATCCATCGTTCCCCCATGAAAGCATGTGCTGCTTTAGGGCAG